>NC_065420.1:1345159-2657819 GCF_024362695.1 Pectinophora gossypiella | reverse complement strand
CCTATTAAATCTTGGTCAAATTCTATCGTGAGTGAAAAAAAATCAAAATGGCGGAAAAACAAGATGGCCGCCATACAAAATTTTGTTTTTTCATAAAATGTCTCGGTGGTAAAAATTATGTATGGGGATGTAATCGGAACGTCTTGTTGAGTATGGATATACTTCTCGATCTTGGAAAGCTGCTCCGCATCAGGGAGACACCCTACGGCCTGGCAAAACTATAATACCTGGAGCAATATTTTTTTCACGGAACCTATTTAAATCTTAGTCAAATTTAGTTGCCGGTGAAAAAAAATCAAAATGGCGGAAAATCAAGATGGCCGCCATACAAATTTTTCGTTTTTCCTGAAAATGCCTCGGGGGTAAAAATGATGTACAGGGATGTGATCGGATAGTCATGTTGAGTATTTCAATACTGCTCGATCTTGAAAAACTGCTCCGCATCAGGGAGACACGCTACGGCCTGGCAAAACTATAAAACCTGGAGCAATAAATTTTTCACGAAACCTATTTAAATCTTGGTCAAATTTTATCGCCGGTGAAAAAAAAACAAAATGGCCGAAAAACAAGATGGCCGCCATACAAAATTTTGTTTTTTTCAGAAAAATGTCTTAGAGGTAAAAACAATGTATGGGGGTGTAATTGGAATGTCATGTTGAGTATGGAAGTACTTCTCGATCTTTGAAATCTGCTCCGCATCAGGGAGACACCCTACGGCCTGGCAAAACTATCGCACCTGGAACATTTTTGTTTTCACGAAGCCTATTAAAGTCTTGGTCAAATTTTATCGCCAGTGAAAAAAAAACAAGATGGCCGCCATACAAAATTTTGTTTTTCCAGAAAATGTCCCGGGGGCAAAAACAATGTATGGTGGCGTAATCAGAAGGTCATGTTGAGTATGTAAATACTTCTTGATCTTCAGAAACTGCTCCGCATCAGGGAGACACCCTACGGCCTGGCAAACCTATCGCGCCTGGAACTTTTTAGTTTTCAGAATACCTATTTAAATCTTGATCAAATTCATTTGCCTGTGAAAAAAAATCAAAATGGCGGAAATTCAAGATGGCCGCCATACAAATTTTTAGTTTTTCTTGAAAATGCCTCTGGGATAAAAATTATGTATGAGGGTTTTGATCGAAACGTCTTTGAAAGTATGGAAATACTTCTCGATCTTTGAAAACTGCTCCGCATCAGGGGGCACCCCACGGCCTGGCGAAACTATCGCACTGAACCTTTTTTGTTTTCACGAAACCTATTTAATTCTTGGTCAAATTTTATCGCCGGTGAAAAAAAAACAAAATGGCCGAAAAACAAGATGGCCGCCATATAAATTTTTGTTTTTTCAGAAAATGTCTCGGGTGTAAAAATGATGTATGGGGGATGTGATTGAAATGTCAAGTTGAATATCCAAATACTTCTTGATCTTCAGAAACTGCTCCGCATCAGGGAGACAACCTACGGCCTGGCGCAACTATTATACCTGGATCAAATTTTTTTTCACACAACGTATTTAAATCTTGGTCAAATTCAATCGCACGCGAAAAAAACAAAATGGCGGAAAAACAAGATGGCCGCCATACAAAATTTTGTTTTCCCAGAAATTGTCACGGGGGTAAAAACTGTGTATGGGAATGTGATCGGAGTGTCTTGTCGAGTACGGAAAATGTTCTCAATCTTCGAAAACTGCTCCGCATCAGGGAGACACCCTACGGCCTGGCAAATCTATCGCACCTGGAACTTTCTTGTTTTTACGAAACCTATTTAAATCTTAGTCAAATTTTATCGCTGGTGATAAAAATTCAAAATGGCGGAAAAACAAGATGGCCGCCATACGAATTTTTCAATTTTCCTGAAAATGCCTCGGGGGTAAAAATGTTGTATAGAGGTGTAATCGGAACGTCATGTCGAGTATAAAAAATACTTCTCGATCTTTGAAATCTGCTCCGCATCAGGGAGACACCCTATGGCCTGGCTAAACTATCAAACATAGTACATTTTTTTTTCCACTATACCTACTTAATTCTTGGTCAAATTCAATCACCGTTGAAAAAAAATCAAAATGGCGGAAAAACAAGATGGCCGCCATACAAAATTTCGTTTTTCCAGAAAATGTCTCGGGGGTAAAAAATGATGTACGAGGTTTTTGTTTGGAACATCATGAAAAGTACGGATATACTTCCAGGTTTTCAAAAATTGCTCCGCATCAGGGAGACACTCCACGGCCTGGCAAAACTATAAAATCTGGATCAATTAGTTTTCGCAAGACGTATTTCAATCTTGGTCAAAATTAATTGCCGGTAAAAAAAACAAAAGGCGGAAAAACAAGATGGTCGCCATACAAAATTTTCGTTTTTCCTCGGGGGTGAATATGATGTATGAGGGGTTTGATGGGATCATCATGTTGAGTATGGAAATCTTTTTCGATCTTAAAAAACTGCTCCGCATCAGGGAGACACCCTACAGTCTGGCAAAACTATCGCACCTGGAACGATACTTTTTTTACGAAACCTATTTAAATCTTGGTCAAATTCTATCGCCGGTAAAAAAAAAACATTGATCGGAACGTGATGTTGAGTATTGAAATACTGCTGGATCTTCGAAAACTGCTCCGCATCAGGGAGACACCCTACAGTCTGGCAAAACTATCGCACCTGGAACTTTTTGTTTTCACGAGACCTAATTAAATCTTGATCAAATTTTATCACGCGGTAATTACACTTTCTAATCCATTCTGGCCGGTGTGTCAAGGTCATGGGCTTGTCGATCAGGATCGTGTAGTTCGTAACCATGGTAACCACGATCTCAAGCGAGTTGGTGGGGAGTAACCATGGTAATTACGAACTACTGTAATAGCGTCGATTTTCCCAATCTCGATGTGACTTTGACGCCTCGCTCTAGGTGCATTGTGTACTGTAATTAGCGATTATCATAGTTTAAATAAGTCGTGTGAAGGTACCCAGTTACAGTTTTCAATCATCCGTCCCTTTCCTTTTCGGTTGATAAGAAAATGACAGGTATAACTTCAAATAAACTTCGATAGTGTGCACTGGAATCAGCACCAACACATGTTACTCTTGCATATTTAGTAACAAGTAGGTAGGTAGGTAATAGAAATATTTTATAAAATACTAATAGATGACTTTCCAGGCTATTTTCTCAAAAAAAAAATACAGTTGGAGCTGTCCAGATTTAACGTGATAAATACGTAAATACCTATTTTCTCATTACTCGAATAAATAATTATTTATTTATTTATTTAAAAAAGTACAACCACATCACACATATTGAGCTTATTCCATAACTTAACTAGGTATTCTGACTGATATGTGTAACAATAACGGTGTACATAGCACTCACAATGTATAAACTAATTTACAAATATATTATTATTATTTTTTATTCAAATATATTATAATGCAATGGCAGTATATAAATTATCCGTAAAATTAGAAGGTTAAACGATCGCAAATCTGTACAGAGCCATCTATCTTTGTTTGGGAAAAGTAGTCTGGAAAGTCCCTCATTGGTACCTATAGATTTTGTAATGATATTTGTCTTGTATTTAAGCCAATAAAGACTACCAAAGGATGTTTGATGTGGATGTGGAAATCTGGTCTCAAAAGGTCATAAGTACACTGTCAGTAGGTAGGTATATAGGTACCTACATTAAAATGCAACTAACAATTTTGAAACAACAAAAACACTGATTGTGAGATCTAATCGGTTGAAGTGGTGGTAAACGACGTGATTACTATTTATATTTTTCAAAATTATTTTAAAATGAAACAATTTTATTAAAAGACAATGAAAGATATATTTTTAGAAATAAGTTGTTTTATTATATATTTAAAATATCATAAGTAGGTGCAACCACACAAAATATTTCTACATTTAATTAAATAGTTGAAATAAAACAGCAACTTAACCAAGTACTCTCAGCCTCCATGGTCCAGTGGCTGACTGTTGGGTCAACACATCTGGAGGTCCTAGGTTCAAATCCACAAAAATTACTTTGTGATCCCCAGTTTGGTTAGGAGATGACTGGCTGATCAACCGATTGCCTGAAGTATGCTTCGAATGGCATGTTAAGCTGCTGGTCCCAGTTACTACTTACTGATGTTAGTACATAGTCAAAACATAAATCATGTCAGGGAACTTAATATGGTAACATATTAGTAAGTAGGTATAGAATAAACTTGACAATAACATTAAAATATATGGGTTATGTGCCTAACTAGCTTATTTAACTATTTAATGATATGATAATATAAATTATAAAGTGATTTAAGCTCATAGTTTAACAACATTTATGAACATAAATAGCTACTAACTACATACAATGCAACAGAACGGCACACTTAACACAGCTCTTATGTTCACTAGATATTAATACTTTTGAGGTGAGCTCATCCTGCAAGCAACGCATACATGAGCATCCATCAGGAATCTGAAAGCAAATATGAATGTTCTTAAAAAAATAATTGTAGTTTTGATGTCCCATGTACAATAATATATTTTTTCTACTCCTCTACTTTAATCTGGCATTTAAATAACCAAAAAGTCTAATATAAGTACATACATAATTAAACTCTTTGAAAAAGTGTACGCTCTATGGCCTATAAAAGCATTGTTTACAAAGTGTAACTGTACTATAATGTCGCCAAAAAAGCATTGTTGTTGTTTTTTTTTTTTGACCTGGAAACTGGCACCTTTACTTTGTTTGGTGCCATAGATATACTATAAAAAAAAAGTATACATTTGCCGCCATTTTCCGCGCGTTGGAAAATAATTTTTATAAATAAAATTTTTCTTTGTATAATTTTTGTTTCATTTAAAATTACGTCGTCGTAGAAAAA
Source organism: Pectinophora gossypiella (assembly GCF_024362695.1). Taxonomy (NCBI): domain Eukaryota; kingdom Metazoa; phylum Arthropoda; class Insecta; order Lepidoptera; family Gelechiidae; genus Pectinophora; species Pectinophora gossypiella. The sequence goes on along the minus strand of NC_065420.1, from coordinate 2,652,963 downwards.
GTATTGTATGCAACGTTGTATAACTAGGTCAAAAAATGCTCGTGGCGTCTCTTATTGCGATGTTCGCCAAGGCTCACATCGCAACTCACGCCACTCGCATTTTTTGACCCTTCTTATACAACTGTTGCATAAAATACTATTACATAATATGCCTGATTATAACAATATTATTAAATCTGTAGGGATGAAATTACAATATGCCAACTTAAGTTGCCTTATAACAATGAGGGTCTTTCTAATTGACATTCCCCAAACACATGATAGATGGCGTTGTTCACTTTTAACGTGATAATTACCTATTTTCTCATTGCTGGGGTACATCATTATTGAAAAATGTAATGTAATGATGGAATCATCATATAATATAAAACTAATTGTTTCTTGAAATTACACATTATGTATAGAATGACATTGCTACCTATATTGCTTCTCTTTATTTTGATCAGAATAATAATAGGTGGAAGTTGTATCATCATAATATACCATCATCATTTATACCCAAAAACAAAGATAAAAGATGCATATGTCTATTATCCATGAAGTTAGAAGTTTAAACGAAGAAAAAACTTAACAATGTCATTTACCTATTGTGTTTTTGGGGAACACCGATTGGAAAGTCCCCCATTATGATAGAAACACATAAAACCTTTTAAATAGCTCTTACACAATGAAATTATAATCCTTAATATTTTATTGGGTGAATATCAAAATGTGCCAGGTTTGGTGGCAATACTTTCATATTTTGTTTTTCGTGAAAAAAACCCAATTTTTTACGAAAATTAATATGAAAGTTCGCCACCAAACTTGGCACATTTTGATATTCACCCTATTACCTGTCTCGGAGATATTTTTGTTTTTCTATATAATGTCACTCTTCATTTCTTTCCCTAAGCTTATGGCCTGTGATTTTGTCTTCTTGTATGCCTTCCCAAAGATATTCCACAACTTATACAGACACATTGCTTCCAACTTATTATTATTAACTCTCGGACTGGAACATTCATCAGGAGACTTGTTATTGTTGCTTGCATCTCTTAGTATGAGTTACACACAAAGTCGATCAGCATCTAACACCTATAAATAAATAACTTTATAATAACAGTGTCATTCGATTGTATATTACTTACATTGCAATTTATCAACGAACATTATTCACAAATTTTTTATCATTTCGGCTTTATCCAAAACACATAATGGTTCTGGAAGTTTTACCAGTTGAATATCCACGCAAAAACGGGGAAGTAGGGCCGACTCGATGAATTTTGTAAGTTACAAATTCCAACAAAGTAGGTAGGAAAAAAGTAGCACAGGAAAATATCAATACATTTTTTTTTTTCCTTTTGCCCATTTCAGGGATATCAATACAATAGATTTTTTTTTTGTTTTAGTTTTCCCCGCAGGGTAAGGCAAAGGGAACTATGCCCATACAGCCATGTCTGACGTATTTTTTTTTTTTGATGATTAATGAAATGATGAAAGGTGATGATGATGAAACCTAAGCCCCCCCACCCTCGAAGTAGACTCCTACTCCGAACCCCAAACGAATTAACTCAAAAGTCCGCATAAACTTTGAGTTTATGAAGCGGGCTTCCCGGCACGAAGCGAAAATAGGCAGATACACTTTGTTTATTGAATACTCCAATATAATAACACTCGCGAATGTCTTCCGACTAACTTAATGCGATCATTAACCACAAAACACCACTTCGTATTAATTATTTAGATTACTCAATGAAGAAAGCAACTGTCCCGTTCCCGTTTCCCGCCGAAAAGCCTCAATACAATAGAACTTCGCCAAATTGTTCACCAACGAGACAAAAAAAAAAATTTTTTTTTCTCCGAAGGGTAAGGCAAAGGAAACTATGCCCATACAGCCATATCTTAATATATTATTTTTTTTCTTGATGATTAATGAAATTATAAAAGGTGATGACGATGAATGATGAAACCTAAGCCCCCACCCTCGGAGCAGACTCCTACTTCGAATTAACTCAAAAGTCCGCATAAACTTTGGAGTTATGAAGCGGCTTGTTGGTGTTGGCACCAAGCGAAAATAGATAGATACACTTTATTTATTGAATATTCCAATATAATAACACTGTCGCGAATGTTTTCCGACTAACTTAATGCGGTCATTAACCACAAAACACCACTTCGTATTAATAAAAAGCAACAGTTTTTATTAAAAGTATTCAATGAAGAAAGCAACTTTCCCGCCAAATACTCACGGAAAAATGAATGAAAATACTCAATCATTGTTGCTTATTTAAAAAAGTTAAATGGTACTGATGTGACAAAAATGAATTAGATTTTATATTGCTTATTTATTAATTCCATCGATATCTGTGCGTCCAAGTGACGTAAAAAAGTACCTCAATATTTTTCGATATTGGCTGTTTGAATCTGTTTTGGCAGAATTTCTTTGTTAGTCTCATGGAAAAAAAAAGTAAATTCGTACCAAAACCGTTGGCGCGAAAAAGTGACAAGCGTTTTTTCACTTGTATTTCAAGATTTCCAAAGGTAAGTCGATTTTGTTATTAATAATTTAACAATTATTTTTAAATATTTAGGTATATAATAAGGTAATAATCTTTAAAATCGTAAAAAGTTAGCCATATAAACAATTATAATTGTAAGATATTTAACTTTCTGTACCGATTTTCTCTTTTTCACATAATGAAAGTGAAAACATTAAAAGGTAAGTAACTACTTAAAAGCTATAAGTAATTCTTATTCTATTGTCTATCTATTAGATAAACACATATAGTACAGAAGTGGTTTGTTTACAGATGAAGCGTTCAAGCGTTGAGATTCCATTGTGCTCTACAATGCTTCGCCGCTGTCGCGTTGACGACGAGCAGCAGGCGGCTGCTGTAACCTGCATCGGTGCCGGTAAGTACCTATTTAAATTTTAAGGAGCTTAATACCTAATGCACATTTTTTTATGTTACATCCATTTTAAGAAACGATCGATTGATTTTATGATGATTATAATGTCTAAAATAGCCGTTGATATCAGCCATGGAAAAAACTTTACTTAAGCACAGGCATTAGGTACCTATCTACTTAAATCAATTGCATTGCCCCTACTTATGCTGTGTGACTAGAATAGGCAATAGGTAGTTAATTATTATTAATATTTTTTTAGAATTAAGTAAGTAGGTTGGTAGGTATATGAAGTAAGTTAGTTAACCTATGATAAATTTAGATGGAGATCATTGCCCCTACTTATGCTGTGTGACTAGAATAGGCGATAGGTAGTTAGTTACTATTAATATTTTTTTGAATATTTAAATAAGTAGGTCGGTAGGTGTATGAAGTAAGTTAGTTAACCTATGATACCTAAATTTAGATGGAGATCATAACACTATAGATAATAATAATAACATTGAATCCTTTTTGAATTCTAACAATCTGAGTGTAATTCTGGTTTGACAGCAACCCATGTTGTAGCACAACAGTAACATCACTCATTAGATAACCTGTCATAAGTAGGTCTGTAACAAATTATAATAAACACACAAGTTAACCTATGACCATAGTATTATTACTTATTCTATGCTATAGCAGTCACTATCTTAATATTCTGTGTGAAAAGTTAAACCTTTCTCTAAAATCGAGAAAAGCCAACTAAGTATGTCTGTTTTATGCGTAGAAGTAGTGTATTTTATCCAAAGTGACAAGTTACTACAGATGGTTAAATACAACTATAACCAATGTTATAATAATATTATAAGATATTTTAACTATGTAATTAAGAATTATAGAAATTAGTAATTAGGTAACAAAATTATTATAGTTATCTACTTAATTATATAACACAGCTATTTATAATTACAAAATTATATCAAACAAGTAAGTAAGTATATAGAGATAGAGATATCGAAGCTTTGAAGTATTTAGTTTATCTGAAAAAAAAAAGTTTGAATGCTATAATAACATTTGTCTACAAGAAACTTTTTTAAATTACTATCAAAGAGTTTATGTAGGTTTGTCTATATTTTGAATATGGTTAGGGTTATGGTTATAATATATATCTTGATGACCATGTGGTGGGGACTGAAGGAAACTAATCTAATTCCATTTTTAACAGACTTCAAATAAAAAAAAAGGTTATCAATTTGACCCATATATTGTAATGTGTGCCAAATTCCGTATATATGCATGTATGTTTGTCCATGCATTTCTTAGTAACTACAAATCATATTGCAATAATGCTTGTTTATGGGATTAAGTATCGTCCAACATAGGAAAGAATGCAAGTCTCATCAAAATTGGTTTAGAAATTTCCAACTTTTGGTTGAAAAACAGTTAAAAATTAGGAATCTTGTGTTTCGACTATACTAATAGAGGCTTCGAGCTTAAGTAACTATGATTATTAATGGTTTCAGCGTAAATTAAAGCAATTTGGAAAACGGTCAAGGGTGTGACGGGCACCATATACATTAAACAAATTAGAAGACATGTTATAGGAATTCCAGTGTTTTGTTAACGAAGGTACCTGGTTAGTGGCGTATTAATATTATTAGTCACATTGAGTTTAAATAAAAAGTAATTTCAAAATTTTGATTCTAATTATTCAACTAAATATTATTTCTTACTTTTATTTGACAGATTTTGAAATTGGTTTAATTTTTTAAATTACTTTTTGTGATAGTTGACAAATATACATACTTCACCTGTATTAGTTTGAAATAATCTCACACTATGATGCAACAAGATCAAGATTATGGTATTACGTTTTACTGATATTTTATATTAAATCTTCGAAATATTCCGTCAATAGAGTGCTGCATTGCATACCTACATAATATCTCGCCTATTTCTCATTGGGGTAGGCAGAGAACAGATTATGAGAAAGAATATGAATGAAATTGGAATTAAATATTTTTGTTACAATTATGTAATAAATTGCTTAATCTTTTATTAAAATTGTCAAAAGGTTACTAATGAGAACGTTGAGGAAAATAGTGTGATAAGGGACCGTTGTGAAAGAAGATGTAGTGACGAGAATTGTCAAAATAATTAATGCCTAGATAGTTTGAACATGGACAAGATTTATTATGCGGGTACAATTGGTAGAATCGGAAGAGGAAGGCCTAGGTAGTACATACCTCGATTAATTCCAGGATATTTAAAAGAAAAGCCACGGTCAAGAGTACTGGGGCTCAGCGAGCGTGCATAAAGACTTTGATAAGAGTGGTCGAAGCGAAAGTGATGTGTCAGGATCGTAGTAAGTGGAATCGCGTGGTCTCTGCCTATCCCAATGGGAAATATTTTTATTTATTTATAGCCTTTTTTCAGATATAGAAGTTACATTTTAAAGTTTTTCATTAATCTACAATAACCAATCTCTGTGCCTTCGGGCAAAGGCCTCCCCAATTTCTCTATATTATTTTTTATTATCTAGGAATCTGGTCCAGGTCTTAGTGTTTCCAACCATTGACATTATTTCGTCGGCCCACCTTTTAAATTGCCTACCCCTGTTTCTCTTATGGCCTCTAGGGTACCATAGTGTAACAACTTTGCTCCATTTATCTCCACCTCTAATAGTATGTCCAGCCCACTTCCGGGAAATATGCGTAATCTTAAGTATGTATTTTTTCGAGATAGTTGCTTAGAATGATATTCGATAGTCTTAAGCTCATAGTTTCAGTATTCCATAAGTTTTTTATTTTATATACCATATCATTACTAACAGGACCGTTATGCCATTTTGTATATTGTAAAGCCACAGCTACGATGGCAATGTTGACGAATTTATTGATCGACTTTTGACGTTCAACAAGTCAAGGACAAAGTGTGCTCTACATGACTGTCGTGACTTTGCTTTTGCTGGTTTGTGCGGCACGAGCTGACGGCATTGTGTAAAAGTTCTTAAACAAAGTTACCTAGGTTTATTGATTCGACTAAAATTTTAAGTGTGTAGTTTATTTTTTTAATAATGGGTAATTTAATTTTCCTATACTAATTATTGCATTCCCTGTAATTATATCTGTGAATATTTTATTTTTATTAAAAAAAGATTATTGGAGAAGGATAATATTGATAATTATATTTAAGTATATAGGGTAAACTGCCTAATTATTAGCACCTTAAATTATTGGTACGGTAATCATTTCTCAAATTTTAATGTTCACACTGAGGTTGAGGCGCTTAAAATGGTTTGTAAAAAAAATGCCCATTACCTAGAACCAGATAGGATAATATTTTTGTTTGCACGGAAATTTTTCTTATTTTTTTCTGATAAAATCAGTAGGGGTGTCAATAATAGGGTGTATTACCTTATCTATTAAATAAATTCATATCTAACATTTACTGTTTCATTAGGTCTAACACACCAAGGCTCCGATATGTATGAAGGTAACAATTCGCAATGTACGGTTATCTCAGCATGCGCTTCAATTTATTCTGTATTCCATAATCGCGCATCTTTTGCTACTGCCGAAATTGATGAAATTTTAAAAATGGGGGATACACTTTACATGCAGTTAAAATATTTACTTCAGAGGGGTGTCAGTTATTTTATGCCAGACGAATTACCCAATGAGCTTCGCGTCGGGAGTAACGTCGTACATATAGTTAGCATGGAGGACAACTGGATCATTTCTAATACGTATCCTACAACTCCCGCGAATAAAGACATAGGTTTATTAACGTTAAAAAATATATTGGACAACAGAGTGTTTTTTAATACAAATGATTATACTGTTGATTCGCAATTCGCTTATAATGTAAACAATTCAAATCACAACGACAGTACGGATAGCATATTGTTTACGGGTCAGGGTTATACTTTTAGTTTTTGGCGGTTTAACGGTGAATATTATTTCTTTAACAGCCATGCGGTTAACAGAAAAAATATTAATATAGGAAAGGGCAAGCCAGAGGACGGTCCTTACGTAGCACGTTTATTTAAATGTAATTCAACCGAAGCGCTAGCAAAACTTTTGCTCGCGAATGAAGTTTATGACGGATCCGAATACTCATTGACTCGATTAAGAGTACTAAATGACGACTCTATATGGCAAAATGGATCGCGGGTTAGTTCCGAAACGTCACAGTCCATTTTAGTAGATTTAATATCTTCACCATTACTGAATGTGAATCAAACTTTAGATTCAATTTTGATGAACTATCAGTCAACACTGGCCCCACTTAAAACCTCTGTGCAAAGTTCAGATAATGACTCTATCAATGATTTAAAATTGACAACTTTGAAACCAGTTGTCCTATTAGAAAGAATTGATAATGAAGTCGAAAATCAATGCGTTAAAAATAAAGGCGGCCGACCCAAAAAACAGAAACGCGGACCGAATCCGCGCAAAGAAAACGCGCACCGCGAAGCTGTAAGAAAATACACTAAAAGAAACCCCGCTGTTCATCGCGAGGCTGTTCAACGGTATAACGAACGCAATCCAGACATTCACCGCGAGGCCGTTCAACGGTATAACGAACGCAATCCAGACATTCACCGCGAGGCCGTTCAACGGTATAACGAACGCAATCCAGACGTTAACCGCGAGGCCGTTCAACGTTATAACGAGAACAACCCAGACGTTCATCGCGCGGCCGTTCAACGTTATAACGAGAACAACCCAGACGTTCACCGCGCGGCCGTTCAACGTTATAACGAGCTTCACCCCGAAATTATCAAAAAAGCAGCACAAAAATACACAGAATATAGTCGTAACATTGAAACGCCACTGCGATATTCAAAAAATTTAATAGGTGAAAAACAGGGGCATGAACTCAGCATTATTCGATTGTATAATTTAAAAAATACGTCGCTTCTGTCTGATAAGACATATAGATGTCCAAATTGTAATGCTCCATTGTTCGAAGAAGAGAAATCTCGTCGACAATGGTGTTGTCATTCAGGAGATTATAACGTTCAGAATTTTCTCCCATTAAATGAAGAATTTTATACAAATCCAGCTTTTTTAAATAGACCACGCGCTTACAATAATATTTTTGCATTTTCGGCATTAGGTGTTTCCCATGGTTACCACCATCCAGAAGGTATATCTTTTCTAAAAATTCAAGGACGTATTTACCATCGTATCTTTGATTTGTCTTACAATGAAAGTCCTAATAATATTAATTTTTACATAAATGACAGTAGCGAAAGAGAGAGTTTAGCTGGCGAATTAAGTTTAGATACAACGGTAGTTCGAATGATTACAGGGTTCATGCACACAGTTAATCCATACATAAAATGTTTTAGAAGGTTAAGTTTAGAGGTATCATCAGAAGCTTTCTTGAAATTCGAAAAAACTACTCGTGCGACTCACGGTAACATCCTCGGAGATCAACCTATTGGTCAAGAAATTGCCGCAATTATTAGTACAGACCGCGAAGAATTTTCTCCACGCTGTATTGTAGTCAAAAAGATAGCAGACGGTAGGCCTCGAACAATAGATATAATGGATTCCTTATACGAGACTTTCCAGTATCCTCTCTTATATCCTCACGGAAATACTGGTTGGCATCCAGATATGAGAGATAATAAGGGCAATAAGCTTAATCAGGTTAAATATGTCCGTTGTTTACTTTTATCCGAATCGCGATTTAGCATATTTGGTCGTTTATCTGAAGAGTGGTTAGTCGATATGTTTTGTAGAGTTTTAGAAGAACGCTTGCGGTTTTTGAAAAATAGCCAAACAAAACAACAAAACAGGCTAAGAGTAGCTCCACTCCAAGAATTAATTAATGACGAGTTTATTTTAGGAGAAGGTGGAGTAGAACCTGGTAAAATTTATTTACCTAGCTCATTCACAGGGGGTCCACGGTACATGAAAAAGAAATACCTGGATGCTATAGCAATGGTAAACAGGTTAGGTCCACCATCATATTTTTTAACTTTAACATGTAACCCCAACTGGCCTGAAATAAAAAATTCAACATTATCAGGTCGATCAAAAGACCCCCTTACTTGTGCTCGAGTTTTCAACTTAAAACTGGGAGAGTTATTAAAAGATTTAAAATCGGGTAAATGGTTCGGAAAAATTGTTTATATAATGCATGTTATAGAGTTCCAAAAAAGAGGACTACCACATGCGCATATTGCTTTTAGAGTGGAAGGTGGTGGACCAGTAGAAAGTCCGGATATTGATAAGTTTGTTCGTGCTACCATACCCGATCCAACACAAACTTTATTATACAAAGTTGTCATGGATCACATGATACACGGTCCATGCGGTCCTCCTTACCGAACTAATTTGCCGTGTTGGAATAGTGAAAAAAAAAACTGTTTAAAATATTTTCCAAAAAAAGAAACACCAGTCACCTTCAGTGACGATAGAGGTTTTATACATTTACATCGTAATAGTAAAAATCAGGCGATTATTAAATATCGCGGCAGAGACGTAATAGTTAATGATTTATGGGTCGTTCCTTATAATCCTGCTCTTCTCCTAAAATATGATGCTCACATAAATTTAGAAGTGTCCACACAGCGTGCTATAATTAAATATTTGTTCAAATATATGACAAAAGGACCTGATGAAGCCCGTATTGCCGTTGTTGATGAAGAACATCGTGAGGATGAAATCGAACAATATGTCACTAAGCGATATATTAGTTCTAGCGAAGCAGCGTGGCGTGTTCTCGAATTTGATATTGTAGCTAGGAACCCTACGGTAAAAATGTTAACAGTACATTTGCCCGATCAAAATTCAGTATTTTTTAAGCCTGGCCACGCGAACGAGGCAGTTAATAATGCAGGTTCAGATCTTTTAGACTATTTCAGTAGGCCTTTAACTGAGGAGTTTGATCGGGTATCCTACTTAGACTTTTTTGAAACTTATAATATTCATGCGAAAGATCCATGTTTAAAGACAGTTCAGGCGGTGCAAATGCAAAATGGCAAATTTCTTACGCGGAGAATGCGGGGTGAGCTCGTCGCGCGTCTATTTTGGGTCGCGCCGAACAGAGGTGAACAGTTCTTTTTAAGACTTCTTTTAAGTGTTTACCCTTGTCGTAGTTTCGCGGATTTACTTCAAATTGGAGGTCCAAATTGCAAAACTTTTCAAGAAGCTGCCAAATTCGCAGGACTTGCGGATGACTCAGTCGAATATGAACGGGCTATGGAAGAAGCTTCCACTTTTTTAACCGGACCTCGGCTTCGTAGCTTCTTTGTAACGCTGGCTGTTAATGGTGCCTCAGTGGCGTCACTGTGGAACACGTATAAACGTCAATTGGCCGAAGATTTCCTTTATAGGGTGCCAGATGACGAAGAAAACGCGTTTAACATGTGCCTCATCCAAATAGATAGAATGCTACGCAGACACGGAACTTCGTTAATAGAACAAGGTTTGCCGGAAGTAATTTATAGGTCAACGGAGTTAGATAGGGAACGCACTGAATATGATTTAGATAGTTTGAAATCATACGTTGAAGAGTGGTTGCCACAGTTATCTCCCGATCAACGTGCCGTATTCGATTACGTGGAAAAGCTTTGCGTTGATAGTGTTTACCGAGAATCCAACAACTGTGCGATTTTTATCGATGGTCCCGCCGGCACCGGAAAAACGCTTTTATTGAAGGTCATAACTGCATATATCCGCGGTAACCTTAAAGGTATAGCTTTAACCTGTGCATCGTCTGCAATTGCTGCTCAAAATTACACAAACGGAATGACGGCTCATTCCTTGTTTAGATTTCCTTTACATCTATTAGATGATAGCGGATACTGGAACATCTCAAATGGTACTCAAAGAGCTGAATTGATTTATAATTCTAATCTCATTGTGTATGATGAAGCGCCGATGGCTCATAAATACCTTATAAATTTATTAAATAGATCATTGCAGGATTTGATGAGGTCAGACAAAATTTTTGGTTCTAAAATAATTATTTTTGCAGGAGATTTTCGTCAAATTCCTCCAGTAGTCCCAGAAGCACGAACGAATTTTGATATATTAAACGCGTCACTAAAAACTTCTCCTATTTGGAAACAATTGAAAAAATTTAGTTTGGTAACTTCACAGAGATGTAAGGATGACGCACAGTATGCAGATTTTCTTTTAAAACTGGGTTCAAATTTATTACCTACTCTTAGATTAGAAACAAATAATAATGATTTGCAATTAGTCCAACTTGAATCCATTGATTATGTTACTGAATTAGAAGATTTAATTGATTTTGTATTCCCAGAAGTTACTCTTACTGAGCCAGGCGTATGCTCCTTCAGAGCGATTCTATGCACCCGTAACGATGCAGTTAGAGAAATTAATGCCGTTATTTTAGACAAACTACCAGGAGAAGTATTACATTTTTATGCCATAGACAAAATTTTAAGCGACAACGCTGATCAAGTTTATTTTAGTCCCGAATTTTTACATACACTTCGACCACAAGGTGTTCCAGATTTCGATTTGCAATTAAAATTAGAATGTGTTTGTGTAATCACGCGTAATCTTAGTTTCGCGGACGGCTTAGTAAATGGCACCAAAGTAATAGTTGTTGAAACATCTCCATATATTATTAAAGATCGGAAACAAGGTGAACTAGGAGATTATTTGATCCCTCGAATTCTTTTTAAAGCGCCTATAGAACATAACAGCCCTTACGAGATGTGTCGCCGTCAATTTCCATTGCAGGTGTGTTATGCAATGACTATTCACAAGAGCCAGGGTCAAACGATTAGTCGCGTTGGGGTCGATCTTAGATCTGATATGTTTAGTCACGGTCAACTGTATGTAGCTTTAGGACGCGTTCGCGAAAGACGTGACATAAAAGTATTACTACCCAGGCACCGAATCGAAAATGACCAACCTTTTTCGAATAACGTTATCATATCAGAACTTTTAAGTTTAACGTAACTTTATTTAGGGTGGCACTTCTTGAAAAGACTGAACAGTTCATCTCTGTTATTAAGCTTATTGGGTTTTTTTTAGATCGGTTAAATCATGTGTTGAAATTATCGTATATTGCGAATTATTTATTATTATTTATATTCATTCTATCTTGTTTTTTTCTTCTTTTCGTATAATTTAACGATAGAACTGACTTTAACAAGCTTGCACTCGATTTGATGATGGTTACATTGAATTTCAAAGCTAGGTTTACCATTTTATTAGTCACAATCACTGAATTGAAATGTGTGTTAATCAATTGGCAATGTGTGCATGCCCTTCCCAGCCGTTAACGCTGTGGAGGCTCATCTTTAGGGGACGAGAGAACGGGCGTGAAGTGAACTGGCAGGATGAACACTTGGCTGCGGGTGCGACCGGTGCATGGGAGTGAAGTGGAGCTGGCTGGAAGATGGAGGCAGGTATCACTCGATTGCTTTAGCTGAGTTCCACTCAGATCAAGTAAGCTGTCATATGGATGAATGTCGCAGGTTGGAATGATCCGGAGTAGAACTGTCGGTGTCGTTCCCATCGTCGTAGGCATTTTCGGTGGATTTTGTAGGTCGATCGACAATGGTTGCGTGAGTTTTAGCTGTCAAGCTGCTATGCCGTGCTAGCCGATTCTTGCGATCTGGGATACAAGGGATGGACGTATCCTGTGGAATGATCGTGTCAGTGAAGGTTTGAATGTCGCTTAGGACTGGAAAGGAGGGAGTACGGAAACTGTAATCAGTATTCAGGATCTCGCTGTACATGGACAATGTTTAGTTTAGGTGTATTAAAGTGGTAATTGTTCGAAGTTATTTGAAAAGAAGTCTGTTTCAGTGTTTAAGCGCTAAAACTGTTTTTTGTGTAAGCAAACGTATGAACGTATAACGCTAACGCTTTACAAATAATATTGTTACCAAATTTAAGTGCGTATATAAACAATAATAAATTAATACTAAAATATTTCGATGAAGACACCAATGATGTTTATTGATACATTTTTCTCCTAAGTGCTACTTTCTCAACTTAAAGCAATAAGTTATACAGTAATTATACTTCTACGAGTATATTTAAACAAATCATCTTTCAAAAGCATTTTACCCAATACCTAACTTACATTAAGTAAAATTTATCTTTGTCATTTTAGTCACTTATATTTTTATCATTCACTAAGCAGTAAGCAAAATATATTTACTAAAATAATAAAAAAATACGATGTTCATGGTAAGTTGGATTAGCTATTTTATAACACAAACGACTTGATATTTTCATACATTAATTCAGGAAAATAAATGTATAATGAAAAATAAGTTTATATAACCGATTAAATTTGTGTAATGTGTAGTGTATACATTTTAATGTATTTACCATTTGCAAATTAGCGTATATTAGGAACTTAAGTTAGAATTAAGTAAACTAACAAAAAAATATACGCCTTAATTAATAAATATAAGGAAGAAAGGAAACTATCCGGGTGCCTGTTTACTCATCATCAAGGAAACTTTAAGAAATAACATTACTACAAATGTCTGCTCGAAGAAAGATTCAGAAATTTAAACAAATGCCCAGCTGGAAATCGATTAATGAGTACACATAAACGCTACACCTCGCGTGTCCTGTAATGGAACGGACAGAATAAAGAATATGTGTTATGGTACGTCGAATCAGTACAGTATAATATTATACATTAGCATTCAATGGTGTAAGAATCGTCATTGTCATTGTGTCAGCAAAGACGCATCATCAATTGCACAGATTTGTGGCTACAAATATATAAATGAAAAGTGTTATTTAGAACATTATTTATTGTGTTGTGGAATAAAATAGGTCAATAATTACCTATATCCGGCAGTGACGAACAATTTCATTCGTAAACATGGGTAAATATGACGACTGTCAGATGGGCTAAACATGAAAAAAGTCCTTAAACCAAATCCCATTGTTTCGCTGTTGTGTTTGAAAATCTAAGCCGCAGGAGGATATTATTTACGACCATGCTTTACCTTTAATGGTGTATTTCAAAATAATTAAGCCTATAATCAACAATGAATGTTCTATACCATTCTAAGCAAATTCAAAAACAAATTTGATCATGTTAATTTCTGGCCTCCCACAAGCGGGTCTCACCAGTATTGACAGAAGAATGATCACTCATCGATACAAAAACATACATAAAGTAATTAATACATGTATACAGGCTAAATAAAGTGAAATTGCTAGAAAATACCTACTACTTGGAAAAACAATAATTGGAGAAGAAAGCACTACCTAACAACGTGAAACTTTGATATTCAAATTTTCAAATCAAATATGGCTAAAACAAAAAAAAATACTTAAAAATTGAAAGGTAAAAGAAAACACCTTTAGTTAAAAAAAAATAGAAAGCGAGTCATATTTTATATATTCTGGTAAAATTGTTTAGTTTTAAATGTTACCAAATATACCAAATGTTATTAGAAATGAAAGTAACAAGTCATATTTTCTATATTATTACGCATTAAGTTTAATTTATATGTGTACAGTCATAACCAACATACTACCTACGTTTTATTTTTTAAGTCTACATTCGTTATTTATTTACTTATAATGACGCAAATAACAAACAACTATGCTTGTTATGAATTTGCATACACCTACAGTAAATCCAACTTACCATGAATATACAATGATAATATAATATACATAGTAAGTGCAGAATAAAAACTTAGGGATTACATGGTTTTATGTTTTCCAGTGGATCTGGTTAGAGCTATGTCACGTTAAATAGTATTCTTTGCATTTCTTCTTACAATACTTTTCAATAGAACACTGTTTCGCATGAGACGGTTCCTCAAAAAACATAATATCGTGTATGAGCTAAACTAAAACTTAGGTTTTATATGGTTTTATGTTTTCCAGTGGATCTGGTTAGAGCTATGTCACGCTAAATTGTGTTCTTTGCATTTCTTCTTACAATACTTTTCAATAGAACACTGTTTCGCATGAAACGGTTCCTCAAAAAACATAATATCGTGTATGATCTAAACAAAAACTTAGGTTTTATAAGGTTTTATGTTTTCCAGTGGATCTGGTTAGAACTATGTCACGCTAAATGGTGTTTTTTGCATTTCTTCTTACAATACTTTTCAATAGAACACTGTTTCGCATGAGACGGTTCCTCAAAAAACATAATATCGTGTATGAGTTTAACTAAAACTTAGGATTTTACATGGTTTTATGTTTTCCAGTGGATCTGGTTAGAGCTATGGCACGCTAAATGGTGTTTTCTGTATTTATTCTTGCAATACTTTTCAATAGAACACTGTTTCGCATGAGACGGTTCCTCAAAAAACATAATATCGTGTATGAGCTTAACTAAAAGTAAGGGTTTTACATGGTTTTATGTTTTCCAGTGGATCTGGTTAGAGCTATGTCACGCTAAATGGTGTTTTTTGCATTTCTTCTTACAATACTTTTCAATAGAACACTGTTTCGCATGAGATGGTTCCTCAAAAAACATAATATCGTGTATGAGCTAAACTAAAACTTAGGTTTTATATGGTTTTATGTTTTCCAGTGGATCTGGTTAGAGCTATGTCACGCTAAATGGTGTTTTTTGCATTTCTTCTTACAATACTTTTCAATAGAACACTGTTTCGCATGAGACGGTTCCTCAAAAAACATAATATCGTGTATGAACTAAACTAAAACTTAGGTTTTATATGGTTTTATGTTTTCCAGTGGATCTGGTTAGAGCTATGTCACGCTAAATTGTGTTCTTTGCATTTCTTCTTACAATACTTTTCAATAGGACACTGTTTCGCATGAGACGGTTCCTCAAAAAACATAATATCGTGTATGAGCTAAACAAAAATTTAGGGTTTTACATGGTTTTATGTTTTCCAGTGGATCTGGTTAGAGCTATGTCACGCTAAATGGTGTTCTTTGCATTTCTTCTTACAATACTTTTCAATAGAACACTGTTTCGCATGAGACGGTTCCTCAAAAAACATAATATCGTGTATGAGCTAAACTAAAACATAGGGTTTTACATGGTTTTATGTTTTCCAGTGGATCTGGTTAGAGCTATGTCACGCTAAATGGTGTTCTTTGCATTTCTTCTTACAATACTTTTCAATGGAACATTGTTTCGCATGAGACGGTTCCTCAAAAAACATAATATCGTGTATGAGCTAAACAAAGACTTAGGGTTTTACATGGTTTTATGTTTTCCAGTGGATCTGGTTAGAGCTATGTCATGCTAAATGGTGTTTTTTGCATTTCTTCTTACAACACTTTTCAATAGAACACTGTTTCGCATGAGACGGTTCCTCAAAAAACATAATATCGTGTATGAGCTAAACAAAGACTAAGGGTTTTACATGGTTTTATGTTTTCCAGTGGATCTGGTTAGAGCCATGTCACGCTAAATGGTGTTTTTTGCATTTCTTCTTACAATACTTTTCAATAGAACACTGTTTCGCATGAGACGGTTCCTCAAAAAACATAATATCGTGTATGAGCTAAACTAAAACTTGGGTTTTACATGGTTTTATGTTTTCCAGTGGATCTGGTTAGAGCTATGTCACGCTAAATGGTGTTTTTTGCATTTCTTCTTACAATACTTTTACATAGAACACTGTTTCGCATGAGACGGTTCCTCAAAAAACATAATATCGTGTATGAGCTAAACAAAGACTTAGGGTTTTACATGGTTTTATGTTTTCCAGTGGATCTGGTTAGAGCTATGTCACGCTAAATTGTGTTCTTTGCATTTCTTCTTGCAATACTTTTCAATAGAACACTGTTTCGCATGAGACGGTTCCTCAAAAAACATAATATCGTGTATGAGCTAAACTAAAACTTAGGTTTTATATGGTTTTATGTTTTCCAGTGGATCTGGTTAGAGCTATGTCACGCTAAATGGTGTTTTTTGCATTTCTTCTTACAATACTTTTCAATAGAACACTGTTTCGCATGAGACGGTTCCTCAAAAAACATAATATCGTGTATGAGCTAAACTAAAACTTAGGTTTTATATGGTTTTATGTTTTCCAGTGGATCTGGTTAGAGCTATGTCACGCTAAATGGTGTTTTTTGCATTTCTTCTTACAATACTTTTCAATAGAACACTGTTTCGCATGAGACGGTTCCTCAAAAAACATAATATCGTGTATGAGCTAAATTAAAACTTAGGGTTTTACATGGTTTTATGTTTTCCAGTGGATCTGGTTAGAGCTATGTCACGCTAAATTGTGTTCTTTGCATTTCTTCTTACAACACTTTTCAATAGAACACTGTTTCGCATGAGACGGTTCCTCAAAAAACATAATATCGTGTATGAGCTAAACAAAAACTTAGGCTTTTACATGGTTTTATGTTTTCCAGTGGATCTGGTTAGAGCTATGTCACGCTAAATGGTGTTTTTTGCATTTCTTCTTACAATACTTTTCAATAGAACACTGTTTCGCATGAGACGGTTCCTCAAAAAACATAATATCGTGTATGAGCTAAACTAAAACTTAGGTTTTATATGGTTTTATGTTTTCCAGTGGATCTGGTTAGAGCTATGTCACGCTAAATGGTGTTTTCTGTATTTTTTCTTGCAATACTTTTCAATAGAACACTGTTTCGCATGAGACGGTTCCTCAAAAAACATAATATCGTGTATGAGCTAAACTAAAACTTAGTTTTTATATGGTTTTATGTTTTCCAGTGGATCTGGTTAGAGCTATGTCACGCTAAATTGTGTTCTTTGCATTTCTTCTTACAATACTTTTCAATAGAACACTGTTTCGCATGAGACGGTTCCTCAAAAAACATAATATCGTGTATGAGCTAAACTAAAACTTAGGTTTTATATGGTTTTATGTTTTCCAGTGGATCTGGTTAGAGCTATGTCACGCTAAATTGTGTTCTTTGCATTTCTACTTACAATACTTTTCAATAGAACACTGTTTCGCATGACACGGTTCCTCAAAAAACATAATATCGTGTATGAGCTAAACTAAAACTTAGGTTTTATATGGTTTTATGTTTTCCAGTGGATCTGGTTAGAGCTATGTCACGCTAAATGGTGTTTTTTGCATTTCTTCTTACAATACTTTTCAATAGAACACTGTTTCGCATGAGACGGTTCCTCAAAAAACATAATATCGTGTATGAGCTAAACTAAAACTTAGGTTTTATATGGTTTTATGTTTTCCAGTGGATCTGGTTAGAGCTATGTCACGCTAAATGGTGTTTTTTGCATTTCTTCTTACAATACTTTTCCATAGAACACTGTTTCGCATGAGACGGTTCCTCAAAAAACATAATATCGTGTATGAGCTAAACTAAAACTTAGGTTTTATATGGTTTTATGTTTTCCAGTGGATCTGGTTAGAGCTATGTCACGCTAAATGGTGTTTTTTGCATTTCTTCTTACAATACTTTTCCATAGAACACTGTTTCGCATGAGACGGTTCCTCAAAAAACATAATATCGTGTATGAGCTAAACAAAGACTTAGGGTTTTACATGGTTTTATGTTTTCCAGTGGATCTGGTTAGAGCTATGTCACGCTAAATGGTGTTCTTTGCATTTCTTCTTGCAATACTTTTCAATAGAACACTGTTTCACATGACACGGTTCCTCAAAAAACATAATATCGTGTATGAGCTATAACATTTAAGCTATAGCCAAGAATTCATCATACCACTGCTAATCAATAAACAAACAACGGTCTTAGCGTTTAAATACCGAAAAAACACCTGCCTGTTCATTTATTACTTGTTTCATTAAACAGGATTTGCATATCGATCGTTTTCAATTAACTTCGAACAGTTACAACTACACGTAAACTGAGCATGTAGTCTATCTACAGCAAGATCGTGACCGCTGACTGCAGCTCTCCTTCTCCCTCCATTTCACTCCCAATCGACATTTTCACCTTTGCTGATATGATTACTCCACAGGATACCTCCATCCCCTGCATACCTGGTCGCTAGATTCGGCTGGCACGTCATATCGGTTTGACAGCCAACTCACGTAACTATTGTTGATCGATCCACAGTCCACTGAAGTGCCTACGATGAAGGGAACAACATGGACAGTTCTACTCCGAATTACTCCAACCCATGCGATGTTCATCCATGCGACAACCCACCTGATCTGAGTGGAACTTAACTGAAGCAAGAGAGTGATGCCTAATTCCATCTGCCAACTAGCTCCACTTCTCTCCCGTGCACCAGTCGCACCCACACCGACGTGATCATCTTGCCAGTTTTCCTCACACCCGTTCACTTGTCTCTTGAAGGTTGGCGTCCACAACACCAACGGTTGGTTAGGTCATGCAAGCATTGTTACAATTGATAAAAACACATATTTTCATTTAGTGAATGTGATAACCTGTACTAATAATTTGGTCAACTTAGCGATGATAACTCAATGTAAGTATTAACAAACTCGGTACGTGTTTGTTATTGTCAATAATATCTTTAAATTATACAACTCGCTTATGTTTGACAATTACTGAGTAATTGCTTTGCTTATTGCATGCTAATTGCTGAAAATTGCTTTTTATTTTAAATTCCTTAGCTAAAAATTGCTTTTTCTTTCACATTTCTCTGCTTATTGAATGACTATTGCTAACTCATTAGATAGAACCTACTTCTCATATAAGTAGGTGGATGCGGCCTCGATTAGCGGGGGAACCACATGAAAAAAAGCGAGCTACTGGGTGTACCTCCTGGGTAGTTTGGAAATCACCTAAGATATATATGTATATATTTATAAATAAAAGTTAATATATATAAATTAACATTAATTTTTTTTAACAGGAAATGCACAATGCTAAAAACTGCGTAGGAGATTTTAATACAATAGTACTACCAAGCCTGATGTTGGCCGCTATTTCAATGAATGCAGCAGTGTCACAGCTAGCAATCAAAAGTAACAAGATATTGAGGTAAGTTAAATGACGATTACGACCACTTTGGCAAAAACGTATCGCTATAGACTAAGGAAAAAAAATAATATATATTTTATTTACAGGAAATGCAGATGGCAATAAACTGTGTAGGAGTTCATGATTGCAATAGAATAAAATCGACCAAGCCTGAAGTCAGCAGCCCCTTCAATGAATGCAGCAGTGTGACAGCCAGCAATCAAAAGTTACAAGATACCGAGGTACGTTTCATGACGACCACGACTATTTTGGCAAAAACGTATCGCTATAGACTAAGGAAAAAAAATTAATATATATTTTATTTACAGGAAATGCGCAATAAACTGTGTAGGAGTTTATGATTGCAATAGAATAAAATCGACCAAGCCTGAAGTCAGCAGCCCCTTCAATGAATGCAGCAGTGTGACAGCCAACAATCAAAAGTTACAAGATATCGAGGTACGTTTCATGACGACCACGACTATTTTGGCAAAAACGTATCGCTATCGACTAAGGAAAATAAATTATATAATTTATTTACAGGAAATGCAGAAGGCAAAAAACTGCGTAGGAGATCATTAATACAAAAGTATTATATAAACCAAACCTGATGTTGCCAGCTCCTTCAATGAATGCAGCAGTGTGACAGCCAGCAATCAAAAGTAACAAGATGTCGAGGTACGTTACATGACGACCACAACTATTTTGGCAAAAACGTATTGCTATCGACTAAGGAAAATAAATTACATATAATATTTAATTATATATTTTATTTACAGGAAATGCAGAAGGCAAAAAACTGCGTAGGAGATCATTAATACAATAGTATTATATAAACCAAGCCTGATGTTGGCCGCTCATTCAAAGAATGCAGCAGTGTGACAGCCAGCAATCAAAAGTAACAAGATGTCGAGGTACGTTACATGACGATCACGACCACTTTGACATAAACGTATCGCTATAGACTAAGGAAAAAAAAATGTAATATACAGGGTGTTAGTGACATCGTAACGAAAACTTTGAGGGATGATGGAGACCATGATTATGAGATGATATCAAGTGGAATTTTCCGTCGCAAAAGTATGGAACAGAAAATAACTTAAAAAAAAACAAAAATTTTCATGAATTTTCCGACTGAAAATTCCACTTGATTTCAACTCAGAATTATGGTCTGAATCATCCTCTTCAGTATTTGTTACGGTGTCACTAACACCCTTACCTACTTGTATGGCTACAGTATGTACTTGTGCGGGGTGTAAGTGACATCGTACCGAATACAGAGGGGGATGATTCACCTGATTATTCTGAGTTAATATCAAGTGGAATTTTTCA
The DNA here is from genome assembly GCF_024362695.1 of Pectinophora gossypiella. NCBI lineage: Eukaryota > Metazoa > Arthropoda > Insecta > Lepidoptera > Gelechiidae > Pectinophora > Pectinophora gossypiella. Next base: position 2,631,883 of record NC_065420.1, on the reverse strand, counting down.
TCGCAAAAGTATAGAATTGAAAATAATTTAAAATAACTAAAAAAAAATCATGAATTTTGCGACGGAAAATTCCACTTGATATGAACTCAGAATCATGGTCTGAATCATCCCCATCAGTATTCGTTACAATGTCACTAACACCCTGTATATTTTATTCACAGGAAATGCAGAGTGCAATAAACTTTGTAGGAGATTATGATTGCAATAGAATAAAATCGACCAAGCCTGAAGTTCTTCAATGCACGCAGCAGTGTGACAGCCAGCAATCAAAAGTTACAAGATATCGAGGTACGTTACATGACGACCACGACTATTTTGGCAAAGACGTATCGCTATAGACTAAGGAAAAAAAAATGTAATATACAGGGTGTTAATGACATCGTAACGAAAACTTTGAGGGATGATGGAGACCATGATTATGAGATGATATCAAGTGGAATTTTCCGTCGCAAAAGTATGGAACAGAAAATAACTTAAAAAAAAAACAAAAATTTTCATGAATTTTCCGACTGAAAATTCCACTTGATTTCAACTCAGAATTATTGTCTGAATCATCCTCTTCAGTATTTGTTACGGTGTCACTAACACCCTTACCTACTTGTATGGCTACAGTATGTACTTGTGCGGGGTGTAAGTGACATCGTACCGAATACAGAGGGGGATGATTCACCTGATTATTCTGAGTTAATATCAAGTGGAATTTTTCATCGCAAAAGTATAGAATTGAAAATAATTTAAAATAACTAAAAAAAAATCATGAATTTTGCGACGGAAAATTCCACTTGATATGAACTCAGAATCATGGTCTGAATCATCCCCATCAGTATTCGTTACAATGTCACTAACACCCTGTATATTTTATTCACAGGAAATGCAGAGTGCAATAAACTTTGTAGGAGATTATGATTGCAATAGAATAAAATCGACCAAGCCTGAAGTTCTTCAATGCACGCAACAGTGTGACAGCCAGCAATCAAAAGTTACAAGATATCGAGGTACGTTACATGACGACCACGACTATTTTGGCAAAGACGTATCGCTATCGACCAAGGAAAAGAAATTATATATAATATTTAATTATATATAATATTTAATATGTATTTTATTTATAGGAAATGCAGAAGGCAAAAAACTGCGTAAGAGATTATTAATACAATAGTATTATATCAACCAAGCCTGATGTCGGTAGCTTCTTCAATGAATGCAGCAGTGTGACAGCCAGCAATCAATAGTGATAGTGACAAGAATCTAGGTACGTTACATGACGACCACGACCACTTTGGCAAAAACGTATCGCTATCGACTAAGAAAAGGATATTATATCTATACGTTATTATAAATATACGTTATTATAAATAAATTAATATTATTTTATTTTTAACAGGAAATACAGAAGGCAAAGAAGCAGATGTCATCAAAGAAGATCTTTGTTCCTGCAATGTTTCCGCAGACGATACATCCAACAGAGCGAAGTGGAAGGAAAAGACTCGGAAAAAAGACCCCACCACCATATGGGAACAATGCAAGGGAGAGAGAGAGAATATAATGTTATATTTTTATTTTTTGATAACATAAAATAAACCAACAATATCCTACACATTTTTTTTATTTCTTTTTGTGTCTGTCTTAATAGTTATTACAAATCTGTGATGCGAAACAAACTATACGAAAACGTCAATCCACATACAACGCCCGCGAAGCTGCTTTAGCAGCGAGCGCACTTAGCACCATCTAGTTATATTATATATAGCTACAAACCCATGTATTGACTGACTGACTGACTGACTGACATAGTTGTTCTCCCAGAAGGAGTGTCGGGGGGTGAAAATGGTGTATGGGGGGTGTGATCGGGGCCTCCCGGTGAGTATGGGAAAACTTCCAGATCTTGGAAAACTGCTCCGCATCAGGGAGACACCCTACGGCCTGGCGCAACTATTATACCTGGATCAAATTTTTTTTCGCAAAACCTATTTAAATCTTGGTCAAATTCTATCGTGAGTGAAAAAAAATCAAAATGGCCGAAAAACAAGATGGCCGCCATACAAAAAATTGTTTTTCCAGAAAATGTCTCGGTGGTAAAAATTATGTATGGGAGTGTGATCGTAACGTCATGTCGAGTATGGATATACTTCTCGATCTTGGAAAGCTGCTCCGCATCAGGGCGGCACCCTATGGCCTGGCAAAAGTATCGTACCTAAACCAATTTTTCTTTCACAAAATCTATTTAAATCTTGGTCAAATTCTATTGTGGGTGAAAAAAAATCAAAATGGCGGAAAAACAAGATGGCCGCCATACAAAATTTTGTTTTTCCAGAAAATGTCTCGGGGGTAAAAACTATTTATAGGGGTGTGATCGGAACGTCTTGTTGAGTATGGAAACACTTCTCTATCTTCAAAAACTGCTCCGCATCAGGGAGACACCCTACGGCCTGGCGAAACTATCACACCTGGAACGATTCTTTTTCCACGAGACCTATTTAAATCTCGGTCAAATCCAATCCCCGGTGAAAAAAAAACAAAATGACGGAAAAACAAGATGGCCGCCATACAAATTTTTCGTTTTTCCCGAAAATGCCTCGGAGGTAAAAACAATGTATGGGGACGTAAGCGGAAGATCATGTTGAGAATTTAAATACTACTCAATCTTCGAAAACTGCTCCTCATCAGGGAGGCACCCTAAGGCCTGGCAAAACTATCACATCTAGATCAATTTTTTTTTCGCACAATGTATTTAAATCTTAGTCAAATTTTATCGCCGGTGACAAAAAATCAAAATGGCGGAAAAACAAGATGGCCGCCATACAAAATTTTCGTTTTCCCGAAAATGCCTCGGCGGTGAATATGATATACAGGGGTGTGATCGGAACGTCATGTCGAGTATTTAAATACTGCTAGATCTTCGAAAACTACTCCGCATCAGGTAGACACCCTACGGCCTGGCGAAACTATCGCACCTGGAACATTTTTTTTTCCACCAAACCTATTAAAATCTTAGTCAATTTTTATCGCCCGTGAAAAAAAAAACAAAATGGCCGAAAAACAAGATGGCCGCCATACAAATTATTGTTTTTTCCAGAAAATGTCTCAGAGGTAAAATGATGTATAGGGGTGTGATCGGAACGTCATCTTGGAAAACTGCTCCGCATCAGGGAGACACCCTACGGCCTGGCAAAACTATAGCACCTAGAACTTTTTTGATTTCACGAAAACAAGATGGCCGCCATACAAAGCTTCGAACTAATACCGGACACGCGAGCAGCTTGCTGCGAGCGAACCACGCGACATCTAGTTTTATTGTAAAAACGTATACATATCTGATTTGATTCATATTTGATTTGTGTCTGTAACCTGTTACGTGTGTTTAATAAATAAATAAATAAATAAATAAATAACCCCAAAAAAGATGTTGATGAAAGATGAATTTACTTAATCTATAATTTTGAATAGCGATTTTATTTGTATTCTTGTATTGTTCTGTAGGAGTATCCGGGTGTGCTTAGGCACAGTTATGAGCAATATAATGTACCCACTTTAGGACTCTGTCGCACTAACATATTTGACATTTAGTGATACTTACAGTTCAATTTGTCAAAAAAGTTAATGTGACATGGTACCAAAGTGTATACATATTAGTGCTCGTGACCGTACATGTCAATACTCACCCCCCAAGTAACAACAGCATTGGCGACAATCTGCAGCACGTTGTACCACTTAATGATGCTCCTCAAGTCATAGGGCTTCCTGTCCCTCATGTACGCTGGCAGGATCAGCTTGATAAGTGCCAGGTAGCTTACGATGATCACAGCCAGGGGTACTGGTGACTGCATCAGTAGCCAGTCTTTTACTCTAGGGTCTGTGGAAGAGTTTGAACTATAACATAATACGGTTCGTATGCACCTTGACGCAATCCTCGACAGCTATATTATTTTATTTAAGTAAACTGTACATAACATACATACACATGTTATTTTTATTGGTATATTGCTTTTTTTGTTGTTTGTGATGTTTTTGAAGTTTGTATTATTAAGTAAGTAGGACAATATCACCGACTTAGGATAGTATCATGTAAGGGTGATGTCTTTCACTATCTAAATAAGTTCGTAAGAACGGGTTATTACTCTGTAGAAGAATTTCTGCTGGGGGGTAAACCTAGCTCAGCCGCTGATGGGGAGCTGAGAGTTGCCGTTCTATACGTAGTATTATTCCTCATTCTTAGTCATAGGCCTCCCCTCAAGCAACCGGAGCATACTCTACTACGGTGCCCTAGTACGGAATGGTAGAAGCGTTTGGGCGAACAGCCTGGAACCAACGGCTTAACGTGCCTTCCGAAGCCCGAAATCATCTTACTCTTTCGGACAATCAGGTTATTCAGCCAGCAATGTCCTAGCTAAACAAAGGACAGTCTCATAAAATGAATTTGACAATGTCTCCATCGGGAATCGAACCCGGACTTCCGGATCGTGAGCCGTGAGCCTGTCATTTCTGTCAAATAAATAATAGTATCTTTTTACTATAAATAAACAGGTATACAGAGGAGTAAAGCCCTACCCCTCTACGCTCCCCCCCCCCTTTTCGATCATCATCATTATCATCATCTTCCTAGCATTATCCCGTTTTTCACAAGGTCCGCTTTTTCGATCACAATTCTACTAGGCCTTTCTGATAGGCATTGAGGTCGTTTCGACATCATTTTCGAAGTATCCTCCTCATCCGGTGTTATTGAACTTAAAAGTTCATACCAACCTTTTTTTTTAATTATAAACTCCTAATGAATAAAAAGGTACATACCAGCTCTTTCAAAAAATACAACATCGTACGCCCTCGCTATCAAATCCATAATTTTAGCGATTATTGTCCTAATTTCACACACACCGCAAGTCAACCGTTTTCAATGGAATTTGAACTGTTACTGAATTAATTACGGCTGTTTTGTTATGATAATTTATCTAGCATACTTACAACCTCAAGCCAAAATAAATTTTAATATATTTTACATAATGTACATGTTGTGACTCCCTTAATTCCTGATCCAAGTTAAAAAAAAACAACAACATAATACAGTTCATACCATAAGCTGATAAAAATGTCTTCTGGATTAAATTGCCATTTCCATCTTAGAACTTAAAAATAATATTTAAAAAATTAAATAAATACATTGTTTTAAGTTTACGCGGTTATTATCATAATTAAAACACATAATAACGGGTTCTTACCGCGTTTGGGATGACATCCCGTGATCATGGCACTTGCAACAGTGTCGAAATATCGGGAGTCTCATATCCCCATTTAAACGCGGTAAGAACCCGTTATTATGTGTTTTAATTAATTAAATAAATATTTGCCACATTGTGGCAACACTAGCAACAAACAAACAAATTAATTATTGGCATAAAACAATTATTTTTCTTTCCCTCTTTAAAATGTGGCAGCAAGTTTCTATTATTTTGTTAATTCTTAAATATTCCTTTAAGTAAATACAAAACCCCCTGTAGCAATCTGATTAGCAATTTTGTTTTGCATCTCATTTGCATTGTCAATCTTCGAGGCTATTTGAAACTAACATTTGAGTAGATACATACGTAAACACACAAAATCAGCAATTATGTGACGTAATCTATTCTTATTAAGTAATTATACTTACTAAGCATTAGAAATTGATTTTTCTTTTAAATAATATAGGCTCGCGTTTGTCCACAATCTCACCTGATGGTAAGTGACGATGTAGTCTAGGGTGGATCACGCTTACCTAGCAAATGCCTATTCACTCTAACCTTGAAGACTCCCAGATTATAACGAGTTGGAAAAACAAACGACGGCAAATAGTTCCAATCCTTCGCTGTTCGCTTCGCTGTATAGTGCGGATTGGTGGTATACCGGCAACATAAGAATGAAATGCCCGCCGACACCTGGTTGTCCGTAGATGGAATTGAGTGGGTGGAATTAACTCGTGAAGTTCCCGCGCGCACTCACCGAAGTGTATCCTATAAAAGACCTACAGACAAGCTAGCGTCTGTGGTCTTTAAGAGTCGAGTCATCACTGACGAGTTATTGTCTATGAGCTTTATTGCTCGTCTCACCGAGTCGAAAGCGGCGAACTCAGAGCTGGCAGAGCCTTGCCAAAGGTGACAGTAGCACTACAATAGTACAATAACGAACCTGTGCTATGTACTTATAGATCAAGCACACTGCTCGTAAACTGGGTCTTATTGCATCACATAAATCATCAAAACGTACTTAAAAATATATATTGGTAGTGATTCCAGTCACACACGATCTAATTTTATTTTAAGTCATACCTGTCATTTTCTTATGCGCCGAAAAGGAAAGGGACGAGCAATTGACAGGCATACAATTTATGGATCACGAAATTTTAGGGAGAATTTTTAAAAAAAACCTTACTAAAATTGTACATTGCTGCAGTGGGCTGCACGTGCAAATGTATTATAAGCTTTTGATATTGTGTGTTATTTTTATTTTATACTAACATTAGAAATAAGTCATTTACTAACACATATGAGTCAATGGTTACTTGAAATAAAGATTTTATTTATTTATTTTTATTTATTGGCCAATAACCCAAAACAGAATTAAGTTGACAGGACACGTCAATCGGGTTGCATATTGTATTCGCCCGGGTTATCATTAATTCACTCATTGATTTTTAAATTAACAGTTGTCTGCGGATAAATAAATAACAGGTATAACTTAAAATAAAATTAGGTGGTGTCTGCAGGAATCTGGGCCATTATATTCGTGTCTTAAACTATTTGCACACTGTATATAATTTTATTTATACATTTCGTTCTTTCTTTTTTTATATGTTAATTTACTTTTAAGTAAATTTTGACCTTGTCATTAACAATGCAAAAAGCGTTAAATGAAAGCATAATATGCAAAATAAATACCTATACAACTAAACTGTAGTCATTTTTTTGTGACCTGTTCCTGTATTTCTAATGAGGTTTAATATACATGAATAATTATTTATTACATTTTTCCTTATATATATTTTAAAATATTTTTTAGTCTATAGATACATAGGGTGTTAGTGAGATCGTAACGAATACTCAGGGGGATGATTCTGACCATAATTTTGAGTTAATATCAAGTGGAATTTCCTGTTGGAAAATTCATGAAAATGTTAGTGTTTTTTGAAGTTATTCTCCGTTCCTTACTTTTGCGACGGAAAAATCCACTTTATATCAATCATACCTGAATCATCCCTCAAAGTTTTCGTTACGATGTCACTACCACTCTGTATAATTAAATAAGATACATTATAAAAAATCTGTTATGACGTTCTAACTATCATTATTTATGTTCGATATTTAATTTCCAGTCAAAGGAGAAGATGACACGTGGCGTGCGGCGTGGCTGCGTGCGCCTCCGAGCGGCCGTCATCGGCATTGATGATGAGGATGACTCCACGTTCACCATCACTGTCGACCACAAAACCTTCCACTTCCAGGTAAATATTACCCAACAAAACATTATCATGTAAAATGTGCCAAGACGGGATCATAATCGATCACAAAGGGATCAGATCTCATGTAGAGCCAAGCTTCTAACTCTACGCGGGCTAACTATACAAACCTAAAGTTTACAAATTGTACACGTTAGGCAAAATATGGGGCTTGTCCGCTTGATGTGATTTCTGTTCAGAAAACGTCGCAAAAGACGGTTATCGCGCGCGCACCAGGACCCCGATTCCGACTTAATCAGCGCTTATATCGCTATCGACCCACTAGGGTCGATTAATTCTTTCAAATATTTTTCCTCTCAGACAACGCCATAAGCCGAGGTTTGCGCCCAACTGGGCACCCTCAGGCCTGTTGTCTTAAACGTTGTACCGGGTGAGAGCCTTCAGCGCTCCCTAATTGTCCAGCCAAGTAGTTAATGCTATCCGCGGCGAATCTACAATAAGTCACGTTAAAAAAAAAGCGCGCGCACCCACACGATAGGAGCAATATTTACAGTTACAGTCAAATAGAAAATTATCTCCCTAGCATTATCCCATTATTCACAATGCCCGCTTATCTAACCTGAACATTTGAAAGGTCCGGTTTTTTACAGAAGCGACTGCCTGTCTGACCTTCCAACCCGTGAAGGGAAAACCAGCCCAATACAGATTAGGTCACATACCTCCGAAAATGCATTTCTCGGGAATGTGGGATTCATCACGATGTTTTCCTTCACCGCTAAGCACCTGATAATCATTTATGATCCAAATTCGACAATCATTAAGCAAAATAGATAATAGGTAAAGGAAAAGTGACGGGTGTAAAAATATATCATGCCAAAATAACAAGTCTGTACTGTTTTACTATAATATAAATTAGGGTTCGCAAGTCGAAGTTCGAAACTCGAAGTGAGAGGCAAGCGTTCTACCAACTGGGCGGCGCTCAGTCGAATAGAAGGAAAAATAAAAAGTACAATTTTCCCGTTTCCAGACCGTTTCTCAGTCAGGATGAATAATGATTCGCCGGAGCCGCGACCTTGCGTCTTTCCATTGCCGAACCGAAAACACTCACCGGTGACCTTTACATGCTTTTTCGCTGAAACTTCCTCATTACTTAAAATGAATGATTCGTTATTCCAAACAAATAGTATACATACATAGGTAACATTAACGATTAATTAGTGTGGAGCAAACCAGAGCTGTATTGTATCAAGCTCGAAGCAAAGTTTTGCACAAAAGTGACGTCTTAACAAAATGCGATAAAATGTCGGACTTATTATTACTTTTTTTTAATTAAAATGCATAAATAGGTTAAATAGAAAATGATTTTCGTTACTTTTAGACCTGTCTTTATGTAATAATCAGAATTTCATAATTTATCTTGCACGTAGTAGACTAGGTGTAACAAAAGCATGACTGGGCTTAAAAAGACGTCGATGAAGGGGTTAGATTACGGTTATCTCCAAGGGTGATTACAGGGCGATGCACGGGTCTCTGCATGTGTAGGGTTGGTGTAAAAGACTCGGACGGGACTTGAACCCGCAGCTCTTGTCAAGCCGGGACGAGCTGGTTAACCATTACACCACCGGGTCCTCCTACTGTCCATGAGAAATAATTTTCTCCATCTATCTTATAATCTTATAACTCGGCTCCATCTATCTAGAATATTGAGTACTAATATTACTTTAGACCGACAAGTCTACAGTTAAACATCGATTTAAACTTATCGTAAAGATGTCACCTTAGCAATTTTTAAATGATTTTTGTTTTTTCAACCATAAACTCACAAAGAGATTTTTTTTTTCATTTTGCCCTAAGCACGAGTAAGTGCTATAAAAACAAAACTCATCACACGGTTCATTTTTTCCATCATGGGACGCCTGCGCCAAATGTTAACGAAAGTCGTCAACCAATCATTTATTCTTTGAACATTTTCGCCTTCAAATAATTTGTGGCTTGTTTACCTTTATAGGTGTTACGGCCATGACTTATGTGTGTCTGTCAAGAGTCAAAAGCACACTTTACCAGAACTTATTCACTATGTAACAACCCTGTTAACCGGTACACCATTTCTATACTTCCAGGCGCGAGACGGTTCAGAGCGCGAGCGTTGGGTGCGAGCGTTAGAAGACACGATATCGCGTCACGGGCGGCGCGAGCGGTGGTCGCGCTGCGTGCCCGCACCCAGCCACCGCCACGGCGACCTCGAGCGACGCATCTCCGAGGCCGACGCCTATCTACAGATCATGATAGAACTCGTTTCCGTAAGTATTTAAAACAGATTCAACTTTTAGAACAGTCAATCACAAATGGCGCCCAACATGGGACACTTTCTCTTCTTCGTCACTGACACACTGTCATGACACTGCCCTCGTTTTTGTATGTATAAGATTCCTTGTCTACTACCACAACACTACAATCAAAAACTAGATCCACATTAGGGATACGAGCTGACTCGTAACACAGCCTGTAGATAACTACATGCTTGTGTGCATGCTGTAACTACTTGAATGTGACTACCTGAAAGCTTCTGTTCTATATAACTTGTTCCTTATTACACGCCTAAACGGCATTCTTTTTAAAAATTAAACATTTAATTGCAATTTATGCCATTTGCAAAATAAGTTACGCCAATATTGTTATTTCAAAACTGGCGCCCAATATGGGACATTTTATTTTGACCGACAAATATCCGAAATTTTTTTGTTAAGTCGTATTTACATATGTCAGCTAGCTTTGTTTAATCATTCTATTTTTGTTACAGAAAATGAACACCAGGGTATCAGAAATACCAGAGCCACATGAGAAGAGTAAAGGACAAGTCATCCTAGACCACGCCAACGTATGTCTTATTTTATTATATGGGTTTAATAATTTCACATTACCTTTTTGTACTATTTGAGTATTAAATTTAACACATTGCAAGTTAAATAACGGACGCTTCTGAAACAGAACAAGTAAATATAATTATAGCAAATCGGAATATATTATTGTTCTTTATTCAAAATTTAAGCTACGCTTTAGATTATTAACAACCATTTCATCGTGTTTTCTTGTACAATGTTGTTTAGATTCAATCAAAAACTGACTCTCGAAAGTAGGTGAAAAATATATCACCATTGTTTACATTCCTAAAATATTTCAAACATTTTCGGCCTAAAATCTTACAGAATGGCCATACCTAATTATTTTTGAAATACTACCAATTGTAACACAAAAATATAAATTAGATTCTTCAGTTTCCTTGTCGGGACGACTTTCAGAAACTGAGGGGGTGATTGCAATACAACTATGTAATAGTTCGTGCGGCACGCCAATAGATGGCGTTAGTAGTCTATTAGAACGCGGTATCGACATTGTTATTAGATTCTAACAAGACACTACACAATTGGCGCCCAACGTGGGGCGCCTTCACAATTAATTTGGGAGCAAATAGTTTTTCCTAGTAGAACCGTATTGTAAAGCTTCCTTACTCATACTTTTAATTTCACTATTTACGTATAAACAGCTTGTATTTGTATGTAAGCTTATACTACCTTGTTTGTTTTCAGGCAATGTTGGATAACATAAAACATTCCATAGTGCTTCTACAAATAGCTAAGGTACAGTTGTATTTTCGTATTATTCAAACGCATAATAGTACTTAGGCAGTAATAATCATTAACAGTGACTAATTATTACGGTAGTTAGTGTATAATTTACATAGCGAATATATAGATTTTTATACAAATACCTTACGTTCGGCGCACTACTAAAGAATAAAGAATAATACTACGTATAGAACGGTAACTCTCCGCCCCGCACCAATACATATCGAGCGCCAACCTCACCCCCTCTGGGTCTTACTTTAGTCTTAAATTAGTGTAAGCGCTAAAGAGTAAATCTCTAGACAGACGGATCGCATTTCAACTGTAATCCAACCGCAAATTGCAGTTCCGATGCAGTTGATACGATTGCAAACCAAACGGGCAGTCCGATTGCAGTTCAGTTGCAGTCGGCTGCACAGTTGGCAGTCGGATTGCAGTTAAATGCGGTCCTTCTGTCTAGAGCCTTAGGGGGAGCGCGTGGTCTACGTCTCGCTCACACTTAGGCAGCACACGATAAGTATGAGATTTTTGTGTGCAGTGTCCGAAGTGTGGCAGTACATAAACTAAAAAAAATATCGGTGCGCTACATAAATAAAAATAAAAAATCGTTTATTTTCAACGTAGGGTCATCAGAGAAGACTTAGTCAAGATTCTATATTAATAGTATCGTACAATAATAGTCTACCTCGAAACGTGTTACGGCTGAGGAGAAGAAGCGACGCGAGAAACTCCTCAAGGACACACTCTTCTTTTATGGTTAGATCTAGTCCTGCATTGGGGGTAGGTAGGGTGTAGTCATACGTGGGGATGCTTAAAGGGGCACGCGGAATAGGCTTCTTGACAACCTAGTCAAATGAGATACGAGATACGAAACGTCAGAACGAAAGATTTCTATGGAATTTGTACGCAAATACTGTCCTGTGACGTCATCAATAAAAGGGATCAAACGTTGTACTCATTATTACTTAATTCGGAAATAAAATTCGAAAATAGCTCGAAAAGTAAAATGAGATAGATTTTTGATCATCTCAGACTGGTTTCTATTTAAAAATTAAGTAATTTACTGACTAATGTATTTAATTACTATTACTTGTCACATATATAAAAATCATAAAAACTGTAAGTAAATCTTTTAAAGTTCAAAATGTCCTTGCCAAGTAAATATAAAAAAAAAAATTGGTCATGGGTAATTTATTTTGTACAAAATGGCAACGCAGGGTGGGATGACGTCAGCTGGGCTAACCTTGAAATGTTAGCTGTCACTTTTGAGCATACCTGGTTTTCTTATACCATGGCTGAGATGACGTCAGCGCGGCTAACCTTGAAATGTTAGCTGTCACTTTTGAGCATACTTGGTTTACTTATACCATGGGTGATATGACGTCAGCGCGGCTAACCTTGAAATGTTAGCTGCCCCTTTTGAGCATACCTGGTTTTCTTATACCATGGGTGAGATGACGTAAGCGCGGCAACCTTGAAATGTTAGCTGTCACTTTTGAGCATACCTGGTTTTCTTATACCATGGCTGAGATGACGTCAGCACGGCTAACCTTGAAATGTTTGCTGTCACTTTTGAGCATACTTGGTTTACTTATACCATGGGTGATATGACGTCAGCGCGGCTAACCTTGAAATGTTAGCTGCCCCTTTTGAGCATACCTGGTTTTCTTATACCATGGGTGAGATGACGTAAGCGCGGCAACCTTGAAATGTTAGCTGTCACTTTTGAGCATACCTGGTTTTCTTATACCATGGCTGAGATGACGTCAGCACGGCTAACCTTGAAATGTTTGCTGTCACTTTTGAGCATACCTGGTTTTCTTATACTATGGGTGAGATGACGTCACCTTGAAATTAGCTGTCACTTTTGTGCGTACCTTGTTTTGCCATAGTGTTAATAATTAGAAAGTAAATAACATAGTCTGACGTCAGTTATTGTTTTCAGAATACCGTGAATCCAGTGAATGGCGTGTACCAGGGTCCCACCAATCCTTCCCAACATATCAAACAAGGCAGTATGAGTGAGTTTTCAACAATAGGTACGGCTACAATACTATCATGTATGTAGTACAGAACCTTGTCGTATTAAAACATTATCCTAACATAGCATCACGCCTGTATCCCCGACGGGGTAGGCAGAGGTGTATAGTATACAGAGTTAATGACATCGTAACGAAAACTGAGAGATGATTCAGACCATGACTGAGCTGATATCATGAGGATTTTTTCGTCGCAAAAGTATCGAACTGAATTTTTCGACAGAAAATTCCACTTCATATCAACTCAGAATCATGGTCTGAATCATCCCCCTCAGTATTCGTTACGGCGTCACTAATACCCATACATATTGTATGGCTACTTGCATGTACTTTTAAGGGGTGTAAGTGACATCGTAACGAATACTGAGGAGGGTGATTTAGCTCATAATTCTGAGTTACTATCAAGAGGAATTTTCCAACGCAAAAGTATAGTTATCTTCAATTGCTGCTTAGCAATAAGGCCGCCATTGTAATGTATCTTTCGTCCATGTCTGTAAAACTTGTTTTGTATGTTGTGTGCAATAAAGTATATTTGTATTGTATTTGTATATTATAAGCTTTCACACATGCCTGTAAGGGAAACTAGTATGAAAATATAATGTATGACATTGCGCAGGCCCGGAGCCGGCGCAGCGCGTGGAGCTGGGCGCGGAGTGCCGCGAGCTGGCCACGCCGACGCACGCGCCGCTGCAGTCGCTCGAACACATGGACGCGCCGCGTATGTATACTTATATCGTGTGGCTTGCGACGTGGATGACCAACCACCCTCATCAACCTGGTGTCACGGTCACGTGACTTCCGAAGCACGGACGTATGTATACTACACTAGCTGTTACCCGCGAATCCGTTCGTGTGAAACCCTACAACTATTAAAACTACACGGTATTATAATAATATGTCGTACGCAATAGTTGAAACTATGGATGTATCATGCAAACTTTGCCACCGCTTTTCATCCCCTTAGGAGTTGGTGCGATTTTAATTTCCTTCCCCCCGTCCCTCCCCCTCCTCTTATCCCATCTCCGCCACCCCTCCTCTTTCCCCTAGTCTCCTCCCCTTTCCCCTCTCCGCCATCTCCTCAGCCTGCTTCTTCGAGGATACTGGAGGGTTAAAAACGCCACACCGAAGCAATTCATCTAAAAAAACAATATTGCTATTTGACATATGTGTGCATTGCGCACTTACTTTTATATGCGCGACAAATGTCAAAATGCAATATTGCTTGTTTAGATGAATTGCTTTGTCGTGGCCTTTTTAGTAGTTAATAAAGTAGTTAATGCCATCTGCGGCAAATCTACAATAAGTCACGTAATAACAAAAAAATATAAAAAGAATAAACCTTTTTAAACCCCCAGTTGTGATGCTACGTTATGCTGTCAGCTGTGATGTTGATTTTAACCAAAGCTCTCGTTACAGGACAGGCGATGTCCCTCCTCGTGCCAGACACGTCATACTCATCATCGGAAGGGGAAGACGACTTCTTCGACGCCGACGACGGTGCTGATGCTCCAGGGCCCAGGTTAGTGCGTAGACTAAGTTGTCTCTGTATGTACTCTTATGTATGTACGTAAAAACTTGTCTCTCCTTCCGAGAAACTGTGAAAGGCATACTTACAAAACAAGGAATAAAAATAAAATTGTTGTTCAAAATTCTAGATTAAGTAAATTAAATTCATCTTTTTTGGGGTTATGTATACGTTTTTACAATAAAATACCAGATAATATTTTAAATTTGTCAGAAAATAAATTTAAAGCTCATATGAATCTTACTTTATGTAAAAAAGCTTATTATAAGATTAATGAGTTCCTAAATGATAAAAATGTCTGGTATTGAATGTGATCCTCTAGTTATTAAATAACTTGTAATGTATACCCTCATTGGTTTTTAAAAGATGTGTTGCTGATGCAGTTTCTTGTCATTTTTTCTCCTCAGCCATAACACCTTGCGAAATGACGTAAATTCAAAAATGTTATATTGACCTTCAACAAGTTGATCCATGATAATTACGTTGAATAAATGATTCTGATTTCTGGACATACTAAGTAAGACAATGGCCCCGATTCCTGCAGACACCGCCTAATTTTATTTTAGGTTATATCCGTCATTTTCGTATCCGTCGAAAAGGAAAGGGACGGATGATTCACAGCTCTTAATTTTAGGAAGAATGAGTAAATGAATGAATAACCCGGGCGAATCAAAAGGTACGCCGCTGGTATGCATTCCGTTTGACGTGCTGTCTACTTAACTTTGTCAGGTTATTGACGGATGTAAAATTTTTAGACGGTTGTTTTAGATTTGTGCTTAAAATTGACGTGTGTTCCATAAATTTTATGCTTGTCGATTACCCGTCCCTTTCCTTTTCGGCGGATAAGAAAATGACAGATATAACTTAAAATAAAATTAGATGGTATTTACAGGAATTAGCACCAATGAGTGACTCTCCAATCGACGTTCCCCAAACACACGGCGTTGTTCACTGTTAACGTGATAACTATTTTCTCATTGCTGGGGTACATAATTATTCAAAAATGTAATGTAGTCAACAGCCTCCGTGGTCTAGTGGTTAGAGCGTTAGGCTCACGATCTGGAGGTCCGGGTTCGATTCCCGATGGGGACATTGTCGAAATCACTTTGTGAGACTGTCCTTTGTTTGGTAAGGACTTTTCAGGCTTGAATCACCTGATTGTCCGAAAAAGTAAGATGATTCCGTGCTTCGGAGGGCACGTTAAGCCGTTGGTCCCGGCTATTAGCCGTAAAAAACACCTCCACCAACCCGCAGTGGGGCAGCGTGGTGGAGTATGCTCCATACCCCCTTCGGTTGATTGAGGGGAGGCCTGTACCCAGCAGTGGGACGTATATAGGCTGTTTATGTATGTATGTATGTAATGTAATGGCAGAAGCATATGTAAAACTAATTGTTGTTTGATATTTGGATCACATTATGTGAGAAGTGTGTCAGGATCGAAGCAAATTTAATTCTATAGTCTCTGCTTACCCCGGTGGGAAATAGGTGTGAGTTTATGTATGTATGTATGATGCTGAGTTTACGCTTTTTTTAAGACAATATCTATGATTCTTACACTAGGCACAGCCTGTATCGTAAGAATCATCTTTATTACGTAGACAAAATATATCAGTGGTTCCATTAAAGACTTTTGCTTACGCTGCGGCCTCGTTTTGGTCGCGCGCTTAAATCTATTATAAGTCAGCAACTGTCTAACCATATCCATCCCCCTAGCATTATCCCGTTTCTCACAGCGTCCTAACTTGAAGATTTGACAGGTCCGATTTCTTACAGAAGCGACTGTCTGACCTTCCAACCCGCGAAGGGAAAACCAGCCCAATACAGGTTAGGTATCATACCTCAGAAAATGCATTTCTCGAGAACGTGGGTTTCCTCACGATGTTTTCCTTCGCCGCATAACATAAACTGCCTATATAAGTCCCACTGCTGGGCACAGGCCTCCCCTCAATCAACCGGAGGGGGTATGGAGCATACTCCACCACGCTGCTCCACTGCGGGTTGGTGGAGGTGTTTTTACGGCTAATAGCCGGGACCAACGGCTTAACGTGCCTTCCGAAGCACGGAATCATCTTACTTTTTCGGACAATCAGGTGATTCAAGCCTGAAAAGTCCTTACCAAACAAAGGACAGTCTCACAAAGTGATTTCGACAATGTCCCCATCGGGAATCGAACCCGGACCTCCAGATCTTGAGCCTAACGCTCTAACCACTAGACCACGGAGGCTTCGACAATAGTTTAGGATGTGCTGGATTCGAACCTGGGACCGCAAAGTGGGAGGCAAGCGTTCTAGCAATGGCTTCTGGTAGCCTAGAAAGTTCCTCATTTAAAATGGCAATCTCATTACAGCTATACCTAGTGTTGCTATTAGTTTAAAATGCGTTACACTACTGCATATATTCATATTTGCATAATGGTAATAAAAATTATTTGCACGCGGGAGTGGGGCAGAGGTCGATGACCGGGTCAGTAGGGCTGTGCACTTTGTGAAATTTATACGAAAACAGTTCACTTATCGAAATACAAAATTATTTAAAATTACACATCCTTATAGTGCCTCGTCTGCGATTGTTGAAGTTAAGCAACTTTCGCAAAGGCCGGTCATAGGATGGGTGACCACAAAAAAAAAGTTTTCGTCTCGAGCTCCTCCGTGCTTCGGAAGGCAGGTTAAGCCGTTGGTCCCGGCTGCATTAGCAGCCGTTCATCATCATCACCAGCCCATTGACGTCCCCACTGCTGGGGCACGGGCCTTCCCTATGGATGGGTAGGGAGATCGGGCCTTAAACCACCCCGCGGGCCCAGTGCGGATTGATGGTTATTAACGACTGCTAACGCAGCCGGGACCAACGGCTTAACGTGCCTTCCGAAGCACGCAGGAGCTCGAGATGAAAACTTTTTTTTTGTGGTCACCCATCCTATGACCGGCTTTTGCGAAAGTTGCTTAACTTCAACAATCGCAGACCGAGTGCGTTTACCGCTGCGCCACCGAGCTCCTCAGCAGCCGTTAATAACCATCAATCCGCACTGGGCCCGCGTGAATGTTTAAGGCCCGATCTCCCTATCCATCCATAGGGAAGGCCCGTGTCCCAGCAGTGGGGACGTTAATGGGCTGATGATGATGATGATGATAGTGCGTCGTATGCGTTAGAGTAGATAGAAACCACGACATGAGGGACTTTTCAGACTACGTCACTCAAAAACAATGTAGATGGCGCTTCTTCTTCTATCGTGTGGATTGAGAGGTACATTACCAACCTCATCAACCCTGGTGTCAGGGTTATTATTGAGCCGCCAAAGGCCCCTGACATGGCTCATGTAACGACTACTTACTTAAATCATTAAGTAGTAACCGGGACCAACGGCTTAACGTGCCCTCCGAAGCACGGATCATCTTACTTTTTGGACAATCAGGTGATCAGCCTGTAATGTCCTAACCAAACTAGGGATCACAAAGTGATTTTTGTGATATGTCCCCACCGGGATTCGAACCCGGGACCTCCGGATCTCGAGCCCAACGCTCAACCACTGGACCACGGAGGTCGTCCAGTAGATGGCGCTGTACAGATTTTACAAATACAAATACATTGCACATAGCACACAAAACAAGTTTTACACGCATGGGCGAAAGAACTGGCGGAGATTTTTCTTCGATTAAAACGGATAACAGACATGCATATTTTATCTTTGTTTTTAGGTATAAACGATGACCCTTTTTATTACACCCAGACACATTTACATCTTCCACACATTATTATATTGATTTTTTTTATTATATATTTTTTTACCTATTATTTTTTATAAGATATAATCTTACATAAACATAAACAGCCTACATACGTCCCACTGCTGGGCACAGGCCTCTCCTCAATCAACCGGAGGGGGTATGGAGTATATTCCACCACGCTGCTCCAATGCGGGTTGGTGGAGGTGTTTTTACGGCTATTAGCCGGGACCAACGGCTTAACGTGCCCTCCGAAGCACGGAATCATCTTACTTTTTCGGACAATCAGGTGATTCAAGCCTGAAAAGCCAAACAAAGGACAGTCTCACAAAGTGATTTTGACAATGTCCCCATCGGGAATCGAACCCGGACCTCAAGATCGTGAGCCTAACGCTCTAACCAATTTAAATATAGTAGTGGTTGCTTGTTGTTTTATTAAGACTAGTGGCTTGGGTAATCCTCACTTCTGTACGTAGTACTTATTATTCCTTTTTTTTTTTTGACGTGACTTATTGTAGATTTGCCGCAGATGGCATTAACTACTTGGCCGGACAAATTTATTTTGAGTGTAGGTACGGTACTTGTATAAGATTACGCAAAAATCTACCTAACAGCAACTGGTTAATTCCCTACAACTCATGAATATGAAATTTTATTAGCGTCGAAGTTAAAAAAGGTCACTTCAGTGCATTATCCCTTTGACCTGTTCGTTGACCTTTGACCTATTTCCCGCATGCACACTAGCCTTACACTGGATCTAACCAATTTTAAGTACTTAAAAAATAGAAAAGATACTTAGAATATAACGTAAGCTCACGGCTATATCCCAATCGGGGTAGTCAGAGGTAGAACCCACACCTGACCGATCTTTGTTTTATATTATGATGTAGTAGTACTTAATAAATAAATAAATAAATAAACTTTTTGTTAGATTGGTGCGATAGATCGAGAATTTAAGATCCTTAAAAGTCACTGTGGCCCTGTGATACGGTCACGAGCATTAATATGTATACACTTTGGTACCATGTCACATTAACTTTTTTGACAAATTGAACTGTAAGTCTCACTAAAAGTCAAATAT
This sequence comes from Pectinophora gossypiella, assembly GCF_024362695.1. Taxonomy (NCBI): domain Eukaryota; kingdom Metazoa; phylum Arthropoda; class Insecta; order Lepidoptera; family Gelechiidae; genus Pectinophora; species Pectinophora gossypiella. Next base: position 2,612,473 of record NC_065420.1, on the reverse strand, counting down.
GTTAGTGCGACAGAGTCCTAAAGTGGGTACATTATATTGCTCATGACTCATGTATGCACAGCGGCTTGCTTCTCAACCGAGGAGCGCCGATTCGAATCCCGGTACCGGACATGCACGAATGAGTACAATTACTCATTCGTATCAATATCAATATCTTATCAAGATCAATATCTGAAGTGCAGTTTTCACTAACACAGTTGGCTCGACCATTAATAGACAGTGATAAGGCTCACCACTTATCACGTTGGTATAACAGAAAGCTCGGTGAGGTGTGGGTACTTAGTTCATCTTACGGTGTAAATACCGCTGACTACCCCAATTGGGATATAGTCGTGAGCTTATGCTATATATGTTCGGGCTAATCTCACGAACCACTAAACGGATTTGCATGCGGTTTTTTTTTCTGTTATTGTCTGCATTTACTGATATTAAACAGCTAAATTACTCAATTGTATAACAATATTTTATGTTTATTTATTTTTTAAAGGATTTCTATGGCCCTGTGCCGAGGTTTTTCTTGCAGCTTCTTTTCTCCGGCTATACAGGTTGTGAGAAGCTGCAGTAGTTTTATGCGGATGAGACGTTCGTTATGTAAAATTGACGATTCAAAGTGTAACTACGTTACCTATTAAATAAATATATTTTTGAATTTGAATTTCTTTACGAAGATTGCTTGGTGAAGATATCTCAAACGAAGCCGGATCGAGTCGTTAGTCAATTAAAAGTACAACTTCAACTTAACAATTTTAAACGAGAAGTGTTTCAATAAAACTGAAACATTTCATTTCTGGAACGGCGTTTGGCCGTTTATTCAGCCAATTTTGCCGTGTCAAGCGAAAATTGAATTCGAGTGTTATAATTGTTCTGAATTCCAGCGTTTTTGCATCGAGTTCAAAGTTCGTCGCACCCCTTTAATGTATTTTATACACTGCGGTTGTATTATACTAATACAAAACTATAATTCTTATTAAAAACCAAATCAATGAATTTGATTACGCATTAAATATACAAATAAATTTATAGTAACTTTCATGTTTTTTCCAAGAAAACCTTGAGTAAAATTTCAAAACCATTCAACCAGTACTACGAAACTTATTCATATTGTTAAAAGGGTAAGTCAATTATTATATCGGATCGTGGTTCGTGCCTTTATATTCCTGACCTTTACGATCACCGATAAGCTGTAAAAGTAATAAGTAATGGTCTATGACCGATTATGTATAGATATAGGGGGCTATATTGTCTAACACAACATAACGGTAGTCAGAGGTATGCGGTGGATCGCATGATGAACTAAGTAGCCACACCTCACCGAGCTTTCTGTTAGACCAACGTGATAGGTGGTGAGCCTTTTCACCGTATATAATAGTCGAGCCAACTGTGTTATGTGTTGTTGTGTGTATATTATTTAAAATATATCTGATGCAACCATTACCTTATTACAAAGTAACAGAATTGAACTCTGCGTTAATTCAGCTCCCTGAAAAATCACAAAAGTCACGCAATATGACGGACATTTAGAAAAGTAATTGCAGTTTGGTTTTCAATTACAAACGAATGCTAATTTACATGTTCATCAATTATTGGATTTATCGTGTATCAGAATTTGAATTCAGAACTATAACTACTAATTTCCATGTTCATCAATTATTGGATTTATCGTGTATCAGAATTTGAATTCAGAACTATGTTACTGTTGTGTTTCTGAATAAAAACAAAACAATAAAATACTTAGTTTTGAATTCAAATTCTGATACACGTTATGAACATGGAAATTAGCATTCGTATGTATTTGGAAATGCGATGATTATCGAGAATTAAGAAAAGCACTAAAATCGTACGTAAACTTAAGTAATATAAACTCACAACATACACTCACATATGTACATAAACTCACGCCTATTTTCCACCGGGGTAAGCAGAGACTATAGAATTCCATTTGCGATCCTGACACCCTTCTCTTGCTTCCTCCACATTCATCAATCGCTTCATACACGCACGCCGGTTCAGAGTAAATCATACTAAACCTTTTCTAAGGACATCTCCAATTTGGTCAATAAACTCATTATTACACATAAGTTAAAATGCGTAAAAACTGCATAATTCAATAAACCCAATATTATTGCTACATTTTAATCGATCGTTCAGTTTAATTTCTATAATATTTTCCTGTAACCAGAAGCGAATGCGCACACCAAACAACGGCTATTTATATCAACAGTTTAAAAACAAGTTCGTGGAAATATTGCAATTTCCCGAAACATGTTTTTGTTTTGTATTGAAACAATGTCTTGGCCCGATTCCTGAGTACTTCCTTGTTGCAAAACTTTTGAAACAGCGAAATATATGTTTCGTCACATATTTACTAAGAGAAATCGAAAAATATCTGATTTGACGGCACTTGAACGCAGCTCTTGTCAAGCCGGGACGAGCGTGTAAGGCTAAGCGCGCATTACGATAAAAAATCGTTAGTTTTTTAGTGCGAAATAAAATCGCAAACTACAATAATAGGGTTCATAGGGTTCGCTTCATAGGGTACAAAATACAATACGAATTCGCATCTGCAATTTTAAATCGCAAACGATTAATTTTCGCAGTGCGCGGATTGTAGTGTATTTCTGTGGTTGACAGATTTGCGATAATTATTCGCAACGAATTTTTATCGTAATGCGCGCTTAGCCTAACACACGCAATAGAAGAAAGAGGTTGGAAGGGCCAAGGACGCAAAACGCGCGCCATACAAGTATAAGCAAGTAGTTAATACTTCAACTTTCGTAGTGCGACAGGGTTCTAAAGTGGGTACATGATATTGCTCATGTGTGTACATTGTAACCTTATTATAACTTTATTTTACTAACTCAAATTACTTCTCAGAAAACATAAATAATTTAAAAATTTTCATATACGAATTACCCTTTTGTCATTGTTAAAACTTTCAGTAACTTAGACACAGAGTTATGAAGAGCCCTTTTGAGAAATATTGCGAACGACGGTCTTAAGGGAACGCTAGAACTGAAACTTTGGCAGACTTGAGAGTTTTGAGATGTGAACTTCGTTGCTACAATAATATTATAAGTAAAAGAAAATACAGCTAGGTTTTTTATTGGGGACATAAAATAACAGTAGGGGTGACACACAGGAACAAAGCGACATTCCCTTTAATAGTAATGTACATATATTATTTATTTATTACGTCATCACCCTACCATTATCCCGTTTTTCACAGGGAAAGCTCACCTAACCTGAAAATTTGACAGGTCCGGTTTTTTACAGAAGCGACCGATGCGAACAAATAAGCTAGCGATGTATTTATTACATACAACATGGTGTTAGTGACACCGTAAAAACTACTGAGGGGGATGATTCAGAACATTGATGAAAATTTTTGTGTTTTTTTTTTTTAAATAATTTCTATTCCATACGACGGGCAATTCCACTTGACATCAACTCAGAATTATAGTCCGAATCATCCCTCAAAGTTTTCGTTACGATGTCACTAACACCATGTTGTATGTAATAAATATATCGCTAGCTTATTTGCTCGCATCGGTAACTTCTGTAAAAAACCGGACCTGTCAAATCTTCAGGTTAGGTTAGGTTAGGGAAACGATCATGTAATAAATACATCGCTCCCTTATTGCATTGCATGCATCGGTCGCTTCTGTAAAAAACCGGACCTGTCAAATCTTCAGGTTAGGTTAGGGAAATAATCGTGTTATAAATACATCGCTCCCTTATTGCATTGCATGCATCAGTCGCTTCTGTAAAAACCGGACCTGTCAAATCTTCAGGTTAGGTTAGGTTAGGGAAACGATCATGTAATAAATACATCGCTCCCTTATTGCATTGCATGCATCGGTCGCTTCTGTAAAAAACCGGACCTGTCAAATCTTCAGGTTAGGTTAGGGAAATAATCGTGTTATAAATACATCGCTCCCTTATTGCATTGCATGCATCAGTCGCTTCTGTAAAAACCGGACCTGTCAAATCTTCAGGTTAGGTTAGGTTAGGGAAATGATCGTGTTATAAATACATCGCTCCCTTATTGCATTGCATGCATCAGTCGCTTCTGTAAAAACCGGACCTGTCAAATCTTCAGGTTAGGTTAGGTTAGGGGGATGATCCTGTAATAAATACATAATATACATTACTATTAAAGGAAATGTCGCTTTGTTCCTGTGTGTCATGGTATCACCTACTTGTTTGTCTAATAGGGAAATAGTAATATAAATTATCGTTTAATAATTATAATGGCATAACTACTTATGCAACCGCATAACGGTACTTAAGATATAGGTACTTCATTGTTTTCTTTAATCAACATAACTTACTTAACGGCCTCTGTGATCCAGTGGTTGAGCGTTGGACTCACGATCCGGAGGCCCCGGGTCCGAATCCCGGTTGGGACATATCACAAACATCACTTTGTGATCCTTAGTTTGGTTAGGACATTACAGGCTGATCACCTGATTGTCCGAAAGTAAGATGACCCGTGCTTCGGAAGGCACGTTAAGCCGTTTGTCCCGGTTACTACTTTACTGATGTAAGTAAGTAGTCGTTACATGAGCCATGTCAGGGGCCATTGGCGGCTCAATAGTAACCCTGACATCAGGGTTGATGAAGCTGGTATTCCACCTCACAACCCACACGATAAGAAGAAGAAGACTACATAATATACATGCCAACTACTTTTTTTTATTATAGATATGTCCAATAAAAGCGCTGCTCACGATAGAACGCTTGACTCTCAATTTGAGGTCGTAGGTTCGAATCCCAGCATAGGCCTAAACCAATGATTTTCGAATTCATGTTTGGGTCATAAATGATTATCACTTGCACAGCGGTGATGGAAAACATCGTGAGAAATATATTTCAGAAGAATGTCACCTAACCTATACTGGGCTGGTTTCCCTTGGCGGGTTGAAAGGTCAAACAGGCTGTCGTTTCTGTAGAAAACCGGACCTGTCAAATCGTCAGGTTAGGTAAGCGGACCATGTGAAAAACGGGATAATGCTACGGAGATGATGATGAAGATCTAATAAAAAAGATTTGTAACTGTTTGTTTGATATGTTAACTTCGGTTTTTGAGAAATAAAGACGTACTGGAGTAAATAAATTGTCCTGCTCCATTTCTTCTCTTAGCCGTGACGCTTACGCTTAGCCAAGTAGTTAGGTAAAATTGTCTACCTTTTGACAAGTCGTTTCATGACCAAATAGATCCATATTACATTTCCCATATAGCATACTATATCCCAATTGGCATAGTCAGATGTAATGTACCCACATTAGGACTCTGTCGCACTAACGTATTTGACATTTAGTGAGACTTGCAGTTCAATTTGTCAAAAAAGTTAATGTGACATGGCACCAAAGTGTACACATATTAATGCTCGTGACCGTACATCATAATACATATAATATTGTTATACAATTGTGTAATTTAGCTGCCTAATATCAGTAAATGCAGACAATAACAGAAAAAAAACCGCATGCAAATCCGTTTAGTGGTTCGTGAGATTAGCCCGAACATATATAGCATAAGCTGACTACTATGTCCCAATTGAGGTAGTCAGAGGTATTTACACCACAAGATGAACTAAGTACCCACACCTCACCGAGCTTTCTGGTAGACCATATCGCCATATCGCCGTCTATAATGGGCCAGACAACTGCGTTAGTGAAAACTGCACTTGAAATCAATTACTCATTCGTGCATGTCCGGTACCGATCTAAGCACCCACACCTCACCGAGCTTTCTGTTAGACCAACATGATAGATGAGCCGTATCGCCGTCTATAATGGTCGAGCCAATTGTGTTAGTGAAAACTGCGCTTAAGATAAATACTCCATAAAATCATTGGTGCAAGTGTGGTACCGGGGTTCGAACCGACGCTCCCTGTATGAGAAGCAAGCAAAACAGGAGCAAAGTGACTTCCATAGGTCCATATAGCACAAATAATGTGATTTAGTAGTAAAGGTATTGCCACCGGTTTATTTATAAACAAATTCGTCCGTATGCTTGTCCGTCGATCGCCGCAGCGCGCTCTGCGCCGACGCGGTGCGGCACGGCCAAAGAGTAACGAATACAGACAGAATTGACACTCGATTGATACGACACTCTGAGAATGAGATTTTACCTATCCGCTTGTTTAGCTGAAGGAACTCAAAAAAATATACCTACTTAATTAAATTACGTTGGCATATCTGTCTGTTACTTCGTGGTAGATAGTAGAAAGTGTCTTATAGTAATAGAAAAGAAATAAATATTTTTAGGTAGTTGGAAAAAAAACATAAAAAGTAAAGAACCCCGCAATATTCGATTTGTCGGTTTGGAATACTGTACTATCATAATATATTTTAGTACATATTTCTACTTCATACTGTGATCGTACTTATCACACTAAGCAGTTTAATTTCTCACAACAGTTTTTGTAGTTCTGGGTCTCTAATATTGTTTTCTTTCATCTCTAAGTATTTATGTAAAGTTATCAATAGGTCAACAACATTGCTTAATACCCGAATAAACAATTATAGTGACAAACTTTCCAATCATTAGCTTATCATTTTGTATTTAGAAATGTATTGCGTCCTAATATCATTTATTGAACTTAGCTCTCGTGCAATATGGAAGTATCAATCACACGAAATACTAGCGAAATGATTTTGTATTTTTTCTATGTTTCTCTTGATATATTAGAGGTTTTTCCCGACCAAAGAAAGGGTGAAGAGTGTTATTTTATACTTACATTTAATATAAATAATATAATATAATAATAACAAGTACTCAATGCAGTATTCAGTTAGTACCTACTCGCCCATCTGCGCATACAATCTCTGCTCATCTTGCACGTTTGGCAAGCAGTGCACGACGCGCCGTGCTAGCGTTCACACCCCTCGTTCAATCAATACAACAACAACGGTTGATCCGGTTGATCAACAGCGATTGCGATTCAACCACCGCGCGTTTCCTAACGACAAAATTACGTACGTTGCCGTGTGTTTTCAATAATGTTTTTTTACATTATTTCACCATTCCAAGTTTTCACCGTGTTTTGTTTTTCATGTTCTCATTTTAAAATTAGACTTGTGTTTATGTTTTTTCATTGTGATATTTTTGGCCAGATTGTGTTGTGTTTAGAGTAGCTCGTATTTTGTAACTAAACATACTTTTTGGGACTTAACTTTTTTGTATGATATAGTGAGGAAATGCTCTAGAGATAGAAATTTCGAGTAGCGCTACTGAAACTTTTGGGCATGGAACTCTACGTCTAGGTAGTAGAGTTGTGTTAGGCATGACAGTATCTGAAAGGTTCTCCTGTGTAGTTAGCAATGAAATCACACTTTTACGAAGGGGTTCACCCGGTGTAGTGACTTAAGACGTAGTAACATTATGACGTCATTTTGGGCAGTTTTCTCATAAAAAAATCACTAATAATATTGCCTTTGTTAAAAGAGGAAAATTATGCTATATTTTTGCATGATTCTGGTATTTATATTCAAAGGCCATTTTGTAGAAAATAAGTCTGGTAATGCATGTTTCCTTGTTTATATGGCAGTAATAGGCTAATACGACAACTATGTGTGCTTTAAATATTTTATAAAACTAACTAGCGACCCACCTCGGCTTCGCTCGGGTGCAATGCTGAGGAAAAAATGAAATTATTTACGACATCACATTAAAAACCTCAAAAATAACAGCATTTCTCCACTATTTAATGGATGTTATTATACATATATATAAACCTCCATCTTGAATCACTATATCTATTAAAAAAACCGCATCAAAATCCGTTGCGTAGTTTTAAAGATTTAAGCGTACGGGATATAGGGACAGAAAAAGCGACTTTGTTTTATACTATGTAGTGATGTAATACATAATGTATGACCCGATTCTATATACTTTTTACGAAATACGTGACGTGCAGGCGATACGACTCACCAGCCATCACGTTGGTCTAACAGAAAGGGATGAGGTGTGGGTACTTAGTTCATCTTGCGATTAATATACCTGTGACTACCCTAATTAGGATATAGTTAGCCATACTACCCGTGTGTGTTACTTTGTGGGTCACTATTGACCCGTCAAAGGCCCCTGACTTGGCTCATGTAACGACTACTAACATCAGTAAGTAGTAACCGGGACCAACGGCTTAACGTGCCTTCCGAAGCACGGAACATCTTGCTTTCGGACAATCAGGTGATCAGCCTGTAATGTCCTAACCAAACTAGGGACCATAAAGTATTTTTTGTGATATGTCCCCAATCGAACCCAGGACCTCCGGATCGTGAGCCCAACGCTCAACCACTGGACCACGGAGATCGTTACAATAGTTATGAGCGATAGGCTGATCCCTTGTCACCATAAGCATCATCATATCTTAGGACTTCGTATCAACAGTGGCTGAACCATGTTAGGACCCTCGCATATCGCTGAAAGTTTTATCTTGCAGTTGTCTGTGAGTTGTTTTCTGACAATTTCTGTCTACCCACTTGATAGTTTCAGGCGTGTACTTATGATTGAATATAGTATTAGCTGTTACCCGCGACTTCGTTCGCGTGAAATCCTATTATCAAAATTATAGAAGTTTCATACAAACTTTGCTACCTCTTTTTAACCCCTTAGGGGTTGAATTTCGATACTATTTACTTAAGTAACTATATTAATAAGCCGAAGGTTTTCGGTAGGTCTGGCAGAGGAAGACCTAGAAGGACGTTCATTGACCAAACTATACTACTGTATAAAACGATTGATGAATGTGGAGAAAGCAAGAGAAGTGTGTCAAGATCGAAGCAGATGGAATTCCATAGTCTCAGCTTAATACGGTGGGAAATAGGCGTGAGTTTATGTAGTAACTATGTAGTTGTTACATTAACCATATTGGATACCATTGGCGGCTCAAAAGTAACCCTGACACCACGGCTGATGAGGTCACTTCACACCCCACACGAATGAAAACAAACGACTTTCAATCTATAAAAACCTTCATCAATTTCTAATGACAAAAACGAATTTCCCAAAGAAACTCAATCGTAATTAGATCGACACTTTCATCACGTGAGATTAAAATCGAGAACACTTCGCGTGACTGTACTTGTATTCAATGCGTATTGAACGCTATTTCTTAACTATTATTATGTTTGTTATAGTCGAAAAACCTGATTTTCCGAAAGTAAGTTGATCCGTGCTTCGGAAGGCACGTTAAGCCGTTGCTCCCGCTTACAACTTACTGATGTAAGTGAGTAATCGTTACATGAGCCATGTCAGGGGCCTTTGGCGGCTCAATAATAACCCTGACACCAGGGTTGCTGAGGTTGGTAATCCACCTCACAACGCACACGATAGAAGGAGATCGTTCTTGTATATTTCGGCAGAATACACTATTTTATTAATGCATGAGCATGAATAGCCTATATACGTCCCACTGCTGGGCACAGGCCTCCCCTCAAACAACCGGAGGGGGTATGGAGCATACTCCACCACGCTGCTCCAATGCGAGTTGGTGGAGGTGTTTTTACGGCTAATAGCCGGGACCAACGGCTTAACGTGCCCTCCGAAGCACGGAATCATCTTACTTTTTCGGACAATCAGGTGATTCAAGCCTGAAAAGTCCTTACCAAGCAAAGGTCTCACAAAGTGATTTCGATGTCCCCATCGGGAATCGAGCCCGGACCTCCAGATCGTGAGCCTTTCGCTCTAACCACTAGACCACGGAGACTGTTTTATTAATACCTATATAGTTATTTTATTAATACCGTCCCATAAGTTATTAAAGACTCATCATCATCAGCCCATTAACGTCCCCACTGCTGGGGCACGGGCCTTCCCTGTGGATGGATAGGGAAAAAAATTAAAGACTATTCAATTCTATTAGGTTGGAAAGTGCCGAATACAACGTACCCCAGGCGTATCATCACCTTCATTACATAACCATCATCATCAACTCAACAGAACCAAAATCAATTATAGAAACCAGTGTGATAAAAATGTGATTTGTGTCAATTATCATTTATATAATTAACAAACATTACTAACAAGTGATACAATGACTGTGTAGGCTCGTTTACTAACAAATTGTGATAGTGTGTGTACAATGCTGCGAGCACTAACTTCTAGACGGTGGTCATTGCGAAGAGATAGCGGGAGCTGGTGAGACATTTGCATATTTTTGCACATTATTTAACTGGGATATACGCACAGAACCTATTTATTTTATGTCAATCCATACCCCGGACACTTCATACAAAACACCTCGATTTACACAGACACTACACATTGACGTTATCGTACACGCGCATCTGTGTGGACGTCTGACGACATACGATTGAAGACTAAAGTAAGACCGAGGGTTGAGGTAAATCTCAGCCGCTGGTGGGGAGCGGAGAGTAGGGGAGTATCCAACAAGTCAAATCAGTTACTTTTTCCTAAAGGTCAAAACAGATTACTATGGAATTTGTATGAAAAAGCAACCTGTGACGTCAGAATAACTTGACAAAATGTCGCATTTATTATTACAATTTTCTTTTTTTAAATTCACAAATAAGTGAAACGTTTTTTGTCACCTTTAGATCTGTCTTTATTTAGTAATCAGAATATCATAATGTACCTTTGAGCTATCATAATGTACCTTTGAGGAGCTCGGTGGCACAGCGGTTAACGCGCTCGGTCTGCGATTGTTGAAGTAAAGCAACTTTCGCAAAGGCCGGTCATTGGATGGGTGACCACAAAAAAAAAAAGTTTTCATTTCGAGCTCCTCCGTGCTTCGGAAGGCACGTTAAGCCGTTGGTCCCGGCTGCATTAGCAGTCGTTAATAACCATCAATCCGCACTGGGCCCGCGTGATGGTTTAAGGCCCGATCTCCCTACCCATCCATAGGGAAGGCCCGTGCCCCAGCAGTGGGGATGTTAATGGGCTGATGATCATGATGATGATGACCTTTGAGCTAGGAAACTTCTTCGGCCTCCATGGTCCAGTGGTTGAGCGTTGGGCTCACGGTCTGGAGGCCCCGGGTTCGAATTCCGGTGGGGACATATCACAAAAATCACTTTGTGATCCCTAGTTTGGTTAGGACATTACAGGCTGATCACCTGTCCGAAGGTAAGAAGATCCGTGCTTCAGAAGGCGCAGTAGTCGTTACATGAGCCATGTCAGGGGCCTTTGGCGGCTCAGTAATAACCCTGACACCAGGGTTGATGGAAGCTAGGAAACTACCCAGTTGCCATTCTACTTCTATACGTAGATTATATATATTTCAATATTATATGTTTATTTGTATTTTTTTAAAGAACGTCTAGGGCCCTGTGCCGAGGTTTTTCTTGCAGCTTCTTTTCCCCGGCTATACAGGTTGTGAGAAGCTGCAGTAGTTTTAGGCGGATGAGATGTTCGTTATGTAAAATTGACGATTCAAAGTGTAACTATGTTACACTTTTACCTATTGAATAAAGATATTTTTGAATTTGAATTATTCATTATTCTATGCCAGAGCCATCTATCTATCTATAATTGCCGCAACATCTCCCTATAGAGCTGTTCTACTTTATTTCCGTTCCGCTGAGCCCACCTGCGCTTTGAAAAGATCCAATTATTCTCAACACTACTGATCCACTTACCTTTCACCTCTGACTCTAAAAAGCAAAGGTCAGATACGGCTGCAGCCTATATTTAGGTGTCTTTCCGAGTATGTCCCCAACGAGATTCGAACCCGGGGCCTCCGCATCGTGAGCACAACGCTCAACCACTGGAACATGGAGGCCGTTACGTGTACTATTTATATAGGTATATTTTTTATTTTTGTATATACAGGGTGGCCCAGAAGTTCACGTTTGAAATGAAAAAATAGATAGAGGGGCTCATTAGCTACCAGAAACACCCCCATGTATGTTCAGCGATTATTTACAGTTTAGGAGATATGACCCATTTTGTACCTTTTTTCTAGATTTTCTACCTTTTCAAAAATCATCATTTTGTCGCTATCTCTTTCTTAATAATTCTTTTATTTAACTTCATAACTAAACCACAAATAAAATATTTGTATTTGTGGTTTTCACTATAAGCCGTGTATCGTCGAGTCTCAATATCGTTATTGAGTTTTCACTAACCTAATTCAGAGTAGGTATTACCACGCCCACCAGGACGCCCACTCACTCAAACGTAACAAGATGAAAGTTATTTCATTATCCGTACCCTTTTAAGTTATTTGTACCTTCTTTCGTGTGGGTTGCAAAGATGTCTGACCTCACCAACCCAGTGGAGCGTTGGGCTCACGATCTGAAGGTCTTGGGTTCGAATCCCTGTGAGGAGTTATCACAAAAATCACTTTATGATGTCTAGTTAGGTTAGGACATTACAAACTAGTCACCAGATTGTCCGAGAGTAAGATGATCCGTGCTTCGGAAGGCACGTTAATCCGTTGGTCCCGGTTACTACTTACTGATGTGAGTACGTAGTAGGCACGGTCGCGATTACTAATATGTATTACACTATGAAACCATGTCATATTAAGTTTTTTGACAAATTAAACGGTAAGTTTCATTAAATCTCAAATATGATAGTGCGACAGGGTTCTAAAGTGGGTACATGATAGTCCTCATGACCGTACATGAGCCATGTCAGGGGCCTTTGGCGGCTCTATAATAACCCATGGTTGCTGACACCGGGGTTGTTGAGGTTGATAATGGTAATCTTATCGTACCAACGCGATTATTATTTCTCATTACAGTTTCTTTCAAACTAAGGTTGCTTGGGGAACTTGCTATTTAGTAATTAGATCGCCTATTTTACTCATTCTGTCCTACTTATATATACTGCATTCCTGATGTTTTTACAGAGATCTTAAAAGTAGAGGAAAGGACAAACAGGAACCCTGTACGGGCACAATAACAACATCTTAAAATAATACACAATGAAAACAGAAAACCAAGAATAAAAATAATAACATATCATAAACTGCCTATATACGTCCCATTGCTGGGCACAGGCCTCCCCTCAATCAACCGGAGGGGGTATGGAGCATACTCCACCACGCTGCTCCACTGCGGGTTGGTGGAGGTGTTTTTTACGGCTAATAGCCGGGACCAACGGCTTAACGTGCCCTCCGAAGCACGGAATCATCTTACTTTTTCGGACAATCAGGTGATTCAAGCCTGAAAAGTCCTTACCAAACAAAGCACAGTCTCACAAAGTGATTTCGACAATGTCCCCATCGGGAATCGAACCCGGACCTCCAGATCGTGAGCCTAACGCTCTAACCACTAGACCACGGAGGCTGTTGAAAATAATAACGATTAAGTTAAAAAAAAATACATACATTTACAATAATCTAATCAGTATCTAAAGATTCGTTCTTTTCATGTGCCATCGTGCAAAAAAGGTTGTTTAGATTCCACGTCATAACCCACACGAGAAAAGGGGAAAAAAATTGCCATCGAATCGAATCATCGAACATTTTAGCTCAGCTTCTACATTCTTCCAGAACATTCCAAAGGCAGTGAACAACCGTATCAACTATTCGCAGAGCGATTCTGCATTCGTTTCCCTTCCTAACGCCGACCTTGGTGCGTTGTACTCACTCATGCATAGACACTATCCCGTTACGTCGAGTGCTTGCAATCATTCAATACGGTAGTTTCAAACTAGTCAAATCAGTTAATAATCTAAATAATTAATACGAAGTTGTGTATTGTGGTTAATGATTATCATCAGCCCATAAACGTCCCCACTGCTGGGACACGGGCCTTCCCTATGGATGGATAGGGAGATCGGGCCTTAAACCATCACGCGGGCCCAGTGCGAATTGATGGTTATTAACGACTGCTAATGCAACCGGGACCAACGGCTTAACGTGCCTTCCGAAGCACGGAGGAGCTCAAAATGAAAACTTGTTTTTTGTGGTCACCCATCCTATGACCGGCCTTTGCGAAAGTTGCTTAACTTCAACAATCACAGACCGAGCGCGTTTACCGCTGCGCCACTGAGCTCCTCAGGTTAATGATCGCATTAAGTTAATTGGAAAATATTCGCGATTGTGTTATTTTATCGGAATATTCAAAAAACCAAGTGTACCTATCTATTTTCGCTTCATGCCATCAAGCCGCTTCGAAACTCGCAATTTTATGGAGTCTGCTCCGAGGGTGGGGGCTTAGGTTTCATCATTCATCGTCATCACATTTCATCATTTCATTAATCATCATCAAGAAAAAAAAAATATATAAGACATGGCTGTATAGACATAGTTCACTTTGCCTTGCCCTTCGGGGAAAACCAAAACTTATAAAAAAGAGAGTGTGACACAAATCTGACGTTTGAGCTACGTATTGTTCAGAAACAATGCTCTGAATTGAGGTTAGACTCTGTCCCAAATTTATTTCCGGGTCTTTTGTGCTTGCCATTTTCCCCGTTAAAACAGCAAGAGCCACTTAGAACGGAAGAGTAGTAGAGTTGAGCGACAGAAAATGGTAAATAACGAGGTATGTTTAATTTTAATAAATTCTTCTTCTTATCATGTGGGATGTGAGGTGGATAACCAAACTCATCAAAATTATTATTGAGCCGCCAAAGGCCCAAGACATGGCTCATGTAACGACTACGTACTTACATCAGTAAGCAGTAACCGGGAACAACGGCTTAACGCTTTTGGACAATCAGGATATGTCCTGAATTAAAAAAATAAAAGACCGACAAAACACGTCAGTTTCTAGGAACACCTTTACATAACATTCCCATCCACTTATAAAAACAAAGGCCCAAGAACGTAAACAAGTATTGTTTATATACCTATTGTTTACAAAGAAGATTACGCAGTATGACAAGGAGAAACCATTCGAAATATCGAAACGGCTTTGGCAGTGAAATGATAACGCCCACACTTCGCGTGCGGAGGGTTGACGTCAAAACGAAATAAGAAATTATTCTTTAAACATAACATGAGCTCACGACTATTTCCCAATTAAGGTAGTCAGTCTTCTTCTTCTTATCGTGTGGGTTGTGAGGTGGAATACTAGCCTCATCAACCCTGGTGTCAGGATTACTATTGAGCCGCCAAAGGCCCCTGACATGGCTCATGTAACGACTACTTACTTACATCAGTAAGTAGTAACCGGGACCAACGGCTTAACGTGCCTTCCGAAGCACGGATCATCTTACTTTCGGACAATCAGGTGATCAGCCTGTAATGTCCTAACCAAACTAGGGATCACAAAGTGAATTTTGTGATATGTCCCCACCGGAATTCGGGCTCCGAGGTACATCCATCGCAAGATGAACTAAGTACCCACACCTCACCGAGCTTTCTGTTAGACCAACGTGATAGGTAAAAAGTAACAAAACCGTTAGCCGTTTTAAGATTTCGATTTTAATTTCATATATCTGCTATCTGTATAGGTAGTGAACAGTGAACCGGGGGGGGGTCGGCGCCCGATATGAATTGGTGCGGGGCGGATAATTACCGTTCTATACGTAATAGTCTGCTATAATCTGTTTAAAATTGTAATTTTATTTAGTTTTTTTTTTTTTTGTTTTATAGCACTAACCCATGCTTTAGGAAACTCACAAACAGAAAATTTTATCGAAAAAATCTGACTCTGCCGGTACTTGAACCCGCAGCTCTTGTCGAGCCGGGAGGTCCTCCTGTCCATGCGAAAATTCTCCGATCTATGTATCACCCTAAGTACTTTCAAGTTCCGCCTGAGTCAGATTTTTTTTCGATTCAATTCTCTCTTTTTAAATAAAGAGTTTTATTTATTATTATTTGTGTTCAGGTAGTTGTTTGATCGACCAGAAAATTTTACTTATTTACAAACAGCATCATCACTAATTTAAGAGCCATAGCGTGGCATTCTCCATGCTACTTTTTTAGGGAAAATGGGGCAGTGGTTTCCCTCTTACCTTTACTCTGACGCGAGTGGGATGGCCCGCAGTGTAGTCTATTTCAAAGCCGTACTAGGACTTCTGTCCTCCGCCCCTGAATAGTACTGACAGTTACTGCTGCCCTCTGCTAGGTTCCACATTACAGTCCCTATCACAAACATAGCATTGTACTAATATTCTTTATTTCACCAAAACATGCTACTTGTTCAGTCGGGATAGCATACCTAAAGTGGTACGTATAAATTCCAAAGTGCCCAACCCTAAAACCGATGCTTTGGCAACAGCGTCGTAATGTAATGGGATAAACACATTCGCTAGCAAATATATCATACTATGCAATACTAATATCTGTCTTGGTTTATATTCGTCTATCAATTTCATGAGTATTATTTTGGAAAGGAAAAGTTTTACCATTAACAGCCTCCGTTGTCTAGTGGTTAGAGCGTTAGGCTCACGATCTGGAGATCCGGGTTCGATTCCCGATAGGGACATTGTCGAAATCACTTTGTGAGACTGTCCTATGTCTGGTAAGGAATTTACAGGCTTGAATCACCTGATTGTCCGAAAAAATAAGGGCACGTTAACCCGTGGGTCCCGACTATTAGCCGTAAAAATACCTCCACCAACCCGCAGTGGAGCAGCGTGGTGGAGTATGCTCCATACCCACTCCGGTTGATTGAGGGGAGGCCTGTGCCCAACAGTAGGACGTATATAGGCTGTTTATGTTATGTTATTATACAGCACAGTATTTTGTTGTAATAAATGCTTAGGTAGGTAGAATGACACAAGAAGATATATTTTAGGTTTTAAATAAAAGCTATTGTAATGTGGAGTGGATAAAGGAAAGTAGGATAACAATACCGAAATCTAAGGCGATGATAGTTGAAAGGGTAGGTAAAAGACCTATGAAGACTTACATTTATCAAACTGGGGATGTTCCTAAAAAAGGTTCAGTACGGTCTATTCTGAAAAGGCGCACGTATAAGAACGTGAACGATTGATGAATGTGGAGCAATCAAGAAAAGTGTGTAAAAATTCGAAGAAAGAAAGTATATAAACGAACCTTCATAAATATTTGTCGTTTGAATTGTACAAACAAATGACATAGCCGACGTGGAGCCACTCGCCGTAGGGAGACTTGCTGTAGAGGTAGGGTTGCCATCTCTAAAATTTGGAAAACAGGACAAGATGCGTGAAAACCTTGTATTTTAGAGTCCGAAAGCCGGACATGTCAACAAGAAAAAACAGTTGAAAATGTCATAAATCACCTTTTTTATTCATTCATTATTGAAAAAAAAACAGAATCATATTAAAATATTTTTATTTTTTTTTATTACTTTTTTCTTTTAAAATTTGTTACAATTTGAAATTCTTGAAATAAGAAAACAACACCTTATTAAAATATTAAACAAAAACATATAAATATACTTAGTTTGTCGGTTGATCGTGGTGTGCGTGCGAGCACAGTGCGGGTCTCGCGGGCGGCCCAATATTTTTATTTATTGTTTAAAACCCGGTCTACAAATGAAACCTTCCCCGGACGCTCCCCGGATGCCCTCTAAACTAGGACAAATCCGGGAAAACCCGGACGGATGGCAACCCTATGTAGAGGGAATCGACGTTCGGGGGGAAATCTAGGCGTGAGCATGGAATAAAATACGAAGTACAGTCATGAGCAATATCGTGTACCCACTTAAGAACCCTGTCGCATAGGTTAAACCTATAATATTGTAAGAACTATGAGGGTGGCATATTCTGTATAGAAAAAACCCTCTATAAAATAAAAGAAAAAAAAAACCCTGTCGCACTATCATATTCGACATTTATTTATTTATTGAGGATATCCAACAGCTTATTAATTAACTAAGAATAATTACAGTAAGTACAATGTTTGTTCGCCAATCACAGGATACCACAAATAAAACAAATTGTAGAACTTGATGAGAACAGTAAACAAAACTAACGATACAATGCTAGGCTTAAAGTATATAAATATATATATATATTATAAAAAAAACATTATAAAAAAAAACTGGAAATGTTACAAAAAGATTGTTTATAAACTTAAACCTATATATTATAAACTATTGTCATTATAATCAGGCACAGACTAAAATTGGTTTACGTGACCACAAATAAATATAAAAATAAAAGATTATTTTAATAATTTTAACGTAGTTTAGTGGGATTTAATGGGACTTGCGGTTTAATTTGACAAAAACGTTAATGTGACATGGTTTCAAAGTGTATACATATTAGTACTCGTGACCGTACGTATAAAACGGTAATTCTCCGCCCCGCACCAATTCGTATCGGGCGCGGACTTAGATTTACCTTACCCCCGCTGGGTCTTACTTCAGTCTTAGAATAAATAATAATACTAAGTATAGAACGGCCACTCTCTGCTCCTCACCAGCGCCTGAGCTAGGTTTACCTCAGCGCCCCTCGGTCTTACTTTAGTCTTCAATCGTATGGGCGTCAGACGTCACACACACAGATGCGCGTGTACAATAACGTCAATGTGTAGTGTCTGTGTAAAACGAGGTGTTTTGTATGAAGTGTCCGGGGCGTGCTTCAGTCTAAATACCCGTAAGCTGAGGCACACAGTAATAATGAGAATTTTTACTATAGATTGGTGTGTGGCATGAGTAAAATTATATAGCTATTGGCGCCGATTCCTGCAGACACCGCCTAATTTTATTTTAAGTTATATCCGTCATTTTCATATCCGTCGAAAAGGAAAGGGACGGATGATTCACAGCTCTTAATTTTAGGAAGAATGAGTAAATGAATGAATAACCCGGGCGAATCAAAAGGTACGTCCCTGGTATGCAATCCGTTTGACGTGCTGTCTACTTAACTGTGTGGGGTTATTGACTGATGTAAAATTTTTAGACGGTTGGTTTAGATTTGTGCTTAAAATTGACGTGTGTTCCATAAATTTTATGCTTGTCGATTACCCGTCCCTTTCCTTTTCGGCGGATAAGAAAGTGACAGATATAACTTAAAATAAAATTAGATGGTATTTACAGGAATTAGCACCATTGTAATAAGAGTAAAGCTACTTTCGTGGTTAGTTATACATTAGTTGGAGGTCATCAGAATCGATACGAGCGCGTGTATACCTTGACCCTGGTCTCAGGGAAACTCTGCAGCCGGCACCACAACTGACTACTCCCATAGACTTGACATTGAAGTTAATGGACCTGTGAAAAGTTTTAACTTCAAGAGACGATGACTTGCGATATTTAAAATTGGAATTTTGAATCCGTGGTTGCCAAGGGACCTTATTTTTGAATTGGGTAGTTTCCTAGGTCAGATATACAGGGTGTTAGTGACATCGTAACGAAAACTTTGAGGAATGATTCAGGCCATGATTCTGAGTTGATATCAAGTAGAAATTTCCGTCGGAAAAGTATGGATCGGAAAATATTTAAAAAAAAAAACAAAAAAAAACATGAATTTTTGACAGGAAATTCCACTTGATATCAACTCAGAATCATGGTCTGAATCATCCCCCTCAGTATTTGTTACGGTGTCACTAACACCCATACCTACTTGTATGGCTACCTGTATGTACTGGTACGGGGTGTAAGTGACATCGTTACGAATACTGAGGGGGCTGATTTAGCTCATTATTCTGAGTTAATATCAAGTGGAATTTTTGATCGCAAAAGTATAGAATTGAAAATAAATAATTATTTTATTGCGACGGAAAATTCCACTTGATTTTAACTCAGAATCATGGTCTGAATCATCCCCCTCAGTATTCGTTACGATGTCACTAACACCCAGTATATTATGAAATTCTATTTACTAAATAAGGACAGATCCAAAGATGACAAAAACGTCTTCTTTTTTGTGTTTAACTTATTTACGAATTTTAATAAAGAAAAATGTAATAATAAGTGTCACATTTTGTCACGTTTTTCTATGACGTCACAGGTTGCTTTTTGTTTTGACGTTTAATAAAAAGCAACTGATTTGACTAGTTGGAAACTACCCTATTGCTTTGAACTCTCCCATTGCGAAGCCAATCATGAAAAAAGAAAATGATTTCCCAGGGACCTGATTTTTGAAGCGCTCGCTTGAACTCACGTGGAAATAATGTGTAACCTGTCTCATCTTGCAAATGACAAGTTCTGATGTGCTACGTGAAATGGATATATATTTTCGAAAATGAGATGAAGGCGAGCGATTCAAAAATATGGCCCCCATTTGGATAACGCGTGACTTACATAGTAATTGCGCAGGTTTGAATTCATATTTAAATCGTAAAAATAAGCCGATTCCGTGCAATTTTATGACATAAATGAGTTTTTATAGACAATAAATAAAAAATTTGACTATAGTACCTATTCTTAATTTTGTTATTGAAAATATTTCCTATTGCATGACATCTTGAAAACGAAAACACGGACAGACGCACACATAAATGCTATAATATAACTTACTACATTTTCTTGATTTTACCGAGGTAGGTATATAACGGAGTACCTATAAACTGTGTAAAGAATTTTTGAATGTGTAATAAGTATACTGTTATTGATAATAATTTACTTAGCGTGTTTAGTTCTATGGGTACTTTTTATTGATCTACTCGTAAATATATAAAAGGAGAAACTGACTGACTGACATATCAACGCACAGCCTAAACGGCTCAACGTAGGCACTTGAAATCTGGAAGGGACGTAGCTTAGGTACCGTAGAGGTGCGCTAAGAAAGGAATTCCCGAAATTCCCACGGGAACGGGAATTAGTTGGGAAATCCTTCCACGCGGACGAAGTCGCGGGCAAAAGCTAATATTCTATAAACTAATAATACGAAAGATGACGTCAAGTGACCAAAACTTGCCCATGCCGTGGTCTCTGCCTATTCCAACGGGAAAGGGGCGTGATCTTAAATTATGTATGTATGTGTTTGTATGTATGTTATGTTGTATGGATTGGATAACAAGGGCAACCTACAAGTAATTTGGAACTTTTCCAGAGTAAACCTGAACTGCACGTAGATAACCAAATTGACCTTGCGTTCTAATACCATAGTAGAACTACGTAGTGGCAATAGTGAGTAATATCTGGGACAGAAATAGCCCATACAATGCTTACACTGAGAACATTGTCTTTTTTTAATCTATGACCACTGTTGTTGAGCCATAGAATAATTGGTACTACTTCTGCCCACTGCTGGGCAAAGGCCTCCTCTTTCCATTTTTCGCGGTCCTGTGCGTACTCCGGCCAGTCCCTCCGCAAGCGTCCAAGTCGTCACGCCATCTCTTTCGAGGTCTACCACGACGCCTGTACCTGCCATGAGGCACCCATCCGTGATCCGTGTCCACCGCTCAGGGTGCATGCGACAAACATGTCCGGCCCAATCCCATTTGAGTCTGGCTTTTCGTCCCACATCAGCGATTCCCGTTTTTGAACGCAGTGTTGTGTTTCGGACTCGATCAATTCGCTCAATCGCTCCTCGCAAATACATCTTCTAGATTAAAGAAACGCGGTAGGTAAGCGTCAATTTTTCAACGGCGAAAGCTTTTACAACATTCAACATCATTAGAGTGACAATGAATCGTTCTGAGTGACGGCCGTGGATTATCGGTCACTGCCAAGGTCGCGGCCATAGAGTGTACTGCGGTAGAGGCGGCATGTCATCAAGCTTACTGTTTCGTCACTTATCAAAAACTGTGTAATGAAGAGAAAGTGGTGCGGAAGGGAAATAAAACATAAACAGCCTATATATGCCCCACTGCTGGGCACAGGCCTCCCCTCAATCAACCGGAGGGGGCATGGAGCACACTCCACCGTGCTGCTCCACTGCGGGTTGGTGGAGGTGTTTGGGCTAGTAGCCCGAGGCCAACGGCTTAGCGTGCCTTCTGAAGCACGGAATCATGTTACTTTTTCGGACAATCAGGTGATTCAACCCTGCAATGTCCTTACCAAACAAAGGACAGTCTGACAAAGTGATTTCGACAATGTCCCCATCGGGAATCGAACCCGGACCTCCAGATCGTGAGCCCAACGCTCTAACCACTAGACCACAGAGGATGTTGTTGGCTGTTGTTTTTTGTATCCTTATGAAAAATAAATACTTTACTTACTGTCTTAGATCGCACTTTCTATCAATCGATTGTCGCCGACCGAGGGACCTTAATGCCACTGAAATTGGGCCTATAATTTCCACTTTCCTGTGATTAACTTGTCTACGTGACTACGTCAACGTATCTTTACATAGTTATGTCTTCATAAATAACCTTTAGCATCTTTCTATGTCATTTTGGGAAACCACAGTGATTCAGTCATTAATTTTATTTATTACGGACAAGCAGCTGTACACTCTACATGCAAAGTTACAAACAAGACACGATTTACTAGGTAAACGTACATAAGAAAGCAATGTTGCAATTTGACATGTTTGCATTGCGCACTTACTTTTATATGCGCAAATGTCAAATTGCAACATTGCTTTCTTAGATGAACTGCTTCGATGTGGCCATTTTAACCCCCCAGGTGTCAACTGCATCAAATCTCATTTTAATTTCATTTCATTGGTCAGCCCACCGCTCTTGTTTTTTTTTTTTTTAAGTTATTTTGTTTTTTGTGAACTCTCTTTAAAATTTTACATTGGCCAATAAAGATGTATTTTATTCGCCTGGATTATTCATTCATTTTACAATTAATAGTTGCCAATCATTCGTCCTTTTCCTTTTCAGTGGATTACAATAGCGTGCAGTTTATTTACCATCAAGTGAGATGTTATTCACAGTTCTTATTCTACTTTTTAAATCCAACCATTGTTGTGAACACTGCTTACTAACCCCTGGTTACCTGGTACGGCCTCTGTAGTCCTGTGGTTCAGCGCTAGGCTCACGATCCGGAGGTCCCGGGTTCGATTCCCGGTGGGGACATATCACAAAAATTACTTTGTGGTCCCTAGTTTGGTTAGGACATTACTGGGTGATCACCGGATTGTCCGAAAATAAGATGATCCGTGCTTCGGAAGGCACGTTAAGCCGTTGGTCCCGGTTACTACTTACTGATGTAAGTAAGTAGTCGTTACGTGAGCCATGTCAGGGGCCTTTGTCGGCTCAATAGTAACCCTGACTTCAGGGTTGATGAGGTTGGTACTCCACCTCACAACCTACACGATAGAAGAAGACTAACCCCTGGTAACAACAGAATAAATCACGTGCCTTAGTAGTAACCTTGACACGTTTACTGTTTTAATCGTAATCCCACTAATTTTGTTATCACACAACACTAACTTCATTACCTTCGACTACCAGCTACTATACAATAAGTAAAATGTCACGGCCACTTGGTCGATAGCAGGACCGTATAATAATAATAAATACACATTATTTAACATTTTGAAGGACAGAACGTCTACGGACGTTCCGATTCCAAAGTGTCATACTACCTATTATGACCCACCAATGACCCATGGTCTGTCCGTGAAAGGGTTAAAAGAAATGCTTTTCAATCGCTTTGCTAAAAAGAGATAGCATGTCATTTACGAAGGACAGTAGTCTAACGAATGGATGTGAATCACAAAATCGAATTTTGCTGATAACGACGCCACGTAAACCAATCGATGAGTTATAATGAGTTACTGCTGCTAATTCCTGTAAACACCATCTAATTTTATTTCAAGTTATATCTGTCATTTTCTTATCTGCCGAAAAGGAAAGGGACCGCTAATCGACAAGCATAAAATTTATGGAACACACGTCAATTTTAAGTACAAATCTAAAATAACCCTATAAAAAAAATTGTATTGGCCAATAACCCGACAGAATTAAATTAAAAAGTCAAACGGTTTGCATACCAGCGAGATACCTTTTTGATTCACCCGGGTTATTCATTCATTTACTCATTCTTCTAATTCTAAGCTGTCAATCATCTGTCCTTTTTCTTTTCGGCGGATAAGAAAATGACAGGTATAACTTAAAGTAAAATTAGGATGTGTCTGCAGGAATCGGGGCCATTATATCAGTGAAAGTAACAAAAAATCACTCCTTGGATTTTAGAAGTTATGTTACAAAATGTAAATAATATTAATTAAAAAAAAATAATTCTTGCTTGATATTTGAAAGATGTCCTTAACACTTTCAAGCACCGAACGTCTAATGACGTTCCGATCCCAATGTGTCATATTACCTATTATGAACCATCAATGACCCATGATCTCTGTCCGTGAAAGGGTTAAGTAGATCGCAGTAAGAGTTCATGATAC
Organism: Pectinophora gossypiella; assembly: GCF_024362695.1. NCBI lineage: Eukaryota > Metazoa > Arthropoda > Insecta > Lepidoptera > Gelechiidae > Pectinophora > Pectinophora gossypiella. The sequence continues at coordinate 2,588,376 of NC_065420.1, read as the reverse complement.
GGTTCGGCTGTATGTAATTGTAAGTTTAATGTGTTGGGAAGCTATAGCAATGTATAGGTCCCGGCAAACTTCTTGAGCATCGACCTTGACTGCGCACAACCGAATTTTAGGTCTCTTTGGTGGTGCGGTACGGGGCGCGGGGGCGGGTGAGTCCCGCATCGACCGGCTATTGGTAGATCAGTCGATACTTCCCCCGCGCACTCTTGTCTTCGTCCCTTTGACTCCCGAATACACTTGCGTGCAGTGAAACTGTCACGTTTTTGTTATTGCTCATTTTTTTAAGTTTAAGAATTAGTTACTAGCACGAGGTCTATGTCTACAGATCCAAAACCTAGCACTAGCTCTGGTATTGCTGGTTTCAACCTCATATTAATCTTCATTAATCAATATTATACTTACCTGACGATTAGATTTTTATTAAATATAATAATATAATATAAGTTTTAATAAACTATAATAATATAAGTTTAGTTTTATTTACATAATTAAATAATATAATAATTGTTTTTTTTTTAATGAAGTTAAGAAAATAATCAAAAGTTCATTTTTTTTGCACGGAAGTGTACGTGCGCGAACTTTCCCCCACTACGACACTCGATGCTCAAGAAGTTTGCCGGGAGTTATAACACAATGTACCATGTAATCATTTCCTTTGTTTTTACCTTGGAACTGATACAGTTCGGTCACGTAATACACAGTTAAGCACGTTATAATTATAACGTTATGTATTAGAAGATTGTTGATGTGAATAGAAAGAACAGAATACCTATAGGTATTTATAAATATTGGTTGTGTGCTTTTTTGGGGGTAAATTATGAAAGATACGTTACATTTTTACGGTGTTTACCCTTGAAAGTGACTATTTACTTACATACGAAAAGTACAGTGAAAATAAACGATTTTTTTATATTTGTCTGCAACTCTACAAAGCAAGGGCTGCATATAATCTAATTTTCGTCTCTTTGTCTGTTTGTAAGGACTTTTGAATGTCCATAATCTAGTACTTCTCGGAATTATACATATACACGGTAATACAACATTAGGCTGTATGTGCATAACCTCAGCCTCTATGACGTGGTAGTAGAATAAATATTATTTTCTTCTTGTTTAATCTATGGTCCACTTGATACTCGTACTACATCGATATAGGAAAAGCCAGTGTTAAGCAAATTGTGCATTTGAAATTCAAATCTCAAGGATTTGTTTTGCGTATCAAAACAAAGCTGTTCAAATTGATGGAGTTTTGGTCCTACTTTAATTGGTTTACGATCAATATTTATTGTGTTTAAAGAGAAATTCAAAATTCGAAGTCACAAACACACACAAATGTTTCACAAATATTTTTGATTCTTTATTTGAATACTTATTATGATGATGTGCAAGTTGATTCATAAATAAATAAAAAAAGTTTATTTAGGTAAAATCTACGACACACATATACATTTACAACATTAAAATATACACACAATAACATTAATATTTAGGGTGCCGCAGTTCACCAAAAAAGGCCAGGGTTCAGTGAAAATTTACCTAGAGGGCAACACTGATTTTCAACCCACGCCGATCGGTGAAACGCGAGTACCCGCACAATAAATTTTAAAAAATGAATAAAAAGTACAAAAAAAGCGACTTAAGTGTTACACATGGAAAGCAGAAACAAAACAATAAAAGAAAGAAATATTACACTAAAAGAAGGATCTATAAGTGAGTAGTGAAAGCAGTGTGTAGCTATGGTGCATGTGATGTGAGTGCGATAATTAAATAAACGTAATAATATACATGTAGGGTGGTGGAAGTAAAATTGAAACAACTCCAATACTTTTTGGTTTCTTATATTTTTCCTCACTTTTCAATTTTCCTCTAACACAACCGCGCTTTCCCCAATCTCTCCGTCGCCATCTTCCTTCCCCCTTCCTCTCTCCCCTCTCACTCCCCCTCAGGACACGTTCATAAACTTCACCTCACACACATCACGTTCATAATAAACTTTCATTCCCACATACATATAATATTTCATAATCATAATAACAAAACGAAACGAAAACGGACATCCAGGAGCACCCAGATGTAATCCAAAGAGGCAGCAACCGCTATCCCAAGTACATCGCTGGTATACCTAACCTAACCTCTGTATTTCTAGTAGGTGATTCTTTAAATACTTTTTGAATGTAACCTTAGAGCTCCGGTTCCTGATTGGTGGTGGAAGGTCATATGAGTTTCACATCACAGACCCTTTCAGCCATAACAAAATAGAAGTTTAAAAGAGAGAAGGAAGCTTTTCAAATGTCGTATCAGTAGGTAATAACACCTTAGGACTGCGTATCTAAAGTGGTTGCAAGCCTGACTCTTATGTATTAGACGGGTAATCGACAGGCATAAAATTTATGGAACACACTTCAATTTTATGCACACATTTAAAAAACCTTCGTATCAACAGTGGCTGCAAGTTATCTTTGATTACTTGTGGCTCTGCCCACCCCATTAGGGATTACGGGCGTGAGTTTATGTATGTATGTATGTATTTAAAAAACCCTCCCAAATTTTTTATGTTGTCCAAAAGTTGCATATTGAAGAAGACCGTTTTATTCGCTCGGGCTATTCATTCATTCACTCGTTCATTTTAAAATTAACAGTTGTCAATCATGCATCCCCTTCCTCTTCGGCGGATAAGAAAATGACAGGTATAACTTAATTGGGAGGTGTCTGCTGAATCGGCGCTATCACCTCACTCAATCTAGCGCGAAGTATATGTACATACATCCATTCCTCGCCAGCTATGTCTAAGTCCCGTGTAATGAGGAGGCGAGCCTATTGCTATTAACCGAGAAAATTCCCCCCCCCCTTATCCATCCCCCCTCGGTCTTACTTTAGTCTTCAATTCTATGGGCGTCAGACGTCATACACACAGATGCGCGTGTCCGATAACATCAATGTGTAGTGTCTGTGTAAAACGAGGTGTTTTGTATGAAGTGTCCAGGGTATGACTGTAAATATGTCGCAGTGCAGTAGTTCCTATTCCAAGTTTACGTTGCACAGTTTATTGCAACAGCAAAGTATTAAAGCGAGAACGCGTGATATCCATTGTAATGTTACGCGGTCGAATCCCGGCTCAGGGATTATGAATTCATGTTTGGATAATAGATAATTATTACAGGTGATTTCCAGGATTTATGTTCGGTTAATGACAAAAACAAGTCTGAAAATTTTGAGGTACTTAACACGTATTACAAACGTCACGTCACGTTTTTCTTGCAAAATTCGTTTGCCCTAAGTGTCAAAATAACATACCAAAAACGCTGCTTTTGTTTTAGGTGTGTTTCGACTAAAATGTGACGGTGTTAGACTTGCCCGGGATGCAAGTTATTGTCACAGAATTTCACCCTAACTTACTGTTTTGAGATTTATACTTTGCCACAAAGTTTTGAAACGTTTTCAACGTCACGCAAAAGAAATACAAAAGGTCCTAATGTTTTAAGTTTGGGACAACAAAAGCTGTTTTATTCCTAAATGTGTCTTAAAAATATCTGAAAGAAATGGAGGGTGAAATTGTATTTACAAAACCTGCCTAGGGACCCATGATAAATTGCAAAAGGTCCTTTATTGACCTTTTGATTTGGGCTCATATTGAAACAAAGGTTAAACCTAAAATTAGTGCGTACCTTCTTACTTTAGAAACGAACCGGGTTTTTGGTATATACCTACACATATTTTTGATGTTGTATTGATGCTGTGGCGTGCTCTGATAACAAATATTTTCTCTCTTTCTTTTTTCTTTTAGAAAACATGAACATTTTACTTAGGTATAACAAAAGGGACATTTCCGCCCCACACCAATACGAATGTTGAGCGAGTATGATTTACCTCATCGCACCACTAATTTAAGAGCTATTTTTAGGGAATAATAGGGCAGTGGTATCCCTTTTGCCTTCCGCCCCGCAGTACTCTGTCTGACGCGAGTGGGATGCCGCCTAGAGTAGTCTATTTCAAAGTAGTACTAGAACTCCTGTCGCCCACCTCTGAATCGTACTCACAATTAGTGCTGCCCTCTGTCAGGTTCCAGGTTACAGGTGCTGTGACTTGCCCTGTGAAAGCTATGTCGGGGGCCAATCATGTCCAAGTTCAAAACACAAGGTTGTTGATGAACACAAGGAGGTTGGAAATCCACATCATAACCCACACGAGAAAATAATTAAAAAATGCTTGTTCCAGCGCCAGTCGAACATGCACGGAGGGCGCGGCGGCGCAGGAGTCGCACCCGGCGGGCGCGGAACTCCCGCGCACCAGAGACGGAGAGATCGACTACGATGGTCAGTATACAATAATAACCATGACACGGTTACTACTTACCGATTTAAGTACCTAGTCGTTACATGAGACATGTCTGCACTTAAGATAAATGAATAACTCATGGGGCAGCGTGGAGTATGCTTCATACCGTCTCCAGTTGAATGAGGGGTGGTCTGTACCCAGCAGTGGGACGTACTACCTCCGTGGTCCAGTGTTTGAGCGTTGGGCTCACGATCCGGAGGTTCTGGGTTCGATTCCCGGTGGGGACATATCACAAAAAATACTTTGTGGTCCCTAGTTTGGTTAGGACATTACAGGCTGATCACCTGAATGTCCGAAAGTAAGATGATCCGTGCTTCGGAAGGCACGTTAAGTCGTTGGTCCCGGTTACGGTTAATAAGTAGCCGATACATGTGCCATGTCAGGGGCTTTTGGCGGCTCAATAGTAACCCTGACACCAAGGTTGATGAAGTTGGTACTCCACCTCACAACCCACACGATAGAAGAAGTGGGACGTATATAGGCTGTTCTGTAGCTCTTGGAGTTAACCCGTATCTCAGTGTAGTGAGAATTTGCCGCCAACATTATGTTCCTTTACAATATACAGAAGCAATAATCCCTTGTCAACATAAGGTTCATCACATCTATCTTAGGACTTCGTATTAACAATGGCTGCAAGTTGTCTTTAAGATACTTGTGGCTCTACCCACCCCATTAGTGATTACGGGCGTGATTTTACGTACGTATGGAAGCACTAAGCACACACATGAACATTTCTAAAAGAAGATTCTTCGTCGTCATCTCCCTAGCATTATCCCGTTTTTCACAGGGTCCGCTTACCCAACCTGGAGATTTGATAGGTCCGATTTTGTACAGAAGCGACTGCCTGTGACCTTCCAAACCGCGAAGGGAAAACCAGCCCAATACAGGTTAGGTCATATACCTCCGAAAATACATTTCTCGGGTATGTGGGTTTCCTCACGATGTTTTCCCTCCCTTCTTCACGTACATAAACATACATAAACTCACGCCTATTTCCCACTGGGGTAAGCAGAAACTATAGACCCCCCTACCCCCCCCCCCCCCCCGCCCCTTCTTCACATTTTAAAAAAATCTCCGTTTATAATCAAACTAGATGAAACCAAATTTCGCTCGGGGGAAATGTGACTAATAAACTCATAATTCACATGTAAGTACAAAATGTGGGTAGATATTTCTGCAGTTATCTGTTCTAAAGCAACGCATAGATTCGTATAGCATCGTTCATTGTAATTAGTAACATGAACATTCCCAAAAGAAGATTATCCGCATTTCGAAAAATCCCCGTTTTTAATTAAATTCCTCATATAAGGTTTTCCTTCACGAAGTTCACAAAGGCAACGTGCCGGCGTATCCTTTGTTTACATTCGCGAACATCTCAGCGTACCTATCTCCTTTCGCAGCTGGTAGTATGAGTCAGAAACAAGCTATATATTAGCATACAATGATGCTTATATTCAAATTCAAAAATATCTTTATTCGGTAGGTAACATAGTTACACTTTGAATCGTCATTTTTTACATAACGAACGTCTCATCCGCCTAAAACTACTGCAGCTTCTCACAACCTGTATAGCCGAGGAAAAGAAGCTGCAAGGAAAACCTCGACACAGGGCCTTAGATGTTCTTTTTTTAAAAAAAAATCATACAATATTGTTATACAATTGAGTAATTTAGCTACATTTAGCTAAAAATATGCAGCTGCCTAATATCAGTTTTCAGACAGTTGATCCTATGCATTCATATCTTCTAAATAATCACTAACCTTATAATAACCTTTTTTGCAAAGTTTCTGTTTAACTACTGTCTTAAAACATTTCAAAGGCAAATTCTCCTTTCGCAGCTGGTAGTATGAGTCAGGAACAAGCTACATATTAGCATACAATGATGCTTATAGGGTTTAGCGTCGCAAACCGCATAGTAAGACTACATACTGTACACGTAGAATGGCTCTCTATCCGAGTTGAAGGTGTAGCTATGGATGGGTTTGGGACGATCCTTGCGTGTTCTGCCTCCAATGTGATCGGGTGTTCAAAACAAAGTTCGGCTGGCTTGATTGTCACATTCGAACGCACGAGAGAAGAGACTGAGGTCGCCGTTGTCGGTTACGACAAGCAGGACTGTGAAGGTGTTAGTGACATCGTAACGAATACTGAGAGGGGTGATTCAGACCATGATTCTGAGTTAATATCAAGTGGAATTTTCCGTCGCATAATTCACAATTCTCAGAATCATGGTCTGAATCATCCCTCAAAGTTTTCGTTACGATGTCACTAACACCCTGTTTATGTAAGTAGTAACCGGGACCAGCGGCTCCACTTGCCTTCCGAAGCACGGATGGCCCATTATATGCCAAATCTTAATAATATTATAACGTGACAGAATTAAGTTGACAACACACGTCAAATGGGTTGCATATGAGCGAGATGACTATTTTATTCGCCCGGGTTATTCAATCATTTTTAAATCAACAGTTGTCAATTATTATTATTATTGCGTATGGCAGACAAATATCCTGCTTGGATCAAATATCCAGCTTAAGCTCCCTTAACCAAGTCTCTGCTGCATCCGTCACACAATGCAGCTCGGCTATACCACCTGGGAACCGGTGCAGAGGGCACTCGTTCACTATGTGAGATATGGTTTGGTCCGGGTGACCACATCATCATCGGGTGAACAGTTGTCAATCATCCGTCCCTTTCCTTCTCGGCGGATAAGAAAATGACAGGTAACTTAAAACTTAAAATAAAAGTCGGATGTGTCTGCAGGAATTGGAGCCACTAGCTTTAAGAAACTTATACAAAGTACATTGAAAAACGTATGAAATCGGTAAAGGTATTATCAATTTATGGCGTGACCAAAGGAAATACGATTATTATTCCGGCCCCGCATTCGGTGTTTAATACTCAGTTGGACGATGCAATTAACGATTGGCGTCGCGAAGTTATTTAGTCAGCGCACGCTTAAGGTATTGTTTATATTGCGGTTAAGGAGAGAGAATTATTAAATTTTAAGTCTCTGTTACATCAAGTTATTAACCTTGGGGTTATTGCACCTTCTATCGTATCGGTTGTGAGGTCAATGACCAACCTCATCAACCCTTTTTTTGTGACGAAGGGGAAATCCTCATGGATACCTCGTCGCCCGGGAGAGCGACGAGGTTATGTCGGACTCCTACCGACTAAAACCCCTTCGATGGCCCTCTGCTGTGCTTGTCAGGGAGCTCCGGGATCCCTGTCGAACGCACCGGTGCTCCCCTCGCACTTGCTTTCATTAAAGCGCATCCCGGGGTAGATCCCCACCCCTACGCCATGCCAGTTCTACAGCAATGCGAGGCCATATCGCATTGCCGTCCCTCCCGGAGATCGTGCGTTGAGTGGCTCGGGCCCCCGCCCCTACCACTCACGATCCCCAGTGTCCCCTTTCAGTCGCCTCTTACAACAGGCAAGGAGTACCGTAGCCCTATTCTTACGCCCGGAACTACAGGGCGGAACCTCATCAACCTTGGTGTAACACAACAGCATACTCGATCCTCGCTCGGGATGTTTCCATGCATATGCCATAAGTGGTGCAGCGCGGGTATGCTGCTAGCATATAGAATAAGGAATAATACTACGTACAGAACGGCAACTCTCCGCTCCCCACCAGCACCTGAGCTAGGTTTACCTCACAAGTCAACTTAAATTGTTCACCACAGAATTCAGGATGTTTGTGACGCCGTACAGAATACTGAGGCGCATGATTCAGCTCATGATTCTGAGTTAATAACAAGAATTTTCCGTTACAAAAAATATGGAATTGAAAATAATTAAAAAAATCGCCACTTGATATCAACTCAGAATCATGGTCTAAATCGTCCTCCATTTATTATAAGCACACAATTAGTTTTTAACACACGTAATGGACTCGTAGATGAAGCAGTACAGTGTTGCTACTTTATAAATTAAAATAGTAAAAAATATAAATTCAATTCAAATTAAAAAAGTCTTTATTTAGTAGGTAACATAGTTACACTTTGAATCGTCATTTTTACATAACGTACGTCTCATCCGCTTAGAACCACTGCAGCTTCTCACAACCTGTATAGCCGGGGAAAAGAATCTGCAAGAAAATCCTCGGCTAAGGGCGCTAGACGTTGTTTAAAAAAACTTTTTGGCTGCCTAATATCAGTTCCCAGACAGTTAATCCCAAGCATTCATATCTTCTAAATAATCACTGAGCTTATAATAAATTATTTCACCTTGTAATGTTGTAAATAATGTATTTGTTGCAGCTCTATACGAAGACGAGTCGGACAGTGACCTGGGGTCGATGGAGAACCACGGCTCTGTGGTCACGCACCTGCTGTCACAGGTTAAGATCGGCATGGATCTCACTAAGGTCAGTCCAAAATTGTTATCAATGAAGGTTCAAGAACCATGGTAGCCTGGTTCGACGAATGCTTTGACTCTCATTGCAAAGTCGTAGGTTCAAATCCATCACGGGCTTAAACCAATCGAAATTCTCATCGAATTCGTGTTTGGGTCTTAAATGATTATCATGTGCACATCGGTGAAGGAAAACATGAGGAATCCCACATTCCCAAGACATAAACACACCTCACCAAGCTTTCTGTTTTTTCTTCGTTTGTAATAAGACATTTATTTTTCAATTAGTTGCAGATGTAAATGTAATTATATGTACATTCTTTTAGCCCATATGTGATGAGATGACCATCAAAATGTATAATAAACTGCCTAACATATTAAAAGAAGAAAAAGTGACAAAAAAAGTAAAAGAATTTGTAATTAATATATGTTACTACAGCACTAGTGAATATATAAACCTTAATGATACTGATGTTACAATTTGAAAAGCTACCTTCTCTCTTTTAAACTTCTATTTTGTTGTGCCCGAAAGGGTCTGTGGTGTGAAACTCAATATAACTTACGAACTTGTACACCATCATAGTATACGAATAAGGAATTTTGAATACTTGAATATTTTGTTACAGGTTGTGTTGCCAACGTTTATCCTAGAGAGGCGATCACTTCTAGAAATGTATGCAGACTCATTCGCTCATCCCGACCAGTTCGTCAAGTAAGTACCTAAAACTTTATTTTTTACCCAGGTTCTCTGGGAAGCCACTGGGTTATGTCCAGTGATCGGGTTTACTCATTGAAACATGGAGGCCATTAAGCACCTTTTTGAAATATCACATTCTAATGTGTTGTTTCATAACAAAACCTCGATTTCTCTCAATTAATTTAAGTCCAAGTACCACATTGAGGAGCTCGGTGGCGCAGCGGTTAACGCGCTCGGTCTGCGATTGTTGAAGTTAAGCGACTTTCGCAAAGGCCGGTCATAGGATGGGTGACCACAGAAAAAAAAAAGTTTTCATCTCGAGCTCCTCCGTGCTTCGGAAGGCACGTTAAGTCGTTGGTCCCGGCTGCATTAGCAGTCGTTAATAACCACCAATCCGCACTGGGCCCGCGTGGTGGTTTAAGGCCCGATCTCCCTATCCATCCATAGGGAAGGCCCGTGCCCCAGCAGTGGGGACGTTAATGGGCTAGTGATGATGACCACATTGATATCACATTTTTATCTAGATTGAAACTAGCTTGTCTGTTACGACGTTTTGTTAAAAAACATAAACAGCCTGTATACGCCCCACTGCTAGACACAGGCCTCCTTCCCATCAACCGGAGGGGGAGAGAGTTTTGGGGGCAAGGCATCTCGCTGACATGCAACCCTTTCCGGCCAAGTAGTTAATGATATCTACGGCAAATCTACAATAAGTCACGTCAAAAAAGACATGCAACCCATTTGACTGGTGCTGTCAACTTAATTCTCTAAAATGTTTAAATTTCTGCCTGAAACACATAATAACGGGTTCTTACCGCGTTTAAATGGGGATATGAGACTCCCGATATTTCGACACTGTTGCAAGTGCCATGATCACGGGATGACTGATGAGATTGGAGTGGAGTAGGTAGATCCATAATTTTCTACGGGCAGACATATCTGTCTACCCTCTTTCTTTGCCGCTTGTTCATTTTGAGTCTCACATCCCCATTTAAACGCGGTAAGAACCCGTTATTATGTGTTTTAATTCTGCCTGAAAATTGAAGTGTGTTCTATAAGTTTTATTTCTGTCGGTAACCCGTCCCTTTCCTTTTCGGTGCATAAGAAAATGACAGATATAACTTAAAATTAGATCGTGTGTACTGCGCCACTAAGTCAACTTAATTCCACCTTCTCCAGGATAGTGGACCAGCCGACCCCAAAGGAGCGCATGGTGCAAGTGGTCCGTTGGTACCTGAGCTCGTACCACGCGGGGCGCAAGTCCCAGGTGGCCAAGAAGCCCTACAATCCCATCCTGGGCGAGGTATTCCGCTGCCACTGGGACCTCGATGACACCAGCCCCGCTAATGATAAGGTTGGTACCAGATTATTAAAGCGGTTATCACGCTATGGGATAAGAGGTCCGTCGAAATAAAAATATGTTATTTCCAAGCGGATCAACTGACAGAATTAGAAAGAATTTTTATTTTTATAAATTAAAGACATATTCGATCATCACTAATTTACCTAACCTGGATTGGGCTGGTTTTCCCTTCGCGGGTTGGAAACTCAGACAGGCAGTCGCTTCTGTAAAAAACCGGACCTGTCAAATCTTCAGGTTAGGTAAGCGGACCCCGTGAATATGAATATGAAAACGGGATAGTGCTAGGGAGATGATGAGCATCACTAATTTAAGAGTCACGTTCTTGTCCGTGTAGCATTCTCCATGGTAATTTTTTAGTGAAAAATAGAGCAGTGGTTTCCCTCTTGCCTTCCGCCCTGCAAGTACTCAGTCTGACGTGAGTGGGATGGCGCCCAGAGTAGTCTATTTCAAAGCCTTACTAGAACTCCTATCTTCCGCCTCTGAATAGTTCTAACAGTTACTGCTGCCCCCTACCAGGTTCCAGGTTACAGTCCCTGTGACATATTTGATACAAAGAGTAAAAAGTTTGTGCTATCAAAATGTATTTAATAATTGAAATTGAAAATAATTTTAAAATACAAAATAAAATTATACATTTTGCGACGGAAACTACCACTTACATATTCGGTACGGTGTCACTAACAGCCTGTATAAATTCTGTGCCTACACTTAGCACCTAAAAGCCTACACCTGGCTCTTAATTACCTTTATTGTTCTAATGAACCTTAACAATCTCGGTTGTTGCCATTTTAAAGTATGCAGTAATTACAATGAGCTGGTTTCTTGTGATTAATAGCAGATCGCGTATGAAATGCTGTAGGTCACGCAAGGTCGCCAGATTTGACTTGAAACTTGTATGAAACCCGGTCATTATATTTATTATAGTGATTTACGGTTATTTTGTAGGTTGGTTATTTTTTTTATGAGGAATAAGGTTTTCTGTGTTATTTGTAGAACTTTTCTAAACAAGTCATAAGATACTGGCGACTTACTCGCGAGTTGTTCCGCGAAATTTCATACCTCCTAACTTAAAATATGGCAGAGTCTCATACAAAATTTCGGGCCCTTTTTTAATCCTTTGGGGGCTGAATTTCGCAAAATTTCGTCTTACTGAGCACCTACGTCTTAAAAGGAAACCCCCTGAAAAATTTGAGACTCCTAGCGCTTCTAATTTCTGAAATTTCGTAATAAGTGACTTTTCACTTTTTAAAATAATAGATTTGTAGATCCCCTCATTACATGGGAGTTAAACATAGCTGGCGAGGAGTGGATGGATATACCTCTTCAAGGATACAGGCGTGATGCTCTGTTTTATTTGTAGTTCTGAAAACGCACAAAAACATTCATTAATTGACTCTGTTCTGGATGGTTGGTTAAGTTTGCTCCTATTTCTTTATTCTATGATCATGGTCTACGGTTTTTTTAAGGTGTGTACTGAGCATACTCCACCTCGCTGCTAAACGACTAAACTACTCTTTGGTGGAAGCCATTGGGTTTATCCATTACACCAATTTTCTTCAAGTTTTTGATGATCCACTTAACATAATTTACGATGTACAATCAAAGACCAAAGTGCAGTCACTGAGCCCAGCGAATTGTTTGTAAACTGTGGTTGAATTTTGAACCATTAGTTGTAATAATTTTATTTCTTTTTTTGTTTTTGTAGGTGTTTTTGATCTATTACAGAAACGACTCAAGTGTCTTAAGTGCAACCAGTTAATTTATTACTTTGCAAGAAACTGATTGGACTTTGGCACTTCATCGTACCAGTTACCGACCCCGCCGGCGTGGCTGACGATTTCTCTCAATCAGCGCTTATCGCTATCGACCCACTAGGGTCGATTAATTCCTTCAAATAGTTTTCCTCTCAGACGACGCCCTGAGCCGAGGTTCGCGCCCAACTGGGCACTTGTCTTAAACGTTGTACTGGGTGAGAGCCTTCAGCGCATTTGTCCGGCGAAGTAGTTAATGCCATCTGCTGCAAATCTAAAAAAAGCGCCTTATCGTACCTAATAGTATTTCTCCTTCCAGCAAGAGGTAGGCGACGGTCCGGTCCCATGGTGCACACCGGATCAGCTGTCCTTCGTAGCGGAACAAGTGTCACACCACCCGCCGATCTCGGCGTTCTACGCGGAGCACGTGAACAAACGTATACAGTTCGAAGCCTGGGTTTGGACGAAGAGCAAGTTCCTAGGACTCTCCATCGGAGTCCACAACATTGGTAAAGGCACCGTCACGTTGCTGGACACTGGGGAAGAATACACGCTCACATTCCCCAACGGATACGGCAGGTACGAAGCATTTTCAGTGAAGCATCTTTTGTGAAATTAGAATTAAAATTGTTTCGAAAGTGAATTTAATTATCAAAGTGATCACTGGTAGTGATAGGAGAAAATGATCGCCTGTTCGCTGGTTTTGATCTGCCTTGACCCTTGAAATTACTTTCTATTCCAGTACAGAAAAATAATGTAATAAAAATGTACTAACATAGCATGTTAATTGTTCTTTTTTAATACTATTAAAAGATTTACGCCACCACGATCTCATCTGGTCTTAAGCAGCGTGGTCTAAGGTGTAGCACGCAAACTCAAATAGTGCCTATTCTTTCTTGTTTCATTTATTTAGTACATAATCAACAGCTAACTACTAATAACCGTCTCATCCCTTCCAGATCAATACTAACAGTTCCCTGGATCGAACTCGGCGGGTCGGTCGTCATCGAGTGCCAACAGACTGGCCACAAGGCGAACATAGAGTTCCTCACCAAGCCCTTTTACGGTGGCAAGAAGCATCGTGTCACATGTGAAATATTCGCCGCCAGCGACAAGAAGCCGTATTATACCGCGCAAGGCGAGTGGAACAGCAGAATGGATGGGCGCTGGACTGATTCTGGGGTAAGTGATGGTTTAACAAGTGGCATTGAGCATTCGGCTCACGATCTGGAAGCCCCGCTCCGATTCCCGATGGGGACTCTGTCGAAATTTGTGTGATTGACCTTTGTTTGATAAAGCCATTGCTGGCTAAATCACCTGGTCGTCCGAAAAAGTGAGATGAAGCGCGGAAGGTTAAGCCGTTGGTCCCGGGCTACTAGCGCAAATGCCTACACTGATCCGCAGTAGAGCAGCGTGGCGGAGTATGTTACCCCCTCCGGTTGATCGTGGGGTGGCCGTGGCCAGTAGGGGGACGTGTATAGGCCGTATATGTGTGTATGTTAAGGTGGGTACCGGTGTTACGAGGCGTATTGTACCATTCACAGCGAGCATGATATGTTACGTCATGTGCTTAAAATCAGTGTTTATGCTCGCTACGAGCGCCTTATTTCCCTGTACTGACAGCACGAACGCTCGCTGTGTAACACATTACACAACGCCTCGTAACACCAGTCAGTACCCACCTTTATGCTATTTCTCGAGCAGCGCTCGGAAGTGGTGTTCGACGTGTCGAGCATGAAGCCGCGGCGCAAGCGCGTGGTGCCGGTGGGGCGGCAGGCGGCGCACGAGTCGCGGCGCGTGTGGCGCCACGTGACGTGTGCGCTGCGCGCCGCCGACTGCGACGCCGCCACGGCCGCCAAGCGCGCCGTGGAGCAGGCGCAGCGGGACGCCGTCAAGCTGCGGGACGCCAACGCCGAGAAGTGGCTCACGCAGGTACGCCAGCCCACTACTACATCAACCATACACCTCGTCTAACAAATACACAACCGATCTATGTAAAAAACGTGTCTGCGGCGCATCTTGTCCAGTGATGTGGCGTTCCCGGGAATATTCCCAATTTGGGAACATTCCCAGCAGTCATCATCATCATCACCAGCCCATTAACGTCCCCACTGCTGGGGCACGGGCCTTCCCTAAGGATGGATAGGGAGATCGGGCCTTAAACCATCACGCGGGCCCAGTGCGGATTGATGGTTATTAACGACTGCTAATGCAGCCGGGACCAACGGCTTAACGTACCTTCCGAAGCACGGAGGAGCTCGAGATGAAAACTTCTTTTTTTTTTTTTGTGGTCACCCATCCTATAACCTTTAGTTCGTCGGCGGTGCGTTTAGTGTCTGGGTAGGGACATTTTTGGAGCACCGAAAGGGTTAACAGTAGATATAGGCCGACTATAGGTTTGGTCGAATAGTCGATTTATCAGCCAATTGTCCAGCTACTACTGCGTAGGAAAATACTGTTTCTGAAGTTGGAAATATATACGAAACTATGCAGAACATGATACGTAAAATTTGCAATCAGCACGTATACATTAAGTTATGTAGATAGTATAAGTTCAATATTGGTTGTACAGTGTCGTTTGGGAATGTTCTCAGAGTGAGAATGTTTCCGTTGAAAAATAAGGACACTGGCTGCTTTTCTTTTTCAAACTGTTTTTCCTTGTACTCTGGTCTTATCTAATCTGTCTGAAGGTTAGGCTTTGCGCTTTTTTACTGCTGGCTTTTTTTTGGCTGTGCGATTGTTGAAGTAAAGCAACTTTCGCAAAGGCCGGTCATTGGATAGGTGACCACAAAATAAAAAATGTTTTCATCTCGAGCTCCTCCGTGCTTCGGAAGGCACGTTAAGCCGTTGGTCCCGGCTGCATTAGCAGTCGTTAATAACCATCAATCCGCACTGGGCCCGCGTGATGGTTTAAGGCCCGATCTCCCTATCCATCCATAGGGAAGGCCCGTGCCCCAGCAGTGGGGACGTTAATGGGCTGATGATGATGAAGTCGAACTCGCAATTGAGCTGGTTTTTACTATTCTCTTGAATTGTACTCATGAACCTTTCTCCATTCCAGCTGTTCAGCCCGAAAGGCGAGGAGGGTTGGGAGTACAACACACCCCTAACCAAACGGATGGAGAAACCCAAGGCCGACACCGCCGAGAACACCAGATAATGTACTCTATGCGGCACGACTTAAGGTAGAACTTCAACCTTGTAGGTTACCTAGGACATTTCGTGGCGCACCAAAATGCTATTCGCTTATAATCTTACAAATTCGGGATTTAGCCTGTTCCGGTCTTCGCCATACTTCTTATAAAAGTCTCGTATAAGCGCATGTATAAAGCACTGTTACACTTTTGATTGTATGAACGATGGATTAAAAAAAAATGGTACCGAGAAATTCGGTACTTTGACTTCGAAATACCTGTATTTGTACATTTGTACTCCTTTAAATATACCTTGATTTCATTTGACGGCTTGAGAACAATACATATCTTCTACCGGAGCAGACTCCTACTTCGAACCCCAAACGAATTAACTCAAAAGTCCGCATAAACTTTCCAGTTATGAAGGGGCTTCTTGCCACGAAGCGAAAATAGATACACTTTGTTTATTGAATATTAAGGTTTAATAACACTATCGCGAATGTTTTCCGACTAGCTTAATGCGATCATCAACCACAAAACACCACTTCGTATTAATTATTTAGATTATTCAATGAAGAAAGCAACCATGCCGTTCACGTTCCCGCCAAAAAGCTTCCCGCCATAACCGCTCAACAATTATTAGGCAAAAGTCTTGACGCATACAGCCAAGTGTGTTTTTTTTTTTATTATTATTAAAATGACTGTCCTAATAATGCTATATTTTTTTCCAGCTGTCAAATTAATCAAACTATATTTAATGGAGTGTGATGTCTTTACAAATATCTCAACTAAATATAATGGTCTGGCAGAATTTTAGTTGATCAATAGAATCCATAGAAGATCAATCATGTTAATGCATCGTGCAGTAGGCCTTGTAAAGCAATAACTTCCAGGCAACTTTAGGGTTTAGAATGAATGATTGAAAATGCCTCCCCATTATAGTTTGAGATATTTATATAATTTATGTACCGACGTAACGAGCTGCCAATTTTTTTTTTATGAAAAAAAAAAATACAATCGGTACAGATTTCTGCAGATACCGGTATTTTAAGCCGTTGCAGTGTTTGTGAAGCGGTTTGTGAAATGAAAACTGGTGAGTTCGCAAATGTAATGGGTTACGGGATCCTAAATTTTGTGATGCAAACGTAAATGTACGTTGTGATAGAGAACTATTTCTGAACCGTAGTGTAATTGTGATTTAGCTAAAACTGCATATTGGACAATGTCAACTTTTTTTAACGAATATAATAATAACAAATAGCCTAT
This sequence comes from Pectinophora gossypiella, assembly GCF_024362695.1. Lineage (NCBI taxonomy): Eukaryota > Metazoa > Arthropoda > Insecta > Lepidoptera > Gelechiidae > Pectinophora > Pectinophora gossypiella. Next base: position 2,571,473 of record NC_065420.1, on the reverse strand, counting down.
ACAGGGTGTTAGTGACATCGTAACGAATACTGATGAGGGTGGTTCACACCATGATTCTGAGTGATATCAAGCGGAATTTCCTGTCGGAAAATTCATGAAAATTCTTGTTTTTTTTTTCTTAAATTAGTTTCAGTCATAATCTTGCGACGGATAATTCCACTTAATGTCAACTCAGAATCATGTTCTGAATCATCATTCAAAGTTTTCGTGACGATCTCACTAACACCCTGTATATACGCTTTACTACTGGGCACAGGCCTCCCCTCAATCAACTGAATGTGAAAAAATGTAACAGTACAGTTTAACTAATACATTTTTCTACCACTTACCACAGGCACTTACAGGCTTGGAACATAGATGAATATACCACTGACTACCCCAGTTGGGAATATCATCATGAGCTGTTAATGTTATGTCCATGGTCATTTGATGTCATCATCCCCCTAGCATTATCCCGTTTTTCACAGGGTCCGCTTAGCTAACCTGAAGATTTGACAGGTCCAGTTTTTTACAGAAGCGACTGCCTGTCTGACCTTCCAACTCGCGGAGGGAAAACCAGTCCAACACAGGTTAAGTCACATACCTCCGAAAATGCATTTCTCGGGAATGTGGGTTTCCTCACGATGTTTTCGTCGATGTAGCATTCTCCATGCTACTTTTTAGGGAAAAATAGGGCAGTGGTTTCCCTCTTCCGCCCCGCAGTACCCTGTCTGACGCGAGTGTAATGGCGCCCAGAGTAGTCTATTACATTTTTGGCATTGTTCAATATGTTTTATACCTTCAAATTGTTTAAAATGTAAGTCCGAATCTTAAAACTATATTTTTCTGTCTAAGGTATTAATTACAAGTTATCCATTTATCGGGTACTCTTAACAATCAATTTGATCCCCCAAATTTTAAGATTTATATCAAATCAGATCCCAACAGTGGGATCAAGTAGGCTAATAAAAAATAGGTATTATATACATTACCCAGATTTGAAGTCTGTAGTAAAATATGGTTGTAAACACCTCAGTTTGATTAAGATTGAAAAAGGGTCGAGTAAAATGGAATGGGTGAATATCAAAATGTCAAGTTTGGTGGCGAATTTTCATATTATTTTTTCGTGAAAAATTGGGTTCCGACATGAAAAAGGATAGTTCTTACGAGGAACGAGTTACCTCGTGAGAAACAAGTTACCTTGTAGCTGGAACTATCCTTTTTCATGTCGGAACCCAATTTGTCACGAAAAAATAATATGAAAGTTCGCCACCAAACTTGGCACACTTTGATATTCACCCAAATACACTCGAAACCCGCCGACCCGTCGGCTAATGTTGGCAACATTATGTTGGCTGTTTGGCTGGTGGCTTCAGTCATTGCAAGTTGGAAAACTAAAATGACGCCGAGCACCTTAGCACGTAGATTACGCAAGTCAGCGATATGTCGGCGGGTTTCTATTGCCTTCATTATTTTTTTCATACAGGCCCTCGAGTTGTGTCGCTTTTGGTGTGTTATACGCAACATAATACCGTAGACAGCCCATTTTATTCCTATTTCTAATTTGACCAACGTGTTATTTCTAGTTTTTATACCCTTGACTCTTAAATTGTTTTGTAATTTAACTGTTAAATGGCCTATCGATGTACTGGAGTAATAGAGGCAATATTGTAAATATAAAGCTGTATGCATTTGTGACTTCTGTTATTCACGCTAAGCACACGCTAGACAGGACGGTGTTTGTTTAATTGAGTCTTTATCTTGACAGATAGAAATATCCTATAACTCTTCTTCTATCGTGTGAGTTGTGTGGTGGATTACTAACCCCATCAACCATAGTATCAGGGTTATTAATGAGCCGCCAAACGCCCCTGACATGACTCATGTAACGACTACATACTTACATCAGTAAGTAGTAAAGTAAACCTTCCGAAGCACGGATCACCTTATTTTCGGACAATCAGGTGATCAGCCTGTAATGTCCTGACCAAACTAGGGATCACAAAGTGATTTTTATGATATGTTCCCCACCGGGATTCGAACCCGGGACCTCCGGATCGTGAGCCCAACGCTTGCGGTAAGGGTATGCAAAATCACAAGATAGGATTTCAATCTTGTTAAGACAGAAACTTGAGTTATGCGAACACCTTACAGATCGGCTTTACCACAAAACTGTATTTGGCACTTTAAGAATGACAGCTAGGCAAAATTTAACTGTAAAGGGTTGTTAACAAGTATCTTAAATTTATGGGTTTTTCATTATCATTCCAAAATAGACATAAATTAATTGTCAAATGTGAATACAGAATCGAAATTCTTTAAAAATGTAATAGTTACAGTCGTCCGACCTAATTCAGAGAGTTAAAAAGAAATGGCGTGGAATTCTCTGCCGTCTTCTGTATTTCCGAATGCATATAACCCCTGTGCTTTCAAGGGCAGAGTGAACCGGCACCTTTTGGGCGAGCTCGCTCCATCTTAGACCTCGTCAATGCCTTCGGGAAAGTCTGGGACCTAGAGCAAACCCATCAAAGGTAAAAAAATGGCAACAACAGATTGACAAGCAACATACAAAATAACGTTGTGCTAGAACAGGACGGAGTATACCACTAATTATATTTCAGGCGTTATTTCAAATGACTATAAATTTGCTTGGCTGTCAAATTCTTTAAAACGTGCTAAACACTAAAAACTTTTTATGTGGTAAGATAATGTTTTTAACTGGGTAAAGGACTAAGTATGTAATAATAAGACGCTTTAAAAGACCCTCTAATTCTTAGCTTTTTTTTTGATAAACCTCATTCGATAAACGATTAAAAAAAATAACTCGTTCTTGAGTGATGTTTGCCAATTAAAGGCAATAATTCATGTTTATACATATAACACGGAGACGCCATTGTTTCACAATAACGATTGTTTTATAAAGGTTAGGTTTATTTTCTTATTCGGTTTCATTTCCCATTCGTTTACATTTCTTATACGTTAAAATATTGTTATAAAATGTGTAATAGTCGTGCAAATATCGACTAGATTTTTTGAAACCACTGCGAATGTTAAAAGGAAAAAATCTTTAAAAGCTTAGAGAGAAAATTTGTAATATATAAGATGATATTAAAAACGATGATCTTAGAAATAGGAGAGTAAAAATTAGATGGGTAATAGACTAGAGATTAGAATGTTTTATCTTTTACTTGTACATTAAATACTTACTTTTTATAAATACCAGAAATTAAAAAGTAGGTTAAAAGTAGATCCTTGAATGGAAGGTTTGTGCTACTGATATGTGTAATGCTCATAGGACCGAGTGTGCGTAGGATACTCGTTCAAATATTTTGAAGTTAGAAGTACTGTTTGATAACTTACGAAAAGGCAAGGCATTTTTATACTTTATAATTGAATAAATATTGCTATATTTTTTCTTTAGGTTATGCTCTTCAATATTATGATAAATGACCACTAATATGTAATGTCAAAGAGAAACTTTTTTGTATAAAGATACCTAGACATCGGCACTACAGTTAATACGCCATTTTGAAAATAATGCTTCGGATTTTTCAAGATGGCGGATAGGTATGCTAACGAAATTCGATGTAATTTATATGTAAAATAAACGAAAATGTACCGTTATCTAAATGAGGTTAAGGTTTATTGTAGTTTTCCATACTTAGTCCTTACCCTACTTCATAAATATAAAATGATAAAAAAGAAACGTAATAATAGTGAAAAGACTGATCAATGAACGAATCACAGCGAGGAAAGCAATGAAGACACATGCAAATATAACTATATCCCATCACATAGACTTATTTAATTAATAGTTAAACAATGTTGTATATTTCAATAAAAAATTACGTTTAAATTTATTTGCGCGGTTTTATTTTAACGGTATTTTTACATTGCAGGAGATTGCAGGGAAACTTAGCTGCCGTTTGTTGTCATTTTGCGAACCAGACGCACAGCGCAGAATGACCAGTTATGCTACTTTATACCATATAAAACTAAAACGTAACAATTAGGATGACAGCAGGACAAATATATACTTCTCCTAGCGAGAAAAAGACGAGAGATGTGTCTCTTTCGCGCTGTGTACAGCTTAGTACGAGACAAGATATAGCATTCTAATTAAGCTGCCATTTCTTTTTTCAGGAGATTGTATAATAACCCGGACCCCAGGGATGATGAGGTTGGTAATCAACCACACAACCCACACGATAGAAGACGACCCTGACATAAGACAATCTCCTGTATGCTTCTGCTACGTTCGTTTTCAGTATGATTGCCCTGGGGCGGAACGGAGGAGATGTGCAGGAATCGACAAACTACCGCGATAGAGAAAGAGCAGCAGGGTCTTCTCATTTTTTCACAGGATCCGCTTACCTAACCTAAACATTTGACAGGTACGGTTTTATACATAAGCGACTGCCTATCTAACCTAAACCGCAAAGGGAAACAAGACCAATACAGGTTAGAAAAACAATATAAAAAAGTTAATATCACATAATTTAATCACCTGTTTATATATTAAATAACAATAAATACCAAATAGTTTACCGGTTATCTTGATTCAATCCGACATTTTAACACGTTTTTCTATGATGTTTAGTAAAAAGTTGATTTGACTATTATTTTTAGAAGAGTATTATTTAATCTTCATCCGCTTGAAGAAGCAGAAGTTGCTCTTATTCTTCTCGCACGGGGTGCCTTGTATGACCTGCGCGATGGGCGCGGTCAGGACGCGGAAGTTGACCTGGTTGAAGTCCATGGCCTCGTAGAGGAACCTGGCCTGACGGTCGCTCAGCACCCACAGGTTACCCTCGTGATCCACCTTCAACGGTAAGTGATGGAAAAAGATTAAAACTACGAATACAACGGAAACTCTCCGCCCCGTACCAATTCGTATCAGGCGCCGACTTCTGGGTCTTACTTTGGTGTACCCAAACAACAGGAAATTCCAGAATGGGTGGTATTTAGTCGAACGTAGGTACTTAATCCGTCAAGTCTAAAAGTCTTGTAAGTTGCAACGGGTTCCCGTTTAAGGGGGCTTAAAAGAGGTTATAAGCGAGTTACGTTACCGTTTTATACCTTTCCCTAATTGGTCCTTATAAGGGCAGCGTAACCATATTACTAAACACCGATCTATATAGAGTATTGAGCGGTTTAAAAAACGCCTACAATACAATACAAATATATTTTATTGCACCAAAATAAGAGGAAATATTTATAATAGGAGCTTCCCACTATCTTAAAGGCGGCTCTATCAGAGCAACTGAAACCCATCGACGAAAAAATCACCGAATTGTCAACCTTTGTGGAGTTTGCTAGTAAGCAGTATGATGAGATGAAATTGCTACTTGATGCACGCGAGAGCGAAATAAAGCAACTGAAGTCCTCAAACGAGCTTCTGGGTTCGAAGGTTAAGGATTTATGTAATAGAATTACAGCAATGGAACAGCACTCTCGAGAATCAAATATTGAAATCAGCGGAATTCCAGAGTTTAGATCAGAAAACTTGCCACAAATCATTTCGCGAATTGGCGAAGTGGTATCACATCAAGTAAGGGATGAAACCTTGCTTACCTGCTTTCGAGTTGCAAAAATGGACAGTAATAGCACCCGCCCTCGCACCGTTATTGCGCGATTCAGCAGTCCTAGAAATCGGGACTCATTTCTGGCAGCAGTACAACGCTACAATAAAGGCATTAAAAATGTAGAGGAAAAGCTTAATACGAGCACTGTAGGTATTGGAGGGACTAAACTACAAATATTTGTGTCAGAGCACCTTTGTCCCGAAAAAAAAGCCTTACATGCGGCTGCCAGAACAAAGAAAAAAGCCCTGGATTTTGCGTATGTGTGGGTCAGAAACGGAAGGGTATATATGAGGAAAGATGACAGATCTCAAGCAATCCTCATTAAAAGCCACGATAGTCTTAATCGCCTGGAATCCAACGAGAAGTCATCACAGATGACCACATAATTTTGAACTTCACTTTGCCCTATCTGTAAAAATCCTGTAGTCGTGTGATGGCGTCATACTATATTTAACAATGCTCCGTATGTATTATCAGAATCTCGGTGGAATGAAGACAAAAACAAATGAAATTTATAAAAATATTCTTCAGAACGATTATGATGTGATATTTTTCACTGAGACATGGCTGAATACGGATATTTCAAGTAGCGAGTTCATCGACACTAAGTACCAGGTCTATCGGCGTGACAGGGATAAGAAGTTTACTGGAAAATTAGAGGGAGGTGGAGTACTAGTTGCTGTAAGGAATAACATTAAGTCTCTACGAATGACTGACTGGGAAGGAGAGTCCGAGCACATATGGGTAGTGATTGAAGTTTTAATTGATAGAAAACCGGCACGTGTTGCATTATGCTGTGTGTATCTACCTCCGCCTGTTAAGAACCGTACTCTGAGGCTTTTCTTGGAGGGAGTTAGTGATGTTCAACTTGTAATTGACAGTTTGATTATTATTGGTGACTTTAACTTGCCATTTATATCTTGGTCTTTAGATGAAAGTGATAGTGTTATTGCTGAAAACTATGAAGAGACTCTTGGTTACACGTTAATGGATTTCATTGCTCTTTCCGGTCTAAATCAGTTTAGTGTCATCAAAAATGTGCAGGATAGAACATTGGATCTAGTTCTGAGTAATTTGCCTTGTCATGTGTCTGTAGCTAACGTACTTCTGAGTAAAATAGACCCTAAACATCCTCAACTTGAGGTGCTTGTGAAAACCGCTGAACTTAAACCTTTAAAACCCATTCCTAGAATTGTTAATAATTTTTATAAGGCAGACTATTGTAATATAATCTTAGGTTTGAATAAGATTATTTGGTCGGATATATTTGTTAATTGCAGGACTGTTGATGAAATGGTTGCACAATTTTACACGGTTTTGAATAAGATTATTAGGGATCATGTTCCTATTCGCAAATTGCAAACGCATAAAAGTCCAGTTTGGTTTACTAGAGATTTGATGAAATTACTTAAAGAAAAGGAGAAATTAAGACTCAGATATAAAAAGTACGGTAATCCTCGTGATCGATTAGAATTTCAATTACTCAGATCAAGGGCTGACAAATTATTTAATTCATGTTACAACTCGTACATAAATAATGTTGAGGGCAATTTAAAGAGTAATCCCAAATCATTCTGGAGGTACGTACATGACAAAAGAGACGGTGATTCCAATCTGCCTTCGGTAATGACAAATGGTGTTACCACGGCTAACACCGGAGACAGTATGGCCAATCTTTTTGCCAGTCAGTTTAAATCCACTTTCTGTGATGCGGACTCAGTATCGGCCACTGCTGCTTCCGGTGTATCAGGTATCACATCTACTGCTGCTTGTCCTCTCTCCCGAGTCGTTCTTAATGAGCGCGCTATCTTACAGAAAATGCGGAAAATGGACCATAACAAGGGAGCAGGGCCTGATGGAATCCCACCGCTCTTTGTCAAGCGCTGCGCCTCTGCGTTGACATATCCTCTTAAGGAAATTTTTAACAAGTCTCTCGAAACTGGAATATTCCCCGCAGAATGGAAAAAAGCCCGTATAGTGCCTGTTTACAAAAAAGGTAAAGAGAATATAGTCAGTAACTACAGACCAATTTCCATACTCTCGACGTTTTCAAAACTCTTCGAATCACTTGTCTGCCCTGTAATCACAGGTCACACAGATCATTTGCTTACAGATAAACAACACGGATTCAGGAAGGGGCGATCAGTTGTCACAAATTTAGCTTCATACACAACATCCATTATTTCAGGTATTGATGGAAGAAAGCAAATAGATTCCGTCTATACTGATTTTAGTTCAGCGTTTGATAAAGTTAGTCACCGCGTACTATTGGATAAACTTACTGCGCAGTACGGGATTTGTGGTGTATTTCACGATTGGCTCAGATCATATCTTTCAGATCGTAGTCAAACTGTGGTCATTAGCGGATATGCATCCCAGCCGTATACCGCCACATCAGGCGTACCTCAAGGATCGCATCTCGGGCCAATTTTGTTTGTCTTGTTTGTAAATGACATCGTTCAGTGCATTAAATATAGTCGTTGCTCATTGTACGCAGATGATATGAAGATATACAACGAGATAACCTGTGACTCAGATGTCCAAAAATTACAGGACGACATAAATAGTGTGTCGGGGTGGTGTCGATCTAACGGGATGGTACTTAATGTAGACAAGTGTCAGTATATTACATTTACTAAGAAGAGAAAACCTCTATCTTCAAACTATACTATAGACGGGAGTCCAATCGCGCGGGTGACGCAGGTGCGCGATTTGGGTATCATCCTTGATAATGAGATGACTTTTGTTCCTCATTATGACTATATTATAGGTAGAGCTGCTAAAATGTTATGTTTTCTGAAACGAACAACCAAAGATTTTAAAATGATCGGATCCAGAATTGTCCTATTTTATGCTCTCGTACGTAGTATCCTGGAGTTCGGCTGTCAGGTCTGGAATCCTGTCTACCAAACACACTCAGACCGTATTGAGTCCATCCAAAGATCTTTTACTCGGCACCTCGGATACAGGTCTCCAGGTATAAGCCATCGACAATCATATGACGCTCGCTTAACCTATTTTAAGATGAAGAGACTGAGTGATAGACGGAAAACTTTAGATCTGACTTTCCTTCATAATCTTGTGAATGGTAAGGCTATCAGCGAGGATATAATGTCACTGGTTGGTCTCTCGGTGCCTCGTCGCGCTGGTGGTCGTCGGGAGCATACGGACACATTCAGGGTGCCGTGGTGTAGGACTAATCTTGCCAGTAAACATTTTCTCCCAAGACTGCTCAGAACGTATAACCAATGTTGGAAGGAGTATGATCTTGACATATTTCATAACAGTTTGCCTAAATTCAAGAAACTTATTGTGCAATCATCTAGTCATGACCGTTAGTTTAACAGTTATTTTTTTTTTTTTTTCTTGTACCTATTCTTCTTTTTTTTTTTGTTGTTGTAGTGTTGCCTGGCTGTAACTATTCATAAGATAAGATAAGATAAGATATTTATTGCATTCCTTTTGTTATTCCGTTAATTTTTTATTATTTTTTTTTTTAAACAAATTCTACATAAGTATATGTTAATTACATAAGTTGTGCACGTCTGTAATTGGTGCAAACACTAGTACTAGCCTTAAGAAAGTTTTATTAATTGTTGTGTGTTTGTACTGTTGATGTGCCTAATAAATAAATAAAATAAAAAAAATAATAGACTCTTTAAATATGTATATGGCAAATAGCGGCTAATGCTTGGCCTACCTTGATGTCGTTAGGAAACTCCATAAGACTGCAGTCCTTCATGACGATGGGAGTGAACTCCTTAATGAATGGCCGCTCCACATTCCAGCACCCAAACCCGTTCTTGCTCACCTGGAATCAATCACCCATACTTCTATTATTGAAAATATCACGGGGTTTCCAGGATATGTCTTCCAGGATTGATAAAAGGACGCCACACACAAAGACATAACAATAACAGCATTTAAAACTATCACAAAAAGCATGGAGGATGTTCATTAGAATGTTCATACGGTGGTGGTGGACGTCCTGAGATAAAAGGGCCTCATTCAGCACAAGTCGCGGCGTGAACCACGACACTGGTATTATGTGGACCCTGCTGGGTGAGGCACGAACTTCGTGTTACATTATTACTCGTACATATCGATGTACTATCGTACATAGATAATCGCGCTCTTAGCGCAATCTATGGTATGGTATACTTAAGGTAAAATATTGAATAGGTAGGTCAATATGTTCCCTTATTTACCTGTGTGAAAAATAGGACATTAGTAGTCAGATCGAAGTCACACGCTGTTGCTTGTGATTTTGGACCCCTATCGCCGACGACCTGCAACGAAGCATGTTCTCTGCATTGTCATAAATACACTGCATGTCTCCTTATCACGTAGGTCAGCTGGAAGAAATCTCTTTTTACAAGCTTTTATTTAACTTGCAATGTATGTATGTATGTATGTATGTTTGTGTGTTCGGGTGGAATTTTATAACTCAATTTTAAGGCACTTGCCCTCAACCGATTGAGCTGAAATTTTGCATGCACGTGTATATCCGATGACAATGCAATATTATTATGACATGGAGCTGATCTGATGATGAAGTCGGAAGATAGCCATAGCAACTCAGTAATTAAATAACATAACCACATCGAGTTTGGGCTCATTTCATTCGACTAGATGAGTACTTTGGTGCTAGATAGTAACGAAGGTCTGATGATGGAGCCGGAAGACAGCCAAAGGAACTCAGTACTTAAACGACACAACCAAATCGAGTTTGGGCTCGTTTGATTCGCCTAGATGAGTACTTAGATGCTAGATGGTAACCAGGGTCTGATGATGGAGCCGGAAGACAGCCAAAGGAACTCAGTACTTAAACGACACAACCCCATCGAGTTTGGGCTCGTTTGATTCGCCTAGATGAGTACTTAGATGCTAGATGGTAACCAGGGTCTGATGATGGAGCCGGAAGACAGCCAAAGGAACTCAGTACTTAAACGACACAACCCCATCGAGTTTGGGCTCGTTTGATTCGCCTAGATGAGTACTTTGGAGCTAGATGGTAACCAGGGTTCGATGGTGGAGCCGGAAGATAGCCAAACGAACTCAGTACTTAAATGGTGCAATCGGATACATAACGGAAATATTATGGCCTTGCTTCCGGAGAGCTCAAATGTATGATACTGACATACCTTCCGTCCGTATAGACTTCGGTAAAGACGGTGTTCATCTCATTCAACCCAAGACTGTGCAATTTCCAGCAAAATTTAGTCGCGGCACTGCAGAAAGGAGAATGTTACCAATTATATTATGTTGGGCTTGTACGGTACACAAAATGCAGGGTAGTACTGTTGACCATGCCGTTGTATACTTGGGCTCGAAGCTCTTTGCCGCTGGTCAAGCATATGTGGCCTTAAGTAGGGTGAAATCGTTAGAAGGGCTCCTAATTGAAGAGTTGGATTGTTCAAAATTAACTGGCAAACGACCTTGCAATAATGATGCGTTGAATGAGATGAACAGACTTAGGAACTTACAAGGTGAAAACTAAAAAGTATAAAATAAATTAAGGTAAAAAAATCTTTAAAAACAAGCTTTTATTTAAATGCGCTAAAAAGAAAAAAATAAACTTTTACACTATAACTTTACTGTCAACTTATAACATTTCAAATTCAACATATTTGACACAATTTATATGTTTTAAAAGCTTGTCGCGAGATTTAAGTACTCGTATTTACTTTCTTAGTTTAAAATTTTTAATAGGCAGGTATTTTAAAACTTGCTTTTAAAATTACGAGTAGGTACTTAAATCTCGCGACAAGCTTTTAAAACATATAAATTGTGTCAAATATGTTGAATTTGAAATGTTATAAGTTGACAGTAAAGTTATAGTGTAAAAGTTTATTTTTTTCTTTTTAGCGCATTTAAATAAAAGCTTGTTTTTAAAGATTTTTTTACCTTAATTTTTTAGAGATAAGCTTACCTGTACTGTCTGATTTCTTTGTGTTTCTTTCTGTGTTCTATTGTGTACAAATAAATAAATAAATAAGTATGTTTAATATAATTCTAATGACGTCCATGGTCCAGTGGTTGAGCGTTGTACTCATGATCTGGTGGTCCCGGTTATTGCTTACTGATGTAGGTGAGTACGTAATCATTACATGAGTCATGTCAGGCCTATGGCGGCTCAATAATAACCCTGACACCAGGGTTGATGGGGTTGGTAATCCACCTCATAACCCACACGATAGAAGAAGATATAATTCTAGATAAGTATACTGATTCCAGTACACAGCATCTAATTTTATTTTAAATTATACCTGTCATTTTATTATCCGCCGAAAAGGAAAAGGCCGGTAATCGACAGGCATATATGGAACACACGTCAATTTTAGGCAGAAATTTAAAAATCCCGCAAATGTCAAATTGCAATATTGCTTACTTACTTCAACTCCTTCTATAATATCTTCAGGGGCTGCGTTTTTATTCCTCAACAGTTTTGTGGACATCTTGAACTGTTTCGTGCTTGACGTCGGATGCAGGTACAAATCCCGGTAGCTGAAAACAAGTTAGTGTAACCACTTTGAGCAAAACTTCGGAATCTGGAGGACCGGATTCAGTTTCTGATGGGGGCATTGTAGAAATCACTTTGTAAGACTGACCTTTGCTTGGTAAGGCCATTGCAGGCTTGAGTCACCTAATTGTCCGAAAAATAAGACGATTCTGTGCTTCGGGGGGCTCGTTAAGCAGTCGGTCCCGCCTAACTATTCAGTTGTGTAGTCGTTACATGGTTACATGAGCTATATAAAGGGCCTTTGGCGGCTCAATGGACCCTAACACCAGGGAAAACCGAGCTTTTTATTAGACCAACCTGATAGGTGATGAACCGTATCGCCGCCTCCGTCTAAGTCCGGGTTTCCACTGATGCGGAGATGTGCGGATGTGACCAATCACAGCGTTCGAGAGAGCGAAAAACGAAGACGCTCTGTCACTCTCTGCCTCACGGTGATTGGACGATTCCTGCACATCTCCGCACAGCTCCGCGTCAATGGAAACGCAGCCTAACCCATAATATGCCTATTAAAACACTTACCCATCTTTTTTCGGTCTAGACAAAGCAGCGGAAGACACACCGTCATTCCAATAGAAATCGATCCCGCCCACTTTATAGATCCCAGCGTTGGGATCGAAGTTGAAATGGGGGTGTTCGATCCTCCATGCAGTGTTGTCCGTTAAACTGTACACGACTATCGCGTTTGAACCCATGTCGGTTATATAGGCATAAGCATCCTTGCAGCCTTTGCCTATTATATCTACGACCTGAGAAAAAACATAACGATGCCTTGAAGAACATTTTGTGCCTGTTCATCTTATCGACTGAATTCGATTTTGAGTTTGAAATTTAGACCATAGATATATGATATGAAAATGTCACCAGGCTCGCCCCCTATGGGACATAAAACATAACTGGCGAGGAGTTTAATTTGCCAAAAAAGTTAATGTGACATGGTTTCAAGGTGTATACATTAGTACTCGTGACCGTACATAACCCTGCACCCCTGCTAAGCATTATTTTCACGTCCTTTCAGACGCTGCTACGCCTCTAAGTCCCTAGTTTCATTAGGACATTACAGGCTGATCACCCGATTGTCTGAAAGTAAGATGTACCGGGCTTCGGTGGGCACATTAATCAGTAGTAGGTACCTACCCTCCAATGTATACACTTTGAAACCATGTCACATTAAGTTTTTTGACAAATTTAACCGTAAGTCTCGTTAAATGTTAAATATCATAGTGCGACAGGGTTCTAAAATGGTTACATGATATTGCTCATGACTGTACCTAGTCGTTACATGAACCATGTCACGGGCCTTTGGCGGCTCAATAATCTTCTTCTTCTATCGAGTGGATTGTGAGGTAGAAACAAGAAACAATTATTGTGAATTACCAACCCCATCAACCCACAATAATAAATAACCCTGGTGAGTTGCTGAGGTTGATCATCCACCTCACAACCCACAGGATAGAAAAAGAAGACGATTGTAGTGCGATTTATTCCTGGAAATGAATCCCATACCAACTTCTGCTTCCCGGTGGTTTACCTGACTCTCCTGAGCCGAGGTTCTCGCTCATCTGGGCACTGTCAGGGCTGCTACTTATGTTAAATTTTATACCGGATGAGTGCTATGGGGTGGATCTTCGAACACCGATGGTCTTTATCATGTTGTCAACTTACATTAAGTTCTAAATGGATATTTGCAAAGACACATTCTAGGATATTTTTGCGTTTACAGTAATGAGATTGACTACCAGTGGCCGAAGAATCACCCATTGAATTTAGGATCACTTACAATACTGGTAAATACAGATGTATCTCTCAGCACATCATCGGGCAAGACGAACCGATTGACCACCGTGTTGTTTTGCAACTCGAATACTATGAGCGCCGGCGCACTCACTTGTTTCGCACTATCTGTATTATTTATAATAAAAAAACCGTATTATACAGGGTGTTAGTGATATTGTAAAGAAAACTTTAACGGATAATTCAGACTGTGATTCTGAGTTAATACCAAGAGGAATTTTCCGTAGGAAAAACAATGTCCTGAGCCGAGGTTCTTGCTCATCTGGGCACTCTCAGGGCTGATATGTTAAATTTTATGCCGGATAAGAACTCATCTACAATAGGCCATGTCAAAAACAAACTATTTAGGTAGACATTTATCTACCTACGGGAATATGATACGTTGCGTCTATAGGTTGAAGCTTGCGTAAGTACGCGGGAATGAGGGTCATGCTTTCATGAATCTTGAGTAGATGTTTTAGGTGCACGCGCACGTAAATGCACGGCAGGAGGAGCACGCGCCGAAATCAACGAATTTTGGAGTAAAATGTGTGGCGTGCGGCACGAGTAGGTGCGCGGCGACTTAGGCGTGTGCGACTCCTGCGGCGCATCTAGGTGATCATGCACCATTTGACTGCTGTGTACTCACTAGCCATATCCGAGACTCCATTATCAACCACCCACAGTCTGTCACATTTGTCCACGTGAACCCTGAATGTGGAGACAACAGTCGCCGGAGTGGTGGGTTGAGGGGCGGAGTCTTTCACAAAGCCGTCCTGCCAGCTTGGAAACGGGTTTAGAGGCTGGTCTTGCGAGCCGTTGAGAGATATGTAGTTTAAAGACGACGGTACTCCTGGAAACGGTCACATCATCATCTCCCTGGCGTTATTCTGTTTTCACAGGGTCCGCCTACCTAACATGAAGATTTGACAGGTCCCTTTTTTTCGCAGAAGCGACTGCCTGTCTGGCCTTCCAACCCCCAAAGGGAACAACTCAAAACAAGTCAAGTCAGCTCTCAAATGCATTTCTCAGGAATGTGGGTTTCCTAATGATGTTTTCCTTCACCGTTGAGCACGTGGTAATCATCGGTCCCAGCTACTATTTACTTAAGTAAGTACGGAGTCGTTACATGAGCCTTGTCAGGGGCCTTTGGCGGCTCAGTAGTAACCCTGACACCAGAGTTGATGAGCTAACAACCCACGCGAGAGAAGATTATGTAAGATAAGTACACATACATACATACATAAACTCACGCCTATTTCCCACCGGGGTAAGCACACTAAAACTAAGCTAAGATAAGTACACTACACAAGTATAGTTACGTATATCACCTTTTTTCCATCGTGGAATGGTGATAAAAAGCTTATCTTTCCACCTGGCCAGCCCCGTTGGCATGTTATGCACAGCTACGTAATCCCCTGAAGTGACTGCAGCATCCCTTGTAGCATTATTCTCCCAAGCGAATTCTATGACTTTCCATTGAAACTTTGGAGGAATAAGCCCAGCTGCCCAAGGAATAAGAAGAAGAAAAATAAAACCTGTGGCTTTCATATTTGCGTCTAATTTACATTTTAGATTTTGAAAATTATTTTTATATATGTTTTTTATATTATTTATTAATGTTTTTTTAAGTTTATGAAATATTTCTACGACACATATTGGGATTGATTTTTGTGTCAAATTTAACGGAACCGGATACCTGTCTATGTTGTGTCTAGGCAATACTTTATTTTATTTTAATGGTGAATTTTTATACAATACATGTGAAGTTAATTTAGAAGGTTCTAAATATTTTATTAACATTATACACTCGTAAATACAAACTAAAAGTTATAGACGAATTTTGTTCAACCGAATGCGTTTCGTTGGCTTAGATACAAATTATTTATCCTGTGACACCGAAACGCGTTTGTCATTTAAATGTCAAAAATTTTCGAAAACGTCAAATCAGTCAATGAAAATCACGCAGAGCCAAGGTGTTCATATTCATGAATAATCGTTGTAGATGTCACGAAATGTTGTTTTCCATTAAATAAAGTGCAATAGTCCAACTTATTAGTTTCAAGATTTGTTGTCTATTGCCGGGTTTAACCGGAAAACAAAACATGTCGACGGAAAAGGAAGAAACGACGAACGGTGCAGAGACCGAGCCGACTGATGAAATTGCTGAAAAACGTATTGGATGCGCTCATTACAAGCGCCGAGCCAAATTTGTGGTGAGTTAATATGCCTTATAAATCAATGCCGATTGATATGCAATCAATATGAGCTATATTCACGTCTACATGAGCTTGAAAAGGGTCGCATTCTATATTTACACTTCCGCGACGTAATAAAGTGAAGAACCGATGAATTGCGAGTTTGGAAAACAAAGAAATGTCACCGAACCGCCAATTCGTGCATATGGAGATATTTTTATTCGGCTCCAAGATGATTTCATGGTTTTGGAAAGTTCTACATACAGCCACATGTTCAGTGTTACTGACCTCACACCAAGGTCAATGTATCTCTAAATTCAAAACATTTTCAGTATTCTCACCTGGATTGGAAAACTTGGCAAGTCTTGCTTGTTTATCTCTGGAGTTGTTGATACTTCTGGAACTTTTTTTTATATTAGTTTCCTCCCGACATTTGTAATAAACGTATTTGAAATTAGACTTATGTTGTATTACGTTTGCATGATTCATATACTCAATAAGATAAAACATGTTTAATAATGATTGTTTTATGTGGTTTGTTAAATGCTTATAATATAGGTAAACGTAATACCTATTCAAAGTCAAATAAAATTGTAATACTAACATACCTAGATCATATTTACAATTCACATACAAAGATCTATTCATTCTGTTTAAATAATATTATATATATTATATATATATATATATAACATAAAAAAAACATAAACTGCCTATATACGTCCCACTGCTGGGCACAGGCCTCCCCTCAATCAACCGGAGGGGATCTACCCAACAATTTGATCTAATATACTACCTTATATATATAGATAATTCTGTATTTGGAGGGCACATTAACCCAATTGTCCCAGCTATTAGCTGTAAAATATGTCCACCAACCCACAGTGGAACAGTGAAGTGGAGTACCTATGCTCCATACCCCCTCCGGTTCATTGAGGGAAGGCCTGTGCACAGCACCTTTTTATGCTATTGGATTAGGTCAACTAAATATCTGCATCAAGTTTACATAAAATACTCAATTTATTTATCTATAATAGCTGATCATATTAAATATATAATAATCAATAAAGATAAAATATACAATAAAAAAGTATATATGAATAATTGGGCGCCATCCCACTTGCGTCAGACAGAGTACTGCAAGGCAAGAGGGAAACCACTGCCCTATTTTTCCCTAAAAAAGTAGCATGGAGGAAAATGCTACACCAACAAGAGCAGGGCTCTTAAATTGATGATGATGATATGAATAATTAAATCTTTTTCTTAGACTCCATGCTGTAACAAGTTCTACATGTGCCGCTACTGCCATGATGAGAATGAACAACACTATTTCAACCGAAAGACAGTGACCGAACTCATCTGCACAGAATGTGACACTCGGCAAAAAGTTCAGGCTGTATGTGAAAGTTGCGGTGTTACATTTGGAAAGGTAAGCACTTGCACTGTTATTAGTCTTTATTCAGTTGTTTTAGATATTAAATTACTTTATACCTACTATCAGAAACCATATAAAATTTAATATAATAATAAGCCTGACCAGTGATTTCTGTGTAGAAATATGAAGGCCCCAATATACATCCCTGTGGTAAACATGCTTTTGTTTTATTTTATTCTATCATATTTAATCTTAATAAACAAATGATTAGCTTTGACATTATATTCTGTGTCATTAAAAGTAATTTAAATTGAAAATTGCTCCAGTAATTATATTTAATTCTGGAAAAGATCAATAATGACCCATGTCAAATGCCTTTCTGAAGTCCACCAATTTTTTTTTATACATAATATTCCACAATTCTTGTAAACACATGATTCATTGGTATGTTTTTATGACATGACTGGGAAGAAAAACTACTGAACATGTTTTATGTTTTTTCTATTTGCTCCCAGCCCGGCACAAAAGCATAGAATAAAGAATAATAATATTTATTGAATGGTAACTCTCCGCCCCGCACCAATTCGTATGACGTATTCCACACAGAGCACCATAGCTTAGATCACCAATTCTTCGATCACCAAAACTACTCCACATAGAGCTCCAATGGACAAGTAGATACTAGTGTTGTAGGTAGGAGTGTATTTGATTAAATGAAAGATATCGATCGATAAAATCACTAGAACGTTTACGTCATAGTCTAGGCGACATTTAGAAAAAAATTGGACATCAACTTGACTGATTTGTGCTAGTATTATAATGATGCTTATGATTAATTAATAAACTCTAGTGATTTTATTGATATATTTCATTTAATCAAATACACACCAAGTCCCCAACACTAGTAGCTACTGATCCGTTGGTGCTCTACGTGGAATAGGTTTGATGATCTGAACTGTAGTGCTCTGCATGGAATACGTCCTTCCCATCTAGCGCCAACCTCACCCCCTTCGCGTCTTACTTTAGTCTGAAATTGCCCTAAGTCGCCAAGGAGCAAGGAAAGCGCGCCGACTATCCCCCTCGCTAGCATGAGGGTTAGATGACGCCTGTTTCCTTATGGAGTAGACAGAGACTCCGGAATTCCACATACTACGATCCTGACACACCACTTTCGCTTCTTCCATGCTCCTCGGTCTTCGTGAATACTCTCTGGTTTGAAGTACTTTTGACCAGACCTTGAAAACACACTTGAAAATTTAGTAAATTGAGTAGTTTCCTAGGTCAAAGATAAACTATGAAATTCTGATTACTAAATAAAGACAGATTTTAAACTGTCGAAAAACATTTTCTTTTTTTATTTATGATGTTGACATTTTATCACGTTTTACTATGACGTCACAGTGTGTGTCATGGAATAATTTGATAATTGGGTAATTTTCTAGATCAAAGATAAATTATGAAATTCTAATTACTAAATAAAGACAGATTTAAAACTGTCGGAAAACATTTTCTTTTTTCTATTTAACTTACCTATTTATGAATTTTAATCAAGAAAAACGTAAAATAAGTCCGACATTTTATCATGTTTTACTATGACGTCACAGCGTCACATGGAAAAACGTGATAATTTCGTGTTTAGACGTTTAGTAAAAAGTAACTGATTTCGAAATTCTAAAATGGAAGCTAGCCTATTATTATAATTAAAACACTAATTAAAAAAATCGATCAATTAATATTTTTATTCTAATTAATTATTTTTTAAATTAAATTATTATTATCATCTAGTATTATAATTAACATTAACAGCCTCCGTGGTCTAATGGTTAGAGCGTTAGGCTCACGATCTGGAGGTCCGGGTTCGATTTCCGATGGAGACATTGTCGAAATCACTTTGTGAGACTATCCTTTGTTTGGTAAGGACTTTTCAGGGTTGAATCACCTGATTGTCCGAAAAAGTAAGATGATTCCGTGCTTCGGAGGGCACGTTAAGCCGTTGGTCCCGGCTATTAGCCGTAAAACACCTTCACCAACCTTCATTGGAGCAGCGTGGTGGAGTATGCTCCATACCCCCTCCGGTTGATTGAGGGGAGGCATGTGCCCAGCAGTGGGCCGTATATAGGCTGCGTAGTGGGACGTATATGTTATGTTATTATAATGAATAAATTCTCCTCTACCAACAGTACACATGCCTGATTTGCAATTTATTCGACGATGAAGACAAGAGGCAGTACCACTGCGACGGATGCGGCATATGCCGCGTCGGCGGCCGCGACCGGTTCTTCCACTGTGAGCGCTGCAATATGTGCCTTCCGGTGCAGCTGCAGAGGGTCGGACATCGGGTGAGTAGATGAACAGGGGGGTTACGAAAGCGACGTCGAAGTTCATAAGTTTGGCGGGGATGATTTGTAAATCTACCGTTTAAGTTTTTCATTTAAATAAATTTAAAAAAAAAAAGTAAAAGGAAACCACAGATATATATTCATGTTATACATTGTTTTAAGTTTACGCGGTTATTGACGCGGTTGCGGTCATTCCGATATCAAATACATAAACAAGCTGCAAAGAAAGATTGTAGTCAGATATGTCTGCTGTAGAAAATTATGGATCTACCTACTCCACTCCAATCACATCAGTCATCCCGTGATCATGGCACTTGCAACAGTGTCGAAATATCTGGAGTCTCATATCCCTACTTTAAACGCGGTAAGAACCCGTTATTATGTGTTTTATATTCATGTTAATTTCAACTTGATACCTACACGCGTTTTCATAATAAACGTGGCGTGGTGAACAACCGTGGTAGCCCAGTTGGTAGAACGCTTGACTCTCACTGTGAGGTCGCAGGAACGAACCCCAGCACGGGCCTAAACCCATGATTTTCAAATACAGACCTGTCAAATCTTCAAGTTAGGTAAGCGGACACTGTGAAAACGGGATAATGCTAGGGAGATGACTATTGTTATATCTAACTAGCTCTTCCCCGTGACTTCCCTCGCGTTAAATTCGGGGTAACACGGTTTCCCTTTCCTAATTTATAAATTTTTAGCTTCCTACCTTCTTCTTCTTCTTCCAGTGCCTGTCCATTACTGGACGTTTGCCGTCAGCTTTGAGAACTCTTCTCTGTCAGAAGCAAGACGAAACAGCTGTTCTACGGTTGTAACGCCGGTCCATAATTCCTATCTTGAAAAATGCGAAAAGTACCATATACAGTCTCACCCGCCGTTTGAATGCGGGCAGATTTCCAAAAAAAATAATTATGCACGATTTTTTTAGTAGTCACAAATAGTCCGTATATGAATTTTTAGCTTTGTACTTTTAAAATTGCGGAATGCTCCATACAAACTTCCACCCCTCATATTAGAGAAGTGGGAGGTTGGAAAGAGACAAAAAGTAGTCTATGTCACTCTGCATCCCTTCTACTATTTCCATTTAAAAAATCACGTCAATTCGTAGCTCCGTTTTGCCGTGACAGACGGACAAACAAACAGACACACACCTTCCCATTTATAATATATATATAAGTATGCATTTAGAAAGTGGTGCTAATTCCTGCAGACACCATCTAATATTATTTTAAGTTATACCTGTCATTTTCTCATCCGTTGAAAAAGAAAGGGACGGGTAATCGACAGGCATAAAGTTTATGGAATACACGTCAATTTTAAGCAGAAATCTAAAACAACCGTCTAAAAATTTTACATCGGTCAATAACCCGACAGAATTAAGTAGACAGCACGTCAAACGGATTTCATACCGGGGAGACGCCTATTTTATTCGCTTGTTATTGTTGTTGACAATCATCCGTCCCTTTCCTTTTCGGCGGATAAGAAAATGACGGGTATATATAACTTAAAATAAAATTAGGAGGTGTCTGCAGGAATCGGGGCCAGTATCTCATAATACATGTTGTACCACTGCTACATAAATATTATAATCGTTGTAAATAAGATCGTCTGCCAAAATTATTTTAATCTCTTCATATTTTATGATGTTCCAGTTTCCACCTGCTCTAAATTAGTTGGGATGGATGTTTCCGTAATTTATTAGAGGTATGATAGACAGGCTCAAGATTCGAACCCGTGACATTACGATGTGTATCAAGCGTTCTCCGAACAGAACTTAAGTGGCAACTCTGTTAACCTATTACTTTTACTTTGCAAGAAACTGACTGAAGTTTTGAACCTCATGTTTATAATGGTGCTGATTTTTATTTTAAAGTATACCTGTCATTTTTCTATCCGCGGAAAAGGAATGGGACGAATCAACAGACAAAAAAATATGTAACACGTCAATTTTAGGCAGAAATTAAAAAAAAGCCCTCCCAAAATTTAGCATTGGCCAAGAACCCGACAGTATTAAGATGACAGCACACGTCAAGCGGGTTGCATATCAGCGAGATGCCTATTTTAGTCATAGTAATTTATTGATAATAATAATTACACGTCACAGATATTACAAAATTCAATTATATTAAATATTATTACGAAATTCAATTACATTAAAATATATTATCAATTACAGGTCGTCAAAACTATAGAACGCCTGCTCAATAACCCATTTTTTAAGTTTAAATATAGTAAAATTCTTTGCTTGTGTGATATGGGCAGGCAGTCTATTGTACACTCCCGGGCCCATGACATGCACAGTCTTCGCGCTCCTCCGGAGCTTATGAGGCTCGCCGGGGTTATTCATTCATTCACTCGTTCAGAAAAATGAACAGTTGTCAATCATCCGTCCCTTTCCTTTTCGGCGGATAACAAAACGACAGGTATAGGTAAAATAATATTCTATAAAATTAGAATATGCCTGCAGGAATTGGGACTATTGTGTTATTTTATTCCAGTGCGTTGAGAACGTGTCAAGATCCAACTGCCCAGTGTGCTTAGAGGACATCCACACGTCCCGCATCCCGTGCCACATCCCTGACTGCGGGCACTTGCTGCACCGACCCTGCTTCGAGCAGCTGCTCCACTCAGGACACTACGCCTGCCCCACCTGCCAGACCAGCATGATAGACATGTCCAATGTAAGTGTCAAAATAAACAATACTTTGAACGTCGACTCTTCTTATCGTCTGGGTTATGAGGTGGAATACCAACCTCATCAGCCCTGGTGTCAGGGTTATTATTGAGCCGCCACAGGCCCCAGACATGGCTCATGTAACGACTACTTACTTACATCAGTATCACTAGGTTACTTTTGGACAATCAGGTGATCAGCCTGTAATGTCCTAACCAAACTAGGGATCACAAAATGATTTTTGTGATATGTCCCCACCGGGATTCGAACCCGGGACCTCCGGATCGTGAGCCCAGCGCTCAACCACTGGACCACGGAGACCATTATTGGCAGCCCGCGTTTGACCACAATCTCACCTGATGGTAAGTAACGATGTTGTCTGGGGTGGATCACGCTAACCTATCAAATGGCTATTCACTCTAGCCTTGAAGACTCCCAGATTGTATAGAAGACTAACCGGGGTGTCTTCTATCGTGTGGGTTGTGAGGTGGATTACCAACCCCATCAACCCTGGTGTCAGGGTTACTACTGAGCCGCCAAAGGCCTCTGACATGGCTCATGTAAAGATCACTTTAAAAATAAAATTGTTGTTCAAAATTCTAGATTAAGTAAATTAAATTCATCTTTTTTGGGGTTATGTATACGTTTTTACAATAAAATACCAGATAATATTTTAAATTTGTCAGAGAATAAATTTAAAGCTCACGTGAAGCTTACTTTATGTAAAAAAGCTTATTATAAGATTAATGATTACCTAAATGATAAACATGTCTGGTATTAAATGTGTTCCTCTAGTTATTAAATAACTTGTAATGTACCCTCATTGATTTAAAAGATGTGTTGCTGTTGCAGTTTCTTGTCATTTCTTCTCCTCAGCCATAACACCTTGCGAAATGACGTAAATTCAAAATGTTACATTGACCTTCAACAAGTTTATCCATGATAATTACGTTGAATAAATGATTCTGATTCTGATTCTGATTCACTAACTTACATCAGTAAGTAGTAACCGGGACCAACGGCTTAATGTGCCTTCTGAAGCACGGATCATCTTTCTTTCGGACAGTCAAGTGATGCCTGTAATGTTCTATAACCGGATCGTGAGCCCAACGCTCAAACCACTGGACCAGGGAGGTCGTTATCCGGGGTGCAGTAATACAAGATAAGATGATAAGACGACCGGCCGCCTTCAAGTCGAAGGAAGCGTCCTTGAAAACACAATCCCTCCCAAATATACGTCAGAATATTGTCTTTGCTTGCAGCTATGGAGTTACCTGGATTCAGAAGTGGCTGCGACCCCAATGCCGCCCGAATACGCAGACTACAAAGCAACTATTCTATGCAAAGATTGTCATAAGGTAAAAATATGTTTATGTAGGGTTAGCAGCGTAGCGTAGGTGTCGGCCGCCCGGGGCGGAAGACAATTTTGCCACCCTTTTATTTAGATATTTCAATTTAATGTATACTATACATTACATACATTAATTCGCGTTTTTTAAAATATGCAAAATCAAATGTATACTTTTCAATCTTTCTGAGAGATTTTTTTAATATTTTTTTCCGTAAGAACCTTGTACAGATTATTAGTAAACTACAAAAAAAAAATCAGCCAAATCGGTCAAGCCGTTTTTATGTTATGTCGTGACAACGGAAAACGGGTTCCATTTTTTATATTATAGATTGTGAAATTTTGCCGCCCCTAAAAAGTGCCGCCCGGGGCGGGCCGCCCCTGCCGCCCCACTACGCTACGCCGCTGTGTAAAGTTAAAATATGTATACTGCATTCGACTTTATGAATCTGAATTCGTGTTTGAATCATAGATAAATAATTCAATATCACGTGATTCCCAGAATTTGTGCCCGGTTAATGGCAATAGGCAAGCCCCCTATTACATGGGACTTAAACGTGGCTGACGAGTTTTGGACGTTATACTCTCTGCCTACCTTAAACAGGCGGCATGCTACTTTGCCCACTGAATAGAAGAAGGCGGTTGGAAGAGCCAAGTGAGCTCGAAAAGCGCGCCTTACAAGTATGAGCAAACAGTTCATACTTCAATTTTGCACTCCACTCGTCCGCAAACTTTACTACACGCGTAGCTCCGCGACAGTATATTAAAAGGTCGTCTTGTGCATTATGACCTTCAGAGCAAAAAAAAACAAATATCGACTATCATGCAAGGAGACCTTTGAAAAACTTTTTTTTGACCTCTGGATGGCCTTTGCCCAACAGTGGGATCTTGTAGGCTAGATTAGATTAGATGCAAGGAGATCCCTCCTTATCACAGGAAAGCTAAAAACCTTAGTTATTTATCAAAATCATGGTATGAGAAAACCAGGTATGCTCAATCCTATAACAAGCCGCCATTACTAGCCCTTTGATGACGTAAGTGTTACCACTGTGTTACCATTAAATTGGTATCTCCAACATTCTAAAGTCGTAAATTTTATTATTGAAAATGAAATGAATTACTGACTACTGTATTTAATTATTATTTATTTATTATAAGTTCGAAATTTCCTTGCAAAGTAAATGTAAAAACATTGGTCGTGGGTTATTTATTTTTTACAAAATGGCGACGCAGGGTGGGATGACGTCAGCTGGGATAACCTTGAAATGTTAGTTGTCACTTTTGAGCATACCTGGTTTTCTTATACCATGATCAAAATATATTTTTGTATGCAGTATCCTACGAAAAGTAGTGATAATATTACAGTCTTCCGGTATGCCGATCTTCTTCACATTCTCCTAAGTACGTGTTTTTCTCGTGTTCTAGCTATCAACTGTGAAGTTTCACGTGGTCGGATTGAAATGCCAACACTGCGGAGCGTACAACACTTGCCAGACCAACGGTTTTCACAAGTTAGTATACTTTAGCATTGACAGTGGCCCCGATTCCTGCAGACGCCATCTAATTTTATTTTAAGTTACATCTGTCTTTTTCTTATCTGCCGAAAAGGAAAGGGACGGGTAATCGACAGGCATAAAATTTATGGAACACACGTCAATTTTAAGCACAAATCTAAAACAACCGTCTAAAAATTTTGCATCGGCCAATAACCCGACACAATTATGTTGACAGCACACGTCAAACGGTTTGCATACCAGCGAGATAACTTTTGATTCGCCCGGGTTATTCATTCATTTACTCATTCTTCCTAAAATTAAGATCTGTCAATCATCCATCCAGAAAATGACAGGTATAACTTAAAGTAAAATTAGGAGGTGTATAGGAATCGGGGCCAATATTCCTTCAAATCGATTGCATGTTACTTAGTCTGCAAAGCTAAGTATCACAGTTTAAAAAGTATAATAACTTTTTAAGTACACAAGATATACTTTCGAAATAAGGAGGACTCTAAAAGAGTTTCATGTTGTATACAAAAACTTCTTCAATTTTTTTTTACTTTTAATCTAAATTTTATAATGTAGACGAAATTGAAATTTGAAAAGTGTAGTACCCCGCAGTACTTCGAATTGTTTCTGCCTGTTACGTATAGGGTCACGAGTAATAATATGTATAAACTTTAATACCATATCACATTAACTTTTTTGACAAATTAAACCGTAAGTCTCATTAAATGTCAAATATGCGACAGGGTTCTAAAGTGGGTACATGATATTGCTCATGACTGTACGTACGTTCGTGGATCCACAATGCGACCAGCCTGAATGTGTATTTAATGTATAAGCCTGAATGTATATGTATTTAATAAAAAAATCCGTGATAGCCCTGTTCGGAAACGCGTGACTTACATCGCAGTGTCCCTGGTTCGAATCCCGGCTCGGGCTCTAAAAGTCGAATTCAGGACTTTTGAGTTTGAATTCATGTTTGGATCATATATAATTGATATCGCATGGTTTCCAGGATTTGTGCCCTGTTATAATTATTTATCACAATTTTGTGTGGTATGATAAGTGATAATCATTATTATATGGCGGCGAGGGTGTGCTGCCGCCAAAGGATGTTTTCGGGGTACCGAACTGAGCATAGTACCCCGCTAGCCACATGTTGGTACAGTGACTAGGGATCGACGATCCAACGGTGTTATGTTGGAAGTTGTATGTATGCGTCTTGCTGTGTAATCTTCGATATCGCGTTTCACGACTGCTAGAAGACTGCATTATTGAATGTGGCGCCATCTGTTGCATGTGGGCGGAACTAGCTGGCCAACTAGTTGGGTCCGCCACAATTACAACATAACATCCCGATTGTGGTAGTCAGAGGTACATCCATCACAAGATGAACAAGTACCCACACCTCACCGAGCCTTCTATTAGACCCCACCAAGTCTTCTGTTGTTGAGTTTGCAATCTTTACAAATCTAGTAAATAATTTCCAGAGACAATGGCAACACCTCAGAGAACGCAGACTCATCTACGTCAACATCAACATCAACGAGTAGAAGCGGCTCCTCGTCAGCCGCCTTCACCGAGCCCAGGGCGGAGCCCCCGGCCCAGGACGAGCTCCCGAGGGCCAACCCCCTCGACGAGCCCCCGCAGGCCTGACGACCACTTGGTGATAGTGATAGTGATGTGATGTGACTCGGTGATATTGTGAGGTATGTCGCGACATAGCATGCAACGCGACATATACCGCGGGTTTTAAATCATACACGTATTCAAATTCAAAAATGTCTCTATTCAGTAGGTAACAGAGTTACACTTTGAATCGTCATTTTTTACATAACGAACGTCTCATCCGCCTAAAACTACTGCAGCTTCTCACAACCTGTATAGCCGGGGAAAAGAAGCTGCAAGAAAAACCTCGGCACGGGGCCCTAGACGTTCTTTTAAAAATAACGAAATATAACTAAACATCGGATTATATGCATCATCAAAATGCTAAAAGCACTGAAAATGGCGAAATATGCACAAAATGTGCATAATCAATAAACTTTCAACCACTGCGAGCCACTACAGCAGATCGAGGGTCTTATTTGTTGAATCGCCTTAAACTCATGTTCGACAATGTATACCCATTTCACGTAGCACATCAGAACTTGTCATTTGCAAGATGAGACAGGTATATTTTCGCACGCGAGTTGAAGCGGAGCGTGGTGGACATATCGACGGCATAATATAATGGCCCCGATTCCGGCAGACACTTCCTAATTTTACTTTAAGTTATACTTGTCAATTTCTTCTCCGCCGAAAAGGAAAGGGACGGATGATTGACAGCTCTTAATTTTAGGAAGAATGAGTAAATTAATATAACCCGGGCGAATCAAAAAGGTATCGATGGTATGCAAACCGACGTGACGTGTGCGTATAGAACTGACATAAGCCGTTATGGAGTACAAGAGCGCGCGCGGCCTCGCTCGCACCTACGAGATTTTTGTATCGAGTGTCCGCGCTGTGGTTATTACGGAATAAAATGAAACTTAAGCAATATTTAATGTGTTCAATAGGTAAATATTTAACATTTTTGTTGACTCACTGATGGGGCTAGTTCTTGGAGTGCAGGGATACCAGAATAAAATGCTTCAAGATTACTGAATTTAACTTTTTTATTACGTCAGCTATTAAGTATTACAAAAATTGTTTGTAGCGCGCGGACGTAATGTACATCGTACGCAATGGTCAATCGGCGAGTGAGGGGAGATGGCGGCGGCGCGGGGGCATCGCGGGGCGCGGGGTGGTTCTCATTGTGTGCGTAAACACTCACTCCCGTAATGCTTAATTGAGGGTTATGTTCTTGACCGCTATGGATATATGTACGTCTGTTCTCTCCTAACTTCTAAACCACTTATCAGAATTTAACAAATGAGGTGTCACTAGAAGCAACTTGATTTTCTGGTTGTTATAGGCAATGTTACGTCACTCTACATTCAATGTGGCGCCATTTAGAGGACAAAAATTGATGAAGAAATTTTTTTTTCCCAATGTATTTTCCGATGGAAAATTCCACTTGTTTGATAACAAGTGGAATTTTCAGAATCATCCCTCTAAACATTTGGTTACGATGTCACTAACATTCTGTTTATTTTCGCATGCGTGATGAAGGAGGGTGATTCCAAAATAAGGCCCCTGATCGGGTTCATTGGAAACCCACCCCCAATTCTCTGGTTATACACCCAACCTTATTTGCACATGTAAGCAATAAGAAAGGTGTTAGATTTACACTTTTACTTGTGCAAATTAGAATTTGTGCGTTTGAGATTGTGCATTATTAGCATGTTCAAAGTCGTATCATCGTTTTTTTTTTGTAAATCTAAACTTTAACTATTGTATTGTCTGAAATCTCGGCCTTTGACTTTCGAACTGTCTTATCCACACTAATATTATAAATGCGAAAGTAACTTTGTCTGTAACCTTTTCACGCTTAAACGGCTCAATCGATTTAGATGAAATTTGGTATAGAGATATTTTGATACCTAGGGAAGAACATAGGGTAGTTTTTATTCCGGTAATCACGGGTCCTAAAGGGATGACGAGCTCGGTGGCGCGGCGATAAACGCGCTTGGTCTGCGATTGTTGAAGTTAAGCAACTTTCGCAAAGGCCGGTCATAGGATGGGTGACCACAAAAAAAAAGTTTTCATCTCGAGCTCCTCCGTGCTTCCGTGCTTCGGAAGGCACGTTAAGCCGTTGGTCCCGGCTGCATTAGCAGTCGTTAATAACCATCAATCCGCACTGGGCCCGCATGATGGTTTAAGGCCCGATCTCCCTATCCGTCCATAGGGAAGGCCCGTGCCCCAGCAGTGGGGACGTTAATGGGCTGATGATGATGAAAAGGACGCGTGATAACCGTAAACCACGCGGACAAAGTCGCGGTCCGAATGCTACTTGCTCATAAAATTAATACTAAGAGGCTCCACGCAAAGGTCATTTTATAACAACAACAAATTCAAGTCACTGTGGTCCAGGGGGATTAAAATGGCCACATCTTTTTTTTTTTGACGTGACTTATTGTAGATTTGCCGCAGACGGCATTAACTACTTGGCCGGACAAATGGGGAGCGCTGAAGGCTCTCACCCGGTACAACGTTTAAGACAACAGGCCTGAGGGTGCCCAGTTGGGCGCGAACCTCGGCTCAGGGCGTCGTCTGAGAGGAAAAATATTTGAAAGAATTAATCGACCCCAGTGGGTTGATAGCGATAAGCGCTGATTGAGGGAATGGCCACATCGAAGCAATTCACCTAAAAAGAAATATTGCAATTTACATTTGCACATATAAAAGTAAGTGCGGAATTCAAACAAATGTCAAATAGCAATATTGCTTTCTTAGGTGAATTGCTTCGATGTGGCCATTTTAACCCCCCTGTTCTTCTGCCCTCAAACGGGGAGCGCCGGTTCGAACCCCAGTACCGGACTTGCACCAATGGGTTATTAATTTATCTTAAATGCAGTTTTCACTAACACAGTTGGTTTAACCGTTATAGACGGCGATATAACTCACCACCTATCACGTCGGTCTAACAGAAAGCTCGTTGACGTGTGGGTACTTAGTTCATCTTGCGATGGATGTAGCTCTGACTACCCTAATTGGGATACAGTCGCGAGCTTACGTTATGTAAGTATTATAAAATGACCAGCCAATATCATAATTCCACTACGTAACAAATCCATCCATATAAAAATGTATTTAAATTAAAATATTGGTAAGCTTTTCAAATTATTATCTTATCATTGGCTAAGTGAAGGTTTTTTTCTTGATATACAAGGTGTTAGTGCATGTTTTTAACCATGAGTCTGAGTTGATAAATAGTGGAATCTCCGTCGCAAAAGTATGGAACTGAAAATAATTTCATAAATCCGATAGGAAATTCCACTTGATATCAATTCAGAATCATGGTCTGAATCATCCCCCTCAGTATTTGTCATAGAGAGAGGGATGATTCTGACCATGAGTCTGAGTTGATGGAATTTTCCACCGCAAAGGCATAGAATTGAAAATAATTTTAAAAAACTTGAAAATTTTGCGATGGAAAATTTCACTTAATATTAACTCAGAATCATGGGCTGAATCATCCCCCTCAGTATTCGTCACGATGTCACTAACGCCCTGTAT
This sequence comes from Pectinophora gossypiella, assembly GCF_024362695.1. NCBI lineage: Eukaryota > Metazoa > Arthropoda > Insecta > Lepidoptera > Gelechiidae > Pectinophora > Pectinophora gossypiella. The sequence goes on along the minus strand of NC_065420.1, from coordinate 2,541,014 downwards.
TACAATTGTAAAGGTCATTTTTGTGTGTATAAATAAATAAAAAAAAATCTAATTAGACTGCATATAATAAGGTTTGAAATGTATCAAATGATTTAATTATATAAATCTTGTTTACATTGTAAAGCATGTGTCAAATTGTCTTTGTCGCATGTGTCAAATTGTGTTTGTCACATGTGTCAAATTGTCGGGTCTGCACGGCAACCGCGCTGCGAATTATGTCGGTTTTCGACCAATAGACACAACCAATGCTATCAATGTGGATAGAGGTCGTACTGCTATTGGTCAAAGGCCTCGATATAATTCGCGCCGCGCGCGGTAGAGTTCTCGTGGCACGAGGGCAGGGCATTTTAATGACAAACTTACTTTTAATAATGGTGCAGCAAATAGATTTTAGCACAAACATAGCTTTGTATACACAGATGGGAAAAGCAAAGTAAAATGGCCCTGATTGACAGACACCTGCTAATTTTATTTTAAGTTATACCTGTCATATTTCTTATCTGTCTAATAGGAAAGGGCCGGATAATTGACAGCTGTTCATTTTAAAATAAATTAAAGAATGAACGGTAACACGCTGGTATGCAACCTGTTTTTTACGTGTGCTGTCAACTTAATTTTGTCGGGTTAAAATTGACGTGTATTCCGTAAATTTTATGCATGGCATTTTATGCATTACCCGTCCTTTTCCTTTTCGGCAGATAAGAAAAAGAGAGACATAACTTAAAATAAAAATAGATGGTGTTTGCAGGAGTCAGAACCATAGTACGTTAAAGAAATCTTTTTGAATGAGCGATTATACCTAAGATATAATATACATGTAGCAATTTAATGAAGCAGTTCTTATGAATATTATAATCATAATCATTTTAATCAAAGTAATTTTAATAAAGTTACCATGTATTCCATGTTATCAGCGAATACTTAGCTCTTAACTAAAGTTATACCCTCTGTTGATTGAATATATAACATATTAATTATGTGTTCATTAAATAAACATTACCTATAACAAATAGTAAATTATCCGGATAATCCTGAGGGCTTTATACAATAAACATCAGATGTCGTGGCCAGATCTTAGAATTGATCATTTCACGATGTGCTCGATCATTTCATGAAATGGTCATATTTCATGAAATAGAATAATTCGTTGGCCACATCATGATGTAGTTTGGCCAGATCAATGAACACAAAACGATATGAGCACCTATGCATGATTACTTCATGATATGGCCAAACGTTGGCAATCATAACGTAAAATTAGTAACATTATCCACCGGTTGTGGCCCTGGTGACGATTACATTTGAAACTTGATTGATAAGTACTTTAATAGATGAATCGTTGTAATTATACAATTTTCCATATCGATTTGGTAAATAATTTTGAACCTAAGAAATTAACCGACTATTCGCAATTTCCCCGCATTAACGATATGACCAAACGTCGATTGAAATATCATTAAACGTTGATATGGTCAACTTAGGTTGGCTATTTCATGAAATATGACCATTTCATGAAATGGTCGAACACGTCATGAAATGATCAATTCTTAGATCTGGCCACGACATATACAGGATGTTAGTGACATCGTAACGAAAACTTTGAGGGATGATTGAGACCATGATTCTGAGATGATATCAAGTGGAATTTTCCATCGCAAAAGTATGGAACAGAAAATAACTTAAAAAAAAAAAAACATTTTTTTTTATGAATTTTCCGACTGAAAATTCCACTTGATATCAACTCAGAATCATGGTCTGAATCATCCCCTTCAGTATTCGTTACGGTGTCACTAACACCCATACCTACTTGTATGGCTACAGTATGTACTTGTGCGGGGTGTAAGTGACATCGTAACGAATACTGAAGGGGATCATTCAGCTGATTATTTTGAGTTAATATCAAGTGGAATTTTTAATCGCAAAAGTATAGAATTGAAAATAATTAAAAAAAAAAACTAAAAAAAAACATGAATTTTGCGACGGAAAATTCCACTTGATATTAACTCAGAATCATGGTCTGAATCATCCCCCTCAGTATTCGTTACGATGTCACTAACACCCTGTATATATGTTATAATAGTTTATAGTAGACCACGAATTACCCTAATATATTTATGAAGCTAATAATACATTGTTTTAAGTTTACGCGGTTATTATCATAATTAAAGCACATAATAACGGGTTCTTACCGCGTTTAAATGGGGATATGAGACTCCCGATATTTCGACACTGTTGCAAGTGCCATGATCACGGGATGACTGTCATCAGTCAGTCAGTCATCCCGTGATCATGGCACTTGCAACAGTGTCGAAATATCGGGAGTCTCATATCCCCATTTAAACGCGGTAAGAACCCGTTATTATGTGCTTTAATTAAGCTAATAATAATTTGCCTCAAAAGTAAAATTAATGTACAAAATAAATGCCTTTAATCGTCTCTACAATGTAGATTATAGTGCGGATTGTATAGAGTAGCTTTAGATTTAAACTTTTCAATAATAGATTTAAACTTATAAATAATACACAGATAAACACATACAACATGAGTTTTCAGTTTAGTTAGGCAGTTCTTCGAACATCGGAATTCAGTTACATTACTGTGAACGCAAAAATATCCTAGCCATTTGTCTTTATGCAAATATCCAGTTAGAAGTCCAGTGGTTTAGCGTTGAGCGCTCACGATCCGGAGGTCCCGGATTCGAATCCCGGTGGGGACATATCACAACGATCACTTTGTGATCTCTAGTTTGTTTAGGACATTACAGGCTGATCACCTGATTGTCCGAAAGTAAGATGATCCGTGCTTCGGAAGGCACGTTAAGCCGTCGGTCCCGGTTACTACTTACTAATGTAAGTAATCGTTACATGAGCCATGTCAGGGGCCTTTGGCGGCTCAATAGTAACTCTGACACCGGGGTTGCTGAGGTTGGTATTCCACCTCGATAGAAGAGACTTAAGTTCTAACTGGATATTTATAAAAAGGCCAAAATGTAACTGACCACCGATCTTCGAAGAACTACCCAATAGCGACATAACTGCGTAAAAAATGCGCCTAGCGGATTAAATTATAAACTTTTGTCAGTTCGCGAAATTACGTATCTTAGAGGTAATTTTGGCGCCATTTTCAGAGATAGCGGTGCTGATTCCGGTATATACCATCTAGTTTTATTTTAAGTTAAACCTGTCATTTTCTTACCCGCCGAAATGGGAAGGGACGGATGATTCACAAATGTTCATTTTAAAACGAATGATATAACCCGGGCAAATAAAATAGACATCTCGCTCATATACAACCCGTATGACGTGTGCTTACTTAATTCTGTCGGGTTATTGGCCAATATAAAATTTTAGAAGGGTTTTATAAATTTCTGCCTAAAATTGACGTGTGTTCCATAATTTTTATGCCTGTCAATTTCCATTTCAGTGGATAAGAAAATGACGGGTATAACTTAAAATAAAATTAGGAGGTGTCTGCAGGAATCGGGGCCAGTATTTTTTGTCTATCATTCGTAAAGTGTTATAAGATTTTGCCTGTGATGTTTTCTTGGATTAGTAAAAGCGATAGAAGAGAAAATATAATCTGTAGTGTTGATTAGATTTTACACGTAATAGTTACATATGTTTAATCGCAATGTTACATTGCGTATTTTATTATATTATACACAATTTAGGGGTTTTAGCAATGGCGGACTTTCCAGACTACGTTCCTCAAAATCAATATAGATGGTGCTGTACAGTTTTTTCTTCGTTTAATCTTCTAATTTTATGGATGACAGATATAGGCATCTTTCATCTTGTTTTTAGGTATAAATGGTGACCCTTTTTATTTATTACACCCAGGCACAATTGGTTTTTTTATGCTATTTCGAAAGTACTTGTTTAAATAGAAGACACGTATTTTTGCTTATCAAGATTTTTCCACCAGAAGTTACAAAAAACATTTTTTGAAAATTGGATTCTGTCATTGATTAGAATGAAGGCAGTATAATGTAATGTACCATTGCATGCGTATTTAAAATAATAGCTGCTTGATATAGTCTGTGGGGATGTCAAATGTCATTGTCATTAAAGTCATCATTCAGCGTCTGTTTGTGATATTACATTACATCTTCCACCCATTATTATTCTGATCAAAATAAAGAGAAGCTATATAGGTAGCAACATAATTGTATCATAATGTGATGCAAATATCAAGCAAAAATTATTTTTATATATGCTTCTGCCATTACTTTGTATTTTGGAATAATTATGTACCCGAGTAATAAGAAAATGGGTAATTATCACGTTTGAACTGAGCAACTCTATCTATATTTGTAGTGAACGTTGCCTGGAAAGTCCCTCATTCAATATGTAAAATAGGACTTATAATAAATAATAATGTATATATTTATTCACAGACTACAAATATGAAAATAGAAGTATTTTTTCACCATACGATTTTTCATGCGTTTTTAATTCAAATTCAAAAATATCTTTATTCAGTAGGTAACATAGTTACACTTTGAATCGTCAATTTTTACATAACGAACGTCTCATCCGCCTAAAACTACTGCAGCTTCTCACAACCTGTATAGCCGGGGAAAAGAAGCTGCAAGAAAAACCTCGGCACAGGGCCCTAGACGTTCTTTAAAAAAATAAAAATAAACAAATAAAAATAATACTGATTGAAATGCTTGATCCGAAATCTAATAATCCGAAATAGTTAGTTGCCTTTGCCAAATCAAAGCTTCTTTTATGTATAGTCCTCCAAATGTTTAAGTAAAAAGAAAGTAATTTTGTTGTAAAAAAATACTGTTTGTTTATGGTCACTAAACATTTAAAATTTAGCGCGCGCGCCGAACTACTTAGTGTTGCCATTAGTGAATACTTGGTTTCTCGTTTCACTGGCTCTGAATTATTTTATTATTATTATTTATTTTATTTTCAGACATTTGTCCATAGTTTGTTAGTAACAATTTTCTTACTCTCTAATGTTAGTAACTAAAAATAATGCATCAGTCCTGTCAGTCAGTCTGTCAGTCGGTATGGAGCTTCATCCACCTGCGCAGCAGTGGAGAGTCCCACCTGTCTGCGAACACACTCAGGATGGTGCTGGTGGTGCCCCGGACGCGCGCTAGTAGGGACGCGCACCGCTTCCTAATAATGGCGGCGAAACCATCGACCCGCGCATCCGCGAACATCCCCGACGCGCTGCAGCGCCACGGCAGCCCCACCAGCATCCTGAATGCGTTATTGTACTGGACTCGCAGGTCGCTGTACTTCCGCTGCGTGAAAGTAGCCCATAGGCTGCACGTGTAAAACGATTGACAGTAGGCTTTAAAGAGCGTGATTTTGACTGCTGTTGAACATCGTGCAAACCTACGAGCCAGCATATTACACCGGACAGCCAGCGACTTATATATATATTTTTCTACTCCTCTACTTTAATCTGGCATTTAAATAACCAAAAAGTCTAATATAAGTACATACATAATTAAACTCTTTGAAAAAGTGTATGCTCTATGGCCTATAAAAGCATTGTTTACAAAGTGTAACTGTACTATAATGTCGCCAAAAAAGCATTGTTGTTGTTTTTTTTTTTTTTTTGACCTGGAAACTGGCACCTTTACTTTGTTTGGTGCCATAGATATACTATAAAAAAAAAGTATACATTTGCCGCCATTTTCCCGCGCGTTGGAAAATAAATTGGAAAATTTTTGTTTCATTTAAAATTACGTCGTCGTAGAAAAAGTATTGTATGCAACGTTGTATAACTAGGTCAAAAAATGCTCGTGGCGTCTCTTATTGCGATGTTCGCCAAGGCTCACATCGCAACTCACGCCACTCGCATTTTTTGACCCTTCTTATACAACTGTTGCATAAAATACTATTATTTTATAAATGAATATTTAATTGCTAAAATGGCGTGATTCTGCCCGATAACAGCGCTACCTACCGGGTTCAATTTAAATTATTTTACGGCCAGGTAAATGAGAAGTAGGCATTCTGAAGGCTTTGGGCGCAATGTATTCTCATTCTAATAGGTGTAATATGGTCATAAGCTGTGCATAATAAGGTCACTCATGCTAGAGGTATATTATTATTATTATGTTTATTTTTTATTGTTGATTTAAACAATGTTGATGTTTAGTTCATCCAGTTATGTTATTCTACTTGACGAATCGAATAAAATGTGATTATAATACATTGTTGTTTTAATTTTGCGATAGTTAATGAAATACCTAAGTTCTATTGTGAGTTCGAGTATAATTGTATAAGAATTGAACTTATGAAACTTCATAGATTTTAGTCGAGTTTTTGGGTGTAAACGTTTTTTTTCCGCTGGCAACACTGATTTGACGTCTGCTTTGACACTTTTATTTGAGTTTACCCTCACCTCGCACACTAGAGCGTCAATACAATACCTCATTCAGTTGTTGAATGTCTGTCGGAGTGACAACACGTGTTTTAGAGGTAGTTCTGTTTATCGCGATATATTACGATAATGAACACCGATATCGGCAACTTATCAAGTAGCGTGCTGCGTGGTCGAGAGTGGGAAAGACGGGCACAATAAGCGCCTGACGTCCTGAAGTTCGAGCCAATTGGAGACGCAGTAAAAGCCACGTCAATAAGGTAAGTCAAACATATCTTTATTCAGTAGGTGATGACTCTTGTTATTACACCCAGGCATAACACATATTCCACCTATTATTATTCTGATAAAATAAACTGAAGCAGTATAGGTAGTAACATAACTATACGTAAGTATCTGATATAAATATCAAGCAACAATTATTTTTATATACGCCTCTGCAATTACATTTTTGAATAATTGTGTACCCGAGCAATGAGAAAACATAACAACATAACATAAACAGCCTATATACGTCCCACTGCTGGGCACAGGCCTCCCCTCAATCAACCGGAGGGAGTATGGAGCATACTCCACCACGCTGCTCCACTGCGAGTTGGTGGAGGTGTTTTTACAGCTAATAGCCGGGACCAACGGCTTAACGTGGCCTCCGAAACACGGAATCATCTTACTTTTTCGGACAATCAGGTGATTCAAGCCTGAAAAGTCCTTACCAAACAAAGGACAAACAAAGTGATTTCGACAATGTCCCCATCGGGAATCGAACCCGGACCTCCAGATCGTGAGCCTCACCCTCCAACCACTAGACCACGGAGGCTGTTAAATGAGAAAACAGGTAACGTTAAATCTGAACTGTGCCATCTATATTTTTTAACTAAACGTAGCCTGGGAAGTCCCATCATTGTTTGGTTACCCTATTGGTTGTTAGTCCATTTAAGAGTTAGAAATGTCAGGAAAATAAAACCCATTTGAAACTTGCAAAATATATTTTATCTGCGCATACAAAACAGCTATATTTACAAAATAATTTATGCTACTTTACTATCCATATTCCCAGTATTATCTGATGGGAATGCTTTGGGAATGTACGAACACAATTTTTGTAAAAAGTAGGGATTTATAGTTTACACACCATGATTAGCACTTAAAAAATATACAATAGAAAAACAATGAAAAAGTATAAAAATGTAATGACAATAATGTGTAACAGACCGTACTTACTTAACTACATAACTCTAAAATAATTTCCTAATAATTTAGCCAAACATTGTAAAAAATAAATTATATTTATACGTATAAAGCGGAATTCCATTTTCAAATTCATAAATACAAATAGTTAATTAAAATAGTTTCGATGTTTTTAAAGCAACTGACGCGGCAAATACCGCGGATTTCCAATAGACGCGGTTTATGCTGCTTACGTAAAGCTATTTTTTTAATCTGTATGAATATAAACCCATGTAAACTACAAGTATGAACACATCTATTAAATACAAAAGCTACACACACCAAATACATGAGCAACGGTTACAGCTTGAGCTCAATATTTACGTCAAAAAGTTTTTTTTTATATTTATTTTCAGTATGATAGTTATTTTTTTTATTGTTTTTATTACAATGGTCCTTTTAATTCTCTTAAAATGGCAACATTTCCTTAATAATTAGAATACAAATTCTTTTTTTTATTTAATATATTTTAATTATAAAGTTGTTACTACAAAACAAAGACTAAAAGATAAACTATGTTTAAAATATAATCCGTACACGAATGAAATCCCGAAGGCCGCGGCGCTACTGTCGCAGATTCTGCATACAATTATTATGACTTGTCAAGTTAGTTTTATTAAAATCCGCCGACTTCTTTCGTGGCGCGAAATACTATTTTAAACCTAGTTTATTTTTAGCTTGTGTTTTGTAGTAACACCGTATGACTTTATTTTAGATATATTTTTATATTCATTTTAACGTTAACAAAATGTTGCCATTTTAACACAAAAAAATCAATTCCTTATAATAATTATTAATGTTTACAGTTGCTTTTATTTATATTCGTATTAATTATATTTTTAAAGCAGCGCCTTAGTATTATAGTAACTAACATAATTATTACGTTATTCTATTTGCCAGCAAAGTGTTATTATAAAATATGTACTAATTGTAAACTGTTGAGATCTAAGTATAAAAATAACTGTTTTAGCACACTGGCTGTTTCAAGCACTAACTCGGTTGACATTTTAAAACTATAGAGGTCGACAAGTATCTTGACATTTGGATGACATTGACAGGAGCATAGAATAAAAAACTAGTACGTATAGAATGGTAAATCTCCGCCCCACACCAACTGTGTAGTTTCCTAGGTCAAAGATAAATTGTGAATTCTGACTCCTAAATACAGATCTAAACGTGACAAAAAACGTTAATTTTTTTCATTTAACTTATTTATGAATTTTAATAAAGTAAAATGTAATAGTAAGTGCGACATTTTGACACGTTTTTCTATGACGTGACAGGTTCCTTTTTCATACTGATTCCATAGTAATTTAGTGTTTTGACGTTTAGTAAAAAGTAACTGATTTGTCTGTTTGGAAACTACCCTATTCGCCGAGATAGATTTACTTCCCCCTTTAGATCTTACTATAGTCTAAATAGTCGCTAAGGAGGAAGTAGCGCAACGGAACTATCTGTCTCGCTTGCACTTACGGGGTAAGGCGACATACGGTAAGAATGGGATCTTTGTATGGAGTTCCCGGGATATGACAGGGTGGCGCTGGCGAGCACCATACATACTTTATTAATAAAAACTGTAAAAAAAATTGGTTTTGTCCTTAAAGATACTTGTCGCTCTGTGTTCGCTATGTGAAAAGTTCTTCATACCAAAGCCATGGCTTTGCAGCCGCTTACTACCGCCGGCGATTTTCACGTACAGTCATGAGCAATATAATGTACCCACTTTAGGACTCTGTCGCATCAACATATTTGACATTTAATGATTAATGAGACTGCAATTTGTCAAAAAACATGTGACGCTCTTTTTGGCGGGAACGGGACGGTTGCTTTCTTCATTGAATAATCTAAATAATTAATACGAAGTAGTGTTTTGTGGTTAATGATCGCATTAAGTTAGTCGGAAAACATTCGCGATAGTGTTATATCGGATTATTCAATAAACAAAGTGTACCTATCTATTTTCGCTTCGTGCCAACAACCCGCTTTATAACTCGAAAGTTTCTGCGGACTTCTGAGTTAATTCGTTGGGGTTCAGAGCAAGAGTCTGCTTCAAAGGTGGGGGGGCTTAGGTTTCATCATTCATCGACATCACCTTTTATTATTTCATTAATCATTATCAAGAAAAAAATACATAAGACATATATGGCTGTATAGGCATAGTTCCAAAACCAGAACAAAAAAAAAACATGTGACATGGTACCAAAGTGTATGCATATTGATGCTCGTGACCGTACATTATAAGTAGACCTCTATACCAAGGAACATAAGTAGGACATACATGGTAGACAAATATTTATCTTCCTCCTTAATTTTACATCTTATCGTTATCGGAAAAAGGTCTTCAAAAGTCTAAATACATAACAGTGATATATCTTATCAAATCTCATATACGCAATAATAAGATGATAAGCTAAATTAATTTTAATAAAGACTTAAGTAATGGCAATTATTCTAAATACTCCACGAACTTATAGTAGAGCAGCGTGGTGGAGTATACATACTCTATGGTTTAATGAGAGGCATTTGTAGCATTATTAGAATGACATATCTGTCGTCTAATTCATACTAAGCTGTAGACCGTCAGTGCGAATGAGACGTATAGTTATTTTGTCTCTGTCGCGCTAGGCGATGTCCTATACCTCTGTCCTGTTCTCAATGTAATCTTGCTACGTTTGGGGTAGACACTTGTTTATATAATCGAATAAAATAGTAAGTACATTAATCAAAGAAATACTAATAATTACTTACGATCCTTATAGCGAAATAACAGATGTTATACAGGGTGTTAGTGACATCGTAACGAATACTGAGGGGGATGATTCAGGCCATGATATCGACTTAATGCCAAGTGGATTTTTTTTATTATTTACGGAAAATTCCACTTGATTACAACTCACAATCAAGGACCGAATCACCCCTCAAGGTTTTCGTTATGACGTCACTAACACCCTATAGTGTAAAAAAATGCTTTTGTAATACTTTTTTTATGAAAGAAATACCGTAAGGTCGTTTTATAATTACGTGATATCGAAGGTAGAGGTAAAATAAATTATTATTGATTTATGATATTAAACTTTCACAGCCTTATTACAAAACTAAGCTAAGATCTCAGATGTGTTATGTCTGATTGTTAAAATATGAAAATAATAATAGAAATATAAGATATGGGGCATTTTTTTTTTTTGTTGACGTGATTTATTATTGATTTACCGCAAATGGGCGGACAAATGGGGAGCGCTGAAGGCTCGCGAGCTGATTAGCCGCCTTTATGGCTATTAAAATATATAAATATTGGCATGCTTATTTGACATTTGATTGCATTGCGCACTCACTTTTATATGCGCAAATGTCAAATTGCAGTATTGCTTTTTAGATGAATAGCTTCGATTTGGTCTTTTTGACCCCACAGGTGTAATGGGTTTATAGAATAGAATAGAAAAAGTTTATTATAAAAGGACGCCACACACAAAAAAAGACAACAACATCATTATCAAATTTCCACTAAAACAATTACAAAAAAGCAAGACGGATGTTTGTCGAAATGACCATAAGGTGGTGGTGGACGTCCTGAGATAAAAGGGCCTCACTCAGCACAAGTCGCGGCGTGAACCACGACGCTGATATTATGTGGACCCTGTTGGGTGACGCTTGGGTATCTACCTAGGTTTCCGTGGTATCTACCTAATAATACCGTATTATATGGCTGACATGTAATGTATGAGTGGATTGAATTCAGGGACACCTTCGATTCTCTAATTAATAAATCCAATCTAAGGGTTATTCAAAAATTTAAATACCTACGAAGCTGCCTGAAGGATAGTGCCTTAGAGGTCATAGGCTCACTGGAGTATTCTGAGAGTAACTATACTATAGCATGGCAACTATTGTGTGAACGATTTAATAATCCCAAAGTGCTTGTCTATAACCATATAAGAGCTCTTTTCAAGAATGACACAGTTGCAACTAATGCTACAGCTTTAAGAAGGTTAGTCGATAACATAACAAGAACGACACCGTTTTATATTCCCGTTCCTTATATTCATATAATCAACAAAGTTATACCAATCTACATTCTAATATCTTCATATTTCTTCATGGTAAGAAGAAAGCATCCGTAAGTCGGCGCTATGGGTACCGATCCCAATACACACCATCTAAGTTTATTTTAAGTTATACCTGTCATTTTCTAATCCGCCGAAACGGAAAGGGACGGGTAATCGTCAGGCGTAAAATTTATGGAACACGTAAATGTTAGGCAGAAATTAAACACCCTCTCAAAATTTTACATTTGCCAATAACCCGACAAAATTAAGTTGACAGTACAAGTCTAACGGGTTGCATATCAGCAAGATGCCTATTTTATTCGCACGGGTTATTCATTAATTTACTCATTCATTTTAAAATTAACATTTGTCAATCATCTGTCCCTTTCCTTTTCGGTGGATAAGAAAATGACGGGTATAACTTAAAATAAAATTAGGTGTCTGCAGGAATCGCAGCCTTTAGTCTTTTTTCCTATAGCCTTTAGTCTTTGTTTTGTAATAAGGCGATTAAAAAAAAACATTGTATAACCTTAGCACGCCTGCGTGCTAGTTAAATACAATTTTATACCAGGATTTTGCTTTTTTCTGCCAAATATTAGTGAATTTTCTTACTAGAATACTTACTAATTAAGTTTCAATTCATCACATCACTAATTTAAGAGCCACGTCTTTTCGGTGTAGCATTCTCCATGCTACTTTTTAGGGAAAAATATGGCAGCGGTTTCCCTCTTGCCTTCCAACCCCAAGTTTCACTTATCCAAAATTTTGGTTTTCCATCGATTATTTCAGTTTCTTTGTAAATTTTTTTTTAGTACCTATAAAATGAACAATTCTGATTTTCCAACTTACAATAATTTTGGAATTTTCATATTATTTACATACCTCCATAATTTGTTTAGTTAGGTTTATTTTTGGAACGTTATTCACATTGGCAACACAAATAATCTTATCGCAGCTTTTATAGAAACCAATTGAACATTATACATTGTTTTAAGTTTACGCGATTATTATCGTAATTAAAACACATACCAAATATAAATATCGGGAGTCTCATATCCTTGCTTTAAACGCGTTAAGAACCCGTTATTATGTGTTTTAATTACAATAGAACATTGAATTTTATATATTTTCAACGTTTGTCAATGCACACAGAGTCAAGGTTACAGAATAAAGAATAATACTGCGTATAGATGGTAACACTCCGCCCCGCACCATTTCGTACCGGACGCCTACCTCACCCCCTCTGGGTCTTCAAGCCTGCATGCATGCATTGAGTTGTAAAGCCTCTTTTTTTTTTCAAACCTATACCGCTATAAACGTGAAGAGCATCTCGTGCTTTTGCACGCCTGCTTGCCGGCTGAATACACGGTTAAAATTTCTTTGTAATACCTATTTATACTGTATTCTCTGATGAATAGTTCTCACCTCAAATTGGTTTCCATAAAAACTCTTTGCAAAATAAAAACCTTCTTACTGGTATCACCGAGTTAGGGTAGTCCGTGGAAGTCGAACTCAGTGTACAGTCTCTGGACTCGCTGGTAGACCTCGTCGCAAGACGAGAGGGTTTGAGGCAAGATGGCTAACGCAGCAGTCAGGCTTTCATCGTTTCCGAAGATCTGGAAATAACATTTGTCTTTTATTACATAATATGTACATGTATCCCAATTTTAATATAATACTAATTATTTTTAATGTGATTCAAGTGCAATAAAGAGTTTTTGTTTTGTATTGTATTGTATGTATGTACAGTCATGAGCAATATAATGTACCCACTTTAGGACTCTGTCGCACTATATTTATATTTGACATTTACTGAGACTTACAGTTCAATTTGTCAAAAAAGTTAATGTGACATGGTACCAAAGTGTATACATATTAATGCTCGTGACCGTAATTGCTGTTTAGCAATAAGGCCGCCTATTGTTCTTATTTTTATTCGTATATTTATGTTCTTTGTATATGTCGTTGTGCAATAAAGTATTATTGATTGATTGATGTACTTAGCACGTAGTCCTGTAGTTTACTGGCTTGCTTCTCAAACGGAGAGCGCCGGTTCGAACCCCGGTCACATCCCGGACACTTCATACAAACAACCATCGTTTTACACAGACACTACACATTGACATTATCGTACACGTGTATCTGTGTGTGTGACGTCTGACACCATACGATTCAAGTCTGAACTTTGTGGGGGGAGGGGTTTTATCAGACATAATGAAATATGTCGAATATTTCATAGTCAATTGGATACTTGTCACGTCAAAAAACAAAAGTTGGGGGGGATGATTCAGACTTGACAAAAATCACTTTGTGATCCCTAGTTTGGTTAGGACATTACAGGCTGATCACCTGATTGTCCAAAAAGTAAAAAGATCCGGGAAGGCACGTTAAGCCGTTGGTCCCGGTTATTACTTACTGATGTAAGTACGTAGTCGTTACATGAGTCATGTCAGGGGCCTATGGCGGCTCAATAATAACCCTGACACCAGGGTTGATGGGTTTGGTAATTCACCTCACAACCCACACGATAGAAGAAGAAGAATTGACAGTTTTCGGATAAGTATTTTAAAAAATATTCTATAGCTCTTCAAATATTTTATTTTCTCTCTATATTCAGTATACCAGTGGTAGTTATCATTGGTGTGTAGCTAGTTCAATATCAATGCCAATTCACACGCAGTTATCAGATAGTTAACAGCGTTTAAAAGAGACTGTTATCGGTAAGTCTATTGTTACTTGACTTTGATTAGGAGTTACCTGTGAACGGAAATAAACACAGCAGCATGCTCTTCACATTTGCTGTAGTTGATTATTGACGCCAAAACACACTCACAGTAGCAAAATAATGGTGGTGGTGGTGGTGGTTATGGTGGTAGTGGTAATGGTCCTGTACACACCATCTAATTGTATTTTAAGCTATACTTGTAATTTTCTTCTCCGCTGAAAAAGATAGGGACGCATATTTATGCAACACACGTCAATTTAAAAAAAACCCTTCCAAAATTGTATATTGGCCAATAACCCGACAGAATTAAGTTGACGGCACACGTCAAACGGGTTGCATATGAGCGAGATGCCTATTTTATTCGCCCGGGTTATTCGTTCAATTTAAAATTAACATTTGGCGGATAAGAAAATGACAGGTATAACTTTAAATAAAATTAGATTCTGTCTACAGGAATTAGCACCGCTATCTCGGTATTGGCGCTAAAATTAACCTATAAGATACGTCATTTCGTCATTTTCACACACATACATACATAGACACACACACACACACACACACACACACACACACACACACACACACATACATAGACACACACACACACACGTGCGCACACATACCTATACACGCACACACTTTGTTTGTTTAAATATAACCTTACTTTTTTATGATTTTTGTAATTGTTACAGTTAGATTATAATATTACTGTTTCCACAAATATGTACGACGGAACCCTGCCTTCCAAGTCACAAGTTTTCCACTTAGTTTGGAAGTCAGTGGACTATGCTTTGTACCATGTTCCAGTTAAAAATAAGCTCAATGTACTAAACATTGTTACTGTAACTGTTGACAATAAACTATTATTATTATTGTATGTCTTTTTCATATCTCGGGCCTATGGAGGCCCGGACTTTTGGAAGGCGTGCGTGGGGCCGAAGCCAACACGTAGAGGCCAGTTTAATCTAAATGTGGTGTGACACCAACCGGCGATTATCCCTGTATGCACTATGGGAGTGCACCCAAAGACAATCCCTGGTTCGTGTAGGACTATTGCAAATTATGGGAACAAAGGGAACTGGGCTATTGGGTTGGGGGTTAGTGGACCGGGATACTGGAGCTATGGGGAACTATGGCGCTTGCTTATTATTATCATTTCCCGTCATGTTACCTTTTTGAGCAGGTCGGGACGGTGCGGCAGCGCGTGCATGGCAAGGGTGGCTGCTTTCCTGATGTACCAGGGGTGGAACTCCGCTAACGTCTCGTTGTACGCCGCTTGGCAGACCGCGCACGTGTTCGCGGAGTCTTCCGCCTCGCTTATGCGCTTCAGGAAGAGACGGATGAAGTCTGCGATTGAAAGTATTAGTACAGTCAGAAGCAAATAGTGACAGTCAAGGTATACATAAGTTAGCAACATTCAGAATGTTCAATAATTAGAGACGTTCAAGGTGGCCGTATAGATAGAAACACTCTAAGTGACCAAAAACATCGGTACAACCTGCGTGTTCAAAAAGTTGGCAACAACCTAATCGTCCAGATTCGCGAGACGCTTACAATGACGAATAGTTCGGCACAATTTTGTCGTAAATATGACTACACCCACTGCGCCAATAACAACAGCCTCCGTGGTCTAGTGGTTAGAGCGTTAGGCTCACGATCTGGAGGTCCGGGTTCGATTCCCGATGGGGACATTGTCGAAATCACTTTGTGAGACTGTCCTTTGTTTGGTAAGGACTTTTCAGGCTTGAACCACCTGATTGTCCGAAAAAGTAAGATGATTTCGTGCTTCGGAGGGCACGTTAAGCCGTTGGTCCCGGCTATTAGCCGTAAAAACACCTCCACCAACCCGCAGTGGAGCAGCGTGGTGGAGTATGCTCCATACCCCCTCCGGTTGATTGAGGGGAGGCCTGTGCCCAGCAGTGGGACGTATATAGGCAGTTTATAATCACTGCGCCAATGGTATCCAAGCAGTCAAAATGTTCAAAAATATGTGGACGATTAGCTTGTTGACAACTTTTTGAATACGCAGTTTGTGCCGATGTTTTTGGTCACTCAGAGTGTTACTATCTATAAGGCCAAAAAAATATTTTTGTTTTTTTTAATTTGTTACGAATTCATGTTAGGATCATAAATGATTATCACGTGTTCAGCGGTGAAGGAAAACATCGTGCGGAAACCCACATTCCCGAGAAATGTATTTCTTAGGTAGGTATGTGACCTAACCTATTGGGCTGGTTTCCCCTTCGCGGGTTGGAAGGTTAGGCAGTCGCTTCTGTAAAAAAAACCGGACCTGTCAGATCTTCAGGTTAGGTAAGCGGACCCTGTGAAAAAAGGGGGATGATAGATGGTAACTCTTCGCCCCGCTCCAATTCATATCGGGCGCTAACCTCACCCCCGGGTCTTCTAGCCTGCATGCGTGCATACACATACATAAACAGCCTATATACGTCCCACTGCTGGGTACAGGCCTCCCCTCATTCAACCGGAGGGGGTATGGAGCATACTCCACCGCGCTGCTCCAATGCGGGTTGGTGGAGGTGTTTTTACGGCTAATAGCCGGGACCAACGGCTTCACGTGCCCTCCGAAGCACGGAATCATCTTACTTTTTGGACAACCAGGTGATTCAAGCCTGAAAAGTCCTTACCAAACAAAGGACAGTCTCGCAAAATGATTTCGACAATGTCCCCATCGGGAATCGAACCCGGACCTCCAGATCGTGAGCCGCTCTAACCACTAGACAACGGAGGCCCTTTTTTTCAAACCTATACCGCTATGACAAACGGGATAATGCTAGGGGAATGATGATGACGTGTGTAAGTATCATCTGTATTTGTTTCCAGCGTTAATTTTTATAGTCGATCACAATCCCGCAGCGAAACAAGAAATAGTTTGTCGACATTAAAGCAGGTTAATGGTTCCGTTTCGTGCTAATAAGTATTTATTAGTAAGTAGGCGGAAGACTTTATTGCTAATAAATTGGGACGATTTTTATTGACTTTAACGCGTTACAAATGATTGAGATCTTGACCTGGTTATTAGAAACGAACAAACAAACAAATTGTGCACGATCAGACAGATTCGTCTGAAGTTGTTGCGTGATCGAAGGGCACGTACGAATATTAAACTCTTTATTATACATAATAATTAAATTACATACATACATAAACTCACGCCTATTTCCCACCGGGGTAAGCAGAGACTATAGAATTCCATTTGCTTCGATACTGACACACTTCTCTTGCTTCCTCCACGTTCATCAATCGCTTCATACGGGCACGCAGGTTCAGAGTAGATCGTACTAAACCTTTTCTAAGCACATCTCCAATTTGGTCAATGTAAGGCCCAGGTCTTCCTCTGCCAGCCCTACCATCAACTTTCGCTTTATATACCGCTTTCGCAATTCTATTATCCTTCATCCGCAAATTGCAAAGCTGAAGTGGCAGTGGGCAGGACACATAGCGAGGAGAACCGATGGCCGCTGGGGCGGAAGGGTTCTGGAATGGCGACCACGTGTCGGACGACGCTCAGTGGGTAGGCCCGCTACAAGGTGGATCGACGATCTGGTGAAGGTCGCGGGGAGCCGCTGGATGCGGGCAGCGCAGGACCGATCGTCGTGGAGATCCCTGGGGGAGGCCTATGCCCAGCAGTGGACGTCGTACGGCTGATGATGATCATCCGCTCTACGTGTCCAAACCAACCTAACATATTATTTAAATTAACGACGAACAAAAACAAAATGCTATGTTCTTGCGCGAATTCGTCTTCAGATAATTCAAAAACTATGATCCGTGTTTACATTACGCACTTTGAATGTCATGTTTAAAACGACTTTGTCGCACAACTTACCCAAACCTCTATGCAACCGCAACATAGTCCTGGACCCAGAGACGAAACCGCTCTTTTCGTGCAAGTTGGTGTCCTTCTCATACTTCATCATCTTCTGGAAGGAGTCGTAGTAGACCGCATGCTCGCCCTCCCTGTGTTTCTCCATCACTTTGATCTTCGACTTCACATCGCTGCTTACGAACGAAAATACTGTGCCTATTAAGTTTAGGAATCTGAAAAAATATTCATCATCATCGCCAGCCCATTAACGTCCCCACTGCTGGGGCACGGGCCTCGTTATGGATGGATAGGGAGATCGGGCCTTAAACCATCACGCGGGCCCAGTGCGGATTGATGGTTATTAACGACTGCTAATGCAGCCGGGACCAACGGCTTAACGTGCCTTCCGAAGCACGGAGGAGCTCGAGATGAAAACTTTTTTTTTTTGTGGTCACCCATCCAATGACCGGCCTTTGCGAAAGTTGCTTTACTTCAACAATCGCAGACCGAGCGCGTTAACCGCTGCGCCACCGAGCTCCACCAAAAAATATTGGAAGAAATATTGGATTATGTTATTATTCTCGTTTATTTATTAATATTATTATTGCGTCGTCAAAAATAAAATATCCTGCGTGGATCATATCCAGCTTGAGCTCCCCTAACCAAGTCTCCGCCGCATCCGACACACAATGCAGCTCGGCTATGCCACCTGGGAACCGGTGCAGAGGGCACTCGTTCTCGGTCGTTTTTTTATAAGATGCGAAAGTGGGTGGTCTCTGCTTGCTCCAACGATAGATAGGCGTGATCTTAGGTATGTATATGCTCACATTTGGATTTTTTATAACGTAACTTATTGGTGCTAATTCCTGTAAATACCATCTAATTTTATTTTAAGTTATATCTGTCATTTTCTTATCCGCCGAAAAGGAAAGGGACGGGTAATCGACAAGCATAAAATTTATGGAACACACGTCAATTTTAAGCACAAATCTTAACCAACCGTCTAAAAATTTTACATCCGTCAATAACCCGACACAGTTAAGTAGACAGCACGTCAAACGGATTGCATACCAGCGACGTACCTTTTGATTCGCCCGGGTTATTCATTCATTTACTCATTCTTCCTAAAATTAAGAGCTGTGAATCATCCGTCCCTTTCCTTTTCGACGGATATGAAAATGACGGATATAACTTAAAATAAAATTAGGCCGCGGTGTCTGCAGGAATCGGGGCCATTGTATATCTGTCGCAAATGGCATTATCTACTTGGCCAGAGCATTTTGGCGAAAACCCACCTTCATTCAATAATACTACATTTAGAACTGTCACACTCCGCCCCGCACCAATTCGTATCGGGCGCCGACCTCACCCCCTCTGGGTCTTACTTTAGTCTTAAATAGCCGTAAGCCTTACGCGTTAGGCGGTACATGATACGACTGAAATGTTTATATGGAAGGTACAGTCACGAGTACTAATATGTATACACTTTGAAACCATGTCACATTAACTTTTTTGACAAATTGAACCGTAAGTCCTGCATTTTGATTTGTCTGTCTACCCTATTAGCGATCACGGGCGAGATTTATGAAAGATAAAACAATTAGGTATTGCAAATAATGCTTATCTTCATTTACAAAAATAATATTAGATAACACAATATTATATTGCCTGATTAGGCTTTATTGTAATTTATACTCTAATACCAATGAATAGGTTCTGAAGCAGATAATAATTAGGTAGTTATATAATAGAATACTATGTCAAAAAAAAATATATCCTCTCACATACAGTCATTAGCAATATAATGTACCTACTTTAGGACTCTGTCGCACTACCATAATATTTGACATTTAGTGAGACTTACAGTTCAATTTGTCAAAAAAGTTAATGTGACATGGTACCAAAGTACATATTAATGCTCGTGACCGTACAAATGCTAACAGTCAGTAATAAATCTAAAGTAAAACAAACACATAACCCTTCTTTTTTGATAGAGCTCAACATATTTGTATTAAAACATCATGACTGCAAGAAAATATTAACAAATTGGCTTAAAACCCTTGACTATACCGAATTGGAGAATAAACTAGAGTATCAACTATAATGAGTAAGTAACGACAGTACACTCACTAAATTATGCTACAATTACACCCTAGCTCTGAGATACATGCATATATATTATAACTGTATATCTAAACATATAGGTATCTACACACACAAATTATAGATTGTAAAGTACACACACAACACACACATCCACTCACACACGCTTACATACATTCATCTTACATAAGAACACGGTAGTTACATAATATTCTAATTTATTACACACACTTGAGACTGCCACTCTCAACTGAACACTTTAGGCAAAAAAAATAAAAAAATACAAATATATTTTTATTTTAATCATAAGTTACTTATTACTTACTTATTTCTTTAAGCTTTTGTATTGGTACCATTAGTAATCGATATTGAAGAGCGCGGTCTTCTAACACAGGTGTTGTTCACTTAACAGAAGGCCGCTACACTTGGCAATGATTGTACCTTTTTGTTGAAATAAATAACTTTTTTCTTTTTCTTTTTTTTTTTTTTTCTTCTTTTTAGGTACTTAATACTAATTTTAATAAATTAGGAAGAATCATTTTTAAAACCTTTGTCTGGTCTAGCTTGATGAGTTAAAAGTTATATTATATTATAAATGTAGTAAATAATTGTGTAGTTGATACAAGAACCATGTCATGACGGATTAATAATAACCCTGACTAGAGGCTTTGGTGAAGAAAGCAATGACTCACAAGACAACTTATACAAAAGTTCTACTTCAATACATCATCATCATCAGCCGTACGACGCCCACTGCTGAGCATAGGCCTCCCCCAAGGATCTCCATGACGATCGGTCCTGCACTGCCCGCAACCCCCCCAATATGACATCAATACAATAAAATAACTCTTTATTGTATACAAATAGACAATCACATACAAACAATTAGTTCAAAAGGCCTTATTGCTATGGTAGCATTTTTTTGCTACTAGTACTGGGTAATTGCTTCCCTTTATTATGACAACTCTTATTTTTTTCAACCACTTATTTTTTTTTTCACAACTCTATCAGACCTAGAGCTTCCTCCAGCCATTGTGGACAGTGTCTATTTCATCATGTGAATACTTGCTTCATTAATCTAATATTTCTTTGATTTCCAATACAATACAGAAATTGTAATAAGCTTCATGAATGATACAACCTTGAAAAAAATCTTTTGTTGTCATGCCATGATTCATGATGAAAAATCTTGACTAGTCTCTATATGACATAACGAAATTGTTTTTCATATTTGTTTCTTTTACAACTTATTTATAAATAATAATAATTAGCTTTTAGTAAGTATTAACATTATAATTAACCATAATATTAAAATTATTGAAAAGTAAACAAGAATTATTGAAGCCCTCAGTTAACATTAAAACCGAAATTAAATCAGTTTTGCGAAGTTTGACTATGCTTTAAAAATACCTATAAGAAATACCATTTTAAGGTGACTTTTGAATCAAAATTGTAATGTAAATTAATAGGTGTATTTTCAAGAAACAAGGATATACGGCTATTTTATCATAATACCCGTTTAAGGATAATGCGATCAGTCGTGACCAATTACAGATTCATTTATCCATATGGAGGAATAATTTAATACAAATCAACTTACTTGACTAGCTCATTGTATCCATCTATGTAAGCCTCTATGATCACGTCGTCGTCTTCTTTCAAACTACGTTGAAAGGACTGCTGCACATAGTGCAAATCCAAGTTATTATCGTTCGACATTTCCTTAAAATTAATAAAACAAATTAAATAATTCACAAAAGACTCAATCGACTTTCGGTTTTGCTGAAATGTCAATCAATTGTCAAATTTGCAAGTTGACTTTCTTTTTTTTTTTTTTTTTTTTACAGTATCAATAGAGGTGCCACACTCGCTGTCTTTTGTAACGCATTAAATACTTTTGCGGTACTAATAGATATGTTATTACAACTCGGCACCACGCGACCTACTGAAACGATATTCTAGTAAGATCGTAATTTGATTACGGTACAACATGCTCTTTAATGTATATATTATAGATGTATATCTGTCTACCCTTCGGGGATACAGGCGTAATGCTATGCTACGTTATGACTGTGTCATAAACGTTATGGTTGTAGTTCATCTTATAAGAATCTAAAATATTTTTTCCCTAGCTTACTGGGTTGCACCGCCAACACAAATATTTCAGAGACACCATTTTACACGACACATCACACTATTTGACGAGATGGCTACGAAAGTTCCCTGTCATTATAAGCGGAAATACACTGTACTATAAATATACTGTAGCTGTTGGCTATGTCACCGTAAAATTGTAAATAACGTTAGATTATAATCTAACTCGCGAGATTGTGAACTGTCGAAAAATTGTGAATCGTAACATATTGCTTACAATTTGACGCATTATTTTCCGGTAGATTATAATTTATCGAAGTGAAACCGTCAAATTGTGAAACGAAACGCACCTTGCGCGCTTATTGGTTGAACGCAAGTTGAACGGTATACCTATTATCGAATCTATTATTAATAAATCTGTTGTCGAATGTAAACAGTATTTTGGTGATTATAAATTGATTTCGTGCCGAAAA
The DNA here is from genome assembly GCF_024362695.1 of Pectinophora gossypiella. Lineage (NCBI taxonomy): Eukaryota > Metazoa > Arthropoda > Insecta > Lepidoptera > Gelechiidae > Pectinophora > Pectinophora gossypiella. The sequence goes on along the minus strand of NC_065420.1, from coordinate 2,518,169 downwards.
TAACTCACAGTTTTAGAATTAGTTATATTAAATTATTGTGGAAGTAAAAGGAATCTGTGATTAACAAAATAAGTGAAGTTTGAATGATAAATAAGTTAGTGTTAGTCACCGAACATAGTCTAAATTCTTACATACATTTTACGTGTTTTAATATTTTTTATGTGTGTGAATCAATGTGAACTTATTTGATAACATTTATAATGTCGGATATTCAGCCTGTCCATCAACAAAGCTCAGAAATACCAGCTATTGTTAATCAGGATGAATTTACCATAGAATTACAAAACTATTACAGTAGGCATAATGAAAATAGTAAAAAATTACAATGGACAAATCAAAGAATACAAAGTGTGATAAAATTGTTAGACGAGTACAACACAATAAAATCTCAAGGTAGGCGACCAACAACCAAGCATTACCATCATGCAAGAAAATACGATGTAATGAATATTGGTAACCAGAAAGTTTTAATAATGAAGAGAAAGGATATATCTGATCCTGTAGTACAAATAATTCCAACGGATGAGTATTATCAAAAGATACTCGACGCACATATTGCCACTGGACATGGACGTCGAGACAAAATTGTTCACACCTTGAAAGATAAATATGTGGTGCCAATATTTGCGGTTTCAATATTCCTAAATTTGTGTAAAACATGTCTAGCAAAGAAAAGCTTTCCAAAAAAAGGAATTGTCGTAAAACCGTTGATTTCTGACGACTTCAATCGAAGGGGACAAATAAATCTTGTAGACTTCCAAACGTCTCCAGATCAAGAGTATAAATGGTTGTTACAATATCAGGATCATTTAACAAAATTCTGTTTTTTGCGACCATTAAAAAACAAACAGGCTAAAGAAGTGGCAATCGAAATTCTTAAGATTTTTTTGGAAGTTGGCTGTCCACATATCCTCCAAAGTGATAATGGACGCGAGTTCACAGCATCTGTGCTTAAAGAAATAGTCAGTTTGTGGCCTGCTTGTAAAATAATTAATGGAAGACCCAGATATCCGCAAAGCCAAGGAAGTATAGAGCGTTCAAATCAAGATATAAAAAATATGATTCGAGCCTGGATGACAGATAATAAATCTACTAATTGGTCCATTGGGTGCTATTTCGTTCAGTTCCAAAAAAATTCGTCTTACCATTCAACAATAGCTCGAACTCCATATAAAGCCTTGTTTGGTGAGGATCCAAAACTTGGACTCTCATCCACCTACTTATCTAAAAATATAATATCCAAATTAGAAAATGAAGAAGATTTGCAAAAATTGTTTGAAGAGATTAATAACAACAAAGAACAAAATTCAGAAAAAGATCAAGAAACCAACAAAGAACAAAATTCAGAAAAACATCAAGAAGACAACAAAGAACAAATTTCAGAAAAAGATCAAGAAGAGGAAGAACAGGAAAACTTAAATACAATAAATATTTCAAAAATTGACACTCAGAACATTGAACAAGAAGAAATAACAGCAGCAAGTCATGAAATAATTATGTTGGAACAAATTAACATTGAAAACAATCCTAAACTACATCCTGCTTTACATGAGAATTTACCTGCAGTTACAGAGGTTATTATTCATAAACCAGATAATATGCAGGAAAAAACATCTTTAAAAAGTACGAATAGCATAAATTCAGAAAATCAAGGGAAAGTAGATGAAAATATTTACAAAGCATCTGAAGCTCATACATGTACCAAATGCAAGAAAATAGTTCAGGCCATATGTGGAGTCGTATCTGAGGAAAATGAGGGCTATGGATCGCAATTGCTTTGCAATTTGTGTGTGAATGAATGTAACATCGTACAAGAAAGAATACAATCACACATAAATTTAAAAAGAGCGGCAGATAAAATGTTATCCACATCGTCTAAGAAATTTAAAGATATCAGTACTGGTTCAACTGTACTAGTTGAGGTCCCAAAAGTTGACAGAGGACCTTTGGACAGTAAAAACTTGATTGGAAAAGTTTTAATGAAAAAGAACGAGTTATATCAAGTTGGTACTGCTTTTGGCATAATTAAAGATTGGATGCCGCTAAATGCTGTTCTTTCCTGTCCAAATGCAGAACTACTCATTGACATTCCAGAGGTCAGTATTAATTTACTTTTAATGTTACCTTAATATACATTTTTGCAATATATTTTACAGCGATACCTTTTACTTCAAACTGTAACATTAAGATTTACCTTAATTTTTGTTTCAGGTTACATTACCGTTGAGAACTGTTGCATCAATGTCTTCATCATTTGGCGGCCAAGGGATGAAACAATGCAATTGCAAAAAAAATAAAAATGGACAATGCGTTTCCAATAAGTGTAATTGCAAAAAAAACCAATGTTCTTTGTAACTCCAGGTGCCACAGTTCGTTGACGTGCAACAATAAGTGAACATTTTTATTGGTGCAATTTACTTTTATTTTCTAATAGACAATTTTGTTACGTTTTCAAAACATTAATTCATGTATTAGAATTGTTTTTTTTTAATTTTAATTTTATTTTATGATCTTTTTTTTTCTAAGAGAAAACGCTTAATTTTTTTCAATTTTATTTTGTGTTTGAGGATAAAATATTGTTACGTTTCAGATTTTTTATTTTCTTTATTAATTAATTATTGATAGAATAATTATTGATTACCTACTAAATAATAAATAAATACTTAATGTCACAATTCTTGAAGCGCATTTATTTTATTTGACTGACACCTGTGTTTTATTCCTAACTCTATGGACACAGAACCGTCTACTGTAAGGCCGACCAATCAGGGACAGCCGTCGGACAGTTGACAATTTGACAATTGTAAGTAAGATTGTGATTTAACAGTTTCACTTCGATAGATTATAATCTGACGAATAATAATACGTTAAATTGTAAGCAGTATGTTACGGTTCACAATTTTTCGACAGTTCACAATCGCGAGATAGATTATAATCTAACGTTATTTACAATTTTACGGTGACAGCTACATGCTTATTGCTTGTACACACCAGCTACTTTGACGTGTACCTACATACGATAACTGGCATGCGAGTAGATTGCATTACATTGATTTTAGGACGTTTACAAGTTTGACACAGTGTGACACGTGCCTGTAGCTAGCGTGAATGCAACTGCCCTGTTTTACTGGCGTGTATTGCACTATCTGCCTTATCTCTCAGATTACGATATCCGTACCTGAATTATGTAGTCATAATTAAGTGTTGTTTATGGGAAATATTTTTCATAAATCATAACTAATAAAAATACAACAACCGGGGATGATCTTAATAGCATCGATTAGCACAAGACAATTTAACGATGCATTCATCCCGTTACATTTCAAATTCATGATGGTATTAGGGGGCTGGACTGAATTCGTCGCCACTTAACAAAATTAAATGTGGGACTTTTCACGTTCCTCAAAAATATATAGATGGCGCTGTATAACGTTGCCTTCATTTAACCTTCTAGTTTTATGGATAACAGACATATGCATCTTGTCATGGCCCTTGTTATTATACCTAGGCACAACACATTATGACGTTAAAGTTAGTTTTTTCGTTGTCTGTAAGAAATCGCTTTAAGCGATAAGGCCGCCATTTATCATGTGCCTAGTTAAGAGTCTTTCGTAAATATTTCCTTTTATTCTGGTGTAATAAAGTATATTTGTAAAGTTATACATCACCATCTGTATTTTTTTTTGAAACGTGGCCTGGTTAGACTCATTATCAAATAATCTGCTTGAATTTTGTTTTGCTGTCAAACACTTATACATACATTCAACACTTGTGTACCTACTTTTTGTTGATAAGGTGGTATATGTTTAGCATTTCACTATTCTACGTATGTACTGTGAAAGAAAATTCACTTGGACTTCTCTATTTATGTCACTGTCATTTTCATAAGTAAAATGTATATTAATACATTCAGCCTTATTATAAATTTTTACATTAGATTGTTATTTAAATCTAGAGATTTAGCTTTAGAAAGAGCTAAATATCAGTCATATTTTGCCTTTGATATAGTAAAAGAAAGTTAAGTTATTATACAAATCACTTTTTGTGCACAAATCTTAGTAGATACAGAATAAAATAATTGTAAAGCACAATATTAAGGAACGTTAAGTTAAACGTCAATTTGTACTTGACATTTTTGTAAATTGACTTTGACTTCTCGTCTCTCTCATCTGCGAGGTCTGTCTGTAAAGATAACAAAAGTGTAGGAGTTTTTGCTTTTTTCATTGTGAAATCGTGGGAGTGATAAGTTGATATAATATAAACACTAAACAGCGTCACATTAATCGCCCGTACAAAAATAATTGCGTGGAATTTGGTGCGTTCTTGTCACCAATTCTGCCGGTAAGCATATAATTCTTATGTCGGTATTAGTTTTAAAAAGTATTTTTAGTACGCAGTTTCTTCTATCTCTCGTTACCTTTACCTACATGTGAAATCATCGAAATCGGCGTTCCCGGTATTTCACGGAACTGCTACGAATTTTGGTATAGCATAATGATTAATGATGATGTAAACAATTTTTGGAATTTCCATTATGAACAATTCGGGGCCATGTTAGTTGCTATTTTATGCATTGGCAAAATTGTACATCAGTAACAGAGTAGCATTGCAGCTGTGAATGTGATATTTATCTTGTTATGATTGCTTGAAAGTGAAAGTAGATTAAGTAGAGCTGTGTATGTTTTTTTTTTGGAATATGTTTGTGATAGTGTTGTGAAATAAGGTGACTTTTTATGTCTACTTTACAGTTAGTCTGCACAGTGTTAGTTCCATAACAGGAAGTGTGCAGTGTATGTTTAGATAACCAAATAGTTTTCTGTAATCATGATTTATTTGGGTGTTTAGTATGGGTTTTAGTTATATTTTTATTTTTAAATACCCTGTTATTCAAGAAATAGTGTTGCTTTGGATATAAAGTTCCAAAAATATGTTTTTAATACAAAGTATAAAAGAAATACATTTTATGTTCAAAGAAAAAATATAAATGTAGATTTTGTAGAATTTTGTAGACTTGAGGTTGTAGGTAGCAGAAAATAGGCACTTAGATTATATTTTCAATTTACCTTCTTTTCCTATTTTTAATTTTAATTGTTTTGCATTTCCCTCAGATTAATGCAAAACGATGACAACAAAACCAGATGTGAATGACGACGAGTCATTTATAATCCTCGGTTCTTCCCCTGGCACCAGTCTGGATTTGAAGTGTAACGGGATGGATGCCCCGTCATTGGATCGTCTCGTGCTTGACGATGCTATTAAGGACCTCCCAGCCGAGGCAAGTACGGCATTCAAGGCTCATTTTCAACTTGATAGTGGGGTAAGTAGTTATCAAAATTTTTCTTATTTGGTGTTAAATTTCTGCCAGGCATGTGTTGCAGTAGCATTATATTTAAAAGGTTTTTTGCAAGCTTTATTGCAATATTGACTACCCAAATGTATTTTAGTCATGTCATTTTATGGGTGTGTTATGAATGGACCATTTAAGAATATCAATGAGGAAAATGAAGCACAGTGAATACAAGAATTGAACCTAGTTTTTGGTAAATTACTCGGTTATTTAGAAGCTCACACAATAGGTCTCTTCATCTTATTCATCTATAACACATGCATAGATATAGCCACTGTGTCTCTGTGGCAGGTCGGACCTGCCCACCTGCCAGGTCCACATGTTATCATTAAGACAACCGCAGGAAAACAGGGTCTGCACGCCAACCACGCCGCGCGCGGTGCGAATTATATCGAGGGCTTCAATCAATAGATCCACCAAATGCTATTTAAGTAGATAAACTGCGCAACGCGGCGCGTTTCCATGCCGCGAGGGCTGGAGGGTTAGCCAAGTTGCAAACTGAAAAGTGACCATGGCAAATGGTTTCTTACACACACAGAACGAAAGAGAAACAAAAAAACTACAAAAGGCGGCCTTATTCATAAGTAGCAATCTCATCCAGGCAACCTTAGAGTGACTCAATTTTCCAACTTGACTGTGGGAGGATCCACAGTCTTATATAAGTCATCTACCAATCGCTCACAGATATAGTTCAAAATTTTGAAAGAGATTTTCGTAACAGAGTACCTATATTAATGAGAGGGCATTATACTACTTAGAACTAACTAGACTAGACGTAGAAGTAATTTTTGTTTTTGTAGCACTTACCTATGCTTAGGGAAACTCACAAAGAGAAAATTTAAATCGAGAAAAATCTGACTCAGACAGTACTTGAACCCGCAGCTCTTGTCAAGCCGTGACGAGAGTATTAACCATTACACCACCGGGTCCTCCTCCTGTCCATGTGAATTCTTTCGTTCTATGTATCGTCATTAAGCCAACACCGGCGCCATCTATCTGGAATATTGAGTATTAATATAGCATAAATAGCCTATATACGTCCCACTGCTGGGCACAGGCCTCCTCTCAATCAACCGGAGAGGGTATGGAGCATACTCCACCACGCTGCTCCACTGCGGGTTGGTGGAGGTGTTTTTACGGCTAATAGCCGGGACCAACGGCTTAACGTGCCCTCCGAAGCACGGAATCAACTTACTTTTTCGGACAATCAGGTGATTCAAGCCTGAAAAGTCCTTACCAAACAAAGGACAGTCTCACACAGTGATTTCGACAATGTCCCCATCGGGAATCGAACCCGGACCTCCAGATCGTGAGCCTAACGCTCTTATCACTAGACCACGGAGGCTGTTTTGAGTATTAATATTACTTTACAACTTTTTACTTTACGTTTATTTTTTTTAAACTGCGTAATCATACTTTTCCTCCATAAGAAATGGCCTTGGTAGTGGCATAGTTACAGAATAGCCATCAGTAGTGGATTTTACGATTCATCATTAGTTCCTTCACTTTTTGTCGAGATTTAATCACTTAAAGGCCAATCATTAGTGCATTTACCCTATTAGAATGTCTGTTAATTTCCAGTCATGCATTGTTAATGCGTTTTCTATACTGATATCACAAAAAGGTTAGATCTGTTTATTATGTACAGTACAGTCATGAGTTATTACTCACGCGACGTGGTTTTAAAGTGGGTACATGATATTTCATGTACCCACTTTAAAACCACGTCGCACTAACATTATTTGACATTTAGTGAGACCTACGTTTCAATTTGTCGAATAAGCTAATGTGACGTGGTACCAAAGTGTATATTAATGCCTGTGAAGTTGTGACCATAGATGTCTATTTGGTTATTAGATGTGGGTAGGGACTTGTTTATTTCACATACTACCCCCATTGGGAAGTCGTGAGTTTATATGTTAAGTTTGTCATGTAGATATTTTCAACAGAGTCTGCACAGTTAGGCTATAGCGTGTGGCGCGATAAATACCTCTGGTTTCTGCAATAAAAATAAAATATTTATAAACATAAATAGATGCAGCGAATGTTGTACTTATTGGTCGAAGCTGACGATAGACGTCGCGCCGCGTGCGATAGTGTAACCGTGCAGAACCCGCTGCAGCTGCACCTGTAGTGCAATGTACTTATATTACGCGACGCGATAAATACGTCAATGCTTTTAACATTTGCTTGTATAAAAACGGGGCGAAGGGTGGGTGTAGATTATATATATTACTATATATTCACCTCTAGGAAAACATCGTGAAGAAACCCACATTCCCGAGAAATGTATTTTCGGAGGTATGTGACCTAACCTGTATTGGGCTGGTTTTCCCTTTGCGGGTTGGAAGGTGAGACAGACAGTCGCTTCTGTAAAAAACCGGACCTGTCAAATCTTCAGGTTAGGTAAGCGGACCCTGTGAAAAATACTAGGGAGATGATGATGTACTATTCACCTCTGCCTAACCCTTCCGGGATACAGGCGAAGTTGGCATAGTCGAGTGGCGCCATCTGGCGGGTTAAAAAATCATTATACGTAGCTTATTTTATTGTATTTATCTTTTATTTATTTTTATACGTACAAGTATTCCCATGCTGCACTATCCCGCTATATTACTTAACACTAAATATCTCCTATACTTAAAGGTTGCCTGAAAGAGATTGCTACTTAGCAATAAGGCCGCCTATTGTACTCATTCTATTTCTCTTTTGTTTTGTATTTTGTTTTTTCCTGTTTGTGCAATAAAGTATTTGTTATGTTTTATAGTGGGCCGCCGTTTTCATCCGCCAGATGGCGCTAGTGGGGCTAATCTAAAAGGTTTCGAACCCTTCGTTAATAGGTTTGTTTTAGGAATCATGTCGACATGTCTATCGTCATAGACGATTAATCTTATCATATATTATTATTATCTACCGTTTGGCATATACGGTTCGACATAAGAGCCATTTCAGTGACTCACAGACAGGGACAGAACCTGGGAACTTTACCGCTGGTGACGTCGACAAGTAGATAACATACCTTACTCACTATAATCCCAATCAGGGTGAGCTGACTTTTGCCACACATGATATTGATATCAATGTTATGGATATGGAGTGATCAAAAAATCCCGCAGCCTAATCGGCCAAATAGCAAAAGACAGTAAGGCACATTTGGAAAATTTTACATGGCAAGCGGGAATGTTCTTTTTTCTGTGCTTTAGGCTTGTTTTAAATCACATTTTGTGTTTAAATCTTTTGGACAGCCGAATTGGCTATCGCTCTTCTAGTGACTTGTGAGTCTGTCTACCCCGCTAGAACCGGCGAGAATTGTGCATGCCTGTACCTAGTAAGATCCTATGTCATACATAACTCAAAAATTTAAAATATCTTTACTCTGTTGGTAACATAGTTAAGACTTCGAATAGTCAACGAATAAACCTCTTTTCTTCGCCGCATTCGGGTAATAAACAACTACTTATAATATAAACTACCTATACGGTGTGTAGTTTTTCGGACCCTACAAACTTTAAGGGTGGATTCTACTAGTAATTTCATCGAAAAACACCCCCATATGTGGGGTGAAATCACAATAATGCTGTTTTTTTTTACAAAAAAATGAGATTAGGTGTTTTTAACACATTTTATGTACCGTTTTAGCAGTTGTGGATATTTTTATTCGATAGAGACGACTTTTTGCTGATAAAATCATTTTATTTCATGTCCGTAAGGCCTTTAAATCTCGAGATATAAATTTTTATGAAGAAGAAGAAAATCTAAAATTTTAAAATGTCCACCATTTCTAGAATATTGTGATTTCACCCCTCATATGGGGGTGTTTTCTCGATGAAATTACTAGTAGAATCCACCCTTAAAGTTTGTAGGGTCCGAAAAACTACACACTGTATACGTCCCACTGCTGGGCAATGGCTGCGCTATGTAATACATAACATTATTTCTTGTTATCGCGGGGCAGTACCCGAGAATTGCACTTTTATTAGTGATTCATTACATTAATAGGTATTATCATCTGAATGGCGCCTTTCAATGATAGGTAATACCACACCCCGGACACTTCATACAAAACACACATTACACAGACACTACACGTTGACGTTATTGTACACGCGCACACACATAGGTGTGTGGCGTTTGACGCCCATACGATTGAAGACTAAAGTAAGACTGAGGGACGGGGGGTGAGGTAAACCTAGCCGCTTGTTCGGCTGGTTCGGAGAGTTGCCGTTCTATACTTAGTATTATTCCTTATTCTATGATTCGTAGTAACGAATGTAGGCAAGTGACAGTGCATTGTTTATTGCTTGTTAAATATGATGTGTTCGTACTTGTTGTAATGATTGGTAATAAAAGTTAGTTTGGGTCTTAGTAAGAAACTCTTGTGATGGTAAGAGTTAGACACTTTTATTGTAGATTAGATGTCGCGCGCTCGGTCTGCGATTGTTAAGTTAAGCAACTTTCGCAAACACCGGTCATAAGATGGGTGACCACAAAAAAAAAAGTTTTCATCTCGACCTCCTCCGTGCTTATCCGGCTGCATTAGCAGTCGTTAATAACCATCAATCCGCACTGGGCCCGCGTGATGGTTTAAGGCCCGATCTCCCTATCCATCCATAGGGAAGGCCCGTGCCCCAGCAGTGGGGACGTTAATGGGAAAAAAAAAACTAAATATGATTATTTTCAAGATCTGTAGGTATCCCAAATATTAAATGAAAACAAAACGAATCAACCGCCACTGTTTACTATTGTGTCTGCAAATTTCGGCTGCTAGAGGATACATCTGAATTCGACTTTGTGTGTTAGTGAAAACTGCATCACTACATAGTATAAAACAAAGTCGTTTTTTCTGTCCCCATATCCCTATGTACGCTTAAATCTTTAAAACTACGCAACGGATTTTGATGCGGTTTTTTTAGTAGAGAGAGTGATTCAAGAGGAAGGTTTATATGTATTATAACATCCATAAAATAGTGGAGAAATACTGATATTTTTGAGGTTTTCAATGTGATGTCGTAAATAATTTCATTTTTCCTCAGCATTGCACCCGAGCGAAGCCGTGGCGGGTTGCTAGTTAAAGATAAATTAATAACTTATTGGTACAAGTCCGGTGCCGGGATTCGAACCGGAGCTCCCCGTTTGAGAAGCAAGCTGATGAACCACAGAACCACAGCGACTTCACTTTCCAATAACCAATTTATCTTTTCTTCCAGCCGTCTCCAGCCAGTCTCATGATAGCGAGCACGATGATCACAGACTACAAAAGCACGGAAGAACTACAGAAGCAGTTCGGCGAACTTCTCGATGAGAATGTGATTTTGAAGGAAACTTTGAAGAAGAACAACGAGAGCATGAAAGAACAGTTCCTGCTGATAGCGTCGTGCCAGGAGGACATGATGAAGACTCATGTCATGCACAAGGAGAAGTTTGATGAGACCAGGGAGTTGGTGGAGAAGGTTAGTGGAATAGAAAGAAGTAAGAAACGTCTATTATAAAGGGACACTACTGTAACAAATAACTTACAATCAAACATGCTAGAAAAACAACTTACACAACAGAATACAAATAAATAGATAGTAAACATTATATTTATTATGTCTGCTATTGTGTTTCTCTAGTTATTAAATAACTTGTAATGTATACCCTCATTGATTTAAAAGATGTGTTGCTGTTGCAGTTTCTTGTCATTTCTTCTACTCAGCCATAACACCTTGCGAAATGACGTAAATTCAAAAATGTTACATTGACCTTCAACAAGTTTATCCATGATAATTACGTTGAATAAATGATTCTGATTTCTGATTGAATATTACACTATTAGGGTGGGCCGCGATTATCTCCAGGATGCTTTAACACGTGTACTGTGTAACTGAAAATTAGATATCGACCCCTCACGTGCATTGTTATTTTTCAATAAACACATTGGAATTATCCCGTTTTTCACAGGGTCCGCTTACCCAACCTGAAGATTTGACAGGTCCGATTTTTACAGCCTGTCTGACCTTCCAATCCGCGAAGGGAAAACCAGCCCAATACAGGTTAGGTCACATACCTCCGTAAGTGCATTTCTCGGGAATCTGGGTTTCCTCACGATGTTTCCTTCACCGCTGAGCACGTGATATTCATTTATGATCCAAACATGAATTCGAAAACAAATTCGACATTCATTAGTTTAGGCCTGTGCTGGTTTCGAACCTGCGACCTCAAGGTGAGAGGCAAGCGTTCTACAACTGGGCTACCATGGCTCCAAGCATCTGTCTATCTAAAAATAAGGAAAAAGAAGTAAGTCAAAATCGAAGCAAATGGAATTCCATAGTCTCTGCTTACCGCGGTGGCAAATAGGCGTGTGTTTATGTATGTATGTATCCTTTTCCAGTTACGCCAAGAAAACAAGAAACTGAAGAGCGACATCGCTCGATTAGCGGAGTCTGAGCCTTCGCGGTCGATCCCTGAGGGCTCCTCAGGGCAGTCGACCTCAGGGCCCACGTCGGCTTTGGAGTTCGTGACGTCTCCTGATGACGACACTATCAATAAACTCACCGCGCAGTTGGAACTCGTTGAGAAGCAGAGGCGACAGGTAAGAGTTTGTGGCACGCTGGGTGGTGAGGATGGTATCCCGACGTGCCGGCAGAGTATAGGAATGATTGGTGATGACGATGACAAATTACAGGCAAGCAGCAAGCAGGAATATATATATATAGTTTATTAATAACACTTCACAAAAAAATCCAGAATTAGAGGGTACGGCCAGATCTAAACAGTATAATATATATTTATGTTGTTCTTATGAAGGTCGGGGATGCAAAGAGTCAGTGTAAAATGAAAGAAAATGCGGAATGGAATGAGAATTTCGTAATTTTAAAATGATTGACGGTCAGAACGAAAGGCCAGTATGTGCAGAGTTTGTACTCTGCTACAAGTTTTATCGGAATATACTGTTCGCTCTTTATTTTGCTCGCTTTGAGCGGGACACTTGGCTAGAACCGAAGATGGACGGTGGACAAGAGCCGTATCTTCTATCGTGTGAGTTGTGAGGTGAATTATTAACCTCATCAATCCTGGTGTCAGACATCGTTGCAAGGACGGGAAAGTTGTGGATGAGGTTAGAGTTCTGGTCCTGCCAGAAAGGATGATACAGAAGATGATGATGATGATGGATGAGGCTTACACCCAACAGTGGGATGATGCAGACTGCTTGGTGATGATGATGATCTCGCTCTAGCAAATGACTGTTCTGAGTGACAGAAAAGGATAGAAGTGTAAGAAAGTGCGATGCGGTGTGGCCAGTAGTTGAACCCTTAGTGTTGAAATAAAAAAATGTCATATACGGGGTGTTAGGGACATCGTAACGAATACTGAGGGGGATGATTCAGACCATGATTCTGAGTTAATATAAAGTGGAATTTTCCTTCGCAAATGTATGGAACTGAAATAAATTTTAAAAAATTTTATATTTAATTTTCCGCTTAGAAAATCCGCTTGATATCAATTCAAAATCATGGTCTGAACCATCCCTCAAAGTTTTCGTTACGATGTCACTAACACCCTGTATGTTTATATATTTATTCGCCTTGCGACGGATGTGCCACTGACCACTCCGATTGGTAAAACAGTCGTGAGTGTATGTTATATTATGTACTTTTTTCAGGTGATAGTAGAGAATGAAAAGCTGACATGGCAGAAGGAATCCTTAGAACATATTGTCGACGCGACTACCAAAGAACGAGATGAGCTCAAAGACAAAGTAAAGGCATTGGAAGTAAGTACTAATTAATAGTTTTAATACCGGGCTTTTTCTATCGTGTGGGTTGTGAGGTGACCAATCTCATCAACCCTGGCGTCAGGGTTATTATCAAGCCGCTAAACGTCCCTGACGCGACTCATGTAACGACTACGTACTTACATTAGTAAGTATTAATCGGGACCAACGGCTTAACGTGCCTTCCGAAGCACGGATCATCTTACTTTTGGACAATTAGGTGATCAGCCTGCGATGTCCTAACCAAACTAGGGATCACAAAGTGATTTGTCCTCACCGGGGTTCGAACCCGGGGCCTCCGGATCGTGAGCCCAACGCTCAACGGTCCCGGTTACTACTTACTGATGTAAGTATGTAGTCGTTGCATGAGTCATTTCAGGGGCCTTTGGCGGCTCAGTAATAACCGACACCAGGGGCCTGTTTAATAAAACTTACAATTGTAAATTACAACGACAATTTGATGTTCATTGCGTAGCTAATATGAAACTGCAAAATATTCGTGATCACACACTCCGCAATGTTCATCAAATTGTCATTGTAATTTACAATTGTAAGTTTTATTAAACAGGCCCCTGGGTTGATGAGGTTGGTATTCCACCTCACAACCCACACCAAAAGAAGCCTGTAATATCCTAATCAAAATAGGGATCACAAAGTGAAACACACACACCACACGCGTACAGTCATGAGCAACATAATGTACCCACTTTAGGACTCTGTCGCACTAATATATTTGACATTTAGTGAGACTTACAGTTCAATTTGTCAAAAAAAATAATGTGACATGGTACCAAAGTGTATACATATTAATGCTCGTGACCGTACACGTTCACAGAGTGAAGTTTAAAATGCTTATTTTATTTTTCTTTCAGTTGCAACTATCGAACATAGAAAGCGAACACACACACAAAATAAATCTTCTAAACTACACAATACAAGATTTAAATAATAAACTGGAAACTGCGAAAACATCTATAGTAAGTATTTACGTTTTATTAGCGTTCTGTAAAAAGGATCCCTTATCACCATAAGGTTCATCATATCCATCTTTGGACTTCGTATCAACAGTGGCTGCAAGTTGTCTTTGATTACTTGTGGCTCTGCCCACCCCATTAGGGATTACGGGCGTGAGTTATGTATGTATGTATGTAAAAAGGAGATTGACCAAAAGTGGTCCATATGTCCATATATGCTGAATAGCTCATTAAATGCTCAGCAATTAATACTCAGACCGCATTTAAAAATATGCTGTCAATAAAAAGTTATAGCTAAATGTAAAAACTAGATTTTGACATTTTTGTATGGAAATATCTCCAACCATGTACCATGGACCGCAGTTGAAAGAACGTTTGACTCTAACTGTGAGGTTGCAGGTTCAAATCCCATTTTCGAATTCATTTTTGGATCATAAATGATTATCATTTTTTTAACACATGTTTATGAAATACGATGTTCGTGCGTCACCCAACAGGGTCCACATAATATCAGCGTCGTGGTTCACGCCGCGACTTGTGCTGAGTGAGGCCCTTTTATCTCAGGACGTCCACCACCACCTTATGGTCATTTCGACAAACATCCGTCTTGCTTTTTTGTAATTGTTTTAGTGGAAATTTGATATGATGTTGTTGTCTTTTTTGTGTGTGGCGTTCTTTTATAATAAACTTTTTCTATTCTATTCATTTTATTTGTGAAATAATAGAGTTCATTTGACCACCTTCCAGCTCCATCTACAGACCCTGGATATCTTTAAGTACCAGAACGCTTATCAAGACAAATCAAACGAGTGCGAATCAGTTAAAAATGTGTGGATGGGAACAATAATGTAAAAAAAATAATAATAATGTAAAAAATAATAATAATAATGTAAAAATATTTTCCCATAAAAAGTTAAGAAACGTGATTTTTCACATAGCCATAACTTTTTACTGACAGCATATTTTTGACTGCGGTTTGGTATTTTTTACTCAGTATTTAGTGGTCTATCACGGTAAATAGGTCTGGTTGGTGATGGATATTTGAACCAAGTTCCATACAACTTTGAAAAGTAACCAATCTCCTTTAAAAACTATGTTTAAATAAATATTCAGTAACATCACTCGTAATATGACGAAAAGTGTTTTTAGAAAGACATTTTTGTATAGACTAATAATTCCTTTCAGCCTACTGCATCGCCAGAGGAGTTGGGTAAGCGAGATGACGTTATAAAACAGTTGGAAGGCAAGATTTGCGGCTTACAGAACGATCTCAAACAGGCACAGTTGAAGATTCTCGAATTGGAAACCGTCAAGGTGAACCTCCTCCTTTTTTGAAGTCGGTAAAAATAATAGGCTAGTTTTCAACTAGACAAATCAGTTACTTTTTACTGAACGTCAAAACTAAATTGCTTCTATGCTGTTCTGGGAGAAAATAAAAAAAAAAACATAGAAAATGTTCAGCTGCTTGTCTTCCCGGGCATGTCGTAAAAACCAACAGAGGGATTGTGTCCTCTAACATGATGGACTAATGTTATGGGCGATAGGCTGATCCCTTATCACCATAAGGTTCATCATATCCAGCTTACGACATCGTATCGACAGTGGCTGCAAGTTGTCTTTGATTACTTGTGGCTCTGCCCACCCCATTGGGGATTACGGGCGTGAGTTTATGTATGTCAAAACTAAATGACTAGGGTATTAGGCTAGTTTCCAACTAGTCAAATCAGTTACTTTTTACTAAACGTCAAAACACGAAATTACTATGGAATTTGTATGAAAAAGCTCACTGTGACGTCATAGAAAAACGTGATAAAATGTCGGACTTATTGTTACGTTTTTATTGATTAAAATTCATAAATAAGTTAATTAGAAAAAAGAAAAAGTTTTCCGTTAGTTTTAGATCTGTCTTTATTTAGTAATCTAATCTAGTCTACAAGATCCCACTTCTGGGCAAAGGCCTCCCCCTCCTTCCATTTTTCGCGGTCCTGTGCATATTCCGGCCAGTCCCTCCGGCAAGCGTCCACGTCGTCACGCCATATCTTACGAGGTCTACCACGACGCCTGTACCCGCCATGAGGCACCCAATGCGTGACGATCCGTGCCCACCGCTCAGGGTGCATGCGACAAGCATGTCCGGCCCAATCCCATTTAAGTTTGGCGCCTTATCGTCCCACATCAGCGATTCCCGTTTTTGAACGCAGTGTTGTGTTTAGTAATCAGAATTTCATAATTTATTTTGAAGCTAGTACATGACCCACTTATTGCGGCTCAGGTTACTGTACCATTTGCAGGAAAGAATTCAAATTAAACTCGTGTTTTGTTGAACAAAAATTCGTATGTGTTTGCGGATTTTGATGAGAAGTATACCGGAATACAATACAATATATAAACTCTTTATTGCACTTAAATCATATTAAAAATATATTAGGTATTATAATTAATTAAGTAGTACAACAGGCGGCCTTGTTGCTAAGGTAGCAATACAATACAATACAATACAAATACACTTTATTGCACCAAAATAAAAAGAAATATTTTTTACAAAAAGTCAGCAATCTCTAAAAGGCAAAAAAGGAACTCTGAATGCTTCTCTAACACATACATACATACATAAACTCAGGCCTATTTCCCACCGGGATAAGCAGAGACTGTAGAATTCCATTGTCTCAATAGAATTAGAATTAAAAAAAAATAGAATAAAAAAATAAAATAAGAATAGAATAGAGTTAGAATTTTATTGTTTCTCTAAATTGTTAATTATTTACATTACAGCTCGAATTTTCGAAGCACAAGTCTGGAGCAGCGGACACTGTGAAATTGTACAAAGACCAAATACAAGAGTTGCACAACAGACTTAAGGAGGCTCAGACAACGGTAAGTTATGAATAGAATATTATTCTTCTTCTATAATAATTATTATTGAATGTATTGTTTGTTGTCCAATATTATTATCAATGAATGATCTGTTTTGTCGAAAGTGAGGTTGTTTTTGAGTTTTTGAATTACGGTTGATGCGCGGACGCGTCACCGGTGACTGCCGTAGCCAGTATGAAGCGAGCGCCGCGCCGAGCGGCTCATGGCAGAACGAGATAGTCGCACTTTCTTTCGCGCATGTTGAACGCTGAGAGGCTGAGATTTGCACAAATGGCAACGTTGTACATTCACTCACACTACACAGTTACACGTCTCCATAATTTACCTATTATAATGTATTCTTTTCATTAGTAGTTTTGTTATTATAAGTAAGTTTTATTTATTCATTTTGCATATATATCTTTAATAGGAATATATATCTATAATATCAAGTATAAGTAATGCATTATAATCTATATAAGTATCATAGTATGTTTTCTTTATTGTATATAAGTAGGTACGTAATTGAGTTTGGTGTGTCCGTGGCTCACGTTCGATAGGTCTCCCATAATACCAGCGCCGCGGCCCGTGCTAAGCACGTGTCACGGCATTATGCTGAGGGAGATCCTTTTTTTATTTTGGGCGCCTCCATTGTGTATTTAATGTCTGTATTATTTGTCTTTGTTTTTTTTCTATTTTTTTTTTTGTTATTTCTGTATTGTAAGTTTGTAAATGTGGCGTCCAATATGGAAATAAATATTTTCTTTCTTTCTTTCTTTCTTTCTATCGTATAGGTTGTGAGGTAATATTTAGGTGGTGGCAGACCCCATAGTGGCACCCCTCAGCCCCTTCAAATACAAAATGTTTCGGTTACGGCTACCGAAATTTACCTAATTAAGGGTGGTATTGGTGCTAATTCCTGTAAATACCATCTAATTTTATTTTAGGTTATATCTGTCATTTTCTTATCCGCCGAAAAGGAAAGGGACGGGTAATCGACAAGCATAAAATTTATGGAACACACGTCAATTTTAAGCACAAATCTAAAACAACCGTCTAAAAATTCGCCCGGGTTATTCATTTATTTACTCATTCTTCCTAAAATTAAGAGCTGTCAATCATCCGTCCCTTTCCTTTTCGGCGGATAAGAAAATGACAGGTATAACTTAAAATTAAGAGATGTCTGCAGGAATCGGGGCCATTAATAAACTAATCTCAGCTTCGAGACTGCTCTCAAGATCATGTCAATGTGACAGTTCTTATATAAAAGCAGGGACTTGAGCATGATCTTCAGGGCAGTCTCAGCTGCGATTAGTTTATTAATACCATCCGTAGTGCCGTGTGTAACTGAGGGCGAAACTATTGCCATTAACCACTCTAAATCTTTTAAAAATGTTATTTGTGGCCGCAATCTATCCAGATGAACTTAGCGTGCGGCCAGGGTGGCGCATTTCGGCGCTCGGTTCGGTAACACACCTCGCACCGCCCTAGGGCCCGCCACTGGTTAGTGACATCGTAACGAATACTGATGGGGATGATTCAGACCATCATCCTGAGTTAATATCAAGTGGTATTTCCCATCGAAAAATTCATGAAATTTTTGTTTTTTCAAATTATTTTCAGTTCCATACTTTTGCGACAGATAATTCCACTTGATATTAACTTTTGACGGCGAGGGTGTGCTGCCGCCAATTATGTTTTCGGGGTACCGAACTGAGCATAGTACCCAGCTAGCCACATGTTGGTAGTGTGACTAGGGATCGACGATCCAACAGTGTTGTGTTGGAAGTTGTATATATGCGTTTTGCTGTGTAAACTTCGATATCGCGTCACGACTGCTTGAAGACTGCATTATTGAATGTGGCGCCATCTGTTGCATGTGAGTGGAACTAGGTGGCCAACTAGTTGGGTCCGTCACAAACTCAGAACTTCTATTTCGGCGCCCAGTTCGGTAGCACACCTCGCACCGCCCTAGAGCCGCCTTTGCTGTTAAATACGAATACCAAAGGTGTTGCCAGAGTAGTAGTAGTACACCCACTCGTCGCCAGCTATGTTTTTAATCTCATGTAATAGAGGTCGAGCGGTTTGATGACGCTGCCGTCGCACACTAAAATGCAATTTATTAACAAGTCCAAGGACAGGAGACTGACCGAAAATTCCCGATGTATATTAAATATTGACACCAACATTCTTCAGCAGCTACTTGACAAGGTACTCCAAGTTATAGCCCTCCATATAATATCGGGCACACGCCATCTTCCCGTTCTTGGGGGAAAGTCGCTGTCCACAAATGCAGTGCGGAGCCCAACGGTAGCGAGTCGATGGTCTCGGACCTTACATTGATCAATCCGAGATGGCGCTGCGTCCAATACTACACAAAAAATACTATAAAACAGGTCCCCCGTCAAAAATCCGCAGGCCGAAGGAAATACGGCATTACAACTGTTATTTATGTTTATCATAACATAACATAACATAAACAGCCTATATACGTCCCACTGCTGGGCACAGGCCTCCCCTCAATCAACCGGAGGGGGTATGGAGCATACTCCACCACGCTGCTCCAATGCGGGTTGGTGGAGGTGTTTTTACGGCTAATAGCCGGGACCAACGACTTAACGTATGTTAACGTGTGTGTGCGCGTATGTTGTGCGTTGTTTATGTTTATCATCATCACTAATTTAAGAGTCACGCTCTTGTCGGTGTAGCAGTCTCCATGCTACTTTTTTAGGGAAAAATATTGCAGTGGTTTCCCTCTTGCCTTCCTTTTCATTTATGTTTATAAGTTTTCAAATTCCTTGGCAGGTGTTCCAGCCAGTGCGTTGCTCGGTCAGTATGGAAGGCGACTCCGGCAGTAGTGAATACGGCGCCTTCATGGGTAACGTCAAGTTGTACGACAAGACGCTCAAACACCTCGCTGAGCTGCTCAACCTAATCATACATGGGTGAGTTGTTGAGTTGTTGTTGAAATCTTAAGATTAAGCAGGATCGCGCTCAATCCGCTGATATCAAAATTCAAATTCAAATAATTTTATTGTTAAGCTATAAGTTTTTAAGGTCGAAAATAGTAATACGTGGTAATACATTAGTTTCATTACAGCTACCTAATTAGGTGTACAATATTAGAATTCATGCATACCGACAAATGACAAATGACAATAAGGAAGCAAAGTGCAATAACCATAATTAATAAACGTCAACTACACATAATACAATTTCAATACACAGTTGATACGCAAGTCAATAAATTAAATAAAATATAAACATCAACTTTCAATGTAAACATAAATATCCAGGAGAGAGGCATCATAGACTGTAGTACAAGTATTTTTATACTTGGTCAGCTATGGTACTTACCTATTTATATCTGTTTCTAATACTAAGCTATGTTTAAGGAAAGAATCGTACCCACTTTTTTGGCAATAAAATTATTATTATTAATAATAAAAAAAATGGCGATATATTGTTGTGGCGTGCACCCAGAAGAGACACATACGTAGGCTGTAATAGGCTGTAATATGGTTTATGTGCAATAATTTTGAATTGATTAAAAACATCATCCTCCGTGGTCTAGTGGTTAGAGCGTTAGGCTCACGATCTGGAGGTCCGGGTTCGATTCCCGATGGGGACATTGTCGAAATCACTTTGTGAGACTGTCCTTTGTTTGGTAAGGACTTTTCAGGCTTGAATCACCTGATTGTCCGAAAAAGTAAGATGATTCCGTGCTTCGGAGGGCACGTTAAGCCGTTGGTCCCGACTATTAGCCGTAAAAACACCTCCACCAACCCGCAATGGAGCAGCGTGGTGGAGTATGCTCCATACCCCCTCCGGTTGATTGAGGGGAGGCCTGTGCCCAGCAGTGGGACGTATATAGGCAGTTTATGTAGTAGGAAAGACTGGGCTAGCCGTGGTAAAGACTGGGCTAGCCGTGGTAGCCCAGTTGGTAGACCGCTTGCCTCTCCTTTGAGGTCGCAGGTTCGAATGATGATTGTCGAATTTGTTTTCGAATTCACGTTTGGATCATAAATGATTATCACGTGCTCAGCGGTGAAGGAAAACATCGTGAGGAAACCCACATACCTGAGAAACCTTTCGGAGGTATGGAGGTCTATTTCAAAGCCGTACTCCTGTCCTCCGCCTCTGAATACTGACAGTTACTGCTGAGAGCTTATATGGAACCAATAAAGGAGAAGGCGAACGTCGTGTCTTATAAAACAAGTCAAAGAATTGAAAGAAAGAAACATTTATTACTCCCGGACACCACAGACACAGACATACAGGTACATTACATTCAACACAGGACAGAAACCACACGGAAATCAATACACAGAAAAAAAAACAAAAGGAACACCAAGATCAAAAATCATTAAGAAAAAAGAAGAACAGAAGTAATTTTTCTTTTTATTATTGTTCGTGTCATTATGTATGTTTATTGCACCAGCCCGTGCTCCAATGCATTAACTTCTTTCACCCTAAGGTTGCCTGGCAGAAATTGCTATTTAGCAATAAGGCCGCCTATTGTACTTATGTTTTTATTCGTATGTTTATGTCCTTTGTATATGTCGTTGTGCAATAAAGTATTATTGATTGATTGATTGAAGAACAAACCAAAATCATAAAAAGAAAATAACAGTAAGTTGCCCTAAATGCAACGTACTAACGGCCCGATCATCTGCGGTGGCGCCCGGAATATAAGGACCACGCTCAGCAAGAGTTGGCCTATGATAGACAAGAATGGAGACAGCTACACCGACAAGAGCTTCTAAAATTAATGATGAATCAAATCAAATCAAATCAAATATACTTTATTGCACACAGTATACAAAACAAATTAACACAGATGACGATAGATACAGAACTAACTAACTAACTTAACTACTTTTTGCTTACTTTATGAACTGCACTGGGAATAAAGTTATTCTATTCTATGATGGGTATTTGTATTGTATTGTATAATTTGTATTTTTTTAATATTACAGGAATTTAAGCCTCCTCGTTCACTTACAAGAGTGTAGGTTCGAGCGAAGCAACACAGAAGTTCTGCGCGCGAGTTTGACCGACCTGCGTCAACGAGTGGACTCCCAACACGCCGCCGCTACTTCTAACGTGTAAGTGTAGTTGACAAGTATCTTCCGTAATTACAACACATAATAGCGCGTTCTTAACGCGTTCAAAATAGGGATATTTCGACACTGTTGCAAGTGCCATGATCACGGGATGACGGATGAGATTGGAGTGGAGTAGGTAGATCCATAGACAGATATGTCTGCCCGTAGTAAATTATGGATCTACCTACTCCACTCCAATCTCATCAGTCATCCCGTGATCATGGCACTTGCAACAGTGTCGAAATATCGGGAGTCTCATATCCCTATTTTGAACGCGGTAAGAACCCGTTATTATGTGTTTTAATTATGATAATAACCGCGTAAATTTAAAACAAAGTATCTTCCGGCCAAGAAGTTGCCATATTCGCTAACAACTGATATTCATCATCATTAATTTAAGAGCGAGGAGCTTGTTGGCACAGCGGTAAACGCGCTCGGTCTGCGATTGTTGAAGTTAAGCAACTTTCGCAAAGGCCGGTCATAGGATGGGTGACCACAAAAAAAAGTTTTCATCTCGAGCTCCTCCGTGCTTCGGAAGGCACGTTAAGCCGTTGGTCTCGGCTGCATTATCAGTCGTTAATAACCATCAATCCGCACTGGGCCCGCGTGGTGGTTTAAGGATCTCCCTATCCATCCATAGGGAAGGCCCGTGCCCCAGCAGTGGGGACGCTAATGGGCTGATGATGATGATGAATTTAAGAGCTAGGCTCTTGTCGGTGTAACATTCTCCATGCTTGTCTATCAAAGACCAATTCCTTCACTTCCTTATATGACACGACGGTCGCGTTCTCTTTAATCTGTTTCATGTAAGCTCTTTATGGTCTTCCCTTTTACAAGCAAAGATCCTTGTAGCTTCCCTTCTATGATGTTTTTAATAAATTCGTCGTGTCTTATTAAGTGTCCAATCATCTTGCCTCACAATACCATTAACTGATATTAGCCAGCCAAAATACTAAATTGTATAACAATATTTTGTTTTTTTCAAAGAAGCAGCTTCTTTTCCCCGCTATACAGGTTTTGAGAAGTTGCAGTAGCTTTAGGCGGACGAACTCCTATGCAAAATTGGAGATTTCTAGCACTTGTAGTTTCTGAGATTTCGTGATGAGTGAGTCAGTCAGTAACCTTTCGCTCTCTGAGTTAACATCAAGTGGAATTTTCCGTCATAATTCATGATGAGTTCGACCAAGACATCTATATGAAATGATCAATTCTACGACAGCAAATTCCACTCCCTATTAACTTAGAATAATGAGCTGAATCATCCCCCTCAGTATTCGGTACGGTATCACTAACACCCTGAATTTTGTTAGTCAATTATTGAAGCATGCGAACAATTATTGTTTCAGAGCCCAAGTGAAAGGCGCACTGTCGATATTCGAAGGAATATTCAAAGATTATAACGAACTACTGAAGAAGTGTTTGAACAAACAAGAGCCTGTAAGTATTCTCGCCTGATAATGTTGCCTATTCTATCGGACACAAAAACCAGCCCAATACAGGTTAGGTCACGTACCACCGCAAATGCATTTCTCCGGTATGTGGGTTTCCTCAAGATGTTTTCCTTCACCGCTGAGTACGTGTTAATCATTTGTGATCTAAACATGAATTCGAAAACAAATTAGACAATCATTGGTTTATTTATTTATTTAATTAGTACTGCCACATGGTTTACATTTATGCATTATACTAATTAACTTTAATTATATATATAGAGATCTGATGTAAATCACAGTTACGGCGTACCTAACTTACATAATATAATTGTCTTAATTTCTAACAAAAAGAAAAAGGAACAAAAAAGAAAACAATTAGAAAATTATATTAATATGGACCACCCATACAACAGCCATATCCCTCAATATGCCTATAAATCCAACAATTTATCTACATTCCTATCAGTTAGCTGTCATATGTGTGGTTCACATTTAATCATCAGTGATGATTAATGGTCCCGTCATTTAGAAAATGCTTATTAAGCTTACTTTTAAAATTGTAAAAATTATCATGAAATAAGTCTAAATCAGTGATACTATTTGAAAATGAATTATACTCGTTTAGGCCTGTGTTGGATTCGAAGCGACCTCAAAGTGAGACGCAAGCTTTCTACCAGTTGGGCTGCCTCTGGGTTGTTCAGGGATTACCATTTCTCAATGTCCCGTTTTAACACATGCAGAAACCAGCGCCATCAGTGGAACAGCTGACCGCAGCGCTGGTCGCGAGGGGCCAGGAGTTACAGGACCTCCAATGCGAGCTGGCTTCACTCAAAGTTGATAAAGAGGAGAAACAGCTGCTGCAGGCACAACTGGAGCTGTACAAGTAAGTTCATTTTTACATACATACAATACACCTGATGCCGGGCAGCAGCGGTATCAGTACTGGTTGGAGGCCGAGGAAATGGATTCTGGTAGGGTTCTAGCTAGAACATCACCGATTGAGAAATTGGTCGGTGTACTGCGGAACGGAAGGCGATCGGGGCAACCACCGTTCTACACGCCCTATCTATGGAGTAATGAAGGCGATTACTCCACCGATAAGAGCGCAGCTCTTAAATAAAGAGAGAGAGAGAGAGACAATATACCTAAGCTTAAGACATACCTGCGGACTTAGCACCGTAAGCGCGCGACTCTTTCTCGCCTCGACATACGTCACCCGTCACTCTCACAGTACTACACAGAAAGAGACAGATGATCTTTGTCGCGGCGAGAAAGAGTCGCGTGCTTACGGTGCTAAGCCCGCTGAGGGACTTTCCAGGCTACGTTCCTTAAAAACAATATAGATGGCGCTGTACGTTCGAAAAAACCGCGCGGCCTTCGACGCTCCACGCTCAATGTATACAGTCATGAGCAATATAATGTACCCATTTTAGGACTCTGTCGCACTAACATATTTGACATTTAGTGAGACTTGCAGTTCAATTTGTCAAAAAAGTTAATGTGTCATGGTACCAAAGTGTATACATATTAATGCTCGTGACCGTACCTACAGTTTCCCAATAAACACGCCGTCTATCCACAGGAGTGACTTCGAAGCTGAGCGCGAAGCTCGGGAGAAGATGGCGAGTGAGAAGGAAACCACGCTCACTGACTTGCGGACCACGCTGAGGAGGAATCAGGAGCTTGTTATGCAGGTAACATAAACAGCTTACTTAGCGCCTTACGGCCTCCGTGGTCCAGTGGTTGAGCATTGGGCTCACGATCCGGAGGTCCTGGGTTCGAATCCCGGCGGGGACATATAACAAAAATCACTTTGTGATCCCTAGTTTGGTTAGGACATTACAGGCTGATCACCTGATTGTCCGATAGTAAGACTACGTGAGCTAGAGCACGTGATAATCATTTATGATCCAAACATGAATTCGAAATCATTGCTTTAGGCCTGTGCTGGATTCGAACCTGCAACCTTAAAATGAGAGGCAAGCGTTCTGCCAACCGAGCTACCACGGCTTCCAATGACTGTTAAATACTACAACAAGTAATAAAAACAATTTTCATTATATTAATTAATAAAAATAACTTTTGTATTCCTAACAGCTGGAAGAAGTCCGCAAGTTGAATCCAAACATCTTCCGAAGCGCCACCGCTAAGAGATTGCAGCCGAACGTAACATCTCAGCCCACGGGGGGGTCCACATCAGGGCCCACGAGGGCCACGGGGGGGTCACAGGAGCCCCCCGGCTCGCGGAGGCAGGCCGCACCTGGCAACACTGCTACTGGCAATATGGTGAGTGTTCTTACTTTACCTTCTTTTTCGTATATAAAAGTATACACATACAGGGTGTTAGTGACATCGTAACGAAAACTAAGGCATGATTCAAACAATGATTCTGAGTTGATATCAAGTGGAATTTTCCGTCGCACAAGTATATTACGGAAAAAAAATACTACAATTTTCTTGACTTTTCCGACAAGAAATTCCACTTGATATCGACTCAGAATCATGATCTGAATAATCTCCCTTAGTATTCGTTACGCTGTCACTAACACCGTGTATAATAAATGTTTTCTGATTTCGTGAGTCGATAACCGACCTCACCAACCCTGGTGCCAGGGTTGTTATACTATCTGCACTCTAGCTGGTGTGTATTGTTGAATTTATTGTTCAAAAATCGATTTATTCTTTAAGAAATAATTGATATTGTAATCCAGATGCAACTTATGATGGGAACTGTATATCGAGTACGACTTTATCACGTCATAAGCCAATAGAAGGAACGGGACAGACAATTAGCAGCTGTTAATTTTAAAATGAACGAGTGAATGAATGAATGCTCGGAAGTGTCAAATAGGTACCTCACTTATATGTAACCAGTTTGACGTGTGCTGTCAACTTATTTCTATCGGGTTGTTTAAATTTATGACTATCCGTCCCTTTCCTTTTCGGCGGATAAGAAAATGACAGGTATAACTTAAAATACAATTAGATGGTGTGTACTGAAATTAGCACCAATATACAGGGTGTTTGTTAGTAAAAAAAAACTTTGAAGGATGTTTCAGACCATGATTCTGAGTTGATATCAAGTGGTGTTTTCCGTTTTAAATTCTTTTTATGTATTTTCCGACAAGAAATACCATTTGATATCAACTCAGAATCGTGGTCTGAATCATCTCCCTCAGTATTCGGAACGGGGTCACTAACATTTTTTATATTTTGTTATAACAAGACAACTATAATATGGTCCAGCGTCTTCGCTCGTTTTCCTATCTACTTTCGGTTAAAAATATTATAAAATGTATAATAAAATATATTGTATTGTAGTTGTTTTTACACAATACATATTGATGTCGTTCACGAAAGTCAACTTAGCGCGGCTAAGATCACTTTCCCTTAGAAAGAAGATTTATTAAGGGTGGTATTAATAAACTAATCTCAGCTTTGAGATTGCTCTCAAGACCATGTCAATGTGACAGTTGTTATATAAAAACAGGGATTTGAGCATGATCTTGAGGGCAGTCTCAGCTGAGATTAGTTTATTACATACATACATAAACTCACGCCTATTTCCCACCGGGTGTAAGCAGAGACTATAGAATTCCATTTGCTTCGATCCTGACACATTTCTCTTGCTTCCTCCACATTCATCAATCGCTTCATACACGCACGCCGGTTCAGAGTAGATCGTATTAAATCTTTTCTAAGGACATCTCCAATTTGGTCATCGTAAGTCCTTCTCGGTCTTCCTCTGCCAGCCCTACCATCAACTTTCGCTTTATATTAGTTTATTAATACCACCCTAAGTATGAATAAAACGTCGTGTGATGTTCAATTTGTTTAACAAGCGGTAACGAGCGAACTATCTACTTCTTCACTACCGTGTGTACTCATCCATTTAGTATCTTTATTGTATCTACCTACAAAATGTAAAAACAGACGATGAGTCGCGGTGTACAGAAAAACCTGTCGATAGTTTTATGAGACACCGTTTTGATTGTAAAATGTTTATTGTTACTTTGAATGAATATTTAATAAAAATATAAAGATCATAAAGTTAACTTACTCAACTTAAATAGCCTATATTTCTTCAACTTTCTTATTGTTCCTCATTACATTATGCACCTGACCTAAGATCACGCTTTATTTCCCGTTGGGGTAGGCAGAGATCGCGGAATTTCACATACGACCTGGACACGCCACTTTCGTTTCTTCAACTCTCATCAAAGACTTCATAAATTCTCGCCGGTTTAGAGTACTGGCCTTTCATTAAAAATATCCTGGATCTGATCGCGGTATGTACAGTCACGAGCAATATAATGTACCCACTTTAGGACTCTGTCGCACTAACATATTTGACATTTAGTGAGACTTACAGTTCAATTTGTTAAAAAAGTTAATTGGACATGGTACCAAAGTGTATACATATTAATGCTCGTGACCGTACGCCTTGGTCTTCCCAGCGGCGTAGCGTGGGTGTCGGCCGCCCGGGGCGGAAGACAATTTTGTCGCCCTTTTATTTAGATATTTCAATTTAATGTATACTATACATTACATACATTAATTCGCGTTTTTTAAAATATGCAAAATTAAATGTATATTTTTCAATCTTTCTGAGAGATTTTCTTAATATTTTTTTCCGTAAGAACCTTGTACAGATTATTAGTAAACTACAAAAAAAATCTGCCAAATCGGTCAAGCCGTTTTTATGTTATGTCGTGACAACGTAGGTTGCTACCGACCCACTAAGGTTGATTAATTCTTTCAAATATTTTTCCGAGGTTCGCGTTCACTGGGCACCCTCAGGCCTGTTGTCTTAAACGCTGTACCGGGTGAGAGCCTTCAGCGCTCCCCATTTGTCCGGCCAACTAGTTAATGCCATCCGCGGCAAATCTACAATAAGTGACGTCAAAAAAAAAGCAATCCGTCCTAGCTTTCTGGGTTGGTCCCCTACCCCTGCATCCATCCACATTTATACTCATAACTTTCTTCGTTATAAGCCGTGCATTCCTCCTCATTACATGCCTATACAATTCTACTTTATAATCTATGTGATGGTAAGTCTACTTACATAAATATATGTTTATTCATTAAACCCAAAAGGTCCGCAAAAAGCAGAAGGTGGATAACTCAGAAGATCGCGAGAAGACACCGCCGCCACTGCGATATGATTGCCCAGTATGCGACAAACCGTTCAAGACATTACTCCTACTACAGCAACATGTTGACAGTTGTTTATTGTAAATAAGAGACTTGTCTACGAATGGACTAGCATTGTTAACATACATAAAACATAAATAGCCTATATACGTCCTACTACTGGGCATAGATCTCCCCTCTTTTAACTGGAAGGGGTATAGATCCTAGCAATGTTATTGCTGTTTAATTATCTAACATTCAGACTGAATGGGTTACGCATCACGCGCGGCGCGACAATTATCGCGGGCTTCGACCAATAGATAGTTAGATACATAGACAAAATCTTTATTTAGGTTACAATGGTTGCGCGATTGCGTCTATTAGTCAGAACACGCGATATATATCGCACTTCACGCGATAGCGATACCCGTGCCGACTTGGCTGGAGTAACAGCTAGCAGTATTTTACAGAAGTGTGAGGGGATTGCTAGGCCGGTTGTCAATGCGGCCTAGCAATCCGAAGGAAAAGTCTCCAATAGATTGTCACATGCCTCCGAAAATAGTTGTTTTCACACTGTTTTCCATAACTGTTAAGAATGTTTAAATACCTATCATTTACATAACGCCAATTCAAGCGTCGGGTTCATGAATACCCCCGAAGGGGGATAGCGTTGACAGATTCAAATTAAATTCAAATTTAAAAGTATCTTTATTCTGTAGGTAACAAAGTTACACTTTGAAACGTCAATTAAGAGGTGTACAGTAGATACGCACACTGCTCGCCAGGATGCAGGCATGTTTAAGGGTGGTATTGATACTAATCTCAGCTTCGAGACTGCCCTCAAGTGACTGTGACAGTTCTTATATAAAAACAGGGACCTAAGCATGATCATGGTAAGCATGATGATGGCAACAGCCTCCGTGGTCTAGCGGTTAGAGCGTTAGGCTCAAGATCTTGAGGTCCGGGTTCGATTCCCGATGGGGACATTGTCGAAATGACTTTGTGAGACTGTCCTTTGTTTGGTAAGGACTTTTCAGTAAGTAAGATGATTCCGTGTTTCGGAAGGCACGTTAAGCCGTTGGTCCCGGCTATTAGCTGTAAAAACACCTCTACCAACCCGAAGTGGAGCAGCGTGGTGGAGTATGCTCCATACCCCCTCCGGTTGATTGAGGGCAGGCCTGTGCCAAGCAGTGGGACGTATATAGGCAGTTTATGTAAGCATGATCTTGAGGGCAATCTCAGCTGAGATTGGTTTATTAATACCACCCGTAGTGCCGTGTGTAACTGGGGGGCGAAACTAATGCCGTAACCAGGCACAAATCCCTGAAACCACGTGATAACAACAGAAAAGACGAGGTTGAGGTGGCTTACAAGTTACGCAGCACTGCATTTTTTTATAAATAAAAGTTATCGATATTTTTCATAATGAGTACGGATTTGTCAAATATTTGTTCGTAAATAAAGCTTAGTAGAATAGCACGCGGGTATTCGAAGACATTTCTAAAATGTATTTATTTAAATTTAGTTTATCTCAAAGCATTAAATGCTAATAAAAAGAAATTTATTATATTTTGTTATTTGTGAGTTTCCACCTAATTATTGCCAGTAGTAAAAAAATGTTTTGTGTAAATTGCATTTAATGATTATTATTTGAATATTTTTCTGTAGTTATTTATTATAATAAATCATATTTTCTGTGAATGATTCTTTTCTATATTTATTATAGATATTCCTTACACCTACTATTCATTAAAATAGGTAAGACTTTATTATTCTAGATAATAAATCGTTGTGTAAGCGTGGCTTTTCTTGATTTTGTTTCGCAGATTTGAATGAAAGATCTCAAAAGGCCACATCAAAGTAATTCATCTGAAAAGCAATATTGCAATTTGACATTTGCGCATATAAAAATAAGTGCGCAATGTCGACAAATGTCAAATAGCAATAGCAATATTGCTTTTTAGATGAATTACTTCAATGTGAACTTTTTAACCCCCTGTTCATCTAAAGAGCAATTCGGTTTTAAGTTAACCGTTGTTTGACATGACGTAAATTCCTCTTATGTGTGATTACGTTAATGGGCTGATGATGATGTGTGTGACTTTAGTTTTCACAGAAAACTGCTTCATGTCGGAAAAGTATCAAATTGGAGAATTGCTTTTTTAGATGAAATGATCCCTTGCTCCCTTTTTTTTTTCATTTTTTTTTCGATTTTCTACTAATGTTGCTCTAATACATGTCATGTCAAAGAGGTCTACTATGCAGTTGTATCTATCTTAGCCGATTTACTGTTTCTTACGTATCTATAACATAACATACATAAATAATCTATATGTGTCCCATTGCTGGGCACAGGTCTCCCTTCCATTAACAGGAGGCTCCAGCTGCTACACAGCTAGTTGAACATACCTACATGTTGTTAGTGGCACCGTACCGAATACTTACGGGGATAGGGGGATGATTCCGACTATGATTCTGACTTAATATCAAGTGTAATTTTCCATCGCAAAGTATGGAATTGAAAATTATTTGAAGCAACACAAAAAATATTAGATAATACATTTTCTACGGAAAATTCCACTTGATCTTAACTCAGAACCATGACCTGAATCATCGCCCTCAGTATTCTGTATTAACGGCCTCCGTGGTCCAGTGGTTGAGCGTTGTGCTCAAGATCCGGAGGTCCCGGGTACAAATCCCTGTGGGACAAATTACAAAAAGGACTTTGTGATCCCTAACTAGCTTTACTTTAATAACTGGCATGACTTTATGTAAGTGTGTTGTGTTTAACTGCGAATGAGACAGACAGTCCGCGCATATTTTTACACTATAACCCTTTTCGCAGCGATTAACTGCAAATAATTTACAATCTAAAGATCAGAAAGAAGACGTAGAAAAACGTGTCGATTATATTTAAAACTTGATTGATATTATAATCGACGAATCAATGTAATTGCACAATTTTCCATATCGAATAGGTACATAATTTTGAACCTAAGAAATTAGTCAACTATTCGCATTTTTATTACACCACATAGCATGGACACCGCCTACATTAACGATATGGCCAAACGTTGATTGATACATCATTAAACGTTGACGTTTCAACGATATGGTCAACTTAAGTTGGCCATTTCATGGAAAATGACCATTTCATAAAATGGTCGAACACATCATGAAATGATCAATTTTACGATCTGGCCACGACATAGACACGAAATCTTTTTTCTTTGGCGTTTTTTTTTTACTAACGAAGCAAAGAGTTTCTAACTCTTTTCTAACCCGTTTGTTTTTTTTCCAGGTCTACACTTGTCCTAAATGCTTGAGGTTCTCCAGTGACCAGTACAAAGCAATGGAGGACCATTTCGACTTCTGCTTAGATGACTTCTAACTGTAAGGATGTCCCTTTCCTTTATTAGTATTTAGACAAGGATGTGCTCAGCAAACGAGTTAAGGTCCCACTCGTAGAGTTCGGTACCGGTAGATGTTCGTGGCCAACTTGCCGAAATTACATAATAAATAGATACAAAATTAGCCAGATTTCTGTGTGTATTTCAAAAAGTTGTACCCAAGAATACCCAGCTAAGTTGCAGTGTCTTAGCACTAGCTAGCATTTTAATACAAAGCCAACCAACCAACCTAACCAACAATCAACTGATTATAAATGACTGAAAATGTATGGGATGGGATATTTTACTACTTAATCAATACCTTGGAATGTAGGGGATACCAATTTAATGGTAACACTCATGTAACACATACGTCATCAAACGGCTAACAATGGCGGCTTTACATACCTTGTTTTATTATACCATGCATTTTCATTCGTGTAACTTCGTTTTTAACTAAGCATAGCCTCAATCCCATACATTTTAATCGATTACACTGTCAATTTTTGTAATCGTTTGCACTTTAAGGCCCCTGGAACGCTGTCGGTACCGCCTCTGCGTGGGTTGAGCCTAAATGTAATGTTTGTACAACTGATAAATGTGATTAGATTTAAAATTAAGACAATCAAATGCAGATTTTTAGGTTATTTTGCTGTTTTTAATTTTGTTTCCATTCAATATACAATCAATATACAATATCGAATCTGTATGTGCATAGCGTACAGTCATCAGCAATATAATGTACCCACTTTAGGACTCTGTCGCACTAACATACTTGGCATTTAGTGAGACTTACAGTTCGATTTGTCAAAAAAGTTAATGTGACATGGTACCAAAGTGTATACATATTTATGCTCGTGACCGTACGTACCTACAAGTCATATGTGATAGTCCAAATCAACTTTATATTTAAGTCCCGTGTAAGGACTTTTATCGCGGCAGGCGCTTACGCCGTTACGTATTCAATTTTTATAGACGTATGTTTAAAAACGGCTTAAGTGCCGCATTAGATTACCATAATTATATTTTAAAAGTGTTTCCAATTACTTTTTGTCATATTTTAGGGCATTTGTGGCGCTTCTTGTAAAATGAATTCATTACTTAAATTAGAGTGCCCCTACCATCATCCAGCGTGGAACTGTGCATACACCAATATACAGGGTGTTAGTGACATCGTAACGAAAACTTAAGGGGTGATTCAGACCATGATTCTGAGATGATATCAAGTGGAATTTTCAATCGCAAAAGTAATTAACTAAAATTTTCATGAATTTCACTTGATATCAACTCGGAATCGTGGTCTGAATCATCCCCCTCAGTATTCGTTACGGTGTCTCTAACAACCTGTATAATTGTATATGATTGAAGAGAGTCATCATTTAGTATTTTTATAAAGAATAGGACTCGAAGAGTGGAAAGAACATTTGATTTTATAGTATACGGTAGCTGAATTGTATTACAATATTTGTATACGACTTTTTCTAAAAAAAAAAAAAAAAAACTCCAATTTTATGGCAACATTTATAAATAGATTAAAAGTAATTCAGTGCTTATTTTAGCATTTATTTTATTAAATTAAAAACTGATTTGACAAATTAATATTACAGATTAGCCATGATAGTCTGGATTTTTTTTTATAAGTATTGGAACAATGTTTGAAGTATTTTATAATGTAGCAATCCGTTCTTGTGTCGTGATTTCATCTTAACTTATAAGGAAGTAGCTATTGATAAAATAGTAGTGATTGTCAATTTAGTGCCATTTTATAGAAATTATAGGAAATATATTTTGAATGTTAAATTATTCTCATAGAAAATTATACTGCAGCAGTGGCAGCCCTAGCGCGGTGCGAGTAATTTTTAATAATAATTATAATTTTCATAACTAAAAATGTTGACTTAATGCTAAATGCTGACCATCTGCAAACTGTACCTACCATTTTTAAGGCGAATAAATGGATTATGAGGTGTGCTAACCGGGCGCCGAAATGGGGGAGGGGACATCAACCAAGACTGGTTCACCCTGGCTGCAAACTAACTTCATCGGGTTAAATTGCGGTCACATACTCATACCGGGTAAATTTCGGTGGCCGTAAACATACATAACATAACATAACCAGCCTATATACGTCCCACTGCTGGGCACAGGCCTCCCCTCAATCAACCCGTTGGTCCCGGCTATTAGCCGTAAAAACACCTCCACCAACCCGCATTGGAGCAGCGTGGTGGAGTATGCTCCATACACCCTCCGGTTGATTGAGGGGCCGTAAACTAATCGAAAAAAAAAATGTATTTTAAGGAGCTAAGGGGTGCCACTTTGAGGCCACGCACCACCTAAATATTTTGCTAGGGCCGGCCACTGTACTGCAGTTTTAGTTTTACAGCAAAAATAAACTTATATTTACGAATATTGAGAGACAGTTTGAAATTGTAAGAACTTTTTACATAAATAGTAGAAGCGATAACACCTTTATCAACACAATTTTAAACTGCATGTCATGTAGTAAAAATAGTTTTACAAAAATTAAATTAGTTTTAAAAAGCATTGATCGTTAGTTATCATCCTATTTGGTGACGTTACCAGTTATTATAATTATTAATATTACAGGGGGGTTAAAAAACCGTTTCGAAGCAATTCATATAAAAAGCAATATTGCAATTTGACATTATAAAAGTAAGTACGCAACATAGATTTACTACTACTGTAGATCAGCGCTCAAAAAGTGGGACGCAAAGTTACTGTTAATATAGCGACGTTGACAGTACTTTACCTCAGTGCGCGATTAGGCGCCGAACTGGCAACACGGGGTAGTGCGTGGTAAAAACTTGCAAAATTAGCACGCACAACGCTTAACCTCTTAATCTCTGGAGCACCGACGCCGTAAAATCGCACTGCTGGGCAAAGGCTTCTCTTTCCTCTTTCCATTTTTCACGGCCCTGTGCGGACTCCGGCAAGTATCCAAGTCGTCACTCCATCTCTTTCGAGATCTACCACGACGCCTGTTCCTAACAAAACGGTATTAAATTTGTAGTACGTAAATTGCAACTAATAGTGACGTCATACTCATATTGTTTTCATACCCTTTCTTTCGAAATTCCTACTTTCAAGTGTCTATAAGTTACTATTATAGTTTTAAAATAATTTCGATTACCGTCATGAGTCATGTTTGCCGCATGCACCCTGAGCGGTGGGTACGGATCGTCCCGCCTTGAGTGCTTGTATTTTATAAAATATAATTTGTATATGTGACCAAATAGGACGATAACTCAATTTCCATCGTATATTCCATAATAAATGTATTAATTCCTAAAATAAGAATGAAATGGCGTGTGATTGTTATAAGACTGTTTTGGTTATGTCCTAGTAGATAGTAATTTTAGTGATATGTTACCTATTTTAATGTCTGCCTAATTTTGAACAGGCTACCAATGTTTTTCGTCAGCAAGAAAATTAAATATAATAATTCCATTGTGTCTTCCTTACGTGTATTATACGTTTGTGTATTCCTACAGGGCTAATATGCGCAACGTGAGAAAATTATCGAACGATTCGATAAATTTTGTCGAAAGAAAAAAGAAAGAAAGAAAGTTTATTGAGTTCAACAAACAAGTAACTAAGGCCCTTAAAGTTATACTAGATAACTGTATTTCATTAGCCAGTGGTGCTAATTCCTGTAAGTACCATCTAATTTTATTTTGAGTTATATCTGTCATTTTCTTATCCGCCGAAAAGGAAAGAGACGGGTAATCGATAAGCATAAAATTTATGGAACACACGTCAATGTTAAGCACAAATCTAAAACAACCGTCTAAAAATTTTATATTGGCCAATAACCTGACAGAATTATGTTGACAGCTGGCGTCAATCGGTTTGCATACCAGCGAGATACCTTTTTAATTTGGCCGGGTTATTCATTCATTTACTCATTCTTCGTAAAATTAAGAGCTGTCAATCATCCGTTTCTTTCCTTTTCGGCGGATAAGAAAATGACAGGTATAACTTAAAAGTAAAATTAGGAGGTGTCTGCAGGAATCGGGGCCAATGTCTTCCCAAATTGACATTCGATAAGTTTGTTTTTTTCCCCCCAAGATGCGTGTCACGTGATTTTGTTCGTAATTTGACAGAACGACATGACTGATTTGGGTTCACATAACACCAATCGGCAAAATGACATAATTGTATCGTCAGAATCGATAAAACGACCGTGACAAAATTTTATCACGTTGCGTATGATATCCCTATTAATGATTATTAATTTATGACAAATTGTTCATAAAAGTAATATACTTAATACTGTTACATCTTTTGTAGACTTGCAAAAGTTGTCAGTGATGTTCTATTCTGGATTTCAAAGACGTGATTAATATCCAGTTTATTATGTACTAGATAAGTTGTCAAGTGTGACTGTTATCAGCACAAATGTGTTAACATTATCATCGACGTCAAAATATTTTGTTCAAATTATAATTTAGATACTAAATCGTCTATGTTTCATTGATGCTACCTTCACGAACATTCTGTGTTAACTGGGCAACGGTGCTGATTCCTGTACTTTATTTTAAGTTATATCTGTCATTTTCGTATCCGCCGAAAATGAAAGGGACGGGTAATCGACAAGCATGCATTAATATGTATACACTTTGGTACCATGTCACATTAACTTTTTTGACAAATTGAACTGTTAGTCTCACTAAATGTCAAATATGTTAGTGCGACAGGGTTCTAAAGTGGGCACATGATATTGCTCACGACTGTACACACACTCCTATGGAACACACGTCAATTTAAGGCATAAAAAACTGTTGTTATATTGGCCAATAACTCTACGAAATTAAATTGACAGCACATGTCAAACGGGTTGTTCCTTCATTTTAAAATTAGCACTTGTCAATCATCGGTCCCTTTCCTTTTCGGCGGATAAGAAAATGACAGGTATAACTTAAAAAATAGGATGTGTCTGCAGGAATCTGGGCCATTATGTGTTTAGATACTTTACGGAGGTATAAAAATGAAGGTTAAAAGGCCACATTGAAGCAGTTCATCTTAAAATGCAGTATTGCAATTTGACACTTGCGAATATACTGGGTGTTAGTGACATCGTAACGAATACTGAGGGGGTTGATTCAGACCATGATTCTGAGTTAAAATGAAGTGGAATTTTCCGTCGCAAAATTCATGTTTTTTTTTTTAGTTTTTTTAAATTATTTTCAATTCTATACTTTTGCGATGGAAAATTCCACTTGATATTAACTCAGAATAATCAGATGAATCATCCCTCTCAGTATTCGTTACGATGACACTTACACCCCGTACAAGTACATACGGTAGCCATACAAGTAGGTATGGGTGTTAGTGACACCGTAACGAATACTGAGGGGGATGGTTCAGACCATGATTCTGAGTTGATATCAAGTGGAATTTCGTGTCAAAAAATTCATGAAAATTTTTCTTTTCTTTTTAATTATTTTCCAATCCATACTTTTGCGACGGATATTTCTACTTGATATCAACTCAGAATCATGGCCTGAATCAACCCCCTCAGTATTCGTTACGATGTCACTAACACCCAGTAGGTAAGTGCGCAATGTCAAATAGCAATATTGCTCTTTAAGATTAATTACTTAAATGTGGCATTTTAACCGTTTTAAACGTTGTATAAATTGATTGATGACAGGAAACCTAGCATCGAGACAAACCATTCCTGGTTTAGCGATGCTATGCGTCAAAACTGTATACTAAAAGTTTATCAAATAAATAAATTTAAAAAAAAACCCCGTAGGCTTAAATTAAGAATTGCAATGACGATAGGAAGGATGAAGGGTGACCACCTTTGCCCACAATATTGGTCCGTAAGATAAGTATGACTATTTATGATGTAGTTTGTGTGTGTGTTTTTGTGTTTGTTTTCGTACCTCGTGTATGTGAATAGAATTCAAAGGGTATAAGAAAAAGACAGATAATTTTCAAAATGTATATATTTCATGGAACCCGTAGCGTTTCTTAGCTGCCTTTATAAAATTTATACAAATATTAATATTTTACTAATTCATATATTTTTAACAATAATTTCACAGGTCCTATAAATTGTTTAACATTTTTCGTATCAAGTTTGCTACCCTAATGTCTTGGGACAAAAATTGGCACCATTGGTGTAAGCGCGTTCCGTTATTTGCAAAAGACGTAATGATTATTTTTTTTAATTAAATTTAAAAGTAGAGCAATGCACGAGCTACATATTTGAATGATATTTGTAATTGGAACGCACTTTTCAAAATAATTGGCTATCGTTTTTAAAATAAAAAAGGTCTTTGAAGAAGAAACGCTAAAATAAACTTAAAGTTGAGATTCGAACGCAGTGAAGAGAAGTTTTAAATTCAATAAGTAAACACCGCAAATAAAGATACAATTAGAAAAGAGTTAAAACACTGGTAAAACACAGATTAAAAATAAATAGCAACAAGTAATAAATAGGTCAGAAGTAATAAAAAAATAATTCTTTATAAATACTTAAAAGCTAAATTAAATTACTTAGAAATTAAACTATCGCTTGTTACAACCAAAATGTGTTTAAAGCAAAAAGATCGACTACTCAAGACGAAAAAACTAAAATACTTTTCTTAATTTTCTATGAATCAATGCTGAAAAAACTCATTTAATGTGTAGGTACATTTATAATGGTTCTGTATGACAAGAGAAGCATAGAAGGATAATCAAAAGATCGGTAGAAAAAGTTAAAAATAATTATGAACAATTTAAAAACAGAAGCTTTTTCAAAGGCGTGTTTTCGTATGTATTAACACGTTTATTACAGTATTTTTTTACTTTAAATTATTTCAATGTTATATTAAATATATTTTGCAGAAAAGCACGATTCAGACTATGATGCTACAGATTTATAAGCCACTCGCGTGAACATGTTATGCTATGGTTAGCCGCTTTAAATCATAAACTAACAATAAAAGTATCTACAATGTTAGTACAAAAGAATTTCAAGAAAAGCGTAAGATAATTAAGAAATACTGTGATTGGAATGCGTCGCTATATAAATTGAATTTAAATCTAGAAAGTTCTCGAGACAGTATTAGTTAGATGTCCAGCATCGGAAGAGAAATTCTGCCCCAAAGTAGGTCCTAGTACCTAGGAGGTGGTCTAATATAATTAATTAAACAAATCTTTAATGTACTTTACACTCCCGTGCTCAAGCTTACAACACTTAATAACATAAAATGTATATTTTTCAATTTTTAAATTGTATAATAATTCTTAATATACACAATCTAAATACAAATTATGATAACATTATAATTAGTTTCGGACGCAAATTTTGCGCCCGGTAGACTAGAATACATTGAGGATGAAGCAGATGTCCAAAGGTAATGAATTTGTTTCTGCTTGGCAAAGCGGTGGATTTAAAAAAACCTCTGGTATGTTCCCTGTTGGTTTACATGTGCGGCGTTGTCACTCGGTCGGGTTGTACGTCATGTAGTTGAGATTGGGTAGTGGCTGAATGCGTGTTAGCGTTTGCCGACGAAGTCGATCATTTGATCTATCTGTTCCTCCTCGTCTAGAAGGTACAAAGACTCCATGCAACCCTTGAAGTAGGGCGTGGTGAAACATTTTGCCCTGGAAATAATAAATAAAAAACAAACAATTAGTATAAAGATTTTAATTGTAGTTCCCTGAAACATAGCTTGATTAACGTGACGACGTCGCCTTATAGCAAAACGTCGTAAGTGCATTTTTTCAAAATGTCATTTTCGTCAACAAAACCTTAAAACATGCTACTATCAACCCGCGTAAAAATTGTGACAACTTTATTGGATTGAAATTAGCGCGTCTGTTTGCAACAACTATCGAGCCAAACCATTCATTAATTAAAAAAGAAAAATAATGTGTACGGTCACGAGTAGGTACTAATATGTATACACTTTGAAACCATGCCACATTAACTTTTTGACAAATTAAACCGTAAGTCTCAATAAATGTCAAATATGATAGTGCGACAGGGTTCTAAAGTGGGTACACGATATTGCTCATGACTGTATATGGTAATATTCGTTACAATCATTCACTCTTCCATTTTCAATTTGTGTGAATCAACACGTTATCTGAAACAAATGTTTACCAAAAAAGAATAAACTTTGAAAATTGCCGTCACAAACTCTTTTATTTATGTCTTTCTGTCTATTTTAAGGTTTTGTTGACTGCGAAATTACGCTTACGAAGTTTTCACTATAAGGATTTCAATATCAAAAAAGTGTGTTCTGATGCCTGTCAAAATAATCAAGCTATATTTGAAATGAGTATAAAACGCGGCAAAGGCTTAGTGCAAAAGGTTCCAGTGCTTAATAATCGTTTTTTTTTTCTTTTAAAGTTGCGTTTTTGTGACTACGCCTGTTGCTGTGTCTACATTTACCACGCAACAGAGACGCGTCTTTTTTTTGACGTGACTTATTGTGGACAATGCAAATGGCATGAAGCCATTGGCCGGAGTAGATGCGTCGACTTGTCACAAAAACGTAACTTTAACTTCAAATATTCTAAGCCAAGGAAAGCCAGCTAAATAAATGAAATGTTCCACGACTGATTTAGCAGACTACTTAATTTACATAATATAGCATTACGCCCCCCTGAAGGGGGTAGCAAAGGTGTATATTATATACACCCACTCCACCCCAGTTATATTGTAACTCCCATGTACAGTCATGAGCAATATAATGTACCCACTTTAGGAGTCTGTCGCACTAACATATTTGACATTTAGTGCAACTTACAGTTCAATTTGTCAAAAAAGTTAATGTGACATGGTACCAAAGTGTATACATATTAATGCTCGTGACCGTATTAGGGGGCAACCCTATTGTCATTAAACGGCCATAAATCCTGGATGGAAAGCACGCGATAGCAATAAGAGTTATTGTGTTAAAATTCACATACTGTATAAAATATGTTCGTGGAACATTCCTACAAAGTTAACAAATGTTTTTTTTATTAGATAACTTTGCTTGCTCCCCAAATTCATAAATCAAATGGCATTACAGAAATGCATACATTATGACAGGCAAACATTTCGTTGCAAGCAAAATTTCCTAGATGAAAAATTTGGAAAATTAATTGAAGTGTGCAAATGTTAGTAAAACGTGCGTTATTGAAATAAGGATTATAGTCAGCGGTGCAGTGTGTTTTAGAGATAATAATAAGTGCAGTTTAAAGATGTGAGAATTATGGCAAAAGATATGCAACTTGTTTAGAAATAGCGGTGCAGAGTGATAGAGAAATCTGAAAGTGCCAAACCCCAGAAGAATAAAAAATAAAAAAAAAACTGTTAGTACAAAAATAGGGTGAAGAAAAAAGGTTAGGGTGAGTTCAGATAAAAAGCAGTCTCGGGTTCCTTCGGATAGCGTTCCACGTTTGATCTGTTAAACGTTATACCCCTCTTTGACGTAGCATTATTAGAGTTAACATATCTCTCCTGTCTTTCGTACTAACTTGTATACTTTTTGTGCGAACATTACTTACTTAGGGGTAATTAATAAATTAATTAATTAATTTATCATTATTATACTTAATGCCGAAATGACTTCAGCTTTGCAAATGTCAAAGTCTAGCAGTAGCTAGACTCCTCATCTCCTTAGCATTATCCCGTTCTTCACTGGGTACGGTTTTTACACAAGCGACTGTCTGTCTGACCTTCCATCTCGCTAAGGGAAAACCAGCCCAAGCAGTAGCTAGAGTATGACGCTGCTTTCAGATGCAGCCGGTTGGGTAGGTAATGAAAAAAGGCGTTGAAACAAAAAAAAAAAAAACTGGGCTCTTGAATCTAAGAATAAGACATTAGTATCTCTCATCTCCTTCGCACTAATGATGCTACGTTAAATAGGGTATTAAAGGACATACTCCATACAGAAGACAATGTAACGTAATACAATTATCTATAGAACGCGAAACGCTTCACAATGCGTGACTGTTTTCTGCCTGAAGCGTAAGAGGAGGTTAGGTTAGAAAGTATAGGTTAGGAAAAAAAACGTAAGGAAAAAATAAAAAAAAAATAAAACATAAAATACCTAAATCCCTGGATCGGCCCCGTGTAATTGTTTTATATATGTCTTGAAGAGTTCGAGCTGATCGGTTTCTCGGAGCACCTCAACGCACCCTTTGAAGTAATCTGTCGTGAAACAGTCTTTCCTGTACCCCAAAAGAACAGAACACGTTTTAATATCGCATACATACATTTTAAAGCTACATCTAGTAATGGGGTCTATTTCCCGCATTTAGTAAGGGTTTCCAGCAAAGCGGAGAAGAGAGGAGACGCGGATACAGATTCAACTAATTACGACGTGCAAGAAACGTGTAGCTCTGGACCTCGCGGTGATTGGTTGATATCTGGCAACATTTCCGTTCGTCGTCTCTCCTCTCCGATTTGTTGGAAACCCTTACATCTTCATCGCGTTATCCCGTTTTTCACAGGGTCCGCTCACCCTGAAGATTTGACAGGTTTGGTGTTTTACAGAAACGACTGCCTGTCTGATCTTCCAACCCGTGAAAGTAACATAGTTACACTTTGAATCGTCAATTTTACATAACGAACGTCTCATCCGCCTAAAACTACTGCAGCTTAACACAACCTGTATAGCCGGGGAAAAGAAGCTGCAAGAAAAATCTCGGCACAGGGCCCTAGACGTTCTTTAATCACTAACTTAATGCTTAAATGTATCTTAATGCTAGTAGTCTATCCTCCTGAGGCCTATATTTACAGACAATAGTTAAACAATGGGGTTTGGATTTTAAAGGACTTAGGGCCCTAGGATCTTATAACTATCCCCAAATAAGGTTCATATTTGTGCCTCTTTGGTGCCTTCATATTCTTGTATATTCAAGGATGATGTGGGTAGTAACATACCCTTCGTCATGTTATTGGCGATGTTACCTGATGAACCTTTACATATAATACAAACAGTTGTCTAAACACGAATTTACTAATTGTCAGCGTACTTCTTTCGAGTAAATACGTTTCCGGCAAATAATAGTGAATTGAGGGTAGTTACACCCAAAACGTGTTTATGGCAACAATTCCTCAGTGGTGCCGTGACTACGGTCGTAGCAACACGACCGCTGAGATTTGTGTCCGTCAAAACAGTAACATATTGGTGCTGATTCCTGTAAACACCATCTAATTTTATTTTAAGTTAAACTTGTCATTTTCTTATCTGCTGAAAACGAAATGGACGGATAATCGGCAGGCATAAAATTTATGGAACACACGTAAATTTTAGGCTCTAAATTTTATATTGGCCAATAACCCGACAGAATGAACTTGACAGCACACGTCAAACGGGTATCATTTAGCATATATGAGTGAGATGCCTATTTTATACGCCCGGGTCATTCATTCATTTTAAAATTAACAGTATTTAATCATCCGTCCCTTTCCTTTTCTACGGATACGAAAATTACAGATGTAAGTTAAAATAAAATAAGGTTGTGTATGCAGGTATCGGGGCCATTATACATCAATGTCAATTAAACCGTATAAGTAATACCAACATACCGGCACAAGGAATATAGCTGCGGCTCTCTGAATAGTGTGTAGCAGTCGTCGCAGATGCGATCGAGGCGGGCGAAGATTGCGGCGTCGTATACGCCCTTGCACTGGAATACAAATAGGTTAGTTAGAATATTTTATTTTACAAAAAAAAATTTGAAGGAATGCTTTTAAATTTTTTTTTTCTCTTAACCCCCGACGCTATGCGGAGAGGTTATAAGTTTCATCCCTTTGTCTCTCTATCTGTACATCCGCGTCATCATAGCTTCAGAACGGATAATTAACCGATTTGGTGGTATTTTTTTGCTCCAAAATGCTACATATCTATCGACAGACGCCAAGCGTACGTACTTATTTAGTAACTATTATTCACCTTTCGTGGACAAAAGATCTGTCAAGATTAATCTAGAAAATTCAAGATGAATTTTATTCTTCAGCATTTTCTTTTTTTGACGAGACTTATTGTAGCCGCAGATGGCATTAACTAGTTGACTGAACAAAAAAATCTTCAGCGTAATCAAAGTCAATCTTGTAAGGTACCTGGAGGTTGAAGAAGGAGCGGCGCGCGACGTGGTGCTGCGTCTGCGCAGGGGGCGCGGCCGCC
This sequence comes from Pectinophora gossypiella, assembly GCF_024362695.1. NCBI lineage: Eukaryota > Metazoa > Arthropoda > Insecta > Lepidoptera > Gelechiidae > Pectinophora > Pectinophora gossypiella. Next base: position 2,474,033 of record NC_065420.1, on the reverse strand, counting down.
GCGCTGAGCGCCAGCGCCGCCAGAGCCGCGCACGCCAATTGCAACGAACTTAGATGCATCTGGAACAACGGTAAGTACGTTTTGTTTAAATAGTTTTTAGGCTATCATAATTACTAGTCAGTGTCCTAAAATATAACATAACATAAGCTCATAACTATATCCCAATGGGATAGTCAGAGGTACATTCATCGCGAAAAGAACTAAGTACCCATACCTCACCGAGCTTTCTGCCAGACCAACGTGATAGGTGCCGTATCGCCGCCTATAATGGTCGAGACAACTGTGTTAGTGAAAACTGTACTTAAGATAAATTAACTCATTGGTGCAAGTCCGGGGTTCCAACCGGCGCAAAATATAGTGAAAAGTTATAGGTACTGTAAGGAGTGTAGAGTTGTGTGTAAGGATTTTGTAGGTACCTAAGAACGATTTAACGTTTGATTACTAATTGGAACGTTTTTAGATGGAATAATAAGTGACCGGTACGTATTTTGTTGCAATCATGTTTTATTGAGAAGGAGAAGAATTTTGATAGGTATAAAAAAAATGGAACACTTCCTCTAAAGGTCTGACGGACAGTTAACGTATAGTGAAGCGGGTTGAAGTGTGTATAACAAAATATCTACAAAAATGATCGCATTTTTATCAGCCATAACTATTGTTTAGTTATTTTAATACATTTTACGTGACAAATACGCAGTGAATTAAGCGAAAACATTATGAAACAGTGTTCGTTGTTTGTTTACTAAACTCGATATTAAAAAGATATACTTAATATACACATACCGGGGTAAGCATAGAATATGGAATTCCATTTGCTTCGATCCTGACACACTTCTCTTGCTTCCACATTTTTTTTTTAATTAAGATGGGTTTGCTCTTAACTTTGTTCTTCCACGAGGAGAAGAAGAGGTCGACGGTGGAACGAGCTTACCCAGATGCCTATTCCCCCGTGATTTACAATCGTCCCACATTCATCAATCGTTTCATACACGCACGCCGGTTCAGAGTAGAAAAAAGGGATATAACCTTATTAGTTATTTACTACTCGACCACACCGAAGCGGACACACCGCATGTCCTCCAACAAATTATAAAACAGAACACTTTAAAATTCAAATGCAACGATTAACTTAGTTAAGCCATTACGCCTAGATTACAATCTAGCAGCGATAATGGTCCAATAATCGCAGAAGCAAGGTGGTCCGCCGTGGTCCACTATATTTACACTATGCCACTCCACTTTAGCTAATCACCCCACTTTACTTCGCTGAGCTGGTCATACCGCCTTTTCATTGGTGTTGGGTGCATACAATCAGTGTTTAAGGCTAGATTCTGGACGATTTTTATCTTTTTTCTCATCTTCTTCTATCGGGTTGTGAGGTGGAAAACCAACCTCATCAACCATGTCAATTGAGCCGCCAAAGGCCCCTGACATGGCTCATGTAACGACTACATAATTACGTGAGTAGTACAACCGAGACCAACGCCTTAACATGGCTTCCGAAGTACGGATCATCTTACTTTCGGACTCAGCTTGTAATGTCCTAACCAAACTAGGGGTCACAAAGTATTTTTTGTGGTATGTCCCCACCAGGATTCGAACCCGGATCGTGAGCCCAACCGTCGACCACTGGACCACGGAAGTCCTTTTTTTTATTGTTAAATTCTTTTAATTGACTATTTGGTGAATACCCAGTGTAGATGTGGTATAGGTATATTTAGCTTTCCTCACATGGTTTACTTATAATGTAAACTATGAAATCAAATGTAATATCAGAACTGGAAAGAGGCCTTTGCGGAGTACTGGAAGTTTGGGATATACCGGACCCGTTTTAATTTCTAAAAATAACTTTGAAATTAAATTGTGCACCTACATCGCGATATAAAAAGACCTTTTTACTTTTTAAAACCAGCCAGCGCCATTCCGCTACGCTGTCACTGCGTCGGCCATTAAAACCGTGATAAATGCAAACATGGCGGCTTCCTGCGCCTGCACCGATTACCGCGTAATCGCGTTGCAACACTAATCCGCCATCGAACGTTCCATCCAATTTATTAGCAAACTCTGTTACGGTATCTTAAAACTTCGATTTAATCGATTAAGGAAATTGCGTGTATCTATGAATTGAAGGGGGTGCCCTAAGCTATTTCAAGTTTTTGAAGTTAGGTATGGTTTCAAAAAAAAATACGTAGCTTTTGTAATCAGCCTACCCACATAAATGAACATGGCGACATAATGTTTCTCATTAAATCAAGCTTCCTTTACAACATCAAAGGCAAACCGACAAAATCTCTTTAAAAATTGGGCTAGTGCCCAATATTCATTTTTATTCAAAAACTTATAAACCGAGCAAAATTTACGAGTTACACATACAGTAAATATAGTAAGATAACGTTCCGTTTCGCGCAGTGTTTTTGCTCCACCGGCGGCCTTTAACGAGATGCCGCTGATTCATGGGCTGATGTATAATAACATTATTATACGTACCAACTGGTGGGAACCCAGACCTGTTTGTTTATACTGAAGACGCGGAAAGATATATCTTATCTCATAAGTTAGTTGCTAGGGCTTGCATTTATGATCTGCTTGAAAAGGAGCGGGAAAACATAACAAAATGGCGAACTGTTAAAAAGGGCGGGAATAGGTACATTATTATATTTTTAATTTTATCAGAATGTTCTACACTCATCTAGCAAGGTCATTTTTAAATAAATGTTGTTCATATTCATTGCGGTTAAATGCAACAGTGACTAGTTTTAAACTTAGTTGCGTATCTATTTTAAGCTAGAAATTATTAGTCACAAATAAATACTTCAATAAGTATATTAAATCACGATTCAGAAAAAACTTGCTATTCATTCAGTTTGTGAAGGAAAAGTACCCTAAAAATCAAGCAATCCTAAAAAGCTAACAAACTTAATTATGTTGTAATTTACATACATACATGAACTCACGCTTTCCCACCAATTCCATTTGCTTCGATCCTGACATACTTCTCTTGTTTCTTCTATATTCATCAATAGGTCAAAAAAAACGAATCAAATGAAAAAAAAAATCAAAACGAGGAAATTGAAGATCGATTAACTGATTTAAGTGATGAAATTCATTCACCATTCGTTCGTTCATTAGTCGTTTTTCTGCTCTTTACTGCTTTATTTTCCCTCATCGACATTTTAACAACATAACAAATTCTTTATCGCACACTAGAAAAAAAGATGCTTAGCCGGTTCTATTGGTAAGCAGCAGTCTCTACCTGCATGATAGGTAATTCGGTATTTGCAAAATCGAACTTAACCGAATGAAAACTTAGTAAATTCTGCTCAAGCGCAAGTCGAATAGAGCCTTCAAAGAAATCATTAATTAAACATAAGCTCTATTTCCACGGAGTGAACGCTCTCCCAGCGTTCGCGCAGCACATAGGGCTATCAACGAGTTATTCCTTAGCTACTTACATACCTAGTTTCAACTATAAATAACTAACTTCAATCAACCAGAAAATTAATTAAATATACTTATCAAAATATCGTAGAATAGTAAGAAGTATGGGGAAGTTTTTTGCACTGCTTGGTTTTCTCAACCATTACATGTTTCGAAGAAAGAATAAAGTTATACGGCGTCCGAGTACAACTAAAAAAAGCCTAGTTTTGATTTAATTTCAAAGTTCGTAAGTAAATGTTTAGACTAATCCGTACAGATTAATTTTTTCAAGTATTGAAATTATATTTTTTCGTGTGTCATGTCAACCCTACGTGCGCTTGCGTATAGTAATCAAGCTGCGCGGTAGACTGCTCGGCAGCCACCCAGGCTGCGGGGCGGGAAACGCTTCGAGCCGGATCGTTTGATTAACTTATTTTTAGCGCAGCCTCTCTGAGCGCGAACATTTTCTATTTTATTTTTGTTCAACTTAATCTTTGGATTGTTTTAAGATGGAAGTGTAATGTAGCTTTGATTAAAAGTGGGAGCTATTGTAGCATAGTTTATCAACTAGACACAAATAGACATGAGTAGTAAGCTAATCATAATACAATATACAATTCTTTATTGCACAAAATTAGGGTCTTTTCAGGCGAAATAAAAAGATACATATGAATATAACATATGAATACAAATGAGGGATTTGCCTTCGTTTAACCTTCTAATTTCATATATAAAAATAATGCATCTTTTTTTTTTTGGGTAAGTACGTATATGTAAACGATTACCCTTGTTATTACACCCAGGCACGACATAATCTTCCATCGATATTATCTTCCATCTATTATTATTCTGATCAAAACTAAAAATAAGCAATATAGGTAGCAACATATTTCTACACGTATCTGATCCAAATATCAAGCAACAATTATTTTTATATTTGCACCTTCCATTTTTGAATAATTATGTATCCGAGTAATGAGAAAATAGGTAATTATCACGTTAAATTTAAACTGCGCCATTTATATACCTCTAGTTTTTGGGGAACGTAGCGTGGAAAGTCAGACCCTGTAGGTTGTGAGAAGCTGCAGTAGTTTTAGGCGGACGAGACATTCAGCAAATACCTAACAAACACATAACATAAACAGCCTATATACGTCCCACTGCAGGGCACAGGCCTCCCCTCAATTCAATTCAAATTCAAATTCAAAAATATCTTTATTCAGTAGGAACAATAGTTACACTTTGAATCGTCAATTTTACATAACGAACGTCTCATCCGCCTAAAACTACTGCAGCTTCTCACAACCTGTATAGCCGGGGAAACACAATCACAATCAACCGGAGGGGGTATGGAGCATACTCCACCACGCTGCAAATACCTAAATGTAAGTATATTTATTTAAAAACGTAACCAATAAAGATAGTTTTGAGTGTGAGTCGCGAGTTTATGTACTTACAATTATTTATCTTCTATCATGTGGGTTGTGAGGATTACCAACCTCAGCAACCCTGGTGTCAGGGTTATTATTGAACCGCCAAAGGCCCCTGACATGGCTCATGTAACGATTACTCACTTACATCAGTAAGTAGTAACCAGGACCAACCTCTTAACGTGCCTTCTGAAGCACGGATCATCTTACTTTCGAACAATCAGGTGATCAGCCTGTAATGACCCAAACTAGGGATAAAAAAGTGTTTTTTGTGAAATTTCCCCACCGGGATTCGAACCCGGGACCTCTGGATCTTGAGCCCAACGCTCAACCACTGGACCACAGAGGGCGTAATCAATTATTTATTACAATTCTATACAAAAAATATTAATAACAGTAATAAGTCCAGATTAATTAGGTACTCGTATGCGTCTAATTGTCAAACAATTCGCCCGGGTTATTCATTCATTTTAAAATTAACAGTTGTCCTTTTCGGCGCATAAGAAAATGATAGGTATAACTTAAAATAAAATTAGGTTGTGTCTGCAGGAATCGGGGCCATTGTGTTACCCACACCCTAATTGGTTACATTAGAATGATAACACTGCGTAGACGACATCAATAAAGTTGTTGAATTTATTATGTTTACTAAAACAACTACTTGCGCATGTTCTTACAGGGTTGCTCTTGTTAAAATACCTATTATAATTTGCATTTACTACACAGATCCGTGTTAGCCCTGTTTGCTGAACGCGTGACTTACGGTCACGAGCATTAATATGTATACACTTTGGTACCATGTCACATTAACTTTTTTGACAAATTGAACTGTAAGACTCACTAAATGTCAAATATATTAGTGCGACAGAGTCCTAAAGTGGCGACATCATATTGCTCATGACTATACATCGCAATGTCATCGCAAAATCATTTACAAAATTACAGGCTGATCACCTGATTGTCCAAAAAGTAATTACCCGGATGGTTCTCTATTGTATTCCCTAAAATTTCTTATCCTACTTTTTATTTTCCTTCACATTTTAGTCCTAAGTATCGAATGTCCTAATGATCCTAGTCCAATTTTGTTAACTCCTAGTGTTCATTGCCCTATTTTTTTTCATCCTAATGATGGTAAGCCCTAATGTCCATAGTTACAATCGTTTATATTCCTAAAATGTATAGTCCTAAATAAAATGTGAAGGAAAATAAAAAGTAGGATAAGAAATTTTAGGGAATACAATAGAGAACCTTCACCGCCGGATATTACTTACTGATGTAAGTACGTAGTCGTTACCATTATTAGCCATTTTAACCCCCTTATGTGATGTTTAGGCACGTTAAACTGTTGGTCCCGGTTACTACTTACTGATGTAAGTACGTAGTCGTTACATGAGTCATGTCAGGGGCCTATGGCGGCTCAATAATAACCCTCGAACCAGGTTTGATGGGGTTGATAATCCACCTCACAATCCACACGGTATAAGGAGAACTTATTTCTTAGTAATTAAAAAGAAATGGCACCTACAATCCTTTCTATACACCCTGATAAGGACACATTTAAAAAGAAATCAATATACATTTTCATACATACATACATAAACTCACGCCCGTAATCCCTAATGGGGTGGGCAGAGCCACAAGTAATCAAAGACAACTTGCAGCCACTGTTGATACGAAGTCCAAAGATGGATATGATGAACCTTATGGTGATAAGGGATCAGCCTATCGCCCATAACATTAGTCCATCATGTTAGATGACACAATCCCTCTGTCGGTTTACATTTTCAAAGCCAGTTAAATACTCAACAAGCAAAAACACGTTTAAATAGTTCACTACTGCAACAGCCCTACAAACTCCTTATTAAAACGGCCAGAATAACTGGAGCTGCCTTTCTCCCGATATCCTTCGAGGCAGACACGTTTGATGGGTCTTGGTTCACCGGTTGGCGACATGAGACAAATCGGCACCGGCATATAAAACAGTATATATAACTACACATATACAATGTATGTATGCGTGTTTCGTTTTTGCATCTAAATGTAGGAAACTGCTTTTTGATTCGAGTTTTTTAGGGACGCAATAAGAGAACAATTTTATACGACTTGTATTGCAGGTTATTTAGTGAGTTTTATTGGTATTTTTTGCGTTCTACGTACTGTTATATCCTAATTCAACACTAAAGAACTGCAACGTAAACAATATTCATTTTCCCAAAGAACTATAACGTAAACATAATTCATTTTAATAAAACTCTTTTGCATCGGTACAATCAAGTATTCAGCCTTTAACCGCGCGCGAATAGAGTCGTAAAAATCCACCACGCTACTAGAGTAGCGTCTTCAATCTGGACTAGTAGTAAATGCCTTGTCAGTTTTCATATCTTCCAAATGCCTCCTATTGATTTAATGATATTATTATGTCTGTCACCCCCTCAAGGATGGTGGCATGAATATAGGTAGTGAAACTAGGAAGAGAGAGCAGTTGAATCGTTCTGGCCTCCGAAAGGTTACAACGAAGGTCATTTGTGCAAATACAATCCAGATTGTAGATATTCCATTGTTCTAAAGCACAGGCTATATAGTAAAGATTTTTTATCTGTGTGCTACAGTGTGTATCCGAACTCATTATTATTTTTTTAGTTTGTTTTATAAATGGAATAGGATTTGATATTAGCGCGAACGCTATTTAAAAATTTACTACTTTTTAAATCGTAATAAATGGTCATTTAATTTCGAATTAAAAACGGCTGTTTTTTTTTTAATAACAAAACTATTCATCCGTCACTTTTAAATAAGTTTTTTGCGTTATTATTATAATTTTATTTATTGATTGAAAAGTGCCATTACACAAACATAGACCACATATGCATGAGGTTATCGACCTATCTGCTGTTACTAGGTAACCAATAAATATTTATTATATTATTATTGTAATGTTAAATCACGACACAGACCTTATTGTTGACCTATCCTAACTCCATACATACACAAAATGTATGAGTGATTCATGATTGGCATAGTTACTTATAAACACATCTACAACTGTCGCCACAATTGACGATCAATTGGTTGGTATGCCGGGGCTGTTGACATTTCATTCGATCATTATAAATCATGCGAAATATATGTACATCCATACATTCTGCTGCAGACTAAAATACCTATGCGTAGAGTTACACTATGAATGGCACTACAAACAAGTGACGTCGTGAGTTCCTAACCCATTTCTTTCTCACTCCCTGCTTTCGGAAGGCTATAACTGTAACTGTTTCGTTTTATAACGGATTTCGATTTTCTGGCTAACATATATGCATACACATCATACACACACACATACTCATATATGTTATTTTATTTGTGATTTTTGATACTTGTTAACTACCCTGCCCCTTCACCTTAGCAGCTTACAGCTATTTAAGACTAAAGTAAGACCCAAAGGGGGTGAGGTCCGCGCTCTATTCGACATGGCGCGGGGGGGGGGAGTTACCTTTCGTAGATTATACTTTATTCTATGATATAGGTATTGAATGATGTAGGATAATAGTAGCTATGATTAGACTTATCCCACAGGGAGATTCTCCATAGTCACAATTACGTTACTTATTCAATAAAGTTACAAGGTTTTCAATATGCAATAATGGATTTCATTATTCATATTTATCGCCACGTGGTCCTCTCAGATAGGGTTGCCATCTTTAAAATTTGGAAAACAGGACAAGACGCGTGAAATCCCCGGATTTTAGAGTCCGAAAGCCGGACATGTGAACAAGGTCTTTTAAACATATTCAATGTAAGTAATAAAAAGCAGTTGAAAATGTTATAAATCACAAGTGCGTGTCTCGCGGGCGGCTCAAATTTTTTTTTATTTTTTTTACAAAACCCGGTCTACAAATTAAACCTTTCCCGGACGCTCCCCGGATGCCCTCTAAACTAGGACAAATCTGGGGAAACCCGGACGGATGGCAACCCTATTCTCAGACGACGCCCTACGCCCAGCTTCGCGCCCACCTAGGCACCCTCAGGTTTGTTGTCTTAAATTTTAAACCGGGTTTGAGCCCTCAGCGCTTCCCTTTTATCCGGTCAAGTAGTTTGCGGAAAATCACGTCAAAAATTACTAGGTTCCGGCGCTCCCCGTTTGAGAGGCAAGTTGATACAGGAATTCACTGTAGTTTTTTGATCTCAAGTACTTACAATACGTATACGTTCCCCAAAAAAAAAAAGTATTTTCTCATCGCTCGGGTTACAAAATTATACAAAAATAGGCATATATAAAAATAATTGTTGCTTAATGGGATCAATTACGCATAGAATTATGTTGCTACCTATTTTGCTTCTCTTTATTTTGATCAGGATAATAATGGGTGGGAGATGTGTGCTTGGGTGTAATAACAAGGGCCATCATTTGTACCCAAAAACAAAGATATAAGATGCATATGTCTGTTATCCATGAAATTAGAGGGTTTAAAAAAAGTGCATCTGTACAGCGCCATCTTTGTATTTTTCTGGAAAGTCCCTCGTTGCGACAGCGCATTAAGTAAGCGGGGGCGTGACAAGGAAGCTTTTCAAAGAGGAAAACCCTCATTTAACTTCCAGTCTTGATTTGTATTAGTCACCCTGCTAAATTATGTTTAGAGTCCGCTAAAAGAAAAGTTAATTTGCAATTACGCATTCGAAATGAAATTAAAAGTAAAGGCACGAGTTATAAAAGAAACTTTTATAAAATAGGTCGTACAGAAATAGCACAAAATAAGTGAGTGTTTTTTTGAATTTGAATCTCTATTTAGTCGAGAAAAATATAACATACATAACATAAACAGCCTATATACGTCCCACTGCTGGGCACAGGCCTCCCCTCAATCAACCGGAGGGGGAAAAATATATAAAATATAAATAAGTAATATATAAATATATTTTTATTAGTAAATATATACTTTTTATGTTATTATATTGAGTATTTATTAATATATTTGCGTATTGAGTCGCTATTATATTAACTTTAGTTTACTTTTTGGTATTTATTTCTTGTTGCACCATCCCGCATCCAAGGCGTTTGTAAATGTTTGTTTCGTGGTAGTGGTTGCCTGGAAGAAATTGCTCTAGAGCCGCCCAAATTGTACTGTATTCGTGTGTTATGTCTGATTATTGATATTTAGTTCTGTGCAATAAAGTATATTTGATTTGATTTATATGTGATCATTTCACTAAAATATTACAGTTGCTTTTACTTTTTCAAAATGTATCCATATTTTGAATTGAACACTAATATATTCCTGAAAATGGCTAGTTTGAAAAATCTTTTCTTTGATTTGCTAATTCGTCCACCGAAACAATATATTTTAGTGATGGATGATGCAATATTTGGACCTGTACCGTAAGTTAAAACTGTAACAATTTTAAAACAAACTTACTTAACTTTTTATTGTAAAACAAAGCGAATTAATATGCAAGAAAAAAAGAACATAAAAACAAATAATAAACTTACCTACAGAAAATAAACAGCCCACAAATTTGCTGAAAACTCGCGATTAACTCCCTAACTTTCCCCTTAAATGCCCAGTTACACGGATATAGAATCTTTTTCGCAGAAACTCCTTCACCGAGGACGGCAGAAGTGTATATAAATATAAAATTGCAAATGAATCTGTATGTCTGTAGACAATTAGCGAGCTCGGTGGCGTGACGAGCCGCGGGCGACCAATGAGCGGCAATTAGCCATTGACCACGTGCGTTCGCGCATCTGGGTCACCGAGGAACTATGACTGCTGAAACGACCGTGTGACGTCACGATTTTTTTATTGCTTCGACCTGAGGTTAAGGAAGTTGAGAGACTAAATAATTGACGCGCGTGGAAATTGTAATGGGTGTCTTGTATTGTCTTGTAGCGTCACTGGGAATTGCTGGGTGTTATATTGAATTTGTTTTTTGTTGAGTAGTTAAACCACAGTGGAGCAGCGTGGTGGAGTATGATCCATACCCCCTCCGGTTGATTGAGGGGAGGCCTGTGCCCAGCAGTGGGACGTATATAGGCTGTTTATGTTATGTTATGAGTAGTTAAAGGAATATTTGTCAAGAATGACGTAAGTACATTTGGTACTACACTATTTCGTTTCCACGTTTCATTTCTTCGTTCTTTTGTAGTTAACCTTTTAGTAAAAGGTGACAGAAAAACGCAAATAGACTCGTATACTACCAATGGCTATATGTTGTATATCTAAAACGAAGATCATAATAAATATCTCTATTTTATAAATTTTCTTCGATCTGTTTGTGATTTTTATTTTATAATATATTATTTCAAAATTCTTACACCCCGATACCGATCCCGCCGGCGTGGTCGACGATTTCCCTTAATCAGCGCTTATCGCTATCGACCCACTAGGGTCGATTAATTCTTTCAAATATTTTTCCTCTCAGACGACGCCCTGAGCCGAGGTTCGCGCCCAACTGGGCACCCTCAGGCCTGTTGTCTTAAACGTTGTACCGGAGAGCCTTCAGCGCTCCCCATTTGTCCGGCCAAGTAGTTAATGCCATCTGCGGCAAATCTACCATAAGTCACGTCAAAAACAAAAACAAAATTCTTATGTAAATATTTTTACAATGACATATCTAGTAGAGTTCGTTCCGTGTCCCATAGGACAGTCATTCAGTGAAGAATGTTAGTCCGTGCCAATTGCTTACTATTGTTTGAGCTATTTTTGGTCAATTAATGTGTGACCGTAAATCATTTATGGCATGAAAAGGAGACAAACCTGTTTTAATTGTCACGTCTCGAATGTGCTGGATCCAAGCAAACAGTGGCCTTGCATGGTCAGAAGTTTTACAAACAAACATACAAGACTCATACCTTCCTCCGCGTCCCCTGATACCTGTACAGTCATGAGCAATATAATGTACCCACTTTAGGACTCTGTCGCACTAACATATTTGACATTTAGTGAGACTTACAGTTCAATTTGTCAAAAAAGTTAATGTGACATGGTACCAAAGTGTATACATATTAATGCTCGTGACCGTACGCGAGAAGAGCTGATGAATGCCACCGAAAATGCTGTAAGAGTGGCAAAATACCGGGCTGAACAATTCTGAATGCCATCGAAACGACAAGAAGAAGAAGAAGTAAATTCCTACCGGGTTAGGTAGAGACAAGTAATCAGAAGGGAATTAAACCTGCAACTACTTTCGACACGACATCCTAAGATGGAATGAGGGAATGTTTTAATAAACACTTAATTCGATGGTTATTACTTTCGACGATCTTCTTCTATCGTATGGGTTGTGAAGCGGTTTACCAACCTCATCAACCCTGGTGTCAGGGTTACTATTGAGCCGTCAAAGGCCCCTGGTACTTACATCTTATTTTGATTCTTAAATGCATTTTTTATCAAATCAAATATACTTTATTGCTCTAAAGCAATTTCTTCCAGGCAACTACTACCGGTTTTATCATTCTATAAGTCTGTATTCCTGTATGTTTGTTTGTTTTTTTTTAAAGAACTTCTAGGGCCCTGTGCCAAGGTTTTTCTTGCTTCTTTTCCCCAGCTATACAGGTTGTGAGAAGCTGCAGTAGTTTTAGGCGGATGAGACTTTCGTTATGTAAAAATTGACGATTCAAAGTGTAACTATGTTACCTACTGAATAAATATATTTTTGAATTTTGAATTTGAATTAGACGTTTGTCCACAGGAATTCTTTGTTAATAACACAACCTTAAACAAGATCTCAAATCCTCAAGTGACGGGAAATTAAACAGTGTGCGTCTGACTGTGCGCACTGGCCATGCGCGCTGTATGTTATACGCGTTGCGCATACGCATGTGTGCGTAAGTAAGCGGCGCAAGAGACTGCGAGGCGCGCCGTCTTGGCAACTAACGCGCACGGTTTAGTTAGACTATACGTTAGCAACGCGGGGTTATTTAGCACGAAAATTTATCATTTGCTGATATAAGTTGTGTAATAGGCTATTTGCCGGTTAAGTGTCTGATTGCAGTATCTGCCAGATAAGGTTGAGAGCAGAGCAGGAACACAAATCAAAAGACATTTTTTTTGACTTATTGTAGATTGGCCGCAGATGGCATTAACTACTTGGCCGGACAAAAATCAAAAAACAGAAGACTTTTGAATACTCCAATAATCCTGAGATGGATATGATGAATGGTCCAGTGATAAGCCCAGGCCAGAAACAAACCTTGGTCTTTTTAGCAAATAGACATGATCATCCAATTTTTTAATGAAAGAAAGAAAGAAAGAAACATTTATTATTTAGGACACCACAGACACGGATTACATATATAATATATACAAAATAAAAATAACGAAATAATTATATTTATTTATATATTTTTTTTATTATTAGTAAGTATTATTGTATTTTTCAATATCAAAATGTGCCAAGTTTGGTGGCGAACTGTCATATAATTTTTTCGTGAAAAATCCTTTTGGATCTTTTTCATGTCGGAACCCAATTTTTCACGAAAAAATAATATGAAAATTTGCCACCAAACTTGAAATCTGATATTCACCCTTAACTATTTTTAATTGTGAATTGGAATTCATGTTTGGATCTTGGATAATGGATATTACGCGGATTCCAGGATTTGTGCCTGCATAATGGCAATTGGCTCGCCCCTTATTACATGGGACTTAAAGATAGCTGGCGAGTGGGTGTATATACTATACACCTTTGCCTACCCCATAGGGAATACAAGCGTGATGCTGTATTATGTTTCAAAGATAAATCGTAGCTTTCAGCGATTTTAATTTTAACCTTATTCCGTCATAAACGGTCCTCAATGTCTACCCTGTATGAGATAGAGTGAAGAATCAGTGTTGCCATGATAAAGAACTAGATTCTGTAGAAAAAGTATAAAATAGGTAACTTGGCTGCTACTACAGAGTCCAGTTTATTTGTGCAAAACCAGTCCTAAGTGGTCCGGTAAAAAAACCAACTACTTGTCTTCTCCATCGGGATTCAGTAGCTCAACTACTGTTGAGCTTTGGGTTCCCGACCCGGAGTTCAGTTCGAATCCCGACGTGGACATAATCACAAAAAACACTTTATGATCCCTAGTTAACAGCCTCCGTGGTCTAGACGTTAGAGCGTTGGGCTCACGATCTGGAGGTCCGGGTTCGATTCCCGATGGGAACATTGTTGAAATCACTGTGAGACTGTCCTTTGTTTGGTAAGACAAACATCTGGACATTGTAGACTTGAATCACCTGATTGTCCGAAAAAATAAGATGATTCCGTGCTTCGGGAGGCACGCTAAGCCGTTGGTCCCGGGCTCCTAGCCCAAAACACTAACCCGCAGTAGAGCAGCGTGGTGGAGTATGTTCCATGCCCCCTCCTCTTGATTGAGGGGAGGCCTGTGCCCAGCAGTGGGACGTGTATAGACTGTTTATGCTATGTAATGATATGATCCTTAGTTTCCAGTCGGTCTCGGTTACTGTTTACTTAAGTAAGTACGGAATAATTGCTTCGATCTCTTTCAAAACAAACGCAAACTTAGCTAAACGGAGCTACTAAAAATAACTGAATTAAAAACCATTAACATATGGCTTGGCTGTATGGGCTACGCTCCCTTTGCCTGTCCTACGGACAAAATAATAAAAAAGTGTGGCATATTTTTTTTGTCATTCAAAATTGGCTCGACACCCTCATGGTCCTTTAATCTATAATTGCAGTCGTTTTCTAAACGCCAAATAAATATGTTACTGCGACAGAGTTCTAAAGTGGGCACACGATATTATTACTCATGATTGTATGTATTTAAATAGAACAACCTACTAAATACAACAGATAAGAGGCAGGTTTTTAATCTATGACAGTAAAAATAGTATATCTATGACTACGAAGGCGTTGGAAAATCGTCACATCCACTTAGCGACTATGAGCAGGAAAGCCATGGAACATTCTAGACGTTTACATAAACTTGCTCGCTGGCTTGGATGTCGATTTTCGTTCGGTTACTAGTATATTAGTAAGTATATCAGCTTTAAATTGCAAACGAACTTATGTTCAATTAATTTCGACTGTAACATTGGTAGTCTGTTAATTTCCCAGTGCGTAAAATATTAAAAATTAAAAGGTCAACAACAACTTTAGAACTGGTTTTCCCGCCCTTTCATGGCTTTAAGTCAATATTATGAACATGGGGGTTTTATTGTTTTTAACGGTTAGATTTTGTGGCCAACAGGTAGAGCATTTTCTTTTTTTTCTTTCAACTTAATACTAAATTTAATTTAAAAATATCCTTGATGTTTTGAATTTAGAACAAATACATACTTATAATTATAGGTAAGTAGTTACTTCTTGTTTTTCTTTCATTTACTTTTAAATGGACTTGGAATTTTTGGAATTTTAAAACTGTTATAAGATTTCATAATCATCTTATTTATAGATTTGGAATTTATTAGTTATTTAAATTTAAATTAATAACCTATCAATAATCGATCGATTGACTGTTGACTCACACAGCAGTCACTCAGTCATAAATTAATTATCGATTAAAAGGTTTTTTTATCTATTGTATACGTCGTATATTTTACTACATACAATATGTTTACTTCCTCTTCCTCCTTTATTTCCGACTTTAATAACCACTTATGTAAACAATCCAACTATATAATGGTTTGTAAATCAATAAATACAGGAAAATCTATATAATAACGCATACATGAATTAACATGAGTGACTGTGACGTCATAATGTTGCGACACTTTAGTCGTAAGCATACGTGAGAGAGAGGATCGTGGAAAAATATATTTTTCAAAATGGCGGTTGTTGGAAATTTTAACTCATTAGTGGAAATTTTCATTATTTTTATTTCAAATGGAAAATATAATATTAATCGTAAAAAATTGAGTAAGAATTGTAATTGTACAAATGTGGAAAAAAATATGTTTAAAATCAATAAAAACATTAGTAGTGAGCTAATAGGTAGTAATCGTGAAAAACTAAGCTGATCAAAAACGTTTTTATCATCTTTTTTATTTTTAACCTGCTTCACAAATTTTGTACTTATTTCGTATATTTTTTTCGTTAAACATTAACAAAGCACCTTAACATCGTTCTCAAGCCCGATGCAGTCGTTTCCCTTTTCACAGTTACAACTCTCGGTTTCGAGCAAAATTGCGAGTCAATCAGCTTGCTCTATTATTATGCTATATTAATACATCGTAACTGAAGACCACCTTCGAGGTTCAACGGACTAGACGACCAGTCGAGCTGGTTAGACCACCACTTTACTCATTCACCTACCTTAACAATCTCCACGCTATTTTAAACCCCATTTTTATCGAGTTAAAGCCGTATAAAATATCAAAGAGCGGCAAAAAAAATGCGATCTGTGTCGGCAAAGCGCCATTTAAGTATATTTATTTTTATTTATTTTTTAAACTGTATCTCGGAGAGTTAACATTTTTTATTTTTATAAAGAGCCTTTATGGGCTTGTCTTGCTATTGATATATTTATTAATGTTCCGAGATGCCTGGTTCCGATGAAAAATAACATAAGTGACTTATACTGGTGGGTGGTAAAAATAAAGGAATAATTTTCTGCGAAATATTGTACGTGAAAGATAATTGTGTATACGCAAAAGATATACGCAAATCTAAAATGATTTTATAAGTATTTATAACACATAAAATAAATTAACTTTCTATTTTCATGACGTTTCAATTATGTTTTCTAGTTAAAAAACCATGAGACAATCATCGAAAAAAAGACAGTTTTCCACGAAATTTTTCACGCCGTCGCGTGTTCAAAGTCACAAGTAATAATTCAAAGAAATTTATTTTTAAATTCCATCCTTCATTCCATGCCACTGCGTCTTTTCGATAAATAATATTCATGAACAGCTAATGATTGGTACCTTACAATTCTAACAAATTAATTAAAAATTTATTGGAATCTTTAAAACAATTTTTATAGAAAATGTAAAATGAATTTTCGAGGAAAGCACTGAATGAGTCACCCTACGTTCACCCTTTTGATTAATTTTTCACCACGTTTTCACTGCGGCACACGCAACCCCATTGAAACGTAAATTATACTAAGCTACTTTCCTATACTCCTACCCTTGTACATTTTGCAGTAATCCAGAAAATTCGACACAAGTTTTTTTAAGAAATTTTTACAACGAAAATTGCTACATTATTTTAGCTTTTGATACAAGATTAGAAATATTTTTATATTTTGTAATAAACATCTTAAATCAAACTGATGCAAACACTCAATTTTTGTCTAAATTAATAGGTTTTAATTTGTAATTTAATTTTTAGTTTGTTGTTTAATTATATCTTGTTACAATAATGACTCACCTTTTAAAAATAATCTACAGCGGAAAACGAAGCAAGTAAAACAAATTGTAAAACCAACTTGTAACACCGAATGTTAACTATTATAAAACTTGTAACACTACACGCGAGTATTTACGAATGATCACCGCACTATTATTTATACCCACACTCCACAGGCCCCACAGCCTCTCTATACTTCTGACAACACTATACTGAGGAAATAACAATTAGAGTTGTGAATATATAGGAACGCTATTGTTAATAGGTTACAATATAAATACGTCATCATCAGGAAAATAAAATAATTAACAGCTAAAGCATAGATTAGGAATAATGCAACGTATAGAACGGCAACTCTCCGCTCCCCACCAGCGGCTGAGCTAGGTTTACCTCACCCCCTCGGTCATACTTTAGTCTTCAATCGTATGGGCGTCAGACGTCACACACAGAGATGTGCGTGTACGATAACGTCAATGTGTAGTGTCTGTGTAAAACGAGGTGTTTTGTATGAAGTGTCCGGGTGTGGTAAGAGTACCTACAATACTAACTATAAAAGAGGTAAATGAAATTGTAATATTAAGTTACATTTCAAAAACCAACAACAATTGCGGTTTGGGAAAAATACATTTTAAAATGAGATGTAATGCTTACGTAGTAGGGATAAAAAATAAAATGTTTACAAGGAAGATATTGTTAATAAAAGTATGTTTATAAACGTCCATTGTTTGGCTAGGACACGCCAAAAAAAGACTGAAAATCGTATATTACATGTTGCACTTTGAAATACCTACTTTATTTAATGACTCTACCACGACAAGGACGAAGAACAAGGAAAAATGTATATTGAAAAAATTGGACATGTCCTTAAAAAAAGTTTAGTACGGTCTACTCTGAACCAGCATGCGCAAATGAAACGACTGATGAATGCGATGGAAGCAAGAGAAGCAAATTCCATACTCTCAGCTTACCCTGGTGGGAAATAAGCGTTACTTTATGTATGTATGTTCTATTATATAGTGTATATAGAGTATAGATGAAAGTTCTCATTTCTATACCTAAGTACAGACAGATGACACACAGCCGCACACACACACACACACACAAACACACACAAACAGACACAGAACACAGAAGACAGACACAGACTGACAGACACACATACACAGTCAGACACACACACAGACAGAGGACAGAGGAGGAGGGGGACAAGTGTGAAAGAAATAATATTTGGAAGCTATTTATGGGTCATCCATTCCACACATTCACATATTTCATATTTGTCCTTAAAATTCCATAAAAGGCAATCTATAGTGAGGATAAACAGCTACCTATTACGTATGTACTGTACTAATTATGTCATTGTCACTTTATAAGTACGTTATCTCAGTGGAGTAACGTGGTGGAGTATGCTTCATGCCCCCTCCAGTTGATTGAGGGGAGGCCTGACTCCAGCAGTTTGACGTATATAGGTTGTTTATGTGCGTAAGTATATACATTATTTATAAAACTGATCAATATTTATCAAGTTTATTAGCAACGCTCATCGATCATCTAAAAATAAATTTGAAATATAATTGAACACGCAGCGCAGGTGATATATGACGTTAGAGTAGACAATGAACCGACAGCAAAAAATATATACTTAAGTATTTATAAATAGAAAAATGTTTAGCAGGTATATCTAAATATATTTAAATATCGCAGACACCGAATACAAGTAACCTTTACTAATCTTTTTGCAAACATTTATAAAAATGATTATTTACATTTTTTAATATTGTTTATAAAGACAAAGTTTTTTTTTATATTAAGCCATGCAGGAGTAGAAATAGCGTTTAAGATATGAAATGAAATGAAACCTTTTTTTTTGTATAAAACAATTAAGTCCATCACTCAACCATACAGGATGTTAGTGTCATCGTAACTAATACTGAGGGGAATGATTCCGCTCATGATTCTGAGTTAATATCAAATGGAATTAAGTAAAGTATTCTGGTTTCGGGGTTTGAACTGGCGCTCCCCGTGTGAGAAGCAAGTCGGTGACGCACAGATCCACAGTGACATCGTGCATATTATGCACTGCATCAACATCTCCCTAGCGTTATCCTATTTTTCACAGGGTCCCCTTACCTAACCTGAAGAATTGACAAATCCGGTTTTTTACAGAAGCGACAGCCTGTCTGACCTTCCAACCCGCGAAGGGAAAACCAGCTCAATATAGGTTAGTTCACATACCTCCGAAATACATTTCTCCGGTATGTGGGTTTCCTCACGATGTTTTCCTGCACCGCTGAGCACGTGATAATCATTTATGATCCAAACACATAACATAAACAGCCTATATACGTCCCACTGCTGGGCACAGGCCTCCCCTCAATTAACCGGAGGGGGTATGGAGCATACTTCACCACGCTGCTCCACTGCGGGTTGGTGGAGGTGTTATTACGGCAATAGCCGGGACCAACTGCTTAACGTGCCCTCAAGCACGGAATCATCTTACTTTTTAGGACAATCAGGTGATTCAAGCCTGAAAAGTCCTTACCAAACAAAGGACAGTCTCACAAAGTGATTTCGACAATGTCCCCATCGGGAATCGAACCCGGACCTCCAGATCGTGAGCCTAACGCTCTAACCACTAGACCACAGAGGCTGATGATCCAAACATGAATTCGAAAATGAAAATGCTAGGATTCGAACGCGACCTCCACTTGAGAGTCAAGCGTTCTACCAACTGGGCTACTACGACTCATAACACGACCCGGATACTCCATACAAAATTCTCATTCCTACCGTGTCACACCCCGGACACTTCATACGAAAAACCTCGTTTTACACAGACACTACACATTGACATTATCGTACTCGCGCATCTATGTGTGTGACGTCTGAGTCTAAACTATGTTCGAGGGGGGGTGAAGTAAACCTACCAAATGGGCTACTACGTTTACTATGCACTATGCGGCATATTATGCATTGCATAACAATATGAAAGTCAAATATACGTATAATATCCTTTTCTTAGCCCAGACTTTATTCATTCTATCATCGCCGTACTACTGCGCACTTTCAGAGCGATTGCGCGCCAAAATTATATACTTAACTAATAATAAATAATTATGTAGGTACACATAGTACGAAAATGTTTAGCGCAAAACGTCTTCAATCCCTATTAGAGTGGGCAAAACCATCTGGTTTTGTATACTGGTGATGTATCGTCGGTTTATTAGTCACCTTTAGGCATTTTTTTTTTGACGTGACTTAGGGAAATCGTCGACCACGCCGGCGGGGTCGGTATCGGGGTCCTGAAGTGTTTGGTGTCGCGAGCTAATTGGCTGCCTCTATGGCTAGAGTAATCGGGTCGTCGGGATCGTATATTATGTCCTTCGGACGCCGATACTTTTCAGTACCGTCCCTAAGCGGAATGTACTCGGAAGCCGCAACTACCAGGGGATTTGGGTGGTGCGGAGCAGAAGCGAAAAAAACGTTTTGTAGCAAATTTGAGCCATTGGGCAATGGTTGGCGGACAACCTTTAGGCAGGTAAGACCAGACTACAAGAAACAACAATTTGAAAAAAGAAGCTGCCAGCGTCGTTACAACGGAAATGTTCCCAAAGTGAGAATGTTGCCGTTGTAAAAAATCTTTAATAGTAAGGACACTGGCTGCTTTTCTTTTTTCAAATTATTCTTTCTTGTATTTTGGTCTTTTCTGCTATTTTTAAAGCTCCATTTACGTATTTTTCTATCTCTATATTAAATACTTTATACTCTATTTCTTTACACTTGTATGATATGACCCCTAGACGCCTTTAACGTGATATCGGTAACAGGAAACATATCCAAAGTGTTTTTTCTTTTGAACCTAGACTCGACTATCAATCAAACAATGATATATATAAAAATAAACTTTTTTGTTTTTAAAGGTAGGTAGGTTAGTGGATGTTACTATAGTAACGCAGTGGTTATATTCTCTTGATTATAGAAATAGGTTACTCGACAACCCAGTCAAATAAGATACTTTTTACGAAACGTCAAAACGAAAGTTTTCCTTAAGTTTGTATGGAAATACTGTTCTGTGACGTCATCAATAAAAGCGGTCAAACGTCGTATTTTTTGTTACTTAATTCATAAATAAAATTCGAAAATAAATCGAATAGTAAAATAAAATTTGTTTTTGATCATTTTAGACTGACTTCTATTTCTACGTTAGCATTTTATAATTTATCTTTGACCCATTAAAATACCATATTGTTAGAATTTTGGTTATGACTTTGGCAACACTAGTTGCCAGTAAAAAAAAACCCAAAAAGAAAAAGAAAATAGAGATTGGCGGGATTTTCCAACTATCACGGTTGCTCTTTATCTTTGCTTAACCAATACCCAAAATACTTAGTCAAGATTTTTACGGCTCTGCAACACGGATTTGCCTAGCAGGTTTTGGTTTAAAAATAGAATTATGTAATAACCTCGAAGAGTCCACTGACACATATGCGTCACTAAATATATAATAATAAAAAAGAAACGAGAAGTATATTTTTGGCCAGGCTTATCTGCCATTCAATCAGCATGTCCAAAGGTTAAAATTAAAATAGTTCTTAATTTAAACTATACATACAGGGTGTTAGTGAGATTGTAACGAAAACTTTGAGGGTGCTTCAGACCATGATTCTGATTTGATATCAAGTGGAGTTTTCTGTCGCAAAAGTATGGAACTGAAAACAATTTTAATGAATACTAAAATTTTCATGACTTTTCCGACAGGAAATTCCACTTGATATCGAGTCAGCATCACGGTCTCAATCATCCCCTTCAGTATTCGTTACGATGTCACTAACACACATACGTACATGTATGGCTACCTGTATGTACTTGTATAGGGAGTAAATTACATCGTGACAAATACTGAGGGGGATGATTCAGCTGATCATTCTGAGTTAATATCAAGTGGAATTTTCCATTGCAAAAGTTTAGAATTGAAAATAATTTAAAAATATAAAAAAGCTCATAAATTTTGCGACGAAAAATTCCACTTGATATTATCTCAGAATCATGGTCTGAATAATCCCCCTTAATATTCGTTACAATGTCACTAACACCCTGTAGTTTTTAGATAAGTAATTTAAAAGTATAATATTAGATTATGCTTTTCGTTAGCAAGCGCATCATGTGACACGGTATCATGTGATGCGGTATCTTTTTTTTTGTGACTTATTGTAGATTTGCCGCAGATGGCATTAACTACTTGGCCGGAAAAATGGAGAGCGCTGAAGGCTCTCACCCGGTACAACATTTAAGACAACAGGCCTGAGGGTGCTCACTTGAGCGCGAACCTCGGCTCAGGGCGTCGTCTGAAAGGAAAAATATTTGAAAGCAAAGCCTCTCCATGCAAAACTTACCAACTCTATAACCCTTGTAAGTAGCTATATTTATTGCGTAATATGTCGACTCTTCTTCTTATCGTGTCGATGGCAAACTAAATAGTATCGGCCCTTAACTTGGCAATAAGTATGGCGCTATCTGCAGCGCTCATCAGATTCTCCTGCGTGCAGGTGTTCGGGCACGCAGGACACGATGTAAGATGTTCCATCGTTTGGGGGAACAGTGCCGCTCTTGCACTTAAGTCCGAGCCATCCGAGAAACCCCACCTGAATTGACCTTACTTCGGCGCACCTGAGTCCGAAGTCTATTTAGAGATTTCCAGGTAAGCCAAGGCAAATCAAGACCTGACTGAGGTCTCTCGGACGGCGAAACAAAAGGTTTAATGTCGACTAAATGTTAATATATGATTCACTTACTATATAAACACAAAGGTGCGCCTACGAGTGGCGTAGAAAAAATATTATCGTTGACTGGCGCCGCTTACTTCTTAGAAGATGATTAGGCATAACTGTGCGATGATTAATCGGGGACTAAAATAGTTATAGGAGTAAAATTATTAGCAGGGTATGGTTGAGAATAGTCTACTTGATTAACCTAGTCAAATGAAATACTTTTTATGAAACGGCTAAGTGAAAGTTTTCTTTGGAGTTTGTATGGAAATACTGTCCTGGGACGTCATCAATTATTATTTTTTTTATTTATTTGATAAACTTTGAGTAGGTATACAGTTTTGACGCATAGCATCGCTAAACCAGGAATGGTTTGTCTCGATGCTAGGTTTCCTGTCATCAATCAATTTATACAACGTTCAAAAACATTATATACATCAAGAACAATTAAAGTACAGAACATAATAAAATAAAAATAATGTTGTGGGTAGTAGGATATTGCAGCTCACCCGGTAGACATGGCAGTACATCGCTCTTACCTATGTGTGTACCGTATGTCCCTCCCCGATACTCCAAACAATACACCAGTCGTACATGTATTACGCATTGGCAACTTTAAAATCAAACACAGACTTGGAAGCGGCGAAAGCCGCCTACTACGCTTACGCCTATGCTTGGATGCTATACGGAGTAGTTCTTTGGGGCCATAGCACCGACGCCCACAATATCTTTGTCCTTCAAAAAAAGTGCTTAAGAATTCTATTAAATTTGAAACCTCGAACTAGCTGTCGACCGTATTTTAAGCAACAAGAAATGTTAACTTTTCCCTGCATTTATATATTGGAAATGGCAAAATATGTAAAAAATAACATTGACCAATTCACCTTTTACAGTAGTTTAAGACGTAACGATACAATAGTACCCCCACCGGTAAGAATGACCTTGTATCGAAATAGTCCACATTATCGGGCTACAATAATCTACAATAAAATACCTAAACATATTAGGGCCGAACCCAAAACAACACAATTTATAAGCAAATTTAAAAAAATATTAGCTACTAAAGGTTACTATACTGTAAATGAGTACTTAGATGAAAGATTTTAATAGATATAAAAATATAATTATGTGAATTTATTAAATGTCGTCAATCTTATTTAATTTTAAATTCTAGGTTTTGAAGTATAATGTAAATTGAATTGAATTTAATATAATGTCATGATTTTTAAACAAATTAAAAATACGTTTGCATAATAATAGATAAATTGACATAAATAAAATAGTAATAAATTAAATTATGAATAACTATTTAGTTATTTGAAAAACGCGAATTCTGCAATCCCATCTAGCTAGTTATTTTTACTGTAAAAACCAAATTATGATTGTAAACTTGTTATTTTTATTTTAATGCATGTCCGAGTCCAACTTATTTTTTATAACATATTGCAATGCCCTAGTAACAGGGTTCATGTACTGTTCCACCTATGTAAAACATAGTATTTAAGATCTGTATAAGTATTGTATATGATGGCAATAAATAAATAAATAAATAAATAAATATTAAAGCGGTCAAATGTCGTAAAATTCGAAAATAAGTCGAAAAGTAATATGAGGTTGATTTTTGATCATCTTAGACTGGCTTCTATTTCTAGATAAGCATTTTATGATTAATCTTTGAGCCAGACAAATACCCTATTTAAATGTTCTATGTTCTGTCCTAAAATTTTAACACACCAGAGCCCCAGCAATATTCGTATTTGATATTCCGCGCTTAATTTTATATGCGCAATATTGCTTTTTTAAGCCTACAGGAGATTATCTAAGTATAAAAACCAAATTGAAGCTATTAATTTAAAAAAAACAATATTGCTATTTGACATCTGTTTGTATTGCGCACTTACTTTTATATGCACAAGTGTCAAATTGCAATATGGAGTTTTTAGATGAATTGCTTCCATGTGGCCTTTTTAACCCCCCTGTTCAGAATGCAGTGGAAGCTGATGAATAGAGGTAGATTGGCCATGTCCTTAGAAGACGTGGTATTCACACACCTTGATTTTGTACCTAACAATATCTGTTATTTTAGTAGGTACCTACTTTTCGGATTCTTCCCGTATATTTTATTCCATTTAATTAATTAAATAGTTAATGAAGACACAAACTCGTGTAAGCTAACATTGTTACATGCAGACAATGTTACAGACACACAATCCGTTCATTATTCATGTCGCAATTTGTAATTTATTATGTGTCAACCACCTGTTGTTGTTAGTAGGTATATAAGCTATCACTAGGCGGAACGACCGACAAAATATACGATCCCGAACAGTGGCAGCCCTAGGGCGGTGCGAGGTGTGCCACCGCACCGGGCGCCGAAATTGCGCCAAAATCAACCAAGACTGGTTGATTCAGAGCTTGATTCTGAGTTGCAGCATGGAACTACTGAATGAAACTGTACGAAATACTGAGGGGGATGATTCAGATTATTCTGAGTTAATATCAAGTGGAATTTTCAGTCGCAAAACTATGGAACTGAAAATAATTTAAAACAAAACACAAAAATTACATAAATTTTTGGATGGGAATCATTCCCATCAGTATTCGTTACGATGTCACTAACCAGTGGCGGCCCTAGGGCGGTGCGAGTTGAAATAGGGGTGGGGGGACATCAACCTCATCAACCAAGACTGGTCCACCCTGTCCGCAAACTAACTTCATCGGGTTAGATTGCGGCCACATAAAACTCATACCGGGTGGCCGTAAACAACAATTTTAAGAGATTTAAATAGGTAAATTTTGATGGACGTAAATTTATCAAAAAACTTGTATTTACAGCGACCACTCTGAGGTTTCGTACCACCTAAATATTTTGCCGCCACTAATCCCGACGACCCGATTACTCTAGCCATATAGGCGGCCAATCAGCTCGCGAAAACAAACACTTCAGGAACCCGCTACCGACTCCAACGCGTGGCGAAATTTTCCCTCTTTTAGCGATTGTCGCTATCGCCCAGGGTCGGTTCTTTCAAGTATAATCCTCTTAGATGACGATCAACTGGGCACCTTCAGGCCTGTTGTCTTAAATTTCGTACAGGATGAGAGCCCTCAGCGCTCGTCAAATGACGAGAATGATGACCAAATGGTCTGCCAAGTAGTTAATGCCATCTAAGACATGATTACAATATATGTCACGTCAAAATGCAATGCCCTAACCAAACTTGGGCTCACATAGTGTATAGTTATGTCATATAGACCCAACTGCTGGACCACTAACTGAAAATTATGTTAAATATCCTTCTTGAGCCATCGGTACGGCAATGCAGGACGGAAGGGGCGCGTCACAGAGGCTGTAACCTGACATAGGGAAGCAGTAACTGTCAGTACAATTCAGAAGCGGGGGACAGGAGTCCTAGAACGGCTTGAAATAGACTACTCTGGGCGCCATCCCACTCGCGTCAGACAGAGTACTGCGGGGCAGAAGGCAAGAAGGAAACTACTGCCCTATTTTTCCCTAAAAAGTAGCATGGAGCATTCTACACCGACAAGAGCGTGGCTCTTAAATTAGTGATGATGATGATCCTTCTTGAATCTTCCTACCACGCGTAAGTACTTTATACGTGTGAATGAAAAGACTTTATTATAATTTGATAAGAGCACGGGTTGGCTTGGTGCCAAACTGTGAGTAAATTCAGGGTTCATTCGACAATAAAAACAGCTAATGTTCCCCGCCAGACTATGTTGACAAGTTTACTTACTGCCCAGACGATTTGGTAGCGATACCAAAAAAAAGATGAGCCAAGCGCGTGTCGGGAGAAGTGTTGTGATCTTCCGATGTTAGACTAACAACATAGAATAAGGAATAATAATACGTATAGCAGGAACTGTCAGTACTATTCAGAGACGGAGGACAGGAGTTCTAGTACGACTTTGTAATAGACTACTCTGGGCGCCATCCCACTTGCGTCAGACAGAGTACTGCGGGGCGGAAAGCAAGAGGGAAACCACTGCCCTATTTTTCCCTAAAAAAGTAACATGGAGAATGCTACACCGACAAGAGCGTGGCTCTTAGCTTAGTGATGATGACAACGTATAAAACGGCAACTCTCCGCTCACCGCGTATTAAGTACCTACATGGGGCTTAAACATATCGGAGTGGTTGTATTAATACACCTGCCTACCCTTTCAGGGATACAGTTGAGAAGTGAAAAGCTATGTTATGTTATCACGTTATGCGACGTATAAAAACAATCACACTTTTCTGCGTCTTTGAGTATTTTGTTGGAACTGCAGAATCCTAAAAAGAAAATGAACGCGTTATTAACCTTTTCTAAGGCCAGTTGCAATTGAGTTGTTATAGAGTGACCATGACAGCGCCGGAAATAATAAATTTGATTTTATTTCACACAAAATATAATCTTTTTGACATTTTAAAAACAAAACGGGAAATGAAGAAAAAGTCTCTTTTTTGCATGTGTCCTCGTAAAAATAATAGATGGGAGATGGGTTGATCATCTGTCACCGTATTGTCACAAACACATAACCCTCCTTTTTGTTTCGCCGTCGGGAAAAGAGAGGTCGCAAATGGCCTTCTGATTACTTGGGACTACGCATTTGGGATCATACCCGGGAAATGTGTTTTCGGAGGTATGTGACCTAAGCTGTATTGGGCTGGTGTTCCCTCCAGGTTGGAAGGTCAGCCAGGCAGTCGCTTCTATAAGAAGCCGGACCTGATATAGCATCATGTTAGGTAAGCGGACCCCGTGAAAAAACAGGATAGCGCCAGGGAGATGATTATTATTACTGCGTATGGCAGACAAAAAATAAAAATATCCTGCGTGGATCAAATATCCAGCTTAAGCTCCCTTAACCAAGGAGGGAGATATGTGTTAGGGACACGGAATAGACGAAAGAGGATGGAAAGACCCTAACGCGCATTTTGCATGAGAACCGCTGTAGCCAGTTAAACCTCGGTCTCTTTTACTACTACTCCTGCCAGATAACTACGACAGCTCTACTGCTTCTCAATTTCCATAGCCACTTTACCGGCAGTGTATATTTTACTAGCGACCCGCCTCGGCTTCGCTCGGGTGCAATGCTGAGGAAAAAATAAAATTATTTACGACATCGCATTAAAAACCTCAAAAATATATATTTCTCCACTATTTAATGGATGTTATTATAGATATAAACCTTCCTCTTGAATCACTCTTTCTATTGAAAAAAACCGCATCAAAATCCGTTGCGTAGTTTTAAAGATTTAAGCGTACATAGGGATATAGGGACAGAAAATAATGTTTTATACTATGTAGTGATATAAAGTACTGCAACTTTTTCTTTATTTTTCATAAGACACTGCATACAAAAGTGTTTTTTTGATAAATAGCCGATCATACTTCAGGATTTTAGCTTTCCTTTGATTAGGAGGGGTCTCCTTGCATGATCGATATTAGATTTTTGCCATGCAAGTTATAATGCACAAGACGACCTTTTAATATGTATATCGCGGAGCTCCGTGGGTCGTAAAGTTTGCGGACGAGTGGAGTGCAAAGATGAAGTATGAACTATTTGCTCATGCTTATATGGGTTCCGTCGGAGGGCACGTTAAGCCGTTGGTCCCGGCTATTAGCCGTAAAAACACCTCCACCAACCCGCATTGGAGCAGCGTGGTGGAGTATGCTCCATACCGCCTCCGGTTGATTGAGGGGAGGCCTGTGCCCAGCAGTGGGACGTATATAGGCAGTTTATGTTTATGTTATGTTTATATGGCGCGCGAAACGCGCTCACTTGGTCCTATAAATTATTTCTTCTATTCCGTGGTTAGGTATTGAGCGTGAGTTTTCTGTTTACTTATAAAACGGTCAGACAGGAAAAACCATTGCAAAGGCGCAAACGCAAGTCGTCGGTAATAAAAAATAAAACTTGTCTCGTCTGGTTTGAATGAAAAAGTGTTTAAATTTAGTATGCGCATGAGTGTATGTGTGGCTCGCGAGACGGCGCGGTCCGTCGGTCACCTCCATCACCCGACATTATGTCTCAGTTGCCAGACTTTACATAAATATTACACATACATACATATCATAATACACACAAACACGAATCAATTGCAAATAATGTTATTTTACATACATACATAACGACTACTGATATCACGACTCACGCCTATTTCCCACCGGTGTAAGCAGGGAATATGGAATTCCATTTGCTTCGATCCTGACACACTTCTCTTGCTTCCTCCACATTCATCAATCGCTTCATACACGCACGCCGGTTCAGAGTAGACCGTACTAAACCTTTTCTAGAACATCTCCAATTTGGTCAATGTATGTCTTCTAGGTCTTCCTCTGCCAGCCCTACCACTAACCTTCGCTATGTATACTGCTATCTATAATATTATTCTATCGGGTACGTGGGTTTCCTCACGATGTTTTCCTTCACCGCCGAGTATGTGATAAACATTTATGATCCGTATATGAATTCGAAAAACAATTTCGAAAATCATAGGTTTAGGCCCGTGTTGGATTCGAACCTGCGTCCTTACAGTGACAGTCAAGCGTACTTCCAACTAAGCTACCAAAACTCAAGTAAGTACCTAGCTCAAGTGAGCACCAGTAACTCCGCAAGTCATCATTCCTCAATTTCAGGATTTGCCTACAGTTCTAACTTCATAAATAGGCTACTTGACAACCTAGTCAAATGTGATACTTTTTCCGAATGTCAAAACGAAAGTTTTCTTTGAAGTTTGTATGGAAATACTGTCCTGTGACGTCATCAATAAAAGCGGTCAAACGTCGTACTCATTGTTACTTAATTCATAAATAAAATTCGAAAATAAATCGAAAAGTAACATGGTATTGATTTTTGATCATCTTAGACTGGCTTCTATTTCTAGATGAGCATTTTATAATTTATCTTTGACCCAGTCAAATACCCTGCAGTTACGGGAACTCCTTAAATCACGAAAGAGTTGAGAAATCATTTTGGCAAGTCTGCCCAATGCCCAAGTGTGTTCCCCTCCATGAATCTGTCTTCCTTGACGTCATTCGTTGGCACAAGTCTCAAGTCGAAGGTGACTCTCTCTGTTTCCGATTCCAATAAACCTTTCGTCTTTAATCTTGCGTCTTGTTACGACTATAGCTCGACCGCTTTAATTTTGAAATGATTCAGAATTATAAAAGAGTAGCTTTCGGCCGCGGTTTCCCTCGTTTTAAATAAAGGTTTTATTACTCTATTAGTTTTTGGCCCGCGTTGACTTTGGTTATCGCGCAGGGTACGTTTTGTCCACGCCCTTTTCATCCCTTTAAAGGGTGATTTTTGACATAAAAACTATCCTATGTACTTACGTAGGTTTCAAACTATCTTCATTCCAAATTTTATGTAAATCGATTTATCGGTTTAAGTGTGAAGACAGACAGAGTTACATCGGTATTTGTAATATTAATGTGGATTTCCTTTTCTGTAGATACGAGTGTGGGAAAAATTGTTGGGTTGAGTATTTATGGCATTTTATTTATCTATTCATTAACGGATCACTTACAGCTATGTACATTATAACATTTAGTTAGGACATAATTAAACAAAGTAAAACAGTACTTATGTGTAAGCCAATTACAAGTGAACACAACATTCATCATATAAAATCAACATCTAGTATGTTGAGGCTAACTTCTCAGCAGCTAAAATCTCACTATTAATAACATTTATATATCATATTTTATTTTATTTATTTATTTATTATGGACAACTTACAAGCTACACTCTGCACATGCAGTTACAGACAATAAAAAAAAGATTAAGAGCTAGCTCAATTACAAGTAGTCACAGCATGCACAATCAAGTGAACAAGAAAATCAAGATATAAACTATATTAAAAAATAAAAAATAGACATAATTTAACAAAAAGCAGCCAGTGCAATATTTTTATATGCATTTAAGGGCATAGTAATGTCAAGATCATGATATCTTGACATATTATTGACTAGTTGGTACAAAAACAAACAAACTATACTAAAACTAATTTTTAATGGAGATAGTGTCTTTTCGTTTTATTGGAGATTTTCTCGTACGCATAACAAATCTATTATTTACGATTAAGACTGGTGCCATCGACCATATTCACACATTGCTAGGCATATGCTCCGCACGCTGTTCGCCGCACGCTTTGCTATGTGTAATGCGTGCGTGCATAGCATATGCTTCGTACGGTCACGAGCATAATATGTATACACTTTGGTACCATGTCACATTAACTTTTTTGACAAATTGAACTGTAAGTGTCACTAAATGTCAAATATGTTAGTGCGACAGAGTCCTAAAGTGGGTACATTATATCATGACTACACAGTATGAAGGTTTGTATGTAACTGCTTTTAGTCAGACAGACAGAGTTACTTTCGTATTTATGAACAGCAATAAGCATATCAACAGATAGGAAAAGTCGAGTTGAACGACATTATGTGTATTTCTATCTCTAAAAGTTGTGAAGATTTTAAATGGTTTCTGCGAGGGGTTTTGGCAAGATTTGAGCAAATTAATTACGTCTCTGTTTGAGGTATATAGAACACTTATTCCGGTTTTATTCGTTTATGAGGAGGAAAATGAACGAAGTAAAGTGAAGGTAACACTGGTCCCCTGGTTTACTGGCTTGCTTCCCAATTGGGGAGCGCCACTTCGAACCCCGGTGGCGGACCTGCCTGAGTTATTAATTTATCTTAAGTGCAGTTTTCAATAAATAAATGAAGCTCATATGTCGGTGCGGCGCGGAAAGAAAGAAAGAAAGAAACATTTATTACTTCCGGACACCACAGACACAGACAAAAAGGGTTCTTTTATAAGTAGTATTCTTCTTCTATCATGTGGGTTGTGTGGTGGTTTATCACAACCTCATCAACCCTGGTGTCAGGGTTACTATTGAGCCGCCAAAGGCCCCTGACATGGCTTATTTAACGACTACTTATTTATATCATACATACATATATAAACAGCCTATATACGTCCCACTGCTGGGCACAGGCCTCCCCTCAATCAACTGGAGGGGGTATGGCGAGCATACTCCACCACGCTGCTCCACTGCGGGTTGGTGGAGGTGTTTTTGCGGCTAATAGCCGGAACCGGCTTAACGTGCCCGTACTTTTTCGGACAATCAGGTGATTCAAGCCTGAAAAGTCCTTACCAAACAAAGGTGAGTCTCACAAAGTGATTTCGACAATGTCCCCATCGGGAATCGAATCCGGACCTCCAAATCGTGAGCCTAACGCTCTAACCACTAGACCACGGAGGCTGTTACTTATATTTGTAAGAAGTAACCGGGACCAACGGCTTCATGTGCCATCTGAAGCCGGGAAACATTGACAGTCTAACCTAATAATCACTACATGCGTGAATTTACATGTGTTAGCACGTCAAATATAACACTATATCGTCGTATGAACTTGATGCTAAGTGTGGATAAGTGGTCAGAGTACTTGCGTATATTTTTAGCGCGTCTCTTATTTCCCGCGATTTACTATCGCCTTAGGAATACAATCTTATAAGTCTGGGTTAAATGACTATTAATAACGAGAGGGACGTCTGTGTTGGTACAGGCGAATAGGGTGTTAGTGACATCGTAACGAAAACTTTACATTTTTTTTCCTTTTTATTCAGAGATAGATTCTGAGTTGCAGTATGGAACTGCTGAACGGGTGTTAGTGACATCGTAACGAAAACTTTACATACATACATAACATAAATAGCCTATTACGTCCCACTGCTGGGCACAGGCCTCCTCTCAGTCAACCGGAGAGGGTATGGAGCATACTCCACCACGCTGCTCCACTGCGGGTTGGTGGAGGTGTTTTTACGGCTAATAGCCGGGACCAACGGCTTAACGTGCCCTCCGAAGCACGGAATCAACTTACTTTTTCGGACAATCAGGTGATTCAAGCCTGAAAAGTCCTTACCAAACATAGGATAGTCTCACAAAGTGATTTCGACAATGTCCCCATCGGGAATCGAACCCGGACCTCCAGATCGTGAGCCTAACGCTCTTACCACTAGACCACAGAGGCTGTTAAAAACTTTACTTTACTTTTTTTATTCAGAGCTAGATTCTGAGTTGCAGTATGGACCTGCTGAACGAAACAGTACGAAATACTGAGGGGGATGATTCAGGTTATTATTCTGAGTTAATATCAAAAGGAATTTTCTGTCGCAAAACTATGGAACTGCAAATAATTTAAAAATAAAGGAGGATGATTCAGATCATTATTCTCAGTTAATATCAAGTGGAATTTTCTGTCGCCAAACTATGGAACTGAAAATAATTTAAAAAAAAAAATACAAAAATTACTTACTTACTTAAATTTTTGGATGGGAAATTCCACTTTATATTAACTCAGGATCATGGTCTGAATCATCCCCATCAGTATTCGTTACGATGTCACTAACCAGTGACGGCCTTAGGGCGGTGCAAGGTGTGCCAGCGACCAAGACTGTCCACTTTGGCCGCACTAACTTCTTCGGGTTAGATTTCGGCCACATAAAACTCACACCAGGTGGCCGTAAACAAAATTTTTAAAAGATTTAAACAGGTAAGTAGGACTTACGATGACCAAATTGGAGATGTCCTTAGAAAAGGTTCAATACGATCTACTCTGAAACGGCGTGCGTGTATGAAACGATTAATGAATGTGGAGGAAGCAAGAGAAGTGTGTCAGGATCGAAGCAAATGGAATTCTATAGTCTCTGCTTACCCCGGTGGGTAATAGGCGTGAGTTTATGTATGTATGTTAAATAGGTAAATTTCGGTGGCCGTAAACTAATCGAAACATTTTGTATTTTAAGGGACTGAGGGTTGTCACTATGGGGTCTTGCACCTGCTAAATATTTTGCAGGGCCACTGTCACTAACACCCTGTATCTATGAATGTTCTACTAAGGTAACCTTCGCAAAAGCTGTAAGACTCTGACCATCGCAGACCGAGCGACTATCGAATGTCTTGTGACCTAAATTCCCGTCTCAAGTAGCGGCGACATGACGTCTGACGAACCACACTACTCTGTACGGTCACGAGCATTAATATGTATACACTTTGGTACCATGTCACATTAACTTTTTTGACAAATTGAACTGTAAGTCTCACTAAATGTCAAATATGTTATTGCGACAGAGTCCTAAATTGGGTACATTATATTGCTCATGACTGTACCTAATCTATGTTATCTCTAACTACTTACTTACTTATTATAATGTTTTTTTAATCTTTTCTTTTAACGTGTGAGTTGTGAGGTGGATTACCAACATGAGTAATAAAAAAATATCACAAAAATCGAAACAAAATACAACTTACTGAAACTAGTGACAAGTGGATTTTCCTATCGGAATATTCATGAAAATCTTAGTGTTTTTTTTTTAACTATTTTCCGTTGCATACTTTTGCGACGGAAAATTCCACTTGGATGGATATCAACTGAATCATGGCCTGAATCATCCCTCAAGTTACGATGTCACTAACACCCTGTATAAAGTTACAGTTTACATAAACATATCATAAACTCACGCCTATTTCCCACCGGGGTAAGCAGATACTATGGAATTCCACGTGCTTCGATTGTTGTATTGCATTATTGAGTTAATTTATGTTAAGTCCAGTTTTCACTAACACAGTTGGCTCGACCATTACAGACGGCGACAAAGCTCACCATCTATCACGTTGGTCTAACAGAAATGTCGGTAAGGTGTGGGTACTTAGTTCATCTTGCGATGGATGTGTCTGCCTAGCCTAATTGGGAATAGAGTGAGCCTATGTTCTTCTTCTTCTATCGTGTGGGTTGTGAGGTGGATTACCAACCCCATCAACCCTGGTGTCAGGGTCATTATTGAGCCGCCAAAGGCCCCTGACATGGCTCATGTAACGACTACATTCTTACATCAGTAAGTAGTAACCGGGACCAAAACGGCTTAACGTGCCTTCCGCAGCACGGATCATTTTACTTTCGGATAATCTGGTGATCAGCCAGCAATGTCCTAACCAAACTAGGGACCACAAAGTCATTGTTGTGATATGTCCCCACCGGGAATCGAACCCGGGACCTCCGGATCGTGAGCCTAACGCTCAACCACTGGACCACGGAGGTCGTTTTAGCTTATGTTAAGTTAATACCTCAAACTCATGCCCGTAATCCGTAATGGGGTTGGTAGAGCCACAAGTCATCAAGGAAACCTTACGAAGTCTAGGATGGGTATAATAATTATATCATGAACATGGCAAGGGCAAGGGATCATATGGCCCATGGCGTTAGTCCATCATGATATTAGAAATGACACATTCTCTCTGTCGGATTTTACGACATGCTCGGGAAATTGCTTTTTATTCGCTTCTAGAACAACATAGAAGCTCTTAACAACTATTTAGTATAAATAAATAGGTGTATATAAGTACTTTTATCAAATAAATTGTAATACCAAATGAGTACCTAGTGTCTAGTGTTTGAATTTGAAATGTAAATTATAGCGTAATACAGTATTTAGTTCAACACTTTGAATACAAAGTTCCGTAGTGTCAATAAAGTGTGGCTTGCGTTGCGTACGCCGCGTTTTAGATTTTCCCCGCGCGTATGTGTGCGTGATCTTGCGCATGTGTGTGCGCGTGTGTGGTTGTACGTGTGCAAGTGTGTGAATGTGTGTGTCGCCCTGGTAGACTCGCTGGCAGCTGTCTCGCAGTCGTATGCGCAAGGAGGCGATACACTGTCCCCAACTGTTGAATATTAAGTCGACATTCCTAGGTTCATTTGACTTTAAGTGTTTGTGCTCTGTGTTATGTCTGCACCGGGTGAGAGTTCTCAGTGCTCCCCACTTGCACGGCCAAGTGGTGAATGGCAAATCTACAGTAGCATGTTAAAAAGACATGTGTTACCGAAAAATTGAAATCGAATCAGAAATATTTTTTTCTTTTGGCGTTTTCAGATATAAGTTAAATAGAAAAAGAAAATGTTTTTTGTCTGTCTGTCTGTCTGTGTGTTGTAGGACTCTGTCGCACTAACATATTTGATATTTAGTGAGACTTACAGTGCAATTTGTCAAAAAAATTCATGTGACATGGTACCTAAATGTATGCATATTGATTGATGCTCGTGGCCGTACCATTTTCTTTATTTACATTGTTAGAAAGAATGTCATGAAAATTCACATTTGAATACTTTCTGTAGTCATAAAAGTTTAATATGTTTACTTTTTTAGCTATTGATGTGCGAACAAGATCACGAGTCCCTTATCAACTTGTATTTTAACTACATTTTAGTGTCATCTCACACATTGGTGCTAATTCCTGCAGACGCCATTTAATTTTATTTTAAGTTATATCTGTCATTTTCTTATCCGCCGAAAAGGAAAGGGACGGGTAATCGACAGGCATAAAATTTATGGAACATACGTCAATTTTAAACAGAAATCTAAAACAACCGTCTAAACATTTTACATCGACCAATAACCCGACAGAATTGACAGCACATGTCAAACGGTTTGCATACCAGCGAGATACTTTTTGATTCGCCCGGGTTATTCATTCATTTACTTATTCTTCCTAAAATTTACGATTGTCAATCATCCGTCCCTTTCCTTTTCAGCGAATAAGAAGATGATAGGTATAACTTAAAGTAAAATTAGGAGGTGTCTGCAGGAATCGGGGCCAATATGTGAAGTATTTAGTAGTTTTGAACCTAAGTATTTAGGCAATTAAGCTTATCTTTCCGGGACGTCTCATTAAAGACAGAGGGATCGCATCTTTATTTATAGCTCTCGACGTGCGTGTTCACGCTCGGTATCTCTAATGGGGTGAGCAGAGTCACAAGTCTAAGATAATTTGCAGCCACTCATAAGTATGATGATTACCATGACATGATCAGGGGTCTAAAATGACACATTGAAATGGGAAATATTAAAGATCTACTGCCTTAAGAAATCCACTTTACGAGTTTGAATTCTTGTTTAGATCATACAGAATTGGGTAGTTTCCTAAGCCAAAGATAAATTATGAAATTCTGATTACTAAATAAAAACAAATCTAAAGGTGACAATAACATTTTCTTTTTTCTATTTAAAATAACTTATATATGAATTTTATTAAAGAAAAATGTAGTAAAATGTGCGATATTTTGACACGTTTTTCTGTTACGTCACAGGTTGCTTTCTCATACAAATTTTAATTTCGTGTTTTCACGTTTAGTAAAAAGTGTTAGAGTTTTATAAAATTAGGATTTATTTTAAAGTAAGTATCGCTATATTATTCACAAATGAATACTGTGTTGTGATCTAAATAATTGCTCAAACAACAGCGCTTACGTGCTACTCAGTCATTGGTTCAACCACTATTTTGTCGATCGTGTCACCCCCACTCAGAGAGAATAAAACTGGTGAGTAGCACGTGCGCGCGAGCAGTTCATGTTTGAATGTCGAAGTACCAAGTTGTACAGTGCAAGTGCTGAATAAATATCTGACGTTGATACTACGTGTACCTCTTTTATTTTGCCTGGTCTTATAGATCAGAAAGCGGGATATTATCAAGAGAATATTGGTTATAGGCTTGGTGAGAAAAGGACTTTACGCCCATAAGAAGGTACGTACTAGTGTTTTATTTATTTTTTACGATCGTTTAAATTTTAAATGTTTTAAATTGTGTATCCATAGAAAATATTAGTCACGATAAGAAATATGTGTCGTGTGTAAAACCTCTTTGGAGATACAGGCATAATACAATGTTATGTTGTACCGTATACACCTACATAATCATATTTTCTCTTTTTTTATTTTATTTTTTTTCTTCTTAATCTTCAGAGGTCAAGTTAATGTTTTATTTATTTTTACTTTTTGAGGGGTTTTTTTTTACGTACATTGATGAAATACTTTCAATTCTTATGGTTATTTTAATCAGTTTTAAAAATAATAAGAAAGAAAATCATCTAGGTTTTGTAATGTTGTTGCGATTTTTCAAAACACGTGTTCATACAATTACGATAATTACGGGTTAAAGGGCATTTACTTTTTGTTAATTTCAATAATTCCAGAAAAATGGGCCGTGAAAGAAGTTCTCGTAAACGTACGAGAGATTCAGACGACTCTGATTCGGAGACTGACACGGAATCACCCGTCCGCGAGTCACGGCGCAGACATCGTGATGAATCGAAAAAGAGAAGGCATTCCAAACGCCACAAACGCTCCAGGCGTCGTGAGAAATCATTGTCTCGTCGTAGACAGTTGGATAAGGATTTAGAGAGACGCGAACGTGAATCGGCAGTGCGCGACGCAAACCCAGAGGCGTCTCGTGCTTGTATTACCCCACCAGTAGAACAAGATGCATCTCTGGACAACAATGCTGCCACTGCAACTACAATGACTGTGAGTTCACACCCTCAAATTAGTAATTTAGACTCGAATGCAGGGATTTTAGCCACTGTTTTTAAAGAAATATTACAGACCATGAAAGCAGAGACTAATACAACTAACGATCGATACCCATCTTTGAATGTCATTCCTGAATTTGATCCGTCTAAACGAAACCAAACCATTCACATGTGGATTAATAAAGTAAATGAGTGCGCAAGTTTTTATAATTGGACAGAGAAACAAACAATACATTACGCAACACCTAAATTGACGGGATTTGCGCAGCAGTGGTATCAAGGTTTACCTAGTCTGATGCTTTCATGGGCTGAATGGCAAGACAAATTACGTTTAGCGTTTCCATGTGAGGAAAATTACGGTCAATTGTTGACGGAAATGTTGGCTTGTAAGGCACGTTATGGTGATTCATTAGAGCAATATTTTTATGAAAAGACTGTGCTTTTGAACCGTTGCAATATAACTGGCAAGGAAGCCATTGATTGTATTTTGTTTGGCATAGAGGATAGGTCTGTAAGAACAAGTGCAGAAGCAGCACAGTTCACTGAATCTGACAAATTATTAGTATATCTCCGAACAGTAAACAGTACCAAAAGACCAGATAGGAGTAATCCCCATGCGCAACCCAACACTTCCGATAACAAACGCAAAAATGTTAATACAACGAATAATCATTCTGATACGAGACCAAAATCTAAATGTTACAACTGTGGTAAAGAAGGTCACCCATACTTCAAGTGTACACAGCCGATCAAAAGGTGCGATTCTTGTCACAGAGTAGGTCACGTTACTGGTGATTGTCCCTCGAAATCTGAACCTAGTACGAGTAGTAATAAAACAGTTTTGCGAATCTCTCAGGAATCTGATAACGATTCAAAATATTTTAAATCTGCAAAAGTTAACGGTTGTGTCCTAGATTGTTTTGTTGATTTTGGCAGTCAGTGTACTATGTTGCGTGAGTCCTTAGCCAGGAGTCTGGTTAAGACTTGGTCGGTGAATGACCTTCCGGTTTTGAGAGGTTTTGGCGATTCTGTAGTAAACTGTGTAGGTAAATGTGAAGTGGAAGTCGAAATAGATTCTGCTACAGCTTCTTTGGAGGCGTTGATTGTTCCAGATCATCTGCTACAAGTACCGTTGTTGTTAGGACAAACATTCACAGAACAAGAACATGTCGTGGTTTATAAAACCAATGACAAATTGAGTATTTTGTCAAAGACAGACTGTTCTACTAGTAGTATATTGCTACACGTTTCCGAACACAAACTGATTTGTGGACTAACAGAGATAGGTATTTATTCCATTCCTAAGTACGATGGTGATCTGTTCATAGAACCCAGTTTGTGCTTGCGATCTGAATGTCAGTACGAAATTATTCAGTGTGTAGTTCGTCTTGATGATGGAAAAGGGAAAATGGTGATAAAAGGGCTGGATTCTTCAGGTTTCAACCTACCACAAGACGCATTGTTGATTCGTGCATTGCCGTTAAATGAAGTTGAGATTTGTAAAGTCAATAAAGTAGATATCAGTATGGATAGTGATACCATCTCCTCGATCGAAACGGATAAAATCAATGTAGATAAAAACATTGAAGTGAAAGATTTACAGACTCTTACGGATTTGATTAATGAATATAGAGATTGCTTTGCTTTTTCGATCAAGGAGTTGGGATGCGTTTCCTCAGTTGAGATGGATATAAAACTGAGTGATAGTACCCCGGTCGTTTATAGGCCTTATCGCCTGTCTCATCCTGAACGAGAGGTAGTTCGTGGCATGGTACAGGAGTTGGAGGAATCTGGGATTATAGAACCTTCGTCGTCGGATTATGCTTCACCTATTATACTCGTGAAGAAAAAAACAGGCGACTATCGCCTCTGTGTCGATTTTAGAGCACTGAATAAAAAGACACTGAAGGAACATTATCCTCTCCCAAGGATAGATGACCAGTTAGATAATTTGTCTGGGTATAAATATTATACTTCGTTGGACCTCGCATCCGGTTACTACCAAATTCCTTTAAAGAGTACTTCGAAACACCTGACGGCTTTCATAACTCCAGACGGGCATTATGAATTTAATAGGATGCCCTTCGGACTAGTGAATGCTCCATCCACCTTTCAGAAAGCGATTAATAACATTCTTGGTAATGCGAGGTTTAAGGAAGCTTTTGCCTACATGGATGATGTAATCATACCATCGAGAACAGTCGAGGAGGGCTTAGAGAAAATTCGTAGAGTGTTAGACTTGTTTCGTGCTGCAGGCTTAACCCTCAATCTATCTAAGTGTCATTTTCTCATGACGTCTATTGGATATTTGGGATTTGAGGTGAGCGAGGAGGGAATTCGGCCGGGTAAAAGAAAAATCGATGCCGTGGAAAACTTTCCGAGACCAACAGATCAGCATAAAGTCAGGCAGTTTATTGGTTTGGCGAGTTTTTTTCGGCGGTTCATCCGGGGATTCTCTGCCATTGCGAAACCTCTGACACAACTCCTTAAAAAGGACTCTAAATGGCAATGGACTGATGCAGAGGAAAATGCATTTACGACACTCAA
Source organism: Pectinophora gossypiella (assembly GCF_024362695.1). Taxonomy (NCBI): domain Eukaryota; kingdom Metazoa; phylum Arthropoda; class Insecta; order Lepidoptera; family Gelechiidae; genus Pectinophora; species Pectinophora gossypiella. The sequence goes on along the minus strand of NC_065420.1, from coordinate 2,433,203 downwards.
AGAAGAGTTGACTAAGCGCCCGATATTGTCGTTTTATAATCCAACCTATGAGACGCAGTTACACACTGACGCATCAAAATCTGGCATTGCTGGTATTCTTCTTCAAAGGCCTAACGAAGGGTCTTCTTTTACTGCTGTTGCTTATTATAGTCGGCAAACGTCACCGGAAGAATCTCGATTTACGTCATACGACCTAGAAACATTAGCGGTTGTCACTTCCCTGCAGCGTTTCAGAGTGTATTTGTTGGGTATTCCGTTTACAATAGTGACAGATTGTAATTCCCTTCGTGCAACTTTTGAAAAGAAAGACATGTTGCCTAGAGTCGCGCGATGGTGGAACGTCATACAAGAATATGACTGTAAAGTTATTTATAAGCCGGGAATAGCCATGTCACACGTAGATGCTCTTAGCAGGAACCCGTCTCCGACCTCTTTTGTTGCTGAAGGTGAGGATGTGCAAGTAAGGCTAATCAACACTAACTGGATATCTACGGTACAAAACAGCGATCCCGAGTTACAAAGAATAATTGGTATAATTAATGACAAAGATACTGAAATTATTATTGACATTAAGAAGAATTTTTTACTGAAGAAAGGATTATTGTACAGGAAAACAGATGCTGGAGATCGCTGGGTTGTACCGAAGGGAGTTAGGTGGCAGATACTCCAAGCCAATCACGATCAGATTGGCCACTTTGGATTTGAAAAGACCTACGAGAAGATCAAAAGCAGTTATTGGTTTGCCAAAATGAGGTCGTTTGTTAAAAAGTATGTAGAGTCTTGTTTGGAATGCGCCCATTCAAAGGTTCCTGCAGGGAAAAAGGCTGGTGAATTGCATCCAATCGAAAAGGTTGACTCTCCTTTTCATACTCTGCACATCGACCACTTAGGTCCGTTTGTGCGAAGTAAGAAGAAGAACACTTATTTATTATTGATAATTGATGCGTTTACCAAATATATCATGTTGGTTCCAGTTAAGAGTACGAAAGCTGTGCACTCTCTAAAAGCCATGAAACATTATTTTCACACGTTTGGGGTTCCTAAGAGGTTAATTTCTGATAGAGGCACTTCATTTACAGCAAAACGTTTTAAAGACTATTTAAGTTCTTTGGGGATAAAGCACATTCTAAATGCTGTGGCTACCCCTCGCGCTAATGGCCAGATAGAGCGCTATAACCGTACTGTTTTGGCCGCTCTTACTGCAACCAACCATGATAAGCCTGAGAATCGTTGGGATGAGTGTGTTTCAGAAATTCAATGGGGCCTCAACAATACCATAAATAAAGGAACTGGTAAAACACCTGCTCAGACTTTATTTGGTATAAATCTAGTAGGAACGACGGACTCTTCTCTCAGTTTGACAGTAGTGAGTGATACGGAACATGCAGTAGAAAATTTAGAACAGACTAGAAATGAAGTTATCGAACATATAAAAAATAATCAACATAAACAAAAGCAAAAATATGATAAAAATAGAAAGCAGTTACGATTTAAAGTTGGAGATCTAGTGCGAGTTGAAAGGGAGATTCCTTCTACTGGTAAAAGTAGAAAATTAATTCCAAAACTTCGTGGTCCATATCGCATTAAAGAAGTTTTAGATAATGATAGGTATGTTGTTGAGGATACACCGATATCTCGTAAGGGTAATAAAAGTTTTAATGGTATTTTTTCGGTGGACAAAATACACCGTTGGCTGGTGTACAATAGAGCTGATGAGGATTCGGAAACTAGTGATGACGATGACGAGTAGAGCTGTTTTGATTGAGTTGTGTCCTTGTGTGTGGTTGTAACATGTGAGGTGTAAAGATTTAATATACGATTAACTATACTGAATTATTACATAGTATAGTAAGTATACTTTATTCAATTGTTTGTTATTATAATAAGTAAGTTCAATCATTCATGTACGAGTTACATTTGAGATAATTTACTGTATATACATATATGATTAAAATGTGAATAATTGAATTGTTATTTACTAATTACATTATTTATTATATTGAAGACATGTAGGGGCTTCAATATTGTTTGTCGTGGATATGTAGAGGCCACGATGAAAAAAAAGTACAGGCTAGAGTTATTATTGTTGTGAATATGTAGAGGTCACAATGATAATTGTTCTAGATAATGACAGATTTTACAGTAATCGTTGGTGTGGATATGTAGAGGCCACAGTAATGATTGTTGTAGAGAAGAATGTTTATGTGTTACAGAAATCGTTGGTGTGGATATGTAGAGGCCACAGTAATGATGGTTGTAGACAAGAATGTGTTTAAACTACGGTAATCGTTGGTGTAGATATGTAGAGGCTACAGTAATGATTGTTGTAGATAATAATTTATATAAGTTACAGTAATCGTTGTTGTAAATATGTAAGAGGTTACAATAATGGTTGTTAAAAGTGCATAAACGCTATAAAAGTTGCTAATTTAAGATGTGTAAATTGTTTGTGATACTTATTGATTGTGATTACTTTTGGTTGAAATCACGAGTTTCCCGAGACGGGAAAGAATTCAGGAAAGGCCGACTGTTAGAGTTTTATAAAATTAGGATTTATTTTAAAGTAAGTATCGCTATATTATTCACAAATGAATACTGTGTTGTGATCTAAATAATTGCTCAAACAACAGCGCTTACGTGCTACTCAGTCATTGGTTCAACCACTATTTTGTCGATCGTGTCACCCCCACTCAGAGAGAATAAAACTGGTGAGTAGCACGTGCGCGCGAGCAGTTCATGTTTGAATGTCGAAGTACCAAGTTGTACAGTGCAAGTGCTGAATAAATATCTGACGTTGATACTACGTGTACCTCTTTTATTTTGCCTGGTCTTATAAAAGTAACTGATTTGCCTAGTTCGAAACTACCCTATTAACATCACGTGTTTTCTAGGATTTGTGTCCGGTTAATGGCGATAAGCTTGCCCTCTAATATGGGACTTAATTTCGTGGTATTAAGGTGAATAATAGCAACCACAAATCGCTCTGTGGATTTGTGGTTCTTTGTATAGATAGACTCTACGTGATGATGAAAAGCATTAACTTGTATGTATGTATGTACGTGAGTGTATGTGTTTGTATGACTGTCTGTAGGAGACATTATGTCGCCGTCCGCGGGCAGTGGCATTGCTCTAATGTAGTATGTCAGAGTATCAATTTATTATGCGGTATGTATTATTTGATACCCGCGGTCACATTTGTACACTTGTTAATGTATCACGCATTAGATTCTTTTATTAGTTTGTTTGGTAAAGTAGGTCTTCTATCGCGTGGGTTGTGAAGTGGATAACCAACCTCGTCAACCTTTGTGTCAAGGTTACCGCCAAAAGCCCCTAACATGGCTCATGTAACGATTACTTACTTACATCAGGGGGGTTAAAATGGCCACATCGAAGCAATTCATCTAAGAAACCAATATTGCTATTTAACATTTGTTTGCATTGCGCACTTACTTTACTTATATGCGCAAATGTCAAATTGCATATTGCTTTCTTAGATGAATTGCTTCGATGTGGCCATTTTAACCCCCCTGATGTAAGTAAAAAATTCATCTAAAAAAGCAATATTGCTTTTTTAGATGAATTGCTTCGACGTGGCCATTTTAACCCCCCAGTAATTAGTAACCGGGACCAACGCCTTAGTATTTTTGTGGTATGTCCCCACCGGGATTAGAACCCGGGACCTCTATAGGATTTCTGCATGGCTAATGGTGATAGGCTAGTCTGTATCCCCAAAGGGGTAGGCAGAGGTCACGCACGCAGATTTCTGTACGAGTGCACAAAATGGGATTCAAACCCGAGACCGTTCGGCGCTCTCGGGACCAACTCTGAGTATCGAGACATTAAGTGAACATAACATAAGCTCACGACTATATCCCAATCGGGGTCGTCAGAGGTACATCCATGTAAGATGAGCTAAGTACCCACGCGTCACCGAGGTTCCTATTAGACCAGCGTGATAGGTGGTGAGCCGTAACGCCGTCTATAATGATCGAGCCAACTGTGTTAGTGAAAACTGCACTTAACCCTTTCACGGGCAGAGACCATGGGTCATTGATGGTTCATAATATTTAGTATGACACCTTGGAATCGGAACGTCATTAGACGTTCTGTCCTTGAAAGTGTTAAGATAAATTAATAACTCATTGGTGCCAGGCCTTAAGTGAATTCGTTCAAAATACACAATCCACTGCTTTCTAGGACACTTCAGTCATGTAGTGAAAGGGAATCATATCTTTAATTAAATCTACTAAGAGTCTCGATTTCCTTGTATCCAACATTACCAGCTGCAGAGTAATTTGTAGAACAACTTTTGATACAAATGTTCTGTAATGGCGACGCCATTTTGTATGTAAATGGCAATGAACCGACCCTAATCACTTCAAGATCTTATGTTTGCGATATCGCCATAATCTTACTACTTATTCGATACAATATTGCCTCTGAATAAAATGATAATAATATAAAAGGCAAAATGGCTTTCGTGTGTTATTTTAACATACACACATACATAAGATCACGCTTATATCCCGTTGCGGTAGGCAGAGACGGAATTCCACTTACCAGGATCCTGACACACTACTTTCGCTACTTCAACTCTCATCAAAGTCTCCAAGATCGCAGGTTTAAAGTACTCTTATCCTGGCCTTTCTTTAAAACATTCTGAATCTGGGGGGGGGGGGGTTAAAATGGCCACATCCAAGCAATTCATCTAAAAAGCAATATTGCTATTTGACATTTGTTTGCATCGCGCACTTGCTTTGAATAGCAATATTGCTTTCTTAGATTAGATTGTTGTCTGCAGTAGTTTTAGGCGGATGAGACGTTCATTTTATGTAATAATTGACGATTCAAAGTGTAACCATGTTACCTACTGAATAAAGATATTTTTGAATTTTGAATTTGAATTGCTACGATGTGGCCATTTTAACTCCCCTGATCGTGGTATGTACTCCAACGCCAAGGCCTGACTCTTCCAACTCTACCACTTACCTTTACACCCTCATAGTAAATCTTTTACGTAAGTCTACTTTCATTCATCCTCTCTACATGTTCGAACCATCTAAGCAACCCTTTCTTAATTCTCGTCATAGTGTAGGCAATGAAGCAATTTCTTTTATGACAACTCTAACATCAAATCCTCAGTCGCTGAAATTTTGCTGGGTCTTCTTTTTCTGTCGTGTGGGTTGTGAGGTGAATTACCAACCTCATCAACCCTGGTGTCAGGGTTATTATTGAGCCGCCAAAGGCCCCTGACATGGCTCATGTAACGACTACTTACTTACATCAGTAAGTAGTAACCGGGACCAACGGCTTAACGTGCCTTCCGAAGCACATATCATCTTACTTTTTGGACAATCTGGTGATCAGCCTGTAATGTCCTAACCAAACGTGCGAGTAAGACAATCGACGCGTGCTCTCTTACTCCTTAACGGTGAGCCATTTAGACTAAAGTGTTACCCAGCGGGGTCTAGCTCGGCACCGATATGAAATGGTGCGGGGCGGAGAGTCCGCTCTACGTAGTAATTGTAAAGTGTTAAGTTTCATCAAAATCAGTTCAGTAGTTTTTTTTCTAATTAAGGTGGGTTTGCTCATGACTTCATTCTTCTACGAGGAGAAGAAGAGATTGACGTTGGAACGAGCTTACCCAGAAAATGCCAATTCACCCGTGATTTAAAGGACCCCAGTTTTTGCGTGAGAATGACAAAAACCCGCACATCCTCACGAAGTTTCGCATTTATAATATTAGTAAGTACCTAGCCTTGTTGCCGACCCCAACAGAGATACTAACATGTACCTAAGGTTCTTAATTTGATTTAAATATAACTTTTTTTTGCAAGAACCGAGTCGCAAACTAAACTAGCCAGTCGGTTTACACAAACGATTATAACAGTCAATTTTCATAATCTCGACACAGATTATAAAGTGCGCGAATCTGGTTTGCAACCGGTTCGGTGCGCGGGCGAAGCGTCGCCGGCGAGTCTCTCGCTGCTAAATCCCCACTGAGTAGGGTCGACTTGACTTTACTTAGCTTACATATAAAATCATGCCCGTGTATCTATTGGAGTGAGCAGTACCACAGTCAGGCAATGTAGATTTGTCAATTCCACATAGTTATCAATGGGGACATTGTCGAAATCACTTTGTGAGACTGACCTTTGTTTGGTAAGGATTTTTCAGGCTTGAATCACCTGATTGTCCGAAAAAGTAAGATGATTCCGTGCTTCGGAGGGCACGTTAAGCCGTTGGTCCCGGCTATTAGCCGTAAAAACACCTCCACCAACCCGCATTGGAGCAGCGTGTTGGAGTATGCTCCATACCCCCTCCGGTTAATTGAGGGGAGGCCTGTGCCCAGCAGTGGGACGTATATAGGCTGCTTATGTTTTATGTTTTTATCAATGTGATAGCTAAAACGGCCTCATTTAAGCAATTCATCTAAAAAGCCCTCATTTACATTTAAGACTGTAAAAGTAAGTGCGCAATGGCCCCGATTCCGGCAGACACCTCCTAATTTTATTTTAAGTTATACCCGTCATTTTCTTATCCGCCGAAAAGGAAAGAAACGGGTAATCGACAGGCATAAAATTTATGGAACACACGTCAATTTTAGGCAGGAATTTCAAAAAACCCTTCGACATGTAAATATTGGCTAATAATCCGACAGAACTAAGTTGACAGCACATGTCAAACGGGTTGCAAACCAGCGAGATGCCTATTTCATTCGCCCGGGTTATTCATTCATTTTAAAATTAACAGTTGTCAATCATTCGTCCCTTTCCTTTTCGGCGGATAAGAAAATGACGGGTATAACTTAATATAAAGTAAGTCTCAGTATTATTAAAGGGAGTTACTGATGTAAGAATGTAATCACACGAGCCATGCCAGGAGCCTTTGATGGCTCAATAGTAACCCTAAATATTAACGAGGTGGGTATGCCACCTAATAACCTACACGATAGAAGAAGATTAAAAGGGACTTGGGCGGTATTTGGCTGGTTTTGGCTTCGCGGGTTGGAAGGTTAGACAGGCAGTCGCTTCTGTAAAATACCAGATTAGGACCCTGTGAAAATGGGATAAAGCTAAGATATGATTGATGAAAAGCGGATGGGCTGATGACCTATCATCATCTACGAATCATCATAATATATAATACCTATTCATCTGTAGTTCTTCGAAGGGACTGGGTTTTAAAAATGACTGCCAGTTATTTATATGTACACAGCCTCTGTGGTCTAGTAGTTTGAGAGTTAGGCTCACGATATGGAGTCCCGGGTTCGATTCCCGATGGGGATATTGTCGAAATCACTTTGTGAGAGTGTCCTTTGTTTGGTAAGGACTTTTCAGGCTTGAATCACCTGATTGTCTGAAAAAGTAATATGATTCTGTGCTTCGGAGGGCACGTTAAGCTGTTGGTCCCGGCTATTAGCCGTAAAATCACCTCCACTAATCCGCAGAGTAGCAGCGTGGTGGAGTATGCTCCATACCTCCTCCGGTTGATTGAGGGGAGGCCTGTGCCCAGCAGTGGGCCGTAGATAGGCTGTTGATGATATAGGATGATTATTTGTACACAATAAAACATCATTTCTGATCAAATTAATCATTATCTTCTCATTGCTTTGTGTCTCTGCGAACCCCATTATGCATCACGAGCGTGACTTTGTGCATGTAACTATCAAAATTTCGATCTAGAATGTCTTAGTGAGGTCGAATGACAAGACCAGGCAATACCGCATCGCACCACCGAGCACATACCACTTCCAAGTAACATAGGTGTCACCTGACTGCTATCGGAACCCACTGTGGTGGAGTATGTACTATAGTTGCACAATGTCTCGTTAACAATGCATGTAATGGCATTGATAGATTTTTTCGTAGTTAGAATTTTAATGACAGTGAGATGCGGGTATTCAACGGAATATTGTAAATGTATGTACTTATATGTCGCAGTCGGATTGTATAATCCACTATATTACATTACGGCTAGCTGTTTTCAAAAACAGGGCCGTTTTGTAATGCGGCGGTACAACGATTAACCGTATTGTCATTGCGATACGTTCTCCAATAAAGCGGTTCACGTTTAGCCGCATTGTACTACTACTTAAATTGTAGGGTGACCATAATATTTTTTTCTAATTGCACTTGAAAATTGTTCTTAAATTCACTATTTACCGACATATTTAACACGTTTCCTGTATTTAATTCACTTGTAACTTCGCTATTTAATAACACACTTTCTGCATCCAAGCCATTGTTGTTGTTATAACAGGCAGTGCCATGAGTGTAACTAAAAACTGTCAAAGAGGCGGCTAATTCTTCGCTTTATTACATTACGGCTAGCCGTGTTGAATGACGTATGGCGACGAATACGTTTCGGCGGTTTTTTATTTAGCCGCATTCAATACAGCTAATCGTTGAACCGCCGCATTACAAAACGGCCCTGTTTTTGAAAACAGCTAGCCGTAATGTAATACAATCACAAAAATACTTTGTGATTTATTGTTTGATTAGTACATTGCAGTCTGATCACCTTTTTGTCCGAAAGTAAGAGGTTCCGTCTACTATTTACTTAACTAAGTATGCAGTCGTTACATGATCCATGTAAGGAGTCTTTGGCGAACTTTAACACACGCATAGGAAGTAGGATATGGAATAATAGACGTATAGAACGGTAACTCTCCGCTCCCCACCAGCGGCTGAGCTAGGTTTACCTCACCCCCCCTAGAACATAGTTTAGACTTGAATAGTATGGTGTCAGACGTCACACACACAGATGCGCGTGTACGATAATGTCAATGTGTAGTGTCTGTGTAAAATGAGGTTGTTTGTCTGAAGTGTCCGAGATGTGACACACGGTAGGAATGAGAGTTTTTATGGAGTATCCGGGTCGTTCTATTTAGTCATAGTATCAAGAAATAGATTTCTTGTATACAAAAAGTCTATTACAATACACTGTATAGTGTGTACGTAACCCTGCATACATACATCACTATGGCGACTCATGGTGATATGAGTCACCCAAAAGACCTACTCGATAAATTTCTAAAAGGGCGGTGAAAATTCTGTCGAGTATTCTTATACAATATCACCTTGTAAAACCAAACAGAGTCGCGAGACACAAACATATCGATTAACAATACTAAAATCGATATTTGATATCCACAAAATGAAAATAGTCCATTATTGTCTGATTAACGATTAATAAAAGTCGTCGGGTGTTTCGGCGGCGCCTTTTTTTAAGTGTCGAATTTCGAACATGTGTTCTTTAGAATTCAAATCTTATGATAATTTAAATAATTAATTTCGAATCGCGTTTTAATTTTCGAATTTGTATATTTTATATTTTTAATTAGATAATGTTCTTCTGACGCGATGTTTATCTTAATTTATAAGTCTGAGATTTTGATTTTGCAGCTGTGGGTTATGAGAGGCAAAAGGAAAAAAAATGAGAATAGGCTACTTGGCAACCTAGTCAAATGAGATACTTTTTACGAAACGTCAAAAACGATAGTTTTTTTGGAGTTTGTATAAAAAAAACTGTCCTGTGACGTCATCAATAAAAGCGGTCGACGTCGAACTCATTGTTACTTATTAAGTAATTCATAAATAAAATTCGAAAATAGATCGACAGGTAAAATGAGATTGAATTTTGATCCTAAGGCTTCTATTTTTAGATTAGCGTTTTATAATTTATCTTTGACTCAGTCAAATACCCTATTTGTTCTAATTTGTTTCTACAATAATGTGAAATGCTACATAGAAATCTAAGGTTAACATGATTATTATATTATATTATTTTTTATTAGATCAACTTAATGTAAATGATAGAGTATGTAGACAGAATCTCGTAGGCATTCACTAAGCAGGTTGAGGAAAACTATCCCTCAAAGGGATGTAAGACTATTGACATCTTCTATCGTGTGGGTTGTGAGGTGGATTACCAACCCCATCAACCCTAGTGTCAGGGTTACTATTGAGCCGCCAAAGGCCCCTGACATGGCTCATGTAACGACTACGTACTTACATCAGTAAGTAATAATCGGGACCAACGGCTTAACGTGCCTTCCGAAGCACGGATCGTCTTACTTTTGGACAATCAGGTGATCAGCCGGTAATGTCCCAACCAAACTGACTATTGACATGTGTTATTGTTTTAAAATTTTAATAAATAAGTAAATATTTAACAAATTAATACAACATAATAAATATCCTATAATGTTACACTGCTGGGCATAGGCCTCGTAAATCAACCGGAGGGGGTATAGAGCATACTCCACCACGCGGGTTTGTGACTTTCGAAACACGGAATATCATCAGCCCATAGCTATATCCTAATTGGCGCAGTTAGGATGAACTAAGTACCCACACCTCACCGAGCTCCTGTTAGACCAACGTGATAGGTGGCGAGCCGTGCCGCCGTCTATCATGGTCAAACCACACACACACTCGCGCACCACACACACACACACACACACACACACACATGCACACACACACACACACACACACACACACACACACACACACACACACACACACACACACACACACACTCACACACACACACACACACATGCACACACACACACACACACACACACTCACACACACACACACACACACACACACACACACACACACACGTGCGCACACATATACACGCACACACTCTGTTTGTTTAAATATAACCTTACTTTTTTTCTTTTTTTTATGATTTTTGTAATTGTTACAGTTAGATTATAATATTACTGTTTCCACAAATATGTACGACGGAACCCTGCCTTCCAAGTCACAAGTTTTCCACTTAGTTTGGAAGTCACTGGACCATGCTTTGTATGCTTTGTACCATGTTCCAGTTAAAAATAAGCTCAATAGAAATAGAAATAGAAAAATATTTATTTCAAAAAAAGAGATTTACAAAAGTAAATCTCAACAATGTACTAAACATTGTTACTGTAACTGTTGACAATAAACTTTTATTATTATTATTATTATCTGTTAGTGACACGCTCCCCGATTGAGAAGCCGATATTCCACAGGACGACAGTGACTGTTATCAGGTTATAAACCTATTTAGGTAGGTATATTTAATTAAAAAAGACATTGTGCCATTTTCGAAGCGATGTATCGATGCCGTACTTCAAATCGTAATGAGGATATTACCTTTCAATTAGTTAGTAATCAGTGACAGGTCACGCACGAGCCGTAACCATTAGAAGTTAAATATAACCGTTTTTAATTTGAAAATAATCGCCTTTTAACGTCTCCTTTTACGGATTTTTTCTGAATCATAATTATTCTCAAAATGGCCGAATGAATCGAGGCTTTTGCCACGTAGGTTTTTATAAAAAATACATGCAGGAAGTGATTATGGGGTGGGCAGAAAGTTTGTCGTGAGAAGGTAAAGAAGGTATGTTCGTCGAAAAACATTAAATTGAATCATTATTTTTTTAATTACTTACTTTTTATTTACAAATATGCTGGATTCAAATAGTGCTAAGACAGTGGCTTGATTAAATTCTATTTTTTATGTTTAATAAAAAATAATAAGGCAAGGGGGAAAGCCTTTGCCCAGTAGTGAGACATAAATTAGGATAAAAATTGGAAACTCAAATGTAGGCGGTAGAACTACTGAGTGTTCCTAAATTTTGAAAATTCTCTGTAGGTAAGTATTATATAAAATATGGAGCAATGTGGAGTGATATATAAGAATGAGTTAGTAATATTAAGAATGAGAATAAGAGTGAGTTACGAAAAAGAAAGGCATCAGTTGGAAAAAGGAAGTTTTTGGATTTAAAATATTTTTTTCTAAGTTTTCTTCTAAAAATATAACCAAAACAATAAATATGTTTGTTTACTCAAATAGTGTGGGGAACTGTCAAAATTTAAGCACACTCAACAGTAGCGACACCTGGGGCCTGTTTAATAAAACTTACAATTGTAAATTACAATGACAATTTGATGTACATTGCGGAGTTGTGATCACAAATATTTTGCAGTTTCATATTAGCTACGTAATAAACTGCCTATATACGTCCCACTGCTGGGCACAGGCCTCCCCTCAATCAACCGGAGGGGGTATGGAGCATACTCCACCACGCTGCTCCACTGCGGGTTGGTGGAGGTGTTTTTACGGCTAATAGCCGGGACCAACGGCTTAACGTGCCCTCCGAAGCACGGAATCATCTTACTTTTTCGGACAATCAGGTGATTCAAGCCTGAAAAGTCCTTACCAAACAAAGGACAGTCTCACAAAGTGATTTCGACAATGTCCCCATCGGGAATCGAACCCGGACCTCCAGATCGTGAGCCTAACGCTCTAACCACTAGACCACGGAGGCTGTTAATGCTACGTAATGAACACCAAATTGTCATTGTAATTTACAATTGTAAGTTTTATTAAACTGGCCCCTGGTGGGAGAAATAGACAGTTGTTATCCTCATTAGGCTACATAAATAAAAAGCAAAAAAATGGCTTCAATTGGGTCGTGTACTACGTTGAAGACAAATTAAGATATTCTGATTACTAAATAAAGACACATCTACATTTCCTTTTTTATATTTAACTTATTTATGAATTTTAAACAAGAAAAGCGTTATAATAAGTCCGACATTTTATCACGTTTTTCTATGACGTCACAGTGTGCTTTTTCAAAGTAATTTCGTGTTTTGACGTTTAGTAATATACGATCCCGATGACCCGATTACTCTAGCCATAGAGGCAGCCAATCAGCTCGCGACACCAAACACTTCAGGACCCCGATACCGACCCCGCCGGCGTGGTCGACGATTTCCCTCATTCAGCGCTTATCGCTATCGACCCACTAGGGTCGATTAATTCTTTCAAATATTTTTCCTCTCAGACGACGCCCTGAGCCGAGGTTCGCACCCAACTGGGCACCCTCAGGCCCGTTTAGTAATAAGTAACTGATTTGACTAGTTTGAAAATTAGCCTATTCGCCGCAACCGCACTTTGATTAATACTTCAAAATGACTTTGCAAACTGTAAATAAAACGGTAAATAGAAGGTGGCGAGACATTGTTACTAGGAACTATTTCATTCATTCACACTTCTCCAAAGCCAAAGCGTTTCCTGGAAGGGTCAAGGGACCAATTTTGGATGACGCAATTACGGGCGCTATTGCTATTGGGACCTTTTTTTTTTGACGTGACTTATTGTAGATTTGCCGCAGATGGCATTAACTACTTGGCCGGACAAATGGGGAGCGCTGAAGGCTCTCACCCGGTACAACGTTTAAAGTCGTAAGACCGAATGTCCTTTTAAAATCCAAACCCCATTGGTTCATTATTGTGTCTGGAATTCTCGGCCTAAGGAGGTTAAGACAACAGGCCTGAGGGTGCCCAGTTGGGCGCGAACCTCGGCTAAGGGCGTCATCAGAGATAAATATTTGAAAGAATTAATCGACCCTCGATAGCGATAAGCGATGATTGAGGAATCGTCGACCACGCCGGCGGGGTCGGTATCAGGGGCCATTGGGACCGTGTTGATGTCTTTTGGTATGGGAAGCGAATGTGTCGCCAAATTATGGTCTATTTTAATAGTTACCCTGTTTCTTGCTTTTCAGTTATATTATCAATAGCTTTACATTTATGTTATTTATTTATTTTAAACCGCCGTTGGTCCCGGCTATTAGACAACGGCTTAATGTGCCATCCGAAGCACAGAAACATCTTTCTTTTTCGGATTTTCTATACACTCATATATTTTTTTCATTTTATAGTTTAAGAGCTTACTATGTATATAAAAAAAAAAGATTACACATAAAAAAACAGAGTAACGATATTAAAATATATTTTTGTGTGGTTTATTGTGGTTTTCATCTATTTTATTTTATTTTGTGTTGGTTTTTCTTTATTTAGAAATCTAACTTTTAAGCAGTTTTACCCTAAACATATCTTTTTTCAGTCATCCGCCTGACATTTATTTTTTTGCATGTCACATTGTAAGTATTTACAGCTCTTATAAATAAATATGCACAAATAAGAAACATTCAGTAAGGGTACCGCAAAAGTAGCGTACATTATAAGAGAGAGCGCTATCTAGCTATACAAACAATAAATTATCTTAACAATAACGTAAAACTAAATTATTGCTGTATTATTTTTATAAACTTTAAACATTTTTCAAGTTGTAAGAGGTATGTTATATTTTAACCACATGCCAATGTAAAGTAACATTTTTTTTGTTTAGTTTTAAAAAAAATACTAAAAACCCATAAACAAAACGATTATCTAACTCGCTTCGTAAACGTAATCTTATCCTCACAAATACAACGTACTTACTAACCTACATAAACATTATGATTCATCTCATACGCAACACAATTACAGACACACCTCCGATTAAATAAAAAAAAAACAATATCCCTGAACCGGTCAACAACCCCTGATTAAAATGCAAGGCAAACGACATAGGCTGTATTCAGCCACAATACAGTCTATACAGGTTATTAGTGACATTGTAATGAAAACTTTGAGGGATGATTCAGACCATGATTTTGAGTTGATACCAAGTGGAATATAAGGAAAATAAAATTAAAAAAAAAACATATAAAATATTTTTTTTATGTATTTTGCGACGGAAAATGTCACTTATGAATCATCCCCTTAGTATTTGTTACGGTGTCACTAACACCCTATCTCGAGGCTGTATAGAGTGAAGTCTTTGTCTGATCTTATTTTTTATATAAGTACATATTAATTCCTGTGATGTCCTGTGATGTCATTAATAAAAGCGGTCAAACGTCGTACTCATTTATACCTAATTCATAAATACAATTCGAAAATAAGTCTAAAAGTAAAATGAGATTGATTTTTGATTATCGTAGACTGGCTTCTATTTCTAGATTAGTATTTTATCATTTATCTTTGACTGACTCAAATACCCAAAAAAAGTCATGAGCTCATGTTATGTTACAAATTGTCTTGTGATTATTTGTGTATAGTATTTATGTGTGTATGCTTGTTTAAGAATTAGCCGCCAATAAACAAGCGATGAACGTGTATTTAAGTATGAGACAGCCAAGCAAAATTTATACCAATTATCAAATAATTCGATTGAACTTTGCTTGGCCGTCAAATACACACGTTCACCGCTTGTATATTTTTTAGTGGTAAGTATATAAATTAAAAAAAAAAACGTCTTAAAACACCACAGTGGATGTTATTGGCCGATAAATAAACTTTATGAGAATATACGTCGATAAACACCACATTACGGTCACTCACTAAACGTTAACAGCCATTTAACTGGTTTAGTTTACTCATTTATAACATAAGCTCACGACTATATCCCAATTGGGGTAGTCAGAGGTACATCTATCACCAAATGAATTGAGTCACCACGCCTTACCGAGCTTTCTGTTAGACCAACGTGAGAGGTGGTTTACTGATTTATCGTTACTATAATATATAACGACCTCCGTGGTTGAGTGCTGGGCTCACGATCCGGAGGTCCCGGGTGCGACTCCCGGTGGGGACATATCACAAAAATTACTGTGTGGTCCCTAGTTTGAGAGGATATTACTGGCTGATCACCAGATTGTCCGAAACTAAGATGATCCGTGCTTCGGAAGGCACGTTAAGCCGTTGGTCCCGGTTACTACTTACTGATGTAGGTAAGTAGTCGTTACATGAGCCATGTCCGGGGCCTTTAGCGGCTCAATAGTAACCCTGCCAGGGTTGATGAGGTTGGTACTCCTCCTCACAACCCACATGATAGAAGAAGTTACTATAATCCTTACTGGGGTAGGCAGAAGTGCAGTTCGTTAGGGGATAAAGCTCCAACTACTTTTGGTATTGATGTGATAACATAACATAGCACCACGCCTATGTCAAAGGGCAAGGGGTAGGCACAGGTGTTTAGTACATACACCCACTCTTCGCCAGATATGTTTAGTCCCATGTAATAGCGAGCGTATTGCCATCAACCGGGCAATAATCCTGAAAGTCACGTGATATCAATTATCTACGATCCAAACATGAATTCAAACTCATAAATTCAAATTCAGTGGTTAAGAACCGAAACCGGGATTCGAAAAATAAAAAAATGTTGTAAATCATAACAACCAGTAACAACCTTATAAAAGTTGTAAATGCACTTACAATTTTAAACCATTTAAAATAGAAAATAGTTTGCTCATATTAATAAATGTACAAATAAATATAATATACCGTGTGACTTTATAAAAAAATATTATTATCTACTTATCGAAATCTCGAAAGAGATGGCGACGATTTGTACGCTTGCCGGAGGGACTGGCCGGAGTACGCACAGGACCGCGAAAAATTGAAAGAGGAAGGGGAGGCCTTTGCCCAGCAGTGGGATCTTGTAGGCTAGATTAGATTAGGTTAGATTTATCGAATATATTGATAAGATTCTGTGCAAAAGTTTGAAAAATAAGATCGGATTTAATTTTAATTCACTCTACTCTTATCTTTATCTATATCAAGATAAAAAGATGTTATCAGCTTATCACTGACAACTTGCAAAAAAATAAATTACGACGCTACATAACGAAACTTAAACGAATAATGTCATAAAAATCTCTAAAGTACATACCTACTTAGTCATTAAATCTTTAAAAGTATTATAAAAACTTTTAAAATTTCGCAGTTTTACATCCTCGATTGTAAGCGGTAAAATAATTAAATTTTATGCCATTACGACACCACTAAAAACTTAATGCGAAACCGCCGACGAGAATAAAAAGTTTTAAAAGGTCAAAAACTTTTTTCTTTTAAATTGTGTTCGTTGCTTCTGTTGTTTCCTCGTTAAAAATAAAACTGCATTCAAATCCGACTTGGAACCAACGTTCGGAAACTTGTCAATAATTCAAATAGAAAAAAGTAATCTTACTTGTTCTTTTTTTAAATAAGTACTCGCAAAATCCAGTGTCCAAGTTGGTTCCAAGTTGGCAGGTGATAAAAAAGATTTTACTCACTTTTTTCGAAAGATGCGTATCACTGAAACACTTTCACGAATCGGATAACTCGCGGTTTGGATTTCGCGTAACGTGCGTCCGTTCCAAAGAGCAGTTTGTGTTTGCGCGATCGGCGGTTCAGGTGACGTATATAGTGTGCTTGTAGGGGCGGGAAGCGTGCGGATTGGTGGACCGGCAGGGTTGCCAGAACACACCTTTCTGGTACTACTTTCAAAGTTTAAAAATTAGATAAACGGGTCTTAAGTGGCTTACAGCCTAATAGCTTGCAACTGTGTGTTACTAAAGCCAGGTAAATGTTTTGAATTACCTAAGTATACTAAAGTATGTAAGTAATAATATGAAAAATATTTAATACATGGTTAGTTAGGTACCTGCTAGTTACGTAACAGGGGCCTTAGCCAAATTGCAAAAGATTACGAAAAAAAGGACTGACATTTTTTTTGTCACTGTCCAGTGACAGTGATAAAAAACTATCTGTACAGTGATAAAAATATAAGGGATTGGCATGATTGCTGTCGGTTTTCGACATCGTTTGTAACTTGGCTAGTTATTAAACTACTTCTTTGAACTGCATAGAGCTTTTTTCGTACAAGGAAAACATTATCTGAGGTTCCTATAGTATTACATTATTATTATTACATCAATGGGTTTATGTTACACATAAGATAGGTAAGTATGTAAACATACCTATAATATAGATAAGTACGTTTATTGTCAAATTATACTTTTTAATATGTTGATTTCGAGGTAAGTCCATTTAGGCACGCTGCGTTGATCAATGTAATTAATTCATGTAACTTGCAAACTTAATATGTTTTATTTCTCAAATCATCTTTAAAGTATCTTTGTTTTTGGGTATAAATAATGATCCTTGTTATTACACCAAGGCGCAACACATCATTCACCCATTATTATTCTGAATAAAGAAAAAACAATATAGGTAGCTACATAATTCTATACCATATCTGATCCAAATACCAAGCAACAATTATTTTTACATACACCTCTGCCATTACATTATAATACGTTAGAATAATAGGCCAGTTTCCAACTAGTCAAATCAGTTACTTTTTACTAAACGTCAAAACACAAAATTACTATGGAACTTGTATGAAAAATCAACCTGTGACGTCATAGAAAAACGTAACAAAATGTCGCACTTATAAAATTAAAAAATAATAAAATTCATAAATAATTTAAATAGAAAAAAAGAAAAAAAATTACACCTTTGCATCTGTCTTTATTTCAGTAGTAATCAGAATTTCATAATGTATCTTTGACCTAGGACACTACCAGCAATGAGAAAATAGGTAACTATCACGAGCGAGGCGAAGAGTGCACGTTCTAAGTATGTACAGTAAGTCAATTTTCCTAGCGTTATCCCGTTTTCATGGGGTCCGCCCTGAAGATTTGACAGGTTCGGTTTTTTACAAATGCAACTGCCTGTTTGACCTTTTAACCTGCGGAGGTAACACCAGCCCAATACAGGTTAGGTCGCACCTCTCAAAGGCATTTCTCGAGAATGTGTCTTCATGTTTTCCTTCACCGCTGACCACGTGATAAACATATTTAAACGTGAATTCGAAAATCATTGGTCAATCGTGTTAGGACCCGAAATAGTGACTTCACAGTGTGTAACACACAGTGACAGTGAGTTATGTGCGTAAGTAGAGTAGTATTCTTTATTCTATGGTTGTACGAAAATAGGCGAGAATGATAAGATTAAATATTTTTATATTTCGTGCCTTGATAATGACGTATGTTTGGTAAAAGATTAAAACTTTGCCACTGTGATATAGTTATGCTTATCAACATGACGTAATGTAATAGAGTTATAGTTAAGCAGGTACGTCAGAAGATTAGGCTCTTTCTTTGCCCGTTTTCGAAATATTCATAATTACCTAGTTCTTATAGCAAATGTAAATTGTTGCCAGTAGGCAATAAATTTATTTTATTCGTATTCTATTCTTGTTTTCTTTTTTTGTTTTGACGTGACTTATTGTAGATTTGCCGCAGATGGCATTAACTACTTGGCCGGACAATCTTATTGGGGAGCGCTGAAGGCTCTCACCCAGTAAGATTAGGTGTTGTCAGAGGACACAGTATGTGTCAAGTTAATCTAGTATACTGAGGGAGTAACCAATACTGAGGGGGATGATTCAGACCATGATTTTGAGTTGATATCAAGTGGAATTTCCTGTCGGAAAATTCATGAAAAGTTTTGTGTTTTTTTTTTAATTATTATCCGTTCCATACTTTTGCGACGGAAAATTCCACTTGATATCAACTCAGAATCATGGTCTGAATCATCCCTCAAAGTTTTCGTTAGGTACACTCTTCGCTAGCTGTGTTTAAGTCCTATGTAATACGGGGTGAGCCTGTTTCCATTAACCGGATAAAAATCCTAAAAACCACGGAACATCAATTATTTATCTATGATCCAAATATGAATTCAGACTCATAGGTCGAATTGAGTGGTTAAGAGCCAGAGTGGAAGGTTGGTGGTAGGGCTGGCAGAGAAAGATCTAGAAGGACGTACATTGACCAAATTGGAGATGTCCTTAGAAAAGGGTCTTCCGGGAAGAAAGGGAACCGGCTTGCGTGTATGAAGTACGATATACTCTGAAACGGCTTGCGTGTATGAAACAATTGATGAATGTGGAAGAAGAGAAGTATGTCAGGATCGAAGCAAATGGAATACTATAGTCTCTGCTTACCCCGGTGCGAAATAGGCGTGAGTTTATGTATGTATGTATGTATTTCCCTTCCACTTCGCAACTCTTTGTAGGTAGGAAGTAAAATGGGTACGGTCCGTGAAACAATTTTCCATAAAAAGATAAATAAATTTAATCTGTGGAGAAACAAAACCGTAACTCTGTTTAACTAATTATGACGAGGACCCGGTAACATAGAATAAGGAATAATACTACGTATAGAACGGCAACTCTCCGCTCCCCACCAGCGGCTGACCTAGGTTTACCTCACCCCCTCGAACATAATTGAGACTTGAATCGTATGATGTCAGTTGTCGCACACACAGATGCGCGTGTACGATATGTCAATGTGTAAAAAATGTGCAAAAATTTACAGTTGTCAATCGACAACTGCACATTTGCACATTTTTTTCGATCTTTTAAGTAAGTAAGTGTATAAGTACTTACATACTTTTAGAGCCGCGTTGGCCACGTTGAGACGAATAATCATCCGTCCCTATCCTTTTCGGCGGATAAGAAAATGACGGGTATAACTCAAAATAAAATTAGGAAGTGTCTGCAGGAATCGGGGTCAACGGGGCTCTATAATAAGTATGTAAGTACTTACTTAGATACTTACTTACCTAAATAATCGACAGATTATTACTCACATTCCGTATGCTAACATAACGAATAGTCTAAACTTTCCTTCCCTATATTGACTCGGCGTGTTAACTTACTTAGCACAATTTGATGTAAATACCTCGTCTAGACAATGAGAATTATTAAGCTAAGTAACTGATACCTAACTTTTATATCACTAGTGATCTTTAACTCTAAAGTTACTACCAGAAGTTTAGTCATTATAACATAATGGTGCAGATTCCGGTCGGGTTGGAAAGGCCACAGCGAAGCAGTTCATCTAAGAAAGCAATATTGCTATTTTACATATAAAAGTAAGTGCGCAACGCAAAATAAACAAAATAAAATAGCAAAAAATTAAATAGCAATCAAATAGCAATATTGCTTTTTAAGGTGAATAGCTTCGATGAGGCCTTTTTAACCCCCCAATACACGTCACGATTCAACTCATTTACTTATACATATATTTTATCCACCTGTCATTTTCTTATCCGCCTAAAAGGAAAGGGACGGGTAATTGACAGGCATACAATTTATGGAACACACGGCAATTTTAGGCAGAAGTTTAAAAAACTCTTCGAAAATTTTATATTGGCCAATAACCCGACTGTATTAAGTCATGTCGCCTTTGGCGGCTCAATAGTAACCATGACATTGGTAATCCACCTCACAACCGACACGATAGAAGAAGATTACACTTAGTAAGGTTTTAAGAAATTAATTAGAGCAATGACGGTCAAGAAAACTTCCCAAGAAGCTTTCATGGAATCCGATGCGGAAACCTTCCGATTCCAAAGTGTAAAGTGATTAGTGAGTGCGTCATTCAGTACCACTGCAAAGTGGAATATTTAGTCTAGACTAGTCTAGACTCTAGACGTAAGTATATTTATAATTTATAAGTAAGTACCCTAGGAATGCGGTAATTCATTGTATTACGTCACACACGTAGTGACGGGTTCATGCATTAACTTGTCATCACTTTGTAGTACAAAACAAAGTCGTTTTTTCTGTCCCTATATCCCTGTGTACGCTTAAATCTTTAAAACTACGCAACGGATTTTGATGCGGTTTTTTCAATAGATAGAGTAATTCAAGAGGAAGGTTTATATGTATATTAACATTCATTAAATAGTGGAGTAATACTGTTATTTTTGAGGTTTTTTAATGTGATGTCGTTAATAATTTCATTTTTTCCTCAGCATTGCACCCGAGCGAAGCCGGGGCGGGTCGCTAGTTTTATAATAAAAATCGTGACATACGCGGCATTTAACTCTAACCTATACATATAATAACGTAATGTAGCATCACTCCTTTATCCCTGAAAGGGTAGGCAGAGGTGTATAGTTTACAGGGTGTTAGTGACATCGTAACGAATTTAGAATTTACTTCAGGCCTCACCGCGCCTCATTTCTAAAAAAATCATTTTTTTTTTCTTTTTTTTTCCTTTTTTTTTTCTTCATTTTTTTTAGTATATTTGATTGATTGATTGATTTCTCTGGCTAAGTAGTTAATGCTATTTGCGGCAAATCTCCTTTTTTTTGACGTCACTTATAGTAGATTTGCCTCAAACGGCATTAACTATTTGGCCGGAGTATATTGATAGACCACTCCTCACCAATTTGAAGCCAATAAATCCACTGACCTAATGACAATCCCCTGCCAAGCCAATACACTATGAAGCTGTATATTTATATATAACTCGTCTATTATTACGCGTTGTAGACACATGCGTAGACGCATGAACGTCATACTATGTGAATATTGCATCAGCCGACGCTGAAGCTACGCTTTGCTTACTAGTACTTGGTTATGCTTTGGTTATGGCATAGAATAAGGAATAATGACTACGTACAGAACGGCAACTCTCCGCTCCCCACCAAGGTCTGAGCTAGGTTTACCTCACCCCCTTCGAACATGTTTAGATTTTAGGCTTGAATCGTGAAGGCAGCGCGTGGACAGTTGTTTTTATTTCTTATCAGTTTAGATTTTTATGTTCGAATTTTGAAATTGGACGACGTTCTTAGCCAATAACCTGACAGAATTAAGTTGATAGTAAGTATAGTAAGTAAGTATATATACGTCAAAGGGGTTGCATACCAGCGAGAGGTGTCTGTAGAAATCGGGGCCACTGTCAAAATAAACCATTTTCTTACTTTCGCCTAAATGGTCTAGTGGATAGACTCTTGGGCTCATGATCTAGAGGTCCGGATTCGATTCCCGATGGGCACATCGTCGAAATCACTTTTTCGAGACTGTCCTTTGTGTAGTTAGGACACTGCAAGCTGATTGTCACCTGATTGTCCGAAAAAGTAAAACGATTCCGTGCTTCGGTAGGCACGTTATGCAATTGGTCTCGGGTGCTAGCCCAAAACACCTTCACCAACCCGCAGTGGAGCAGCGTGGTGGAGTATGATCCATATTGTTTTTTCTCAGAACAGAAATTCAACTACTGAATCAGGTTTCAACTACGAGTACAACCATCGTACGTGCGTGAGCTCGCGTGCGTAGGCGCCGATATCAGTGTTAAGTTTATTTAATACTAGCTTTCATCCCGCGACTTTTTCCGTGAAGACTTCGGTTATCGCTGTCACACTCATTCATCATCTCCGTAGCATTATCCCGTTTTTCACAGGGTCCACTTACCTAACCTGAAGATTTGACAGGTCCCGTTTTTTACAGAAGCGACTGCCTGTATGACCTTCCAACCCGCGGAGGGAAAACCAGTCCAATACAGGTTAGAGGAGTTAAAATGGCCACATTGAAGCAATTCATCTAAGAAAGCAATATTACTATTTGACATTTGTTTGCATTGCGCACTTACTTTTATATGCGCAAATGTGAAATTTCAATATTGCTTTCTTAGATGTGGCCTTTTTAACCCCCCAGGTCACATACCTCCGAAAATCACTTCCGAATTTAATTTTTCAAAAAAGCACTTACGAGATTTTGACTATAAGACACTGTATATGAAAAAAAAAACCTGTTCTCACTAGGAACTACATTTGGCTTTTTGGCGGGAAACGGGAACGGGACAGTTGCTTTCTTCATTGAGTAATCTAAATAATTAATACGAAGTGGTGTTTTGTGGTTAATGATCGCATTAAGTTAGTCGGAAGACATTCGCGAGTGTTATTATATTGGAGTATTCAATAAACAAAGTGTATCTGCCTATTTTCGCTTCGTGCCGGGAAGCCGCTTCATAACTCAAAAGTTTATGCAGACTTTTGAGTTAATTCGTTTGGGGTTCGGAGTAGGAGTCTACTCCGAGGGTGGGGGCGTAGGTTTCATCATCATCACCTTTCATCATTTCATTAATCATTAAGAAAAACAATACGTCAGACATGGCTGTATGGGCATAGTTCCCTTTGCCTTACCCTTCGGGGAAAACTAAAACAAAAAAAAACAAAAAAAAGGAACTAGATTTTTGACTCTATTTTTGAATTAGTCATTGTAAAGTCAACTTCGATTGGCGCCAATGAATCAGCGATCTAAAAATATCTTACTAAGAAGTCGCGAGATGGTGTTAACTTTTTTTCTTTGCCTGGCGTCTACTTACGTCATCAGCACGTGGGCTAAGAAAGATTTCCTGCTGCATTAACACTAATAAGTTTTATAAAGCATAACATAACATAAACATGAAGGAGCACGGTGGCGCAGCGGTTAACGCGCTCGGTCTGCGATTGTTGAAGTTAAGCAACCTTCGCAAAGGCCGGTCATAGGATGGGTGACCACAAAAAAAAAAAGTTTTCATCTCGTGCTCCTCCGTGCTTCGGAAGGCACGTTAAGCCGTTGGTCGCGGCTGCATTAACAGTCGTTAATAACCATCAATCCGCACTGGGCCCGCGTGATGGTTTAAGGCCCGATCTCCCTATCCATCCATCTACAACTGCAACTGAAAATCAGCGTCATAGTCTAAGCTATGGCATTATGCTGAGGTGGGACCGTTTCGGCATACTTACATTCATAATTGTATTATTTTGTTTAAATATGTGAAAACAATAAGTATGTCGAATAAATATTTTTTTCTTTCTTTCTTTCTTTCTTTCTACAACAGCTGGGCACAGGCCTCCCCTTAATCAACCTGAGAGGGTATGGAGCATACTCTACCACGCTGCTCAACTGCGGGTTGGTGGAGATTTTTTTTTTAAATATAGGCTCACATCTGACCTAGGGAATCGGGATCCCGTGAGATCGGGATTGCATTCACTATTGAACACAATCTCACCTGATGGTAAGTTATGATGTTGTCTAGGATGGATTACGCCTACCTAGCAAAGACGTTTTGTAAGTACTTATATAATTCTTTATTATATAACTAGCGACCCGCCCCGACTTCGCTCGGGTGCAATGCTGAGAAAAAAGTTAAATTATTTACGACATCACATTAAAAACCTCAAAAATAATAGTATTTCTCCACTATTTAATGGATGTTATTATACATATAAACCTTCCTCTTGAATTACTCTATCTATTAAAAAAAACCGCATCAAAATCCGTTGCTTAGTTTTAAAGATTTTAGCGTACATCGGGATATAGGGTCAGAACAAGCGACTTTGTTTTATACTATGTATAGTGATTATAAAAACAGTTACTTACTCGGGATTTTGTTCGCGCTTCAAACTATGGAAGTTCCATACAAACTTTGCTAGCCTCTTTTACTCCCTTAAAAGATTATTATTATTGCGTATGGCAGACAAAAATAAAATATCCTGCGTGGATCATATATCCAGCTTAAGATCCCCTAACCAAGTCTCTGCCGCATCCGTTACACAATGCAGCTCGGCTATACCTCCTGGGAAGCGGTGCAGAGGGCACTCGTTCACTATGTGAGATAGAGTTTGATCCGGGTGACCACATTCACAGGAAGTTATTATTAAGCCGCCAAAGGCCTGACATGGCTCATGTAACGATTACTCACTTACATCAATAAGTAGTAACCGGGACCAACGGTTTAACGTGTCTTCCGAAACACGGATAACCTTACTTTTGGACAATCAGGTGATTAGTCTGTAAAGTCCTAATCAAACTAGGGATCACAAAGTATTTTTTCTGGTGTGCCCCCACCGGGATTCGAACTAGGGACCACCGCATCGTGACCCCAACGCTCAATCACTGAACCAAATTAGGTAAAGGCACCTTTTGTAGCCTTCTTTACTGCTCTGTTTTTGATGGTTTGATCATAAATAACAACGGTTCGGCAATGTTAACAAAAATTACATTTGAATGTAATTTTTCAAATGTATTTTTTTTGACGTGACTTATTGTAGATTTGCCGCAGATGGCATTAACTACTTGGCCAGACAAATAGGGAGCGCTGAAGGCTCTCACCCGGTACAACGTTTAAGACAACAGGCCTGAGGGTGCCCAGTTGGGCGCGAACCTCGGCTCAGGGCGTCGTCTGAGAGGAAAAATATTTGAAAGAATTAATCGACTCTAGTGGGTCGATAGCTATAAGCGCTGATTGAGGGAATTTCAAGAAGGCGCTTACATGGTTTTCTCTAAAACCGACGATATGGTATCGTGTTAGAAAGGACACGATCCCCCTGTCGGTTTTTACGACATGCCCGGGAAGACAAGTTGCTCGACTTGTATTTTTTATTTCCTTTATTTCTTTGACGTCATGGGGAACCACGTTTCATACAGTGCATTGCGTATTTAGAAATAACAGACTTTTTAATACATTTATTTTGGAGAATTAATAGCGGTTGTGGTTTTGCTTATAGGGTCATCGCCTTATTTATAAACGTCAGATGTAAATGTCATGTTTCCTGTTAATTTTTTGGGGTTTCCTCCCCTGAAATTTTAAAATATTACTTCACAAGATTTTTTTATCTATCCGGTTGATGAAAATGCCTAGCGAATGTACCTAACAGCACGTTTTAATCTACAATAAGTCACGTAAAAAAAAAAGAAAAAGCGCTTTTGAATATACTTATAAATAATACTTTTTTATCGAACGGATCGATCGAATAATGCTCATTATGCTAAAGGAAACTCTATAGAAAATAATACGAAATGTACGACGCCAAAATAACGTTAGGATTTTTCAAAAAAGGCACCCATACATACATAAACTTACGCCTATTTCCCACCGTGGTAAGCAGAGACTATAGAATTCCATTTGCTTCGATCCTGACATACTTCTCTTGCTTCCTCCACATTCATCAATCGTTTCATACACGCACGCCGTATCCGAGTAGGTCGTACTAAACCTTTTCTAAAGAGATCTTCGATTTGGTCAATGTACGTCCTTCTAGATCTTCCTGCCAATCTTACCACCAACCTTCGCTTTATATACACTTTCGTAATGCTATTATCCTTCATTGGCTCTACGTGTCCAAACCAACTTAACAACAAATCACCCACTATTTAACAAACTACATTTCGATTTCCGAATTCAGATATGATTTCATTCATTCATTGCATTTCGGGTAAAAAATTAAACTACAAAATTTTACATGCTTTGAAAATAGCGTATCAAAAAAATGCGTGTAGCGTGTGTCTTTTGCTAAGCTTAAATACTCTAAAAAAACGCTTATGAGGTTTTCCCTCATCTTCATTGCCACGCTCTTGTCGGTGTAGCATTCCATTCTTCTCTATCAAAGGCCAATTCTTTCACTTTGACTTCCTTATAAAACACGACGTTCGCCTTCTCTTTAATTTGTTCCATGTAATCTCTTCTTAGAAAAAAAAAACAGGACCTGCCAGGTTTTCAGGTTAGGTAACCGGATCCCGTGATAAACGGGTAACGCTGGGGGTGGGGAAATAAGATCTTCTTGGTCTTCCCCTTCCTCTCTTTCCTTCTATTAAATTCGTCGTGTATTTTTAAGTGTCAAATCATCTTGCATCTCACTCTCTCTGTAAAATTTTTACTATAACGTCGTAAGGCCCGGATTTCCAGACACAATAGTTAAACAATGTGATTAGTACTACTAGTATGGCCGTGGGCCTTAGGAGGATAAGGTGATAAATCAAGTATCATTTCCGTAACCTTCTCAGTAGATTTAAGGTACATATGTGAGTCTGCGAGCACAGACGATGACGTAGTCTGACCAGAAAGAAAAAAACTAATTTCTCAAACATACCCCGGCTAACCGTTCGCTTTTTTCTCGTAATAACGGGGCTCATAACTTCAGTAAGGCCAGCTTAATTTTTTAACCGAATGTAACGCCATTTTCAAGGTAAAAATAATATTTAGTAAATAGGGAGTAAGTAAGTAGTAGTAGGTGAGTAAGTGATCCCTAGTTTGGTTAGGACATTGCAGGCTGATCACCTGATTGTCCAGAAGTAAGATGATCCGTGCTACGGAAGGCACGTTAAGCCGTTGGTCCCGGTTACTACATACTGATGTAAGTACGTAGTCGTTTCTTGAGTCACGTCAGGGGCCTTTGGCTGCTCAATAATAACCCTGACACCAGGCTTGATGAGGTTGGTTCCACCTCACAACCCACACGATAGAAGAAGAAGAAGAAGTAGGGAGGAAGTGGAATTCTCTGCCGTCTTCTGTATTTCCGAATGCATATGACCCGGGTGCTTTCAAAGCCAGAGTGAACATGCACTTTCTGGGCGAGCTCACTCCATCTTAGGCCTCGTCAATGCCTTCGGGCAAGTCTGGGGCCAAGAGCGAACCCATTAAAAGTAAAAAGAAACTCAATATTAAAGTAAAAGAAAAACTTAAATAGTACTCACCTATTTAAGACCTTTTCTCGTGTATGGGTTGTGAGATTATGCGCGATTTTTGTTATCAAAACGTCATAATAGAAAAATGAGTTCTCAATTTTTTCCTGCACACTGGCGGAACTTATTGTGATCACACTAAAGCCATTCATCAAGAATTTAATTGAATTTTTCCCGAATTGAAATTAATGAAAAAATCGAGGTGTTGTTGAAGAAAAATCACATCCGAATGCAATATTTGATAAATCACTAAAACACAATACATTTGTAAGCGCAAGCGCATTTGCGCTTACTTGGTTTTCGATAAGTAGGTTGATAAAATTTGCATCAACTTACAATTACATTTTATTTTTAATGAATTCAATAAAAACTTAACAAAACAATAAAAATGATAATTAAAATGAGAATCAAAGCCTTCTTATTATGAGCAAACCAAAGTTATCCACAACTTGATAACGACAGGTCCAATATGCCAACTTAATTCATACTTATTCAACTAATTAACTTGGAAAATTCGCCTCTATGCTCAAGCTGTTAAGATTTAGCACTGGAGTTTTTGCCAGCATATTTTTGGTGGTAATTATCATGTCATGTTTCGTTCAAAACTGACAGGTAGGTATGCGGGCAACCCAGTGTTCTGATGACGTCATAATGGTATACTAAGGCAGAACACTTTACTCTGAATTTTGTACTTAATACTTACTTATATATATATTCATTTATAGGTATACGTGAGGAGCTCGGTGGCGCAGCGGTAAATGCGCTCGGTCTGCTATTGTTGAAGTTAAGCAACTTTCGCAAAGGCCGGTCATAGGATGGGTGACCACAAAAAAAAAGTTTTCATCTCGAGCTCCTCCGTGCTTCGGAAGGCACGTTAAGCCGTTGGTCACCAATCCGCACTGGGCCCGCGTGGTGGTTTAAGGCCCGATCTCCCTATCCATCCCCAGGGAAGGCCCGTGCCCCAGAAGTGGGGACGTTAATGGGCTGGTGATGATGATGATAGGTATACCGTTCTGCGTGCTTGATCTACGTTTTGCTCGCGTTAAATTCGGGGTAACACGGTTCCCCTTTCCTAATGTGCCAATTTTTAGCTTCCTACCTCGAAAAGTGCGAAAAGTGCGAAAAGTGCCATATAAAATTTTACCCCCTTTTTCAGAATCAGAATCATTTATTCAACGTAATTATCATGGATAAACTTGTGAAGGTCAATGTAACATTTTTGAATTCACGTCATTTCGCAAGGTGTTAAACTGCAACAGCAACACATCTTTTAAATCAATGAGGGGGGTACATTACAAGTTATTTAATAACTAGAGGAACACAATCAATACCAGACATTTTTATAATTTAGGTAATAATCATTAATCTTATAATAAGCTTTTTAACATAAATTTATTTTCTGACAAATTTAAAATAAGTAGGTATTATCTGTAAAAAGGTATACTAACCCCAAAATTATGAATTTAACTTTGAAGGGGTTGGGTAGTCCGTATACCAATTTTTAGCTTTCTATGTTGAAAATTGCGGAATACTCCATACAAACTTCCACCCCCCCCCCGTTTTAGGGAAGTGGGGGGTTAGAAAGAGACAAAAAGTAATTTTTTTGTTTTATTTTTATTTTACTATACTATCTCCACTTAAAAATCGTCGCTCCGTTTTGCTGTGAAAGACGGACAAACAAACGGACAGACACACTTTCCCATTTATAATATTAGTATGGATTTACTACTTGGCCGGACAAATAGCGAGCGCTGAGGCCTCTCACCCGGTATAAAATTTAAGACAACGGGCCTGAGGGTGCCCAGTTAGTTGCGAACCTCGGCTCACGAAGTCTTCTCATCGTATCCTTACCATTATCCTGTTTTTCTCAGGGTCCGCTTACCTAACAGGTTTTTTACAGAAGCGACTGCCTGTCTGACCTTCCAATCCGGGAAGAGAAAACCAGCCCAATCTCAGGTTTTGGCGTCATCCTTGAGGATTATATTTGAAAGAATTATTCGGGCCTAGTGGGTCAATAGAGATAATCGCTGAATGAGGGAAATCGTCGCCAAGCCGGCGGTATCGGAGTTCTGAAGTGTTTGTTGTCTCAAGCTGATTGGTCGCCTCTATGGCTAGAGTAATCAGGTCGTCATGATCATATTAATTATATTATAGCCTTCGGGATTTGGAAGAAAAAAGTAAGGATGGGAGAACTTTTACGCAATTTCGATCATCTACATATTTTGCATGTTTCTCTAAAGTGATGACTTTGACTATTGAATAAGGCCTTATAGACCATTCAATTTGACCGACAAAATATACTGTCGCTTTACTGTTAGTTATTTAAAAAATAATAATAATAGGTTGGTAATCCACCTCACGACCCACACGATAGAAAAAGAAGATCAGATAAAAAAAATAGTCATCAAAATTATTTATATGTAAAAGGCGCTTTTAAAAGTTCGTCCAAAAGCAGCTGAATACATCCTATGTCTGACTCACATTTCAGTTTAGGACCCTGACACCGAGCCTATCAGCGTGGTCGACGTGTCTTTTTCAGTGGTTAACGCTATCGGCCTACTTGGGGCCGATTCTCTCAAACACAAAACCTTCAGACGACGCCTGAGCTAAGGTTCGCGTCCATGTCCAACTGGGCACCCCAGGCCTGTTGTATCATACTTTGTACCAAGAGCCCTCAGCACTCCTCATTATGATTGGCGTTAAAAAAACTGAGTACACACACACATACCAAAAATTGTGGGATTGGGTATGAAGGAAACGATTATTATTTCTTTACCTTTGTTTATTTTAAACGTTTTATATTATTTTTCTACGTTTTCCTCTTTAAAAACAACCGTCCGCCATTTCCCTGACATTCCGCAATCCTCTCTTCTCTCTCGTTCACTCCTCGCTCTCTGTTTCACACACCTTTACGTATCGTTTCCTTCAGCACATTTTAGGATCTCTTTTTACTCAGTTTTTCATACATAAATAAACTCACGCCTATTTCCCACCGGGGTAAGCAGAAACTATGGAATTCCATTTGGCTCGATCCTGACATACTTTTGTACTTTTGCTTTTTTGTATGTTTTTTTGTCTTTTCTTGTGTTTTGTTTTTTTTTACTTTTGTTTTATTTTCCTAAGATCTTTTTACGGCCAGTCCAATAGAGAAGTTTGGAAACTACTACTTATACAAAATCTATCCACAAGTAGCTATGATTCTGATTTTGTCTTTCATCTGTTAATACTTTCCGGTCAAAGGTAAAAGAACACTTTCTACAATGCCAGTTAAGCGGTGATACAACCTATTAAAAATATTCATGCTTCATGTAAGCCATATATAACTCACATACATAATACACACACATACAGTATAATACATAATATACAGAATTATTAATTTATTTATTTTTCTTATTATTTTCTTTTTCCTCAAATACTTTATATTACGGTTTAGGTACGTAATTATGTGCTTAGACTTTAGAGCCCAGTTCTTTTTGTTTTACTGTATTTTGATTCCCCAACCGGCTGCAGCTGAAAATCAGCGTCATAGTCTTGCTACAGCTAGGCCGTGACATTTGCTGAGCTGAAGCCGTTTCGGCACTATGTATAATTATTATTATTTTTTTTGTTAATTAGTGTTAAGTATGCCGAATAAATATTTTCTTTCTTTCTTTCTTTCTTTCATCAAATTCCTCTTCAAATAGGTGTTCTTACTGAGAAAGATGAGTCGTTTCGTCTTCATCGTCTTCCAACTTTTTATGTGCAAACTTAACTACAACCTGTCGCCATTGATTCTTAACACTTTCGGCTGACCGGACGGCTATTTAAAAAAATGTATTATGACACATTAATTTTCCATACAAAATTAGGAGACGCTGAAGGACGTTCTGATTTTGTTATAAGCAAGAATAATGTGAAATATGGCACAAACGTTACTAAACGTCGTCGTATATAAGCGTTCTATCATAACCGTTATACTACGATCATTAGTAAAAGGAACAACGTCTAACAACGTCAACGTTTATAGAAGTTGCGTCACATGTGGGTAACATAATGTTTACAGTTTAACTAACAACATCTAATGACGAGGACGTTTGAATACGTTCTGTCACGCAATACTCAAATATAATTATTTATTATTTTGACAACGTTTATAAACGTCGCCGTCAATAGACGCTTTTCTGAATATTTATTATAAAAATCGATAAAAAAGTTATATTTTGATCACTGAGTAAGTAAAAATATTATTTGCAACAAGAGAACAAGTCGACTTTTTCAATATACGTGTATTGGATATTTCTACTTCTCAGAGATATAATGAAACTCTATCAGCATAATTATTGATTTCCGTCCAAAACGACAAAAGACCACGTTAAGTCATAGTCCAGGTGAGGATGCCGCCGTGGGTACTTCATCAACAGATAAAATAGAAGGTCATCGCGGGCCACCGCTGCATACAGTGATGGAGTGGGAGTCCACTCAACATCTCGCGCGACACCGCCGCCTGCAGAAATAGAAAGGTTCCTAAGGTAGAAATAGGCACGTTACTGCAGTTAACACTACCTGAACCTGCCGTGGACCACCCTCTGCCTTCTGGATTGTTGGCGCCTGCAGAAAACCACCCAACACCTGCCGCGTCACCGCAACCTGCAGACACTACGGACTATCCAATACCTTCGGCGTTGCCTGCAGATATAGAGACTAATTCAGCATCTCCTGCCTGACCATCGCTTGCTGATACAGAGGGCAACCTAGGACCCTCTGCGTCGTCAACATCTGCAGATATAGATAATAGTCTAGCATCTCGACAATTTCGCAGTCATTCCAGAGCTCTGAACAGTGTTCAAGCAAACGAGAGGCAGCCAGCAAGACGCAGAATACTTTTTTTTTGACGTGACATATTGTAGATTTGCCGCAGATGGCATTAACTGCTTAGCCGGACAAATGGGGACTCACCCGGAAAAACGCAGAACATTATATTCAGTAAGAACCTAAACAGTTCATAAGAACAAACAACAACAAGAACAAGAAGTATTAAGAACATCGCCCATTTCGAAGCCGCTCCCGCGACATACAAACCAGCAGGCAACGAGTACCAAGACGCTAAACACCGCCTCGAGCTACATGTGATTGAGAAAAACCACATTAGATAATAGTACCAACATTGTATTTTGATAATGTTTCTGCAGGTGCTCTGAATTTGGTCCGTCTACTTCTGTTATAATGTATTCAAATTCAATTAAATGTTTCCCCCACACGTTGTAGACTTCTTACCGAGCACCCGTAACTGAGGACGATGTTCGACGTCCTGGTCGTTGTTTCTCTCGAGAACGGCCACGAGACGGGCAACGTTCCCACTGGAGGCACCGTTCTGCGTCCCGCCAGCCACCTCTTATTCACTTTAGCATCTCTTGAATAACTTCGAGATTGACGAGATGCTGAATTATCCTCTATATATCAGCAAACAGTGGCAATACAAGAGATGTCGGGTCACTCTCTATGCCTACAAGTGGTAGCGATGCAGGACAATGACTAAGAATTATCCACAATATCAACAATCTGCGGCGACGCAGGAAGCACCGAGTGGCCCTCCGCAGGCGCGAGCAATATAGCAGGTACAGAGGTGATGTAACAGTTGCCAAAAATTCTGTTGCTGTGAAAGTGGTAACGTAGCCATTTATGAGACGCTGAGCAGACTTCCATCCCTGCACGCAGCGGGGACCCAGGACGAGCCACCAATACATCTGTTGATGAAGTATCCGCTTATTACGATATCACGTAAAGTTGTACGGCTCTTATCACGTAAAATTGACACATAAGACATTTACAATGGCGCGGAGCTTACAGGATGACGTCCATCAACGTTGTGATTGTATGCGTAATAAATGTGTATGTGTGAGTGACCTCTATAAAATGACGGTAAAAACGAATGCAGCGCGGCGCTAGTGATTTGGGAATCTAATGTGTTGTGGCGCAATGACGTAGCTAATAGAAATTAGTATCGGCTGTCAGCGCTCTATCACGTAGTGGGAATAAAATATATTTTTTCTTTGACGGGAATATACGTTGCGTCGATTTTGGTGTTTTCATTTTGACGTATAATGACGTTGCTCAGCCGAAAGTGTTAAAATTATGAATGAATCATTCACATTATAATATTTTTACTAATAAAATAACAAATTATATATTAAGCTGATTATTAGCGTCCGATCAACAAGGAAGTAATTATCTATGAGCAATAAAAGGTTATAAAAAATAATACCTAGGTAAGTATAGTCATGAGCAAAATAATGTGCCCACTATAGGACTCTGTCGCACTAACATATTTGACATTTAGTGAGACTTACAGTTCAATCTGTCAAAAAAGTTAATGTGACATAGTACCAAAGTGTATACATATTAATGCTCGTGACCGTACATGATTGTGATGTCAACAGTAATCTGCTGTTACTGGGAATATCTCTTCTTCTACCGTGTGGGTTGTGAGGTGGAGTACCAACCCCATCAACCCTGGTGTCAGGGTTACTATTGAGCCGCCAAAGGCCCCTGACATGGCTCATGTAACGAACACTTACTTACATCAGTAAGTAGTAACCGGAACCAACGGCTTAACGTGCCTTCCGAAGCACGGATCATCTTACTTTTTGGACAATCAGGTGATCAGCCTGTAATGTCCTAACCAAACTAGGGATCAGAAAGTGATTTTTGTGATATGTCCCCACCGGGAGTCGAACCCGGGACCTCCGGATCGTGAGCCCAACGCTCAACCACTGGACCACGGAGGCCGTTCCGGATAGAAGACTGGGAATGTTCCCAAAAAGGCGCAAAACTTATGTACTTATAGGTAAAGCTTTGCTACCTAACTTTAGGCAGATAAGACCACAATACGGTCACGAGCATTAATATGTATACACTTTGGCACCATGTCACATTAACTTTTTTGACAAATTGAACTGTAAGTCTCACTAAATGTCAAATATGTTAGTGCGACAGAGTCCTATAGTGGGTACATTATATTGCTCATGACTGTACAAGAAAGAACAATTTGAATTAGAAAAGCAGCCAGTGTATTTAAAGAGTTTTTACAACGGGAACATTCCCCTATGGGCACATTCCCCTATATGAACATTCCCCTATGGGCACATTCCCCTATGGGCACATTCCCCTATAGGAACATTCCCCTGTGGGCACATTCCCCTATGGGCACATTCC
Source organism: Pectinophora gossypiella (assembly GCF_024362695.1). Classification (NCBI taxonomy): domain Eukaryota; kingdom Metazoa; phylum Arthropoda; class Insecta; order Lepidoptera; family Gelechiidae; genus Pectinophora; species Pectinophora gossypiella. The sequence continues at coordinate 2,398,040 of NC_065420.1, read as the reverse complement.
CCTATGGGAACATTCCCGGGAATGTCACTCACTGGATGTCAATGTGACGCTGTGTACCTGTTACCCATCACCATCTCCCTAGCCTTATCCCGTTTTTCACAGGGTCCGCTTACCTAACTTGAAGATTTGACAGGTCCGGTTTATTACAGCACTGCCTGTCTGACCTGTGCAACCCGTGAAGGGAAAACCACCCCAATACAGGTTAGATCACATATCTTCGAAAATGCATTTCCCGGGAATGTGGGTTTCCTCACGATTTTTTCCAAACCCAGCCAACCAAATAAGAAGGTATAATTATGATAATTAGCCATTACAAAAAATAAAGTTTAAGTATATGATAGTTTTTATTTATTATGCTAGAGGTGAGATTACGCACTTCAATAGTAGGTACATAAATGTAGGTACGTATGTGAGGTTACTCCAATTCCCACAGACCCCGCCTGCGTGGTCGAGGCTCGCCCGATACAACGTTTAATACAACAGGCCTGAGGGTGCCCAGTTGGGCGCGAACCTGAGAGGAAAAATATTTGGAAAAATTATTTGACCCTAGTGGGTCGATAGCCATAAGCGCTGATTGAAGGAAATCGTCAACCACGCCGGCGGGGTCGGTATCCTGAAGTGTTTGGTGTCGCGAGCTGATTGGCTGCCTCTATGGCTAGAGTAATCGGGTCGTCGGGATCGTATATTACGTCCTTTGGACGCCGATACTTTACAGTACCGACCCTAAGCGGGATGTATTTGGAAGCCGCAATTTCATCATTTTTAGCTAGTCATTGATAGCTCAAAAAACCCCCGAGAAAACTTTCGTGTGGTTTAGGAAACATTGTTGTCTATGAATCACGCTTTAGAATCATGAAGGTAATCCCGTTGCAGGTAAAACTGAGAGCGAAACGGAGCAAAAACTACTCCAATTAAATGTGACTCATTCTGTATCAGGTATGTACAGGTTTGGATCACGTTTCGTACATTTATTTCCTGTATAATCAGTCTTATTATTTTAACTGATTTTTTTTCTGGACTTACCCGGAAATTTGACCTTCCCTTCTTTCCTTCGACTTTGACCGGCTTTTTAATTCAAATTCTAAAATAAGTTTATTCAGTAGGTAACATAATTATAATTTTAATCGTCATTTTTTACATAACGAACATCTCATCCGCCTAAAACTACCGCAGTCACAACCTCGAAAAGAAGCTTCAAGAAAAATCTCGGCCAGGGCCCTAGACGTTCTTAAAAAAAAAACAAAATATTGTTATACAATTCAGTAATTTGGCATCCGCATGAACGCGCGTGGATGCATTTTCTGTGTGTTAGGCTGTGCGAGTTTTCTATACAAACGGAGATACTTACAAGCAACGGAAGAACACGCATCCACGGGCTACGCTGCATCATGTGGGGCAGTGTGAGGATCGCCTAACGCTCTACCACTGGACCACGGAGGCCGATCTTACAGTGACAACGACGTAAGCGTGTTTTGAAAGAAAATGAGAGGTATAACTTAAAATTAGATAGTGCATACTGAAATCAGCAGCGCTATTAGCGAAAGTATTAGTACCAGTTAACTGCCCGTCATACTCGTAAGGTCAAGACCGGTGCAACGGGCTGATGTAATATTGTTAGCTGTTTACAAGCCAAAATATCTTCCACATGTAACTATGATCGCTCTTACGTCATACAGCATGAATTTGAGAACGGGGGGGTTCGCTCTTACGTCATACAGTATGAATGGCCACATCGAAGCAATTCATCTAAGAAAGCAATATTGCAATTTGCCATGTGCGCATATAAAAGTAAGTGCGCAATGCAAACAAATGTCAAATAGCAATATTGGTTTCCTAGATGAATTGCTTCGATGTGGCCAATTTAACCCCCTTGTACTAAGATATTTTATGCCCTCGTGGCCAGTCTATTGTTCTCTTATCTTACGAAATACTACTCCAGTAGTCATATGCAAATGCCCAAACTAAAGGATATCGACCCTTCGGCTCCTTATAAAGAATCTAATAGTATGAATAATCGGGAATGTCCTGTACAAACGAACGAGACTAACATTGAAACAATTGTTTTAGCGGAATTCCCTGACAATACCCAAAGGAATTATACCCCAGCACATTCTTTAACAAAGTCCAAATTTGTTTGTAGATACAATTGGTACCGACGCGACGCGCAGTCTGCGTTCGTTTTGTTGACAAAAATACTTACGCGTGAAATTGTATTTGTTTCATACATTACTTTGTATAGACTTAAAACTTTCAACGGTTTGCTTGTAAAAGCGTCGATGTATGTTGTGTTGTTGGAATGTCTCGCTACGCACTATTTTATACATAACCGGGAGTCATTGAGTGTTCCTATGAACGGTGAAATGTAAACACCACAGCCACTATTGTATGGTGATATTGTTATACAAAAGTCGCAGACAAACAAAACGGTGTTGTGTGAAGGAATGACACGAGGGGTAGGCAAGTACTATTACGTAGAAGTTCTGATTATATTGTGGAAACGTTAAGTAGTAACGTTAAGTAGTAATAAAAATAAGTAGCTATTTGACGTAATTTTATAGTACGTAGGGAAGTGGGGTAGGCATCAATTATCCGACCAAGTTCATGCCATTTGCGGCAAATCTACAATAATTCATAAACATAGAAAATCTTAAAATTCCAAACAGTAAATTATCGCTCAACATACAATTGAGATAGTCAGAGGCACATCTATCGAAATATGAACTAAGAACCCAAATCTCACCAAGCTTTCTGTTAGACCAACGTGATAGGTGGTGAGCCGTATCGTCTATAATACTCATGCCAAAACTACGGTAAATCATGTCAAAAAAAAAAATAAGATCCATCAACATAATGACGTCATATATGTACGTATATACCGAAAAATTTGCACATCCTCCTGCAACCCAAATTTCCATACCTTATATGGAATTAGACCCCAATGTTGAATAATAGTCACAAAATAACACTCTCGTGTCAGCTTAACAAGTGAGGTTTGAATCCCGTTGGAGACAACATTTTCCAATCTACTTATTTTCTCTTTGATCGTAGTATCCAGCAATTTTTTTAGTTATAGTTATGGATGGGAATCCGTCTTACTTGTCAAGAATGCTCTAATAAAAAGGTACCTATGTTTATTAAGTACTTACTTATTTATATTTAACAAAATAAATAATGTAAGTACTAGGAACCTGCATTCCAAGAACCGATTTTATATAGAAAATGTATACTTTCTGCAAAAACATTCTGTAAAGTTGTCTCATTGATTGGAGGAATAAAGTTTATTCATAGACACAAGGAAAAGGGCTGGGCCTAGGATACTACCTCGGGGAATACCATACCTACATATAAAGGTCTCTACTTACACATTATCCTATTTTTATACTTTACACTCTTTTATTCCAAAAAAAAAATGAGGTTACGATTCTAGTATAAAGTAATTCGCCGTATTCTAAAGAAGTTACTAGTACAGAACGTTGTTTATTCTACGACAGTAGGACAGAGAACGTGTCAAACGCTGTGGTCAGATCGAAGAAAAAATGTACTTATTTTGAGAAAAATCTGTTCCAACAATTTTCAATTTTTATGCCGATTTAACTGCAATTGTCGCGCAGAGTTTACTAATTCTTTGTTTAAGTATATACAAAAAAGTTGGTGCCATACGTTTATATTTAAAATAATATAGTATAATGAATATATAAGCAAAAGTGGTCGACCTTCAAAGTTTAAGACACTTTATCATTCGTAATTGTTTTATGTAAAAGCCACAGTCACTTATAATTCACATGTTTTAACACAAGCCTTCAGTGTTTCCCCATTTGTCCGGCCAAGTAGTCAATGCTATTTGAGACAAACCCACAATAAGTCACGTCAAAAAAAAAAAAACCCACGCTTCATTTTCCGGCCAAATGGTGAATACTTACCATAGTGTAATGTTATAAGGGACTTTAATTCATGAACATAGAAATTAGCATTCGATTGTAATCGGAAATAGATTGCCGAAACTGATGCACTGTAAGTAAGTACTTAACATAAACATAAATAACATAAGCTTGACTATATATCCCAATTAGTCAAGAGACACATCTTGCTTAAGTAACCACACCTCACCGAGCTTTCTGTTAGACCAACGTGATAAGTAGTTAAAGTAGTATCGCCGTCTTTAATGGTCAAGCCAACTGTCTTAGTGAAAACTGCGCTTTTTTAAGATAAATTAAAAACTCATTGGTGCAAGTCCAGTACCGGGGTTAGAACCGGCGCTCCCAGGTTCAGATGCTTCTTATGCCAATATACCACATTACTACAGAGACTTTAAGTTAAGTAAGATTTTTTTAAATGGGGAGTTACGTTTTTGAAAAAGAGCTCCATAGAGCTTTTGGTGTCTAGAAATTGCTTTTTCGTCTCGATTTTGTTACACCTAACATAATGCTCCCAAAAAAGGTAAACCTAATATACTTTGTTTTTCAAATTCTTATGATAAAATCTGGGAACAAATGAGACCGACTTTTAGGTTTTTTTAGGACTTTGAATTTTTAAGCGCGCTTAATGCATTTTTTTATACATACATACATAAACTCACGCCCGTAATCCCAAATGGGGTGGGCAGAGCCACAAGTAATCAAAGACAACTTGCAGCCACTGTTGATACGAAGTCCTAAGATGGATATGATGAACCTTATGGTGATAAGGGATCAGCCCATCGCCCATAACATTAGTCCATCATGTTAGAGGACATAACGACATCATGTTGGAGGATTTTTTTATACAGACTTAAAATTTTTCACAAAGATTTTTAACTCGTTATTAAAAGAATGTCTCGTAAGTGCACGTGACTTAAACCTACTTGTCTCACCTAGAACCGTGTCCCGTAATAGGTCCCGTAACTTTTTGTGACATTGTACTTCGCAAAAATTTTACATCCGCTTAGTAGGTAAGGCAGGTAAAGTTGCGTGCACACCGTAGCGATAAGCGACCGGTTGTTCAGTAAACATAAATACATGAAGTTACGGTCACGAGCATTAATATGTACGTATACGATTTGGTACCATGTCACATTAACTTTTTTGACAAATTGAACTGTAAGTCTCACTAAATGTCAAATATGTTAGTGCGACAAAGTCCTAAAGTGGGCACATTATATTGCTCATGACTGTACACACGTAGTTCCTAATAAGGTATACCGTAAGAAGAGTATAGAAGTGATGTGAAGTAGGGTATAGGGGGGTAGAAGTTCTAAGATGGATATAGGATGTTAGTGATACATCGTGACGAATACTCAGGGGGTTCAGACCATGATTCTGAGTTGATATCAAGTAGAATGGAATTTCCTGTCGGAAAACTCATGAAAATTTTAGTGTATTTTTAATTATTTTCAGTTCCATACTTTTGCGACGGAAAATTCTAACTAAGAATCATGGCCTGAATCACCCTTAAAGTTTTCGTTACGATGTCACTAACACCCTGTAAGTACATTTATTAAAAGATATTTCTAATGCTATAATACATCGTTTTTAGAGAAATTAATCATAATTATTTTTATTTATTAAATACGTCTTCAAGCGTGGAAGGTAGGGAGGGAGCATACTCCATCCACCACGCTGCTTCAGTACGGGTTGGTGTAGGTGTTTGGCTAGTAACACGCACGTAGTAGCACGTGCCTTCAAAAGCACGGTATTATCTTTCTTTTTCGGACAATCGGATGATTCAGCATACAATGTCCTAGCCAAACAGTGTCACTAAGTGATTTCGATAATGTCCCCACTCCAAAGGGAATCAAACCCGGACCTTCGGATCGTGAGCCCCACGCTCTAACCACTAGATGATAAACCGTTTGGGATATGTGATCGATCAGCTAGGTAGATTTCTATAGTGAATCCTTAGCTTTAAAACATATTATTATATCCTCTAGTTGATACACTTAGTAACGAGACAAAAAACTGCAAACCACACATAATCCAACCAGACTTTGATTCCAAAAGATATGACGTGAATAGCGATTGATAGCAAAAAAGCGTCTGCTCTTATACGCCACGTACAGAGTAATTAAAAACAGATAAGTACCTACCTCGAAGTGTTGGATGGAAAGAATAAAATGGGCAGAGAAGGTTACTAATGAGGAAATGCTAGTAAGAGTAAGGGAAAAAAGGCAAATATTAAAAGTTATTGAGGACAGAGAAGGCAAGATGAATGGACACTTAATAAGACACGACGAATTTATTAAAAAACATCATAGAAGGGAAGCAACAATTTAAGGAAAGTGAGGAAGGGAAAGGCCGAGAAGAGCTTACATGGAACAGATTAAAGAGAAGGTCGTGTCTTATAAGGAAGTGCAAGAATTTGCCTTTGATAGATAAGAATGGAGAATGCTACACCAACAAGAGCGTGGCTCTTAAATTAATGATGATGAAGTACATAATTCAAGGAAAATTTATTTTATCAATCTTATTTAGTTTTCTCTGGGATATCGTGAAAAGATTTTTTGATGTCACTTATTGTTGATTTGTCTCAGATAGCATTAACTACTTGGCCAGACAAATGGGAGTGCTGAGCGCTCTCACCCGGTATAAAATTTGAAGTCGGTTTTGTCTCGAGCTGATTGGCCGCTTCTATGGCTAGAGTAATCGGGTCGTAATGATCGTATATTACGTCCTTCACACGCCGATGTTTTTCGGAACCTATGACACCATACTACTTTGTATTGTCTATGGTTCGATCATAAATCTGTCTTTTACTTACGCATGTCCAGGAATCAAGCCTATAATGGCCCCGATTCCTGCAGTCACCTTCCAATTTTATTTTAAGTTCATCATAATTATTTTATGTTTATGGTGATTTTAAGTTATACCCGTCATTTTCTTATCCGCCGAAATGGAAAGAGACGGAAGATTGACAACTGTTCATATTAAAATGAATGAATAACCCAGGCGAATAAAATAAACATGTCGCTCATATGCAACCCGTTCGACGTGTGCTGTTAACTTAATTCTGTCGGTTCATTGGGCAATATAAAATTTTAGAAGGGTTTTTTATTTATTTCTGCCTATAACTGACGTGTGTTCTATAAATTTTATGCGTGTCTATTACCTGTCCCTTTCTTTTTCAGCAGATAAGAAAATGACAGGTAGAGTTTCAAATAAAATTAGATGATGTGTACGGGAATCAAATATATTTTTAAATAAAATAAAACAATCATTACTCTGCGCACTGAAGTACTTAGTTAATCATATGCTAAAGTAGGAACATGAAAGATTAACGGTAAAAACTATTAGAACATTTATTTAACTGTACGATAAAAAACATTACCTATCAATAATAAAAAATAATCATCCTTAAATCATGCCTCCTAAGACACAGGTTCCCCTAGTTTAGAAGGCAGGAAAGCATTGACTATGTATAACTTCAACTTATATTGTTTCTTTATGTAACTTGTTAAAAATGTTTTTGGTAAATAAATATATTTTATTATTATTATTATTATGTCATTTGTCGGAGAAGTTTCGAAGAAGCTGTTGGTTGATTCAATTGAGAAGAGTCGTGGTCGCCCAGTTGGGTTCGAATCCAGCACAGGCCCAAACCGAATAATTGTCAAATTTGTTTTCGAATTCATGTTGGGATCATAAATGATTATATAACGTGGTGAAGGAAAACATGGTGAGGAAACCCACATTCCCGAGGAATGCATTTTCGGAGGTATGTGACCTATCTTGTACTGGGCTGGTTTTACCTTCGCGGGTTGAAAGAACAGACAGGCAGTCGCTTCTGTAAAAAACCGGAATTTGACATTTGCGCATATAAAAGTAAGTGCGCAATGCAAACAAATGTCAAATAGCAATATTACTTTCTTAGTGCTTAAATATTCAATTATTATTATTTTTATTACTAGCCCACATCATCCCACTGCAAGGCAAAGGCTTCTATCCCTTTCTTCCACTCCTCTCGACCTAAGGCTCTTTCTTTCGAAGATGTGAAGATTTCAAATAATGATGCAATATGTAGATATTGCTGTGTCACTGACTAAAGGTAAACCAATTTGCCTGAGGCATTACTGGCAATCCATCAAGATAAACGTTGAGGAAAAATACGTATTTACTTCCTAGAAAGGAACATTTAGGTATGATAAGAACATTTAGGTGTGACTTATGGCCTAAGGTGGTCATCAGGCGGACTGCTACGAAGCGCAGCGGTCGCCATGTTCCACTCAGTGGTCCGCCGTTCCCGTGAATGTATCCAAAGTGAGAATATTCGCTTAGACCTTCCTCTTCCAATTCCACTATTTACACCCGCATCATAAATTGTTTTCGTAAGTCTACTTTCATTCATTCTCTTTGAATGTCTGAACCATCTCACACATCACTAATTTAAGAGCCACGGTGTAGCATTCTCCATGCTATTTTTTAGGGAAAAATAGAGCAGTGGTTTCCCTCTTGCATTCCGCCCCGCAGTACTCTGTGTGACGCGAGTGGGATGGCGCCCAGAGTAGTCTATTTCAAAGCCGTACTAGGACTCCTGTCCTTCGCCACCATCCAAGTATTTTTCTCTGTCTTGAACCATCTAAGTATCCCTACATCAAGTATTTTCCTAGATCAAAGATAAATTATGAAATTCTGATTACTAAATAAAGACAGATCTAAAGATGGCGTTTTTACACGACGCGAAGCAAAAAAAAGTAAATCGAAATATGAAAAACAAAGTTCATTTTTATTCCTAAGACACCATAATGGAAACCTTATAAAGCGCCTAATTACAGAGTGCGGAACATTTTCGGATTTTACAGGAAAATTAGATCACTTGGGTACAGTTATGAATTGGTCATCCTATTCCCTTCTACACCAATAAGTTATTCCATGGTATTTTTCCGCCTCAGAATTTCCACTAGTAATCCAATATCTGCAAGTTGCTTGTAATTGTAACACTTTTGCGTCGCATATTTTTTCACAATGTATCTCAACAACTCAACATCATCAATTTAAGAGCCACGCTCTTGTCGGTGCAGCATTTTCCATGCCACCTTTTTGGGAATAATAAATGTATCTACTAGGGAATGCAATCCCGATCTCACGAGATCTCGTCTAATTTTTCGGGATCAATCCCGAAGCATATTATGACGAGATCCCATTTGAGATTGACAGGATTAAGGCGAATCTCCTGAGTTATACTTTTTGTTTTGATTAGTTATGCTGATTTCCAAAGAAAACTTAATTATTTAGTTAGTAATATCGAAGAACAAAGGTTTTTTTCAGATGGCATTTACTACTTGGCCGGACAAATGGGGAGCGCTGAAGGCTCACCCGGTACAACGTTTAAGACAACAAGCCTGAGGGTGCCCAGTTAGGCGCGAACCTCGGCTCAGGGCGTCGTCTGAGAGGAGAAATGTTTGAAAGAATTAATCGACCCTAGTGGGTCGATAGCGATAAGCGCTGATTGAGGGAAATTGGGGTCCTGAAGTGTTAAGTGTCGCGAGCTGATTGGCCGCCTCTATGGCTAGAACATTTTCGGAGGTATGTGACCTAATCTGTATTGGGCTGGTTTTCCCTTCGTGGGTTAGAAAATCAGACAAGCAGTCGCTTCTGTAAAAAACCGAACATTTTGCCGTGAAAGACAAATAAACACACACATATGCACTTTCCAATTTATAATATTAGTATAAGTAGATAGTTTTTTAACGGCAAAAGCCCTCGTTTTCAATATGCTATGCGTATGATAAAAAACTGAATGAACACATTCCTTGTTTTTAGCACCCGACGCAAAAACGACGGGGTGTTATAAGTTTGACGTGTCTGTGTAATTGTGTATGTGTCTGTCTGTGGCATCGCAGCTTCCAAACGGATGATCCAAATTAATATGTTTTTTTTTGTTTGAAAGGTATATCAGTCGAGAGTGTTCTTAGCTATGTTTGGTGGAAATCGGTTCAGGTTTTCAAGGTCATCAGGTCGTTTTTTAGGTGTGATAGGAATGTTACACGCTCAGTTTGCTTGCAAGCATATGTGGGATCTGACCTTTGAAACACTAATGTCTTCTGGAACCACTGAGGTCTGCTGTTAGCGTACTTTTTTTCTGGTCGCGGGATTTTTAAATTTTAATTTTTTCCTTTAGTCCAGCAGAGCGATTTATGAATGAAATGTATACCGTTTTCCTCGACGAGATACGAATATTTCTACCTATAATTAGTTATGTAGGCACTATAAATAAATGATTCTTGTAAAACATTATTAAACAGTGCATTCTAGTTAGCTATTTAGTTCGTCAGAGACAAACAGCTGTGTCATTCATCATTGATTAGATGCAAGATGAGATAACAATGTCTTTAATTGAAACGTACGTCATCGTTGTAATTAATCATCATTGGAGCGTAGCACAGCAGTATCAGGAACTATGACGTCAGAATAAACCCATAGGATACCCATAGAACAAGGAATAATACTACGAATACAACGGCAACTCTCCGCTCCCACCCGCGTCTGAGCTAGGTTTACCTCACCCCCGTCGAACATAGTTTAGTCTTGAATAGTATGGCGTCAGACGTCACACACACAGATGCGCGTGTGCGAAAACGTCAATGTGTAGTGTCTGTGTAAAATGAGGTCGTTTGTATGATGTGTCCGCGGTGTGCAGCGGTATATAAAGCGAAAGTTGATGGTAGGGCTGGCAGAGGAAGACCGAGAAGGACTTACGACGACCAAATTGGAGATGTCCTTAGAAAAGGTTCAATACGATCTACTCTGCGTGCGTGTATGAAGCGATTGATGAATGTGGAGGGAGCAAGAGAAGTGTGTCAGGATCGAAGCAAATGGAATTCTATAGTCTCTGCTTACCCCGGTGGGAAATAGGCGTGAGTTTATGTATGGGGTGTGCCCATAATGTAGTCCCTCCTGGACTCTTAATTATTTGTACCACTCACTGACATCCTATAAACCATGGTATAAGAAAACCAGGTATGCTCAAAAGTGACAGCTAACATTTTAAGGTTAGCCCAGCTGACGTCATCCCGCATTGCACATCGGTCCACTAGTAGGTTCAACTTCTCCTTCTCCTTCTATCGTGTGGGTTGTGATATATCCCGCCTATTCCTCAGAGTTTTTGCTACGTTATATCATATGTTATGGGATTAACTTTTAACATAACAACATAGAACACGTTCAGCTGCTTGTCTTCCCGGGCATGTCGTAAAAACCGACAGAGGGATTGTGTCCTCTAACATGATGGACTAATGTTATGGGCGATAGGCTGATCCCTTATCACCATAAGGTTTATCATATCCAGCTTACGACATCGTATCAACAGTGGCTGCAAGTTGTCTTTGATTACTTGTGGCTCTGCCCACCCCATTAGGGATTACGGGCGTGAGTTTATGTATGTATGTATGTATGTATAACAACATTTATAAGATAATATAAGCAGAAGTTGTTATCAACTCGGCGTTAGAAATTTATTCCATTATAAACTTTAATACTAGATGCTGCGATGCAAATAGGTAGCTACTACTTAGATGGAAATTAATCATTCATACATTTCATACGTATAAACACACGCACGGCATCTTTATCGGGGTGGGCAGAGCTAATTCTTTTTAAAACCGCTGCATTATTTAGATATTTATCACGTTGTGTAAAATGGTGTGGTATGGATCGTAGTAAGTGGAATTCCGTGGTCTCTGCCTACCCCAATGCGAAATAGCCGTGATCTTATGTATAATGGAAAAGATTACCCCCTATCACTATTCTAAAATCTACCAGACGTGAACTTGACACACTTTTAACCCATCAAAGGTTTCAGTGTCGTAATCTATGAATTTCATGTAATTGTTTTTCCTCATTCATTCAGCGCTTATCGCTATCGACCAACTAAGGTTCAAATATTCTTCAAATACAAATACAAATACACTTTATTGCACCAAAATAAAAAGAAATAATTACAAAAAGTCTCTTAATTAAGTACATAGCAAATGGCATGGTAATTCTTCCTCTCAGACGACGCCCTAAGCCGAGATTCGCGCGCAACTGGGCACCCTCAGGCCTGTTGTTTTAAATTTTGCACCGGGTGAGAGCCCTCAGCGCTCTCCATTTGTCCGGCCAAGTAGTTAATACCATCTGCGGCAAATCTACAATAAATCACGTCCAAAAAATTTTTATTTGGTGCTCCACTGAGCCTTACGATGTTTACCTTCACCACTGTGAAGGAAAACATCGTAAGGAAACCCACATTCCCGAGAAATGCATTTTGATGACCTAACCTGTATTTGGGCTGGTTTTTCCCAAAGGTCAGACAGGCAGTCGCTTCTGTAAAAAACCGGACCTGTCAAATCTGCAAGTTAGGTAAGCGAACCCTGTAAAAAACGGGATAATGCTATTTATTTGGTTCCTACAAAAACTAGAAAATTTTAGCAAGTCCTTATCAGAGACTACATAACTGTAAAAGTTAATTGACGTAAACAATTTGCAGTACCAATTAGTTTTCTTTTCATTTTCAAAACGATAGAATCCTGACAAATGATTCCAAGAGTTATTATGGCAACTTGGTTGCGTATTCACCTCGTATTTTATTGACCGTGTGACTGCATTGACGGTTTAATTAATTTTTATCGGGAATTTTCGCGAAACATGGAATTCCACAATATCCAGACACGCGGGAGCGTGTCAAGCCAAGTTCAGCAAGTAACAGAACTGGCGAGAAGCACCGTGTATTAGCTTTCATAATGAATTATATTTCGGATTTCGGCCCAGAAGTCAAGTACCGGCCAAAAAATAATTTTGCTATATTCCGTTAGATCTTATCCGTCTGAGCATTTATTACTATGGCACCAAAGCTGTAGAGTCAATATCTTCGATTTTATTCGAATTAAAAAAAACTATATGTTTCATACATTTTTAGTGAAAATATAAAGTGCCGGCCAAGTATCAATAATGGTATATAATATCCTTAGAAGTTATCCGTCTGAGCATTTATTACTATGGCACCAAAGCTGTAGCGTCAATAATTGATCAGGACTGACCATTGAACTTAGCACCCATTTAGATCTCACTTCTTTTGCCGTTGAAGTCAAAAACCAAGGCTATATAATTATCATAATATTGAACTGGGCTCTCATTTCACATTTATGTTTTTGATGGGATACCTACTTACCTAATACACAGGATGTTAGTGACTCCGTGACGAAATGATGAGAGGTGGTTCTGGGGTTGATATCAAGTGGAATGTTCCGTCGCAAAAGTATGGAACTGAAAATATTAAGAACACTAAAATTTTCATGGATTTTCCGACAGGAAATTCCACTTGATAGTAACTCAGAATTATGAGCTGAATCATTCCCCTCAATATTCGTTACGGTGGTCACTAACAAAACAACCATACAATATACTTACTTGTATGGCGTACGTACTTGTACCTACTTGTAACTTTTTTTTTGACGTGACTTAGGTATTGTAGATTTGCCGCAGATGGCATTAACTACTTGGTGTGTAACGAACACTGAGAGGGATGATTCAGCCCATTATTCTGAATTAATATCAAGTGGATTTTTCCATTGCAAAAGTATAGAATTTAAAAGAAATGAATTTTGCGACGGAGAATTCCACTTGATATTAAACTCAAATTATGGTCTGAATCATCCCTCTTATTATTCGTTACGATGTCGCTAACACCCTGTACCTATGTCTGTTATCAAAATTATGAGCTGAATCATTCACCTCAAGTCAGTATTCGTAACATGAATGGGAACACACATTATCTTATAGCTATTTTATTTACTTACAATAAGTATATACCTGGCTTTAGAAGTAAGGCCGGTTTAAAACCAATTAAACCAATCTGTCCGAAAAAATGTCCGCAATGTTTCCCTGAAAATTAATTGTTTTTTGTTTGGCCGATTTACGACCTAGTCGCAAGCTAAAATACAGAACAGCGCCATCTTACGGATTTAGTGAGAACTACGTAAAGCGCTAGCTAGCTAGCGAACGAAATGATAACACCACAGTGACACGACATAGTCGAACGCTGCTTTGCAACTTCTCGTAAGAATTTACAAAGTTGAACAGCTGATAAGAATAAATAATTATGTATATTCACTGTGTACGTGTAAAATCATTTATAATGAGATATTTAGTGTTCATAGTGAGTATTAGTGGAGATCTTCTGATCAGTGACGTTTGTTGAATAAAGTGCAGTTCTCAACTGGACTTTGTAAACAACATAACCTCAAAGTGTAAACAAAGTTGTTAGAAATGTAAGTAAAAGCTTAATTATTTTACTCATAAGGAACTAAACATCCATCAGTTTTATTCATTCCTCACTCTATTGTCCAAATTATTGTAATCTTTGAATAAGTATTTATTTATTAACTCACAAATGGAAGTTGGAAGAGATGCTAATTGTCTTTCCCTACTTCTAAATTCAAATATAAACAAATGTGTCAGAAAAATAATGTTACATTATTACTACTACCAGGTAGGTAGGCATGTACTATTGTATACTCGGGTGTCCATAATTGTCCGTAAATTACGTTTCATTTCATTGTTTATTATTTTATCTGCTATTTTTCTTCAAGCCATATTATTTTTGGAGTAGATAGAGGAGTAAATAGGATAAAGGTAGGTATTCAACCTGTTGGATGACTGCACCTTACGAATCGTGTGTGAATCTAGCACTACGCCACCACCATGAGTCTGATGCATGTGAGTCATAAAATTAAGATAAACCGAACATAAGTAGGTATCTCTTCCATTTTCTTAAATAATCATTTATTTCAGCCAATAAAACCTATAGTTACGATAAAATAATATATAAAATAAAATAAATTAAAATTTAAAATAAAATATTAACCTACATCATCATCAATTTAAGAGCCACGCTCTTGTCGGTGTAGCATTTTCCATTCCAGTCTATCAAAGGCCAATTCCTTGACTTCCCTATAAGACACGACGTTAACCTTTTCTTTAATCTGTTCCATGTAAGCTCTTCTTGGTCTTCCCCTTCCTCTCTTTCCTTCTAGCTTTCCTTCTATGATGTTTTTAATGAATTCGTCGTGTCTTATTAGGTGTCCAATCATCTTGCCTCTTCTGTCCTCAATAATTCTCAGTATTTGTCTCTTTTCCCTTACTCTTACTAGCACTTCCTCATTTGTATTAACCTACATAGGTACCTAATTATTAGGTTTAGTCAATGCACATAATTTTTTGTTCGCGTTCTGGTGCAAACGATGCCAGTGCCGAAATATGTACAAGTACCTGGGTTACTACCTAATAATATTTTTACAACAATACTATATAAATTTTAAATATCTGCTTGCCTAACCCATCTATCAATTAGAAACTAGTGTACATTCTCTCTTAAATGTAATAGAGGCACACTTGTCTCTTGAAATATGGCTAGAAACGTTAACCCCACTTAACACTAATGGGCAAAAGTTTAAACAAACCAAACTCACCTAAAACGTTATCGCATCAAGTTAATGTAACTCCTTGTGTGACTCAACGGGCGAGCCGGCGAAAGTGACTTCTTTTTCTTTGTAGTATAAACCACGCTGCGGAATTTAGGCATGTCCGTCACAAACCACCAGCAACAGAATTCCCTCGTGAAAAACACGTCACTTCATCCTCAACACTGCATCCAAGGAAGGAAAGAAGATCGTTTTCGTTATCGAACCACCAACATCGTTCGTTGGACGACGCCGGCGTATCGTATCGCTATATCGCGTCAGTTACACGTCATGTAGCCCAAACCCACGCGGGGATGTCGACAATAACGCGGAAAGAGATTGCACTACGATCTTAGACACGATTAAACAAGTGCGGCATAAAATTTAGCTTCTGGAAGAATGAAACTACGTAGTAAAGAGGAGCGAGAGAAGCGGGCTCTTAGCATTGACTGGACTGCGCCTGGGCCGCGCAGGATGCGGCCCATTAGGCAAAAGAGCGACCATTATTGTATTGTCGTGTCGTGGGCTTATCGTAACGCTTGTGTCTTCTTAAATTGCTAGGAGCGATAAACGTGTGAGTGGCACCAAGAAATTTGGGGGCGAAGTATGTCCTTTGAGTTGTGCAACGTCCACATTTACTCATGTGACCATTTGCTATGTTTAAACAATGAGTAATGCGTCCATGTGTGCTTGTGAAAATATTGGTTCGAACAATAGTTTGTGCAAACAATGACTCTTGTACTTGAACTCTTAACATTTTGTTAGAAAGTCTTGGATTCCTGACCGCTTAGTAACGTTGGGTTGAACTAAGATAAAATATTTAACTGTGAATCAGGCAACGTGTAAATTAGGATGGCATATTCCTATGTCGCTCTCAAAACACCGGTGTTCCCTTATACTTTGGCGCAGCAAAACATCACCAAATTGACGTTGACTGACGTAAATCAGTCATTATTAGAAAATGGCAATTGGTCTTAGGAACAAGAGCATTAAGAGGCCGACGAAGGGATCGGTCACGGGACCGGATCTAGGGTTACTCACGCTCGTTTGCTCAATTGAACAGTTAAACGAAGCTCTGAAGCCGACCACTTCCGTTCATAATTCACACAGGAACCGCTGGGAAATGCTTGGCAAAACTATGCTGGCTCATCAAAACAAAAAGACACTGGTTATGCATCTATGGTTAACATTACGAAGCTACTCTAAATATATCATGTTCAAACTCGCTTCTTACATACATTATTTTCAGAACTGTCCAACTGCAATATTGTTTAACCGGTAACTGTTTCAAACAACCATACGTATTGTTTAACCTTGTCTGGTATTGCATAATTGCGACAACGTTCAACAATCTTATCTCAAGTAATCTATACCCGGAATGACAGCGTAGCGGTAGATGCTGAAATGTTCCTGTAATCCGAGAAAGACGAAACCGCTGTAATCCACAAGAAACCGGATCTAACGGGTCATGTAAATCAGATGATAATACGGCCGTAACGTATAGTGTGCCGGCTTAACATAGCTGCGATGAGATATTTGTGTTACGAATACCCGTGACTTTGTTTATGTGGAATTTCTCTTCGTTTATAGGTCTCAATCTCGATAATTGTGACAGCCTTTAGACCCCAAACGTTTATTTCTTACATGTTGTTAAATTTTTTTCGATGCGTTGTGATGTGACACGCAAGTAATCAATAAGCAAAATAGATAAAATCCGAAACAAATTCGATATCCCGTTTTTTACAGGGTCCACTTTGCCTAACCTAAAGATTTGACAGGTCCGGTTTTTTACAGAAGCGACTGCCTGACCTTCCAACCCGTAAAGGGAAAACTAGCCCGATACAGGTTAGACACATACCTCCGAATATGCATTTGTCGGGAATGTGGGTTTCCTCAAGATGTTTTCCTTTCCCACTTCACTGAGCACGTGATAATAATTTATGATGCAAACATGAATTCGAAAACGAATTCGACAATCACTAAGCAAAATAGATAATAGATAAAGGAAAAGTGAGGGGTCTAAAAATAAATCATGCCAAAATACAATGCCAGGACACAAGGTACATACAAATCTGTACTCTCTGTTTTACTATAATATAAAGTCTGAGGTCGTCGAATTTGATCGAGGATGCCTGCAATCAACACGCAACTTACTCTTAAGGTCATCAGGTGATCACTTTAGAATTCATTTGTCGTTGAGACGTATTGAGGACAATGATCTTGAAATAGCGACGGTATGCCTTCGCTAGTAAAGTTCCCTTGAACACGTTTCTAAAGATACTTAGAGACAGATAAGGAAAAATAATCCGAGTTTCCAAGTTCCCAACAAAGTCTAGAAACTTGGTAGTGAATGCTTTCTGTTAATTAAAGCAACCTGAATTCCTTAGCCAATCCACGATTTCGTCGTCTACAGGCTACGTTCTTTCAAACGGCACGACGTTAATCTGTATCGTAAAATTTGGTATTGCAGCATATTACAAAATAGATTGCGATTTTAACACTATTTCTCGAATATCGAAGAATACGAATAATTTCTAACTGTTCATGTACCTATTACGTACTAGAATGTAGTGTTTTATCGCAGCGCTTTGTAATACACTTTCAATCTATTAATCAATCAATATTTTTCTTCGTAAACCTAAACAATCGTGTTCCTTTCAGTTTATTAAAATCACCCTTTGTATTTACTGGTTCCAACAACATGATCTGAGTGTGTTTCTTAGCTGGATACAATGAGAATAATAGTAGCGTGAATTCATCTAGTATCTGTGTCACTGTGTTGTTCTTCATCTTCATCATCTTTTACAATCTATTTGATCTTAGTATTATTGTTAACTTTCAAATAATTTATCCTCAACAGCAGTAGGTAGGTAAATATAACACACACTTAGGTATATGAATGTTCTTGTAAACTGCTAATTGATATGATATCGAAAACCCTTTTACCTTTAATTTCATATAGTATTTTGAGTTTTACGCAAACTCATGTCCAGCCGAGTAGATAATGCCATTCGAAGCAAGTCTACAATAAGTCACGTCACGTCAAGCAATCCTAGTACCATCTCATCTCTCTCATCATCAGGAATGCTTCGGTATTAAAATCTTATTCTAATGTGTGGACGTTGGAAACAGATTTCATTAACTACCTGATATTATGGGAAGGTGCAACGAAGCAGTGACGACGCGCGAGGCGGCTCGGCGGTCACACCACCTTTTTCCACCAATCACAGGCGTGCAAAACCCTGCCTTTTTCTAGCTGATTAACGCTTGTGAAACGTATGCACTTAATGGTGAAATCACGACCATTATTTATGAATTATGAATAACTCTATAAGTGTTATTGATTGTAGGACATGTCATGTAGGGAGTCTCATATCCCCATTTAAACGCGGTAAGAACCCGTTATTATGTGTTTTAATCATGTCATGGTGTCTTGGCAAATATCCTCACTATTTCATCAGTTGAAAACAGTTGAAAAAGTATTGCAAGAGAATAGTCTGAGAGAATATGATAAGGTATTTATTAACCTATGTATCTAAACAGCATTAAATTGGGTTATTGAGTGTTCAAAAGATATATTTAATACAGAAAATTAAAATAAAGACAGATAAAATAATTCCATATTTTGTACGAATAAATTCATGCAGACGGGGAAATAGATTTCAGTGTATTTTTACAATCACTTAATAGCAGTTAAGGATGCATTAAACATTGAGTACTCAATTAAATCCAACACCACAACAGCTCTATAGCTGAAAGTAATATCATTTTGAGACAAACTTGCTCTTGAAATGCTAAATAACAGGTAACACCTACCTATCTTCCATAATTATACTTTTTAATTGGATTGCTAGGGAACTTTGTCATTCTCATTTTATGACCCTTTCCATTTCACGGCTTCTAGCAAAAGTATTGCCAATTAGTGGACATAAAGCAACGCAACTTGTATCAAAACTCGTATGTTGTATAATTCAGGACTGACTAGAAAACGCTATTAGTTACGTAAAAACTAATTTACTAGGTGCTAGAAACGCGAAGTCAATTAAAAACTAAATTAATAACGTGCTAATATGTTCCTTTTAACATATAATTGCAATTTTATGACATTTCCAGATATTTCTAAGGCTTCTCTGGTTAAATTATGTGAATTGCATTTTACACAAATAAACACGATACCTATATGCGAGTCGTGCATGCAAATTAGTAATTACTAATACCCATCACCTAGGTACCACTTAGGTTTTGTATGTTAAAACAAAATAATTTAAATTTTTTTTTTGTTTTATACAATACAAATTCTAACAACGAATCCCTATCACTAAGCCTATGCTAGTGGGAGAACGAACCTTTTGTGGCGTTTGTCACCAGAATATAAATTGCATGGTATTCGGGTCCTTTTCATTTCCCAAGATGGATATCAGGACCACGGCGCATGCCAATACACACGCCGGTACGTGGTTCGCTTGCATGCTAGCTGCTTGCATACACGGTGGACAAAAAAGTCGCCCCAGTGCCTAACAGACAGATTACCAG
Organism: Pectinophora gossypiella; assembly: GCF_024362695.1. Lineage (NCBI taxonomy): Eukaryota > Metazoa > Arthropoda > Insecta > Lepidoptera > Gelechiidae > Pectinophora > Pectinophora gossypiella. The sequence continues at coordinate 2,378,101 of NC_065420.1, read as the reverse complement.
TTTTGACAGCATATCGCCTATAATCCATTATGTTGAAGATAACTTATTCCCGCAAAGAATCCCTCACTCGCTTGTATTATTATTTAATCTGCGACACTATCTTTTTACAATACTCGTAGAATATATAAATAAAACATATAACAGTATTGATGCAATGTCGCTTCATCTTGACGTACTTAGCAATTTGTTATCATATCGAACAGTCACTAAGATGGATGTATTAAAAGTAATAACGTAGATAGGTACTTAAGTATAACCGGATTCTTAGCGAGAAATTATTCCGGCGAATACTGGTTATATGATGTTAAAATCTGTTTAATTATTTATATACAAATTATTATTTACTTAAATACTGGTTTTAACTCGCGTTTATCTGACTAGCCTAGGTCGATTTGATAGCAATAGCAATATATTGACTCATTTCTAATAGCGTAACTATTCACATGCTCAATTTATTGTAAAATAGAGTTATTATTATTTACTTTGTCCCTGGTATTTACCTAAAATCATAGTCACTATATTGAATAGGTATCGTTTGCCGCCATATGTTCTTATAGCTAGAGATTGATAATTTCGCACTGCTACACATCACCTTCGATAGCTCAGTTGGTAGAGCGGTGGACTGTAGAGGGATTATCACTAAAGACATCCATAGGTCGCTGGTTCAAATCCGGCTCGAAGGAATCTTTTTGTTTTCTTTTTTTTTTACACGATTTTTTTATTTCATATAATTATTAATATAGTTAGCGAGTATAGAAAAAAAAACAATATCTATAGAAAAAAAACAATATCACGTCTCTTAGTAAATAAATTATTTCTTATTTCTGTTACTTCTCTTTAGCAGCGAGCAATCCAGGTACTATTTATTTAATTTTATTATTATTCTTTAACAAATTAAATATTAACTTGCTATTATGGTAGGTAACAGGTTTCTAAAACCAAAAATAAATCGAGAAAAAAAAAGAGTACTTGTTTCCGCCCGGGATCGAACCGGGGGCCTTGTGCGTGTGAAGCACACGTGATAACCGCTACACTACGGAAACTTGCTTTGTTGTGTCGAAATTGTGAGTAACTACTTGATGGCAGTACGGACTCAATTACTGCCACCTGGTGAAATAACGAGGAACTAAAAAAATTGCGGTAATGCAAAACTTTGATATTGTCAACGTTTTTAAAGAATAAAATATGATCACTTACCGTTTAAGATGCACTGCAAAAATCACAGAACACACTAAAAAAAGCACGAATTTAAAACAATATAACAGACACAACACGCGCGCCTACCAACGGCGCTATAAGAACGATGGCCAGAGAAAAGTCCCCATAGCTTTTATATGAGATCAAATTGTGTGGGATATTTACCACCCGCTGAATACATCATTACATTTGTCACAAGGGTGTGTTTTATGTCGCGCAAATTTGTAATCGGGAACGCACCCTGTTTTCATGTCATTTTTTCCTTGTACTACTTTACCGTAGTAACCGACTGTTTTACCGACCCGTTCTTTATAGTACGCGTACATTGCCGCTTCAACTAGTACATGTATTATAAAGCTAATAACAAACCCCGCCATGTATGAGGTGGAAATGTAGATTATAAAGTTGTGAAAGGGTTAAAGAATGCTTCCACGGAAACAGCATACGTCAATAGACTGATTATTTTCATGATGTTCAAAGAAAGTGTTCACAATCTGAAAATAGAAGGCAAATTGCTTGGAAAGGATTCGTTAGGGCCTTGTGATAAGTAAGGGTTTTTTCAGTTCTTAGAGGTTAAAAAGGCACATTGAAGCAATATTAGAAGAAGCTATTTGAGATTTAATTTTGTACACGTTGCTCACTTTTATAGGAACAAATGTTAAATGAGGGTCTTTCGAAGCTACGTTCCCCATAAATGATGATGATGATGATGATGTCCTCCCAGACGTATCCGTCGCGGCGACACCCTTAGCTAGTGTTAGCCTGGGCTCTTGCAAGGGCGCGGGCGTGACTAGCAAAACCAAATTTAGTTTTGAAAGTTCTGTTGCAAGAAGCACAATAGAGAGTCCCATTTTTGAGTTATAAGTGTAGTGGTAGGAGGGCTTGGGTCGAGTTTTTCGGATATGGCGTTTGGCGTCAAGATCATCAAGACGGGTTCGTTCAAAGTTTTTTAATCCCGATTCGACAGCAGATCGCCAGTCCGATCTCTGAGTGGCAAGCTTCTCCCACGATTCACTAGACGTGCCAGTCCCAGTCCCAGTCCCAGACCAGCAGTCAGATGACGTTTCAAGACATCCCTGTAACGCAGGTATTGTCCTCCCGGTTTACGTTTACCTGAGCTAAGCTCAGAGTAAAACACTTGCCCCATAAATAATATAGATGGCGCTATCAAGATTTATATTTATATGAGGAGCTCGGTGGCGCAGCGGTAAACGCGCTCGGTCTGCGATTGTTGAAGTTAAGCAACTTTCGCAAAGGCCGGTCATAGGATGGGTGACCACAAAAAAAGTTTTCATCTCGAGCTCCTCCGTGCTTCGGAAGGCACGTTAAGCCGTTGGTCCCGGCTGCATTAGCAGTCGTTGATAACCATTAATCCGCACTGGGCCCGCGTGATGGTTTAAGGCCCGATCTCCCTATCCATCCATTGGGTAGACGTCCATCAGAATCATTTATTCAACGTAATTATCATGGATAAAGTTACACTTCACATGAGCTTTAAATGGGGACGTTAATGGGCTAATGATGATGATATATTTTAACGTAATATATACCTATTTTCTTATTACATTACTCGGGTACATAAAATAATTATTATTGTTGCTTGACATTTTATACACTTTTTTTATCTAAGTATAGAGTTATATTGCTACCAAAGTTATGTTGATTTTCTTTATTTTGATCAGAATAATAATGCGTGGAAGATGTAATTGTGACTGGGTGTAATAAATACGATTTTTATTTATACCCAAAAACAAAGATAAAAGACGCATATGTCTATTATCCATGAAATTTTAAGGTTAAACGAAAGAAAATCTGTACAGCGCCATCTATATATGTATTCCCATCCATGTATAAAAATAAAACAAAAAATAAAATATTGTTTTCGAGGAACGTAGTCTGGAAAGTCCCTCGTTGGGCAAAAATTATAGAATTTATGACGAAGTTTATACTAGCTTTGTGATATTATATGTTTTTTTTTGTACCTAACGTATAATTCTTTGCGTAATTATGAATATGTACTTATTTGTACTGCAGGTAGGTATTATAATAATCGGCAAGCGACGCGACGTCATAGGTCACAGAAGAATAAAAGAAGGTTATCATTTTCGTATGACAACATGATAGCTGAAGGGATGAAGCAGCTGCATGCTTTCAACAGGTATTTTTCGTCTTTCATAAGGGTCATAGTTTTCGTCTTTCATAAGGGCCATGAGTCCACACTCCAGTAGAACAGAAATCAGAATCATTTATACAACGTAATTATCATGGATAAACTTGTTGAAAGTCAATGTAACATTTTTGAATTTACGTCATTTCGCAAGATGTTATAGCAACTGCAACAGCAACACATCTTTTAAAAACCATTGAGTACAAACAAATACAAGTTATTTAATAACTAGAGGAACACATTCAATACCAGACATTATTATTTATTTTCTGACAAATTAAAAATATTATCTGGTATTTTATTGTAAAATGTAAGTATATACATAACCCCAAAAAAGATGAATTTAATTTACTTAATCTAGAATTTTGAATAGCAATTTTATTTTTATTTCTTGTATTGTAAGTATGCCTTTCACAGTTTCTCGGAAGGGGAGATACATTTTTACGTACACACATAATGTTTTCATAAATATATTGAACTTGAGCCGCTGTCGCCAACTACCGGGCCAGGCACCTCGGCCGGACGGGGTGCCTCCCTGAGGTGGCCAGCAACGTCAAAGGACTGTTAGATTTCCTTGGGGAATTAGACTGGCTGGAGTAATCCAGCCGTTTCATGTATCACAAGATTCGCAGAAACCACATTATCCTATTTATGTAAAAGTCTTTGATAGTTGTAATAAAAAAAAATTGTATTTAATTTATTATATCTAATTTGATTGAATTCTTAAGATTAGTTTACAATAATTAACAAGGATTTTACGATGTTTTATATGGGTTCGTATGATAAGTCTGCAGGAAACAGAGCGAGATCAATCCGGCATCAGGGAACTCCGCATCTACACAGATGGTTCCAAAATGTCCTCAGGGACGGGTGCCGGAGTTTTCTCACTCGACTTACATTCAAAAATCAGTGGCTCTAGGAAAATACAGTTCCATTTTTCAATGTGAATGTGTAGCCATAATTCAAGCCGCCAGCACAGTGAGGAAGAGAAAGGTCAAGGGTTATGACATCAGAATCCTCTCAGACAGCGCAGCTGTCTTACAAGCCCTAAATAGTGACAACATAACCTCAGGGTTAATATACGAGTGCCACAGAGAACTGCAGAAGATGGCTTTAACCAACAAGGTTACCCTGCAGTGGATTAAAGGGCACAGTGGATCGCTGGGTAATGATGCCGCCGACGAACTGGCAAGGAAAGGATCAAACACCAGGGTATATGGACCCGAACCAATCCTGCCGATACCTTTCAGTCAGTTACGCTCGTGAGTACGGGACCATACCCAGCAACTACACAACGACAGATGGGCACAGCTGCCCACATGCAGACAGTCGAAGGATATCATGCCTATGATATCCAAGAGCTTCACTCGCCGACTGCTTCGCTTAAACCGCAATGACCTTCGAATAGTAGTGGGCAGTATTACGGGTCACTGCCCACTCAACAAGCACCTATTTAATTTAGGGATAACGGACAGCCCACTTTGCAGAGGCTGTCTGGACGCAGAAGAAACTGCCCCCATGTAATCCTGGAATGCACGGGAGTGTCAGCACAACGGGTAAAAATCCTCAAAGGAATGGGGTCGCTCCGCGAAGCCTGTGAAAATCCCAGGAGGCTTCTGAGCTTCTGGAAGGAGATAGGTTGGCTTACGTAGTCAACAATTACACGCATAATGGGCCATCTTAGAGTCTAAATGCGGAAAACAGAGCCAACTAACATAACATAACATATGGGTTCGTAATGTTTATTTTATTATTTATTATTATTAGATTATATTATATAACTTAATAACAGACGGAATAAAGTCGTGAATCTATGTCACGACTTTATTATTTTTAATTTGGAACGAGAGTTAACATTCTTTATGAAAATATAACATTATTCAAGAGAATTTCTGAATTGTTTGATTACGACGAGCACCTCCCTACCTGAGAGCAGTAGTACTATGACATATGAATGGCATGACATGTTTCAAGCATTATCGACTTGGAATTTTACCTGTAATGATAATTTGTTTGTGATCTTAGTGAATAAATAAATAAATAAATCACGCAAAATAGGCGCTCAGACGGACGTCGCGTTGCGGAAAACGGCCCGCGAATACCAATAACAATACCCTAGGGTCATAGGCGTGGGTTTATCGTACATTTAAGAATAATTCAGAATGTCACGTTTAACACCATGTGCCAATTGTGGCAATTGTCGTTTCATTCTTATCTCAACTATTCCGCGGTTGTCGTATCCGTTAGTTAGATGTTACACTTGAGCTGCGCAGACGACGATCTGTTTACCCCAGTTGGGAGTACTTTATATAATAAATCTTATTATAAAATTAATGATTATGTAAAACGGGATGCTGAATTAAATACGAAATAGTTTTTATCTGTATAATTGCGCCATTATTTGTTTAAAAACTTTTACAATTGCCGCCATGAAAACTCATCATCATCAGCCCATTAACGTCCCCATTGCTGGAGCACGGGCCTTCCCTATGGATGGAAAGGGAGATCGGGCCTTTAACCATCACGCGGGCCCAGTGCGGATTGATGGTTATTAACGACTGCTAATGCTGCCGGGACCAACGGCATAACGTGCCTTCCGAAGCACGGAGGAGCTCGAGATGAAAACTTTTTTTTTGTGGTCACCCATCTTATGACCGGCCTTTGCGAAAGTTGCTTTACTTCAACAATCGCAGACCGAGCGCGTTAACCGCTGCGCCACCGAGCTCCTTGAAAACTAACAACAGAGAATCTACTTAAGTACTCTTTTCTTTTTAAAACCACAGACTAAAAATGTACCGAAAGCAACAAGTTTAAATTTTGCCCGTATCAATTTAATATTGAGCCTCCTTGTTAGATTATACCAAGATCCACCAAGGAGTATTATTTTGATTGTTAAATAAAATAATTGCGTAATAAGTAATCAATAACAGCACAGCTCAGCTTAGCATCGGCACAGCACACCACAGCTATACAGCCATCAGCGATCTCTGCACGGTAATTGTAACAATTACCTAAATGATAAAAATGTCTGGTATTAAGAGTGTTCCTCTAGTTTTATATAACTTGTAATGTATACCTTCATTGATTTAAAAGATGTGTTGCTGTTGCAGTTTCTTGTCATTTCTTCTCGTGTTATGGCTATAACACCTTGTGAAATGACGTAAATTCAAAAATGATAATTTGACCTTCAACAAGTTTATCCGTGACAATTACGTTGAATAAATGATTCTGATTTCTAATCATGGCTGTGTTGGCATTCCTTGAAGTTGATATCATCGCTGGGTTGAAGGGATATTTGAATTTGGAAATCGTACGTCATCATCGCGACAATAGGCTAGTTTCCAAGTAGTCAAATCAGTTACTTTTTACTAAACATCAAAACACGAAATGACTATGGAATTTGTGTGAAAAACAAACTGTGACGTCATAGAAAAAGTGTCAAAATACGCACTTATTATTACATTTTTCTTTATTGAAATTCATAAATAAGTTAAATAGAAAAAGAAAACGTTTTTGGTCACCTTTAGATCTGTCTTTATTTAGTAATCAGAATTTCTTAATTTATCTTGAACCTAGTACATAACCCAAAAACATTGTCTTTTTTCTAGAATTTTCCTCAAGCAAAACGTAATAATAACCGACCGACCGACTTTTCATCACGTTTTCTATGACGTCAGAGGTTGCTTTTTTATGAAAAAGCAACCAATTCCATAGTAATTTCGTATTTTGACGTTAAGTAAAAAGTAACTGATTTGACTAGTAAGACACTAGCCCATTATAAGGAGTTATTTAAAACGATTAAGGAGACTGTATCTTTCGGATCGACCTTCGGATTCATGTTTACTCCCATATTATACAGGATGCTAGTGACATCGTAACGAATACTCAGGGGGATGATTCAGACCATGATTCTGGATTAATATCAAGTGGAATTTTCCGTCGCAAAATTCATGTCTTGTTTTTAGTATTTTTAATTATTTTCAATTCTATACTTTTGCGATGAAAAATTCCACTTGATATTAACTCATCCCTCTGAGTATACGTAACGATGTTACTTACACCTCGTACAAGTACATACGGTAGCCATACAGGTAGGTATGGGTGTTAGTGACACCGTAACGAATACTGAGGGGGATGATTCAGACCATGATTCTGAGTTGCTATCAAGTGGAATTTCCTGTCAAGAAATTCATGCTTTTTTTTGTTTTCTTTTTTTTAATTTATTTTCCGATCCATACTTTTGCGACGGAACATTCCACTTGATATCAACTCAGAATCATGGTCTGAATCATCCCTCAAAGTTTTCGTTACGATGTCACTAACACCCTGTATATTGCTGCATTACTCCTTTACAATCTATGCGAGATGTTACAATGACATAAAGTTATGTATATCCTTTATAGGTCGTCCCTATATGGAGCCGAAGTAATTCTTGTGTTATAAGTAATCCACCTATCTAGAAATAGTGCATACCTTCTAAGCTATAATGACAGGATGCCGTCTATATTTAGCATAGAATAGGTATTTTCACATGCCAATGACAAAAAGCAATTTTTCAATGCATTTTCGAACCTGTGACCTAACCTGTATTGGGCTGGTTTTCCCTTGGCAGGTTGGAAGGTCAGACAGGCAGTCGGTTCTGTAAAAAGCCGGACCTGTCAAATGTTCAGGTTAGATAAGCGGACCCTGTGAAAAATCGGGGGATAATGCTAGGGGGTGGTGGAGGTATTTTCACATGAGATGTAGACTGATTGTAGTCGCTGTAAGTGAGATTTTTGTTTCTCATTAGTTCGATCGTCGAACAAAATGAGGTAGTTATGATATCTTGGTACAACTATACCTTGTCTTTGATCAAATACGTAGATGAAAAATGTTTTTATGGTTCTACCACATTTTGTACAATTGTAATTTTTAAGCATTATAAGCTTTTTTTTTTACTTTCTGATTAAGCTTGTTGAGATAAGCAAGACAGAAAAATATTTTTCATCTACGTATTTGATCAAAGACAAGGTATAGTTGTATCAAGATATCATATCTACCTTATTTTGTTCGACGATCGAACTAATGAGAAAAATAATTTTCACTAGTTCGACAATCGAACTAATGAATCGAACTAGGGTGACAACAAACATTCTCACTAGTTCGACGATCGAACTAATGAGAAAAAAAAAATCTCACTATTTCGACGATCGAACTAATGAATCGAACTAGTGAGAACAAAGGTAATTTATTATGAAGACTAGCTCCTTTTTCTGGCGTCGTGGTAGACCTCGAAAGAGATAGCGCGACGACTTGGACGCTTGCCGGAGGGACTGGCCGGAGTACGCACAGGACCGCGACAAATGGAAAGAGGAAGGGGAAGCCTTTACCCAGCAGTGGGATCTTGTAGGCTAGATTAGATTAGTCCCCTTTTATAGTATACTAGCTTTTGTCCGCGGTTTCGCTCGCGTTAAATTCTGGGTAACACGGTTCCCCTTTCCTATTGTACTTATTTTTAGCTTCCTACCCTGAAAACTCTGATAACTGCCGTATAAAATCTCACCCCCTCTCTAAAAGGGTTTGATGACCAAGATTTCCAAAACAAATGATTCACGGTTTTTTTGATAATCGCAAGTCGCTTTCTGCCTTGAAAATTGCTGAATTCTCCATACAAACTTCCACTTCCCATTGGAAGTGGAGAATTAGAAAGTGACAAAATATAGCCTTCAATAATATAGTGATGTATGTATCACTAACACCTTCGGCTGCGTTTCGATTGACGCGGAGCTGAGCGGAGATGTGCAGGAATCGATCAATCACCGTGAGGCAGAGAGTGACAGAGCGTCTTCGTTTTTCGCTCTCTCGAACGCTGTGATTGGTCAAATCCGTACATCTCCGCTCTTCTTCGTCCATCTCCGCGTCAGTGGAAACCCGGCCTTATACAGGCTGAATGTTGAATTTGCTGAATGTTGTGAATGTTTTAAAGAAAGAAATAAACATTTATCCATTACACACACACACATTTATTCATTTATTTTTATTTATTTATATATTTTTTTTCCTCCATCAATTAGGACGATGGCGGTGGAAGGCGTCATGGTGTCGTACAACTACTCTGAGGACGGCGAGCTGGCCAACATCCTCACCGTCGCTGCATCAGGGATTAAGTTCTCCAACAGATGGGTGCTCACCCATGGGTCTATACTGTCGCCATTGAAACAAGTAAGTTATTATCTGTGATCCCAATACTCGTAGGTCCATTTGCAACATTTGTCGTAGTGAGTTTGGTGCGAGTTCAGATGGTTCCGAACATACCGATATCAAATACATAAACAAGCGGCAAAGAAAGAGGGTATACAGATATGTCTGCCCGTAGAAAATTATGGATCTACCTACTCCACTCCAATCTCATTAGTCATCCCGTGATCATGGCACTTGCAACAGTGTCGAAATATCGGGAGTCTCATAACCCTGATTTAAACGCGGTAAGAACCAGTTATTATGTGTATTATTTTATTTATTTTATTTTATTGTATTAAGTACTGTACTTATTTTTAATAAATAAATAATTTGGGTAGCTTACAGCCTTTTTTACAAAATAAATACTTTTAAGTACAAACAAATGCCAACGAGAAGCTACCACAAGTGAACACTAAACGCGCGAAGCGTTTGTTGTGTTTTAATTATAACCGCGTAAACTTAAAACAATGTATACGCCTATTTTCCGTTGGGACATATACCACGGAACTCTACTTACTACGATCCTGATACACCGCTTTCGCTTCTTCCACTCTTATCAAAGACTTACAGAACACTGACTCCATTGGTCCCGGTTACTTACCGATGTAAGGATGGTATTAATAAACTAATCTCAGCTGAGACTGCCCTCAAGACCATGCTTAAGTCCCTGTTTTTATATAAGAACTGTCACATTGACATGATCTTGAGACCAGTCTCGAAGCTGAGAATAGTTTATTAATACCACCTTAGGTAAGTAGTCGTTACATGAGACATGTCAGGGGCATTGTAATCTATCTATATTTGTGAAAGTTATTTTTCCTGTATTGTAAATAATGTTTGTATATGTCTGCAAAGATGAAGTTTGGTGGGACTTAGCCATAAGTTTAATTTTAAGACCAAATTATGTACCCAAATTCATACAATAAATGATTTGATTTGATTTTAGCGGCTCAATAGTAACCCTGACACCAGGGTTGATGAGATTGGAACTTCACCTCACAACCCTCACGATAGAAGAAGATCAAAGACTTCATGCATGCTCGCCGGTTTAGAGTACTCTTTACCTGGCCTTTCTTCAAAACATCTTCGTCAAATGGCATTTCTTTCTTTAAATGATTTCCTTATTGTCATAATTATCAGGTAAACGCAATCCAAAACGCGAAAGGCAAGCCGATCCTCAGCGATGAATTCTATGACAACCTTCCGGAGATCCACGTCACATGTGAGAAGGAGCAGTCAAAAGCCCCTAACCTGTACGAGGGGGTGGAGCGACTGAGCAGGGAAAGGAGCCTGGATAATGATGCTGATGATGAACACAGCAGCTATCAGATCAGGGTGCTCACTGGCAGGTGAGTAACACACAAGTTTGCGAAAGAGGCGGATGCGCCGATCGCCTGCACTTTTTTTTTTGACGTGTTTATTGTAGATTTGCCGCAGATGGCATTAACTACTTGGCCGGACAAATGGGGAGCGCTGAATCGCCTGCACCGCCTTTACTGTAGTTAATATTAGGATCGCGAAACGAGAATGTTGTGAAGGGGAGTTCCTTATTATTCCATACAATTAAACATAACATAAGCTCACAGCTATACAGAGTTTTAATGACATCGTAACGAATACTAAGGGGGGATGATTCAGACCATGATTCTGAATTGATATCAAGTGGAATTTTCCGTCGCACAATTCATATTCTTTTTAGATCTTTTAAATTATTTTCAATTTTATACTTTTGATAACATCCACTTGATATTAGCTCAGAATAATGAGCTGAATCATCCCTCTCAGTATCAGTTATGATGTCACTTACACCCCGTACAAGTACATACAAGGAGATTCAGGACCATGATTCGGAGTTGATATCAAGTAGATTTTTCCGTCGCAAAAGTATAGAAGTGAAAATAAGTTGAAAATACCATCCAACAGGAAATGCCACTTGATATCAACGCAATTCAACTCAACGCGAAGTTTTCGTTAAGATTTCAGTAACGCATATGGCTACCTGTAAGTACTTGTACACGGTGTAATATGAAATGAAATGAAATGAAATTTATTGTCATAAATGTGATAAGTGTGTGTGTGGTGTGTGTGTGTGTCAACAGTGGCTGCAAGTTGTCTTTGGTTACTTGTGGCTCTGCCCACCCCATTTGGGATTACGGGCGTGAGTTTATGTATGTATGTATGTAAATTTGGTAAGTATATCGATAGAAGTCAAAAGTCAACAACGCCATCTATGGGGACGTCCATAAATCATGTGATGTTTTTTTGGCATTTTAACCCCCCCCCCACTACATGGTGAGGTTCAAGACTACCCCCCCCCCCCCCTATCCTATATCACGTGTATTTTAGTACCTACCAAAATAATTGCACGAAACGCCGCTTTTTGATTCAGTATCGCGCGTTTACCGAAAAAATAAATACTCGTGATATATTACTACACCCCCCCTCCCCCTTATGATATTTCGTGATTTTTTCATGGACCCCTCCTCCCCTCACGAGCCTCGCATGAATAATGGACGGCCCCTATGTGATTTTCAAGGAACTTCATCTGTAAAGTCCCTCATTGATTTTAAAAAGACATTCGGTCTTACTACTTTAAAGAAACTGGTTTCTCTTCAATTTCTCCCCAGAATCTGCCACGTGTGGCAGTGTCCGATCCTGGAGCGGTGCGTGGCAGACATCCTGTACAGCTGGACAGTGGGCTATAGAGACGGGGATATTGAGAAGCAGACGCAGCTTGGCAAGGCGTTGCTCTCTGTGTTCGTACTCGTCGACTTGGAGAGCGAGAACAGAGGTCAGTCTTCTTTCTGTATGTTAGTTAAGTTAATTATTTTCGGAAAGTCTACGTAAGACAATCATTGTCTTATACCACACCCCGGACACTTCATACAAACAACCTCGTTTTACACAGACACCACACATTGACGTTATCAACACGCGCATCTGTGTGTGTGACGTCTGACGCCATACGATTGAAGACTAAACTATGTCCGAGGGGGTGAGGTAAATCTTGCTCTGCGGCTGGTGGGGAGCGGAGAGTGGCCGTTCTATACGTAGTATTATTCCTTATTGAGCTAACCACTAATCGTCCGGAATAGAGCGCTTTGGTTAACATCAAAGTTCGTGACTTTGAACATCAACGGCTCTTAGAGCTTGATTCCAAGCGCGATGAATTGAAAGCCCGACCACATGCAGCATTCAATCATACATATTTAAATAGTGTGCTCATATACCCGCTATGTGCGAAGATCTTTTCCAATAAGATTGGCTATACTTATAAGCCACATGCGAGAATATGAACGTCGGAGTTGAAGCAGTCACCGTAGCCGAAACCGGCTGGATCACATCATATTCCTTTTCTTTTTTAATTTGCTCTTTGGATCATATTCCTTACGTTACGTAAGCGCCTTTTTAAAAAAAATTACATCCTGGGGGTAAAAAGGCCACATCAAAGCAATTCATCTAAAAAATAATATTGCTAATTTCACATTTGTTTACATTGCGCTGATGTGAACAGCCTCCGTGGTCTAGTGGTTAGAGCGTTAGGCTCACGATCTGGAGGTCCGGGTTCGATTCCCGATGGGGACATTGTCGAAATCACTTTGTGAGACTGTCCTTTGTTTGGTAAGGACTTTCCAGGCTTGAATCACCTGATTGTCCGAAAAAGTAAGAAGATTCCGTGCTTCGGAGGGCACGTTAAGCCGTTGGTCCCGGCTATGAGCCGTAAAAACACCTCCACCAACCCGCATTGGAGCAGCGTGGTGGAGTATGCTCCATACCCCCTCCGGTTGATTGAGGGGAGGCCTGTGCCCAGCAGTGGGACGTATATAGGCTGTTTATGTATGTATGTTACATTGCGCACTTATTTTTGTATCATCACTAATTTAAGAGCCACGCTCTTGTCGGTGTAGCATTCTCCATTCATCAAAGAACAATTCTTTCATTTCCTTATAAGACACGACGTTCGCCTTCTCTTTAATCTGTTCCATGTAAGCCCCATCATGTACCTACTTTTGTATACACAATATTAAATGACATTATTGCTTTTTTAGATGAATTGCTTCGATGTGACCTTTTTAACCGCCCTGATGTGATTTTCTGCTACGTATGTATGTAAAAAAGTTTTCATCTCAAGCTCCTCCGTGCTTCGGAAGGCACGCTAAGCCGTTGCTCCCGGCTGCATTAGTAGTCGTTAATAACCATCAATCCGCACTGGGCCCGCGTGATGGTTTAAGGCCCGATCTCCCTATCCATCCATAGGGAAGGCCCGTGCCCCAGCAGTGGGGACGTTAATGGGCTGATGATGATGATGATGTATATATACGTGTAGAATTAATAATAAGTCAGTATATACTCTTAGAAAGTAGATTTTGTCCTTATTTTGTTAAGGAAATGAAGTTATACCTAGGTATTTGTGTGCATATTCACACAGTCGTACGGTCACGAGCATTAATATGTATACACTTTGGTACCATGTCACGTTAACTTTTTTGACAAATTGAACTGTAAGTCTCACTGAATGTCAAATATGTTAGTGCGACAGAGTCCTAAAGTGGGTAAGTACATTATATTGTTCATGAATGTACAGTCACGCACGAGTACTAATATGTATGTATACACTTTGAAACCATGTCACATTAACTTTTTGACAAATTATACCGTAAGTTACATTAAATGTCAAATATGATAGTGCGACAGGGTTCTAAAGTGGGTACATGATATTGCTCATGACTGTACATTGTGTGATTGCAGTAATAAAACAGTTTATATTGAAGATAACTCGTTTATTTCAATAACTAAGTAAAAATATTTTTACGGTAAATACTCAGGTTCATCCAGGCATTCATTTTCTACGCCTGTAAAAATAAAAAAAATACAATATGATATACCTAATTAACATTTATTTGAGATTTCTAGTCTACTAGTAATGAGCTGAACAGCCGGGTCTGCATAATAGCCATGCGCGACGCGAATTATATTGAGCGCTTCGACCAATAAACGATACGAATGCTATCTACGTAGATACCGACCCCGCCGGCGTGGTCGACGACTTCCCTCAATCAGCGCTTATCGCTATCGACCCTCTAGGGTCGATTAATTCTTTCAAATATTTTTCCTCTCAGACGCGACGCCCTGAGCCGGGGTTCGCGCCCAACTGGGCACCCTCAGGCCTGTTGTCTTAAACGTTTCACCGGGTGAGAGCCTTCAGTGCACCCCATTTGTCCGGCCAAGTAGTTAATGCCATCTGCGGCAAATCTACAATAAGTCACGTCAAAAAAAAACTATCTACGTAGATGGACGTCAAACGGCCATTGGTCGAAAGCCTCAATATAATTCGCGCCGCGCGCGGCGCGTTTACCGTGCAGAGCCTACAGGAATCTCAAATCAGGATCATTTATTCAACGTAATTATCATAGATAAACTTGTTGAAAGTCAATTTAACATTTTTGAATCGTTTATCTATCTTGTGGTACTTAGTCGAAGACGAGATTCTGTCTACAACAAACATAACGTAGCATCGCGCCTGTATCCCCAGTAGCAGTAGGCTGTAGGCAGAGGTGTTTAGTAATACACCCACTCCTAAAGCCATGTTGTTGAGGCAAGCCTATTGCCATGAACCGGACACATCCTGGGAACCACGTGATATCAATTTTCTACGGTCCATACATGAATTGAATATTATAAAGTCGAATACACCAATAGTCCGAGCCGAGATTCTTTTTTTTTTTGACATGGCTTATTGTAGATTTGCCGCAGGTGGCATTAACTACTTGGCCGGACAAATGGGGAGCGCTGAAGGCTCTCACCCGGAAAGAGCCGAGTTTCCAACCTGTGACATTACAATGTAAATTACGCGTTCTCCGAAAAAGGCTATAACGGTCTCATTACATCACAATTAAATATTTCGGATTAAATAAGAGACTTTCCAGGCTACGTTCGCCAAAAACAAAAAAATAAATAAAATAAATAAATAAATAAAAACAATGTAGATGGCGTTGTACGGTCACTATCATTAATATGTATTATAGTGATGTGCCGGATCGTTAAAAATGTATATCCGCGGATACGGATCTAAATACGGATATTTAGTGTAAAAATCCGCGGATACGGATACGGATCTTTATTTTCTTAAAAGAAAAAGATTAAGTTTTAGTTATTTCATTGTTATAAAAGTGATATTTTATCTTGCTTTCATTATAAAGATCTATCTATCTAAATGTTTGCAATATTAAGGTGCCAAATATTTGATTTTAAGAAATAAAAACAATCTGAATGGAATTTTATAGTTTTTTATTTAATAATTCTACTTAATCACCTGAAAAAGATCCGTAAAAGATCCGCGTGAAACGTAACGGACACGGATACGGATTTTTCTTTTATCTCGGATATCCGCGGATACGGATACGGATATTCGGAACATCACTAATATGTATACACTTTGGTACCATGTCACATTAACTTTTTTGACAAATTGAACTGTAAGTCTCACTGAATGTCAAATATGTTAGTGCGACAGAGTCCTAAAGTGGGTACATTATATTGCTCATGACTGTACAGCTTTAACGTGATAATTACCTATTTTCTCATTACTCGGGTATTATTCCAAAATACAATATATAGCACAAGCATATTATATAAAAATAATTGATTGTTTTTTGTTATTGTTGCTTGATATTTGGATCACATTGTGGATAGAATTATGTTGGTACCTAGTATATTGCTTCTCTTTATTTTGATCAGAATAATAATGAGTGGAAGATTTATTTATTTATTTATTTATAAAGGTACATACAACATTACAGTGTAATCCAATACGCTGTATGACGAGAAAAAAAGACAATGTAAAATGAAAAAGAAACAAAAAGAAAAATAAGAATATGAACATGAAAAACAATAAAAAAATAAAATTACAATTTCAAAATTAAAAGGTAAACTATCACACAAAAAAAAAATAAAATAAAAAAATAATGTAAAAAAAAAAAAACAGTAAATCATTAACAAATCTTCTCGCAAAAAGCCAAACACTTTCTCCATACACTCCACCATCTGTCAGCGAACACATCACAATGTGGTGTCGATTCCAACATTGCGGAGAGGAGACGCAAAGCACGCATGAGAGGTGAATTCGCGTGAGACACAGTGCGCGCATGCGGCACAGCCAACAGCTGGTGCTGGCTAAGATGTAATTGTTCCTTGGTGTAATTAAAAGGCCTCCATGAACAGCCTCCGTGGTGTAGTGGTTAGAGCGTTATTGACGCTCTTCGTACACGAGCGGGTTCGATTCCCGATGGAGACATTGTCGAAATCACTTTGAGAGACTGTCCTTTGTTTGGTAAGGACTTTTCAGGCTTGAATCACCTGATTGTCCGAAAAAGTAATTTGATTCCGCGCTTCGGAGGGCACGTTAAGCCGTTGGTCCCGGCTATTAGCCGTAAAACACCTCCACCAACCCGCAGTGGAGCAGCGTGGTGGAGTATGCTCCATACCCTCTCCGGTTGATTGAGAGGAGGCCTGTGCCCAGCAGTGGGACGTATATAGGCTATTTATGTATGTATGTATGTAATTAAAAGGGTCATTATTTATACCCAATAACAAAGATAAAAGATGCGTAATTATGTCTGTTAGCCATGAAATTAGAAGGTTAAACGAAGGCAAATGTGTTCAGCGCCATTTATATATTTTTGGGGCACTTTTGTCATAGAATATTTTTCTTTATATATAGAAGCCTTTTAGACGCCCTGAGCCGAGGTCCGCGCAACAGGCCCCCGCAGGCCTGTTGTCTTAAATTTTGTACCGGATGAGACCCCTCAGCGCTCCCCATTTGTCCGGACAAGTAGTTAATGCCATGCCATCTGCGGAAAATCTACAATAATGCAAGTCATAAATATGAGACATCGTATTTTTATCGTGAAACGTCAATATTGTTACTTTAGACGAATCTCTTCTATCGTGTTGGGTATGGGATGGGTTCAACCTCATCAACCCTGGTGGCTGGGTTACTATTGAACCGCCAATCGCCCCTGTCATGACCCATGTAACGACTACGTACAAATAAATATATACAGGGTGTTAGTGACATCGTAACGAAAACTTTGAGGGATGATTCAGGCCATGATTCTGAGTTGATATCAAGTGGAATTTTCCGTCGCAAAAGTATGGAACGGAAAATAATTTAAATAAGCTCTAAAATTTTCATGACTTCTCCGACAGGAAATTCCACTTGATATCGACTCAGAATCATGGTCTGAATCATCCCCTCCAGTATTAGTTACAGTGTCACTAACACCCATACCTACTTGTATGGCTACTGTATGTACTTGTATGGGGTGTAAGTGACATCGTAACGAATACTGACAGGGATGATTCAGCTAATTATTCTGAGTTAATATCAAGTGGAATTTTCCATCGCAAAAGTATAGAATTGAAAATAATTTTAAAAAACTAAAAAAATAACATGAATTTTGCGACGGAAAATTCCACTTGATATTAACTCAGAATCATGGTCTGAATCATCCCTCTGAGTATTCGTTACGATGTCACTAACACCCTGTATATATATATATATATATGACAAGAGCCTAAAAAAAATGGAAGCGCGAGAAAGAGAGAGAATCTTACCATCTTTCGGGTCTTGGGCCAGGGTCCAATCATACCTCCAGGCGCGGCAGGTGGACATGTGTGGCGTGATGTCCGGGAGGAACTGGTAGCCACGCTCAATGGCTTCCTTCTTCACCATCGCCACGTTCCCCAGGAACAGGGCTCCAAGGACGAGCGCGTGCTTCGATCCCAACCACGACGCCAAAATTGGAGCGCATGCTGCCCCGCCTGCGACACATCCCCAGCGATAATTACACTACCCAATCCACCCAGACTGATCTTCTATGGTGTGGGTTGTGAGGTGAATTACCAACCTCATCAACATCTCTCTCTCTCCTCTTATGGTGTCAGGGTTATTATTGAGCCCAAAAGACAGGTTACATCAAGTTCAGGAAAATGGACGCTATTACACTAGCTCGACATCGGGGTTACCATGGTCACACCCCGGACACTTCATGCAAACCTCGTTTTACACAGACACTAGACATTGACGTTATCGTACACGCGCATCTGTGTGTGGGACGTCTGACGTCATACGATTGAAGACCATAGATATATTTTTTTTGGGGAACAGCTTGATTCGTCCCAAGTACAATATGAGTAGATTGATTCTCGCCAACTCCCAGAAGAATAAAACATTTCCCAGTGTAAAAATTGCGTAGCGCCAGTGCAGATGTTTATCATAAATGGAACTGTAGAGCTGTAGGTATCATTTGGCGTCACAAGCGAATATTTATCGACCTAGTAGGATTGATTATAGGCTAGTTTCCAACTAGTCAAATCAGTTCCTTTTTACTAAACGTCAAAACACGAAATTACTATGGAATTTGTATGAAAAAGCACGCTGTGACGTCATGACGGTTCTCCATAGAGAGAAAAAAAAAGATAAAATGTCGGACTTATTATTACGGTTTTCTTGATTAAAGTTCATAAATAAATTAAATAGAAAAAAGAAAATGTTTTTCGTTAGTTTTAGATCTGTCTTTATTTAGTGATCAGAATTCCATAACCTAGTATGCGATTCAATTTTTCTGATGTCAATATTGAAGACTAATAAGGGAGTGAAATTCCAAATTGTCGGAAAAATACACATCCGAATTGTGGGAAATGAAATCGGTATGTAAACTGACGTATAAGGCCAATGATGATGATGATGTAAACTAAAATAACACTTAACTTACCAAGGAAATAATTGAGTTTATCATCCTTCCCCCTTGATAACTGGGCTGCGTTAGCCACAGCTGCGAAGGTAGCACCCATCATTCCAAGTGGTATTGTGTGAGTCATATACCTGACAAAATGTCAATAACACATGTGCTAATAAAAAAGTCTTATATGAAACATTCTAATCCCATATTCTAACATCGTGGGTTTTTTTACCCTACATTTAGACAGCTATGGGAATGTTGCCCATTTGTGGGTATTTTGCACCATAGGTATTAATATAACTATGACACATTTCAGTTTTGGAATGTGATTCAGAATTCAGATAATTCGTGACCTTACATGATTATGTATGGTTCACGACATGGTGGATTTTCTTAGGGTGGTATTAATAAACTAATCTCAGCTGAGACTGACCTCAAGATCATGCTCAAGTCTCTGTAAAAACAGATGAGGACTGTCACATTGACATGATCTTGAGGACAGTCTCAAAGCTGAGATGAGTTTATTAATACCACCTTTAATGTCCCTTGGCAATCTGGCTCTCTGGCGCCGACTGATCGACTAGTCAGCCAAACTTAAGCACGGTTTAAACCTTAAGGTTTACGCTTAAGCAGCTTTTATCCTCCTAAGCGGTTCCTCCTCCAGTGGTTGAGCGTTGAGCTCATGGTCCGGAGGACCTGGGTTCAAATCCCGGTGGGGGCATGTCACAAAAAACACTTTGTGATCCCTAGTTTGGTTAGGACATTACAGGCTGATCACCTGATTGTCCGAAAGTAAGATGATCCGTGCTTCGGAAGGCACGTTAAGCCGTTGGTCCCGGTTACTACTTACTGATGTAAATATGTAGTCGTTACACGAGTCATGTCAGGGGCCTTTGGCGGCTCAATAATAACTCTGACACCAGGGTTTATGAGGTCGGTATTCCACCTCACAACCCACACGATAAGAAGAACATCCTCCTAAGTATTTATCTGTTTGCAGGAGTAGTAGTAAAAGAGAGTGGGGTTGAACTGGCGATAGCAGTTCTCGTACAAAATGCGCGTTAGGGCCTTTCCATTCCCTTTCTTTTCCGTGGGGATGGAAAAGAACTTGTCGCGCGCGATAACCGAAGTCCACGCAGTGTCGCTGGTGGAATGCTAATTATTAATATAATTCTGTTTAATATAAGGCTGTTTAACATTATTAAACAGCCTCCGTGGTTTAGTGGTTAGAGCGTCAGGCTCACGATCTGGAGGTCCGGGTTCGATTCCCGATGGGGACATGGTCGAAATCACTATGTGAGACTGTCCTTTGTTTGGTAAGGACTTTTCAGGCTTGAATCACCTGATTGTCTGAAAAAGTAAGATGATTCTGTGCTTCGGAGGGCACGTTAAGCCGTTGGTCCCGGCTATTAGCCGTAACACACCTTCACCAACCCGCTGTGGAGCAGCGTGGTGGAGTATACTCCATATCCCCTCCGGTTGATTGAGAGGAGGCCTGTGCCCAGCAGTGGGACGTATATAGGCTATTTATGTATGTATGTAATTAAAAGGGTCATCATTTATACCCAATAACTAAGATAAAAGATGCGTAGTTATGTCTGTTAGCCATGAAATTAGAAGGGCACTTTTGTCATAGAATATTTTTCTTTATTCTATGACAGAAGCCTTTTAGACGCCCTGAGCAGCGTGGTGGAGTATGCTCCATATCCCCTCCGGTTGATTGAGAGGAGGCCTGTGTCCAGCAGTGGGACGTATATAAGCTGTTTATGTAAACAACGTACCTGGATATGATCTTGCTGATCCCTACAGCATGAGAGTACATGAGCACGTCGTAGGTGGATATGACCAGCCCCGCTAATATTCCGTAGCGACTTGCTACCATTATCTGCAGAACATAATGTAATTTTTAGTTCTAGAAGAACTATTCGATTATCTCAATTCAATACGATCAATACGATCTACTCTGAACCGGCGTGCATGTATGAAGCGATTGATGAATGTAGAGGAAGCAAGAGAAGTGTGTCAGGATCGAAGCAAATGGAATTCTATAGTCTCTGCTTACCCCAGTGGGAAATAGGCGTGAGTTTATGTATGTATGTATTCGATTATCTCTCTAAGAGAAAAAAGGTAGCATCAAAAATATAAAAAGCTCGGTGGGTTGTGGAAACCGTGATAGCCCAGTTGTTAGAACGCCCCTCACTTTGAGGTCGCAGATTCGAATCCAGCACAGACTAAACCAATAATAGTCGAGTTTGTTAATGTGTGTATATTTTAATGTTGTAAATGTATATGTGTGTCGTAGATTTTACCTAAATAAACTTTTTTATTATTATTATTTTTTTTTTTTTTTTAGTTTGTTTTCGAATTTATGTTTGGATCAAAAATATTATCACGTGCTCAGCAGTGAAGGAAAACATCGTGAGGAAACCCATATTCCCGAGAAATGCATTTTCGGAGGTATGTAACCCAGTATTGGGGTGGTTATCCCTTCGCGGGTTGGAAGGTCAGACAGGCAGTCGCTTCTGTAAAAAACCGGACCTGTCAAATCTTCAGGTTAGGTAAAGCGGACCCTGTGAAAAACGGGATAATGCTAGGGAGACGATGATGCGTTGTGGCGGCTCAATATGCCGATCTCAAATGTAAATAACATCTCTATACAATATTCTGGCAAATACAATGATTTGTATCATTGTATGCTTGTGGTTAAACCTATATAGAGCTACATGGGCCTCTAACGGCTAAACCAAACAGAAGATAAGCTACTGTAGCAAAGTACAAACTCCGCACATACTGGCCTTTCGTTCCGACCGTCAATCGTTTCAAATTACGAAATTCTCATTCCATTCCGCATTTCCTTTCATTTTACACTAACTCATTGCATTCCCGAACTTTATAAGAACAACATAAAATTATATTTGGATTTGTATTTTGTGTAATCCTGGATTTGTTTGTGACGTGTTATTAATAAACTATGGAGCTCGGTGGCGCAGCGGTAAACGCGCTCGTTAAGCAACTTTCGCAAAGGCCGGTCATAGGATGGGTGACCACAAAAAAAAAGTTTTCATCTCGAGCTCCTCCGTGCTTCGGAAGGCACGTTAAGCCGTTGGTCCCGGCAGCATTAGCAGTCGTTAATAACCATCAATCGCACTGGGCCCGCGTGATGGCTTAAGGCCCGTTCTCCCTATCCACCCTTAGGGAAAGCCCGTGCCCCAGCAGTGGGGACGTTAATGGGCTGATGATGATGATGATTAATAAACTATATATATTCCTGCTTCCTGCTTGCCTGTAATTTGTCATCGTCATCACCAATCATTCCTCTACTCTGCCAGCACGTCGGGATACCATCCTCTCCATCCATTGTGCCGCAGTACTTACTTTAGTGGGTACATCGCATCCATCCGGCGTGTCATAATAATTGGAATAACCCCTGGATTTCTTGGTACCACAGTCGCAGACCAGCTCTTTCTTTTTATCTTTAGGCATTGTACTGAATGTTTATTTACGCTATACACATTTTATTATGACTTTAGATGAACAAACAATATCACAAAATATTTGATCGAATTAAGACGCGCTTGACGTTTCCTGCATTGTTTTATGACAAAACACAATGACAATTTAAAAAGGATTTTTAATGTAATTCAGAAAGTAGGTAAGTAAGGTTATTATAAGACGCCACAGCTTGTAACTACATACTTGAAATGTTAACTTATATTGTCATATATTTAATATAGTACAAATAAAGATATAGTATAGACATGATTGATTACCTAATTATTTAGTTAATTAATAATTTATACCAGTGGCGTAGCGTGCCTTGTCGGGGCCCCGTATAAAAATTTTTTTGGAGGCCCTTATATGGAGGTAAAGATTTTTCACAAAAGAAAAAAAATATTGTGAGAAGAAATATTTATTTATCACATAATTTACCCATTTTACTAATAAAAATCGAATTTTAAATATTCACTCTCCTTGCCTTTTTTCGGCAAACTGATTTATTAAATCATTTATGGCTGATGATGATTTTAGTTTTTCTAAAGTTTCTGCCTCTATGGACAATAGTTAGATGTCTGACAGCCGTCCTTACACACTTTGGGGGCCCCGTATAATTGATACGGCAAATACGGCGGTAGCTACGCCCCTGATTTATACACACACGACACATCATTAAAATCACTTTGTGGTCCCTAGTTCGGTTAGGACATTACAGGCTGATCACCAGATTGTCCGAAAGTAAGATGATCCGTGGTTCGGAAGGCACGTTAAGCCGTTGGTCCCGGTTACTACTTACTGATGTAAGTTAGTAGTAGTTACGTGAGCCATGTCAGGGGGGCCTTTGGCGGCTCAATAGTAACCCTGACACCAGGTATAATTCACCTCACAATCCACACGATACTCGTCGAAGAAGAGAATAATTTATATAATAATAATATAGTAGTAGACGTCGTGGTTTCCCTGTCGTTAGTAGTATAGTAGTGTTTTTTGGTATTTATTAGTCGTTACATGGGCCATGTCTGGGGCCTTTGGCGGCTCAATAGTAACCCTGACACTAGGGTTGTTGAAGTTGGTACTCCACCTCACAACCCACACGATAGAAGATTATTACCTGGTATTAAAAGTGTTCCTCTAGTTATTAAATAACTTGTAATGTATACTTACATAGATTTAAAAGATGTATTGCTGTTGCAGTTTCTTATCATTTCTTCTTCTCAGCCATAACACAGCGAATGACGTAGATTCAAAAATGTTAAATCGACCTTGGACAAGTTTATTATCCATGATAATTACATTGAATAAAATCTCTTCGCATTTCAAACCCCGTACCTACAAGTACATACAGGTAGCCATACAAGTAGGTATGGGTGTTAATGATACTATAACAAATACTGAGGGGGATGATGCAAACCATGATTCTGAGTTGATATCAAGTGGAACTTCCTCTCGGAAAATTGTGTTTGTGTTTATTTTTAATTATTTTATTTTGAGTTCCATACTTTTGCAATATAAACTCAGAATCATGGGCTCAATCATCCCACAAAGTTTTCGTTACGATGTCACTAACACCCTGTATACAGGTGTCAGTAACATCTTAGTTCTATTTTTTTTTCGTTACGACACACCCCGGACACTTCATACAAACAACCTCGTTTTACACAGACACCACACATTGACATTATACTCGCTCCTTGTTCGAGAGGTTTTTAACAGTGTAGTCTACGTCTTATGCTCCAGCATCGTCACAATTTTCAAAGCTCATATCCAAAGCTAAAAAAAAAAAAGTTAGTTTCCCGCTTCCGAGCGCACCTGTCAACTAATGTCTTTACGGTTTTTGTGCACCGGCGCGTCACTTCGCCTCCGTAAATAAACTAATTGAAAACCAATATTTAATACAAAAACATGATTGATATAATGCGAAAAATCTGTTACTTACATAATCAAGTGCTTTTTTCTCTAAAAAAGCTAGAAACAGTACCAAAGAAAAAATGTGGATGACGACGAGCGTAAGTTCTTTTTGATAAAACAAAATGTGGATTAAACTGGTAAGTCTTAACATTATCCATCTACTAAAACAAGAGAAGATATAATTATGATCAATTCAATTTAATTCCTTTTATTGTCGAAAACAAATTACTTTTTTTGAGGTTATAATTTATAATCCTAACATTCGAAGAAGTAACTTAAGTTGGTACTTATTACTAATAAAAGTAACTAGTTTTATTAACATAAATAATAATATTAAAATTGTATCGTGTTATAACAGTGATTTAAAAGTTATACTTTATTCCGATGTTGATGTTGTTTAAATTCGCCTTATATAAGGCAGGCAAAGATCTGAGGACTATACAGTCTTGACTTTAGTAATTTAATATTCGAAAATCACGATCAAAATAGGCCTAAGCCTTGTCTTCAGTCCCTGATTGCCGCGTTTTTATTTTCATCTGTCAAAAAAAAAAAAATTTTTGTTTCTTTTTGTAATTCGTGTTCTTGGCTTATGTTGCGGTTGATAACTTACTATCAGCGAATGAAATGAGCAGTTTTATGATAAAACAAAGAGAACCAGTGAAATATAACCGCAGAATGGCATAGAAAAGTAAATAATTAACTCGGAAATAATTTGACAAGTTCAGATAATTAGATGACAGAAGCACTTCATGTTTACCCTGTTCATCAAGAAGTACCCATGACACAGTAGTACACGATATCACAGAGGTCATCTACACCATTGGTAGACAAGATACATAACTTATTCAAGATAACACTTAAAACATTTAGAGAATTATAATTGGTTTACTACAGGATAACCATACTTAAAATGATATTATATATATTATAACAGTACATAATCCCTTCTCACAGTCTCTGTTAAGTGGTGTTAATAATGTTATCTTCTCCGAATGATACTTACAATATAAGATGATGATAATATACCCTAACAATAAAAACAGAAAGAGTGTTAAGAGAGTACAGGCAAAAGATAGCCTTATTATAGTAAGCAATTTCTTCCAAATTACTCTAATCTTATTATAATTCAGGCTTCCAACGTATGGGTGATGATTATTGGTACCAACCTAACCAACAAGAGAACACCACTTGGAGAGTCACCTAGTTAAGCACTAGTAGTGAACTGTCTGACTAGAGAATAGACAGACTATTTGTTTCCTTTTAGAGCTATCACAATAGAGGATAGACAATGGACTTGATGTATCAACCCTATTAACATAAAAATCAACCACTAAGACTGTTGCAAAGCGCTAATATACCTATTTTACATTTCCATACCTAGAGCTATCACTTAGAGGATAGACAATGGACTTAAAGGCACAATGCACATAAGAGCTACCATTAGGAAGGTCGCCATTGATAAGCGCTAATATACCTATTTGTCATTTCCATACCTAGAGCTATCACTTAGAGGATAGACAATATACTTGAAGGTATCAATGTAATGAACATAAGAGTTACCACTAGGAAGGTCGCCACTGACAAGCGCTGACATACCTATGTCTCATTTCCATACTTAGAGCTATCACTTAGAGGATAGACAATGGACTTGATGGTATCAACCTAATTAACAAAAGATCTAGCACCAGGAAGGTCGCCATTGCCAAGCGCTAATATACCTATTTATCATTTCCATGCCTAGAGCTATCACTTAGAGGATAGACAATGGACTTGAAGGTATCAACACAATGAATGTAAGAGCTACCACTAAGAAAGTCGCCATTGACAAGCGCTAACATACCTATTTCTCATTTCCATACTTAGAGCTATCACTTAGAGGATAGACAATGGACTTGATGGTATGAACCCTATTAACATAAGAGCTACCACGATTATGGTCGGCATTGGCAAGCGCTATATACCTATTTCTCATTTCCAAACTTAGAGCTATCACTTAGAGGATAGACAATGGACTTTATGGTATGAACCCTATTAATATAAGAGCTACCACGATTATGGTCGGTATTAGCAAGCGCTATATACCTATTTCTCATTTCCATACCTAGAGCTATCACTTAGAGGATAGACAATGGACTTGATGGTATCAACTCAAATAACATAAAGCTACCACTACAAGTATCGCCTTTTGCTAAACGCTAGTAGATAGCAAGAACATAGACCAACTATTTTTATACTTTTATTTCCATGTTTGGTTTGTCACTTGAGGAATCGAAGATAAACCATTGAATTGTCGGGGCTTACCTACCCATGTTGAAACTCAAGATTAGACTAATGCTGAGAAACAATAGACTATTATGTCAAATTGATTATTATAAAATAATGAGAGTACAAATTCTGAAGAAATAACCGACAATTCAAAACCTAAAAGCCTCTGTTCTATTAATCAACCTCATCATCACAGGCCTTTACATCTTTATCAGATGATTCAACTGTGCTAGAAATCAAAGTATTAATAGTATGTAATGTCAGAGATTACTTTCAAAAGAGATAACTGTACACAAGACATGGTTAGAGAATACTGCTATTAAATTCTTTCAACCAACATCATAAAATTCAAATAGCACATAAATAATAATGAATAACATTGCCCGAAGAGTGAGTAAACGAGATAGCAACAGGATCTGTGGAACAGAGACAACAGTATCAGCAGGCAGCCCCACAGCCAACAGCATGAACAGAAAGCCCACAAGGAACAGCCGCCCCACAGCCAGCAATAAAAGCAGTGATGCAACCAGTCATGATCAGCAGTGCCATAACCAGCAGTACCAGCAGCCCTACAGCCAGCAGTAGTAGCAGAGCTACAACCAGATGTATTAGCAGTCTCATAGCCATTAGTATCAACAGTGGCCCAGGCAGCAAGGCCGTTTAAGAATAGTACCTCATGAGGAGGAAGAATTCCCTATAAAGTTATAATGGGAAAATTTGCACAAGCAAATATACCTACCTTTATGATATTTACTTTTTCAAAATTCTGGTAAAATTAATTCCGAATGTCTATCACTAAAAGTTTTAGCATTATCATTAAGACATGGGATTCAAATCCTGTCTTTGTTAATCAGGAATAACAATACTAATCTCAGTATAAATTGAGGTACCTACCTGATAATATTACTTATAACTTCAATGAAAATTTCCTTCAAGTATTACATTCGAAATTGTAAAATATTGATACCTAGTTCGGTTAGATAGAATAGTTCCCCTTTTTATTATTAACTCATAGGTGAAAAGGAAGGAAAAATAGTTCATTATTAACATATAACTTACATCACCATTAGCGTTTTCTCTAATTTATGTTGTTGTAGATTTATTATGTTGTTGCTGATCAGCCCAAAACACAGTTTACAATTAATATAAAAATTACAACAATAATGTCCCTCCACTTAATCAATCGGAACCAAACTGCAGTGGAGAAGTAACAATAATATTTTCATGATAAATATATGTTTATCCTATTTTTCCAGTAAATAATAGGACGTTACTATTACTGTCCTAAAAACAAATTCAATAATTATTACACTAAAGAGATAGCTGCGTAAACAATGTTATGTGTGTTAATGTGTTGTGTGTACGTTGTTCTATCATCTGATTGGTGGGTGAAAGGTTGCATAGAGGAATAGGAAAAAATTCCA
This sequence comes from Pectinophora gossypiella, assembly GCF_024362695.1. Classification (NCBI taxonomy): domain Eukaryota; kingdom Metazoa; phylum Arthropoda; class Insecta; order Lepidoptera; family Gelechiidae; genus Pectinophora; species Pectinophora gossypiella. The sequence continues at coordinate 2,349,683 of NC_065420.1, read as the reverse complement.
CAACAAGTTTTATTTATTATTACCACATAAAAAATTATACTAAATGTTATTACCAAGCCCATATGGTCGATATTAGGTAATACACAATAACGTGGGCTCAGGTAATCTATTTTAATAAAAACAAAATCTTAATTATTCCGAAGATAATTATCACACAAGTACATAATGTAAATGCACTTCCCCTCTTTATACTTTCAGCCTCATTTAACAATATCTTATAATAAAGAGGAAAGTTTAGTTCAGTGGTTCTGAATATTTTAATGAAAAAGGTCATTTGAATAAATGTATCGAAATTCTTACTTGCACTTATATTTGTATTTTCTCTAATCAATTTGACATGTTGTCTTAGGATTCATTTAACTACTCAATGTCGACAACAATTGCCAACTTAGCACAGGATGTTACAATCAATCTTGTGTCTGGGTGCCCTCGTCATTACCCGTTCTTCTTTATGTATTTCTTCTTCTTTTATGTATGTAAACAAATAATGTGTAACTTTGATAATTATTGTAGCCCTTGGTGTGCCAATGAAAAATGAGTGTTATACTATATGATGAAGTCTCACAGTCCTTTCGACTATAACTATCGTTGTTGTTCAAGAGCTTCGGAAATGTGCTCTATGGTGAGGTCCCTGTGAGGCTCTTATAGCCAATCTTGATGTTGAGCTCCATCAGAAATTTATTCTTGTGTAGTTATTTTGTTGTGAAATTGATAGTAATGTGAAATAGGTATTTAATGTACTTGCTCAACTTCAACTTTATTATTTAGAACTATGTATCTATTCTAGTACAGTATAGTATAACCATATATAACATACATAATATCGATTCCATTCTTGAGAACTGGTGAAACTTGTTTAGCGAACAGTTATTATTCTTATTGTTTTTTTACATGATAATATCAAAACGTTTGGTGGAACGCCGCGCTGAGTTTATCAGGAGACGGCTGTGCCTCTGACTGCCTTTATTGGGATTAAAGTCATGGGCAGCTTAATTAGCTTTTGTGATAACAATGTATGTACTTTATTCATTAATGAATAATCATATTATTGGTACTCGTTTCAATTTAAATGTTTCATTCCCAACTAAACTTTGAACATCTACACTGTTAAAAACCTCTCGAACAAGGAGCGAGTATAATTATGAGATTAAACGAACTTACCTGTAAGTGAAGTTCTATCTCAATTATACGAAGCTCCTTGTTCGAGAGGACTCCCTCCCTTCAATTTTAATATCCCGCCCTAAAGCTTCCACAGGTGATGGAGTTGTCCATGAAACATGCTTTAAACATAATGACATTAGTTGACAGGTGCGCTCGGAAGCGGGAAACTAACTTTTTTTTTTTTAGCTTTGGATATGAGCTTTGAAAATTGTGACGATGCTGGAGCATAAGACGTAGACTACACTGTTAAAAACCTCTCGAACAAGGAGCTTCGTATAATTGAGATAGAACTTCACTTACAGGTAAGTTCGTTTAATCTCATAATTATCGTACACGCGCATCTGTGTGTGTGACGTCTGACGGTGAGGTAAACCTAGCTCAGACGCTGGTGGGGGGCGGAGAGTTACCGTTCTATACCTAGTATTATTCCTTATTCTATGGTTACGATGTCACTTAGACCCTGTATACCAATGTGTTATAAAATCGACCTTACCTGTTCTGTAATGTTACCCTTGTTTTCGTTTCCATAATTTCAGGTCTGAAGACACTAAGACCTCTATCAGAGCTATTTGACATGGTTCGACCGCCTCCAGGGAGAGGGTCCACGGTAGAAGTGCACTCGACACCGTTTGGTTGCGAGGTAAGACCACAAAATCAGGTTTAAGAAAATTTTATTCTCATAAGAATTATTACAATTCACTTACATGAGAAACTTAAAAATATTTTAATATAATATGTGTTTGAGACAAGCGTACGAATTACAATATTTCTATTTTCTACTATAAAAATAAACGAGGTAGGTAGTTGACGAATAAGTTGCATGAGGTGTTATTGTGCGAAGCGCTATAGGCACTACTCATTCAACGAGCAAAGCACACGGATCTAGTGCAAACTGGAAGTGCCGAGCGTAGTTGCATCGTAGATGGAATAGATAGATTATTTAATTAATTATAAGTATGGTTAGTTAGTTTATATGTATATATGTGTGTGTATATAATTTACAAATACATAATAGTATTACGTGTTAGACCTAACCTACTTTCTTGTGTTATTTTTTGCTTAAAAAATCCATTTATAACATAACATAAGCTCACGACGGCCTCTGTGGTCCAGTGGTTTGAGCGTTGGGCTCACGATCCGGAGGTCCCAAGTTCAAATCCCGGCGGGGACAAATCACAAAAATCATTTCGTGATCCCTGGTTCGGGTAGACATTACAGGCTGATCACCTGATTGTCTAAAAGTATAATGATCCGTGCTTCGGACGTCACGTTAAATCGTTGGTCCCGGTTACTACTTACTGATGTAAGTTAGTAGTCGTTACATGAGCCATGTCAGGGGCCTTTGGCGGCTTTATAACCCTGACACCACGACAGAAGAAGAAGCTCACGACTATATCCCGATTGGGGTAGTCTGGGTATATCCCTCGCAAGATGATCTAAGGGTGGTATTAATAAACTAATCTTAGCTGAGACTGCCCTCAAGATCATGCTCAAGTCCCTGTTTTTATATAAGAACTACCACCCTACCACCCTAGGGTGATATTAATAAACTAATCTCAGCTTCGAGACTGCCCTCAAGATCATGTCAATCTGACAGTTCTCATATAAAAACAGAGACTTGAGCATGATCTTGAGGGCAGTCACAGCTGAGATTCGTTTATTAATACCACCCTTTATCACGGTCGCCAAAAATGTGGCAGATGAAAAGGCGTTTGTGCAAAGTAAAAACAATATTTCATTCGGAGGGAGAAAATTTATGTATGACACTCAAAAAACAGCAGTTGTTGATCTTAAGTACCCACACCTCACCGAGGCATTAGGCGGCTCAATAATAACCCTGACACTAGGGTTGATGAGGTTGGTATTCCACCTCACAACCCACACGATAGAAGAAGAGACCGGGCTATCGCTTAGACCAACGTGATAGATGGTGAGACTTATCGCCATCTAGAATGGTCGAGCCAACTGTGTTAGTGAACATAACATAAGCTTATGATTACATCCCAATTGGGGTAGTCAGAGGACATCCATCGCAAGATGAACTAAGTACCCCCACCTCACCGAGCTTTCTGTTAGACCACCGAGGTTAGTGGTGAGCCGTATGTCCGTCTATAATGGTCGTGCCAACTGTGTTAGTTTAAACTGTTTAACGGTAAGTGCTTATTTCATATTTCAGGTATTTCTTAACGCAGTGACGAGAGGGACGGTGTGCGGAGTGGTTGGTAAAAGACCATCCTTGCTGCTTACAGACGCGGCTACTGCACTCGGCTCTGAAGGAGGACCCGTCTTCACTGAGGGACCTACGTAAGTTCAGTTCAGATCAAAAATAAGTTTAATTTTTACTTCAATATTTAATATTCTTTATTTGCATATATAGACCCTTTCGGGCACATCATCATCATCAGCCCATTAACGTCCCCGCTGCTGGGGCACGGGCCTTCCCTATCGATGGATAGGGAGATCGGGCCTTAAACCACCACGCGGGCCCAGTGCGAATTGGTGGTTATTAACGACTGCTAATGCAGCCGGGACCAACGGCTTAACGTGCCTTCCGAAGCACGGAGGAGCTCGAGATGAAAACTTTTTTGTCTGTGGTCACCCATACTATTTCAAATTTCTATTTTCGGGCACAACAAAATAGAAGTTTAAAAAAGAGAAGGAACCTTTTCAAATAGTACCTAACATCAATATCATTTAGGTATTCACTACCCTTGGCCTTTTTTTTGTTCCTTGGCTTCTTTTTTGGTGTTGTTGTTTCTTCTGTTGGTGTTTTGCTGTAGTAACATTTATTACTTACTGCTCCATCGCCCGCTATTGCATGGTACTTAAACATAGCTGGCTAGTTGTAGGTGTATAATTATAATATACCATACACACAGGGTGTTAGTAACACCGTAACGAGTACTGAGGGGAAGATACCATGATTCTGAGTTAATATCAAGTGGAATTGTAAATATTCGTTACTGTGTCACTAACACCCTGTATCTATGGTATATATTAGGTATAAACCCACTCCTCGCCAGCTATGATTAAGTACCATTATAATAGCGGGCAGGGTGTTAGTGACATCGAAACAAAAACTTTAATAGGTGATTCAGACCATGATTCTGAGTTGATATCAAGCGAAGTCTGGAAAAGTATGGAACTGAAAATAATTCAAAAAATATACAAAAAAAATCATGAAATTCCGAAAGGAAATTCGATGGTGTTAGCGTGTCATGGTGGCGCGTGGAGTGGGTGGAGCTGACTCTAACAGCGCCGCGCGTGTCCATACCAGCTGCTAAGGGTCATACACTTCAGCGGGGTAGCACCGTAAGCACGCGACTTTTTCTCGCTGCGACAAAGATCGTCTGTCTCTTTCTGTGCAGTACTGTGAGAGAGTGACGGGTGACGTATGTCGAGGCGAGAAAGAGTCGCGCGCTTACGGTGCTAAGCCCGCTGAGGTAATGGTGCTAATTCCTGTAAATACCAGCTAATTTTATTTTAGGTTATATCTGTCATTTTCTTATCCGCCGAAAAGGAAAGGGACGGGTAATCGACAAGCATAAAATTTATGGAACACACGTCAATTTTAAGCACAAATCTAAAACAACCGTCTAAAAATTCGCCCGGGTTATTCATTTATTTACTCATTCTTCCTAAAATTAAGAGCTGTCAATCATCCGTCCCTTTCCTTTTCGGCGGATAAGAAAATGACAGGTATAACTTAAAGTAAAATTAAGAGATGTCTGCAGGAATCGGGGCCAATGTGTCGAATGTTGTCTGTAGTGGGTCGCTGTGGGGCGCGGTGGTGTGCAGCGTGTCATGGTGGCGCGGGGAGTGGGTGGGGCTGACTCTAACGGCGCCCCTGGTGTCCGTGCTGGCTGCTAAGCTGAGGGTCACGCCGCCAGCTATCAATAGGCCGATGCCGACCAGTCCGCATAAGGAGATATTGGGTGTGTATAGATCCAATCAATCAACAACTGTGATATACGGCTTCTGTGGTCCAGTAGTTCAGCGTTGGGCTCACGACCCGGAGGTCCCGGATTCGAATCCCGGTGGTGACATATCAGAAAAATAACTTTGAGAGCTGTAATTTGCTTAGCCTGTAATGCTACAGGCTGATCACCCGAGTGTCCGTGTGTCGGACGAGACGTTCAGCTGTTAGTCCCGGCTATAACTTACTGATGTTGTAAGTAAGTAGTCGTTACATGAATCATATCACGGGCCTTTGGCGGCTCAATAACCCTGACGCCAGGGTTGATGAGGTTGGTAGTCAACCTCACAACACACACGATTGGAGAAGAATAACTTTTAAATCATTCCATTGGTTTGTGCTGTATAGATGAGTTTTGAAGTCGTTTGACTCATCAACCAGGGTTAGGGTTAATGCTGATATATGGTTCATGTAACGACTACACGACTATATAAAACAATTAGGGATTTTTTCGGAGTGACTGGCCGGAGGGCGCACAGAACCGCGAAAAATGGAATGGCCTAATGGGGTGACAAAACGTGAGGACACAGTGAGTGCGGTTTGTCCTAGTGAGTTTGGTGCGAGTTCAGATGGTTCCGAACATTCCGATATCAAATACATAAACAAGCGGCAAAGAAAGAGGGTAGACAGATATGTCTGCCCGTAGAAAATTATGGATCTACCTACACCACTCCAATCTCATCAGTCATCCCGTGATCATGGCACTTGCAATAGTGTCGAAATATCGGGAGTCTCATATCCCTGCTTTAAACGCGGTAAGAACCCGTTATTATGTGTTTTAATTAGGATAGATTAGTTTAGGTTTTCTTTAGTCTGTGGCATCCAACATAATAATATTATTCCTTGCTTACTTTCTTAACTATTCCAGATCGTATAGACAAAACAACAGTATTGGTGCGATGCGGCGCGGCGTGGGGCGCTGGGTTGTACTTGGGTGGTGGATACGTAGTGACCTGCGCTCATGTCGTCAAAAATGTAAGTTAGGTATACCTTTTTTTAACTGCCTTCAGCTCATAATCCGGAGGTCCCGGGTTCGAATCCCGATGGGAACAAGTCACTTTGTGATCCCTAGTTTGGTTAGGACATTGCAGGCTGATCACCTGATTGTCCGAAAGAGTTAGATGACCCGTGATTCGGAAGGCACGTTAAGCCGTTGGTTCTGGTTACTACTTACTGATGTAAGTACGTAGTCGTTACTTTACGTTACGTCAGGGGCCTTTGACGGCTCATTAGTTACCCTAACACCAGAGTTGTTGAGGTTGGTTATCCACCTCGAAAAAATAAGATGATTCCGTGCTTCGGAGGGCACGTTAAGCCGTTGTTTCGGCTATTAGCCGTAAAACACTTCCACCAACCCGCAGTGAAGTTTGCTGGAGTATGCTCCATACCCCGTTCGGTTGGTTAAGGGGAGATCTGTGCCCAGAAGTGGGAATTCCATTATATCTATTCATAATTACAATTCCATACTTTCAGTACGGTACCTACAAAATCTCGCTGTACTGCCAAGGAGTGAAAGAGACGGCGATAGTTCGCTACAAGACAGCCGATGACAAAGCGTATGACCTAGCTCTACTTTACACCAACCCGCAATATTGGAACCAATTGATACCCGCTGAGTTTGCCGATGAGCCCGCTGAAAAAGGTATTGGAAACACCACTTTATCTAGATAAAATGGGGCGCTTAATATAGATTTATTTATCTATCTAATAATTATAACTATATAAGGCGATTAAATTCTCACACTGCCCCGCATGATGCAACGTAGCGCGTGGATGCGTGTTCTTCCGTTGCTTGTAAGTATCTCCGTTTGTATAGAAAACACGCACGATCTAACACACAGAAAATGCATCCACGCGCGTTCATGCGGATCACGCGCATACAAGCGGAGAAACATGCACCCCCGCGCGTAGGTGCGGGGCGAGACGCAAGGTGTGGCACACCGAGTCTTTGAATGAAATGAGAGCCGCCGTGCGTTAATCTACGCCCCTACGCGCGTGAGTGCGTAAAAAACCTGCACGATGACGCATATCTGCACTGCAACTGCCAACTGATATTGCCAACATAACAAAGAATGTGGTATTAAATAAGCCAACTGCTTCCCCAGGAGAATCAGTGCTGGCAGCTGGCTACCCGTACTTCAACGAGACCAACCTTGAGGACTTGAAGCCCACAGTCACCTCGGGACACATCAATAACGCGTCGCCATCTATGATACAGACCTCTTGCTGCGTACAGTCCGGGTTCAGGTAGGTATTGTGCTGGTACTGTCAGGTACACGTCAGCCTTTTTTTTTTGTAACGAAGGGAACATCCTCATGTATACCTCGTCGCCCGGGGAGCAACGAGGTTATGTCGGTCTCTTACCGACTAAAACCCCTCCGATGGCACTCCGCTGTACATGTCAGGGAGAATACTGAGCGGGATGATTCAGCTCATTATTCTGAGTTAATATCCAGTGGAATTTTCCATCGCAAAAGTATAAAATTGAAAATAATTAAAAAAACAGCATGAATTTTGCGACGGAAAAATCCACTTGATATTAACTTAGAATCATGGTCTGAATCATCCCCCTCAGTATTCGTTACGATGTCACTAACAGCCTGTATAAACTCTCTCTTCAGTGGCGGTCCAATATTCCGGCTGACGAAGACCAACTCAGTGGAGGTGCTGGGCATTATCGTGAGCAACGCCAAGACAGAGACCGGCGCCTGCTACCCGTACATCAACATGGCCGTGCCCACGCGCGCCTTCATACATCTCCTGCACAACTTCATGCAGGACAAAGGTAGGCAATTATAACCAGTGGTCGCGATAGCTAGTGCCATTTGGGGTCAATAACCCTGAATGTTGTGGTTAATATGGATATGACCACGAGATTTTTGAGATTGGCCCCGATTCCTGCAGACACCACCTAATTTTATTTTAAGTTATACCCGTTATTTTCTTATCCGCCGAAAAGAAAATGGACGCATGATTGACAACTGTTAATTTTAAAATGAATCAATGACCCAGGCGATTAAAATAGGCATTTCGCTGGTATGCAACCCGTTTGGCGTGTGCTGTCAGCTGAATTCTGTCGGGTTATTGGCCAATATAAAAGTTTGGGGGTTTTTAAAAATCCTGCCTGTCAATTAATTACCCGTCCCTTTCCTTTTCGGCGGATAAGAAGATTACAAGTATAACTTAAAATAAAATTTGGTGTTTCCAGTTACATTATAATATTGTCTTCTTCTTGTATTAAATAAAAGTAAACTGTTTGAGATATCTTAAGTACAGTTTAATATTATAAATGTATAAATTTGTCGATCCAGACGAACAGTTCAGAAAAATACACAAATAAATAACCTACAAATTACTAAAATAATTCAGAAAATAAAAATACTTATTAACAAAAATACGAATATTGTGTCGCGAGATTCACGACTTGAGAGGTTATCCATGTTAAGACAAATCTCCAATTGTTAAGGTGTGGAGCGGAGAGTTCTATAAATTAATATTAAGTATATAAATTCTATGCTATATTTTTGTATTATATAAATTATTCTATAAATTCTGTGCTAATGACACGCCGTCTTCCGCAGATGCTGGTAAGCTGAGAATCATAGAAAATGACAAAGAAATAGTCCAGTCACAGTGGCGATTGATGCCATACCGATCAAAAATATGAAGAAGTATTCTACCTAACCCACTAGGGACTCAGTGTGATGATGAGTGAAAGTGTAATAAAGGTTATACAGGGAAACTAATTCTATAAATGGTTGAAAATTGTGATAGTTAAAATGACAATGGCTCCGATTCCTACAGACACCTGATTTTATTTTAAGTTATACCTGTCATTTTCTTATCCACCGAAGGGACGATGACAGCTGCTAATTTTAAAATGAATGTGTGAATGAATGAATAACCCGGGCGAATCGAATAAGTATTTCACTGGTATGCAAACCGTTTGAAGTCTGCTGTCAAGTAAATTCTGTCGGGTTATTGACTAATGTAATTTTTTTTTAATTGACGAGTGTTCCATATATTTTATACCTGTCGATTACCCGTCCCTTTCCTTTTCGGCGGATAAGAAAATGACAGGTATAACTTAAAAGAAACGTAGATGGTATGTACTGAAATAACAGCACCAATGTTTTTGTACATAAATTATTGTGTTAGTTTCTATATTTAATTAGAGGTACATATTATATATTGTGATATATAAAGGGAAAACTGACTTTCATTAAGCATTAGTTTATAGCAGTCTTCAGGTTACGTATACGCATAGCAAGTTCCATACTAATATTATAAATGCGTAGTGTATGTGTGTGTCTGTCTATTTGTTTGTCCATCTTTCATCGCAAAACGGAGCGACGAATTGACGTCGAACAAAAAAATCAGGCATAATTATTTTTTTTAATCTGCTCCCTACCAGGGAGGCTAGTTTTCAAGGAAGCTAACAGAAATTAGAACATTAGGATAGAGGAACCGTGTTACCCCGTATTTATAGAAAATTATATATTTTACGACATAATTTATGTATCAAAACTATAGCCAGTCTATTTTAGATTCCTGGCTTTGCAGAAATCATCTGAAGCAAACTTGGCACAGCTTCAAGAAATAAATTTATAAAATCCATTTCCATGAGTTTCAACAATATCCTTTTCGCAAAATAGAGCTTTTTTTTTCTTCTTTGGCGTCATGCGACTTGCATATTTGCCATTTGAATGTAGAGGATAAAAACTTAGGAAACGTTTATGGAGAAAGCTTTTGTCTTAACCGCGGAAAAACTCTTCTATGGCTATTGTGACCATAGATGACCATGTTGATCATTTCATGACATGACAGAACTGTGTCGTCGTAGCAGGAAAAGAGAACCCATACCGACCATGCCGGCGTGGTCGACGACTTACATTCAGCGCTTATCGCTATCGACCCACTAGGGTGGATTATTATCAACTCAGACAAGTCGACGCCCTGTCCCCAGGTTTGAGCCCAACTGGGCACCCTCAGGCCTGTTATCTTATTTTTTACTGGACAAGAGCACTCAGGGTTCGTCATTTATCCGGCCAAGTATTTAATTTAATGCCGTTTGCGGAAAATCCACAATTACACAAAAAAAATACCAAAGAGAGGTGTACCAGAATCTGAAGGCAGATGGGGAAATACGATTTCTATAGTAAGCAACACTCGGGTAGTTGGATGAAAACGTCTTGATAGTTTTTAATTTTTACCTATTGACGGCCAATATGGACGTAATATAATGTATACAACGGTTTTGTGCTTCACTGTATGTATATCACTATTATATTATTTTGCTTATTTGGGTATTAGAATGTTGTTCATTGGTGTGAACAAAACAGTCGGCTTGTATACGTTCACACCAAATGCGTACGCTGAGCGGCCGACTATTTTTCATATAAAAGAGCTGAGTGGCTTGACTGAACTGAATTGAAAACAATCCGCCGGCCGATTTGAATCCAATACGCTGGCGTTCAGCCGCGTAGCCAATCAGCGTCCGCGGCGGTAGTGACGCACTTTATTAGTCGGCCGCCGACTATCAGCGTCTACGCATAGCGTCATGGCGTATTGTCGGTTTGGTGTGAACGAAAAAGCGAATATGTATGGAATTACAATACACTGCGTAACGCTCGCTCACTGTCGGCGGCTGACAGTCAGTTTGGTGTGAACACTGCCTATGAGCAAAGGTTTTGTGTCTGAAACGAAGTGATATTTTTAAATTCTCTTTGGCAATGACGAATGCCAAAATATGGACGTAGTATTACTCTTTGGCCAAAATCAAGTAAACATTTTAACGAGTATCATCATCATCTCCATAACATTATCCCGTTTTTCACAGGGTCCGCTTACCTAACCTGAAAATTTGACAGGTCCGGTTTTTTAAAGAATTCTTTTTTACGAGTATATTACATAAAATATTGTGTTTGATCAAAATCTACTAAAACCTGAACACGCGTTCACCCGGACTTACAAGGTAAGGTATTCCAATAATTTAATTAGTGATGCATTTCAGCCACTGTCCGCTTTTACTGCTTACATACATGTAATATAAGGTAAATAGGTACTATTTACATAACATCACCCCTCTATTTGCTATTGGGGTAGATGGCAAAACCCATGGAATTCATACTTTCATCAAAACTATCCATATAAAACATAAACAGCCTATATACGTTCCACTGCTGGGCACAGGCCTCTCCTCAATCAACCGGAGAGGGTATGGAGCATACTCCATCACGCTGCTCCACTGCGGATTGGTGGAGGTATTTGGGCTAGTAGCGCAGGACCAACGGCTTAGCGTTCCTTCCGAAGCACGGAATTATCTTACTTTTTCGGACAATCAGGTGATTCAATCCTGCAATGTCCTTACCAAACAAAGGACAGTGTCACAAAGTGATTTCGACAATGTGCCCATCGGGAATCGAACCCGGACCTCCAGATCGTGAGCCCAACGCTCGAACCACTAGACCACCGAGGCAGCGGGCATGTCTTGATCCATATATTATCCTATAATTGTTAACGGTATGTTAGCCTAGATCTACCTCTTCTGACTGTGCCACGAATATTATTGTCGAAGTTTTAAGGTACACGGTTATCTAGTGAATGCCTATTCACTTTAGTTTTAAGGAAGAGTAAATAGTCAGGGAGAAAGCAGCGGGGAGGTAATAGGTTATCGGTCCAACAGTGCAAATATCGGCATGCATAATACAACTGCCCAGACCTTCTCCCTTAGCAGACGTGTTTCGTTAATCTACTTTCATTCATTCTCTACATATCAAAACCATCTAAGCATTCCTTTCTCAATTTTCGTTAACACATTTTCTTTTAGACCAACACTCCCTTATCATACTTATTCTTATTCTATCATTCAACTCAATCAATCACTCCTCAACGATCTCATTTACACTGCATTTATTCCACTCATGTTTCTCCAACATTCTGTTTTCACATTATTACGTAATATACTTTTCAGGTAATCATGGGCGCGTTCAAAGTGCTGATGTGGAAGCACTACGTGGTGCGCAAGCGCCGGTTTATACAGACGTTCGTGGAGTTCATGACCCCTATATCGCTAGTGCTGGGCATCTTCGTGCTCAAGGATCCCATGCAGAGGAAGACTGAGACCGACCTCGGTACAGAGCTGCCGGTTTCGGTACGACAACTCAAGAGTGTGTTTTTTTGCCGTGACTTATTGGCGATTTGCAGCAAACTGCTTGGGCGGATAAATGGGGAGCGCTAAGGGCTCCCACCCGGTTAAGGCTGCGTTTCCATTGACGCGGAGATGAGCGGAGATATGCAGGAATCGACCAATCACCGTGAGGGAAAGAGTGACAGAGCGTCTTCGTTTTCCTTTTGACGCACAATGACCAATATTTTTCGCTCTCTCGAACGCTGTGATTGGTCAAATCCGCCCGTCTCCGCTTCAGTGGAAACCCGGCCTAAGACTGTTTCTTCTTCGTATTGATATAGTAGCAATAATCCCTAGTTTGGTGAGGACATTACAGGCTCATTCTCCGTAAAACAAGATTCTCTGAGTCTTTGGTCTCGGTTATTTGTTCACGTAGTAAGTACGCAGTTGTTACATGAGCCATGTCAGAGGCCTTTCGCGGCTCAGTAATAACGCTGACGACAGGGTTGATGGGGTTGGTAATCCACCTAACAACCCACACAATAGAAGAGAAGAAATTTGACGAATTATGTTCATCAATATCTGTCAACAAGTACAACCTTAGGCCTTCGGGCATCTTGAAAACTGGCAAATGTGTGCGCTTGTAGCCCAAACGCGGGGTGTGAAGCAGCGTGGTGAAGAATATTCCATGATACCCCTCCGGGTGATTGAGGGGAATACGATTTCGTTCGGCCTCCCCCGCATGTCTTTCGTCACCCAACTTCTAATCATCTCCTATTCTCTACTTTTTCTTTCTGTGTGTATTTCCCTTTCTTTAACCACTGTCTTATCTTCCAGAGTTTTTCCTTGGAAAGTACGAATCCGCCAACAGGAATACTGTACACTCCAGATTCTGAAGCTTCCCACAGACTGATGGAAGAAGTCACACATATTTTATCCGAAAACAATTCAACAGGTTACCCCAGTTAGTGTAGATGAACTTCTTTTATTAACACGCAATTAGTTCAGAAAATCGATAATTTTTTATTCTATGGTCCTATCCAAGTTGCAAATATTTAAATGTATACAATCGCTAATTAAATGTACAATAAATGAATACTAAGATGCATATCTGAGAGGCATCTCGATTAGCGCGAGTTATACTTTAGTAAGTGTAGAAGTAGGAAAATTTATTACTTAGCCAAGCAACGTAACTACTACAAGAAAATAATTATATAGTAAGTGGTATACTGGTTTTCCCTTCGCGGGTTGGAAGGTCAGACAGGCAGTCGCTTCTGTAAAAAAACCGGACCTGTCAAGTCAGGTAAGCGGACCCCACGAAAAGCGGGAAAGTGCTAAGAAAATGATGTGATCACAAGAAAATAATTGCAGTTTGCTGGTTTCTGCTGTTTCAGGACTGCATGTGAGAAGTTTGGCATTCCCTCACGTAGCCCTAGCTGTGGAGGCGCTGTTCTTAGTGGGAAGTAAATCTAAAGAAGTTTTAGCCATGGTGGAGTTTGAGGTGAATATGTTTGTTATATTTAACTTTTACAGAACATTATTTCTTCTGGATTTTTGGGGCTTTTACACCAATTTTTACAGCAAGTATCAGAAAAATTATTTGAGACTTAACTTCATTTTGTTTAGTGCAGAATTGAGCAGACTGGAAGAATTGAAGGGATTTTACTGATTAGTAGGATCAAACAAGATAGGTGATTCAGTTGATATTGGTGTTAAAATGCATATTTTTTTGGCGTCAGCATAACAGAGCATAGCATAGCATAGCAAAGGTGTGCCTATAGTATAATTATATATACACACTCCTCGTCAGTTATAAGTATTTAAGTTTCATGTAAAACAGGTACACAGGGTGAGCTTATTTTCATTGGGCATAGATCAATCAATTTGGAGTCAGGTTATTTTGGATTTCCTCTGCGTCAAATGTCAGTCAATCCCTTCTAGAAAATTAATTAAAACTAACTTTATTTCCAGAACATGACAGGCAGGAAGCTACCCGATATGTTGAAGTATACAATAAGAATGAAAGCACTGCTTTCTCGAAGACCCAACGTTAAATTTCAGAGGTTGTTCGAGAAATTTGGTAAAAATATTTTACTCATTTTAATACTTAAATGGAAATGTCTAAACTAAAGATGCAGTTAGGGCAGATGATAGGGGCCTAATACTTACAAGTGGGATTTTAGCAAAACAAATGCCTTTTTTAGCCCTGAATACACCTGGGAAACACTGATTACTTACTCTTCATAATACATCTTACCAGTGCATGAATGCCGTTTAGAGAAGTAGTTTTTGCTCTTATTTGCATTCTTGCAAGGTTTAGAGTTAGTAGACCTCGAATTTTTTGGTGATGAAGACACAACTTCAGATGTTTCATTCATTTTTATTCTTATGTACTTACTTAATAAGATAAAAAAGGTGTGTAAAGTTTTTCACAAAACATAAGTAGTGTAGTCAAAGAATTGTCGGTGTTTTCAGAAAATGTACCGCAATCGTTCTTACCTCTGCAATGGGCCATTGACTCCAGCTATATGAAATTAAAGTCAAATTCTGGAAGAATAATGCAGGTGAGTTGAGGATATATATTTTTTGGAAAAAAATCTACCCTAGCCTCTACAGAAATGAAAGTTGAGATTTAATTATTCATTATTCGGAGAATGATAACAAGTCATGAGTACGGAAAGGTAATTATGGACGATTGCAGTGAACTTGACGTCAGGTGGCGTGAGCAGTAGTGGGGGTAAAGGCTAGTCCCTGCTTGCCAGTTACTCAGTTACGATCGGCACGCGAAAGGCGACAGACGTCGCATCGTCGGTATCTGTACTCGAAAAATGTGTAAACTTACTTTTTTAAAGTGACTGTGATGTAATAAAGACGTCTACACTCACTCCAAAAAAAATATAATGTCGACTAGAGCTAAGTTAATACGCACTGTGACATACGTAGATATCTGGAGAATTTTGGTGTTGGACAAGTTGGATATTAGGAATTTCACATCGACTCTTATCGGTGTAGCATTCTCCATGCTACTTTTTTAGCAAAATAGGACAGTGGTTTCTCTCTTGCCTTCCGCCAAATATAGGGCCAAATAGGGTCAAGTTAGGAATTTAAGGAATGATAATTATTTTTAGAAAATATTCTTCGAGCCACTTTCAGAAGTTCCTTTGAAGGCGAAACTGAACAAAACATTCGTTAGCACTGTCTTCTACCTGCTGACTTATGTGTCTTTCGGAGCTCCTATGCTGCCCTTTGTTTTCTTGATGAATCGCCTCTTAGAAGAAAGAGCTACAGGCATACAGGTCAGTTAATTAGTTGGTTAGTTCGAGCGTAATTCCTCCTGACAGATCGACACATACATACATACATAAACTCACGCCTATTTCCAACCAGGATAAGCAAAGACTATGGAATTCGATTTCCTTCAATCATGACATACTTTTCTTGCTACCTCCACATTTATCAATCGTTTCATAGACTCGCACAGGTTCGGAGTAGATCGACGATCTATTACGATCTGATCGTACTGAACCTTTTCCAAAGACATCTCCAATTTTGTCAATGGTCATATGTTACAGATCGATATTTTAAATATAAAAACAATTTGTAGCCACTTTTGGTAAGAATGATGAACTGGTATGGTGACATGAGATCAGCCCATCCCCCACATAATTGTCCATCGTGTTAGAAATTACACTATCGATAAGCCAACATGAGCTCACAACTATATCCCAATTTAGGTAGCCAGAAAAACTAAGTACTAACACCACAACTCGCTGTCTGTAAAGATAAGCTGACCGTGTTCTGTGATTTTTACTCGTACCGCACATTTCAGGAGCTTGTAAAGATGGTAGGTGTCACGCCGACAATGCTTGGGATCACGCATTTCCTCAACTCGCTGCCACCCTGTCTGATCTACTGCTTCGGCAGCATCTTACTGATGAAAGCCACAGACACTCCCATGGTGCCAGCGTCCAATGTTGTCATACTCTTCATCGGTCAGTTCTTGCATTTCATGAGTATGATCGCTATGGCTTACGCTTGTAGCCATATTTCCGGAGACGGTGAGTTGGTTTATTTATTAATTTTTCGTGTGGGTTTTATGTCCGATGAGTGTCATCATCTATGACTGGGATCTGATGCTCAGTTTTAAAATCATAAATTTGTCCAAGATTCCACTGAAGTGAAGCGATAGAAGACCTACAAGTTTGAATCTGGGGTATTCCTGATCTATACCGATAAGATAGTTTAAACTCCACCCACTTAGCCTCTGCTACTTCGTTTTTGTAGAACTTCAAGTGTGTAATACTTCAAGTGTTTGTAGAACTTCCAGCAATGTCGAATGGGGGATCTTCATGTGTACTAAGACTGAAAGCTCTTAAAATTCAGCATCCTACTTTTTCTTGTTCTGTTGTATTGGGTTGTGTGGTGGATTACCAACCTCATCAACCCTGGCATAGCAGCATCCTACTGAATTTATGGACTTTGTTTTTGGTTTGCTTTAAACACCATTACCTATTTCTTTTTTCAAATAATATTTTTAAAACACTATTTGATCCAGACCAGCACACGGTGTCCTTGGCTTTGTTCTCGTACATCGGGATGTGGATCCCAATCCGGCTGCTGGGCCATTCGAGCAAGTCTGACATCTTCCTCTTCTTCCACGGACTATGTCCTCATTGTCCAAGCTACTGGTTCCTGAATGAAGGTCTGGTTTCTGAAGTAAGGCATGGTGAGTTCTTTGTAATTGTTTTTTACGGACTTATTGTAGGTCCCCTCGGCCTCAACATCATTCCGGAGTAGTTTTAGATTACAGTAGGATAGAACTAAAATATGTTTTTTTTTTCTCTGATGATCCTACATTGAATGTAAAAGATTTTTAATTTGATTTTTGACAGAAACTGGTTTAATTAAAACACACAATAACGGGTTATGAGACTCCCGATATTTCGACACTGTTGCAAGTGCCATGATCACGGGATGACTGTTGAGATTGGAGTGGAGTAGGTAGATCCATAATTTACATAATTAAACAATAATTATATTATTTCCATAATTTTTTGTAGAAACTGGTTTACAATTTAGTACAATCCACGTCCGACAGACCATCTACCAGGACGGCAGTAGGAACGCCAGCGTGCTCGTCAGTTTCATTATGCAACTCATTCAGATCTCTTATATGTACCTGATCTCCTGGTTCCTGGAGAAAGTCAGGCCTGGCAAGTATGGGATTGCGCTGCCTTGGAACTTTTTTCTTCAGGTACTTTGTTTTTTTTTGTCTTAGAGCACTCTAACTCTCACTCCTTCTAGCAGTGATACACTATTCATAATTCATAATCATTTATTCACAATAAAAATGGTATTACAGTTTGCAGATGGTCAGCATTTAACATTTAGTCTACATTTTTAGTTATTCAAATTATAATATTAACATACAAATAGTTAAACAAAATAAAATTGATAATTTAAATGTCAATAATGTATCTAACATTAATTATGAAATAATAATAAAAAAATGATTTACAATATCATTATCCAAATTACACATCACAAGAAAACAAACAATAAGTACACAAAAAAGAGAAAAAAGAAATAAAATAAAAAAGAAAAACAATGAAACGAAACATCCAACGATTCATTCGATCGTTATAATAATCGATATAGTCGTTCTACTACTTTTTAATATCCGTGTTTTATAATATGTAGACTTTTTTTTGTTTTTGTATATAGACTTTGAAACCAAGTCACATTAACTTTTTTGACAAATTAAACCGTAAGCCTCATTAAATGTCAAATATGATAGTGCGACAGGGACCTAAAGTGGGTACATGATATTGCTCATGACTGTTTTCTAGTAGAACGCTTGAAAACCGTGCTAGATCACTACTACTTCTACTTCTTTGTTTCAGAAAGAATATTGGTCTGGAAAGTTTTATAAACCTCCAGAAGTTGTGTCTGATACCACAGCACCTTACGATCCTGACTATCAGAAATATTTTGAGTATTCACCGAAAAACATGTTGGCTAGCATTCAAATCAAAAACGTTTCAAAGGTAACAATTATATTGTTTAAAGATTGTCTTACTTTGCAAACGAAACCTACATAATATGTTCTTTCAGATATTTGAATCTGGCGATAAGAGGTTTCAGGCTCTAAACAACGTCACCCTAGAAATTTATAAGGGGGAGATCACGGTGCTCCTAGGCCACAATGGAGCTGGAAAAACTACTCTTATTTCGATTATAACAGGTAAGAAAGCACTTTAAATATTTATATTTTTCACATTCTTAGCTCACTTCGTAGCCCGTTATCCTGGCGTATCTAATACTCTCGGATAAATAACTAGGGAATCGCGCCTCTGGAGTCTGGGCATGGGTCCTTAAGTATATTGTCCTAAAGAAATCAGATTAGATCTTCGAGCATGGATGAATGCTATAAGCGTTGTGAGTTTCTGCCACAGCAGACAAATCGTGGCTGACTTTGCAAACTGACGTATCTGCAATTTTTTGCTAAAATAATTTGTGTCTTATTGACAATAGGTCGCGAATCAGATTCGCCAAAATATTCAGATACGTCAGTTAGCAACGTCAGCGACGAAATATATATATATCGTGACTGACAAGGCAAAACTACTTAAGCGCCAAGAGACCATTTCAAGAAAAGGCCGTTCAAAATATTTTTCAAAAATGTTTACCCACAAGGTTTTTTTTTCATTTTCTACATCTAGCAATAAATCATTATCATAACGTGGACTGCTATTTTAGGATATTTTGACACTTACGTGATTTTGCCTTTCCAGTGACGATATAATTTATAAGACATACCAAGCCATTCATATTGAACACTTTTTAGTACTTCCCTAAGCCAGGTCAACTACTCTTTGCCATTAAAAATGCGTTATTACCATTACAGTATTACAGTATTGTTACAGGAATGATAAATCCAACTTCAGGTAAAATTTACGTGAATGGAATGGATACTGTTACTCGACAGGCTGATGTAAGAAAACAGTTGGGATTCTGTCCTCAACACAATCTGTTTTTTCCCGATTTGACAGTTTTGGAGCATTTAATGTTCTTCTCTTTGGTAGGTGTTTCTTATGTTAAGATTGCATTTGCTTATCAGGTCAGGTGGTTAGGTTCTGACTACATGCCACAATGAAAAGGGAAACCTAAAACTGTCATAAAACTTCGGAAGATTTATTCAAGAAAGGATTCTCAATAAATAATACAATATTTTTAATAACAGAAAATAGATGCTACACAAGTTTTAAGCTACAGGTGTAAGATTCGCCTTCATAATGAATAAATAAACTTAAGGCTTTACAACTCTTAACGCGAGATATTCTACAGTTGTAAAAGTGTTGCTTGAGAACATTTTAGAATTTTCCCATAAAATGTCTATACATTTGAAACCCCAGCAAATCAGGCATAATATTTATTGAAACTCAACAGATCAAAGGTGGAACATTCGAAGAAGCAAGATTATCATCGTACTCGCTGATGGAACAACTAGACTTGGTGGCTCATGCTGGTAAAAAGACCACGCAGCTGTCCGGAGGTTTGCTTCGAAGACTTCAACTGGGATGTGCTCTGTGTGGCAACGCTAATGTTCTCATCTTAGACGAACCCACGTCAGGATTGGATGTTGAAGCTAGACGGGAGCTTTGGGATATGCTACTGGTGAGTGTTCTGGATACAATAGAATAGAAGTAGGTGAAGAAAATATTCGGTTCTTCTTCTATCGTGTGCGATAAGCGGTGGTTTCCCAACCTCAGCAACCCTGGTGTCAGGGTTATTATCGAGCCAAAGGCAATGGCATGGCTCATGTAACGACCACATTCTTATATCAGTAAGTAGTAACCGGGACCAATGGCTTAACTTGCCTTCCGAAGCACGGATTATCTTACTTTCGGACAATCAGGTGATCAGCCTGTGTTGTTCTAACCAAACTAGAGATCACCAGTTGATTTTTGTGATATGTTCCCACCGGGATTCGAACCCGGGACCTCCGGATCGTGAGGCCAACGCTCAACCACTGGATCACAGAGGCCGGTAATTCTGCCGTATTATTCGGTTGAACGATTTTCGAACTACTACTCTAGCATTTTTGGAACCTCACCCTAGTCTTCCACAACATTATCACCGACAAGTGCATCATATACGATGAAATAGTGCAAATTCCGTCCAAGTAAAAATCGATCCTATCTCATCATAATCGATCTTTTGTCTATGAAATTAGTTTTGTGGTTTAAGTTTTCATGCAGCATGAACTTCGCCTCGACCTTTTCAACCTATAACTCTTTCAGTCTCTCCGTGGAGATCGAGCCCTTGTGCTGACTACTCACTTTATGGAAGAGGCGGATGTTTTGGGAGATCGTATCGCTGCCTTGCATCTCGGGAAACTACGCTGCCACGCCACACCAATGTTCCTTAAGAAAGCCGTTGGTGAGTTCAGATTTTTAACACCTTTACAAATACAAATTACGAAATTATTTCGTAGGTTTATTCTGAGGGTTCGTTTCGCTTAAAAAGAAGTCGAACCCAAAGCTCAAATTAAGTTTGAAAGCATCTAGCTCTTTTAATCTGATTCACAACATCCAAAATATTTGTTACCCTGGTTTGACTTATAAACGAGAAAAATTTAAAAAAAAGAAAAAAAAGAGAAAGAAGGAAAGACAATAGAAAAAAATAAAAAAAAGACAATAGAATAGAGAGAGAAAGACAACAATAGTTGAATTGGATATCGAGCACAAACCCAGTTATTTCTTTTGCCCCAGCTAACTCATCAGCTGCAAATCTTCTTCTTCTCCGGTAAAAGGTAGAAAGAAGAACTAAGTAGACATTTAAAACAGATTAGCAAAGCAACTGCCTGGATAGGGTACATGAAAGGGGGCTATTGCTAAGCAGTGGGATACAAGAACCTAGAGTGGAAAAAGTAATCTTGAAGAACCTCCTTAAATTGCTTTCTCATAACCCAGGCTCAGGATTCCGAGTAAACATAACGACTGTCCAGGAACCTGATGTGGAGAAAATCTCACGTCTCTTGAAAGAGATGGATGAAAGGGTAGTCCTTAATGACAGATCGATGAACACACTGACATACACCCTACCAGCTGAAGTGCATTTGCCAACTATCTTCAAGACGTTAGAGACAAGCAAACAAGCTTTGGATATTGAGTGTCTTGGTATTGGTGTCACTACTCTGGAAGAAGTGTTTTTAGAGTAAGTTGTTATGCCCATTGTCTTTAATTTTTTAGCAGGAACCTACATTCTAAATGTCAGATCCCTAACAGCATAGTTACGCTGAAAAGTATCCTTACTTGATGCCTGTAGTTTTGCATATCATATCACATACGAAACTGGTGAAGGTGATGGTGTCACTCACTTTCTTTCTCTTCTGTTGCGTGGGTTGTGAGGTGGATTGCCAACCTCATCAACCCTGGTGTCAGGGTTACTATTGAGCCGCCAAAAGACCCTGACATGACTCGTGTAACGACTACGTACATACATCAGTAAGTAGTAACCGGGACCAACGGCTTAACGTGCCTTCCGAAGCACGAATCTACTTTCGGACAAACAGGTGATCAGCATTTAATGTCCTAACCAAACTAGGGTCACAAAGTGATTTTTGTGATATGTTCCCACAAGGATTCGACCCCAGGACGTCCGGATCGTGAGCCCAACGCTCAACCACTGGACTACGGAGGCCGTTACTTTCTTTTTGCTTAAGTCCTAAGAATTAATGTTACTAAGTTATTGGCTTAGATGAAAATGACATTGGCAGGTTATGCTGTGATGTGGATACGAGTGCAAGACGAGAAGTTAATGGATCGGAAACACCACGTAAGTTTTCCAAATTCAAACTTATATAACACTCGACCTTACCAGACCTTGAATGGATTGTTTTTTTGCAGCGGTTTTCACACGTGTAACAGGATCCCAACTCATTCTTCGACAGACAAAAGCATTATTCAAGAGGCAATTTGACTATACTATGGCTAAGAAATATGCTTTCGTTATTTTAGTAAGTATACGTCAATAATTATATAAGGGCTTTTTATAGCTTACACTCAAAAACATTCGCCTCATTACTAAGAGAAGGAAGAATTACAAGCCATTCTTACATTTACTATTATGTTTTTGTAACGATTTCGCAAATGATGATTCGAATGAAGAGTGGCTACAAGTTGGCTTTGATTATTTGTGGTTCTGTCCATCCCAAGAGATGTATTGTATTTAACTACATACATGATGATCTTCTTAAAACTTACCTTCTCTTTCTAGCACATCATTATGCCGTTCGTTCTTTGCACCAGTTTGACGCAAATCTTCAATATACTCGATAGTGAAAGAAACAAAGACCTGTCTTTGAACTTGGATATGTATTCTGAAACTGGGCTGAACAAAGCCATTTACAATATCAGAAGTCGCGGAACGGAAAAAGTTATGGCTACATTCAAATACACTTACCCTTTCTACACGTTTACGAACATAAAGGATATGCCTTGTTAGTATCCTGATTACATGGATGTAGGTAGTTTATGCGTAAATGTATGATGAGTAAGTGGTGGGGGCAGCGCTGTCAAGTCAGTATTGGCTTGCCGCTCATGTAGGACGGACGTGTTGTCAACGTTGTGTGCTGTGTATAATCAATGTACCCATGTGTAGTTGTTACTTAGTACCTATACTCATGGGTACCCATTACCATAGTAAGACGCTACAATCAATATACAACATTTTACGTTAACACTACTAGATTAGATCCGAGGCATTTGGCTATTGGTGTGTCGTCTTTGGAGGATGCAAGACGAGTTTCGCTGTGTAGAATTAAGTTTCTTCAGAGCGATTGCATCGTTTCTAAACTCTATGCTGGTAATATTACTTATATAAGTAAGTATGGCCCATATTTCTAGAGCATCATTGGTATTTGCAATAAAATCCAAGGACAGTTGGAACATTCCTTTGAAGAATGAAAAACACGTAAAAGTTGCTACAAACTTCATGATTGTGATAGCCACACTGTTAGCTAGTCCATATTTTAATTTTCAAACATTTCTTTCATTACAGTTGTTCATTCCCTAAATTTGGCATCCAAAATTGTCGGAAGGACCGTCTGGAACGAGTATGCGGTTGGCATAGCAATAAATGACACTTCAGCAATAGTTTTTTACATGCCAGGGCTGAAGCACAGTATACCAGTGGGATTAAACCTTTTAAGTAACGTCCTTTCCAACCAAAAGCTACCTTCCAGTCACGGAAAGACCATAGTAACAATGATTACAAATAACTGGCCTGTTCTCTCGAAGCCTTACCATGTGCCAAAAACGAAGATCAATTGCTCGCTTTTTGCTATTTTCAATATTTGTAGTAAGTTTTGAATCTTTAACATTTTGGGAATCATTCCTAAATTCTCGAGTTTCTTTTTATATATGACATACTTATTTATAAAAATACCGTAAAATTGTAAAAAAAGGAATGTATTTTCTACTTTCTTATATAAAAAGATCTTGATTTCAAAAATCCAATCAGGACGGTCAACGTAGACGTTTGTGTTGGTAACTAATCCTTTCAATGATGAGGAGTATTTTAATGAAGATGATTAATATATACACGGTGGACGAATTTGCGCGTTTATAAAAATAATCGAAAAGCGAACGTTTATAGCTAGTTCAGTATGTGGAAGATATGTTTGGTACGACGACTCTGCAACGAAAGAGTTCAGAACATCGACCTTGAAATCTTCCAGCACTGGTAGCAACAACGATCAGCGACTTAACCCTGCCGTGCAAGGAGCGACTGACGGTAGCTCGACACATCCACATCATGGCCGGCTGTTCACCGTTGCTGTACTGGCTGGTAACCTTCCTCTACCACATGGCTGGATACGTCTGCTTCTGCTGTACCGCCACTCTTGTTGCTGCTGCGTTCTTCGACAATGATCGCACTTTAGACGATAAGGGGGCATTGGGTAAGTGTTTTCTGTTGTCATTTAATGGGTTCTTCGAGCGCTGGAAGACAATATCATTAACGTGAACGTAAAAATATCGTAGAATATTTTGTATTTTTGCGAATATCCAGTTATCCAGGTATTATGTATGGCGCAAAGTTCTAACTGGATATTTGCAAAAAGATAAATAAAATCTAGGATATTTTTGCATTAACGGTAATAATATTGACTTCCAATGTTCAAAGAACTACCCTAATGTTTGTATCTTTGGTATTATAGTGATAACGGTTAGTGAAAATTTCTGTTTTTCGGCGATTTTCTTCCCATTGTTTAGTGTTTTTTGCTCTTCGTGATCAGGTGAACTATTTCCATACGTCATTCAGCTAATATTACCTACTATTTTATAATCCTTGTCTTTTTCTAAGACTTCCCAGTCTTACTTATTTAATATAGTAAGTATCAAATGAATATAGGTGAACTATTTCATTTCAGTTGCAATATTCGTAGTGGTAACTTTGAGTGGAATGAACACTTATGCCTTCATGTACTTCATCAGCTTCTGTTTTACCGAGAGGACAGCCAGTTTGCTGCTCGTTGGATTTGTCACCGTATTTGGTACGTTAATATGCACTTTGATCTCCCACAACTTAATCACCAACCAAATTTTTGGCGATACGGGTCACACGTTGGTTTAACACAAAACTCGATGAATTATAGCTACTTAGTTCATCACGGCCGGGATACAGTCGTAAGATTATTATAATCATCATCTCCCTTCCTCCCAGCATTATCCCGTTTTTCACAGGGTCCGCTTACCTAACCTGACGATTTGACAGGTCCGGTTTTTTAAAGAAGCGACTGCCTATCTGACCTTTCAACCCGCGAAGGGACAGGTTAGATGACAGGTTAGGTCATATACCCCCGTATAAGCATTTCTCGGGGATGTGGGTTTCCTCACGATGTGTTTCTTCACCGCTGAGCGCGTGATAATCATTTATGATCCAAGCATGAATTTGAAAACAAATTCGACAATCATTGGTTTAGGCCTGTGCTGGATTAGAACCTGCGACCTCATAATGAGAGGCTAGCGTTTTACCAACTGGGCTACCACGGCTGTATTTAACTAGATGTACGATGTGATGATTTCTGGACGTTTTTTAAACTCATACAAATTTGGTTCCAGGATTCCTAACACCAATTCTAATCTTGGCATTAGAAGATCTGAAAACCAGTTCTGAAGAGACGGTGTACAAGAAGATAATGAACCGAGTGGGTCTCTTCATTCCAGCATACATGTTCACAAAGGCACTCATAGAAGTGACGGATGTAGCCCGGTTCAACTCATTTTGCTCGAACAATATACACAAGTGCCCAAATTTAGTGTACTACTCAGAAGGATTCGATTCCAACATTTGTTGTAGTAAGTAACTACTTTAATCACCTACTGGTGCCGATTCCAGTACACACCATCTAATTTTAAGTCGTACCTGTCACTTTCTTATCCGCCGAAAAGGAAAGGGACGGGTAATAGACAGGCATAAAATTTATGGAACACTTTATGGTCAATTTTAGGCAGAAGCTTAAAAACCCTTCCAAAATTTTATATTGCCCAATAACCCAACATAATTAAGTTGGTAGCACACGGTCAAACGGATTACATATGAGCGAGAATATTTATTCCCTATTTTATTCGCCCGGGTTATTCATTCATTTTAAATTAATTAACAGTTGTCAATCATTCGTCTCTGTCTAGATTGAATATAAATTATATTAAGTCATCCCTTAAGCCTCGGCAACAATTAGGGTGGTATTAATAAACTAATCTCAGCTTCGAGACTGCTCTCAAGATCACGTCAATGTGACAGTTCTTATATAAAAACAGGGACTTGAGCGTGATCTTGAGGACAGTCTCAGCTGAGATTCGTTTATTAATACCACCCTTAACGCGCAACACGTAATGCCCGGAATGCTCAATATGTACGGCAACGTTGCACAACCGCGCAATGTTGCCAGCTGAAGCGCAACATGTCGCGCGGCTAGTTGTTTGTTTAGAGAGCATCGTTAGTTGAGCATCAATTGACAACATTTCAAATTTTTAAGCCGTGGTTTTTTTGTGCTATTTCGAAAATACTTGTTTAAATAGAAGACACGTATTTTTTATTTTCAAGATTTTTCCACTAGAAGTTACAAAAAATGTTTTTTTAAAAATTGGATTCTGCCATTGATAGAATGAAGGCAGTATACTGTAATGTACCTTTGCATGCGTATTTAAAACAAGTCGCAAACAAAGTGTCATGTTATGTATGACATTTACTTTTTTTATAATTTTTATGTAAAGGTCTGAACTTATTATGCCTTCCTCTTCTGACCTCGTGAATTTTTCAATATATTTCTATTATTACTGAATTATTATTGAAAAAATGTGTTTTGTGTAAATCATAGAAATATCTCGAAATGGTTTTCGATTTAAGGCACCTTAGTAAAAATGAAATGTTGTCAATTGTTGTCCAGTGGAGACGCGACGCGCAACAACACTAGTTCCTCTGGCGACATGTTGTCGATAACGGACGTGTATTACATGCATAGACAGACAACGTTGTTAAACATAAGTTCCGCGCAAACTTTCAACATGTTGTGCAACATGTCGCGCGCCAAATGTTGCTAAGTGGAAACACGGCTTTAACGTACGGAATAAAGAATAATAGGTACTAGGGCGCCGACCTCACCCCCTCTGGGTCTTATTTTAGTCTAAATGCCCGTAAGGCGCTAAGGAGTAAGAGGGAGCGCGCGCGAACTGTCTGTCTCGCTTGCACTTACGCGGTCATCCGGCTCACGGTAAAAAATATATATTGTATGGAGAGTCCGGGGCGTGGATTGTGTATATTGCACTTATATTCTTCTTATTTCACAGGCAAAGGAACCGAAACCGAAGGACCATTTAAATATTTCGCTTTCAGTGATTATGCTGCTGGTCAATCAATAGTGGTTATAGCTTTGCAAGTTATTAGTTTTTCGGTATGAATATTCTTAATTTACGTAAGAAATTCATTTTATCCATAAACCACAGACCAAATTTTTTACTGCATGGAAACTTCTTTTCTATCACCAGGTTTTGTTAACAAAAATCACATCCGAATATGATATTTCAAAAAGACGTTTTTATGTGGTTTTTACTATAAGCATAGAGTAAGGAATAATACAACAACTCTCTGCTCCCGACCACCGGCTGAGCTAGGTTTACCTCACCCCTCGGTCTTACTTTAGTCATCAATATAAAGGCGTCAGACGTCACACACACAGATGCGTGTGTACGATAACGTCAATGTGTATTGTCTGTGTAAAACGAGGTGTTTTCTATGAAGTGTCCGAGGTATGCAGGCAACGATATAATACACCTATTAAAGTTAATCCACTGATAATTCATTATAGGTTTTGGTTTTACTTATGGAATATGGAGTGTTCAATTACTTATGGAATGTGTTGGGTAATAATGTATGCAAAAGTACATATCCTCATAAAAGATTTTATTGCCCAAATGTGAAAGAGGAAACTGCGTATGTCACCAAAAGTTTTGAAAGAGGTAAGTTTTGAAATAATAATTCTACGTTAATCTGTCGGATTAACACTGGTAACTGTCTCCACTTCAATAAAGCCCGTTTACGAAAAAGCGCGCTTACTTGTGTTGGCGTAGCTAGGTTACTAAGGCGGGCAGGGATGTTATGCCTTGGACTCAATGAGGACTACGAACCACATAGGTACATTTTAACATTTTTTACTCATCTTTTGCAATGAAACACAACAACATAGTGTTTTCCCCTAAAGCTCCTAAGGCCGAGACACAATAGTCAAACAATGGGGTTGGGATTTTAAAAGAACATTCGAGAAAAGGTCACATTCTTAATTATGGTTACTTGACAGTTTTCGAATAAGATTTTTTAACGAAAACGCTTTCGCGTGAAAACGTGATCACACGTTGATCACGTGATATTTTCCCCAGTGACGTCACATTTCAATAAACAAAAAATGTGGAACATTCTTATTTTATAAAACTAATTATCTTAATAAAAATTACTATTAAAAATAATACTAATAAAAAGTTTATTTAGGAAAAATCTACGACTTACGTATACATTTACAACATTAAAATATACACACATTAATATTTAGTTGGAAAACATAAAGGCATATGGGTGCCGCAGCTACCAAAATAATAAGTACCGTTAAATCAAGAGGGAAACCACTGCCCTATTTTTCCCTAAAAAAGTAGCATTGAAAATGCTGCACCGACAAGAGCGTGGCTCTTAAATTGATGATGATGATGCCATAGATGGCATATTTAATATTTTATTGTTACAACTGTCGAGTAGCCAACTATACTTACTCTACTTAAATTACTCGTTATCATTAGTCAAATGCTAGATTTCAAAGGAAGTAGGTCAATGAAGGTAGTAGGTGAATGAAGTCAAGAGCAAACCCATCTTAATTTAAAAAAAAAGTAGATATAAAAAAAACTTTTTCATTTGTTTTACTGCACCTTAAGCCTAACTTGAAGACCAAAACTTGAGGCAGACAATGGTTTATCATTTGCCGCCTGATTCCCCCTCCTCCTCCAATATAAATAGCGTCTAATCTTACCAATGAGGGACTTTTCAGGCTTTGTTTCCAAAAAAAAAAGATGTCGCTGTTCAATGTTGCCTTCATTTAACCTTCTAATTTCATGAATAATAGACATAATCTTTTATCTTTGTTTTTGGATAAAAAAGATGACCCTTGCTATTACGCCCAAGCACAACACATCTTAAAGTCATTATTATTCTGATCAAAATAAAGAGAAACAATAAAAGTACCTAGCAACATAATTGTGTGGCGTATTACGCTCACGATATATTTAGATATATATCTATCGTAATAACGTACTTAATTACAATTAAAATAATTAAGTTCATTTTAATATTCATAACATAATAGAATAGAATAACTTTATTCCCAAAACAGTGCAGTACAATAGTAAAGAAGATAAAGATAAGTATACGAATCAAAAATACACTGCCAGGAAAATGGGACTGACTCAGCATGTTGTTGCGAAGGATAGTAGAAATACCACTCTTAGCAACACTGATATTCTGCCAGTACCAAAGTTACGCTTATAAATACTTTGAACTATCGTGCCAACAAAAAAGTGTCGAGATTTGCTTACAATAAATAAGAAAATAAGCAAATATAATTATGAAGAAAATATATGAATTAGGAATTATAGTCGTTTTGTTTCATTTTTGCCCAGAATATAAACAATATGGCCGCCAGTGACGTTTGTGACATAACTAAGGATGGGAAAGTTTTAGATTTCTATCTAAAGGAACTGATTCATTTATCTATTAAATTCATAAGACACATGTACAAATAAAACAACTTATTTTTAAATTTAATTGAATTCGTAGTGGTTCCAATGCTCTTAGTTCATTCCACTTACGTGAGTGAATCATTCATTATAAATTCAGATAGGTTTGGATGATAAATTAGTAGGACTGTCATGACATGATTTATAATCCCTAGACTTCGATCAAATTTTAGGTATAAGGTGCCTATTTTTTTTCTCATATTATAGAACGTAATGAATTATTAAAATGAATTTTTTTATCACAGGGCATAATCGTTTTCGAAACAATCTTCAAAAAATATTTAAAAAATAGCGGAATGTCTTATAAAACGTACATTTGACTCGGACCAAAAAAAAAAAAACGTTAATAATACGTTCTTCATTGTGTTCTGATTTGAGAAAGAAAAGTAGACACCGCGCCTTATAAAATCTGTTTAAAAGTCTACCTAACATGTCAGTCCTATAAATTTATCATCCACAACACCAATCTGAATATAATGAATGACTCACTCAATTTTGTGAAATGAACTATGAGCTAAATGCATTGAAAGCGCTACGAATACGATAAAATTTTAAAAAAAACGCTTGACAGATAACCTCACTTTTCTAGTGTTCCGAAAAAAAACATTAATTTGGTGTAATTTTGTGAATATTTCATAGTTTTTGCGTGTGACCGTAAAATATTGTTTATTTTATAGCTATATATGTCAGGTTAGTCGCGAAAAAGTAAAAAGATTGCGAGATTTCAGTGATTTTGTCGTTTGTTTACATTCTGGGCACAAATGAAACAAAATGACTTTAATTAACAATTACTTTACGTATATGCTTCTGCCATTACATTACCCGAGTAATGAGAAAATAGGTAATTATCACGTCAAATCTGAATAACGCCATCTATATTTTTTTTGAGAACTTAGACTGGAAAGTCCTTCATTGCCTTTGCTTTTAGTAAAACCCGGCAGATATGGAATACTACTAGTAGATAAAGCTTGGAAGGTGTATAGAGGTCTGTGTGGCAGACAGACGTTTGCAGTAAAAGGAGAAAGCTTTGCAATTAAAAAAGGTAAACTATACAATTTTTTTTTAAGTAGTATGTAGTTTTTAATAAAAAGAACATTTAAATAGGAAGTTAAGAAGGCAGGAACGGGTTCGGACTTAAAGTGCAAGTGCGGCACTGTTCCCCAAATGATGGAACATCTTACATCGTGTCCTGCGTCCCCGAACACCTGCACGCAGGAGAATCTGATGAGCGCTGCAGATAGAGCCATACTCTTTGCCAAGTTTTGGGCCGATACTATTTAGTTTGCCATCGACACGATTAGAAGAAGAATAGGAAGTTGTCAATAGTTTCAAACCCAGAGTGAAGAAAATAGAAAGGGTTTATAATATTTTTTATTGTTTGTAGGTTCTTTCCTTTACCTTCAAATAGTGGCAAAAAGGTGTAGAGCTCATTTAGCTTAGTTTATCTATGACAACATTTTTCGATCACCGAATGGTGTAGCCAACACCCTTAAGACGCGGATTTATGGATCTCTCTCTCTTTCTTTCTCTTTCTCTCTCTTTATGCTGAGCTGCGCTCTTGTCGGTGGAGTAATCGCCATTCCTCTCTTCTTCCCGCCAAATCCTTCACCTCCTGATACGACACGACCTACACCTTTTCTTTTGTTTCATAAATGTTCTCCTAGGTCCCTTCCTCTCTTCCCTTCAATTTTTCCGTCTATGATTTATGGATACAAGGAAAGAAATCGTTTGATCCAAGTGGATGTTCAGATTTATCAATTCTAGCGATACGCGACCTTAATAAACTTTGAAATGGAACACTTTTCTATGACAGAAATCTCTTAGATAACCCGATCCCTGACCATTTTCACTCTCGTTTTTATTGCTGGATCTTCATGGTGTGACTACCAACCTCAACAACCCTGGTGTCAGGGTTATTATTGAGCCGCCTAAGGCCCCTGACATGGCTCGTGTAACGACTACATACTTATATCAGTAAGTAGTAACCGGGACCAACAGCTTAACGTGCCTTCCGAAAGACGGGTCATTTTACGGTCGGACAATTAGGTGATCAGCGTGTAATGTCCTAACCAAACTAGGGACCACGAAGTTTTTTTTTTTCATATATAACCCGAGGGCTCCGGATCGTCCAACGCTCAACCACTGGACCATAGAGGCTGCTGGATGAAAACTACTCTTCTTCTTCTTTTCTTTTTTTTTCTTCTTATTGTTTTTTTGACTCTTAGCGATCCCAGATTAACACCAACAACAGTTATTATTTTCAGGAGAATGTTTCGGTATACTAGGTTTAAATGGAGCTGGAAAAACGACAACATTCAAATTAATTAGTAGGGAAGAATCTCTAACGTCGGGAAAGATATTCGTCGCCGGGCACTACTCAAAGACGCACAATGCCCAGGTACACCAAGATTTTATATCATTCATGACCATGCATGACTATGTACAGTCATGAGCAATATAATGTACCCACTTTAGGACTCTGTCGCACTAACATATTTGATATTTAGTGAGACTTACAGTTCGATTTGTCAAAAAAGTTAATGTGACATGGTACCAAAGTGTACATATTAATGTATACTATACATATTAATGCTCGTGACCGTATATGTCGTGGCCAGGGGTGTTAAAATGGCCACATCGAAGCAATTCATCTAAGAAAGCAGTATTGACACTTACTTTTATATGCGCAAATGTCAAATTGCAATATTGCCAAAGATGAATTGCTTTGATGTGGCCATTTTAACCCCCCTGATCGTAGAATTGATCATTTCATTATGTGTTCGAGCACATTATTTGCCTTCTTCTTCGTCGATGATTGCATATTGACCTAGGTCTGCCAACCATTGCTCAAATTAGCTTCAAACCGTTTTTTCGATTCTGCTCCGTACCACCCAAATCCCCTGGTAGTTGCGGCTTCCGAATACATCCCGCTCAGGGACGGTACCGAAAAGTATCGGCGTCGAACGTAATATACGACCCCGATGACCCGATTACTCTAGCCATAGAGGCGGCCAATCAGCTTGCGACACCAAACATTTCAGAACCCTGACACCGACCCGCCAGCATGGTCGACGATTTCCCTCATTCAGCGTTTATCGCTATCGACCCAGGGGTCGATTAATTCTTTCAAATATTCTTCCTATCAGACTGGGCACCGTCAGGCCTGTTGTCTTAAATGTTGTATCGGGTGAGAGCCTTCAGCGCTCCCCATTTGTCGGGTTAAGTAGTTAATACCATTTGCGGCAAATCAACAATAAGTCACGTAAAAAAAAATAGGTCTAGATTAGACTAATCACCAATCCTAGAGTTATTTTTGAGCCGCAAAAGGCATTAACATGGCTATAATATCATGAGTAATGCACTTAAGTAAATCGACGATTCAACAAAACGAGGAAGCATCTTACTTTTCAGATAAGATCATTTATCCTACAATGTTCTAAGCACATATTACGCTGTCCTCAGTACCTCCGTTCAATGGGGTACTGCCCTCAGTTCTGCGGTCTAGACGACTTCCGATCAGGGAATGCCAATATTCGTCTACTCCTCATTCTTCGAGGGTTAAAAGAAGAAGACGTGAAGAGAGAAACAGCTGCTTGGCTTGAAGTGGTTGGTGAGGAACTCTAAAATAATTTACACTCTTTAAAGTCGTACTGACACCCATACAATAGAAGACTAAAGACCGAGAGGGGGTGAGGTAAATGTTACTCAGCTGCTGGTGGGGAGCGGATAGTTGCCGTTCTACTACGTATTCCATGTAGAAATGTCGAGCCAACTGTGTTTGTGAAAACTGTACTTTTGAGCTCACTTTGGGTTGGTGTCTCAAAATCACTTTGTGAGCCCTGGTTTGGTACACATTTCAGGCCGATCACCCGATTGTCCGAAAGTAAGATGATCCGTACTTCGGAAGGCATATTAAGTCGTTGGTCCCAGTTACTACTTACTGATGTAAGTACGTACTCGTACGGCTCAATAATAACGCTAGGGTTCATGAGGTTGATAATCCACCTCATAACCCCACACTATGTTAGAAGAAATAGCCAAAGAAATATCGCTTTCAGGAATGACAAAGCACGCCCATCGCAAAGTCTGCGGCTACAGCGGTGGCATGGTGCGACGCTTGGCGACTGCATCAGCGCTCTGCGGCGATGCTCCTCTGTCGTTGTTGGACGAACCCACTGCTGGGGTGGACACGGCTGCGAGGAGGCTCGTGTGGGCTGCGCTCCAGCGGGGACTTAGCCACGGCCGCGCCATTGCTATGTCTTCGCACTGGTTAGTACGCTAATTGGAGTTGTAAGTGGTCTCGGGTTCAAATCCCGTTGCGGACATATCACAAAAATCACTTTGTGATCCCTAGTTTGGTTAGGACATTACAGGCTGATCACCTGATTGTCCGAAAGTAAGATGTTCCGTGCTTCGGAAAGCACGTTAAGCTGTTGGTTCCGGTTACTACTTATTGATGTAAGTAAGTAGTCGTTGTAAGTAAGTAGTCTTTGGCGGCTCAATAGTTACCCTGACACCAGGGTTGATGGGATCGGTAATCCACCTCACAACCCACACGCTAGAATAAATGGCTTACATTGTTTTAGTCTTCAAAACTAAGAAAAAGTAGTATGTCACTGGAATATCCTTTGGAATTCGGCTCGCCAACATGGTGGAAGTATTTGTGGGGATTTGTATGACATGTTAGGATGCTCCGAACGTTATCTGAGAGAATGTTTTTACAAAGGCTTCATTTATGTCGAACATACTGGAAGATTCTTTTGGTGTCTTCCATATTTAAATTTCCTCCTACACAACAGGCGATTCTCATTGTCACAGCGCACCGACGCGGTTGGCGGCGAAGCGGTCGGCAAGGTCGCATTGACATGTATGTGTCTGATGCTATGCACGAAAACAGCATAGGCGCGCGGTGCACCGTTTCAAAATTCGCGTCCGTAATAAGATATTTTCTGGTTGTCTTTTTAGTAGGGAACGTATCTCAAACCATCTCAGGTTTGTGGCAGAAAAATCAGCTCTATTTTTATTGCAGCATGGACGAAATGGAGCGACTATGCAAACGGGTGACAATACTGAGTGTTGGAGAAATGTCAGTGTTGGGAACACCGCAGGCCCTCAAGGAGAAATATGCGTCGGGGCACAGCATCGTGTTCAAACTACACGCGGATGTGGTGCAAAGTTGTGAGCACTTACACCCGGAACACTTCATACAAAACACATACATTGACACTACACATTGACGTTGTTGTACACTCACATCTGTATGTGTGACGTCTGACGCCATACGATTGTAGACTAATGTAACACCGAGGGGGTGAGGTAAACCTCAGCTCAGCCGCTGGTGGGGAGCGGAGAGTTGCCGTTCTGTACGTTGTATTATTACTTATTCTATGCCCGTATTCTGAGATGTTGAATCGACTCTTCCTTCACGGGACTCTGCCTTAGCTGAACATTTTGGTAATTTAAGTTGACATTCACGTCCTCGACTTGAGGACTTCTTCTTTTTCATCATACTGCCAACAAAGTGATACGAAAATAATGTCATCATGTCTTACTGGAGTAAACTCGAGTTATGGCTGAGGCGTCTTCTAAGAATATCGATTTGGAGAGTTCGTGGAAGACCTTGAGGTTGCCTAAGCTGAAGTCAGAGTCTAGGAAGGTTGGAGTCAACATCTTAGAATAACTGTGTCAGACTGACAGACGTAGACTTTTTTGCATAGGTACTGGGCATACGGCCTAGTAGTTAATGCTAATTGGGGCAAATCTACAATATGTCACGTCAAAAAAGCATAATGGGGCATGTGTCTAAATGCAGAAAAGCAGTAACTACTACTTTTTTCTCTATTTTCTTTAGGGTTAGGGATCTCTCCTAGGTCAACTTCGTTTTCGAATTCAAGTTTGTATATTATAATATGATTATCACGTGCTCAGTGGTGAAGGAAAACATCGTGAGGAAACCACATAATAGAGAAATACGTTTCGGAGATTTGTGACCTATCTGTATCGGACTGGTTTGGTTTTCCCTTCGGGTTGGAAGGTCAGACAGGCAGTCGCTTCTGTATAAAACCGGACCTGTCAAATCTTCAGGTTAGGTTAGGTTAGGACCCTGTGAAATTTGGATAACGCTAGGGAGATGATAGTAGGTATCTTCGTTATGTAATTATTTTGTTGTTTTTTTTTTTCAGTAACGGGCCCAGACAGGGTGCTTCATTTACAAAGAACTGTGGAACGAACGTTTAATTGTTCAATGAAAGATAGACATTTAGTACGTATCGACATACTTGTTGAAACGATCAACTTTATACAAGAAATTTGTTTTACACACACTAAACATTTATCGTACACGCGCATCTGTGTGTGTGATGTGCCGCCCATACGGTTGAAGACTAAAGTAAGACCAAGGGGGGTGAGGTAAACCTAGCTCAGACGCTGGTGGGGAGCGGAGAGTTGCCGTTCTGTACGTCGTAATGTTCCTTATTCTATGCCAGGCTATGCAATTAATCTATTAAGATACAATTTGAAATTTGCGCATATAAACGTAAGTGCGCAATGCAAACAAATGTCAAATAGCAATATTGCTTTTCTAGTTGAATTGCTTTGATCTGGCCTTGTTAACCCTCCTGGTATTATCTCCAGTCTTCGCTTGGCTTCTATTTCTATAACTACATATAACTACCCTATTAGATAGGGTACCTATTTGACTGGCCAGAACAGTGTGTATGCACGTATGTAGGCTGTGTATGGTTCAAAATGTTACTTTCAGACATCCCTACATTACCGCATCCACGAGAAGATGATGTACAGTGACATCTTCGACCGGATGGAGGCCGTGATGAGCGAGTTCAATGACCTCATCGAGGACTACTCCGTGTCAGACACCACCTTGGAAGACGTGTTCCTGCAGTTTGCGGCCGATGGCGACAGGACCCCTCCTATGTCGAGGAATTCCAGCGCTAAAGTAACGATGACTTTTTTATCCAGGGTGGTAGCACATCCCGGAGACTTCATACAAACAACCTTGATCTACACAGACACTACACATTGACATTATCGTACACGCGCTGTGTGTGTGACGTCTGATACCATACCTACGATTTAAGTCTAAACTACAAACGGCCTCCGTGGTCTAGTGGTTGAGCGTTGTACTCACGATCCGGAGGTCCCGGGTTCGAATCCCGGTGGGGACAAATCAGTTTGGTTAGGACTTTACAGGCTGAACATCTGATTGTCCAAAAGTAAGATGATCCGTGCTTCGCAAGCCACGTTAAGCCGTTGGTCCCGGTTATTACTTACTGATGTAAGTACGTAGTCGTTACATGAGTCATGTCAGGGGTCTATGGCGGCTCAATAATAACCCTGACACCAGGGTTGATGGGGTTGGTAATCTACCTCACAACCCTCACGACATAAGAAGAAGATAACATATCCTTTCCATTCTTTCAGGCTGAACGCGCAACGCAATCAACGATGAATTACAATTTGGATAGATAATTTAGTATTCTAATTATTTATTATAATTTACATTTTTAATTAATACAATATTTTAAGTCTACATCTTCCTTTTCTTCTTCAGCGTGTATTAACTACTTATTAAACTTTATTTCTTTAGGTACGATAGTTGGTAAGATATTTGAAAGACTCTTGCAGCCCGTACTGGCGAATAACTTCCAAATCAGCGACGCTCAGTTTGGTTTTCGTCCTGGGCTCTCAACGGATTCTGCGATCTTAAGTCTCAAATATACTGTTGACTATTATGTTAATAGGGATACATCAGTATACGCCTGTTTTTTGGACTTAAGTCGTGCGTTCGATCTCGTCAATTATGACGTGTTATGGAGCAAACTCGCTAGGTCCAACACTCCGAAAGAGGTCATTAATCTGTTTAGATTCTGGTACGAAAACCAAACCAACTGTGTGAGATGGGGCGACGTACTGTCTAGTGAGTATAGACTAGATTGTGGCGTACGCCAAGGGGGGCTGACGTCTCCGGACCTTTTTAATCTCTATGTCAACGACCTTATCGAGGAGCTGAGAGGCTCCGGTGTTGGTTGCCATATTGGGAACCTGTGCGTTAACAATCTGAGCTATGCTGATGACATGGTGCTTCTCAGCCCCTCGATAAACGGATTGCGAAAACTCCTAGCTGTCTGTGAAAGGTATTCAAAATTGCACGGTCTGTTGTACAATACCTTGAAGACAGAAATGCTGGTGTTTAAAGCTGGTAAAGGTCCGGCGACGGTTCCGCCGGTATTTCTGGATGGCTCGCCGGTGCGGGTTGTGGAGACTTTCAAATACTTGGGACATATCCTCACTGATAGTCTCAATGATGACGCGGACTTGGAGAGAGAGCGCCGGGCGCTTGCGGTCAGGTGTAATATGCTCGCGCGCAGGTTCGCACGTTGTTCGAATGAAGTGAAGGTCACTTTATTCAAAGCATTTTGCCAGTGTTTTTATTAATGTCAGCTTTGGATAAAGTACTCGAAAAAGTCGTACAACGTGCTTAGGGTTCAGTATAATGACGCTTTTCGTATTATAATGAAACTACCCCGATACTGCAGTGCATCGGGCATGTTCGCTGGCGCGCGAGTGCCTGACTTCTACTCCATTCTAAGAGCTAGAACTGCCTCCTTCTGGGACCGGCTCCGTAACAGCCAGAACGGTATCCTGATGACTATCAGTGAAGACTTCGCAAACCCTTTTGCGAAACATTGGACGTCCCTACATCGGCCTGGGAAAACATAAGAATAATAACATAATATTGTATTACCTATTTTATTTCATATTTTATATCATTTTATTGTATAATTTTATTTTACTCACTTCCGTGACCGGTTACCCACAAGGTATATTCTATGCCACAAGTCCAATTTTAGCGACAGCCAATCTAATCTAATAATTCTTCAGTTAAGTTGTAATTGTACCTTGGTGTAATAAAAAGGGTAATCATTTATACCCAAAAACAAAGATAAAAAATGCATAATATGTCTATATCCATGAAATTAGAAGTATAAACGAAGAAAAAATTTTACAACGCCATCTATCGTGTTTTTGGGGAACGCCGATTGGAAAGCCCTTCATTGACAACTAACGCAATGGTTACTCTGGTTCGCGGAGGCTCGTGTTCGTCTTTTAAGGTGATTCGTTTTCCATACAAAAGTTGATGCAGTGCTACAGGAAAACGGTTAGAGGAATATTGTTATAAAACCGATAAATAGTAATATTTTGGTGTATTATTTTCGCAAACTAACAAAAATTTAGGGTCCGAATACGAGAAGTACCATATTTCAGACCCTCAATTTTGATCAATTCTACATTTGTAGTGGTGCAGATTACAGTGTATTTGCTGAGCGTGTAGAGGTGTCAATGTTAGTTTGTGTGCGTGATAGTTTTTTTTTCTCTAAAGGCTTTGACTACTTGACAAGTGTAATAGAATGTCAGTGACAATTTATAAAGAGATTTTGTATGAAGAGAATAAATATAAATAAAAAACTAAAAATA
Source organism: Pectinophora gossypiella (assembly GCF_024362695.1). Classification (NCBI taxonomy): domain Eukaryota; kingdom Metazoa; phylum Arthropoda; class Insecta; order Lepidoptera; family Gelechiidae; genus Pectinophora; species Pectinophora gossypiella. Next base: position 2,310,580 of record NC_065420.1, on the reverse strand, counting down.
CTACAATCTGAGAAAAGGAATATTGGAAAAATATTTTTGTAATAACACATATTATTTAAACATTTTTAAATAATGGGTAAGTACCGTGTTTTAAAAGAGGACATATATTATAATAAAAAATCAATACATAAAATGAAATGGCTGTATGGGCATAGTTCCCTTTGCCTTACCCTTCGGGGAAAACCAAATTAAAAAAGAAGTTGTTGCATTTGCCGGCCTAAATAGTAGTATTTTATAATTAATTGTTTTTCCATCCAACATACAGATTTATTCATATTCTCTTTGCCGCGGACTTTTTGGTGGGACCGGGAACGGGAAGGTTGCTTTCTTCATTGAATAATCTAAATAATCAATACGAAGTAGTGTTTTGTGGTTAATGATCACATTCAGTTAGTCGGAAAACATTCCCGATAGTATCATTAAATCGGAATATTCAATAAACAAAGTGTACCTATCTATTTTCGCTTTGCGCCAACAAGCCGCTTACTTCGTTTGGGGTTCGGAGTAGGAGTCTGCTCCGAGGGTGGGGGCTTAGGTTTCATCATTTCATTAATCATCATCAAGAAAAAAAAAACACAAGACATGGCTGTATGGGCATAGTTCCCTTTGCCTTGCCCTTTGGGAAAATAAAATAAGATAAATTTTGAAATTCTTATGTATAATAAACAAACATCACAGACATCATGACAGATCTAAAACTAACGAAAATCTTTTTTCTATTTGACTTATTTATGAATTTTAATCAAGAAAACGTGATAATAAGTTCGACAGCAACCAGTTCAGGTCCCCGAAACAGCCCATTTCAGGCCGCGTATATATGGAAATACTACTTCAATACGTCCCAGCCTCGTCTTTTTTTAACGTCCTCGTTAAAAAAAGACGTCCTAACCTGAACTAACTAACCTAACAATGAACACCACGCGTAAATATATGTCCAGAAATGCGCTGCAAGTCGTCTGGACTGGGCGCGAAAACAACATAAAATTCGATTAGCTGCTAAGTGTCCCGCATGCTATCACCAGCTGTCACTGACATACGTATGAAGTCCCGCGGATTTTATTGGAACTAAATGACAAGTCATAATAATTATATGCGGATACTGCGACATCAGCGCCGTGCTTGCGGGACGTCCTGAAGCGCTATTACATCTTTCAAACGCGATGCGACAAAGTTTGAACCGACGCGATTTAGGAAAAATCTACCTTATTATTATTGTACTATGATCGTTATTTGTAAAATCATACAATACATATACACAATTCTTTATACACAATATAATTATTATGACATATTGTGGACTTTTCGGTAGACCTACAAAAAAGGAACAATTCAACCATACGTTGTTTTGTTATATCTCAATGGGCTCAGGCAGTGTTTTCGCCGAAAGCTCCAAGTCGGCTATATTTGTAACGATAATTATGTTTGACATTCATCATCATTTTTGAACCATTTTATACAAAAAAAATACTTGTATAAATTATATAAGTACCCTAAAGCACGCCCATGAATCACTCTACTAATTGGTGAAAACCGTATGAAAATCCGTTCAGTAGTTTTTTAGTTAGCCGCATGTTCACTGATGCGATTAATGCCTGTTAGAATTTTACAAAATAAAAAATACGGAAATTACGGAAGGTACTTAAGTGCAAAGTACATTATTGTATAATTATAATATTATTGGTAAAAGTGATACTTTTTGAAAATTCCGTAACAAATATACGGGTTCGCCAAATTCAATTGTAAAAAAAAATACAAAAAGTATAAACAATTAAAACATGCACTTGGGTTTGAACCGTGAACCTTAAGAATGGCGGCGACTGCTTTACCAAATGCGCCATTTAGAAGTTAGAAGTAGATTTCAAATTATGCATCTCTTTTAATAGCTAACCTAGTTTGCATGTGTGTGTGACAGCTTCGTGTTTGTACACAAAATGAAATGACACCAACTTTTGATGCAATGTTTCAATATGATATCTTCAGTAATTACTTCAAAATTGTAGCTTAACTTAAAGATAATGTATATAAGATTTCGCCACCTAACATTTCACTGGGTCAGAACTCAACACTAAACGAATAAATGGAAAAAAATACGAAAACTGCAGAAGTAACGCCATCTACTGACGCAGCGTTACCTAGCTGACTAAAACGCATCACCTTAAACCCATAGATTGAACCCAACATGATATAACCTATTTGGAGGACTGATAGGTACTGCCAATAACAACTGAAAAGAACATTTTTCTTTCTAATCTGTGCAATCTTGTCAACAAACCTGTATCCACCCTTGATCCACCCGAGGTTGGTTACGGGCTGAACAATATTTTCTTCCGAAATCGGTACTTAGTAGATATTATTAGTTATGGCTCGCAAACCTCCCGTATCTATTCAAGAGAACATAGAGACAAATGAAGAATTTGAAGAATATATCGAGAAGCATTCCAATGTATTGATTTGTAAGTATTTCTCTGACCATCATCCAAATTCAAATTCAAAAGTATCTTTATTCAATAGGTAACATAGTTACACTTTGAATCGTCATTTTTTACATAACGAACGTCTCATCCGCCTAAAACTACTGCAGCTTCTCACAACCCGTATAGCCGGGGAAAAGAAGCTGCAAGAAAAACCTCGGCACACGGCCCTAGACGTTCTTTAAAAAAAACCAAAATATTGTTATAAGTACAATTGAGTAATTTAGCTGCCTAATATCAGTTCTCAGACAGTTAATCCCATGCATTCATTATCTTCTAAATAATCACTAACCTTATAATTATAACCTTTTTGTAAAGTTTCTGTTTAACTACTGTCTTATCCCATCTGGCGTTATCCTGTTCTTTACAGGATCCGCTTACTAAAGATTTGGCAGGTCTGGCTTTAAAGACTAAGTACTTCCTGTCTGACCTTCCCATCCGAAGGGGAAACCAGCCCAATACAGGGCAACGCATTTTTCGGGAATGTGCGTTTCCTCACGAGGTTTTCCTTCACAACTGAGCAAAGAGTTTCTTTAACCGATGACTTTAGTTTTCATTTTCTTGTTAATGAAAGTACTTATGTTTAATATAAGTCTGGATATTTTTTAAGGTATGGAAGTATACTCTGAGTTTTGTGGTAACTGCTTGGCTACTGGTCAGGCTGTGAGGAAGGCGAAGCTTGAGATTGGAGGCGACAATATAGCAATGTGCAAGGTACAGTATACAACATACGGTCACGAGCATTAATATGTATACACTTTGGTACCATGTCACATTAACTTTTTTGACAAATTGAACTGTAAGTCTCACTAAATGTCAAATATGTTAGTGCGACAGAGTCCTAAAGTGGGTACATTATATTGCTCATGACTGTACATACAACTCACGCCAGTCTTAGAGGAATTGTGTCCTCGTTATAGATGTTTTTTTTTGACGTGACTTATCATAGATTTGCCGCCGATGGCATTAACTACTTGGCCGGACAATTGGGGAGCGCTGAAGGCTCTCACCCGGTACAACGTTTAAGACAACAGGCCTGAGGGTGCCCAGTTGGGCGCGAACCTCGGCTCAGGGATTCGTCTGAGAGTGGATCGATAGCGATACGCGCTGATTGAGGGAAATCGTCGACCACGCCGGCGTGGTCGGTATTGGGGTTCTTTATGGATGACAGGCTGATCCCTCATATAACGTTTGTACATACTTACATAAGATCACGTCTATTTCCCGTCAGTTCAGAGTAGACAGACATAGACCATGAAATTCCACTTGCTACGATCCTGACACCACTTTTGCTTCTTCGACTTTCATCGTCATCATCATCTTCTTCTTGATTAAAATGTATAAATAAGTAGTATGTGTGTTGAGGAGCTCGGTGGCGCAGCGGTAAACGCGCTCGGTCTGCGATTGTTGAAATTAAGCAACTTTCGCAAAGGCCAGTCATAGGATGGGTGACCACAAAAAAAAGTTTTCATCTCGAGCTCCTCCGTGCTTCGGAAGGCACGTTAAGCCGTTGGTCCCGGCTGCATTAGCAGTCGTTAATAACCATTAATCCGCACTGGGCCCGCGTGATGGTTTAAGGCCCGATCTCCCTATCCATCCATAGGGAAGGCCCGTGCCCCAGCAGTGGGGACGTTAATGGGCTGATGATGATGAAGTAGTATGTAAGTACGTTAAATAGAAAAAAGAAAATTATTATCGTCAGTTTCAGAGATCTGTCTTTCTTTAGCAATCGGGATTTCATAATATATCTTTGACCTAAGACACAGTCTCGTAACGGCCTCCGTGGTCCAGTGATTGAGTGTTCTGCTCACGATCCGGAGGTCCCAGATTCGAATCCCGGTGGGGATAAATCACTGATCCCTAGTTTGGTTAGGACATTGCAGGCTGATCACCTGATTGTCCAAAAGTACCTAAGATGATCCGTGCTTCGGAGGGCACGTTAAGCCGTTCGTCACGGTTACTACTTACTAATGTAAGTACGTAGTCGTTAGTTGAGTCACGTCAGGGGCCTTTGGCGGCTCAATATTAATCCTGACACCAGGGTTGATGAGGTTGGTCATCCAACTCACAACACACACGATAGAAGAAGAATCTGGGTCGCAGGAGGATAAGGGGTGAATGGCACAGCATGTTAATTCAAAAAAATTCAAATTCAAAATCTTTATTTTCAGACTATTTATTGTCCATAGATGTTAGTAACATAGTACTTAATCCTAATGTTAGTAGACTAATATTTAGTAGAAAATTAGAGTTGTGTAGCGGGAGGAGGTATGTGTGCGTGTAGTCGCAACCATCGCGCCATAAATGGCGACTCCCAGCAGCCTAACCTATGACCTGTGTTATTTCCAGGTGCAATGCGACAAAATAGACGCGTTGGAGAGATTCCAGAACAAAAGTGAGCCGATATTTCTCTTCTTGCAGGTCTGTAGTTCCTTTTTTTCACGAAACGGTTAATTCGGCCATCTTTGACGACACGATTTTATAACACACTGGAGCGGCCCGACCCGGCTACGCACGGGTGGATATTTATCTTTTAAGAGTAAATTTTAGTAGGGATCCCTATTTTTTCCTAGTAATAAATATAGCCTATGTTATTTAGGGATAATGAAGCATTCAAATGGTGAAATAATTTTTGAAATCTGTTCAGTAGTTATTGAGTTTCTTCATCATCATCATCATCAATTTAAGAGCCACGCTCGGTGTCGGTGCAGCATTTTCCATGGCGCTTTTGCCTTTCTTGAGTTTATTCAATACAAAAAAAAAATACCTACAAATAGTTCCTCTTTATAATATTACTTTAGATACCCCAAAAGATACGTCTTTAACCCAATTGGGATAGTCCAGAGGTTCATCCATCGCAAGATGAACTAAGTTACCCATATATCATCGAGCATTCTGTTAGACCAACATGGTGGTGAGCCGTATTGGAGTCTATAACGGTCGAGCCAACTGTGTTAGTGAAAATTAATAACTCATTGGTGCAAGTCCGGTACAGAGATTCGAACCGGCGCTTCCCGTTTGAAAAGCAAACCGTCGATCCACAGGACCGTATGACTACTTGTTTATTAACATACTTACATAATACATACATAAACTCACTCCTATTTTCCACCGGGGTAAGCAGAAACTATGGAATTCCATTTGCTTCGATCCTGACGCCCTTCTCTTACTTACTCCACATTCATCAATGGTTTCATACACGCACGCCGATTCAGAGTAGATTTCTAAAGACATCTCTAATTTGTTTAATAAGTATACGTCCTTCTAGGTCTTCCTCTGCCAGCCCTACCATCAACATTCGCTTTACTTGTGGATTAAAAAAGTAATAATTTCCCCAGAAAGGCAAATTAACCAAAGCCATGTTTGGCGCCAACGGTATCGAGCTGTGTCGCATCGTGGAAGAGGAATTGGGACTCATGAAGACCGAGCAAGACTTGGGTATAGAGGTGCCCAAGTACAACATTGGAGAGATGCTGCCTATGGAAGCTGTATGATTGTTATTGTCTTTTTCGCGTCGGTTTAATGACGATGCATAGATCGCAAGAATTTCGGATGAACAGGAGAAGGACATGTATAACTACAGAAACACTGGTTTTTAAAAGATGCGTTGCTGTTGCAGTTTCTTGTCATTTCTTCTCCTCAGCCATAAAACCTTGCGAAATGACGTAAATTCAAAAATGTTACATTGACCTTCAACAATTTTATCCATGATAATTACGTTGAATAAATGATTCTGATTTCTGATTACTAACGCGCAACGTGATAAAATATTGCCACGGTAATTTTATCGATTCCGACGATATAATTATGTCGTTTAGTTTATTGGTGCTAATATGTGAACCCAAATTAGTCATGTCGTTCTGTCAAATTACGAACAATACACGTGGGACGCATGTTAGGAAAAATAACAAACTTGATCGATTTCGACAAAATTTATTGCATAGATCGATAATTTTATGACGTTGCGTATAGTATGTTAGCTCTTAGCTCCACCTTAGACCACATCGCTGCTTTAGACCAGGCTGGATATGATCAAACGCCTCAAAAGCGGTGCCGTATGTTGCATTAAATTTGTCAACTGGCCAACTTAAGTTGACCATATTGTTGAAACGTCAACGTTTAATGATATATCAATCAACGTTTGGCCATGTCGTTAATGTAGACGGTGTCCATGCTATGTGGTGTAATAAAAATGTGAATAGTCGATTAATTTCTTAGGTTCAAAATTATGTAAGTAAGTACCTATTCGATATGGAAAAAATTACATTGATACATGAAATGATCAATTCTATTATCTGGCCACGACATATATACGCTTTGAAACCATGTCACATATAAACTTTTTTGACAAATTAAACCGTAATTCTCATTAAATGTCAAATATGGTAGTGCGACAGGGTTCTAAAGTGGGTACATGATATTGCTCATGACTGTACATGTGACAGGGTTCTAAGATGTGCAGGTACATGGTAGTGATTGTGACCGTGTTAAAACAACAGGAAAAGCAAGAAGAAGACCAGCGTAGAGACAGGGAGTACAGCGAGCAAGCACACAGGCTGCGCGTGCTAACGCTGGCTGCGCGTAAGGTTAGTGTTGAAACTACTCATATTTTCATACTTTTTTCTTATTTCTTTTTTTTTCTTTTTCTTTTCTTTTTTGTCTTTCTTTAGGAGCGTGTCTCGCGCCGACTAGCGGCCAACGTGAAGAGGCTCAACTTCATCATGTTCTGGCCGCAGCACCACCAGGCTCACTACGACTTGTATGAGAAGTGGGATATTGTCAGTAAGCACGGAGTTTTGTGCCTTCCTTATCTTTTAAATAGGATCTACTATTTCGTTCTAGCGCACCCTGAACACTTCAAACGGAAATTTTATTCTTACGGCGTGTCGCCGTAAGTGCGAACGAGACAGACAATCCGTGTACGCTCCCTCTTACTCCTTAGCGGCCTACGTTAGTCTAAAGTAAAACCCAGATTTTTTTGACGTGACTTATGTAGATTTGCCGCAGATGGCATTAACTACTTGGCCGGAGAAATGGGGAGCGCTGAAGGCTCTCACCCGGTACAACGTTTAAGACAACAGGCCTGCGGGTGCCCAGTTGGGCGCGAACGTCGGCTCAGGGCGTCGTCTGGGAGGAAAAATATTTGAAAGAATTAATCGACCCTAGTGGGTCGATAGCGATAAGCGCTGATTGAGGGAAATGGTCGACCACGCTGGCGGGAGTAACACCCAAAGGGAGTGGGTAAATCGTTTCGTCCTCTCCTTTCTCTTTTCTTTCCTTCTTACATAAGGTTGCCTATTTGTTTTCAACAGACATCCAAGTGGCTGCGAAGGACACCTTCCAGCTGACAGAAGACACGGCGAGAGAAGCTCTGTATATGAGCGACGTAGACCTGAATGAAGCGTGCATGCACTCCCTGCTGTCCGGAGAGGTGCTGGTGGTACTCTTCAAGATGTTTGACACTGATGACCGGGACTTCGTCAGTAAGTGCTGTTTTCGAACTTAAAGCTGTTACCAGACCAATCGATCGATAGTCGATGGCCGTAGATCGATGGTGGAATGGAATAGTCGATACGCCACCTGCAGCATTCAATCACACATAAACGCATAAACAGCCTATATACGTCCCACTGCTGGCACAGGCCTCCCCTCAATCAACCGGAGGAGGTATGGAGCATACTCCACCACGCTGCTCCAATGCGGGTTTGTGGAGGTGTTTTTACGGCTAATAGCCGGGACCAACGGCTTAACATGCCCTCCGAAGCACGAAATCATCTTACTTTTTAGGACAATCAGGTGATTCAAGCCTGAAAAGTCCTTACCAAACAAAGGACAGTCTCACAAACAACATTCCATGATATATATTTAAATACTTAGTGTGTTCACATGCCCGCTTTTTGCGAGGATCTTTTCCAATAAGATTGGTTACTTATACTTATAAGCCACATGCGAGCACATGAACAGTCCGAGTTGAAGCAGTCGCTGTAGCCGAAACCGGCTGGATCACATCATATTCCTTATTCTATGCTTATAGTCAAAAGTCACGAAAGCGCTTTTTTAAAATGTCATTCTGGGGTAAAAAGGCGACATCAAAGCAATAATAAAAAACATTGCTAATTTCACATTTGTTTACATTGCGCACTTACTTTTGTATCATCATCACTAATTTAAGAGCCACGCTCTTGGCAGTGTGGCATTCTCCATTCTTGCCTATCAAAGACCAATTCCTACAAGATAGTTTCTACAAGATCAATTACAGCTACCAGACTTATCGACCAACGTAGATTGATAGAATCGATCGATCTGTTAGTCGAACGGTATCCGTCGATAGTTTGACACGTTGACAGCCCAGTGACCCATATACGGGTCATGACGGACAGCTACATATGTCCGTGATCCATACATGGGTCACTAAGAAACGGTCAAGTATTGTGAAGTGTTAAGAATACATTTATTATTATTTACTTTTTTGAAAGGATGTATAAAAATTGTAGTAATATGCGGGACTTACAAGTCCAAACATTTTGTATGGGGACTGTCAACGTGTTAAAGCCACCAGACCAACTCTCTCTGGTCTAGTCTGGGGCCTAGAGCAACCCCATCAAAGATAAAAAAAGTGTTAGTGCGACAGAGTGCTAAAGTGGGTACATTATATTGCGTATGACTGTACACATATGGTGGTTATATTTGTATCGTACGACAGAACTGATGCGATACGCACTATACGAAGAGATACCGGTGCCTAAGGAGGACGTCCCTCCGGAGAAGCAGGTGCCCCCATTCCCCGCGTACGAGAGGTACGCCAGCATCAGCAAGACGGCCAGGGAGGTGCGCAGGGAGAGGTACGAAGCCAAGATGGCCAAGCTGGTAAGTTTTATTTATTCTTCTTTCATATGGGCTTATAGGGTTTCGATTATATACAGAGTGTTAGTAACGGATACTAAGAGGGATGATTCAGCACATTATTCTGAGTTAGTATCAAGTGGAATTTTCCATCGCAAAAGTATTGAATTAAAAATAACTTAAAAAAAACCAATAAAAGACATGAATTTTGAGACGGAAATTTCCACTTGATATTAACTCAGAATCATGGTCTGAATCATCCTCCTTAAAGTATTCGTTACGATGTCACTAAAACTCTGTATATTGATAAATGCACAAACGAAACATAAACAGGCTATATACATCCCAGTGCTGGGCACAGGCCTCCTCCTCAATCAACCGGAGCGAGCAATAGAGCATTCCACCACGCTGCTCCACTGCGGTTGTTCCGGCCAAGTAGTTAATGCCATTTGAGGCAAATCCACAAAAGTCACGTCAAAAAAAGTAAAAAAAAACAGTGCGATCGATAACAATTTCAAATTTTCCAGGCACAAGAGAAAGAGGAACGCGACAGACTGGCGAAGGAAACTGAGAGACTCGCAAGAGAGGCAGAGGAAGAACGGTTAAAGGAGGAGAAGCAAAGAGCTGATGATGAACGGATGGCCAGGCTAGCTGCCGGAGTTAGCTATCTTTTTTTCTTTTCTAGTTTCTTTCTTTTATTTATTTATTAGACTCACAAAACAACTTGGGAGTACAACACAAAAAATAGGTAAAAAAAATAATAATTTGAACACTGAGATATAATATTGTTTTGATATAATTGCATCAAATATTATTATGATACTACCTATATTGCTTCTCTTTATTTTAATAATGATTGGAAGATGTGTTGTGCCTGAGTGTAATATCATCATAAATTTAAGAGCCACTATCTTGTCGGTGAAGCATCCTCCATGCTACTTTTTTATAAAATAGGGCAGTGGTTTCCCTCTTGCCTGTCGCCCCGCAGTACTCTGTCTGACGCGAGTGGGATGGCGCCCAGAGTAGTCCATTTCAAAGCCGTATTAGGACTCCTGTTCGCTGCCCTCTGTCAGGTTCCAGGTTACAGTCCCTGTGATTTGCCCCTTCCGTCTTGCATTGTTGTACCGATGGCTCCCATCTCCGCCTCTGCAACCATTGAGGTCTTCACCCGTATTCCTGGGCAAGGGTTCTACGTTATATCCCGTTGACCAGTGGGGACTGTAATATATATTGTATAAATGATTCTGATTTCTGGTATCGGCGTCTATAACGGTCGAGGCAATTGTGTTACTGAAAACTGTCATCATCATCAATTTAACCACGCTCTTGTCGGTGTAGCATTTAAAAATACTCTCTATGCTACTTTTTTAGGGAAAAATAGGGTCGAAAACTGTACTTACGATAAATTAATAACTCATTGGAGTAAGTCCGGTACCGGGGTTCGAACCGTTGCTTCCCGTTTGAGAAGCAAGCCGTTGTGGCACAGAACTACAGTGAGTTCACATTAATACTTATTTACTACTATACTTATTGCGATACTTATCGTGTTGAAATTGTCAGTTACCAGCAGAACCGGACCCGTCAGAGGCGGCGGCAGCAGATGGCGCTGAAGGGGAAGGAGGTGAAGGCGGTGAAGGGGGCGAGAAGCCTGAAGGAGAAGGTATATTTCATTTTTACTTATTCGCTTACATTAAATATACAATAAACATTGCAGTCATAGTATAAAGAATAATACTTATAAGTAGTTATCTATATTTTATAATGGTATAAGTATTTTTTTACAATTATTACAACTATTACTAGAAGTTAAAAAACTTTCAAGAGCTGCCAGCTGTCCATCAAATAAAAATTAATACTGGCTGTACGGCTTTGCCTTTGCCTCAAGGGGACCTACCTAACTAGTCTTTGCCTAACTACCTACTTTAAAAAAAAATGTATTGTTGGCTCTGGCACCCGTATTCTCAGATGTCACTCAAGAGTTCCTCCACTCGACTCAACCTCGGTTGAGGATTTTTGGTATTCATAGTTGACATTTACGTCCTCGACTTATGGTTCTTCCTCACTGGAGGTGAGTAAAAATTGAGGAATGAACTGTCAAATGTAAGGTACCTCGTGACCAACCTTAAGGACTACTCAACGCTTGAAATCCGTGCGAACGCTTGTTGTGACGATACTTTTTATATTACAAACTTCGATTTTTGTTATTAAAATGAGTGATAGTGACTTATATAGTGACTTTGAAGAGTTTATGGATTATGTTTATGATAATCCTTACGATTATCCGGCGCGGAAATATATCAGAGACGCTCAAAACCCTTTGGAATGTTACGACGAAGAACAATTTCAAAAACGCTTTCGATTTAGGAAAGATACCGTTGTTCATATGATATTGCCACTGATTGGATTGCAATCAAATGTAACCAACAAAGGGTTACCTTTACCACCCATATTGCAACTACTCATAGCGTTAAGATTTTATGCTACAGGAAACTTCCAGGTAAGTTAGCCATTCAAGCATTTATATAATTACTTATCTACAGTTATAAAAAATATTTACCAAACTATTTCTGTTTCAACAGATTGTTTGCGGAGACCTGCATAAGATCAGTCAGCCAGTTGTATCTAAAATCGTGGCTAAGCTATCGAAAATATTAGCAATGAAAGTAGTTGAGTTTATCAAGTTCCCTGGAGCACACGAGAGAGCCAACGTGAAGAGAGCATTTTACCAACGTGCTCAATTCCCAGGGGTAATCGGGTGCATTGACTGCACTCACGTACCAATTAAAAATCCGAGTCGGGAAAATGGAGAACTTTTCAGAAATAGAAAGGGTGAGTTCTCTATAAATGTACAACTAATATGCGGGCCACAAATGTTGATTTACGACATTGTGGCGAGGTGGCCAGGATCTGCCCATGATTCCCGCATATTCAGCAACAGCCGTTGTAGTATGCGCTTTGAAGAAGGGGATTTAGTAGGTGCTGGCATACTTTTAGGGGACAGTGGATATGCACAGTCGTCTTACACGTATACTCCCGTGCTAAATCCACAAACACCAGATCAGGAGCGCTACAACAGATCCCATATCAGTACTAGAAATATTATAGAAAGGCTGAATGGTGTCCTGAAAAGAAGATTTGCTTGTTTAAGCAGGAAGCTTAAGAACAAAATAAAAAATGTCCCTAACATCATCGTGGCATGTGCTGTATTGCACAATATCAGTGTTAACACTAACCAAGAAATGCCAGAACCCTTGAGGTCAAGGATAGACCCACCAACACCTGTTCCAGACAATGAACGAGGTAGTATTATAAGAGCTAGTTTTATCGCAAGACATTTTAGTTAAGTATAATTTTGTTATGTTAGTTATGTTTCCTCAGCAAAAAGAACGCCTTTTGTACCACTTGCTTCTTGTATTTAAATAATAAAGAGTTACTGTATTGTATTATGTACTAGTTTAGTTTCTATCTAGATGTTAGATATGTATTAAATACCTATAATATTATGTTATAATTCATATAGAAAAAGTTCTTAGAAATATTCTTTAAGATTCCATTATTTGTATCATAGTTAAAATTAGTTATTGCTCCAAATACAAGGGATATGCTCAATAAAAAAAATGTAATAAAAACTATCAATTTATTTCTTTCTTTCCCTAGAAAGATGCAGCTCTGCTAGCTCTCGCTTAGCCCGGCTGCATAGCAGCAACTCCTGCGCACTTTCCTTTTCAAGGCGAGCTTTATGATATGTCTCCTCAGCTGCCTTTACGAGCCACTCCCGCTCTGCTATCCTCAATTTGTGTAGCTCCTCCTCCCTGTCCACTATCACCTGATATCTATCCTTTCGCAAGGTGAACTCCTGATTAATTACATGAGCCCGAATGTTCTTTGAAGCTGAAACGTAACAAGAAGATATGTTAAAACGCACGAAAGTTCACAGGCTTAATAAACACAGTTACTTATAATAAAAATATTTTTTAACCGATCCTTTTTACTACGAAGTGAATACGTTTAACTGGCTAATATAAAAAAAGGTCACCACAAGTGCTGACAGATGGCCATCACATTCACAGATGTGAATGTAAACAAAAGATAAGAAAGCTGTAAAAACTTTTGTGGACGGAGTTGGGTCGCGCAAGATCAGCATGGGGTTTCTAGGAATTTGTTACCAAAAATACATTAGAAATTATTTTAGTTACTTATAAAGCAGATTTTGTTCAACAATATTGCTATAATAAGAATACCTTGAGTTTGAGAAGGTGCTCCATAATCATGTTCTCTCAATCCAGTTGATGGTCGACGAGGTAGCTCTACTTGTGCCACAGGAACAGACTCTACAAATAAAAAATTCCAAATATGTTACTTAAATAAGGTTACATAAGTGTTCATTAAACACACCTCTTTCTTAAAATCTTTAAAATCTTCACACTGGTTTAGATTACTTGTAATAATAATCAAGCCTATAGTTTTGTTTAAATGTACTAGATAATCAACTTAAGAAAATATCTAAGAAAATACCTTGAATTAGAGAAGGTGGGTCATAATCGGAGAGACGAGACCCGGCTGATGGACGATATTGATTATCCATTATTTCAATATCAACTTCCACAGGAATAGCTTCTGCAAAAAAGGCAAAACATAATGTATTCTGCAAAAAAAAAATATGTTGTTTATTGTGTTAGAAATGGCAAAAAATATAGCTTAACTATTATACTTTGTATTTGGGATGGTCCTTCGCCAGGTGAGGTATTAGCGGGTGCTGCAGGGGCTGCAGGTGCAGGGAGATCGGGTACTGGGGCTAACATGTTGTGGTCCAACACCATATCTGGAATGAAAATGTTATCAATTGCTATAATTTTTACTTGCAAGAGCCACTCGGTGAAATTCTATTAACTTTCAACTGAACATAGAAAAGAGATATCAATAAAAACTATTTAGTAAGTGGAATAAGGTATGTATGTATATCCTGATAACTCACCACTATCACTATCAAACACGCCTTGTAGCTCTATATTTGTGGCATCCAAAAGAGCAGCATCAATAGCCTCCTGGGAGCCTTGAGAGGTACTAGCTGCATACAACCCACCTCCGGTCCTCATGCGTTCCCTTCCAAATTCAAATGAAAAAAAGAGAAGCTTAAAAATAACATTACTTACAGCATTGCACTGTGTTTTGTAACAATAGTAAATATTTACTTTTAAGAAAGTATATGATATTTTACCTTTTTTCTTGTGCTAGAAATTGTTTTCTTCTGGTTTTTAAATTGTCCCAACATTTTTTTAATTGTGCCTCTGTTCGCTAAAAGAAATCAAAGGTTTGTTTGTAAGTTTAATCAAAATCAGGAATGATATTAATATTATGTGCTACATTTAGGTACTTACTTTACTATTGGTCTCAATGGAGTTACATTCTTGTGTAAGGCGTACCCAAGCCATTTTTTTTACATTTGCATTTCCAGCCCCAATAGTTGCAGCAGAATTTAATTTATATTTCAAAACTAATTCCTGCAGACACACTTTTTCGTGTTCAGTGAAAGTTTGTCTTGTTGATCCGCTCGACATTTTGACTTGATAAACACTTTTACAAATCTAATAAACACTTTCACACTCCACAAAGTAGTTTGGGACGGATGATAACTTGCTCAGTGCAAAGTAGTCTGAAATTTGTGTTTGAAATAAACAAAGCCGGTACCGCGAAATCAACTGTCAAAGTCGATTTGACAATTTGTTTGACGTTTAAATGTTCCCATAAACTACAAACGTGACCACAGCCAACAGAATTCTATCATGCTGCCAACAAAATAATACGAAAACAATGACGTCATACCTCCACTCTTCCTCGCTGGAGGAAACCTCCGTTAAGGTTGAGGTGCCAACTAAGAATACCGATTTCAAGGAGATTTTGAGAATCCCTTAAGGTGGCCTTGGCTGAGGACCGAGTGAAGGCAGTTTTGAGTAAACATCTTAGAATACGGGTGTTAGTGTTGTGACATTAGCATTAGTGACGTGTTTCCGCGATCGATTTTGCTCGATTTAATATAATTATAAGTATCTTGTATAATAGTAAGGATGTACTGTACATAATATAATATCTGTTAAAGGTGCTGAAGGTGAAAAAGCTGAGACCGTAGTTACGGATGTGACCGATGCAACTGATACGACTATGCAAGAGGGAGAGCTCCCGCCTCCCGAAGGCGAATTCGCGGTGAGAAAAAGTTAAATAAATATTTCAAACATCGAATTTAACCTATATATTTTTTTTCTAAGCAACAGAATAGACCATTCACGTCGCCTTATAGTGAAAACCAACCTAAGCCTTTCTCCTTTCTCTTCGAAAAAAATCACATCAGATTTTTCAAAAAGGTGCTTCACGTAAGCAAGCTTTTACTATAGCGCAAGTTGTTATGTTAGCAAGTGTAAGTATGACAGAAAACATTTGCCGTTGAGGCGATGAGTCCATTTGGCCCAGAGACAAAAGTTTTATTAAGGATCTTTCGAAGCTTTCGGGCTGGCAGCTATTTTTGTGAAAGGGTTAGTTTAGCTGTTCAAAGGGGAAATGTTACCAGTCTTTTGGGCACTTTGCCTCGGTGTGATGCTTTGGAGAAGTTTTTCTATTTGTAAGGATTAGTATATTATTCTGTTTGTGGATTTTAATAAATGTCTAGGTGAAACTATTGCAACTTGGCTAAGTCCTCAGGATTTTTATAACTACTCTTCATAAAAAAGTTTGGTTAATGTTCCATAGAGTCTTCAAGATCTTTCAGGTTTTCACAAAGGAACAAAGACGACAGCTTCTGCTGTTGAAGGTCCGAGCAATCTGCAATTGTTTTAATGCGCTTTTTAAATCCAGGGCGAAGCATTACCGGAGGAATTCCACTCGGATATAACTATTGAGGATGAGGAGTACATTCCTCCGGGAGGTCTCTTCGTGCCCGGCCTCTACTCACCCCCCAACGACTTGGCGAAGGCCAATGGACTTAAGCTGTTCTTCCCTAAGGCAATCTCATATACCTATTTCTTCTTTTAATGTCTTGTGAAGTTCACCAACCTTCTAGACGTAACATAGAGTATTGGTTCATAGCATGCTATATTATGAACCAGCTATTAGCTACGCGATAAATAAACCAATTCCATTGGTTGAAAATCTCAAATATCGTGATATCTGGGTTCCTTATTATGGCTCGGTTAGGTCTAAATGGCTTTTACAGACGTAATCGGACCTAACGAACCCCGTAAAAACGGAATAACGCTAGGGAGATGGTGAACCAAATAAAAAACGGTCTCACAAATAGTTAATTAAGATTTTGCTGCGCCGCAATTTTATACAGTATAGCGACTGTTCACGTTGTTCGAGTTACATTGATGGAAATCAATAAAAAAATATATGTCACTTTTATTGTTTATTTTAAATTTGGGTTCCCTACAGCTTAAAGCACAAAATGGGAACACGAATATTTTCATGAATTTTCCGGTAGGAAATTCCACTTGATATCAAATCAGAATCATTGTCTGAATCAAATAACCCCCAAAGTTTTCGGCACGGTGTCACTAACACCCTGTTAAAGGTTTTTCCCAGAACATATTAACGTTTTCCTGTCGTGTGGGTTGTGAGATGGAATACTCGTACCAACCTCATCAACCCTGGCGTCAGGGTTATTTATTACTGAGCCGCCAAAGGCCCCTGACATGGCTCACGTTAAGCCGTTGGTCCCGGTTACTACTTACTGATGTAAGTATGTAGTTGTTACATATTAACTTATAAGTTTCTGTCGTTCCTGTCAACAGTACGTAAGCACATACTTCACGTTGGAGACGGAGCACTTGCCGCCACACGTGCTGGTGATGTTCACCATCGACAAGCGGTACGAGGCAATGGAAATCGCGAACCAGTTCGCCAGCGAGATCCTTAATGTAAACCCACTGACTTTTATTTAGAAGTTTTATTTTTAAATTAGGATTTTTCCCAAAATACTGAGTAGATTAGATTATACCTAATGACGTACCTTTCCCGGGAATGTTCCCAAGATGGAAAGTTGTTGCTTTTTAATTCATCTTCCTTGTACTCTGATCACATCTACCTGAAAGCTAGGTAATAAAGCCTCTTTACTGCCGGTAATTGGTCGGTATTTTTTTTCTTTTGCCCATTTGAGGGTCAGGCTAAGATCATAATACCATGCTGCCTAGTCTTCAGTACATTTCCTTTGCTGATTGGTCGGTAATGTTCCCACTTTGATTTTTTCTTTTTGCCCATTTAAAAGGCTAAGATCATAAGACCATGCTGCCTAGTGGGTACTTACCTACTGTGAATGGCACTAATATTTTACATAAGTAAGTAGATTTAATCGATTATTTTGTCCGCAGTTGGGTATATTTGTAGGTGACGACCCGTTCCAAGCGCAACACGTGGCGTACACAATTAGGCAATATGACAAGATGATCAGACTTCGAAAGCAGTAAGTTATCTTACAGTACAGTATTATACCTTCAGGCTATACAGGGTGTTATGGTGTGTGTGTATGTGGTATGTTACTACTTACTGATGTAACTATGTAGTCGTTACATGAGCCATGTTAGGGGCCTTTGGCGGCCCAATATTACCCTGACACCAGGTTTGATGAGGTTGGTAATCCACCTCACAACCAACACGATAGAAGAAGAGTGACACCGTAACGAATATTGAGGGGAATTATTGAAAATAATTAAAAAAATATATGAATTTTGCGACAGAACATTCTACTTGATATCAACTCAGAATCATGGCCTCAAAGTTTTCGTTACGATGTCACTAACACCCTGTATAATTTTGGACAAACTGAAAAAAGCAAAAATCATGTTATAAATTCCTACATTATACCGAATCGAATCCTTATTAGACCTCTTGGTCAATAAATTGTTTTCAAAACACAGTTGCTGAGGTTGATCATCCACCTCAGAACCTACACGAGAAAAAAGAAGATTTATTGTTTACTCTGTCCCCAGTTTAGACCGACTAGCCATAGCAGTGTCCCGTAAACGAAGCTTGCCTCTCCTGCAACTCGCTGGCCTCAACCCCATCTACATTAGCAGTGACATCTCGGCAGGAGAGAGAGACTGTTTGACTCTCTTTCCAGTGGGGTACGGGGATGACTACGTGGAGGAGGAGAGCGTTAAAGAAGAAGAGATTCAGGTAAGAAAGAGGCGAAAGGAGTGAGGTGGAGGGGGGTGGAGGTAAGGTAGAGGATTGAGCTTGTGTGTAGTGTGCTGTTTGCCTCGAACTGCGAACGCAATAACGATGATACGAACCTGACGACTGATTGGTTCAGCCTTAGTGGTGACCTTATAAGTACATAGAGGCAACCTCTTGATCGTCCTAAGCCCTACCATGGATCAGCGTTTTTCTTCCCCCTTTATCGTTATCGGGCAGAAGATAACTAAATCGCTGTGATTCGCTTCGCTTGCGCTAAAGTATTTTATTACAAAAAACCGATCATAATAAACGATTGCAACTTGGCTAGGTTCTCAGAAAAGAGCGTGATTTTTTAAATAATATATTTGAATAAAGAAAAGTTTTTGGTTAAATGTTATATTTTTCTCTTCGCAGGAGGCTGCGCCTGTAGCAGATGTAGTACAAGAGGAAGTAAGTAATATTATGCCCATGTCGCGAATCTCTTGTAATTTTGTTTAAGCACTTATACAAAATTATGGATGAACGTACCTACTTTAATTTATGTACAAAGCTTCAAGGAAAATAGAAGAACTGTAAAGTTATCTATGTATTTATAATATGTTACGTTATCTTTCAACCTTTCAATTTCAGCAAAAACCCCCAGAAGAAGTTGAGGAGGAAGAGGATGAAGAAGAAGTGTAGAATAACAAACCAGAGACACAAACTGGGAATAAGATTGTCGATCTGTAGGTATAACCTACCTTTTTGGCGTACTTGATCTATTTTGAAGCATTACGATCTTTGTACTTAATATTTAATTTTATTGTACTTTAATCATATTTTTTAATTTATTAAAGTAATCAAGTAACACTATTTGTTTGTTTAAAAAATAAAATAAATACAAATATAAATAAATGCATACTTGTCAAAATAACAGGGTCAAATTGACTATGGAACCCTAAAAAGCGATTTGGCTTTTAATCCTGCTTTTTGATCAGCGCACAACATGCAACACTATTCGGACTCGGATTCACTATACTCACTGAAATCGATATTATTGAACATAGGTACCTCCCTATGTTTTTTTGGCGGGAGACGGGAACGGGACAGTTGCTTTCTTCATTGAATAATCTAAATAATTAATACGAAGTGGTGTTTTGTGGTTAATGATCGCATTAAGTTAGTCGGAAGACATTCGCGAGTGTTATTATATTGGAGTATTCAATAAACAAAGTGTATCTGCCTATTTTCGCTTCGTGTCAGGAAGCCGCTTCATAACTCAAAAGTTTATGCGGACTTTTGAGTTAATTCGTTTGGGGTTCGGAGTAGGAGTCTACTCCGAGGGTGGGGGCTTAGGTTTCATCATCATCACCTTTCATCATTTCATCAATCATCAAGAAAAAAAATACGTAAGACATGGCTGTATGGGCATAGTTCCCTTTGCCTTACCCTTCGGGGAAAACTAAAACAAAAAAAAAAAAAGGTACCTCCCTATTGTCACTGTCCTGAGTCACTGTCCTTGGCTTTTTGGCGGGAGGCGGGAACGGGACGGTTGCTTTCTTCATTGAATAATCTAAATAATTAATACGAAGTGGTGTTTTGTGGTTAATGATCGCATTAAGTTAGTCGGAAGACATTCGCGAGTGTTATTATATTGGAGTATTCAATAAACAAAGTGTATCTGCCTATTTTCGCTTCGTGTCAGGAAGCCGCTTCATAACTCAAAAGTTTATGCGGACTTTTGAGTTAATTCGTTTGGGGTTCGGAGTAGGAGTCTACTCCGAGGGTGGGGGCTTAGGTTTCATCATCATCACCTTTCATCATTTCATTAATCATCAAGAAAAAAAATACGTCAGACATGGCTGTATGGGCATAGTTCCCTTTGCCTTACCCTTCGGGGAAAACCAAACCAAAAAAAAAAAAAATGTCACTGTCCTGTCAAACTGACAGTTCTCAGTCAGCTACTCCCATCGTTATGGAATATCCTATTCGACAAAAGAATGATTTGTATTGATTTGGCCGTCTATTACGGTAGTGTTTTAAATAACAACTTTCGTAAATAATAAAGAGTCCAGTAAAATATCTAATTAAATATTTGGTTCTAAACACTAACAACACTCCGCTCAGTGTCGTGATAACAATTTTAACAATGTTTCACAGTTATTTAAATCTCGAAAGTTTATTTAATGTATAACATATTTCGGATCAAGTTGAGCGAGTAGCTGTAGAATAAATGTTTTGGCAATGCCATGAGACAATAGACGTCGTATTAACTTGTGTGTATAGTACAATTTTAAGTGTTCGTTTCAAGTGAAATTTGTTGTGAAAACCTCCTAAAAATGCATGTTCTTTGGGTACTGATGTGGAAGCACATGACTGTGCGTATGAGAAGATTTATAGCGACCCCTTTCGAGTTGTTGTCGCCATGTCTTTTCTTCGTTTTATTATTTGCGTTCCGACAATATATAAATGTACCGAGTGACGTACTGTCGCGCATGTCACCAACACCTGCTACCAAGAATGTGTATTTCACAGTAAGTATAAACAGACCACTTTATCTTTGCATCAATTCTGCATGGTATGCTCTGAAAGTCTCCTGTCGAAACTGTTATATACATAATCAAACCCATGTTACCATCCAAATTCTAAATTAGGACAATTGTATGAAGTACGCCAAGTTTTGAATATCAACCATAGTGCAATGTAAATGTAGCATAATTTTGTCTCTAATATCTCAAACCCAGTCTGGGTTTGTATAAAAAATAATTTAAATGAAGTTTAGAATTGAATTCCTTAGAATTGAAAAGTTTATAGGAACAACACAGATATACCAGTTTGTATTTCTTTTCTAAGATGTGGGTTAGGAGGTCAATGACTGACTTCACCAACCTGACTTATTATAATGACTGTACTTTGAGTACCCACTCTTAAGATTTATTTGGATAAGAATTAATAATTCTTAAGTTAGAACTTTTGGTAGATAAATATGTAGAAAATGTATTTACTTGCAAGCTTCAGTTATGTTCTGCAGTATAGCTAATGAACAATTAAATAAATTGGATAATTTTGTTTTTTTTTTGTTTTGATTTGGACTTTTTTATTTCTTAACATGTTTTTCTTAATACCTACATTTTAACCTATGGCTAAAATGATAAAACCTGAAATATCAACTACAGTGTAAAATAACATAATATAGTAATAACTACTTGAATATAATCTGAAAGTAGGAATAACTATATGCGTGTTATAATTTAAATAACTAAAAATGTAGACTAAATGTTAAATGAACATCCTTCTATGCTTTTTGTAATTGTTTTGTAAAAAAAAAAATGATGTTATTGTCTCGTATTTGTGTGTGGCGTCCTTTTATAATAAACAATTTCTATTCTATTCTATTCTATTCTAAATGCTAACCATCTGCAAACTGTAATACCATTTTTTATTGCGAATAAATGACTATGAATTATGCTTAATTCTATAGTTTGATGGTCAAGGGAAGGTGTTAAGGTTTTAATTCTTTTCACTATGTCTGTAGTAAAGTTATCTAAAGAAAAGCCCTTCATCGAATAAAGCATTATTTTTAGTACATCTACCTTCCTACAGACAGAGACGTAGAATATTGGAAAAAGCTTGTGTTGGGTGGAAATGCTATTCACAAGTCAAAATAAAATGCAGTTTATTTATTTGTACACATAACATTACAATGTAACAGTATCACGCCTGTATACCTGAAAGGGTAGGCAGAGCTTTATGGTATGTATACATACCCACTCACTCCGGCTATGTTTAAACTTTGCTCCAAATGTACACAATAAAACATTATAACATGAAATGACAATGAAATGACTGAAAACCAGCGCTGGATGGCGCCATAACATGGCTCCATGGCAGCACAAGCTGAGCCATTTCCTTTTGCCCGTATTCGCAATATTCATAATTACTTAGTTTATGTTTGTGTCCTCTAACATGATGGACTAATGTTATGGGCGATAGGCTGATCCCTTATCACCATAAGGTTCATCATATCCAGCTTAAGACATTGTATCAACAGTGGCTGCAAGTTGTCTTTGATTACTTGTGGCTCTGCCCACCCCATTAGGGATAACGGTCGTGAGTTTATGTATGTATGTATGTACTTAGTTTATATAGCAAATGTAAATTGTTACTGGCAATAAATTTATTTTATTCTTATTCTATTTAACACATTTCTAGCATGTGGGTTGTGACGTGGAGTACCAACCCCATCAACCCGGTGTCAGGCTTATTATTGAGCTGCCAAAGGCTCCTGACATGGCTCATGCAACAACTATGTACTTACGTCAGTCAGTAGTAACCGGGACCAACGGCTTAACGTGCCTCCCGAAGCACGGATCAACTTACACACAACAAGTATATAGACATATGGGCAACTTTATCTCTAATTAAAGATTACGTTCAGCTGACCAGAATTTGTGTTATAACCTAACCTAAATATTAATATTGTATATTTTTTACCTACCTAGTATAATAAAAATTACTAAAATAGTTTTAAGAGCATCATAACTAACACTTTGTGGACTTAAGTTGTCTAAAAATAATCAATTTTTATTTTATTTATTTTATAAGAGGGATGAAGAACTAATGTTGTTTTTTCCTTTTGTTTCAAAGGAGGCGTTCTCTCTAGACCATACAATTGTGCCACCAATGATCCTATATACACCGGATACTCTGCTGGTTAACACTTTGATGGATGAAGTTGGGAAAAAATTGAGGTTAAACCGCATAGATAACTTTCCAAGTAAGTTTTATACTCCGCTTATACTGCAAGCCTCATAAGAACTTTATTTAAAAAATCATATTCAGTACTTCTATAGTAATATAACATAAACACTTCATATAATTCCTGTAATTGTTATCAGTCATTCTATGAACCAATCAATCAATCAATCAAAGATAACACGGTAATTTTCAGACATAGCATGTTTTTTTTTAAATCTAATTTTTATTAAGGCTTGAGCCACTCTTGGTGGTTATGCCAGCATAGTTTACAGCGTTTCAATTTCAATTTCAAAGCCTTTTATTTAACTAAACACAAGACAGGTTTACAATGATAAAATAAATAAATATAACTTAAGTACTAACAGTCCCCTGTGTAGCGTGTCCTTTCGACATAAAGGCCTCCTCTAGCGATTTCCATGTATCTCTATTTCTTCCTCTTCTTAGCCATAGTGGGCCCGCTATTTTCTTCAGATCGTCTGACCATCTTGGCATCTGTCGGCCTCTTTTCCTTTTGGCGTTGTTTCGTGGGGTCCAGTTACAGCGTTTAATGTTGATCAAATCATTAGTTTACAAAAGAATACCATTACAGCACCACACCGTGCTGTTCAGGGATTGTTATTCCTAAGACAGTTAGTTCAGGGATTGTTATTCCTCAGTACAGTATTTATATACAAGGTTTGCCATTACGGATAGGTACTGGATCTGCTAAGAAGCAACCAATCTCCATGTAGATTTTTGTGGAATAATTTCCTTCTAATCTCTTTGTTCTGGTCACACTCCGCCAAGAAATGCATAAGGACCTCGACAGTCTCACAGCGTGTAATTGGGCGAGTCCTTTTTCCTCATTAAAAAGTCATATTTATTAAGTGGCATGTGACCAGAACGAACTCTAAATGCCGAAATTAAAGTGCCCCTCGACAGACCAGCACCATCAAACCAAGGTTTGATGTTTGGTAGGTTTTGTATAGATCTATACCATATGCCTTTGTCTGCTGAGCGCTCTATAAAGTAATCTTGCCATTTTTGGTAACAAATAGTTCTGATATCTCGAAACTCGAGGAGCTCGGTGGCGCAGCGGTAAGCGCGCTCGGTCTGCGATCGTTGAAGTTAAGCAACTTTCGCAAAGGCCGGTCATAGGATGGGTGACCACAAAAAAAGTTTTCATCTCGAGCTCCTCCGTGCTTCGGAAGGCACGTTAAGCCGTTGGTCCCGGCTGCATTAGCAGTCGTTAATAACCATCAATCCGCACTGGGCCCGCGTGATGGTTTAAGGCCCGTTCTCCCTACGCGTATCCATCCATAGGGAAGGGAAGGCCCGTGCCTCTGCAGTGGGGACGTTAATGGGCTGATGATGATGATGATGACGATCTCGAAACAGTTCAGAGGCGTTTACATAGCACATCCCGACCACTACAAACTCCATCATTGGCAAGTCGATCTGCCATTTCGTTGCCTCTCAACCCTATATGAGATGGTAGCCATTGTAATGTAACGGATGAGCCAACTTTCTGGATGTCATGGACAATCCTAAAGATGTCATATGCTACCTGTGCACCTCGGCAGCTTGAGGAGATCAAAGCAGATCCATAAAAAGTAAAGAAAAAAAGATAGACCTTTGCCCCGTATTATCCAAACTGCACATTCTGTAATAACATTAATGTTTCAGCTACCTACGCAAGAGGATACTGTGCAGTCGCTAATATATCTGATCCAGCGATCGTCGATTTTATTGAGGACATGAAAGATGATGCTGCTGTTGTCATATTTAAGGTACCTATGCTTTTTTATTTATTAATTTCATGAGCCTACATTGTTTGAGGTTTGCGCTGTTATTATCATAAAACACATAATATCATGACCGGATCTACCTATGGGCTGATTGGGCTGCAGCCCAGGGCCCCGGGGTTACAAGGGGCCCCCAGATCCCGCTAAAAAGTAGACCATAATTTGAAAAAAAAAATGTCTGTCAAAATATTTTTTGCTATTAGTTGAGTATTAAGATAGGCCCCCAAGTAGTTTTAGCCCAGGGCCCCACAAATTCACGATCCGGCCATGCATAATACCGAGTTCTTCTGAGTTTGGTGCGAGTTCAGATGGTTCAGAAAATTCCTACATCAAATGTAGAAACAAGCGGCAAAGAAAGAGGGTAGACAGATATGTTTGCCCTTAGAAACTTATGGAACTACCAACTCCCCTCCAATTTCATCAATCGTCCCGTAATTAAAGCGGTAAGAACCCGGCAACGGGAACATAAAACCTACCAACTGTTCATAAAACCACGAATCCTATGCGAATAAACGATTTGATTTTTAACCCCCGACTCAAAGCATGGGGTGTTATAAGTTTGACGTGTCCTGTGTAAATGTGTATGTGTCTGTCTGTGGCATCGTAGCTCCCAAACGGATGATCCGATTTTAATGCGGCTTTTTTTGTTTGAAAGGTATATCAGTCGAGAGTGTTCTTAGCTATGTTTGGTGGAAATTGGTTCAGGTCTTCAAGGTCATTAAGTCGTTTGTTAAGTGTGATACGAATGTTACACGCTCAGTTTGCTTGCAAGCATATGTGGGATAAGTAATTTTTTTCTTTTTATAGGGTTTAGCATTTTTAACGTTTTGTCATAGTAATTGATTGATTGAGGGGTACTGATTTGATTATTATAATGTATTTAATATATTGCACCTCTTTTTATTCTTCCGCAGTTACTCTCATACTACCTCTGGGTTGGCTGGAAGAGATCTCTCTTAGAGATAAGTCCACCCTTGTAAACGTCCATTTCTTGTTTGTGATGTAACTAGTTGTTAAGTGCAATAAAGTATATTTATTTATTTATTTGAGTACTTTTTTTTTGGTCGGGGGTTTTTGATGTAATAACTCACCTACTCTGTGGGTAAAAACTTTCGTCTTATTATGACATTGTTTCCAGAATATGGACGGCGAAACGTGGCCTACAAAGTTGAACTACACCATACGGATGAAAGAGGACTTCATGACGCACATGTACGAAGCTCTCGACGAAGAGTTTGGCCGCCATCAGAGATTTGGTAAGTCTTTTTCTTTTGTTCGAAGACATACCTACAAAAGATTAGCGATTACTTAGAAGATATGAATGCATGGGATTAACTGTCTGGGAAACGATATTATGCAGCCAAGTACTGATTTGTATCACAATATTTTATGTTTTTTTTAACAACGTCTAGGACCAAGCCGTGGTAGCCCAGTTGGTAGACCGCTTGCCTCTCACTTTGAGGTCGCAGGTTCGAATCCAATACAGGCCTAAACCAATGATTGTCGAATTTGTTTTCTAATTTATGTTTGGATCGTGAATGATTATCACGTGCTTAGCGGTGGAGGAAAACATCGTGAGGAAACCCACATTCTCGAGAAATGCATTTTTGGAGGTATTTGACCTAACCTGTATTGGGCTGGTCTGGATGGGCTGGACAGGCAATCGCTTCTGTAAAAAACCGGACCTGTCAAATCTTCAGGTTAGATAAGGTGTGAAAAACGGGATAATGCTAGGGAGATTATAAACGTCTAGGACCCTGTGCCAACTTTTCCTCGGCTATACGCGTTGTGAGAAGCTGCAATAGACCTGTTTATACCTTCAGGCATAGAATAAATAAATAATACTTCTTATAGAACTCTCCGCCCCCCACCAATTCGTATCGAGCACTGAGCTAGGTTTACCTCACCCCCTCTGGGTCTTACTATAGTCCGTAAGCCGCTAAGGAGTAAGGGAGTGAGCGCGCACTGTCTGTCTTGCTCGTACGGTCACGAGCATCAATATGTATACACTTTGTTACCATGTCACATTAACTTTTTTGACAAACTGAACTGTAAGTCTCACTGAATGTCAAATGTGTTAGTGCGACAGAGTCCTAAAGTGGGTACATTATATTGCTCATGACTGTACTTACGTGGTAAGGCGGGTCACGATAAGAATGTCATATTTGTATCTTTGTTAATATGCAGCGTGGTTAACACGCTCGCCCCGGCTCGAGATTACTCTAGCCATAGAGGCAGCCAATCAGCTCGCGACACCAAACACTTCAGGACCCCGATACCGACCCCGCCGGCGTGGTCTACGATTTCCCTCATTCAGCGCTTATCGCTATATACCCACTAGGGTCGATTAATTCTTTCAAATATTTTTCCTCTCAGACGACGCCCTGAGCCGAGGTTCGCGTACAACTGGGCACCCTCAGGCCTGTTGTCTTAAACGTTGTACCGGGTGAGAGCCTTCAGCGCTCCCCATTTGTCCGACCAAGTAGTTAATGCCATCTGCGGCAAATCTACAATAAGTCACGTCAAAAAAAAAAAGCCCCGACTCGACAAGAGCTGCGGGTTCAAGTCCCGTCCGAGTCAGATTTTTTTCGATTTAATTTCCTCTTCGTGAGGTGCAACGTCACAAAGTCTCACAAAGTGATTTCGACAATGTCCCCATCGGGAATCGGACCCGGACCTCCAGATCGTGAGCCTAACGCTCTAACCACTAGACCACGGAGGCTGTCCTTTGTTTGGTAAGGACTTTTCAGGCTTGAATCACCTGATTGTCCGAAAAAGTAAGATGATTCCGTGCTTCGGAGGGCACGTCAAGCCGTTGGTCCCGGCTATTAGCCGTAAAAACACCTCCACCAACACGCATTGGAGCAGCGTGGTGGAGTATGCTCCACACCCCCTCCGGTTGATTGGGGGGACTGTGCTTAGCAGTGGGACGTATATAGGCTGTTTATGTTATGTTATGTTATGAGGTGCAACGTTGTTGTATGGTAAACAAAGTTAGGTAGAATATAATGAGTCGTGTGTTACATTAGCTTATCGTTATCATACCAACGTAACGATATGCTTTTGAAATATTCGTGTCGACCGCATTTGTTATCTACGCAAGGTACCTACTTATATCCAGTTTATTAATTAGAAATATTATTCTTTAAGCCTTAACCATAAAAAGAATAATACTACGTACAGAATGGACAGTCTCCGCCCCGCGCCAACTTTTGTCGGGCGCCGAACTGGATTTACCTCACCCCCTCTTTCTTTAGTCTAAATGGCCGTAAACCGCTAAGAAGTAAAGGGAACCTACGTGACATGACAACTTATTCAGAAGCTTATTTCGACGTTTATTTGCCGCATATGGCATTAACTACTTGGCCGGACAAATGGGGAGGGCTGAGGGCTTACCCGATAAAAAAGACGTCATCAATAAAAGTGATCAAACGTCCTCATATATACAAAAAATAGGGTAGTTTCCAACTAGTCAAATCAGTTACTTTTTATTAAAAGTTTTTATAAAACAGAACACGAAATGACTATGGAATTTGTACGAAAAAGTAACCTGTGACGTCATAGAAAAACGTGACAAAATGTCGTACTTATTATTACATTTTTCTTTACTAAAATTCATAACTAGAAAAAAGAATACGTTTTTTGTCACCTTTAGATCTGTGTTTATTTAGTGATCAGAATTTTATAATTTATTTTTGACCTAGGAAATTACCCATAAATAAAATTCGAAAATAAGTCAAACAGAATACTGAGATTGATTTTTGAACATCTTAGACTGGCTTCTATTTCTAGTCATTTTATAATTTGTCTCGGACTCAGTCAAGTACTCAATTGGAGTCATTTTTAGTGCCGCAATGTCCAACAAAAAACCTTCACCAATTAGTTTCAGTAGGTACTTCAAAATGGGCGCAACTAATCAACAATAGTGCTACGTTGAAGGTCGTTGTCTTTTTAATTTCATTTATTGCAATGACCATCGCAACCAGGTGCGGGGAAATGAGTGTCAGGATCGAAGCGAATCAAGTTCCAATACAATACAATACAAATACACTTTATTGCACCAAAATAAAAAGAAATAATTACAAAAAAGTCTCTTAACTAAGTACATGGCAAATGGCGGCCTTATCGCTTAAAGCGATTTCTTCCAGACAACCATAAGGTGAGGAAAAAATGTAAAAAAAATATTTAAAGATTGCGGGTACAAACTATAAGTACAACTTATTACCAATAAATACATGCAAATAAATATATAAAATACTTACAAAGGCAATACGCAATACGCGTTTAATAAATAATCTACTTCTTCTATCGTGTGGGTTGTGAGGTGGATTACCAAACCCATCTACCCTGGTGTCAGGGTTACTATTGAGCCGCCAAAGGCCCTTGACATGGCTCATGTAACGACTACTTACTTACATCAGTAAGTAACCGGGACTAACAGATTAACGTGCCTCTTAAGCACGGATCGTCTTACTTTCGGACAATCAGTTGATCAGCCTGTAATGTGCCTGTGCTATAAAGTACACTGTCGAAAATTATTTTGTGAGGCTATCCTTTGTTTGGCTTGGACATTGAAGGCTGAATCACATGGTTGTCCGGAAAAGTAAGAATATTCCGTACTTCGGAAGGCACACTCCGACATTGAGGGAGTACGGTCACGAGTACTAATATGTAAACACTTTGAAACCATGTCACATTAACTTTTTTGACAAATTAAACCGTAAGTCTCATTAAATATCAAATATGATAGTGCGACTGGGTTCTAACTGGGTACATGATATTGCTCGTGACTGTACCACAATGCTGATTGACACAGGACACAGCACACAGCTCCGCTCTGGTCCCGGCCTCAAAGCTTGTTGGGTGTCGTGTGCAAACGACACCAGTTTAATGCATACTGTTATTACGCCTCACATATCGTATGGCCTTGATACCAACTTTATAGTTCCCAGTAGATACTGTACGATGACCGGTTATTAAACTTTGTGACGTTTGTATTTCATGCCATTGTAATACTACTCATTATTATGTGACTAAACTGATGGCACTATAAAAAAGTAAAACAAACTAAAACCCAACTACGGAAAATTGCACCTTATAAAGTATGAAACAAGAATATATTTCTCCAAAATTCTTCCAAAGGACCGGTCTTCTTCTAACGTGTGGGTTGTGCGGTGGATTACCAACGTCATCAACCCTGGTGTTAGGGTTACAATTGAGCCGCCAAAGGCCCCTGACATGACTAATATAACGACTACGTACTTACATCAGTAAGTAGTAACCGGGACCTACTTAACGTGCCTTCCGAAGCACGGCCTCTGTGGTCCAGTGGTTGAGGGTTTGGCTCACGATCCGGAGGTCCTGGGTTCGAATCCCGGTGGGGACATATCACAAAAATTACTTTGTGGTCCCTAGTTTGGTTAGGACATTACAGGCTGATCACCTAATTGTCAGAAAGTAAGACGATCCGTGCTTCGGAAAGGACCGGTTACATCTGAACACACAGTTACTGAGAACTCGACCATTGTTTATCAGATGACTAACTTCCCAGAACCGCATTTCATGTAGCACAGATAAGACATACCAGACGTGCCGTTCAAAGAGTCCACTTAATGACAACATTGAGTTATTTATAGTAATACCATGGTGACATACATTAAATCACACATCATCACTAATTTAAGAGCCACACTCTTGTTGGTGTATTCTCCATGCTACTTTTTTAGGGGAAAATAGAAATTTGAAATGAAATGAAATTTATTCTGTGCATGGTATTTAGGTTACAAACAGCTGTTCTTTTTCATTGAGTATCACCAAATACTGCCTTTTCAGGCATACACACAGATTATTTAAAAACAATAACAAATAATAATATCAATTTTACAAATAATCTACACACTTAATACATGCTTTCAATTATACACTTAAAACCTGTTATTTGTAATCTAAATATTCTTTTACGCTGTAAAAGCATCTATCTGCAAGCCAGAGTTTAACTGCTACGCGAAACTTATTGAGTTTGCAGTCTTTGAAAGTATCCGATAATTTATTAAATGTGCAGTGGTTTCCCTCTTGCCTTCCGCCCCGCAGTATTCTGTCTGACGCGATTGGGATGGCGCCCAGAGTAGTCTATTTCAAAGCCGTACTAGGACTCCTGTCCTCTACCTGTGAATAGTACTGACAGTTACTGCAGCCCTCTGTCAGCTGCCAGGTTACAGTCCCTGTCACACACACATAACAACATTTTAAGGCTTTTCGGCGGGAAACGGGAACGGAACAGTTGCTTTCTTCATTGAGTAATCTAAATAATTAATACGAAGTGGTGTTTTGTGGTTAATGATCGCATTAAGTTAGTCGGAAGACATTCGCGAGTGTTATTATATTGGAGTATTCAATAAACAAAGTGTATCTGCCTATTTTCGCTTCGTGCCGGGAAGCCGCTTCATAACTCAAAAGTTTATGCGGACTTTTGAGTTAATTCGTTTGGGGTTCGGAGTAGGAGTCTACTCCGAGGGTGGGGGCTTAGGTATCATCATCTTTCATCATTTCATCAATCATCAAGAAAAAAAATACGTAAGACATGGCTGTATGGGCATAGTTCCCTTTGCCTTACCCTTCGGGGAAAACCAAAACAAAAAAAAAACAACATTTTAAGTATTGTTTTGTTTTTGTGTGTGACATCCTTTTATAATGAACAATATCTATTCTATTCATAACATAATATTTAACGGCCACCGTGGTCCAGTGGTTGAGCGTTGGGCTCACGATCCGGAGACCCCGGGTTCGAATCTCGGTGGGGACATATCACAAAAATCTCTTTGTGATCCCTAGTTTGGTTAGGACATTACAGGCTGATCAACTGATTGCCATAAAGTAAGATGATTCGTTCTTCGGCCGTTGGTCCCGGTTACTACTAACTGATATAAGTTCGTAATCGTTACATGAACCATGTTAAGGCCTTTGATTATCCAATAAGAAATCGGTACCGTAATTTCATAGCGTTTATCCGTGCTTCGGAAGGCACGTTGGTCCCGGTTAGTGCTTACGTAAGTACGTAGTCGTTACGTGGGTCATGTCAGGAGCCTTTGGCGGCGCAATAATAACACTGACACCAGGGTTGATGAGGTTGGTAATCCACCTCACAACCCACACCGTAACCGCTTTCGAGCCCTGCCTACCACAACAAACGACTTTCCCGTTCGTCTTTTCACAAAATAAATGTGCATTGTATTCTACTATTGCTTATGTGAAAATCAATGTTATGTTAATAATGTGATATAATTATGTTTGTAAAGGTGCGATTTACGAGACGTTCATGCGCCTGCAATGGGCCATAGACTCTAGCTACTTGAAGATTCGCTCCGGCAACGAAATAAACCAGGTATGTATCTCCGCCTTAACATTTAAATTCCAGTCTTCTTTAAACAAAAATCTTCAAATAAATTTGTAAAGGTTTACACGAAATAATCAATGAATTAGCGAACCTTCACAGAGTAGCTAATACAATCAAAGGAAGGAAGCGCCTTCCTACCGAGCGAAGGAAAAACAACAAAATCTTTGAAAGTCGCAAACTGAATTTTATTTTACATAACATAACATAAACTGCCTATATACGTCCCACTGCTGGGCACAGGCCTCCCCTCAATCAACCGGAGGGGGTATGGAGCATACTCCACCACGCTGCTCCACTGCGGGTTGGTGGAGGTGTTTTTACGGCTAATAGCCGGGACCAACGGCTTAACGTGCCCTCCGAAGCACGGAATCATCTTACTTTTTCGGACAATCAGGTGATTCAAGCCTGAAAAGTCCTTACCAAACAAAGGACAGTCTCACAGAGTGATTTC
Source organism: Pectinophora gossypiella (assembly GCF_024362695.1). Taxonomy (NCBI): domain Eukaryota; kingdom Metazoa; phylum Arthropoda; class Insecta; order Lepidoptera; family Gelechiidae; genus Pectinophora; species Pectinophora gossypiella. Next base: position 2,277,739 of record NC_065420.1, on the reverse strand, counting down.
GACAATGTCCCCATCGGGAATCGAACCCGGACCTCCAGATCGTGAGCCTAACGCTCTAACCACTAGACCACGGAGGCTGAATTTTATTTTAAAAAGAGAAAATGAAATCGGTAATTATGATCGATGTTTGGATAAGAATGATTATCATGTGCTCGACGGTGAAGGAGGTTTAGGCCAATTAGGCCCGTGCTGGGATATGAACCCGCGATATAAAATTAGGAATAATACTACGTATAGAACGGCAACCTCGAAGGACGTACACTGACCAAATTGGAGATGTCCTTAGAAAAGGTACAGTAAGATCTACTTTGACAAGTTAAGCAACATTCGCAAAGGCCGGTCATAGGATGGGTGACCACAAAAAAAAAAAGTTTTCATCTCGAGCTCCTCCGTGCTTCGGAAGGCACGTTAAGCCGTTGGTCCCGGCTGCATTAGCAGTCGTTAATAACCATCAATCCGCACTGGGCCCGCGTGATGGTTTAAGGCCCGATCTCCCTATCCATCCATAGGGAAGGCCCGTGCCCCAGCAGTGGGGACGTTAATGGGCTGATGATGATGATGAAGATCTACTTTGAACCGGCGTGCGTGTATGAAGCGATTGATGAATGTCGAGGAAGCAAGAGAAGTATGTCAGAATTCCATTGTCTCTGCTTACCCCTGTGGGAAATAGGCGTGAGTTTATGTATGTATATACGTTTAGTAGTTCAGGGGTTGTTTTGTGGATATTAGTATACAGAGTGTTAGTGACATCGTAACAAATACTCACACTCACAGATTCTGAGTTGATATCAAGTGGATTTGGCTAATTGTATGTACTTGTACAGGTTGTAAGTGACATCGTAACAAATACTGAGGGGTATGAGTCGGCTCATTATTTTGAGTTAATATCAAGTGGAATTTTCCATAGCAGAAGTATAGAATTGAAAATAATTTAAAAAATACATGAATTTTGCGACAGAAAATTCCATTTGATATTAACTCAGAATCATGCTCTGAGTCATCCCCCTCAGTATTCGTTACAATGTCACTAACACCCTGTATGAGTCTTGTATGTTTGTTCACAGACGATTACGCTCCAAGAATTCCCGTTCGTGGACACCCGCAGGAACCCAGGGGTGGTCCTCATATGCTCGTTGTTGGCAGCAATCTGCTTCCTGTCGCTGCTACTACCCTTCGTCCTGAACATGGTGCGGCTGCTTGAAGAAAGAGTTTCCGGAGTTCAGGTAAGGTTGTACGGCCCCTGTGGTTCAGAGGTCGAGCATTGGGCTCGGTTACAATCCCGGTGGGGACACGTTTTAGATTGGCTGTAACATTACCCACGTAATCTGGAGGTCTTCTTTTTACGTGCCCAAACCAACGAAGCCTGCTCTCTTGTAGCTTTTCGGAGATTTCGCTTACGCCGAGACTGCCGCGCACGTATTAGTTACGGATCTTATCGAGTCTCGTCACTCCGCACATCCACCGAAGCATGTGGCCTTTCGGAAATCAGAAATCATTTATTCGCTTAGGATAGGTAGGTTGAGGAGCTCGGTGGCGCAGCGGTTAGCGCGCTCGGTCTGCGATTGTTGAAGTATAGCAACTTTCGCAAAGGCCGGTCATAGGATGGGTGACCACAAAAAAAAAAGTTTTCATCTCAAGCTCCTCCGTGCTTCGGAAGGCACGCTAAGCCGTTGGTCCCGGCTGCATTAGCAGTCGTTAATAACCATCAATCCGCACTGGGCCCGCGTGATGGTTTAAGGCTCTCCCTATCCATCCATAGGGAAGGCCCGTGCCTCAGCAGTGGGGACGTTAATGGGCTGCTGATGATGAGGTAGGTACAAAGTCACAATATGGTATAAGGCAGTGTTACAGCATCTCTATCCTGCTAATTATTATTAGCATGCAGATGTCGAAAATTCAAAAATTCTCTTATACTATAAAAACGTAATTTAAAAGTCATAACTTTAGTGGGTCCGTTTTTAAATTTATCAGGTATCTTATTGTATACTTTTATGCACATGTTATGAGGACTTTCTAAACAAAGTGTAGTTTTTGTTGTCCCTTGCTAGTTCGTAAGTCCTTTGTAACTGTATTGTAGAAAATAAAATCATTTTCTTCAAACATACAGGAGCTAATAAAGATGGTGGGAGTATCCAACAATGCATTGGCGCTGTCGAACTTCCTGAACGCCGTGCCGTCAGGCCTGGTGTACTGCATCGTGGGGTCCATACTGCTGACTGTGTCAGACAACGCGTTCTTCCCGCTGTCTAACGGATTCCTCATCTGCGTATTGCTGGCCCTACATTTCTGCACCATCATCGCTCTGGCGTTCGTTTGCAGCTACATTATTAATAACCGTAAGTACAATTAATAGTCTAATAGTAGTAATAAACAAGTTAGTAGTCAACTAACTTAATTTTCTATATTTTTTTACCCATATTTGGAGGGACACCTCTCTAGGATTGGCTTTCACAGCCATGAAAGAAAGTGCATTTCTTCGAGGCAATGACGTCATAAATCGTCTGAAACAGACTTATAAGGCCAATGAGGGTAGCCTATAAAGTCAAGGTAACCCAGATGGTAGAACGCTTGCCTACCACTTTGAGGTCGCAGGTACGAATCCCAGCAACCTAAACCTAAACGATGTATGTCGAATTTGTTTTCGAATTCATGTTTGGATCATAAATGATTATCACGTGATCAGCGGTGAAGGAAAACATAGTGACCAATCACGTTGGTCTAACAGAAAGCTCCGTTAAGTGTGGGTATCTTATCATGGATGTACCTTTGACTACCCCAATTGGGATATAGTCGTGAGTTTGATCATCAATTTAAGAGCCACGCTCTTGTCGGTGCAGCATTTTCCATGCTACTTTTTAGGGAAAAATAGGGCAGTGGTTTCCCTCTTGCCTTCCGCCCCGCAGTACTCTGTCTGACGTAAGTGGGATGGAGCCCAGAGTAGTCTATTACAAAACCATACTAGGACTCCTGTCCTCCGCCTCTGAATAGTACTGACAGTTACTGCTGCCCTCTGTCAGGTTCCAGGTTACAGTCCCTATGACTTGCCCCTTCCGTCCTGCATTGCCGTACCGATGGCTCCCATCTTCGCCTCTGGAACTGTTGAGGTCTTCACCCGTATCCCTGGGCAAGGGTTCTACGTTATACCCCGTAGGTTTGGGTCCCTATTCGAACTCAGCCACCATCTCACTCCGGCCTACAGAAGTAAGAGGCGCCCACCCCCGGCATGGACGCGCTGTACAGGAATTGCCCCAGTGGAGGGCAGAGAAGATGACTCTGTCCCCCCTGGGGCCGGGTTAATGGTCTTGTATGGAACCAAGACCAAAGGAACCGTCGTGAGTGTTCATTGTATGTAGCTTCCATATCTCGGTCCTATGGAGCCTCGGACTTTTGGAAGGTGTGTGTGGGGCCGAATATTTTTACTAGCCCACTAATTATCACAACTTCCGTAGTCTAGTGGTTAGAGCGGGCTCACGATCTGGAAGTCTGGGTTCGATAATTCGATTCCCAATAGAGACATTGTCGAAATCACTTTGTGAAACTGGTCTTTTTTGGGCAAGGATATGGCAGGCTTGAGTCACCTAATTGTCCGATAAAGTAGTATGATTCCGTGCTTCGTAAAAAAATACCTCCATCAACCCGCAGGGGCAGCGTGGTGGAAAAAGTGGGTATGGTCCACACTCCGTCCGGTTAATTGTGGGTACTTATTCCATCTGGTGATGGATGTACCTTTGACTTGCTTATGTTATAAATAATAATTTATTTTCAGTTCAATACTCAGTTTCGTTGGCGACCGTGGCGTACATCTTCCTGTGGCTGCCCACCAGGCTTGCAAACCATTTCTTAACGCAGAAGACAACGTTCGAGCACGTAGCCACCAGCCTGTTGCCGCATCAGCCCGTGTACTGGTTCTGGACCCAGATGATGTACCACGAGGCCCATGGTAAGCCCAAAGCAGTCATTATCCACTCCCGACGTTCTGATTACTCTAGCCATAGACGCAGCCAATCAGCTCACGACACCGAACACTTCAGGATCCTGATACCGACCCCGGCGGCGTGGTCGACGATTTCCCTCAATCAGCGCTTATCGCTATCGACCCACTAGGGTCGATTAATTCTTTCAAATATTTTTCCTCTCAGACGACGCCCTGACCCGAGGTTTGCGCCCAACTGGGCACCCTCAGGCCTGTTGTCTTAAACGTTGTACCGGGTGAGAGCCTTCAGGGCTCCCCATTTGTCCGGCCAAGTTGTTAATGCCATCTGCGGCAAATCTACAGTAAGTCACGTCAAAAAAAATGTCCACTTAATAAACATCTATTCAATATGGAGCTAACGACCTCCGCGGTCCAGTGGTTGAGCGTTGAGCTCTCGATCCGGAAGTCCCGGGTTCGAATCCCGGTGGGGGCATACCACAAAAACCACTTTCTGATTCCTAGTTTGGTTAGGACATTACAGACTGATCACCTGATTGAGGCGTGGGTACTTAGTTCATCTTGCGAGGGATGTAGGTACAATCAAAGAGCAAAAGTTCAGTCATTGAGCCCAGCGAATTATTTTTAAACAAAAAATAATTATGAACCATTCGTTGTCATAATTATAAAATTTTTGTTTTTGTAGGTGGTTTTGGTCTATTACAGAAACGATATGTAACCAGGAGGCCTTAAGTGCAACCGGTTAATTTATTACTTTGGAAGAAACTGATTGGACTTTTACAGCTTATCGTACCTCTGACTACCCCAATTGGGACATAGGCGTATGTTACGTGAATGTTTATGTACCCCGAAATAAAAATAAACTTGCTTTACAAGTCAGTCGATTACATAAGATCACTAAGTCTTTTAAGGGGCAATGTATACGTTTTCACAATAAGATTCCCATTGACATTCAGAATTTGCATTTCAGCTGTTTTAAAACAGTAGTTAAACAGAAACTTTGCAAACAAGGTTATTATAAGGTTAGTGATTATTTAGAAGATATTAATGCATGGGATTAACTGTCTGAGAACTGATATTACGCTGCTAAATTACTCAATTGTATATTAATATTTTATGTTTTATTTTTTAAAGAATGTCTAGGACCCTGTGCCGAAGTTTTTCTTGCAGCTTCTTTTCCCCGGCTATACGGGTTGTGAGAAGCTGCAGTAGTTTTAGGCGGATGAGCCGTTCGTTATGTAAAAATTGAGGATTCAAAGCGTAACTATGTTACCAATTGAATAAAGATATTTTTGAATTTGAATACCTATATCGAAGTTTGTCCGAAATAAACGTTTTTTTTTTTTTTTTTAAATAAATAAATATTCTGATTTAACAGGTGAAGGGCTATCGTTATCCAACTTCTATATTTCGTACATGAACTCTCCGTCGGTCCTGGGCTGCTACATAGCTTTAATAGCGCAGACTGTCTTGTTCTTCCTGTTCGCCTGGTACCTGAGTATGGTGAGACCCGGAAGCTTCGGAGTCGCTCTGCCGTGGAACTTCGTTTGCAAGGTACGTGCAGTTGTGTTTTATGGGTAGTTCTAGAAAGGACTATGACCGTAACTGTATGAGACCCGTTCCTTCCAATATGTTATCGTATTTCATTAGTATCTTTAAAAAGATTACTAATTAGTTCTAATTTCAAATCCATGGGGTTTAGAAACAAAATTAATAAAAGTTTTGTCGAAAATCGAAATTGATTGAAACAATGTTGTGCCAGACGGTACCCAAAATCGTACTTATTTCGTACGTATTTCGAGAAAGACGCCATAGAACAAAAATATCAGCACAATAAGACGCTTCGAATGAGATATGTCTGGAATCTGTTGTTGTTGGTTTTGACTCATCTTCCTGTCTAATCCCATATTGACGGCCATAAATTTGTAAAGCCGGCCGCACTGTCGCACTTTGGAAGCGTTTTCGCACGAATTCGTACGAACACGCACGCATCAGTATACGCACGTATACGCACGTGCACGTAAAGCGTGCGACCGGCCCAATTGTTTCAACATTTTCTAGGTCAAAGATAAATAAATTACTAAAAGTCTAAATTTTATATAAAAAAAAAATTTGAACAAAAGAAAATATATAAATAGCAACGATAACTTCTTGTTTTGACGTTTAGTAAAAAGTAACTGATCTGAATAAATGGACACTACGTCACTGTTGAGTTATTGCAATGTAAGTCACGGGTTGGTCAAATATAAGTTTTAAAAACGGGTGCTTAGACGGCGAACTAATATGTATACACTTTGAAACCATGTCACATTAACTTTTTTGACAAATTAAACCGTAATTCTCGTTAAATGTCAAATATGATATTGCGACAGGGTTCTAAAGTGGGTACATGATATTGCTTCTTATACTTCGTATATCGTCATACAAATCAAATCAAATATACTTTATTGCACAGAATTAAATTTCAACAATCAGACATAACACATGAATACAGTACAATTTGGGCGGCCTTACTGCTCTAGCAAACAAAACATAAACACGACAAATGAACAAACAAACAAATGTAATATGATTGTACAGAAAAACAAACGATCATTTCAGAAGTCGTACTGGTCGAAGAAAGCGAAGAAAGTGGGCCCGGATTCTTTGTCGGACGCGACGGAGGCGCAGCCCATCTCCAAGGACCCGCTGTACTTCGAGACCCCACCGCAGGACGCCGAGGTCGGCATCAGGATACAAAATGTTACCAAGGTACGGTGTATATTATGTGAACCACTCAGGTTATCTTTGCGACATCATCACAGCACGCCCTCGCCGCCAAACTGGTGCTGCACGACAGATTTTTTTTTAAATAATACGAATACCGTTACCGGCTTAGAATACCGTCAGGCTGCACCTTCTGCGGGTTCAAATCGCGTCAGTCTGACTTTTAACATTTAAATATATAAAAAAATATTATGTGCATGTATTTGTGCGTATGTATTATACATAGAGGATGTTAATGACATCGTAACGAGTACTGAGGGGGATGATTTAGACCATGATTCTGAGTTAATATCAAGTGGAATCGCAAAATTCGCCATGAATTTTAGTGTTTTTTTTAATCATTTTCAGTTCCATACTTTTGTGACGGAAAATTCCACTTGATTTCAACTTAGAATCATCTAAAACATCCCTCAAAGTTTTCGTTACGATGTCACTAACACCCTGTATATATTTATTTATGTTGGTAGGATTACATATGTTTATTTTTGCTATTTATTATTATTTTTCTTTTTTTTATTGCACCATCCCGCGCTCCAGTGCATAAACTTTCACCCTAAGGTTGCCTGGCAACATTGCTGTTTAGTAACAAGGCCGCCTTTTGTGCCTATTTTATTCGTCTGCCTACATGTCGTGTTTATGTTTTTTGTGCAATAATGAATGATTTCCATTCCAGTCTATCAACTACTACTAGACTGGAAAATGGAAAATGCTACACCGACAAGAGAGTGGCTCTTAAATTGATGATGAATGAATGATTGATTGATTGGTATCAACAGATATTCGAGGACAAGAACGTGGCCCTGAACAACGTGTCTTTCGACGTGTATAAGAGTGAGATCACAGTGCTGCTCGGCCACAACGGCGCCGGGAAGACCACCCTCATGTCTGTTATTACAGGTAACCACTAAATCCATAACAGGCTACTTTATTTTTTCGTGTGGGTTGTTAGGTGGATTACCAACCTCATCAACCCTAGGTCAGGGTTACTATTTAACCGCCAGAATAAGAATTTCGAAATTCAAAATGATTGACGGTAAGAATGAAAGGCCAGTATGTGTAAAGTTTGTACTCTGCTACAGTTCGCGAGTATAGCTCAGTCAGAGGTGGCCGTCTATAATGGTCGAGACAACACATCATCATCATCATTTTAAGAGCCACGCTCTTTTCGGTGTAGCATTTTCCATTCCAGTCTATCAAAGGCCAATTCCTTGACTTCCCTATAAGACACGACGTTAACCTTTTCTTTAATCTGTTCCATGTAAGCTCTTCTTGGTCTTCCCCTTCCTCTCTTTCCTTCTAGCTTTCCTTCTATGATGTTTTTAATGAATTCGTCGTGTCTTATTAGGTGTCCAATCATCTTGCCTCTTCTGTCCTCAATAATTCTCAGTACAACAAGACACAACTGTGTGTGTGTCTGTGTTCTCGAGACAACTGTGTCAGTGAAAACTACACTTAACTCATTAGTGCAAGTCTGGTACCGGAGTTCAAACTGGCGCTCTCCGTTTGAAAAGCAAGCCGTTCTTCTATCGTGTGGGTGAGGTGGATTACCAACCTCATCAACCCTGGTGTCAGGGTTACTATTGAGCCGCCAAAGGCCCCTGACATGGCTCTAACAACTACTTACATCAGTAAGTAGTAACCGGGACCAACGGCTTAACGTGCCTTCCGAAGCACGGATCATCTTACTTTCGGACAATCAGGTGATCAGCCTGTAATGTTCTAACCAAACTAGGGATCAAAAAGTAATATTTGTGATATTTCCCCACCGGGATTTGAACCCGGGACCTCCGGATCGTGGGCCTAACGCTCAGCCACTGGACCACGGAGGCCGCTTGTCACCCTAGTCAAATGAGATACTTTTTACGAAACGTCAAAATGAATGTTTTCCTTTATTCCCATGCTGCACTATCCCGCTATATTACATAATATTAATTAAATATCTCACATACTTAAAGGTTGCCTGGAAGAGATTGCTACTTAGCAATAAGGCCGCCTATTGTACTCATTCTATTTCTCTATTGTTTTGTATTTTGTTTTTTCCTGTTTGTGCAATAAATAATAAAAAATAAATAAATAAATGAAATGCATTTATTTCTGGCAGGTTGTATATTGCAATATATTGCAATACAATTCGATTCCCAATGGGGTTCGATTCCCGATGGGGACATTGTCGAAATTACTTTGTGAGACTGTCCTTTGTTTGGTAAGGACTTTTCAGGCTTGAATCACCTGATTGTCCGAAAAAGTAAGATGATTCCGTGCTTCGGAGGGCACGTTAAGCCGTTGGTCCCGGCTATTAGCCGTAAAAACACCTCCACCAACCCGCATTGGAGCAGCGTGGTGGAGTATGCTCCGTACCCCCTCCAGTTGATTGAGGGGAGGCCTGTGCCCAGCAGTGGGACGTATATAGGCAGTTTATGTTATGTTATGTACAATAAAGTATTAATTGTTATGTGTATGTTGGCAGGCATGTACAGTGCAACGGACGGTCAGGTGTACGTGAACGGAGTGGACGTCACCGCGGATCCCGTCTCGGTGCGGAAACAGTTCGGCCTGTGCACGCAACACAACCTCTTCTTCCCGGACCTCACTGTCAACGAACACGTTGTCTTCTTCACCATGGTGAGTCTTTTATTCTCCTCCGGGGGTCCCGGGTTCGAATCCCGGTGGGGACATATCACAGAAATCACTTTGTGATCCCTAGTTTGATTAGGGCATTACAGGCTTATCACCTGATTGTCCAAAAAGTAAGATGATCCGTGCTTCGGAAGGCACGTTAAGCCGTTGGTCCCGGTTATTACTTACTGATGTAAGTAAGTAGTCGTTACATGAGCCATGTCAGGGGCCTTTGGCGGCTCAATAGTAACCCTGACACCAGGGTTGATGGGGTTAGTAATTTACCTCACAACCCACACGATAGAAGACATTTTTTATAATATTTCTTTTCATGGCAGTTGTCAGTTTCTCAATAAATTATGGCTGTTTATGCAGTGTGTCTTTTAAAGAACCCAATGTTACATGGTGTCAGAAGTGGGATGACACTACTTATACAGCCATACTTTACACTGGGTTCAAGATATGGGTGATAAAGGTGATTTACTTATTAATTATTTACGAAATAAATGATTGAATTGAATTACAGATAAAAGGAGGAACGTTCCGCGAGGCGAAAGGAACATCGTTCAAGCTGTTGTCCCGGCTTGGTCTTGAAGAGAAAGTGAACGCGAAGAGTTCAAGCCTGTCTGGTGGCATGAAAAGACGGCTGCAGCTGGCCTGTGCGCTGTGTGGCGGGTCACAGGTGCTCATACTGGACGAACCCACGTCCGGGCTCGACGTGGAGACCAGGAGGGAGCTGTGGGATCTGCTACTGGTATAGTATACGAGAGAGAACACACAAAAATCAGAAAAAAATACAACAGTTTTATTTGTTTTCTTCGTAGTCGTTACATGAACCATGTCAGGGGCCTTTGGTTTCAATAATAACCCTGACACCAAGGTTGATAAGGCTACTTTTTGTTTGCCTAACTCAAGATTTCGGATTTTAAATGATGTAAAAACCTACCCCTACAAAAGAAAAATCATCAAAATCTGACCTTGCCCTTGCAAATTAGAAGGAAACCCTTCATTGTCTCCGCTACAAGATACAAATATAGTTAGAATAAAAACCGCACAGAACCAATTGCTTTGTTTGGCTGTGGGAGTGGTGTTCGCTTCATAATTTACTATGTACTAAATACATATTAGCCAAAACTAAGATATCTTTCGAATAAGATGTTTAAATAAAAGTTTATTGAATTTACTTTTATTGCAATCGTGTCGTATGTCGACAGGCAGCATGTTGTCACCGAACTTGGTGACTCGTGGTATAAGATACCTTTTTTTTTAACGTTGGGAAATGCGTTACGTATACCACGCCGCCCGGGGGGAAGACGTGGTTATGTGGGACTCCCCGAGTGTCGCCACCCGGTATACCCACTAAAACCCAACGGTGTTCCTCCTTGCCGCCGTGTGGCGGGGATACGGCAACGCAATTGCCTTTCAACTGCTTTAAGACAGTAGTTAAACAAAAACTTAACAAAAAAGGTTATTATAAAGTTAGTGATTATTTAGAAGATATGAATGCATGGGATTAACTGTCTGAGAACTGATATTAGGCAGCTAAATTACTCAATTGTATACCAATATTTTATTTTTTTAAAGAACATCTAGGGCCCTGTGCCGAGGTTTTTCTTGCAGCTTCTTTTCCCCGGCTATACAGGTTGTGAGAAGCTGCAGTAGTTTTAGGCGGATGAGACGTTCGTTATGTAAAAATTGACGATTCAAAGTGTAACTATGTTACCTACTGAATAAAGATATTTTTGAATTTGAATTGCACACAACCGCGTGTGGTATAAGATACCTGCCCGTCCACATTGCCACGCGGACATGCCATGTGGCGTACGTGCAGTGTAGTGTAGTGTATCTGCAATATCTGCACGTTTCAGTCCCTGCGAGGCGAGCGAACAGTACTGCTAACAACACACTTTATGGAGGAGGCGGATGCCCTGGGCGACCGTGTGGTCGCGCTGCACTCCGGACAGCTCAAGTGCCACGCCACACCCATGTACCTCAAGAAAAACGTCGGTGAGTACAGTCATGAGCAATATAATGTACCCACTTTAGGACTCTGTCACACTAACATATTTGACATTTAGTGAGACTTACAGTTCAATTTGTCAAAAGTTAATGTGACATGGTACCAAAGTGTATACATATTAATGCTCGTGACCGTACATCTATTACCTACATGGTGTTAGTGACATCGTAACGAAAACTTTGAGGGATGATTCAGGCCATGATTCTGAGTTGATATCAAGTGGAATTTTCCGTCGCAAAAGTATGGAATTGAAAATAATTTCAAAAAATACGTAAATTTTCATGACTTTCACCACAGGAAATTCCACTTGATATCGACTCAGAATCACGTACTTTTATGTACCTGTACCTGGGGTGTAAGTGACATCGTAACAGATACTGAGAGGGATGATTCAGCTGATTATTCTGAGTTAATATCAAGTGGAATTTTCCATCGCAAAAGTATAGAATTGAAAATAATTTTAAAAATCTAAAATAAATATCATGAATTTTGCGACAGAAAATCCAATTTATTTACTTATCTTTCACAGGAACCGGCTACCGTCTCAGCCTGACAACGATCGGACAACCTAAAACCGAAGACATCACGAAAACAGTGACCGCAGTGGTCCCAGGAGCGACTATGAAGGAACACAGCCTAAATGCCATATCGTACAACCTACCATCCAGCGACAGCAACAAATTTCCTGAATTATTCACCAAATTAGAAGAAAAACGATCCGAGTTAGGGATCGACTCTATTGGCGTGGGTGTATCTACCCTCGAAGAAGTGTTTGTCAAGTAAGTGTTATTTTTATTTTATTTGGGAAGCTTACAGCTAAATTTGCAATGTTACATACTAACTTAATATCTAAAAGCATTAAGAAGCTTCCAAAGATATGTTTCTAAGACCTTATGCATGTGGAAAAAATCCTTAAAAATAAGAATATCTAAACAATAGAGGAAACGAAGTCTCTAACAAGTGCTTTTTTAGCACCTTGAACCCACGTGATAAGATAACAATTATCTGTTATACAAAAATGAATTCAAGCTCCTAAAGTATAATCAAGTGGTTTAGAGCCGGGATTCAAACCCGTGACACTAGGATGAAAGTCAGGCGCTCTCCAAACTGGGCTATCACGGATTCAATATGATTACCATGAACATCTGTTTCAGGTTATGCAGTGACGTGACTACAAACTTCGCTCAGGACCGAACTGACAGCGCTGCGCCAGGTAGATAGAATAGTTAGATTAAATCTTTATTTAGGTTGAATTAAACAACAAATACAAACTGAACAACTAATATAATGAGCGACTTTCCAAGCCAAATTCCCCAAAAAATATACAGAGTGTAAGTGACATCGTAACCAAAACATTGAGGGATGATTCAGACCATGATTCCGAGTTGATATCAAGTGGAATTTCCATCGTAAACGTATGGAACTGAAGATTATTTTAAAAAAACTGGTTATTCTACTCAATAATTCAACTCAGAATCATCCCCCTCAGTATTCGTTACGATGTCACTTGCACCCTGTATAGATGCCGATAAATATAATTCGTCACTGGAAAGGCAAAATTACATAAGCGCCAAAATATCCTAAAATAGTAGTCCTTCTTATGATATCTATTGCTAGACATAGAAATTAAAAAAAACAATGTAAACTTACGTTGACGTCATCTAAATTCGATAAATGGGTAAAAAGCTGTGATAAAAAACGAATAAAAAACGGCTTTTTGTTGAAATGGCATTTTGGCGCTTACGTAATTTTGCCTTTTCAGTGACGAATGTTTAACTCATAGATACATAAACTCACGTCTATTTCCCACCGGGGTAAGCAGAGACTATAGAATTCCATTTGCTTCTATCCTGGCATACTTCTCTTGCATAACTCATACGCGATAATTACCTATTTTCTTATTGCTCGGGAACATACTTATTCAAAAATACAGGGTGTTAGTGACATCGTAACGAAAACTTTGAGGGTTGATTCAGGCCATGATTCTGAGTTGATATCAAGTGGAATTTTCCGTCGCAAAAGTATGGAACGGAAAATAATTTAAATAAGTTCTAAAATTTTCATGACTTCTCCGAAAGGAAATTCCACTTGATATCGACTCAGAATCATGGTCTGAATCATCCCTCTGAGTATTCGTTACGATGTCACTAACACCCTGTATAATGTAACGGCAGAGGCTTATATAAATATAAATGTTGCTTGATATTTGAATCAGATTTGTATAGAATTGTTGTTACTATTGCTTCTCTATTTGGTTGGAAGATGTGTTGTGCCTGGTTGTAATAACAAGGGTTATCATTTAATACCCAAAAACAAACAAACATTGGAAATAAGTGGGTTTTTCTTTTCAGAACGAACGTACAAGCGGTTAGTAGGGTTCCCGCTATACTTCCGTCAGATGTTTGTGCTGATAAGGCGATTTTTCAAATACTTGTGGAGGAAGAAAGTCACCTTCGTTATTTTTGTAAGTTCTTATTAAGTAATTATAACTTAAAAACAACAGAATCAAATGGCCTACATACACTGCTAGGCACAGGCCTCCCCTCAAACGACCGGAAGGGCTATGGAGCATACTCCACCACGGATTGGTGGCGGTGTATATCATATCGATATAAAATGCCCTTGATTGTGAATTAGGCTATATCCGACTAATCAAATCGGTTACTTTTCACTAAACGTCAAAACTACTATGGACTGACTGAAAACTACCTTCAGTCGCATAATGTAATATCCGACGCAAAATAACCTTTCTCATAATGTACATTTCTCATAAAGTACCCTTCGCAAAACGTACATTTTGCCAGTTTTTCAAAAAGAGGCTTATTATTTGAATACCTTTAGTTGCATGAAAAACGTCAGGAAAGGTTCCGTTTAATAAACTTGCCGTGATGGTGAGAAATATTTAGCTAAACTACGAACAAGTAATAAAAATATTTTATGACCGTGTGGTTTATCAGAAACTGAGATATTTTGAAGGAATTATAAGGTTTAAAAAAACTCCACTCAGAAAGCGACAGTGTCCCACTCTCCCCCACTCGCATAGGGGAGCGAACGATCATCGATGGCTGATGGTGAACCACCACCGCCATTCTCACGCTCAGGACACTGCGCCACGCCTCATCAACGTGGAGTGTGGATTCTCACATAGTGTGAATCTCGTTTGAAGAGCTTACTATAGAAATGATCCTATGAAGTAAGGTCTTAACAAAATTCCCGAAAATCTCGAGGGTCATTATTCATTGAACAAATCTTAACACCGCGATGTAGAAAATGTAGCAAACGGAACAGCGGCATCTAGCGGATTTTTTTCGTACCACAATGTCGAACAGCTGCGTTTGTAGGTCACCAAATTGAGGTTATGTTTAGACTTATAAATACGCCGTGTCGAGACGATTGAAGGTCGTTTCTTAGTGTCAATGAATTATAGTTCATAGTCAAGGCAATTCTAATTATGTAGGCAACTCTATAATCAAATAAGTACTATGTTACGAACATGTAAATGTATTAATAGGGTGTTTTACTGCATCAGAGATAAATTATCTAATCTATATAGGAATATTAGCCAGTCTAAAATGATTAAAAATCAATCTTATTTTACTTTTCGACTTATTTTCGGATTTTATTTATGAATTAAGTAACAATGAGTACGACGTTTGACCGCTTTTATTTATGACGTCACAGGACAGAATTTCCATAGAAGCTTCAAAGAACTTTTGTTTTGACGTTTCGTAAAAAGTATCTCATTTGACTAGTCTGTCCGGCCAATTAGTTAATGCCATATGTGGCAAATCTACAATTGGTCTGGTCCATTAAAACGAGCAAGGAACTGACCGCATACTATATATTCTCCCAGACCAGCATAGAAACTAAAAAACTTAATAAAACATCGAAATTCTAAATCATTTAACCAACGTAATTATCAAAGATAAACTTGTTGAAGGTTTTACCCGGGTTGTGGCTAAGCAAGAAGTATGTATGTATACATATATATGTGTATGCACGTCTGTTCCTTCCTAACTTCTAAACCATTAATCAGAATTTAACAAAGGCGGTTATTAGAAGATCCTGTTAGTCTAACATAAAAAATCATAAACAGCCTATTTACTTTCCACTGTTGGGCTCAGGCCTCCCCTCAATCAACCGATATTGAGCTTTGTTTGGTAAGGAGACAGGCTTGAATCACCTGATTGTCCGAAAAAGTAAGATGATTCCGTGCTTCGGAAGGCACGTTAAGCCGTTGGTCCCGGCTGCATTAGCAGTCGTTAATAACCATCAATCCGCACTGGGCCCGCGTGATGGTTTAAGGCCCGATCTCACTATCCATCCACAGGGAAAGCCCGTGCCCCAGCAGTGGGGACGTTAGTGGGCTGATGATGCTGATGATCATGTATCCACTTTAGAACCCTGTCGCACTATCATATTTGACATTTAATGACACTTACGGTTTAATTTGCCAAAACAATAATGTGACATGGTATCAAAGTGTATACATATCTTCTTCTAGCTAGCGTGTGGGTTGTGAAGTGGATTACCAACCCCATCAACCCTGGTGTCAGGGTTACTATTGAACTGCCAAACGCCCCTGACATGGCTCATGTAACGACTACTAACTTGCATCAGTAAGTAGTAACCGGGAGCAACAGCTTAACGTGCCTTCCGAAGCACGGGTCAGGGTGGATGAGGTTGGTAATCCACCTCATAACCCACACGATAAGAAGATTATACTAATCTTATACACATACACAAACAATTACGGTTATATTTTTCTGTCAATGATATGCTTGCTTTTGTTATTATGGTTGTACTAACATTGTTCCTCGGCCACTTGAGATGGTACCCACTGGCGAAGATGTTGCCGCGTGTGGGGCTGACCTCGGCCGAGATCATCTTGAACGTCGTCGACTTGCCCGCGCCGTTCACGCCCAGAAGGCCGAAGCATTCACCTGTTTTATTGAAAGTATGATGACATAAAAAAGAAAACCTTTGTTACAGCAAATAATGTTGCCGATCTGTCTGATATTCATGTTCACGTACACGGTGACCCAAAAAGACGCCCCAAAGACCAAGAACAACGCTAGAGCAATGGATTTGGATTTGTACTCTGCGATGCCACAGAGACGTGTGCTGTTTAAAGTTGACAACGTTCCCACTCTTAGGACGCTCTCGGACACATACGACGAAGTCGCGTTTGAACCCACGCCCAATGTTGAACAAGGTAAGAATAGTTGGGATAAGAAGGCTTGAAGGGTCAAAATTTAAAATTCAAAAATATTTATTTTTCAAAATTGGCTTACAAAGTTAGCACTTTTTGAACGTCAAAAACTAAATTACATATTATGTAACTAGCTGTAAAACTACTACCACATCGGAATCTGTAACGCTGAGGGAAAGACGTGGCCAGAAAACCTCCCAGCACAGGGCCCTAGTCCTACTGTGTCATGTTTTCCTTTCTTTTTTTAAATCCAGTTTGTATTACATAATTAATAAAATTAAATACAATAGTATTCCAATTACAGTCGGTGGAAGGAAAGTGAAAAATATAGAGTCTATGTGACTTCTCTCTCTCTCTCTTTATTTAAGAGCTGCGCTCTTGTCGGTGGAGTAATCGCCATTACTCCATAGATAGGGCGTGTAGAACGGTGGTTGCCCCAATCGCCTTCCGTTCCGCAGTACACCGACCAATTTCTTAATCGGTGATGTTCTAGCTAGAGCCCTACCAGAATCCATTTCCTCGGCCTCCAACCAGTACTGATACCGCTGCTGCCCGGCATCAGGGGTGCGCATGAAGGGTTATAAGGGGTTAAATTTGATGAGGGACTTTTCAGGCTACGTTCCCCAAAAACAATATAGATGGCGCTGTACAGATTTAACTTGATAGTTACCTATTTTCTCATAATTATTCAAAAATATAATTTAATGACAGAGGCATTTAAAAATAATTGTTGCTTGATATTTTTACATATACATAAACTGCCTATATACGTCCCACTGCTGGGCACAGGCCTCCCCTCAATCAACCGGAGGGGGTATGGAGCATACTCCACCACGCTGCTCCACTGCGGGTTGGTGGAGGTGTTTTTACGGCTAATATCCGGGACCAACGGCTTAACGTGCCCTCCGAAGCACGGAATCATCTTACTTTTTCGGACAATCAGGTGATTCAAGCCTGAAAAGTCCTTACCAAACAAAGGACAGTCTCACAAAGTGATTTCGACAATGTCCCCATCGGGAATCGAACCCGGACCTCCAGATCGTGAGCCTAACGCTCTAACCACTAGACCACGGAGGCTGTTGTGTGGCTTGAAGGGTTATAAGGGGTTAAATTTAATGAGAGACTTTTCAGGCTACGTTCCCCAAAAACAATATAGATGGCGCTGTACAGATTTAACTTGATAATTACCTATTTTCTCATAATTATTCAAAAATATAATTTAATGACAGAGGCATTTAAAAATAATTGTTGCTTGATATTTTTAAATTATGCATTAAAATTCAGTTGCTATCTATATACCTATATATAGCAACTGAATTTTTTAATTTTAATATATATATATACATTGTTTGTTTGCCTGTCATTTTTTCGGCGGATAAAAAAACATGACATGACATGCATAACTTAAAATAAAATTAGATGGCGTCTGCAGGAATTAGCACCAATATCTTAATAAATAAATAAATCTTTTTTAGCCATAATACAAATTGGGGAGGAGAGTTTAGCGGAGTATGGCAAGTATCTGGTTGGTGTGGAACTGAACGAAACTGATGCTAAGGTAAGTACATAATACTGCCCACATAGTAACACATAAACATAACATACAAGAACTCACGCCGGTAATCCCTAATAAGGTGGGCAGAGCCCAGTGGCGGATTTACCAGTAGGCTGAGTAGGCTGAAAGGGCGGCAATTTGGCCCAAATTTTTTTTTGTGTTACAGAAGTAAAATAATAGATATTATATACACAAAGAAACAAGTGACAAGAGTTATAACATTTTAGTAATGCACAGTATACTGAACATTCTTACGTCTGTACGGGCTTCAACCGAACATATTTTGCTAACTTTGCGCCGTGTTTTTGGTAGCGCTGTGCACTCGACTATAATTAGTATCGAATTTCAGAGGTCAGTAGGGGCGGCAAAATTTGAATAGCCTACTGGCGGCAAATTTGTAAATCCGCCACTGGCAGAGCCCCAAGCACCTAAACTAACTGTTGGAGATGCCAATTTAATTGTAATTCAGTGGTAACACTTGCGTCATCAAAGGGCTAGCAATGGCGGCTTATAGGATTGAGCATACCTGGTTTCGATTTTTTTTTATTTATTAGATAGGTATACCAACAGTACACATATTGTAAAGTTATAAAATGCAAGTCGTAAATTAGTTCTAAAGTCACCGACATAGCTCGGAGAATTGCAAAGCTGAAGTGGCAGTGGGCAGGACACATAGCGAGGAGAACCGATGGCCGCTGGGGCGGAAAGGTTCTAGAATGGCGACCACGTGTCGGACGACGCTCAGTGGGTAGGCCCGCTACAAGGTGGACCGACGATCTAGTCAAGGTCGCGGGAAGCCGCTGGATACGGGCAGCGCAGGACCGATCGTCGTGGAGATCCTTGGGGGAGGCCTATGCCCAGCAGTGGGCGTCGTACGGCTGATGATGATGGTGATGATGAAATTATTTTTTGTATATGTGCTCCAATTACAGGTACACACAGCATTCACAATTACAACAACAAAACGTATTATCTAGGTGTATATATATAATTATATATAAATAAATACGTATAAAACTTAAACAGAAAATAACTTCTAAATTAAAACAGCCATAAATCTTCTTAGCCAACAAAGGAGTTAAATCTATAACATATACATGATATAGAACAAAAATAAGTATTGTTGGAAACAAAAGAATTAAAATTAAAAATGCAAATGCGAAAATGTACATTATGAATTTATAATGATACAGAGTTAGTAACATGCCTCAGTATCTTAGCTTTCAGTGTGTGAATGAAATCATGGAAAATGTCTACTATGTTGTTATACTATGAGTGGTTCTATATGTGTTATTCCTTATTCTATGTTATTCCTTATTATATATATTTTTAATGTGTAATGTATCTTCTTCTTCTTATCGTGTGGGTTATGAGGATTACCAACCTCATCAACCCTGGTGTCAGGGTTATTATTGAGCCGCCAAAGGCCCCTGACATGGCTCATGTAACGACTACTCACTTACATCAGTAAGTAGTAACCGGGACCAACGGCTTAACGTGCCTTCTGAAGCACCGATCATCTTACTTTCGGACAATCTGGTGATCAGCCAGTAATGTCCTAACCAAACTAGAGATCACAAAGTAATTTTTGTGATATGTCCCCACCGGCAATCGAACCCGGGACCTCCGGATCGTGAGCGCAACGCTCAACCACTGGACCACGGAGGTCGTTATGTGTAATGTATGATACCTAATGAATTATTCTACTAGTAGAATGTAACCTAGATTATAGACGACATAAAATATGTACAGATATAGTGACTAGGATTGAGAAGGGAATGTTAGGTTGGTTTGGACACGTAGAGCGGATGAAGGATAATAGGATTGCAAAAGCGGTATATAAAGCGAAAGTTGATGGTAGGGCTGGCAGAGGAAGACCGAGAAGGACTTATGATGACCAAATTGGAGATGTCCTTAGAAAAGGTTCAATACGATCTACTCTGAACCGGCGTGCGTGTATGAAGCGATTGATGAATGTGGAGGAAGCAAGAGAAGTGTGTCAGGATCGAAGCAAATGGAATTCTATAGTCTCTGCTTACCCCGGTGGGAAATAGGCGTGAGTTTATGTATGTATGTGTTCGTTCCGCTGTTGTGGAGAGTGGTCGTGTTGTGATTCTTGTTAAGAATTTATTAGTGAAATTTGATTTCAAAATTTGTGATTGGTGGAATTATGTGAGGATTGATTCCTTTTTACTCATGCAGGATCCTTACCTGTAGTTTCCGCCCACTGGGCGGTCTTAGAAAGAGATCAACATATTTTTGAGTGTTTTTGCTGGATTTGAGCCGGCGTCCGCTGCGCGGGAGGCGAGCGCGCTGCCGCGACGCTAACGAGTCACGCAACAAGGCGACGAAATAACCGGTCTGCTTCGGCGCTTAGGCGTCTGACGTCACGATTATTACTAAGCTTAACAAATATTTTGCAAGCATCGTTGGTTCCGCACCTATGCTGATTTTTTGGTGATTGGTTAATTCTATTTATTTTTTATTTTGCTAACTAAATATTGCAAAAGACAATATGAATTGTGCTGGCTGTACTAACGAAATTAATTTGAGAAAACCAATAGTTTGTAGCCAATGTGGGCAGGCTTATTGCTTAGAATGTGCTAATGTCTCCGAAAAGCGTTACTACAACACTTTCAATGAAGAACATAGACAGCGATGGAAGTGCCCCATTTGTATCTGCAAACAACCTAAAATGGATAACACCAACACTCCAGTGAGAACTCGAGATGCTAGCCCGACCCAAACTGATGTACAATTTTCTACGCAAAATATAACAACTACGCGAGGAACGCAGTCAAAGATTATAAACTCCCCTGTTGAAAATTCGTACCTGGATGACTCGATTCACTCACTCGCACTTCGGGAAGTGATACGAGAGGAATTTGCAAAGCTGACTGATTCGGTTACCCAAAAAATTGCACAAAGTCTTGAAGCGGTAATGAAAAATACTTTTGCTGAATTGACTAATAAGATAGCTAGTTTGGAGGTAAGACTGAAGACGTTGGAAAACGACAAGCCGTATTCAAAGACATTGGAAAATGATGGTAAACGCACGCCGAGTAACGTTCCACCTATTTCTCAGCCTGCAAATTCAGTCTTAAAGACTAATACGAAGCAACCCAAATCATATAAAAGCGTGGTAGTACAAGCCACTATACCAAGTACAAGCTCCACTTACAACACAATGGACACGTCACAGCTCCAGTCAGCAATGGATAAAGACAACTCCACCATGGCACGTGATGCTACATCAAGCAATAGCCATGAGCAACGGGACACCATTCCGACGGTTGAATTCTCTGTGGCTCACGAAAATAGCGATGAACCATGGACTAAGGTTGAGCGGAAACGCCCTCGTATTATTCGAGGTAGCGCTACATCGAGCTCGGCTCAGTTGGAGGCATCTGCACGTACTCGTTACTTACATCTTTATTACGTGAAGGCTGGCACGAAAGAAGAGCAAATTCGTTACCATTTAAATACGGTATGTGGATCTAATAATGTAGTATCCGTAGAAACTTTAAAAGCTAGAGGCAATTATGCATCTTTTAAACTAGGGTTATCGTATGATTCTTTTGACGCAGCTATGATACCCGAAAATTGGCCACAGGGTATATGTGTAAAACCTTGGTCACAGCCCTTTCGTAAAGGGAAGCAATAAGAAGGTTATCAGGAGTTCAAATAAGGTGTATCAATTGGAAGTCTACTATCAGAATGTTCGTTGGCTGAAGTCTAAGCTTTCAGTATTTAGAACTAACCTAGCATTGATGGACGATATAAATTTAGTTGCCATCACGGAAACAAATCTGGACGAGAGCATTCATGACCTTGAAGTGTGTGGCTCTGGAGAATGGTCATTGCTGAGAAAAGATCGAGTGGCTCGCGGTGGAGGAGGAGTGCTACTAGCATTTCGTTCACCTATATCTTTGGAACGTCTGTTATGCTACGAGACGGCGCACTGTGAAGACCTGTGGGCCAGGTTAGTCATGAATGAACATTATATTTACATATGCATAGTTTATCTGCCACCTAAAACTAAAGATGAACTCTACTTTGAGTGGTTCGACAGTGTGGAACAAGTTTGTGCGAAGATTCCCAGTGAAAAAGTAATTGTGTTAGGGGACCTTAACTTGTATAGTGCTAGTCATAACGTTAATAAATATTTTCATTGTTTTGTTAAAATTTGTAATTTTCATCAGTTTAATAATGTGTCAAATAACAATGATAGGTTTTTGGATGTGGTGTTGACTAGCACGGAGCTGACAGGCGCGGTAGCTGTGCGAGAGGCCGGAATCCATGAAATAATTTCTAAAGTTGATTTACAACATCCTCCATTAATAGCAAACTTTAAATACTCCTTTAAGAATGAAAATATAAAAACAGATCCTGCTAATATTGATAGTCGGTTAGACTGGAACTTTACAAAGGGAGATTTTTACCAGCTATACATCTCACTTTCGAGCATCGATTGGAATCATCTTTATGAAATCAGAGATACGGACGTGGCACTGAACTTCCTCAATACTACTCTCTATAGTTTATTTGACCAATTCATTCCGAAAAAGAGACGTAAAAAGAGTCCGTGTAGGATATATCCCGTCTATTATACGGAAAATATTATCCATAATATAGAACTAAAGGTCTATTACCATCGTATGTGGAAAAGTACTGGAAACACGTCATTCTACGATTGCTTTTCTCGGCTGCGGTGTACAATTAAAGATGATATAATAGCAGCCTATAATACTTATGTATACAATATTTCAACCCGAATATTGTCAGAGCCAAAGCAGTTCTGGTCATTTGTTAGCAGTTTGCGGAGTAAAGGTGGCACTGAAGTAAAGGTTACACGAGGTGAAACCGAATATAGAGGTGTGGAAACCGCAGCGGCCTTTGCAGAGCAGTTTAGTTCGGTCTTTCTAAACGAGGAACCCGTTTTGGATTGGGAAAGTGCTAGTGCTGGTACCAACTCCCATTCACGCCACATAAATATAAGCTGCTTTTCGGAAGCTGACGTACTTGCCTCTGTTGGAAAGCTTAAGGCTGGAACTTCACCCGGACCTGATGGAATACCAGCTTTTGTTATTAAGGGGTGTGTGCATTTATTGCTGACACCCATTACGTTTATATTTAATTTGATACTCGAGTCTGGTGTGTATCCTAAGCTTTGGAAGAAGTCTCGCGTCACGCCTATTCCTAAATCGGGGCCTAAGACGGCGGTAGAAAACTACCGGCCAATAGCTATTTTAAGTGCTCTAGCCAAGGCCTTCGAGAGTACTTTATATTCTCGCTTATTACCACAATGCATTCCATATATTACTGAAGCACAGCATGGATTTTTCCCAAAACGCTCCGTATCCACGAATCTTGTGTTATTGGTTGACTTTGTATCCACTGAGTTGGAAAGGGGCAATCAAGTTGACGTCATATACTTGGATTTTCAGAAGGCGTTTGATAGGGTAGATAATGATACCCTGTTAATAAAATTAGGACTTATGGGTTTCTCACCAAGACTGTTAAAACTGTTTGCAAGTTACTTGTCAGAAAGAGAACAGTTTGTCAAATACGGTTCATTTGTCTCAATTCCTTATCGAACGCGTTCTGGAATAAGTCAGGGATCAAATCTAGGGCCCTTGCTATTTGTGTTGCTCATAAATGATCTTCCAGAGGTTATAAGGGAATCATTAATCTTGCTATTTGCAGACGACGTGAAGTTGGTAAAAGCCATAAACACAACTGAAGACGCCACAGCCTTGCAAAATGATCTGCAACGAGTATATGAATGGAGTTTGGGTAATAGACTATACTTTAACCCGGCTAAATGTGAGATGATTACTTTTACACGGTCACCCCTCCCGCAGGTTTTTAGTTACCATATAGGTGGCGTACCAGTGGCGCGAGTGGAGCGGGTGCGTGACCTTGGCATTCTGTTTGATAACAGGCTTACGTTCCATGCTCACGCTGAGTTGGTTGCAGAGTCGGCTTACCGCCGGCTTGGATTTGTTATACGCAATGCTACTCACTTGTCATTTCAAGCAATTCGCATGCTCTACGTGTCACTGGTCCGTAGTGTACTTGAAAATAATGCGGTGGTGTGGAACCCTCACGAAAATAAATATGCCCTAATTGTGGAGCAAGTTCAGAAGCAGTTCCTACGACATCTCTACAAAAGACAATACGGGTACTACCCGTTTATGTACCCTACATTATTTCTGCAAGGGCAACTGGGGTTTAACTCACTGCAACTGCGTAGGTACATGGCGCTAGCCAAATTTATTATAAATATCCTTAAAGGTAGGATAGACAGCCCTCCTCTAATCGAGCGTGTATTACGTCTGAATGTGCCAGATATAAATCGCCCAGGCCCGGTCCTGCGGCCACGGAAGCGCGCGCTGTTGGCCGCGCCGCCCGCGCCCGCGCACACGGTGGCGCACTCGCAATCCCCCGTGCCGCGCGCTGTCTCGCTGCTCACCTCCGTTCTTGAATCAGCGCCACATTGTGATTTGTTTGTTAGTTCGATAGCATGTTTGATGAAAGAATGTGAGAAGACTTTTGAAAGCATGATGCCTGTAAGCACCATTCGGGAATAATTTTTATTTTAATTTTATTTTGTGTGTCATGTATGTTAAGTAACTTTTAAGAGAAACTTTGTAACAGCTGTGGATTTTTCTGTTATGTTACAATGTATATTTTTTCTAAATAAATAAATAAATAAATAGTATGTATGTATAAAATATGTAATACGAACTATTACGAATAAATGAATTTTATTTTATTTTAATTCTTCTTATGAATATATGAATATTCCAGAGTATTATTTGTTTACCAGGTGATGTACACAACGACAGTCCGGCACGCGGCGCCCGTGGCGTTGAACTTACTATCCAACATCATGGCGGCTCAGTTGCTACCCTCTTCTGATGGCCGCACAGTCACAACGTACAACCACCCCTTGAAGAGCACTGTGCCCTTACAAGCACCACCTAAGATGAAGCTACCCATGGACCTCGTAAACGCTGGCACTTGGCTCATTATCTGTCTCATCAGTAAGTTTCTTATGCGATTTTTGTTTTTTGTTTCTATAGTGTAGTGTATAAGTGCTTACAAAGAAAAAAAATTAAATCGAAAAAAAATCATTTTTGTCTTCGTAAGTTTTTTTCTAATTAAATCACCAACGGCTTAACGTGCCTTCCGAAGCACGGATCATCTTACTTTCGGACAATCAGGCGATCAGCCTGTAATGTCCTAACAAAACTAGGGGCTACAAAGTAATTTTTATGATATCTCCCCACCGGGAATCGAACCCAGGACCTCCGGATCGTGTGAGCCCAACGCTTAACCACTAAACACGGAGGTCGCGTCATTGTTTATTTATATATGTACTAGCGACCACCCCCGGCTTCGCTCGGGTGCAATGCTGAGGAAAAAATGAAATTATTTACGACATCACATTAAAAACCTCAAAAATAATGGATGTTACTAACTATTTAATGGGTGTTATTATACATATAAACCTTCCTCTTGAATCACTCTTATCTATTAAAAAACCGCATCAAAATCCGTTGCGTAGTTTTAAAGATTTAAGCGTACATAGGGACAGAAAAAGCGACTTCGTTTTATACTATGTAGTGATTTGTTTTTATGATGATATTTTCCTTTCCAGCGGTCCTAACCGTGCTGACGGCGACATCGAATCTGTGCATAAAGGAGCGGCTGTCAAGCACTCGCCACATTCACGTGATGGCGGGGTGCTCTCCCTTGCTGCACTGGATGACCACACTGCTCACTCAGACCGCGCTCTACACAGTCATCACTATCGTACCGACTATGATCTCCACCACCTTCGACAAGGACGAAACTCTCACCCAGCCCCGGTTCTTAGGTCAGTCACTGTTCAGTTTTGTAATGTCAAATAACAATATAACAGCCGCTGTGGTCTAGTGGTTACTAGCCTCACAGGGTTCGATTCCCGACGGGGACATTGTCGAAATCACTTTGTGAGACTGTCGTGTTTGGTAAGGACTTTTCAGGCTTGAATCCGAAAAAGTAAGATGATTCCGTGCTTCTTCCGAGGGCACCTTTAGCCAACCCGCAGTAGAGCAGCGTGGTGGAGTATAGTCCATACCCCTTCGGGTTGATTGGGAGGAGGCCTGTGCCCAGCAGTGGCACGTACAGTCATGAGCAATATAATGTACCCACTTTAGGACCCTGTCGCACTAACATATTTGACATTTAGTGAGACTTACAGTTCAATTTGTCAAAAAAGTTAATGTGACATGGTACCAAAGTGTATACATATTCATGCTCGTGACCGTAAGTATACCCGATCTCGCGAGATCTAATAAAAGCTAATAGAAGCATAATTTATAACGAGATCCCATTCGAGATTGACGGGATTGGTCGAATCTCCTTGAGTTATACTTTTTGTTTTGATTATGCTGATTTCCAAGGAAAACTTAATTATTTATTTGGGCTGGCAGAGGAAGACTGAGAAGGACTTACGATGACCAAATTGGATATGTCCTTAGAAAAGGTTTAATACGATCTACTCTGAATCGGCGTGCGTGTATGAAGCGATTGATGAATGTGGAGGAAGCAAGAGAAGTGTGTCAGGATCGAAGCAAATGGAATTCTATAATCTCTGTTTACCCCGGTGGGAAATAGGCGTGTATGTATGTACATAATTATTTATTGAGTAATACTAAAAAATAAATATATTTTTAATTAACCTCACTATCACAAACAAGCAGTTTTCATCGTTTTCAGCCATCCTAACTTTACATTTTGTACAAACTAGGCGAGATCCCGACAATTTCGGGATATGGCGGGATTGGTATTTCCAATCCCGTGGGATTTCGGATTTGCGATCTGGAGTCGGGATTGCATTCCCTAGATGTGACGTTTTTAACCTTTAGGTCCATAAGGTCCAAATCCCGAAATGTCCAGCGGGTGCAAAACGCCCATATCCCAGAATGTCCATATCCCGAAAAGTCCAAATCCCAGAATGTCCATGTTCCAGAAAGACCATATCCCAGAATGTCCATGTCCCAATATGTCCAAATCCCAGAATGTCCATATATCTAAATACCTTCATACCAGTGTCTATTTTACTTTATTCATACAAAATTGCCGGGTGTTTGAAATTCAAATGTATTTATTGCATTGCTACAGGTCAAGAAGGTCTTAAACAATATTACATACATCCACTGCAGCATACCAGTCTAGGTGTACAATTTTAATTCTAATATATTTAAATTACAATTTCAATTAGATATTAAAATGTTTCAATTAGATATGTTAGGGACACTGTCCCGAAATTAATCCCCTTGTTGTGCCGTGTCCAGTCGCGTGGTTCTTCATCCTGGTGCTGGGTGTGATGACGTTCCTGTCCTTCGGGTACCTGATCTGCTTCGTGTTCAGCGAGCGAGTCGTCAACATACTCCACATCTTCTTCATCGTAATCGGTCAGTATGCTAGCGCCCTCAGTGGCCCAGATGAGCGTTAGGCTCACGATTCGAATTTTACAATTATATTGGCCCCGATTCCTGCAGACACCTCTTAATTTTAATTTAAGTTATACCTGTCATTTTCTTATCCGCCGAAAAGGAAAGGGACGGATGATTGACAGCTCTTAATTTTAGGAAGAATGAGTAAATGAATGAATAACCCGTGCGAATAAAATAGGCATCTCGCTGGTATGCAATCCGTTTGACGTGCTGTCTACTTAATTCTGTCGGGTTATTGGCCGATGTAAAATTTTTAGACGGTTGTTTTAGATTTCTGCTTAAAATTGACGTGTATTCCATAAATTTTATGCCTGTCGATTACCCGTCCCTTTCCTTTTCGGCGGATAAGAAAATGACAGGTATAACTTAAATTAAAATTAGATCGCGTCTGCAGGAATTAGCACCATTGATTCATCGATTAGAATATCAATCAAGTTTTAAATATAATCGACACCAGCGCCACTACCGGTGGATAATGTTACTAATTTACGATACGATTGCCAACGTATGGCCATATCATGAAGTCACTCATATCGTTAAACGTTTTGTGTTCATTGACCTGGCCAAGCTACATCATGATGGCTAACGAGTGATATTCTATTTCATGAAATATTATATTATATTATATATCATTAACTGCTTCCATGCTTCAGTGGTTTGAACGAATAACCCGCCAGAATTATGTTGACAGCACACGTCAAACGGTTTGCATACCAGCGAGATACCTTTTTGATTCGCCCGAGTTATTCATTCATTTACTCATTCTTCCTAAAATTAAGAGCATCCCTTTTTCTTTTTAGCGGATAAGAAAATGACAGGTGTAACTTAAAGTAAAATTAGGAGGTGTCTGCAGAAATCGGGGCGATTGACGATTTGTTACGTAATGAAAAAAAAAGCGGGAACGCAATGGATGAGACTTGCACAGGACCAGAAAGGATGGCGTGAAAGAGAGAAGACCTACACCCAGCAGTGGCCACCCACTGCTGGGTGTAGGTTAGGATACAGGCTGAATAGATAGATAGATAGAAAAAAATTGAGATTAATAGGTATTACTCTTTTCCTTCAGGCGTGATCCTAGCAGTTGGAGCGGTGGAGGTAATCTACATGGGCCAATCAATTGGATCCTTTACGGTTATTGTAACGTTGGCCAACTTGTTTCTGCCTCCCCACACGTTGGCCATGGCTCTGATGAAAGCTATATGTGTAGAGCGAGTCAACTTGTTCTGTGAATGGAACAGAAATAGGTGCCCCTTCTTTATGGCCCCGAGCGGGTTCGCCGCGTTCGACCTCCAGAAGTGCTGTGGTATGTCATTTTTAACGATTTTTCTTAAATTTATTTATTTGTCAAATCTTAATACTACACACTACACACACACCACACACACACACTACACTATTACACACACACACACTACACACACTATTTTTTTTTGGATTGTAGACTAGTTCTAAACCTGTTTCGAGTTATGTCATATGTGTATTGTTTACAATCTGTTTGTGTACCTTTTTAATAAAATAAAATAAATACTATCTTATATTGTATATTTAGTATTAAGATTTGACTAATACATTATTATATACACTAATAGTGATATAATACTAGTAGTGTAATTTTACTAAGTACACTCGTAATTTTCTCGCAATAAGTGACTATCCAGATGAAGTCAAAATCATATAGATGGCGGTATTCGGTTTAGGAAGTTGTATTGGTATAAACCATAGCCTTTTTTTGTTGTATCCGTCCGACAGGCAAAGGAAACATAGCCCATACAGCCAGTAAACCATAGCCTAAAAATTAATCATAGTAAAAAACGAGTTTGATTGACTTTTTATTCGTTTTTTTTTTGCAGCAAATGAGGATTCCGTGTCATATCTTGAATTCAATAAATACGCTCCAGGCTGGGATGTTCTTATTCTCATTATCCAATTAATAATATATATGGTAAGTTACATCTACGTACATAATAGGCTAGTTTCTAACTAGTCAAATCAGTTACTTTTTACTAAAAATCAAAACACGAAATTACTATGGAATTTGTACGAAAAAGCAACCTGTGACGTCATAGAAAAACGTGACAATACAATATCATAAATAATTTAAATATAGAAAAAAGAAAACGCTTTTTGGCACCTTTAGATCTGTCTTTATTTAGAAATCAGAATTTCATAATTTATCTTTGACCTAGGGAACCCCTCAATTGGGTATTTGACTGAGTCAAAGATAAATTATAAAATGCTAATCTAGAAATAAAAGACAGTCTAAGATGGTCAATAAATCAATCTCATTTTACTTTTCCATTTATTTTCGATTTTTATTTGTGATTTAAGTAACAATGAGTACGACGTTTGACCGCTTTTATTGATGACGTCACAGGACAGTATTTCCGTACAAATTGCAAACAAAACTTTCGTTTTGGCTTTTCGTGAAAAGTATCTCATTTGACTATAACTTGTTGCTTGGGGGTTCCTTTTCGGACGTTGATTCTCACTAAGACGGGATTTTGCGAAATTCAACCCCCAAGTGGTTGAAAGTTTGTATGAAACTGTATTTTTTTTTTTAAGTTACAATCAGTTAATTATATTATACAGGGTGTTAGTGACATCGTAAAGAAAACTTTGAGAGATGATTCAGGCCATGATTCTGAGTTAATAGTGGAATTTTCTGTCGCAAAAGTATCTGAAAATTCCACTTGATATTAACTCGGAATCATGGTCGGAATCATCCCCTTAGTACACATACATAGATACATAAACTCACGCCTATTTCCCACCGGGGTAGGCAGAGACTATAGAATTCCATTTGCTTCGATCGCAACACTTCTCTTGAGCCCCTTAGTATTCGTTACGATGTCACTAACACCCTGTGCAGTTACTAATGTGAATAAATATTTTACAGGGAGCAGTAATTCTGACGCAATACGGGTTATTCAGTTCGTTATGGGACAAAATGCTAAACAAAACTTATCAGCCGGGGCCAACTCGATTCAACGACGAAATGGTTCGCGCCGAGAAGACTTACGTCGACAGAGGGATTACGCTGCGTAAGTTCATTCTCTATCTTCAATGTGGTTTGTTTTGTGTGGGACGCTTAGGACATGCGTACCAAAAGTGTGCGGCACCCAAAATTCAAAATTCAAAAATATCTTTATTCAGTATGAATAGAAAAAGACTCGACCAGCTTGGGCGCATTTTTTACCTACATTACTCAGGGCTTTTGGCTTTCGAGGTTTTTTTTGCAGCTTCTTTTCCCCGGCTATACAGGTTGTGAGAAGCTGCAGTAGTTTTAGGCGGATGAGACGTTTGTTATGTAAAAATTGACGATTCAAAATGTAACTGGGTCATTCTTCTTTTTTATCGACAATAAGAAGTCATTTTCTCGTTATATCGGATTTAACATCTTTCATTATAACGGCAATAAATATTTAAAAAACATCATATAGAGATGTGTCTGTAGAGGAGTATTTAGTGTTTCTCTTTATCTTGGTAATATACTGTTCCTTGCAGGCGCATTGCAAAATATATTGTGACAGAGTGGCCCTTTTCATCGGAGACAGCATTTCGATTTACCACTCTGTCACAGAATTTTGTGAAAAACAACCAAGCTACGTTAATCACTAATCGAGGAACCGATTAGTATTTCGCTAGTATTTTAAGTATAATAAGATAACTATATTTTTGGACAATGGACAGATTAAATAAAATTCTAAAACATGCTATGTTATAGCAGAGCGAAGGACAGATCATTGTCGATAAAAAAGAAGAACGACCCAACTATGTAATAGGTTACATAGTTACATTTTGAATCGTCGTAGGTCTGTTGTCTTAAATTTTGTACCGGGCGAGAGCCCTCAGCGCTCCCCATTTGTAGCATAAGTCACGTAAAAAGTTTGCATGCGAATTTTGCTCGTATAATCTGTATTTCTGCAAGGCGTTCCGCACATGCTATAAAAATGGACTATAGGCTGATGTATTTATGAATAGAAAAAGACTCGACCCGCTTGGGCGCATTTTTTACCTACATTACTCAGGGCTTTTGACCTCCCTAATAGACCTCTATCGCCGCCCTATAGTTAAATCCTCGCAAGCGCCTTGTGATTTTATTACCAAAACCTCGTCGGCCTACGTAGGCTACGGAGGCGGATCGTGAGCACAACGCTCAACTACTGGACCCCGTGGTCCAGTCCCAGGAGGTCCCGGGTTCGAATCCCGGTGGGTAAAAATCATAAAAATCACTTTCTGGTAGGGACCAAACTAGGGAGTTTGGTTAGGACATTACAGGCTCATCACCTGATTGTCCAAAAGTAAGATGATTCGTGCTTATGGATGTAAGTACGTAATCGTTACGTGAGTCATGACAGGGGCCTATGTCGGCTCAGTAATAACCCTGACACCAGGGTTGATGAGGTTGGCATTCTACCTCACAAATCCACATGACGAGAAGGAGAATGGAATGAACTCAAATGCGCTTAGGTGTGCACTATAAGGCGGCGTTATGCGTACGCTAGTGCTCTGACTGTACAAATAAGTATGTTTTTTTGGTAGGTGGCATTAACGGGCCTGAGTGCAAAAATTGCATGGAACCAGAACTGAAGACGGCTCTCGTCCTACTAGAGCGCTACACTAGAGCGCAAACGCAACTAGGAGACGTTGAAATGATCGGCGACGCAAACGGTGCGATAGGATTCATATTTAATACCTATTCTTTCGCGTGGTCTAGAAGTACAACAGTGCCAATTCTGCCAATACAAGCTTAACCTAATTTTAATTTGACAGCTCTTAAACTGAATCATCCATCGGTACGGCAATGCAGGACGGAAGGGGCAAGTCACAGGGACTGTAACCTGGAACCTGACAGAGGGCAGCAGTAACTGTCAGTACTATTCAGAGGCGGAGGACAAGAGTCCTAGTACGGCTTTGAAATAGACTACTCTGGGCGCCATCCCACTCGCGTCAGATAGAGTACTGCGGAAGGCAAGAGAGAAACCACTGCCCTATTTTTCCCTAAAAAGTAGCATGGAGAGTTAGGAGAGTGCTACACCGACAAGAGCGTGACTCTTAAATTAGTGATGTGACCTCTTAAACTACGCCCGTCCTTCACTCACAATCTGTACAAGAAAGAGATAAAACTAATTTCAGTACTACACTGGTGCTAATTCCTGTACACACCATCTAACTTCAAGTTATACCTGTCATTTTCTTATCAGCTGATAAAACTCACACTTTAAATCTTAATACTAAATACAACGTAATACATGTCAAATGTAATAAGTGTCGAATCGTCAATGTGTACATAACGAACATCTCATCCGCCTAAAACTACTGCAGCTTCTCACAACCTGCTAATAAAAGGCGAGCCTATTGCCTTTAACCGGGCACAAATCTTGGAAATCACGGGATATCAATTTTATCTATGATCCAAACATTAATTCAAACTCAAAAGTCAAATGCAGTGGTTTACCCGAACCGGGATTCAAACACACACTACGATGTAAGTCACGCGTTCACCTAACAGGGTTATCAAGGTTTTTTTTAACGGCATTTTTTTTTGTCCCCAGCGGAGAAGCAGATTCCAGACGCAATGTTGGTGAACAACGTACACAAGAATTACGTGCAGATATGCTCAAAGAAACACCGTTATGTCAACGCTGTGAAAGGCGTCAGCTTCTCTGTTAAAAAAGGTAATAATATATACAGGGTGTTAGTGACATCGTAACGAAAACTTTGAGGGATGATTCAGATCATGATTCTGGAGTTAATATCAAGTGGAATTTTCCGTCGCAAAATTCATTATTATTTTTTAGTTTTTTAAAATTATTTTCGATTCTATACTTTTGCGATGGAAAATTCCACTTGATATTAACTCAGAATAATCAGCTGAATCATCCCTCTCAGTATTCGTTACGATGTCACTTACACTCCGTACAAGTACATACATAGCCATACAAGTAGGTATGGGTGCTAGTGACAACGTAACGAATACTGAGGGGGATGATTCAGACAATGATTCTGAGTTGATATCAAGTGGAATTTACTGTCGCAAAAATCATAAAAAAAATGTGTTAATTTAAATTATTATATTTTCCGTTCCATACTTTTGCGACGGAAAATTCCACTTGATATCAACTCAGAATCATGATTTGAATCATCCCTCAAAGTTTTCGTTACGATGTCACTAACACCCTGTATAATACATTTTTTTTATTTTTTTTTATTAAATAATAAAATGTTTATTGGGGATGGAATGGAATTTGAAATTTAAAATGATTGACAGTAAAAAGGAAAGGCGTTTGTACTCTGCTACAGTTCACGAGTATAGCTCAGTCAGAGGTATGGCCAGTGATTTGTCCCCACCGGGATTCGAACCCGGGACCTCCGGATCGTGAGCAGAGAGACCACGGAGGCAAGCCGGTGTACCACAGTGACTGTCGATTTTATTTGGATAACTTACAGCGATTATGAATATAACGGGGGTTAAAATGGCCACATCGAAGCAGTAGGCTACTTGACAACCTAGTCAAATGAGATACGTTTAACGAAACGTCAAAACGAATGTTTTCTTTGGAGTTTGTATGGAATACAGTCCTGTGACGTCATCACTATAACCGGTCAAATGTTGTACTCATTGTTACTTAATAAATAAAATTATAAAATAAGTCGAAAAGTAAAATGAGATTGATTTTTGATCATGATAGACGGGCTTCTATTTCTAGATTCATCATCATCATCATCACCAGCCCATTAACGTCCCCACTGCAGGGGCACGGGCCTTCCCTATGGATGGATAGGGAGATCGGGCCTTAAACCACCACGCGGGCCCAGTGCGGATTGGTGGTTATTAACGACTGCTAATGCAACCGGGACCAACGGCTTAACGTGCCTTCCGAAGCACGGAGGAGCTCGAGATGAAAACTTTTTTTTTTGTGGTCACCCATCCTATGACCGGCCTTTGCGAAAGTTGCTTAACTTCAACAATCGCAAACCAAGCGCATTTACCGCTGCGCCACCGAGCTCCTCATTTACCGCTGCGCCACCGAGCTCCTCTAGATTACCACCGATTTCTAGATTAGCATTTTATAATTTATTTTTGACCCAGTCAAATACCCAATTCATCTAAGAAAGCAATATTGCTATTTGACATTTGTTTGCGCACTTACTTTTATATGCGCAAATGTCAAATTGCAATATTGCTTTCTTGGATGAATTGCTTTAATGTGGCCATTTTAATCCCCTAGGACTTAAAAGACTGATTATTATATACTTTCAATAAACCAGGTGAATGCTTCGGCCTTCTGGGCGTGAACGGCGCGGGAAAGTCGACGACGTTCAAGATGATCTCGGCCGAGGTCAGCCCCACACGCGGCAACATCTTCGCCAGTGGGTACCATCTCAAGTGGCCCAGGAACAATGTTAGTACAACCATAATAACATAAGCAAGCATACCATTGACAGAAAAATATAACCGTAATTGTTTGTGTATGTATATAAGATTAGTATAATCTTCTTATCATGTGGGTTATGAGGTGGATTACCAACCTCATCTACCCTGACCTGTGCTTCGGAAGGCACGTTAAGCTGTTGGTCCCGGTTACTACTTACTGATGCAAGTTAGTAGTCGTTACATGAGCCATGTCAGGGGTCTTTTGGCAGTTCAATAGTAACCCTGACACCAGGGTTGATGGGGTTGGTAATCCACCTCACAACCCACACGCTAGAAGAAGATATGTATACACTTTGATACCATGTCACATTAACTTTTTTGGCAAATTAAACCGTAAGTGTCATTAAATGTATGTTAGTGCGACAGGGTTCTAAAGTGGATACATGATCATCATCATCATCAGCCCATTAACGTCCCCACTGCTGGGGCACGGGCCTTCCCTTTGGATGGATAGGGAGATCGGGCCTTAAACCATCACGCGGGGCCAGTGCGGATTGATGGTTATTAACGACTTCTAACGCAGCCGGGACCAACGGCTTAACGTGCCTTCCGAAGCACGGAGGAGCTCGAGATGAAAACTTTTTTTTTGTGGTCACTCATCTTATGACCGGCCATTGCGAAAGTTGCTTAACTTCAACAATCGCAGACCGAGCGCGTTTACCGCTGCGCCACTGAGCTCCTCTCTCCCCTCGAGTAAGACTTACTTATCGACGCACAGATCGAAGGACACTGTTCTAACTTATCGTTTCCAGTACCTCCAGTCCCTCGGCTACTGCCCTCAATTCTTCGGCCTGGATGAGTTCCTGACTGGCCGCGAGAACCTGCGGCTTTTGCTCACCCTGCGCGGGCTCAGCCAGCAGGGCGTGCATGAGGAGACCGAAGCTTGGATCGACGTTGTCGGTAAGTGGTCACTTGATAAACTTACAACATAACCTTATCTATGGGTGCGGTGCAAATTGTTGGCAACCCCAACATTAAATTCATTCATTCTTTTTGAGTTATCATCACCAGCCCATTAACGTCCCCACTGCTGGGGCACGGGCCTTCCCTTTGGATGGATAGGGAGATCGGGCCTTAAAGCATACGCGGGCTCAGTGCAGATTGGTGGTTATTAACGACTGCTAATGCAGCCGGGACCAACGGCTTAACGTGCCTTCCGAAGCACGGAGGAGCTCGAGATGAAATTATTTTTTTTTTTGTGGTCACCCATCCTATGACCGGCCTTTGCGAAAGTTGCTTAACTTCACCAATCGCAGACCGAGCGCATTTACCGCTGCGCCACCGTGCTTCAAATCTCAATGTGTAGTGTCTGTGTAAATCGAGGTTGCTTGTATGAAGTGTCCGCGGTGTGTTGCAGGCCTCCAGAAGTACAAGGACAAGCTGGTGTCGGGCTACAGCGGCGGCTGCATGCGGCGGCTGGCCACGGCGGCGGCGCTGTGCAGCGGGGCGCCCGTGGCGCTGCTGGACGAGCCCACGTCGGGCGTGGACGTGGCGGCGCGCAGGCGCGTGTGGGCCGCGCTGCAACGCGGGCTCAAGCAGAGTCGCTCCGTTATCATCACCTCGCATAGGTGAGCCTTGTTGGTTGTCCGCCACACCAGTGCCGTGTTTATCAAAACTTACAAGCCTATCGAAGGACGTAATATCCGATCCCGACGACCCGATTACTCTAGCCATAGAGGCAGCCAATCAGCTCGCAACATCAAACACTTCAGGACCCCGATACCGACCCCGCCGGCGTGGTCGACGATTTCACTCAATCAGTGCTTATCGCTATCGACCCACTAGGGTCTTTCAAGTACTTTTCCTCTCAGACGACGCCCTGAGCCGAGGTTCGCGCCCAACTGGGCACCCTCAGGCCTGTTGTCTTAAGCGTTGTACCGGGTGAGAGCCTTCAGCGCTCCCCATTTGTCCGGCCAAGTAGTTAATGCCATCTGCGGCAAATCTACAATCTACAGTCACGTCAAAAAAAAAGACGACCCGATTACTCTAGCCATAGAGGCAGCCAATCAGCTCGCGACACCCAACACTTCAGGACCCCGATACCGACCCTGCTATGCGTCAGAAAAGAATGCCGTTAAAAGGAAGAATTTACGATGACATTCCAGAAGTCTTTGGTTGCAGACTTTGTTTAAACGACGTGTCGTCAATCCGTCACGATAGTATATAATGTAATGATTAAATGATCGTGCCAGTTAGAAGTGTCCTCGCTTCTAATCCGATTCCGATTCTAATTTTCTCTTCCTGAAATGAGACGAATAAGATGCCTTGTATTCCAGCATGGACGAGATGGAGACCCTGTGCGACCGCATAGCCATCATGTCCGGCGGCGAGCTGGCAGCCCTGGGCTCGGCGGCCGCGCTGCGCGCTGCGCACACGCAGGGACACGCCGTCGTCATCAAGATCAAATCGCACGTCACTGGAGACGGTAACTATGAAAATGAAAATATTTTATTTCACTTTACAATAGTGTTTCTAAGTTAGGGTTGATGACTCCTTTTAAGCATAGTGTTAGGAGCCAACGCTCTTCCGTAGTAACGAGTGAATGTTTGTAAGATTAGGGTAAGAGTGAAACATTAAATAATAAAAAAAGAAATTATTCTTCTATTCTATTCTTAAAAAAGTAAATCTTAACTTGGGTAACTAGCTATGATTATTTTGACTGCAAACCCAGGGTCGTCAGATCAAAGCACATAACATAAGGTCACGATTGTGGTCAGAGGTACAGTCATGAGCAATATAATGTACCCACTTTAGGACTCTGTCGCACTAACATATTTGACATTTAGTGAGACTTACAGTTCAATTTGTCAAAAAAGTTAGTGTGACATGGTACCAAAGTGTATACATATTAATGCTCGTGACCGTACAATCAAAGAGCAAAAGTTCAGTCACTGAGCCCAGCGAATTATTTGTAAACAGTGGTGAAATTATGAACCATTAGTTGTCATAATTGTAAAATTTATGTTTTCGTAGGTGTTTTCGGTCTATTAGAGAAACGACATGTAACCAGGAGGTATTAAGTGCAACCAGTTATGCGACGTGAAATTTATTACTTTGCAAGAAACTGAATGGACTTTTGCAGCTTAACGTAAATTTAATTTTTTTATAATGATTTAACGCAACCGAACAATCTGAAACTTTTTTTTGTTCATGAAAAAGGTTATTCCTACTCATAGAAAAATATTCAACTACTTTTAATTTTTTCATCCATTCCCCATTCGCGCCGTGCGCGACGCGGTTTTCATGCAGACCCTACTAATATTTATATCTCCAGCGTTGGACGAGATATTGAAAAACGGATTTCAGATTAATCTTTAATCGAGATTAAATTGATGAAAAGAAAAAATAGCAGTCGACTATCCTGTTAATAATAAAACGTTGTTCTGTTGCAGTCACGGATAATGCTGTCGACCCCAAAGTCCAGTCCTTGAAAGACAAATTGTCTCACAGCTTCAACTGCACCCTGAAAGATGAACATAAGGTAACTACTTAAAGCCTGGAAGAGATTGCTACTTAGCAAGAAGGCCGCCTATTGTACTCATTCTATCTCTCTTTTCTTTTGTATTTTCCTGTTCCTGTAACACCACCTCCACCAACCCGCATTAGAGCCGCGTGGTGGAGTATGCTCCATACCCCACCCGGTTGATTGAGGGGAGGTCTGTACCCAGCAGTGGGACGTATATTTTTTTTTTGTTTATAGTCTGATTATGTTATGTTATGTACATTTTCCTGTTTGTGCAATAAAGTATTTGTTATGTTCTGTTAACAGTAACAAAATACGTATACTAATCGCCAAGCTACCCCACACGAAAACAAGAAAGAGTGTGTTTCCATATCCTTACGTGAAAACTACGTTTTTCAAAATGGTGCCTTTTTAAATCACATTTGCATGTGATTTTTGTCAACAAAAAACCTCTCAATAGACAAACTGATTCTATCCAGGTAAAAATGTGTTCTCAATTATTACCCGGATTGAAATTAATGGCGGACTTTCCAGGCTACGTTCCTAAAATAAAATAGATGGCGCTGTTTAGATTTAACGTGATAATTACATATTTTCTAATTGCTACACCGCGTGTGAGCGTTATCATCATCATTAATTTAAGAGCCACGCTCTTGACGGTGTAGCAGTCTCCACTCTTGTCTATGAAAATCAAAGGCAAATTCTTTCACTTCCTTATAAGACACGACGTTCACCTTTCTGTGTCAGAGTCCAAGTTTCACATCCATAGAGGGCTATACTCCATATAAAAGCTTTGATGCATCGTTTTCCGATTGCTTTGAGCGTACTTATACGTCCCACTGCTGGGCACAGGCCTCCCCTCAAGCAACCGGAGATAGTATGGAGCATACTCCACCACGCTGCTCCAATGCGGATTGGTGGAGGTGTTTTTACGGCTAATAGCCGGGACCAACGGCTTAACGTGCCCTCCGAAGCACGGAATCATCTTACTTTTTCGGACAATCAGGTGATTCAAGCCTGAGAAGTCCTTACCAAACAAAGGACAGTCTCAGTGATTTCGACAATGTCCCATTGGGAATCGAACCCGGATCACCAGATCGTGAGCCTAACGCTCTAACTACTAGACCACAGAGCTTACTTATATCAAAAAAATATTTCCAGACGATGCTGCACTACCACATAAACGAGACGATGCGTTACAGCGAGCTGTTCACAGCGATGGAGAAACTGAAGGAGTCCTTCCCTCAACTCATCGAGGACTATTCCGTCACCGAGACGACTTTGGAAGAAGTTTTCCTGTCGTATGCCCAACCACCGCCCGAACGTACACCCAACAATGTGTAAAGTACCCACTTAACATATTTAAACACTGTAAAATAAGTTCTAAATGTTCTGGTCCCTTCGTGGCATTGTGGCGTTTACATTCAACATACTTCCGTAGCAGTTAGTAACAAAGTGAGGAGATAAGTGGTCGCGATAATGTAAACGCAACCGTCCCTCCACTGCTATTGCAGGAGTGAAAAGAACACGAAAAATACAAAAATTCACAACATGTATGACAATATGCACATGAACATCTTCAAGAGTTATGCACATAGATGTAATACAACCGATTTAAAACGTTTTAAACCAAATGTTGCTGTTTTAAACCGTTGAAAACTCGCCTACAACAATAAAAGAACTGTGTTTTAAACTTCATTACAGGCAATTTTTGGTCACTTGACGTCATGCTTCGTATTATTAGTTTATAGAATATCAATAAAAAGTACCTATAGAACTAAACACGCTAAATATTATATTACACGCTAAATATTATATTATTATCATCAACAGTATACTTATTACACATTCAATAATTCTTTACACAGTTTATAGGGATAAACATAGTCATCAACAGCAGCCGTTTTAAACCGAAAGAAATGGTTGATTTCGGTTTTAGACTGTTTGTTTCGTTTTAAACGGATTGGTTTAAATGGTTTTAACCGGCCTTACATCTATAGTCATGCATAATACATCAAGAGTCATGCACAATACATCAAGAGTCATGCACAATACATCAAGAGTCATGCATAATACATCATGAGTGCATGAAACGTGATATAATGTAACATTCGTGCATTTTTTTCATAGCTCGATAGCGAAAGCCGTTTTAATTGTAAGGTAATACCGCAAAATGTAAACACACGTTGCCGTCGAAAAGGAAAATGGGCAAAATAGTCATGTAACATTAGAACTTGTCACTTGGTGTGGTGCTGAAAGTGTTTTTCGCATCCAATGATATGTCACACGTGAGGCTAAAAAGGCTTGCATCCCTTATTTGCTTATATTATTTTTTTAAAGGAGTAAGTCTTAGTGTATGTCTTAGTATGTATGTAATACAAAAGTAGGTGCTAGATGCGTTTTTGGATTTTGAACTTTAAATATGCGTGAAACGCCAATACTACCGAATGGATATTTTATGACGACAGAATAGAAAAAACCATCGGCTTCAGCCTTTTTTATTGACACGACTCATTGGCCGGTCAAATGGGGAGCGCTGAGGAGTCTCACCCGGTACTAAATTTAAGATAACAGGCTTAAGGTTCGAACATAGGTCAACTTTAGCCGAGCTCCGTTCTACACTACTACTTCTGTTGTTGTAATTAACTGGTTTTTTTTGTCAATCTTGGGGGCAATCAAATGGGCAAAGGCGTCCCCCACATCTTTCTACTTCACGGCCCCGTGCAATCACCGTCATGCTTTTCAAATACCCAATATTGTATGGGTTAGTTAAATGTATCTTTGACCAAGTCATAAAGATATCACGCTTATTTCCCGTTGGGGTAGGCAGAGATCAAGGAGTTTCATTTACTACCCTAGGACCCTGACACGCCATTTTCGCTGCTTCCGCTCTCATCATCTTGAGTACCTTCCCAAATTACCCAGTCATACAAAATTATAAAGCAATCCAGCTGTTTTTTTTCTATTCTGCGCATGAGGCTTACTTGTAAGGTTTTATAGGATGGCAACTCTAGTCTGAAAGATTGCAGTATTATTCTTCACGCTTGTTCGCAACAACGGATCGAGCAGGCTGTGGTAAAGAATGTAATCACTAATAGAATTGAAGTGCTAATGTTGGTTAGAGGATGGTAACTTTAAATTTGTTTGTGCTTTGAATGTTTATCATAAATATACTATACTCTAAACAACAATACATGGGGACAAAGGACTTTGATAAATTATTTTTATAATAATTATTTGTTTCATCACAATACGTTGCAAATTTTGTAATACAAAATATCTTTATATTAGTGCATACACACAAAACAGTTTAAAACTTAAAAAAGAAAAATTACAGCGCAATGGGCGACCTTTTTGTTCTACGGAAACTTTTTTTTTTATAAAATAAGCTCGCGTTTGGCCACAATCTCACCTGATGGTAAGTGACGATGTGGGGGGTTAAAAAGGTCATATTGCAGCAATTCATCTAAAAAAGCAACCACAAAGCCACATCGAAGCAATTCATCTAAGAAAGTAATATTGCTATTTGACATTTGTTTGCATTGCGCACTTACTTTTATATGCGCTAATGTCAAATTGCAATATTACCCCTGTCTTTATTTAGTACCTAATCGGAATTTCATAATTTGTCTTTGACCTAAGAAACTACCCAATTGGCGCCATTATTTTCTATTAGACAATGAGGCATGTATTCTATTCGGCTAGTTTTGATAGCTAAAACTTAAGCACATCACTGTTAGGCGACCCATACACCTAAAATAATATTGCACAATATATCTGCATGCACAATATTATTGAACGTTTAGGGATAGTATTGAAACATTGCACAATGATTGAACAAAAGATTGGGCGAGCTTAATTTTTATTGGGCAATAGTTTTTTCTTGCACTGTGTAGTCTTAACATTGCGCAATATTTTTCATTTTAGTTTTCGGAGCGATCGCGATCGGTCAGTCACGGTATTTTTTTTTCCGTCGTCAGACATGTTGCTCGCACGAAATATTGTTCAGACTGGTTTGTCAATTTTATTGAGAGTATTTATTGAACGTTTGGAATCAAAGGGGTTATTCAATATTATTGCACAATTAAAGGATTGTACAATATTATTGTAGGTGTATGGGGCGCCTTAGTTATACTTTTCGGCTTGCACTCGATAGGTGTGCTAATTCGTAGTCAGTAATGCCATGTGTGCTGTGATAAATTAAAAGTGACGATTAATTAGTGTCATATTACGAGTCGACTGAAAGAATAGGGTAGTTGATCGGTTTGTTGTGTTATTTAAAATTTTTGAATGTAGAACACGCAATGACGATTTTGATTTTTGAAATTATGAACGGCCTAACACACTGGTGCTGGTTCAGCCGATAAATATTAATTGTATTTTTGAAGAACGTTTTAATAGTGTTGTCCTTTACTTGCAATAGGTGCAAGAAAGAGATAGAGCTAGTTTTGGAACTGGCAAAGGATAAGAATAAAATAAATTTATTAAATATATTTATTAAGTTTGCAAAATAAATTAAATTACATCAGTGTATGCCAGAATCGACACCATTGTGTATAGTTTGTCACAAAGAATGGTGTCACTGTACTTTATGAATAAATTAAAAAAAAATAAGAAATACATCCAAAATTAAATGTGTATTGTGTAAGGTTTAGAATTTATGACAGTCTGTCATTATTGTTATTTAGCCTAAAATTTGATTTACACTATTCTCTGTGACACGCTTATTTATACCAGGGAGGGTTAAAAAAGCCACTTCAAAGCAATTCATCTCAAATAGCAATATTGCTTTTTAAAATGAATTGCTTCGATGTTGCCTTTCTAACCCCCAGATATGTAAAGTCATATTACCCATAAAATTCGTATTTAAATTATATTGACTTTTGAACAACAAGAAAATAAGTATTTTCGGTATTTACAAAAAAACTAAATGAACAAAAATAAAAATTATTGAGGTAATTAAAAAAACAAAACTTTAATATTTTTCTTTATGTTTTTAATTAGGTTCGTAGTTATTAAGTTTTTCGAACTCGACTACCCTATTAGTAAGTAGATGTAAAAGAAATATAGTGAAGGCTGTTTAGGTAAGTTACGAGGGCTGTACGTTTGGAAAGTTGGGCTTAAGTCGGCTCTAGTGTAACAAGAATTTGAACTTAAAGAACACTGTTAAGGGTGAATCTCAAAATTTCAAGTTTGGTGGCGAAATTTCATATTATTTTTTCGTGAAAAATTGGGTTCCGACATGAAAAAGATCCAAAAGGATCCTCGGTTCCGACATGAAAAAGGATTTTTTCAATTCCCAATTTCCCCAATTTTTCACGGAAAAATTATATGACAGTCGCCACCAAACTTGACACATTTTGAGATTCACCCTTAAATTATTTATTTCATTCAAAACGATCACAATTAAAATCTCCGAATATGACTGTGTGCCCAAATTCATATATAAATAATCTAGTAATCTTCCTGACTTCGACACACAGGGCTTTTTGAAAGCTTATAGCCTTTCTCAACAGAAATAAAAAGCTTATAAAATAAAAATTAAATGTGTAGGTGAAACGAAAGTTACACAACTTCAATTATAAATTGTTGTGATTTTTATAGATATTAAGAAATGTAATCAGTGTTTTTCTCTTTGTAATTCGTATACTTGTATGATGCGTATACATGTACTAA
The DNA here is from genome assembly GCF_024362695.1 of Pectinophora gossypiella. NCBI lineage: Eukaryota > Metazoa > Arthropoda > Insecta > Lepidoptera > Gelechiidae > Pectinophora > Pectinophora gossypiella. The sequence continues at coordinate 2,233,553 of NC_065420.1, read as the reverse complement.
TTTTAATAGCGATAATGATTATACATTCATAATTTACTTATAAAATATTGTCAGATGACATAAATATACCTTCATCAATAAAATCGACACACTTCCAAATTTTTGTTCAACAAAACATTAGGTAAATTCAATTTGAATTTAGAACATTAACTATTAGTGTTTCGAATTTTTTGATGAGAAGAGTATATACTTAAACTTAATCCATCCACAGTCCAAAGATTTTGAAAAATGTTTTCCTAATCTTATAATGTAATCTCCTAATAACAATAAATAAATCAGGAGGGGTTAAAAAGCCTACATCGAAGCATCTTTTGATCTAAAAAAGCTATTTGACATTTGTTTGCATCGCGCACTTACTTTTATATGCGCAAATGTCATATTGCAATATTGGTTCTTTTAAATGAATTGCTCCGATGTAGCCTTTTAAACCCCCCTGATTTAGAATAATTAATGTTTAAACGTAATGACAAAACTGAATCTCATAATATAAGTGCCCAAATATAAAAAAAACTTATTGAAATATGTTAATATTTAACATCTTCAAAACATTCCCGCCAAAATTATTAAGCTACCTATGCACATAGAGGGAGTACTGTGGATTTCTTTTTGACAGCAATTTCGGAGGGCATTAACTACTTGGCCGGACAGAACATTGCGGGCCGGGTGTGTGACTTGGTATTTAGTCTTACGGTTTTATACAAACTCGAATACGACAGGAAAATTTCTACCTAAAACGTCCCGATTCTACTTCTGTGTGTATTCAGCTTTATTATTGTAAGTCATATTTTTTTCGTTCGCCCATTTAAGCGTTAAGATCATAAAACCATTCTGCCAAGTTAGTCAATGAGGGTTCTTACCAGCCGTCTGCATGACAAACGCGCCGCGCGGCGCGAATTATATCGAGGCATTCGACCAATAGCCGTGACTCGGTTGTCATGCAGTCCCGGCTGGGTACATTCCCAAAAAATATATGTAGATGGCGCTGTACAGATTTGTCTTTGTCTAACCTTCTCATTTCATGGATAACAGATATAAGCAACTTTTATGTTTGATTATACCTAACATAATTTTACAAACGGCGATTCGTACAAAATACAAGTTCAATAATGGTAACTTTACTTTACCTTGCACAAAGCCACAAAGCACTTAACATGAGTCTATTAACTTCGATGTTCATTGATTGAACTAACATCCTTTCTTTAAAGGAAATTGCAATGTAACTTCACAATATTTTGTTGTTTTTGAGATTATTTTTTTACCGTCGAAAATTTACATCAAATTAAAACTTCATTTTGTAGATAGTTCATATCATAATCAATCATTTTATTCAACAAAACGCAAAGTTTAGTTAGTATTAGTAATTATTAAAATATATTAGCAAATATCATAAAATCACTATACGTATTTGAGTTGAATATGCACCCCATTTTTCTTGTTGCTACGTAGCGGATAATATTCAGTTAATATTTATTCATAAACTATCTACCAGAGAATTTTCAATATATCTATTAAGTTGTCAATTAAATATTTTATTTAGTTCCTTTTGTGTAGCTACATATATTAATTCACAGTCGTCGCAAGCTATAATTTATTAAATATAAATAGGATATAATTCATTTGACAGCTCTTATATTTCATTAACTATATCAACTTTATTTCTAAATGGACATGTAATGTGTAGAGTCTGCGCCACAATTCAAATTCGATGCGGCGCTAGTGTCGCAGTATTTGCGTAGACTTAGGCCCCGATTCCTGCAGACATCGCCTAATTTTATTTTAAGTTATATCCGTCATTTTCTTATCCGTCGAAAAGGAAAGAGACGGATGATTATCACCAAGTTAATTTTGAATGAATAACCCGGGCGAATAAAATAGGCATCTCGCTGGTATGTAATTCGTTTGACGTGCTGTCTACTTAACTCTGTCGGGTTATTGGCCGATGTAAAATTTTTAGACGGTTGTTTTAGATTTCTGCTTAAAATTGACGTGTATTCCATAAATTTTATGCCTGTCGATTACCCGTCCCTTTCTTTTTCGACGGATAAGAAAATAAGGTATAACTTAAAATATAATTAGATGGCGTCTGCAGGAATTAGCACCTTAGTGTAACTTGTTATTTAAGTCCATTCAAATCTGCGGGACTTCAGTCTTGGCGCGTACTCTAGCCGCAACTTGACGTTTCTCTCTATCCCACCAAAAAGTATGTATAGTATCATTAAAACACACAGACGATATTATATTATTTTGGCGCCATCGTAATTGCGCCAAAATTCTTTATAATTCGCAAAACAAGGCTTGTTTTTTAATCTGTTAGTATTGCCCTATTTGGACTCGGCAGAACTGCCATTGATTATTAATCATTAATTTCAATATTTATATATATGAATATATATATTTACGTCATTTTATAAAATATATTGCTCGATAGTATGATATGTATTATAAAATCAAAACTTTAGGCGTATCACAATGCATTATTTGGAACCTTGTGTTTATCACATTAGTTTGTAAACATCACTTTTTGATTTCTTAGCATACATTCCCTTTTATATTTTTTTATTGTAAATTATGTCATTCATTTAGGAATCTATTTCGGTTTACTGAGTTTCTCTGTAAAATGGGCATCTACTGTAATTAAACCCATGGTATAAGAAAACCAGGTATGCTCAATCCTATGACAAGCCGCCATTGCTAGCCCTTTGATGACGTAAGTGTTACCACTGTGTTACCATTAAATTGGTATCTCCAACATTCCAAGGACGTAGATTTTATTATTGAAAATTAAGTGAATTACTGACTAATGTATTAAATTACTATTACTTGTCACATATATAAAAATCATTAACACTTTAAGTAAATCTTTTACTAAAATTTCATAAGTTCCTTGCAAAGCAAATTAAAAACATTGGTCGTGGGTAATTTATTTTTTACGAAATGGCAAAGCAAGGTGGGATGACGTCAGCTGGGCTAACTTGAAATGTTAGCTGTCACTTTTGAGCATACCCGGTTTTCTTATACTATGATTAAACCTATTTGCCTGGGCGATTTGTATCATTATCTAGCGAAAGAAACCGCTATACAGATAATGCCCTTTTAAGTACTGGTCCGTGATAAACCATCTGCGTACTTATTGTGTATATTATAAAGACTGTATTTACACGGCTATTTAAAATTAATAAATTAAACGTATATTTTATTGTGAAGTTTGTTTTTTATTTTGTATTTCGTATATTTAAATGTAGAAAATAAAACCAAATACACTTCTCATCAAAAAAATCGAAACACTTCCGTTTTCATTGTTTCTGTCCGAATTTAACACAAAAAAGAATTCATACGATGAAAAAAAATACATAAATGTATAGCTGGCAGTTTGGCCATTACAGTAATAAGCGAAAATTCTAAATTCAAAATTAGAATTTCATTTATCTTATAAACGAAATGAATCACTGTTTTGAGACAAACGTGTGTTTAGGGTTGGAGTACATTTAGCGTTTAAAAACTAAAAATTGGCGCCTATCCTTAAACTTTTTGTTTTTTATTTCAATACTGTGACTTTGGGACGTCTGAAAAAAGGTTTTTTTTCTAAAACGTATGGATACTTCGCCCACAGAAGCCGCCCAAGTTGTGGCATTGCTGGATTCTGGCCTTAGTCAGCGTGTTGTGGCTGCAAGACTGCATCTAAGCCTGTCATCTGTTCATAGAGTCTATAAACGTTATCGGGAGACTGGTTTGTTCACGCGCCGTTCAGGATCTGGCAGGAATCGGGTCACTTCTGAGCGAGATGATCGATTTATTGTAACAACTTCTTTAAGAAATCGACGCCTTAACGCTTTTCAACTGCAGCAGCGGCTTCGTGTTGTACGAAGGGTGGCTGTAAGTGACTCTACAATTAGAAGAAGGTTGAAGGATCGTGGACTGGTACCGCATAAGCCAGCAAATGGGCCGAAATTAACTGCAGACCATCGAAGAGCGCGCCTTAACTTTGCACGTGAGCACCTAAATTGGTCATACCTACAGTGGAGCAAAGTTCTCTTTTCTGATGAGTGTAAAATTATGCTGTATGGTAACGACGGAAGGAACAAGGTCTACAGAAGAGACGGAGAACGCTATGAACAATGCTGCATTGAAGAAAAGGTCAGCTATGGTGGCGGTTCGTGGACGGTTTGGGGAGGAATCAGCGCCGACGGTAAGACAGAGCTTGCTTTCGTGTCTGGGCCACGTCTGCCTGCACTAAACTGTCATCGGTACGTCGAAGAGTGTCTCGAGCCTCATGTGATGCCCTATGCACATTTTATTGGCAACGGCTTCATATTCATGCACGACAATGCTAGGGCTCACACCGCGGGCGTCGTACGAGATTATCTTAACGAAGTCGATATCTCTATTATGGAATGGCCAGCAAGAAGCCCGGACATGAATCCCATTGAACATCTGTGGGATGAATTAAAGAGACGAATTCGAGCAAGAGATCCTGCCCCAGAAACACTTAGCCAGCTGCAAGATGCAATCCAAGAGGAATGGGACAATATACCACAGCATGTGATCGTGACTCTCATCCGATCGATGAAGAACCGTATGGAAGCAGTAATTAGAGCTCGGGGAGGGAATACAAGTTATTAAATAAACGTTTTTTAGCTTTTTTTTTCATTTACGTGTGTTGTTTTATCCATTTCCTTTATACTCCATACGGAATAAAAATGACTCATTTAACAAAATACGAAACCTATGAAAAATTCATTTAAATTTAGAACATTAACATTAAGATTTGATAAGCTCATATTACTCACTATTAAACGACATTTAACATTTATTCCTAAATGTACACATTTTTCTGATAATCCTGACAAAACGTAAACTTGCAAGGTGTTTCGATTTTTTTGATGAGAAGTGTATGTTTTATGTCTATTTATTTCAAGAAATATAATTAATTATTCATTTTGGTTACACGTCAGTAAACTATGGCTAAATAACACAGAATTGGTGAGAACAGCTATTTATACTATTATAATAGGTATTTAGGAATGTTACACTGTTTGAATTACCGGGTTCTTACAGCGTTAACCAGGGATATGAGACTCCCGATATATCAACTCTGTTGCAAGTGCTATGACCACGGGACAACTGATGAAATTGGAATGGAGTAGGTAGATCCATAATTTTCTAAGAACAAACATATCTGACTACCCTCTCTACCCTCTTTCTTTGTCGCTTGTTTCTACATTTGATGTCTACCAACTCCACTCGAATTTCATCAGTCGTCCCGTGATCATGGCACTTGCAACAGTGTTGAAATATCGGGAGTCTCATATCCCTGATTAACGCGGTAAGAACCCAGTATTATGTGTTTTAATTATGATAATAACCGCGTAAACCTCAAACAATGTTTGTTTGAAGCCTGGAAATGAGTTCAAAAACCTATTTTAATCTGTGTGTTAATAAAACATTTATACTGCATGTTATCATTGAGAACAATACTAATTAAGTGCTGACTATGGCTATTGCCCTATTTAAATATTGCATAAGGCGTATTGCAGAAGGAAAACCTATTATTTTTGCTAAATGTGACGTTTTGTGAAGAGAATGAGTGATATGAAACATTGTAAGATTTTTGTCATTGACCAATTGTAATCTCATTTACAGGCCTCAGTCGTAGGTCAAGTTGGCTTTACAGATTTATCTACAAAAGTACCTATCATTTGAACTGAGACAACGTAAAGTTTTTATCTAAGAATATTAACTTTAAAAACAATACATATATGAAGCATCACAATAGATAACAGTATAGAAATTTAAAATGCATATAAAGAATGAAAATACACATGAAAATAATATATTTTCAGAATCAAAAAATATCTTGTTAGTAAGTAGTAAAGTACTCTAAATATGATAAGATAAGGTCTTTTAAAGTAATTAATTACTTCCAATTTAGGTATATCAGTTATTTTTTTCATGTAGTCAGTACGAAGAGGCGGAGGGCAAGAGGGAAACCACTGCCCTATTTTTCCCTAAAAAAGTAGCATGGAAAATGCTACACCGATAAGAGCGTAGCTCTTAAATAAGTGATGATGATGAGTCAATACATATGAATCATCAACGGATAAAATAAACTGTTTAACATTTAGTCGCTGACAAAATGTATGTCATGCAAAGTGTTCTTTGCTCGTCAACAATTTCTGTGAAGCGAATTTTGACCTTTATTAAAAAGGCATTATACAGTCCACTAGCTAAAATACTACTATCAGGTATTGAGTAACACAATAATAGAATTTTAAACCAGTTATTACAAACAATATTACAGGTGTATTAAATGCAAATATCTGATTAAAATATTTCTACATTTTGATGAAAATATTACATATAAAACAAATAAAAAGTAAAAAACTAGTCTTTATAGGTACTTGAATAAATAAAGAACCCATATCTTAACTTTTTTTCACATCTCTGACAGAAAATTGCCAATTTAGTAATAATTTACTACTACTTACAATTTATGTATTTACCCATTTTCACAATTAATAAAGGCAGCCCTTTATAACATTTTTACAACAATCATAGCCAATGACTTGCAAAATGATCAACAAAAATACTTGAATTGTAAGAATGACTCCACATTTTAGATAAAATAATTTTATAACAATCGCACTAAGTACTTTGTTGACCTTCTCAGAACCAGTTCTAAGAAATTATAAGGTGGAATTTCAATGATTGAAATATGAATAGCATGTGAATACCTGACACGCTGATATTGATGATATGAAACTTATAACAACACAAAATGGATTACAACCTATCAAAATTACATATTCATTAACCACAGGAATTGCAATCTTAGAGTAATAAATAATGATGAAGATATTATTAACAGAATTATATTATGCGGTAGTAATTATGGCATGGGCACAATTTCTTAACTAAATATAAACATTGCTGTAATAAGTCACTTATGAAGGAACATTCAAATTTTCTCAATCAAAAAATTAACTTAAGATTTTCATTTCTTAATCTTAGTTTGGAATCATTTCAAATTCAGTTGTTGAAACTGGGCAGTATAAGAAATACATCATTGTTTGTATAATAAAGAAGTATAATAGATACAGTAATTTCAAAAAAATTGCAGAATGAATGATAAAATATTCACAATACTTCAGACATGACCACTTAGAAAATATACTTAAGTATCTAAATGATTTCAAGTAGATTAACAGGCAGTTAAAGCTTGTATGTATACATTCAAAGGTACACCAGGAAACCTTAATAAATTATAATTCCTAACACATGACAACGCCAATATCAATATGACCACAATACCCTATAAGATTGACCTATTTAACTGGCTAATAAGTTAACATACTATAGTTTTCAGTCCAATTTCATCAAATGCTTCTTTGACTTTCTCAAACACTTCATCGGGGCATTTCTCTGCATCAATCTTACGGACCAAGCCTTGAGCTTCATAATGCTGGATGATGGGCATGGTGTCATTGAGGTATGTGTTAAACCTCTTCTTCAAACTGTCGAGGTTGTCGTCGGAGCGGCCACTGCCAGCCGCGCCTCTTCCCAAGCACCTCTCAGTGCACATACTTTGTGAACATTCAAAGAATAAAACAAATAAAAGCTTCGTTTTATCAGACATTGTGCGTTCCCAGCCCTCCAAGTTGTCTTTGTTACGAGGGAAGCCGTCTATAAGGAAGCGGGACTTGCCGGACTTCTGCATGGCCTTGTGGAGCAGCGAACACGTAACCTCCACCGGAACGATTTGCCCGTTACGGATTTTCTCCTCAATCATCTCGCCGTACTCCGAGCCCGGTCTCTGACGCTCCTCACGCAGCAAATCTCCAGCAGAAAGATGCACGAAACCATATTCTTTGGAAATATAAGTACACTGGGTACCTTTACCGGCTCCGGGCGCTCCAAGCACAAATACAACTTCAGGAACCATTTTGTTCACGTACTTGGAAAACGACTGCAAGGTACGGTAAAGCATTAAACGCCACGACTAATTTCTCTTAACTGGATAAGATTATTTTATAAAACATGCGCACAGCTGTGACCTTGGTGGATTTCTTGACTGACGTACATCTGACAATTCTAGAGATGAGCACGCGTTTTACACAAAAAACCGGTACCGACCGTTATTTCATCAAATTAAAAAGTGTAGCGTAAGCCCAACCCTACGGTTCAAGCAAGCCCCCGTACATTTTCTGGCAACACGGTCTCATGCTCATAGACATAGAATGCCTGACCCATAGATGGGAGAGTTAACAATCTTCAGACTATGGTTTTATTTTAGTGCTGCAAAGAACTTTAGGCTTTTAGCCCTTATTTTAAGACTAGACTGTTAAATAAAAAGCTTAGTAGGCTAAAAACCTATAAAGCCATTTAGTACTTGCGGCTAGGCTAGGGTTAAGCCTATTCAAGCCTATTGGTTATAAGCCTAAAGGCCTTAAAAAGGCCTAACCTTGTTTAAGACTAATTTAATAAAATAAGACGCTCAAAAAGCCTATGAAGCTCTTAGACCTTAAGGTTATTTAGGCTATACATACAGTCCCTTTCTCAAGTAAAAAAAAGTAAAAGTGTGGGTGGGTACAACAAACTTTAAAAACATATATACCTACACAAACACTGTGAAAAATTGATTTATTGTTAGATGCACAACTAGCTAACTAACTATGAATATTGAAAATAACTTCTTACTATCAATTAGTATGGAAATAGTCTAATAATTATAGTAATACGCCTAGCCTTCACGCCCTAGAAACGCGGTTTCCTTCTGTGCCGTCTTCCCCACCCCGCGCATCGTGCTTCACTTTTTATTTAATATTTTTTACTAAGGGACTACTACCAGTGATACACAATTTCAGACAGTCCCTCAATATTTGTAAAACGTGGCGAAAACAACCGATTTTTAAGGCCAATATCATGTGTGAATTTTATGTAGCTCCAATAATATTATATACATACGTATCGAATTGATAACTCCCTTTTTTGAAATCGGTAAAAAGGCTTTTACTAAAAAATGATAATAAAGACTCCAGTCCCAAAAAGCCTACTACTTTAAAAAAAGCTATAGGCTTTTTAAAAGCCTACTACATTAAAAAGGCTATAGGCTTTTTTAAAGCCTACTACTTTAAAAATGGCTAAAAGTTTTTTAAAATGACGAAGCTTTTAAAGCCCTATTTTACTGGTCTAGTCCCAAAAAGGACTCGGTAGGCTGAAATTTAGGGCTAAAAGCCTAAAGTCCTTTGCAGCACTATTTTATTTGGAGTCTTATTATGGAGCGTGGTGAGATTTGAAAAATAAATACTGCTCACGGTGGTCATTATTCGCCGCTCGTATGGTTGGATAAAAATCGTAGTGCCATTAGACTTCTTTATAAGTACATTCATAAAAATCTCCTTGATCCCCAATTCCTCTACCGGTGCAGTTACATTATTCCTTATTCAATGCCATTACTGGGGAATAGGTATTTATACCTATATCTTGTTCTACTGTTGTTTATCTGTTTGTTTGCTCGAGCATCATGCACCTTATCATCTTATGCTCTTTTTATGGCCTTGACCTAACGAATTATAAAGTAATAAAAATCAAGATACTGTTATAGTCCCATTTATTAAAAAAAAAAACAACATTATACAATTATGTAACAACGACTGTTTTAACAGCAAGTACCTGAAAAAATAAAGAAACAAAATTAACATCATATTTTGAGGCCACACAAATATATTGTAGAACAATGAATGAAAGTCAGAGAAGAAAATTGACCTCAAAGAAAATTCAGAACAGGTCTGTGATAATTCATCATTCAAAGAAAACTAATAAAAACATGTATGTTGATTGCCTATACCCTATTTAATGTATGTAAAATAATAATATAAAATTGTAAATACCCACTCCTTAAATATGTAATTAAGTTTATTTATATTTAATCATCCCAAACAAATCCTTTTCCGTGTACGTTGATTTTATACCCATGTTTCCTTAACTTTGGTGATTGGCAAGAAAAAAAAGCTTGGTAAGAATTACAGTAGGCCAGAGATATACTGCATCGCCTAGCGTGAAAGAGATAAGTCACTAATCATGTTACGTTAAATAGGGCTTCGACGTCTTATAATTCCTTCGTTCTCATAATATTATATTCTCAAAATATTACATTCGCAAAACATTACGTTCGCAAAATATTATATTCTCAAAATATTACCTGTACAATGAAACAGAAAATATGTAAAAAATAATCATTCTCTAGTATTACTGCCGACCTCAGTGTCAATGCGGATATTGAGCGGGAGCGGAGGGCGCTGTCTGTAAGGGCTAATATGATAGCCCGCAGGTTTGCGCGATGTACACCAGAGGTTAAAATTACACTCTTTCCTACTTATACCGATGCATTTCCACTGAAGCGGAGCGGAGCAGATACAAGCGGAGGAGTGCAGAAATCGATCAATAAGCACGAGGGACAGAGCAATAGATCCCAATAGATCCTCTTATCTCTCGGATCACAGGGGGGGATTTAATTGTCGTGCAATATGTAAAGTAATAATGTTTATCTACTTTTTTATGAATAATACTTTTGTACTTCATTATACAAAAGATAATATATTGAGAATATAATATTTTGCGAATGTAATATTTTGAGAATATAATATTAAGAGAACGAAGGTTATAATTTACTTATATTTTTAGCCTAGGGTTTGAACCACATCTGCTCTATTAGCGTACTTACGCGCCTAATCGACCAGTCCATACACTCAATTATTTGTATTTCTCGTGTATGTTGTTTTTATTATGTGTTTTGTTTGATTGTAAGTTGTGTGTTACTCCGTGTTTTAAATTATATATTTGTTTCGTATTTGTTACTGTGGTGTCCCTTTATAATAAACGCTTCTTTCTTTCTTTCTTAATCAATTCTGCCGTATCCGGTCGCTCTCTCACAGAACAGAAAAGATTCGAAGCATAAGAAAGTGATAAGGTGCTGAAAAATGTGGTTCAACCCTAAAACAAAAAGATACTTTCATAAACAAACCAACTTACCCCTTTGCAATTGCTTGCTAATCCATGGTTGCATTTCCTCATTACCTGTTTAAAAGTAAATCTCGTTTAATAACGGAGTAACAATACAGCAACAAAGTTTATTGTAATAATATTTATCATCAGTCCTGTTGAGCTTGTATATACCTTCATTATATATCAGGGGAAAGTTGTCATCATAATGAACAGAGAAAAAGTGAAAAAATGTTTGCCAATTGCAAGTGACAAGGTTCTTTCAGAAACAGTGCTAAAGTGATTCCCATTCTTGACTATAGAAAAAAGAGACATGTTTACCAACCTACATTATACAGGGTGTTAGTGACATCGTAACGAACACAGGGATAATTCAGACCATGATTCAGAGTTGATACAAAGTGTAAATTTCCGTCGCAAAAGTATAAAACTGAAAATAATCAAAAAATAAATCATGCATTTTGCGATGGAAAGTTCCACTTGATATTAACTTTGAATCATACCCCTCAGTATTCGTTACAATGTCACTAACACTCTGTATTGTACACAACCAATGTTCGATACGATTTTGTGCACCATTCAAGAATAATATTTACCTTAATTTTATTGTAGGTTACATGTTGAGTACACAGTTTCATCTTGTCCAATATTGATATTTTTTCAACCGTATTCCTGAGTAGTATTACATAATATAATCTCACGACTATATACCAATTGGGGTAGTCAAAGGTGCATCGCAAGATGAACTAAGTACCCACACCTCACAGAGCTTTCTGTTAGAGCAACGTGATAGGTGGTGAGCCTTATCGCCGTCTACAATGGATGATGGTACATCTGGAACAATAAACACCACACTATTAGGGAAATGAACACTTGCATTAAAGAGATAAATATAATATATCAAGGTATCAGTCCTGTTGAGCTTGTTATTAACTATCATTATGGCATCCAGATAAATTTTATCATCATCTTGCTAAAGTCTTAAAATCGTATGTACATTCATGAGCAATATAATGTACCCCCCACTTTAGGACCCTTGTCGCACTAACATATTTGACATTTAGCGAGACTTAGTTCAATTTGTCAAAAAAGTTAATGTGACATGGTACCAAAGTGTATACATATTAATGCTCGTGACCGTACTGTGGAGTGAGTATTTCGGATATTTACCTGTACTTTCACCAAATCCGGTCGACACTATGTAAACCTATAAAAAGAGAAAAATATTATTATTAAACGGTTTCCTTTAAAATTCTAAAGTTCTATAAGTCATTCTTTATCTAGTAGAATTATTTCAGGATGTTATTGTATGTTTTCCTCATTACCTCGGAACAGGTCTGTGTTTTTGTCATCATTAAAGTTTTACTAAATATAACATAGTTCTAGTGTTTGTAAATATGCTAGTCTTAAGATTTTTTTAAACCTATAAGATTTTTTTATAAAAAAAAGAAGGAAAATAACGAACACTTACCTATTCAGTATAAATAGTACGGGAAATCTGTAAATACAATAAAATATGAGAACAGTGATCCGTAAGCATAGAATAAAGAAAACTACTTCATATAGAATGGTAACTTTCTGCCCCGCATCAATTCGTATCGGGCCGACTTCACCCCCTCTAGGTCTTAGTGATGTGCTATTCCCGAGAATATTCCCAATGTGGGAACGTTCCAGACAGTAAAAAGATGCACAACATAATATGTAAAAAACGGCTTTATTACCTAACCTTGAGGCAGATAAAACCAGAGTACAAGATCATTTTGAAAATGAAAAGTAGACAGTGTTCTTAATACGAGTTTGTACAAAGGGCACAGCACATCATTGGTCTTACTACATCTTAAATGGCTGTAGGCCGCTATGGAGTGAGAGAGGGAGTGTCTTTCCTTCTCTCTCCTCTCCTACAGCCATTTTAAAAAACAATAGCTAACTAACTTATGAAGTTTAAAAAAAATAAAAGAAAAGATACCAACCTCTCGACAGCACTAGAGACTACCTAAATAAAATTAAACAATACTTCTTACAATAGAAAAATTATAATTTAAAAATTAATTACAGTATAAGTAAAGAAAGTCCAGGTTCCCAACTACATAGCATTGATAACAAATCTTACCAATTATGATGGATTGCAATATATTATTTATTCATAATAACGTGGTGATACTACATTACAGTCTAGTATCACATAGTGGTTTATTAACAATGCAATATCGGCCAGCAATATTTTATTTATTGGTGTTCAGCTTGGGGCACTTACAAACTTAAGGCGAACATAATGCTCCACGGTGTGTTGAGTAATTATACAAAATAAAAACAATATAGTGCGTGAGGCGCGCGTAATATTCACATATTACAGTATGGATTGCATTAGCTACGACGTTTACAATTTGTCCAAGTATTGCGTTAAGTCGGGGAGTCCCTCCTTCAAGCCTTTCCTTTTTCTCGTCTCCTGCGGAACACAAGAAAAATAACATTCAAACATTGCAGAAAACAAGCAAGTTTAATTTACATAGTGGTTAAGATATAAATGTACCGCCCGCGCCGTAGCGTGCAGTCCTGGGACATAAGGATAGAGGTCCTATGCAGCGTTTAGACGCGGTCGAGTTTGTTCTGCTTCCCGTGTGAACCGACACTGTCGCGGCGCCCGCGACGGCCGTGAGGCCATCGCACGCGCTACAGCGCGGCACGTTGGCACGAGAAGGTATTATAATTTACAATCTAATACTCATACAACAATTAAGAAATGCAAGTTATGCTATTTTGAAACTTCGAATAAATTAGAACTTCAGCTTGTGTGTTCATTGAGTTCCTTGCAAGTTTTCAAACATCGTTTCATGATTCAAACCATGACAGTATTTCTACATTTTTGAGGTGCATTCAGAAATCTAGAATACTTAATTACATAAAAGGGGGTGACAAAGTTTGTATGAAACTGTATAGTTTTAATATAATAGAAGTTTTTGACGCGAACGAAGTCGCGGGTGACAGCTGGTATTTAATAAAACTTGTAGTTTACCTGTACGACGACGTAGGGCTTGGAGCCGGCCTCGCACGGGTCTCCGGGCAGGATCTGCCAGTGGTCGAACACGCACTGAGGGAAGGCCTGCCCGCCGGTGTTGGAGCGCAGGTCGGCGGTGAAGCCAAACGACTCGTTGACGGGGAGGTACGCCTTCACCACGAACATGGGGGTGCCGGCCACTTGGCTCTCCTCGAACACGTGTCCACGACGCCTGTTCAGCACGCCGTAGATACCGCCCACAGCTACTTCGGGGCACTACGGGATATGGAACTGGGTTAGTATGGGTCTTTCGTGTTGGCATAAGTTTAACATGAAACTGGATTAAGTCTTTTATCTTAGTTTTGATTTAGTTTCATAAAACCAAGGTGGTCCATGAAACATAAATGATATTATATAACATCAAACAATTTTATCATAATTATTTTTTGTTATCTTATGATATAAGTGTAAATTATGATAAGACACAGAACTTAGTATTATCTGTAATATTACATATATATTATTATAACAATTATCACTTTGTCATTGCAAAATAAAGCGCTACTTTCATTCAAAGGAAAGAGGCCAATTTCAGGTGGGATTAAAATTTTGTCGAGTGTTAGTCCCCCTATTCAGGCAAGGTGTATGTCGGGTGACGATGCCAAAACAAAGAACTATTTGCTCTGCCACGTATCGGAAAGGCGGTACTATCATGCAGTTTAGCCCGCTCAGGAATAACGTGGGTACATGCTGTTAGGCGAGTTACAGAATACCTGAAGTCCAATACATTAGTGTCATCGCAAAAATATCGTAGAATCCTTTATCATAAGCTTTCTGTTAGACCAACGTGATAGGTGAGTGGCAAGCCGCCGTACCCCACAGGACCACAGTGACTTTGTCATAATTCTTTGACTTTTAGCAAATATTCAGTTAGAACTTATAAATTGGTAACAATAACTCCCAAGGGGATATTTGCAAAGACATTTAGTTTTTTTTTAATTGGCTTGAGGAGTGGAATAGATTGGGGAGGCCTTTGCCAATGGGCACACAGATACGTACCCAAACGTTACCGCCGAATAATTGAATTTGTATAAAAATAAAAATATTGTATCTGAATTTAAGGCTAATAAAAAAAAAATTGGCTTGCGTTTGACCACAATCACACATGGCAAGTGAAGATGCGGCCTAAGGTAGTCCACGCTTACATCACAGACAAGTAATTGTCTGTTCACTCTAATTTTGAGGAAAAGTGAATAGGGAAAGACGGATGCCACGATATTCATGACGTAACAGTAATGATATTGACTTCCAGTACTCTGAAACTCACCCGAAAACGTAAAGATGGACCACCTCGGCATAAATATCGGATAAAAACCAAGGATTGTCCATCTGTACATGCTAGGTACTAGCAGGGTTTAACATTACGAAATTAATGGTGTAAATACTTTTTTCCATGACACCACTAATATAGTAATGTAACACGAGGTTTATACCAATTGTAGGGTCACAACCATGCTAATTTTGAACATTCTAGGATTTTTAGTTTTCAATTGTAAAAAACCATAACATATACATTATGTGCGATCAAATGAACGCCCTAATATTCTGAAACTCAGATCTTCACCATTGTTGCATTATTTACTTAGAATTTCATCTCAAGTACATAAAAACAAACATATTTTTTTTAAGAACATCTACGGTCCTGTGCCGAGGTTTTTCTTGCCTTTCCTTGGCTATACAGGTTGTCAGAATCTGTAGTTGTTTTAAGCGGACGAGACGTTAAACAAAAATATATTTATGTAAAGTTTATCTACATCACTAAATGAATAAAAATATTTTTGAGTATGGCTACCAATAAGTAGAGTTGTAAGACTTGGGACATGCAACGTACCTGGATTTCGCACAAGTAGACGGGTTCCATGAGACGCGGCTGCGCGGTCAACAGACACGCGTACAACACTCTCCTCGTCGTTGGAATGATCTGACCGCCTCCTCTGTTCATAGACAATAGCAATACATTATTATCGGTTATAAAGAAACCTAAACAACGCAGCGGTATGTGTGGAGCAGCGTGGTGGAGTATGCTCCATACCCCCTGTGCCCAGCAGTGGGACGTATACAGGCTGTTTATGATGATGATAAAGAAACCTGGACTTTGAGTGAGAAATCGCTAATCTGGAGAGTTCCAAAGGTAAATGTGTTTGTTGAATCACGAAATACGTTGAACATAAAGCCTAGCCTTGGTTGTAAATAAATATTAGCGACAAATTAACACACCTGTGGATAGCGTCCGTGTGTAGCGTGACGTCGTAGATGTTGAAGCGGACGCCTCGCAAGTTCTCTTCTGCCATGACTCCCTCCTTCGCGGCCCACTGGAAGCCGGCGACGACAGAGTCCTTGATCTCGTTGAGGTACTGCACTCCCTTCGTGCAGTCCACCAGGATGTTGGGGCCGGTGCCCTCGGGACCGAAGCACCAGATCTTACGCGCCTCGGTCACGTCCATCTTGTATTTGTCGTTCAGGTAACGCGCGCGGGTCTTGAAGTCATCGCGGGGGTTGACGCGGCCCTGGGTAACGAAGATGTATGGTTAACGTGTTGTTTTTTTTAATATATTAAGCTCCACTAGCGTTTGAGGTGACGATACTTGAAAGAAAAAATATTAGAGCCGTCGTAGCGTTAAGAAAAAACTGGAAAATGGAAAAAATATATCTATATTTACATACATAAACTCACGCCTATTTCCCGCCGGGGCAAGCAGAGACTATGGAATTCAATTTGCTTCGATCCTGATAACACTTCTCTTGCTTCCTCCATTCATCAATCGTTTCATACACGCACCGGTTCATAGTACATCGTACTAAACCTTTTCTAAGGACATCCCCAGTTCATCTATATTTCATACAATTTAATGTACCGCCCGCGCCGTAGCGTGCAATCCTGGGACATAAGGATAGAGGTCCTATGCAGCGTTTAGACGCGGTCGAGTTCGTTCTGCTTCCCGTGTGAGCCGACACTGTCGCGGCGCCTGCGACGGCCGTGAGGTCATCGCACGCGCTACAGCGCGGCACGTTGGCACGAGAAGAGCCCTTGATTGATATAACAATTTCGGACAAATCCTGAGACATAGCTACAAAACAATACGGTATTCTATTGTGTGACAGCTACTCCACAAGTAGTCTATCTGTCGGTTACATCCGCCATCTTGTAGCTAATCAGTACCCCACAACCGTCATATCACTCACTAATTTAAGAGCCACGCTCTTATCGGTGTAGCATTCCTATCCGTGCTACTTTTTAGAGAAAAATAGGGCAGTGGCTTCCCTCTTGCCTTCTGAACCGTCACAGAGCTTATTAAAGCGTCACTAATGTGAAAAAGTTTATTGCAACTCGCAGCAGAGCAGCGTGGTATAGTAAGCTCGATATCCGGTGGATTGAAGGTTGTGCTCAGTAGAGACAATTAGCACACGCCACTTCATACAAAACACATTGTTTTACACAGACACTACACATCGACGTAATCGTACACGCGCATCTGTGTGTGACGTGAGAGAGCCCATACGATTGTAGGGGTAAACCATCTCAGCCGCTGGTGGGGAGCGAAGAGTTGCCGTTCTATACGTGTTCCTTATTCTATGCTATTAGGATGTTATGTAGTAGAGTGTGACCCTAAAAGATGTAAAACAATGTACAAACCTCGTCGATGTCCTCAGGCAGACCCTCGGGCAATGGCTGGGCCTTCATGAAGAGACGGTTGTGCTTGTTGGGCGACTTGGAAAGGCACATCTGGTCGGACTCCTCGTTAACTGTCTCCCTATACGACACCACGGGGTCGGATTTCTTGATTGGAATGCACGCGTGGTCTTCTTCCAAGTCCTGGGATGTAAAAAAAATATATAAAATGTATGAAAAAAATGTTTCGTGTTTTTAAGTGGTGTAAGTCGTTACGTGAGCCATGTCAGGGGCCTTTGGCGGCTCAATAGTAACACTGACAACAGGGTTGATGAGGTTGGTACTCCACTTCACAACCCACACGATAGAAGATGAGTGAGTTTTTATTGTTTATTATTATGTATGAGTCAATAAGTGATTTGTTGCAATCACAGTAGGGTCGAACCATATCTGACAGCACTTCTTCGCACTTTATTTTCTATCCTTTTGTTACTCAATACCGTCCTATGCTAGAGCGAGAGAGCGAATGCACGTGGCAGAATGACGAGGCGATAGCCTCTAATCTATCAACAATCAAAACTAACCTCACGTTAGGCTCACGATCCGGAGGTCCCGGGAAATATCACAAAAAATACTTTGTGATCCCTAGTTTGGTTAGGACACTACAGGCTGATCTGATTGTCCGAAATTAAGCACATCCGTTCGGAAGGCACGACACGTTAAGCCATTGGTCCCGGTTACTACTTACCGATGTAAGTAAGTAATCGTTACATGAGTCATGTCAGGGGCCTTTGGCGGCTCAATAGGAACCCTGACGCCAGGGTTAATGAACCCACACGAGAGTAGAACTTTACTATCAACACATACCTTAAGACAGATCTCAAGATGCAGCTCTCCAGCACCAGCCACGATGTGCTCGCCAGACTCCTCGTTGATGCACTGCACCATGGGATCCGACTTGGCCAACCGCTTGAGGCCTTCTACCAGCTTGGGCAGGTCGGCGGGGTTCTTAGGCTCCACAGCCACGCGCACCACGGGGGATACACTGAACTTCATCACCTGGGGGAGTAGGTCATTATGTTTAACGTTGATCGTTTTGAATTATATTGCATTATTTACTTATAGGTGTTGCACCGTCCCCGACTCCAATATCTAGCAATTTCTTTTACCTTAAGGTTGCCTGGAAGAAATTGCTATTTAGCAATAACGCCGCCGCTTGTGCTTCTCTTGTCACTTTTGTTATTGTTTTTAGTGTTTTGTTTATATTTTTCACCCAAGCGATTTCTAATTTGAACTTTTTCTCCTAATTCTTAATTTTTAACATTTTTTCCCAAATGATTCCTAATTCGCACCCCCTAGTTCGAAGACCAACGCTGGAGTGGCGACCACGTGTCGGACGACGCTCAATGGGTAGGCCCGCTACAAGGTGCACCGACGATCTGGTGAAGGTCGCGGGAAGCCGCTGAATGCGGGCAGCGCAGGACCGATCGTCGTGGAGATCCTTGGGGGAGGCATATGCCCAGCAGTGGGCGTCGTACGGCTGATGATGATGATTCCTAATTTGAACTTTTTCCAAGTGATTCCTAACTATTGAGAATCCTTCTAAGAAACCAACCTTCATGTTGTGGGCGTTCTTGAAGGTGGTGATGGTGCCGGTCTTGACGAGGAACTGGTCGACGCCGACCAGCCCGCAGATATTGCCCGACGGCACGTCCTCGATGGCCTCCACGTAGCGACCCATCATCAGGATTGTGCGCTGGATGGTCTTTTCGTACAGGTCCTGTGGGTAAGGTAACACTTAGATTCATGTATCACGGTACATATTTACACATCCTATGTTGAAAGTGGATATCGTGGCCTTAAGATTGAATGTTTTCTTTTTTC
Organism: Pectinophora gossypiella; assembly: GCF_024362695.1. Taxonomy (NCBI): domain Eukaryota; kingdom Metazoa; phylum Arthropoda; class Insecta; order Lepidoptera; family Gelechiidae; genus Pectinophora; species Pectinophora gossypiella. Next base: position 2,214,006 of record NC_065420.1, on the reverse strand, counting down.
AAATCCAAAACCCATTGTTCCTGGAAACTATTTTATCTTGAAATACCAGTCACAAAAGGTTATAGAGAAAACCACGTAAGCGCATTTTTTTAAATCACAATCTAATGGACAGTTTCTTCCACAAAAGCTCGATTTTTTCAATTTCAAACTAACTTGACTATTATGAGTTTTGTTAACAAAACCCACATCCAAATGTGATAATAAAATAAACTTTTTTTGTGACTGAGGACTTTTGTATCTATTTTTTGACCTTGTATGCAATACAGAGTTTAGCAAACAGTTTAAAGTGGAGCTGAGTGTTCATCATTTTGTTGCTAAGCAACGTACATACCTCCTTCTTGCCGGGCTGGTAGTTGGGTCCCATGATGCGAGCCTTCTGTCCAGTCACCACCTTGCCTGAGAATACACGGCCGAAAGCGTAGAAACGTCCCTTGTCGGATGTGGGCACCATCTTGCTCACGTACATCATCAGGGGAGCTTCGGGGTCGCAGCTCTGTGGGGAGACAGATTGTAAGTAAAATCGATCCTCCAAATATTACAGCGTATATGCTGTTCTGGAAGCAAGTAAAAACCAAACACGATCAGCTGCTTGTCTGCCCGGGCATGTCGCAAAATCCGACAGAGATTGTCTAACATGATTGACAATTGTTATGGGCGATAGGCTAATCCCTTGTCACCATAAGGTTCGTCATTTCCACCTTAGGACTTCATATCAATATTCGCTGCAATTGTCTTCCAATTACTTGTAGCAATGCCCGCACCATTAGAGATTACTGTATATTATCCATTTGTATTATTTTTATTATTATGGTGGCCAGGAGAAGTGAAAATGTCGGTGGGTAGACCAGCGGCCCGGTGGCCGGATCGTTGTAATGGCGGGAAAGTTGTGGATTAGGTTAGGACAGGACCGGAAAGGATGGAGGCCTATACCCAGCTGTGGGATAATGCGGGCTGATTGAACAGCGCTCCTCCGCCAACTCAGTGCAGCGTTGAACCTTACCTTGATGCCAATAGCGGCCTCATCGTCGTGAGGTCCCTCGTACAGCATCTCCATACGGTACTTCTGCGCGACCACGGGCGAGGGTAGATGGATGGCAATCATCTGAAGCAGGGCTTCGCCGGCCGGCAGCCACGTGCGCATGACGACCTGTATACAACAATCCACACAGATATAAATACAAAAGTAAACTTGTTCGTCCGTTACGTTTTCACGCTTAAACCGCTGAACCGATTTTGATAGTTTGGGACCTACGGAAGAACATGGGATAATTTTTATGTCGGAAATCACCTCCCAAGGAGATGAAAAGGGGGTGTAAAAAGGTTCTCTATTTAAACGCATAAATTTTTATGTAATAATTTACCATGGCATAATGTTACTTGTCCTATTATTAGTTACACATAGTATTAATTTGTCATGTAGGGGTGGCCCAAGGGCCACCCCCGCCCCACCCTAATCTACTATTATGCCTTGTAAAAATTATGACAAAACTATTATTCTAAAAAAGAATTACGGATACCTATTTATTTATATGCGAATCTTTATACCAACAAATATTAGTCCAATAATAAGTTATACCTAACAAACCAGTATTCTTAGATGTTATTATGGGAAAGTACTATTATGCTTAAAAACGTTATGCGAAAAGGATTATGATCATTAAAATTATGACAAAACCACTTATGCATTTTAAGAGAATCCCGTGTAAAAAGCGTGGCGCGCTCCATAGCCGAAATCCACGCGAACAAAAACGCGAACGGAAAGTTAGTTTATTATAGTTATGTTTGATTTATCAAAAATAAGATGATTGATGACAAGTCGTTGTTACATAAGCCAGGAGCTTTTGGCAGCTCAATAATAACTCTTAAAGCACTAACACACACAAATTGGTAATCAAAGGAAATTGTATCTTCCATTTATGGGGTCACGAGCTATGTACGCTCGCAACCAATTCCGGAAAGACGTTGCTGTAAGTCCACTTTGACACCCAGAAGCTTATAGAGAAGTAACTGGCAACACTTGGGACTGTTACTAACGCGGTATAGTAAGAAACTAGCAGACTATGGCGGCCTCCGTGGTCCAGTGGTTGAGCGTTGTGCTCACGATCCGGAGGTCAAATCCCGGTGGGGACATATCACGAAAATCACTTTGTGATCACTTGTTTGGTTAGGACATTAAGGCTGATCACCTGACTGTCCGAAAGTAAGATTATCCGTGCTTCGGAAGGCACGTTAAGCCGTTGATCTAGGGCTCTGGTGCAGAGGTTTTTCTTGCAGCTTCTTTTCCCCGGCTATACAAGTTGTGAATAGCTGCCGTATAATTTTAGGCGGATGAGACTTTGGTTACGTAAAAAATGACGATTTAAAGAGCAACCGCCTGAAGTTACCAACTGAATAAAGATATTATTGAATACTCAAACAAAAATTACTTTGTGGTCCCTAGTTTGGTTAGGACATTACAGGCTGATCACCTGATTGTCCGAAAGTAAGACGATCCGTGCTTCGGAAGGCACGTTAAGCCGTTGGTCCCGGTTACTACTTACTGTGTAAGTACGTAGTCGTTATAAATGAGTCATGTCAGGGGCCTTTGGCGGCTCAATAGTAACCCTGACACCAGGGTTGAGGTTGGTAATTCGCCTCACAACCCACACGATAGAAGAAGATTGAATAGTAACCAAATCTCACCTTCAGAAGGGCCTTGCCGTCCTTGTCGGAGTCCTCGTGCTTAATGGTGATGTTGAGTTTCTTGAGCAGGGAGTCGATCTCCTCCTTCTTGAAGTTCATGATGGCGTCGAACACCTTGTAGATGGGGTCGAGCACGTACATGCAGAACGAACGCTTGTTGTCACTGTCCTTCTGCTTGGCCCACTTCTTGGTTGAGGGGTTGAAGAAGTTCTCTCCCCACAATCTATTGAAAGGAAAGACACATAAGTTGACTTTATATTACTTATTTTTGAATGTTTGTGTTTTTTGTGGCTTCGGTGATTCGGGCCGGCCTCATGTACTCGTAGTTTATTTTTATGTTGTCGTCTTTCGAAGCTGTTACTAATACTAGGTTAAGCTTTTTGTTACTAACAAAATATGGACTAGTTTCCGAAATAAATATTTTGAATTTGAATTTAAAATAAGCTCACGACTATATCCCAACTGGGGTAGTCAGACGTATATCCATCGCAAGATGAACTAAGTATCCACACCTCGACGAGCTTTCTGGTAGACCAACGTTAGGTGCAGTATCGCTGCCTATAATAGTCCAGCCAACTGTGTTTGTGAAAACTGCACTTGAGATTATTAAAAACTCATTGGTGCAACGGTATCGGGGTTCGAACCGAAAATATGGCGACGTCTAACCACGACATATCGGGCGACACATATCGCTGGACAGTTATTTCTCATAAGTATAGGCATAAGTTCTTAAGAGTGTGTATCTCAGCTCTTGTTGTAAACGGTCCACAGGGACAGCCCACCAATCCGGGCTGAGATATAATGTTCGTCCTTGTCTGCCGCTGGTGTATAGCAGTAAACGCTTTACCCAGTATCAATGGGACGGATTCCTAGCTTTAAGTTATAGCACACCTCGCTATCCCACAGATAAATCGAGGAATTCGTTTTGTAGGGTTCTTATTGTATCTACGAATATTTTTTTTAAATATACATTATTTAAGCTAATGAGGCTCTAACCATGTTTATGTAGTTATGTTTGTGGGCTCAGTTTCCCGAATTTGGACTATTGTGGTCCATTATACGTGCTGTTGTTGATTAGAACATAATCATGAAAACTATCTAATCCTAATGTACTAGAGATTGCATTTTTTTTATCTTACTTTGTGCCTAGTTTTATTATTGCTTTAAAAACTAAACAAAAACCAAAGAGCGGAGAATTTATTATCTTTTCTGTAATAGCTAAGTGACCATACCATGGCCCATGCGATCCGTCGTGTACACTTCCGGTCGCCATTTTGAGAAACAACATTGTTTAGAAATAGGTTCTAAATTATAACTAAACGAGAAATTCACCAGTCTAAATATTAAAGGAAAGAGTAAATAGACACTTTCTAAGTACGCATTCTAAGTAAGTGGTCAAATGCAAATTTATTACAAACTTTTGTTTATAATTTTAAGTTTAGTTTTCCCTAATAGAGTTACTCAACACCTATCACGTTGATCTAACAGAAATTCGTGCGTGTGTATAGTATAGTTCATCTTGTGATGAATGTACCTCTGACTACCCCAATAGGGGATAGTCGTGAACTTTTGTATGTATGTTTTATAATTTTATTTATTCATCGATTCCAAAATAAAGATGACAAATACATTATGTTAATCTCTATTTAATATCGTTGCTTTTTAAAAACCCATTTGTTTATCGTCATTAATAAACATCTAAATATGAATGCGATAAGAATTTCAGTCCATGTGACAAATGCAAGTAGAATCGGACAATAGGCTAAGTCCAACTAGTCAAATCGGTTACTTTTTACCAAACGTCAAAACACGAAATTAGTATTTAATTTGCATGAAAAAGCACACTGCGACGTCATAGAAAAACGTGGAAAACATGTCGGACTTATTATTACGTTTTCTTTTATTAAAATTCATAAATAAGTTAAATAGTAAAAAAGAAAATGTTTTTCGTTAGTTTTAGGTCTGTCTTTATTTAGTAACAATTTCATAATTTATCTTGAACATAATATATATCTTGTACGCGATCCAATTGACGTCATTCGGTCGCTCGCTATACACATCATTAAATAGTGGAACTATACTGTCATTTTTGAGGTTTTTAATGTTATATACTAAATTATTTTTTTTCTCAGCATAGCACCCGAGCGAAGCCGGGGCGGGTCGCTATTTCACTATAAAGTGAAGTTATGTTAAGACGACGATAACTACTCCCGTCTATAATTGCTTGACCCACTTTGTAACGGTGAAAGTTTTATCGACGCCGTTGTATACCTCCCGCGAGATAGATGATCTATAAAGCTTAGACCACACATGTATCATTCTCCCGACACAATCGCCGTATACAATCTCTTCACTTCACTTTAGAACCCTGTCTCACTATCATACTATGTGACATTAATGAGACTTACGGTTGTTTGGTTTAAGTTAATGTGACATGGTATCAAAGTGTATACATATTAGTACTCGTGACCCTACGTACTACGGCTACTATTTACTTTAAGTATGTAGTTGTTACATTTTAGCGGCCGATAACGCGGTCCTCAATCGCGGTCGACGCGATATGCCTTTGGTTTTGGTTTCATACGAGACCATTAACCCGGTCCCAGGGGGGACAATCATCTTCTCTGCCCTCCACTGCGGCTTTGAAAGACTACTCTGGGCGCCATACCACTAGCGTTAGACAGTACTGTGAGGCAGAAGACAAGAGGGAACTCACTGCCCCATTTTTCCCTAAAATAGTAGCATGGAGAATGCTACACCGACAAGAGCGTGGCTATTAAATTAGTGATGATGACGAAACGCCACAAAAAATATAATTTATAAAACCAGAATTTGTACTTTTCTTGTTGATATTAACATGGACCCGGACACTGCAACTAGTAGAAAAATCACGAGATAAGATATTCCACGAAATATGTTTATAGCTGTGGGTATATACTTGCGATAATGTATATTTAATCAAGTGTTGTGGTGTTCAAACAGTGTTTTAAATGTCACCCGATTGTTCAATTTCATAACATTCTTTCTCAACATCGGCTTGTATGCGTCATTTGTGACAATATTTAATTTCCCGACATGAAGACGATACAGCTTGACGATACAAAAGTAAAACTATTTAGTTTTAGAAGTCATTGTGGTTTTGTGGTTCGGGGAACTTGGCTCAATTATTATAGACGGCGATACGGCTAATTGGTCTAACAGAAAGCTTGGTGAGATGCGGTTTGTTATAACGAATATCAGCCGCGGATATTCGGCATTACGAATACATATTTATTACATCACAAGTAAACTAACTTCTCAACATCTGCATCTTGTAGTTTCATTAACTTATTTTTATTATTACTTTATTTTTATATTTATTTTATTTTTATATTTTTTTTCTCTGGCATTTTGAATTGGGTCGTGGTTCAAGATAAATTATGAAATTCTGATTACTAAATAAACACAAATGTGAAACTAACGAAAAGCATTTTCTTTATTTTATTTAACTTAGTTATGAATTTTAATCAAGAAAAACGTAATAATAAGTTCGAAATTTTATTACGTTTTTCTATGACGTCACAGTGTGCGTTTTCATACAAATTCCATAGTAATTTCGTGTTTTGACGTTTAGTAAAAAGTAACTGATTTGACTAGTTGGAAACTAGCCTATTATCCTAAAAGTAAACAGTTCATTCAAATACAGGGATGATTCAGACCATGGTTCTGAGTTAATATCACGTGTAATTTTCTGTCGCAAAATTCATGATTTTTTTGGAATTATTTTCAAATCTATACTTTTGCAATAGAAAATTCCACTTGAAATATCAACATAATGGTCTGAATTATCTCAAAGTTTTCGTTATGATGTCACTAACACCTGTTTATTGCAACAATCAGCATTTCCTACAGTACGGTCACGAGCATTAATATGTATACACTTTGGTATCATGTCACATTAACTTTTTTGACAAATTGAACTGTAAGTCTCACTAAATGACAAATATGTTAGTGCGACAGAGTCCTAAAGTGGGTACATAATATTGCTCATGACTGTACATACAAAAATAACTGAACAAAGTTAATGTACAAACCTGTTCATGAGCTTGACAAGGTCGATCTTGAACTTGTCGGCGTACATCTCGGAGAACTGCTTCAGGGTAAACGCCCAGCCGTGGAGACCGGAGCCGAAGCCCACGGAACCCTTGCTGGGGTCCACACGCACCTCACCTACACATACGGATATTCCATAAATAGGGTACTTGACTCTGTCAAAGATAAATTATAAAATGCCAATCTAGAAATAGAGACCAGCCTAAGACGATCAAAAACCAATCTAGTTTTACTATTAGACTTATTTTCGAATTATATTTCTAAAATAAGTAACAATGTGTACGTTGTGTATGTGTGTGTGTGTGTGCGTTTGATAGTTATTGATGACGTCACAAGAGAGTATTTCTCTCTCATCAGGGTGCCCAATGAGGGACTTTCCATTTCCCCAAAAAAATATAACTGGCGCTGTACAGAATAGCCTTCTATTTCTATGAAATTAGAAATATGCATCTGGATAACAGACATTATGCATCTTTCTTTGTTTTTGCCACCCATTATTATTGTGATCAAAATAAAGAGAAGCAATATCGGTAGCAATATAATTTTATACCAGATCTGATCCTCCTCCATATATGCCTCTGCCATTGCATTCTATTTCTGAATTACGAGCAATGAGAAAATAGGTAATTATCACGTTAAATCAACAACGCAACGCCAACAATACAACGCCATCTATATTGTTTTTGAGAAACGTCGTCTAAAAAGTCCCTCATTGAAGCGTGGATTGGCAAAACTCAAAATAATAGCCATATCCAATTATAATCCTCGATTGTAACGATGTTGCCAATACATGAACGATAGTCATTAAATGAACCCACACAACTTCACAAAGTGATTATAGTAAAATGAAATCTTTCTAGTAGAAAAGCGACATCCCACGCAAAACCTTCAAAGGTCACGATTCTAAGAATCCTACTACACCCACGTGATCGCAAACATCCATTGAAGCGGGGTATTAATGACGTCATAGAAAAGGTATCCCTATCCCTAACTACGTACTACGAAGCGGCGGGGTACTAATGACGTCATAGAAAGGATATTCCTAGAGCTGCGTTTCTTGGAAATACTATTAACCTCTTTGCCGAGACACCAGACAAAATAGACTTTACATTGTGTCTGATGGAGATCTGCGTTCCGGCGTTCGAAAAGTTAAGGTTATTTGAATTAAGACTTTTTTTTTTAAATAAAAGTGAAACACGAAAGAATTTTTTTTTTATCCCAACTTCGCCCGCCCATGGCTTCTTTTCCGCGTGAGTGATTATCAAACTGCGTTCCATTATTAAATATAGCCAAATATAGTTTTCTCTTTTGTTTTGTATTTCCTGTGTGTGCAATAAAGAATTTGTCTCCAAAATTAGTGTATATTGAAAAACAACATGACTAAAGGGTATGCACGTAAGTGTGTTTATAACAAAATTGGCCCGATTCCTGCAAACACCTGTTAATTTTAAAATAAATTAAAACCCGGGCGAATAAAATAAGCATCTCGCTCATATGCAATCGGTTTGACGAGCGCTGTCATCTTAATTCTGTCGGGTTATTTAAATATCTGCCTAAAATTGACGTGTTATCCATAAATTTTATGCCTGTCGATTACCCGTCCCTTTTCTTTTCGGCGGATAAGAAAGCGACAGGTATAACTACTGGAATCAGCACCATTGTATCTTCCATTTATGGGGTCACGAGCTACGTACGCTCGCAACCAATTCCGGAAAGACGTTGCTGTAAGTCCACTTTGACACCCAGAAGCTTATAAAGAAGTAACTGGCAACACTTGGGACTGTTTAGCACTTGCAACTATTTTTGTTTTTAGTTTTTTTTTGATCAACTGGTGATGTAACCTTCGTACGATAAAATAATGTAGAGAAAAAAATATTACACTTCTCATCCAACAAATCGAAGCCTCGCGTTTTTGATTTTTAAGAATTATAAAAAAATAAATTTAATTTTACTTTTATTGTAAACATTTTCAATTCATATAATGTTCCAAATTAAAATTTTATTAAAAACATTTTATTGAACAAAAATTTTAAAGTGCCAATTATTTGATGAGAAGTATATTTTTCTTAGTTTTTATGCTCAGTTATAAGGCTGTTCTTTAAGTAGATCATATTTCAACTATGTTCATACCTAATCATAATATTTTGCAAAGTTCAAATTGCACAATGTTTGCAATTATTATTGTAACTTTGTATTTGTACTAGAGCTGTGACCTTGCAAAAGTTATTGATCGAATAGTCGCGCGAAAACCACGTGTCCAATCCATGTAATTTTAAAAATACTGATAAATACAGAGACACCGTTCACGCGATTTCAAGCTAATACTTAGGTATATCTACTAGTTATATAATACTTTCCTTGCAGTTTAAGTTTACTATTAGACTACTGCAATGCAGTGTTGTAATTTGATTTGTAGAGCTAATTCTTTTTTATTGACGATAAAAGATGCAAATGTCTGTTACCCATTAAAAGAGAAGGTTAAACTAAGAAAAATCTGTATAGCGCCACCTATATTGTTTTTGAGAAAAGAAACCGTAAAAACTTAACAATATTTACGAGGTTTAGACAAAAATAACAAAACTATTTGGAGGTCCACCTTGAAGAGACTCATATACTGTTGTTAATATAAGATTTGTACAAAATTGTACTCTACTTTTATAGTTATAGTTACATATTTGTGGATAACTTTCTTCAAGTTACCTACTCAGGCAATAGGCCGCGTGCTATTTCTTTGGCCGTTGGCCGTACTTTCTACCTGCGCGCGGCGCCCGGCCACGTGGTAAACAAAATACACAGCCTACCTGGCAGTTTGAACAAAAAATAAACCTTGATACCTTTGATATTGTTAAAGTGTCAAAATGTACCTGGTGTAGTAACTTATTTTAGGCTTTATGTGTATAATTATTTCCAGCATATTTCCCAATCTTGTAATAATAAGATGAGTTTATTGTCAAGAAAGAACTGAAGGAAGACATGATATTTGATACAAAAGATTAACTAAAAAAAACTCCTTCGTGACTAGGGTAACCGGAGTCTCAAGAAGTAGGATAGAACAGTAGATGTGTATTACATATTTTTAAATAAACTTACCCATGGGACCACCATCGTCATTGTAGGTGGCAATGATGACGTTCACATTTTCAACAATACGCTGGAAGGTCTGGTATAGCTCCTCAGCTTCCAACTGCAGCTCGAGTAGAGCGCGGTCCATCTTGTTCATGAAGAGGATGGGCTTGATACGCTCGGCGATGGCCTGACGAAGTACGGTCTCGGTTTGTACGCACACACCTACATAGGAATGGATTGTTGAAGTACAACGGTTTATTTAGAGGAACACTTGTTAGTGTCATAATTGGTATATTTTAAGGACTAACTGCATGTAATGCAGTGTAAATCTGAGTAAAGGATAGGGTAACATATAAATATAATTAAGTTGCTTTGCCATAGAGTTAACAAAAATATATATCTTTTTAATGATTATAACAACTAAATCAAAAGCATTTAATACCTATTACAAATTAAAACATTAACACTACATTTGAGGTTAGAGTTTATTGATCTCTGTTTAATTGACTTCTTGTAAAATTAATGTGTAATTAAACCAAATGTAGTTTATTCTGTCCTAAATTCATATTTATAATGTCTTATACATACCAGAGACGCAGTCTACTACGACCAGAGCTCCGTCAGTTACACGGAGGGCGGCTGTCACTTCCGAAGAGAAGTCAACGTGCCCGGGGGAGTCAATCAAGTTGATCAAGAAACCCTTTTCATTCTTCTCACGTTGGTCGGGGTTGGTGATGAACACCAAGTCTTTCTCTTCAAGTTCGAAGAACATAGAGATAGCACTAAAAAAATTGTCTAGTGTAAATCTTTTGTTGACTAACAAAGGCTTAAAAGGAAAGTAGATGTAAGCATCAGATGGCCGTTCTAAGAATCCTCACTAATTCTCAGCTTTTAATGGTAAGAACAATCATCACATTAACACAAATATTGAGAGGTTGATCTAAAGGATTGTTTTGGCAAGTTACGCCGAAGTTTAAGGTCATTTTCGGCATTGTTTGGAGCCGGCTATTTACACGACTACTTAGTACAAAGTAGGACAGGGAAAGGTTATTTCACCATGTGGTTTGGTACGTACGTAGACTTGATGGTGATACATCTGTCCTGTTCATCTTTCCTGGTATCGGTGAAGCGAGTTTCGCCGGCTCTCGCTCCCGCGATGATACCAGCCTTCGACACCAAGGAGTCGGTTAGCGTCGACTTGCCGTGATCGACGTGGGCAATCACAGACATGTTCCTGATGTTCCTCTTCTTGTCCATCATCGCCCGAATCTCGTCTACCGTGAAATTCACCTGCACAAAACCAAAACCTCGTCATCATCTTCAAACACACAACACAGATGATCCAGATGTCATTGTCACACGCACGTTTCATTTTGCTTGTTCTACAGGAATTCATCTTCCTTTACTTTCATTTACAAGTTACATTGAAACTTTTCCTGTCCATATCACAAACACTTCAGTATTCAACCGCATCACTGTGAAAACGTCATCTGATCACAAAGACGACCGACGTGAGAAATGGAAGTTTTATTTATCAGTTTTACGCGTTATTCACAAAATAAACACGGGAAACAATACTTGAGATGCACTGCTACACTATTTTAAATACAACGATGACTTTAAATACTCACCATTTTGGATGGTTTTTGATTTTTCCCTCAATAAAATAAACTACCATACGCCAGCAATGGCGTACGCTTGAAAAAGGCCCTTCTTTTCGGTCGTGGGCCGGATGTGGCCTCCTGTCAAATAAATTTAAGCATAGACAATTTAGGGTGCCCACCTGAAGATGATAATTAAACAAAAACCGGTAAAATAAAAGCTTATCGCAAAATTAAGATGTTTCATAGAATGTGTTAATTTATGTTTTATCAATATGACCGTCACATTATTACTTCATAAAAAGCCATTTTGTGAAAGTAATTATAATAAAAGTATTGGCTTAAAAATCCTGTATCAAAGACACGACAAGACACAAAATTATACGAGTATCTAAAAAAAATGTCGACACGTGTACACAGTAACAGTTACTTAACAATAGATGTCACTAACAAGTTAGTACTGCTACTTGACAATAGATGGCATGATTCAAGGATAAATAAAACTATCATTCATACAATACATATGCCATAGTCTCTTCTTTTTATTATTAAATAAACACAAAATGAATGTAAAAACTAAATTCATATTTCATAAAAAGTTTATGTTTTTTTTATGTTTTAGAGTTCGATAATAATCCCTCGTGGCCGAGCGTGTGGCCAATATTAGGCGCGCGAGGACGGTCGGTTGGCGTTCGACACGCTTGTTCCTAGAAATTGTTATTGGGCACATTTCGACAATTAGTGTGACCATGCTGAAACAATAATGCAGGCCATAATATGTATAATTATATCTTAATTCATTCATGCGTAGATATAAACTATCAATCGAAATCCCTAAAAGGGTGGGCAGAGCCACAAGTAATCAATAGACATCTTGCAGCCACTTGATGTATGTGATGTATGGTGACAGGTCACCAGCCTATAAGCAAACAACCGGGAAAATGAGCCTTTAAACGCGTTTTGTTTTTTATTCGCTCCTAGTAGAAGAAAATTCAAAGTCTTTTTTGAATTTGAACTTAACATATAAAAGTTAAGGTTTGAAGGTTTATAACACATTTTATGAGTTGACTTAATGTAGATTTGATGCGTACAGCATTAAGTACTTGGACGAACAAATGGAGAGTACCTACTGAGGGTAATAATTTTTATTATAATACGTATATCTTTCCTTTTTCTATCATATTAATTAAAGTAGTTAGGTAATTAGGTGAATTATCTATATTTATTCATTAATGTTATTCGATGAGTTAAAATATGTACCTAGTGAATATACCATAGGAGAAATAAGTATTTCAATTATTCTATTTTCGAAGGGTTTTTAACAAAACATTAATTTGATTGTCACCCTACAATATTGCGAGAATTATTTTACCGTCAGGTCGAAAGGGTCGTGCGATGGTCGACATAGTACGCGCGCCCATAATTTGCCAAGGTAAAACGCTCCGACGGCGATACGGCTCATGTTAACATAATTTAAGAAAGTTCGTTTTGTAAACTGGGACCTCTGCTATTGTCGTTAAGGTATTATCTACCCAGATCCAGTAATTAAGTACAAAGAGAGGTCATTCATCTCCCTAGTGCTATCCCGTTTTTCACAGGGTCCGCTTACCTAACGTGAAGATTTGACAGGGCCAAGTTTTACAGAAGCGCCTGCGTTTCTGACCTTCCGACCCGCGAAGGGAAAACTAGCCCAGTACAGGTTAGGTAGGTACGTACTTCCAAAACTCCCTTTTACGGGAATGTGAGTTTCCTGTGTTTTCCGTCACCGTGATAAACATAACATCCAAACATGAGTTCGAAAACAAATTCGAAAATCATTCTGACACTCGACAGTTAAGCGAACTTCCGAGTGCGCTGCTAGGCATCTTAGGTACACAAAAAGAGTACATAAAGAACAAAGATATATACCCAGGTACCTACCTACGTAAATATTTTCACATTTCCGATAGATATAAATCATAAAACCAATCAGACAAAAAGCGATCAGATTATTCGAATGAAATAACACCCTAAAGGCAAAATAAGGACGTAATATTGTATAATTTGACTTTTATTGCAATGTTGGACTTAGGGGGGAAAGCGAAGGGCAAGTTCAGAGGGTTAGGGCTCCGATGGCGAGTGTGGCTATTGATGTTATGAGGGTGACTACGCAGGGGTGGCTGACAGAAAGAACCTATTGGAAAAGAATTCCAGTTTCTTTTCCAATTGGTTCTAATTCCTTAAAGCTAATTGGGAAACGAGTTTGAAATTTTTGAATGTTCTTTTTTACTAACTTACATAATTTTGAATGTTAATTTATGTATGACGCCCGTTATCAACCCGTATTTTAGGGTCGATTAATTCTTTCAAATATAATCCTCTTAGATGACGCCCCGAGCCCCTCAGGCCAGCAATCTTCAATTTTGTAAGCCACTTTAAAACGATATTAGGTACTAATCGCAATAAAATCGATTTAGTTTAAATAGTAGGTAGTATTATTATTAACAATGGTGTTAAATCCAGCAACCACCATCTAATTTTAGTTTAAGTTATATCTGTCGACTGTCATTTTGTTATCCGCTGAAAAAGAAAGGGACTGGTAATTGACAGTCAATTTTAAGCAGAAATCAATCGGCTAAAAATTTTACATCGGCCAATAACCCGACAGAGTTACGTAGACAGCACGTCAAACGGATTGCATACCAGCGAGATGCCTATTTTATTCGCGCGGGTTATTCATTCGTTTTAAAATTAACTTGTTGATAATCATCCGTCCCTTTGCTTATCGGCGGATAATAAAATGACGGGTATAACTTAAAATAAAATTAGGAGGTGTCTGCAGGAATCGGTGCCATTGTATATTCAAAAACAAGCTTTGAGGCGACAACGCTAATGCCATTATAGGTCATATTTGCATAATAAGCCAATAAAATATTTAATCAATGAAATGTTGGCAATTTCAAAAAACATTTTGGCGTTGCGTGGCGACAACGTTTTGGCGGGTGTTCCGTCTGGGACTACTTTCTTCTTATTATAATTTGTAGTAACAATATTTGGTTTCCGTAATAAGAGTGATATTTGTGGTACCTACTTAACATTTACTGATTAAAACTGGGTATGTTACTAATATTTACGTTTTATTGTAGAGTTTGCTAACATCAATAATATTAAATGAATGGTTATTTCTTGTATTTGATGTATTGTTTTGTTTGTGCCAACCCTGAGTGGTTTGGGGGATTTCAAGGTCACCCGGAACACGTACAACACGCGCGCGTTCCCTGTCTGACGGCATGAAAAATAAAAATATAGAAAACCCAGTTCTACTTACAGCCGATATTACACTTATCCGATCCACCCAGACCAATGCGTCAAGGTCACATCGAGATTGGGGAAATCGACGCTATTACACTAGCTCGAGATCTAGACTACACGATTCTGCCGGGTCTTCATGACAACCGCACTGCGCGCGGCGCGAATTATATTGAGGGCTTCGACCACTAGCAGTTTGACGTCCATCAACGTAGATAGCATTCGTATCGGTTTATTGGTCCAAGCGCTCGATATAATTCGCGCGGTTGTCATGCAGACCCGGCTGATCGCCGCAACCGTGACCTTGGGAGTTAAAATGGCCACATCGAAGCAATTCATCTAAGAAAGCAATATTTCTATTTGACATTAAATTTGTTTGCACTGCGCACTTACTTTTGTATGCACAAATGTCAAATTGTAACATTGCTTTCTTAGATGAATTGCTTCGATGTGGACATTTTAACCCCCCTTGGCTCATTGGGCAGGATGGATTGGCAAATCTAATAACAGCGCTAATTACATAACCCAATGTTGTAACCTGTGCTGGGAATCGAACCTACGACCGTGAGAGTGAAGTCGTTCCAACAGGGTTACCACTTTAAGAATTATTATAAAAAAAGAATTAGCTTTTTGAGGGACTTTCCAATCGACGTTCCCCAAACACACGATAGATGGCGTTGGTAACTTTTAACGTGATAATTAACTATTGTCTCATTGCTGGGGTACATAATTATTCAAAAAATTAATGTAATGGCGGAAGCATGTATAAAACCGATTGGTTCGTGATATTTAAATCACATTATGTACAGAATAATGTTGCTTCCTATATTGCTAATCTTTATTTTGATCAGAATAATAATGGGTGGATGTTGTAATTTCACCCTGGTGTAATAAAAAGGGATCATATTTATACCCAAAAACAAAGATAAAAGATGCGTATGAGGAGCTCGGTGGCGCAGCGGTAAATGCGCTCGGTCTGCGATTGTTGAAGTTAAGCAACTTTCGCAAAGGCCCGTCATAGGATGGGTGACCACAAAAAAAAAATGTTTTCATCTCGAGCTCCTCCGTGCTTCGGAAGGCACGTTAAGCTGTTGGTCCTGGCTGCATTAGCAGTCGTTAATAACCATCAATCCGCACTGGGCCCGCGTGATGGTTTAAGGCCCGATCTCCCTATCCATCCATAGGGAAGGCCCGTGCCCCAGCAGTGGGGACGTTAATGGGCTGATGATGATGATGATGTCTGTTATCCATGAAATTAGAAGTTTAAACGAAGAAAAAACTTAACAACGCCATCTATCGTGTTTTTGGGGAACGCCGATTGGAAAGTCCTTCATTAAGCACAAAACCAGAGTTCAAGAGTCGATCACCATTCGATATCGAAATAGAGTCCAATTATAATTAGATGCGGTTGGGAGCTCTCCAACACAATCTAGACAGATTGGGACCTGGTGCTGTTATAAATCTTCGACTACCCACACACGTCATTGTGTAGACATACAGCTATTATGAAAATACATACATACATACATAAACTCACGCCCGTAATCCCTAATGGGGTGGGCAGAGCCACAAGTAATCAAAGACAACTTGCAGCCACTGTTGATACGATGTCGTAAGCTGGATATGATAAACCTTATGGTGATAAGGGATCAGCCTATCGCCCATAACATTAGTCTATCATGTTAGAGGACACAATCCCTTTGTCGGTTATTATGAAAATAAAAGCTTATATAACTATCTACATACTTATATCTTCTTCTATCGTTTGGGTTGTGAGGTGGATTACCAACCTCATAAACCCTGATGTCAGGGTTACTATTGAGCCGCCAGAGGCCCCTGACATGACTCATGTAACGACTACGTACTTACATCAGTAACTAGTAACCGGGACCAACGGCTTAACGTGCCTTCCGAAGCACGGATCGTCTTACTTTCGGACAATCAGGTGATCAGCCTGTAATGTCCTAAACGAACTAGGGATCACAAAGTGGTTTTTGTGGAATGTCCACACCGGGATTCGAACCCGGGACGTCCGTGACATCATAGAAAAACGTGATAAAATGTCGGACTTATTACGTTTTTCTTGATTAAAATTAATAAATAAGTTAAATAGAAAAAAAGAAAACGTTTTTCGATAGTTTTAGATCTGTCTTTGTTTAGTAATCAGAATTTCATAATTTATCTTGAAAGTACACGACCCAATTGGGACCCAGTTGTCTTCTGGCTACTTTAGTGCTTCTGACCTCCTTGATAGCGATTGTGAGCGTCAGTAATGTTTGTTTTGTTTATTTTTTCTTTTAATTTTTTCGAAGTTTCACCGTACTGTAAACAGCATTTACCCAGGCATTTCCAAACTAGCAACACACGTCCGATGGGTGGTACTCTAAAAAATATACAATTAGGTGAATGAGTCAATGTACTCGTGCCATAGCAACAGCTGTGAAATAAAAGCCGACCATAGATCGCGTGTAATTGGCGCGAAAAACTGGATACGCGCCAACCGCGGGTGACACAGCGCAGGAACTGGTGTTGCCACTTCCGTAGAACTGAAAAATATACAACCACCGAAACTAAGAACTTCTTAACACAAAAAGAAAAAAAAAAGGAACATACACCACCACGCGGCTCCGATGTGGGTTTATTTATTTATTTATTATGGTACATCAACATCAGTACATACACAAACACACAATATAAAATACACATAGGAAAAGTTCCGGTATGCCTGCCAATTATAGACGCACACAACACTGATAATAAAAAGTATAAACTAAAGTAAGCAAATTAAAAAGAACAATAATTGAAAATAAATTTAAAAAAGAAAAAACATAGATTGTCTAACACAACACAACAACGTTTAAATGGTATGAAAAAAATAAAACGAAAACTAAAACTATTGCAGAATAAAACTTAGAGATAGGTGGCTAAGTACATAAAATTACATAAAATGATTAGTGGGTTGGTGGAGAACCAGTTTAAATTCAAATTCAAAAATATCTTTATTCAGTAACATAGTTACACTTTGTATCGTCATTTTTTACATTAACGTATGTCTCATCCGCCTAAAACTACTGCAGCTTCTCACGACCTGTATAGCCGGGGAAAAGAAGTTGCAAGAAAAACCTCGGCAAGGGACGTAAAAGTTCTTTTAAAAAAAATACTGTTATACAATTTAGTAATTTGGCTGCTTAATATCAGTTCCTAGACAGAAGGACCATATCTCACTATGGTAGTTCCTCGCGTAGTGGTTGATCGCGTGGTGGTTGGTTGCGTAACCAACAAGACCCCAGGTTTCATATTCATTTCGCGGACGAATGCTCGCGCGCCCCCGTGTCCCATCAAATGGTGCAGGCAGGAACACCGTTGGGTTTTAGTGGGTATACCGGGTGGCAACACCCGGGGAGTCCCACATAACCACGTCGTCCCCCTGGGCGGCGTGGTATGCGTAACGCATTTCCCAACGTAAAAAAAAAAAAAGGTGTCATATTCATAAATTTTGTTGCAGGCGCGA
This sequence comes from Pectinophora gossypiella, assembly GCF_024362695.1. Taxonomy (NCBI): domain Eukaryota; kingdom Metazoa; phylum Arthropoda; class Insecta; order Lepidoptera; family Gelechiidae; genus Pectinophora; species Pectinophora gossypiella. The sequence continues at coordinate 2,195,766 of NC_065420.1, read as the reverse complement.
TTATCTCAGTGGGATAATGACCATTAAGAGCCTAAGCAATTGTAAAAAAATAATTAAGTAAGTAAGTAGTTTTATTAATAGATCTGTAACATAACCCAGGTTTAAATCAATTTACAGAAATATAAACTCATGTAAGTACACTTATAAATTGGGTCGCCTCGTGTACTACGTTCAAGATAAATTAGATAAATTCTGATTAATACTAAATAAAGACAGATCTAGCACACAAAATTACTAAGGAATTTGTATGATAAAGCACACTGGGACATCATAGAAAAATGTGATAAAATGTCGGATTTATTATTGCGTTTTTCTTGACGAAAATAAATTAAGTAGATAAATAAAAAGTGGTTTTCGTTAGTTTCAGATCTGTCTTTATTTAATAATCAGAATTGCATAATTTTTCCGTACCGTAAAATGGGGTGGATAGGAACAACTTCAGAGTGGATTTTAATATGCTTACCTTGTGACTAATCGATATGAAACGAAAGTCAAAAGTTGAGTCTTGGTCTTGATATCGTCTCGCGACAGATGGAGAAAAAATAATAAAAATATTCAGATTTCAGAGAGGAACGTAAAAATGTTGCTTGTCCCTATTTACCCACGATTCTGGTGAATGGAGTCGCAATAGCCTTAGGTAACTGATTACCCCAATTAGGAATGTTGTAGTACTTGTAGTGAGCTTATGTTGTTAATATTCCAACAGAGTCCACATTATTATGTGGCTGATATTTCAGCGATGTGGTTCACGCCGCGACTTGTGCTGAGTGAGGCCCTTTTATCTCAGGACGTCCATCACCACCTTCATTTCGACAAACATCCGTCTTGCTTTATTGTAATTGTTTTAGTGGAAATTTGATATGATGTTGTTGTCTTTTTTTTGTGTGGCGCCCTTATAACATAATACCCCCCCCCCCCCCCTTATAACCCCCCCTAACCCCTCCCTAACCCGTAAATAAGAACCTAAGGATCTATTGTCAGTGGTAGCACTAAACTCCTCCCGACATCGCTGGCACACTGACAAGAAGCCAGACCTTGAACAGATTATGGGTCACTTTCTCAGAATTCGCGGAAACCGACTCTCCATTCAAAAACTCAGAACATGTAACGAAACGTAAATATTGATTAGTCATTGTGTACAAAAGTAGTGATGAAATCATTATTTTAAATCGCTTATGAAATACCTATTTACTATACCTAGTTATTATAACTATGTTTACTTTGTTGTAGTGGCATAAGCAAGCCAGAGAAATATGATCCCATAGTGCAGATGTTAATATAATCGACAAAAGTAAGATTGTAGATACATTACTTACTTACTTTAGGTACTTATTTTAGGTAGACTTGCCGCAGATGGCATTGACTATTTGGCCGAACAATGATGAGCGCTGAGGGTCCGATAATAGGGTAGTTCCCAACTAGTCAAATCAGTTACTTTTTACTTAATGTCAAAAATTTGTATGAAAAAACAACCTGGGACGTCATGGAAAAACGTGACAAAATGTCGCACTTATTATTACATTTTCTTTATTTAAATTCATAAATAAGTTAAATAGAAAAACGCAAACGTTTTTGTTAGTTTCAGATCTGTCTTTATTTAGTATTCAGGATTTCATAATTTATCCTTGACCTAGGAAACTACCCAATTAAATGCTAGGAAGATAATCTCTGCAAAAAAACTTGCGTAAACAACACAGTTTTTTAATTCGTTCAAAGTCCATTATTTTTCTGGATACCTCGTTCTTACTACTTATCAATCAACATAAGTAGTTAACAGCGTATTTCTCAAAAGCCGTTGAAAAATCAACAGTGTAGTATTTCAGGGACCACCTGGATAGTCGGTGAGGTGATGAATGAGGAGCGGCAGTGTCGCCTTCTCTCGGTACTTACTTGCGTAATAGACAGGTGAAATATTTCAGTGTTGTCGCCAAAATATTTTTTTTTTGGTTTTCCCCGAAGGGTAAGGCAAAGGGAACTATGCCCATACAGCCATGTCTGACGTATTTTTTTTCTTGATGATTAATGAAATGATGAAAGGTGATGATGATGAAACCTAAGCTCCCACCCTCGGAGTAGACTCCTATTCCGAACCCCAAACGAATTAATTCAAAAGTCCGCATAAACTTTTGAGTTATGAAGCGGCTTCCCGGCACGAAGCGAAAATAGGCAGATAGATACACTTTGTTTATTGAATACTCCAATATAATAACACTCGCGAATGTCTTCCGACTAACTTAATGCGATCATTAACCACAAAACACCACTTCGTATTAATTATTTAGATTACTCAATGAAGAAAGCAACTGTCCCGTTCCCGTTTCCCGCCGAAAAGCCGTCGCCAAAATATTATAAAGCTTTTTTTTCTGGGATAAGAAAATATTGTTTTTTAGAGATGCGCCGAATATTAGGCTGAATACGCGAAGCTACATACCTATACTCGGTCTAATTTCTTCACGTATTAAATTAAATGTTATAAAATATAATAATAAATAACAAAAGTGTAAGTATCTAGTTCATTTAAAAAATGTGTAATAGGATTTTAATATTCACTTCAAATAAATTCAGAAATAACAAAACGTTTATTATGTAAATGGTAACACCATAACTCAAGTTTTTGTATGTTGCCTGTACTTTTTTGCTTCTTCCCCTCTACTTTGTGTATGATGGCTGTCTTTATAAAATTTACACCAGATTTTTACTTCGACACTTCATGAAATATCACATGAAGTAGAACTAAGTGATCTGAAAATATTTAGTAAGTACCACCTTAGCCCATAATATACAGGGTGGGCCCATCGTAACGAAAACTTTGAGGGATGATTGAGACCATGATTCTGAGTTGATATCAAGTGGATTTTTCTATCGCAAAAGTATGGAACTGAAAATAATTAAAAAAACACAAAATATTTCATGAATTTTCCGACTGAAAATTCCACTTGATATCAACTCAGAATCATGGTCTGAACCATCCCTCTCAGTATTCGTTACGGTGTCACTAACACCCATACCTACTTGTATGGCTACCTGTATGTACTTGTACGGGATGTTAGTGACATCGTAACGAATACTGAGAGGGATGATTCAGCTCATTATTCTGAGTTAATATCAAGTGGACTTTTCTATAGCAAAAGTAAAGAATTGAAAATATTAAAAAAAAAAAACAATTAAAAAGACATTAATTTTGTAACGGAAAATTCCACTTGATATTAACTCAGAATCATGGTCTGAATCATCCCCCTCAGTATTCGTTACGATGTCACTAAAACCCTGAATCTTCATTTACAATCCGATGAGATTGTGGTCAAAAGCAAACCTTTTTTTATAAAATACAAGGGCATTTTTCTAAGTTTTCCACAAAACACGTGCCTTCAATTTTAACGCCACTGTCGACGCATATTGTGCGTAAATCTCCAGCTCTTACACCTAAGACATTAAAGTTGACATTAGCACGAAATAATGTTATATTAACACGTGCGGGATTTTTGCCAAGAGTGACGAATGAAAACAAGTGAAATAAATAAATATGATGCAATACGGAACTTTCTAGATGTTTTCTTAGGCTTTTTCTCGGAAGTGAATTGGAGTAGGTTATACCTATGATTAAATTAGTCTTCTGGAATCTGGATTGGGTTGAATCGAAAATTAAAAATACTTAAGTAAGTACCTTGTCCTCGCGAGTAAATGCGGACATACGGAATCACAACACAACGCAACGTAGGTAGGTTTACGAATGATATTAAGTATACTTAAGTACTTATTTAAGTGAATTACAGAAAATAAATACGGCATATTATTTTCGCGGCGACTAAAAACTTAAAGGGCGACTAATTGTTTTGTTACAAATAATTACTTGGCAGCGATTAAATATTATTGCGACAATTATATTAGATGAGCTTCGAAATGCAAGGATTTATAAAAACTCAATAATGGCTGCTACTTTAAGGTAGCAAAAATATTTAACAGGGCCAATGAAATTATAGGTGAGGTATTATAAATAATGACTTGGCGACTAATATTAAGACAGGAGAATTAAAAATATTTTATTGGCAAATATAGGCTTCCATATAAAAATACACTTTCGGGCTGCGATTTGCAAGCACCTAAAAAAATAAAACGGGTACTGTAATTAAGTATTAGGATTCTAATATTTTTGTTTGGGAATCAAAATTTAATGAAAACGGCGCCAAGCGCGCACGCTTAGCAGAGTGCGGGCCGCGGTGCGGGGGGTGGTGTAGGGCGTTATTAGCCAATGGCAAGCGGCGGGCGGTTATCACGGGATGATACGATTGCCTGTTATTGTTTACTTGTAATATTTTCACAATTTTTGAAAACAATTTTTACTATTAGCTGAAGTCTCTTTTGAAGTTTTTTCATTCCCTATATGATCTATTTGACATATTTTGGTTAGTTGTGACCATCGAGGCCCGAAGGGCCGAGAGGCGGCGGTGAAGATTTGTTTCGTAACGACAGCAGTCACGGGTGCGAGCGAAGCGAGCACGGAAATTCGCGGCACCCCGACACTGTAGATATAGGTTACGAAGGCTTTTGCCATATAGCCGAGTGGGTTAGGTTACTTGTGACCATCGAGGCCCGAAGGGCCGAGAGGCGGCGGTGAAGACCTTTTAAGGTCACAGATTTTGAAGGTTTATTAACAGTAGTGTAATGAATGTTCGGCATCATGATATTTGGGACAAAATGTATTTCGGCCAACCCTAACTTCGGAAAATAGTTTTTCCCACAAATGAAACGTCGGAGTAACGAAAAGAACGAATTGTTATTAAGTCAAACGAAACTTAGGCAAACGTGATTTTCAGCGAAGTGAAAAAAACCGAAACGAAAATAGTCGAAAAGTTTTCTGTTTAATGAAATTCGGCAGAAAAAACCATCAAACTTAAGATACAAGTATTATCAAGTATTATTATAAACCAATAATATTTTTGCATGCCAATATTTGCTTTATTTAGAGCTCATAAAATGTCGCTCAAAGTATATTTTTTATAACCTTGTTCATATTTTTTTCTCACCTAGGTTAACTATATTTACAACCCCAATGTATAATTTAAGAGAGCCTATTTTCTATTTTTTAGTCGCCGTCAAGGCGTTCGCGTTGGCTTAACAATAAATTCAGTTGCCACAACAATAAATCGATGCCAGTTTAATTTAAAACAAAGCTTATAACTGATTTTTTAGCCGCCACTTTCTACTAAAAATTACTCTTCACCGTTGGTGCCAACCTATTATTTTTGCTACCTGCTTTCATTATTTTTACATCCCTAAATCCAATTAATTTGTCGCCTCGTTAAATACATGCCAATAAATACTACTACCCATATCTAAGTTCAATAACCTAAAATTAATAAATAAGTACATATTCGTTTTATAACTTATTTATTTATTATTAAGTACATACTTATAATGGAAACCACGTACCTACTAAGCGCCTTTTTGAAAAATCACATTCTACTTTTAAAACGTTGTACCGGGCGAGAGCCTTCAGCGCTCCCCATTTGTCCGGCCAAGTAGTTAATGTCATCTGCGACAAGGCAACAATAAGTCACGTCAAAAAACATTCTATTGTGATTTTCTTCAACAGTTTTCATTCAATTAGTTTAATTCCGGATAAAAATTGAGACTACAATACATTTTTTACCTGGATTGAAACTAGCGTGTCTATTGTGAGGTTTTATTAACAAATATCATATCCGAATGGGATTTTTCAAAAGACGCTTACGTGGTTTTCATTAAGTAAAAGCAACGATATATGGCTAGGTTGTTTAAACAACAATTTGACGTCGCTGAACAAAGTAAATACTCCTTTGGCGAAAACTCTATGATCCAGTCCTTTAAAAAGAAACATAATGGCGGACATTTTTAAGAAGAAAACAAGAAAAGATTAGAAGACAGTTGACGATCGGGAGGGGAAAGTTTTGGTCATGATTGAACTACAGATATTTAATTAAATTAGTCGTATATTGCATAAATACTGGTAATTGGGAGACAATCGAAACAAATGTAATAAGTGTACTTAAGTATAATGAATGTTGGATGTCAATATAAATATATATATATGAACTACTTAATGTGTTTTTTCTTTAATAAATTTATAATTATTTATCAGCCAATCAGCTCTAGCCAACAAGACAACAAAAGTTCAAGACTCTGATACCCTCCTGCCTAGTGTGGTCGTGTTTTCTCTCCTCTCAGGCGAGCGACGCCCTGAGCCGGAATTCGTGCCCAATTTGGCCACTCTCAGGCCTGTCGTCTTAAATTTTGCACCGGGAGAGAGTCCTCAGCGCTCCAGATTCGTCCGGCCAATAAGTGAATGCCAATCGAGGCAAATCTATAATAAATAAATCTCCGTAAAAATAGAAAAATGTTATTTACTTACCTACATTAATAGCTAAATGTACCTAAAGTCAAGGTTATGAAAAGGTCTAATATGAATATTTGATACATAAACTGCCTATATACGTCCCACTCAATCAACCGGAGGGGGTACGGAGCATACTCCACCCCGCTGCTCCAATGCGGGTTGGTGGAGGTGTTTTTACGGCTAAAAGCCGGGACCAACGGCTTAGGTAACGTGCCCTCCGAAGCACGGAATCATCTTACTTTTTCGGACAATCAGGTGATTCAAGCCTGAAAAGTCCTTACCAAACAAAGGACAGTCTCACAAAGTGATTTCGACAATGTCCCCATCGGGAATCGAACCCGGACCTCCAGATCGTGAGCCTAACGCTCTAACCACTAGACCACAGAGGCTGAATATTTGATAAGTATGATCGTATCGGTAAGAAAGCATGATATACAGATAAGGTTGTATTATCATACCTTCATAACAGGTAAGCAGGTACTTACCCATGCAGGTATAAAAAAATAAGTCGTTTGGAATTTCTGTTTGTGATAATGATATCATTATCTTTACTTCCGCCACGATAAAATGATAGAAAACAATAAAAAAATATTACCCTATATTCTTAGATAAAAATCGCTGTTTGGTTGTCGGGGTTCGATTGACTGGTACGGTTGATTTTCGAATTCATGTTTACTTATCACGTCCTCAATTGTGAAGGAAAACATTGTGAGGAAGCCTACATTACGAGAAATGCGTTTCGGAGGTATATGACCAAATCTGTATTGGGCTGGTATTTCCTTCGCGGGTTCGAAAGTCAGACAGGCAATCTCTTCTGAAAGAAGCTGTACCTGTCAAATATCTTCAGGTTAGGTAAGCGGACCTCGTGAAAAACGGGATAACGCTAGGAAGATTAGATGACGATGAACTTTTTTAAATCACGCCTGTATCCCCGAACGGGTAGGCAGAGGTGTTAAGTACATGCACCTACTCCTTGCCAGCTACGTTTAAGTCGGATGTAATAGGGGCGATTTGTTCTCACTAGTTCGATTCATTAGTTCGATCGTCGAACTAGGCAAGGTAATTTCCATTAACCGGGCACAAATACATTCTTATAATAAATTTGTATTCAGTTCTTTAGAGCCCGACCGGGATTTGAACCAGTGACCTTACGATGCAACTTAGGTGATTTTCATACTGGCCTACAGGCTCCCTAAAGATACAAAGGTGAAACTAGCCATGACCTGCGCGAGCATCAGTCAGGGCGGTGCAAACAACCCTGTGAATCATGAAGCCGTCGAGCGCCAAGCCGATTTGGCACTTTCGCCGCTTAGGTAGGGCTATAAAGCTACGTGCATGATGAGGAATCTTACCACACGACAGGCCCGCACTGGCCATAGGCACAACCCGGACATTTACACACACGCTACACATTGACATTATCGTACACGCGCAATTTAACTTTTGCTGGTTAGGTGTACACAAGGATACTTGATCCCGCCGGCGGCGTGGTTGACGATTTTCCTCAATCATCGCTTATCGATATCGACCCACTAGGATCGATTAATTCATTCAAATATTTTTCCTCTCAGACGACGACGCCCTGAGCCGAGGTTCGCGCCCAACTGGGCACCCTCAGGCCTGTTGTCTTAAACGTTGTAGGTACCGGGTGAGTGCCTTCAGCGCTCCCCATTTGTACGGCCAGGTAGTTAATGCCATCTGCGGCAAATCTACAATAAGTCACGTCAAAAAAACAAGGATATTACCTAGTTTTCAAGGTTGAAAATGGGAAAAACAAATCATTTATCTATTACACACGTGAGCTCAAAACGCAGGTGGCAAATTGCACAACATTTCGCAACCAGCCCACAGTGCAAGCGCGACTTAGCGACACATCTCAATAAATAGGGTGCACGGACCAATTTTAGCCACTTAGTCACCGTGTTGTTTAATTTTATTATTATCTCGAGAGGGCATTAATTGCTTCAAGCTAAAACTGGCCGCGGACACATCTGGTACCAATAGGGTGTGATCTTTCTTGTTGCTCGTTCTTAATTTATTTTCAGGATACGTTCGTTGCGTACCGAGGAGTTAAAGTTGTGGATTGAGCCATAAAATGATATTCAGATGAGCACAAGTGGTGCCCGTCATTGTGGCAGAATACAAAAAAAATACAAAATACTTTATTACTTAGAAACTATTTAAAGTAATAAAGGTGATTGGAGTCTCCTTTTAAGCGTAGTGCTTGTGTCAGGAAACACCGCACATAAAAGCAAAAGCAAATAAAAATAAATAAAAGCAAATAAAAAGAAACTATAATAACTCCCAGAACAGAGAGTTCGAGTTTTCTTGTTTATAGCCACACCCTAGACACTCCAAACATGAATTCAAACTCAGTCGAATTCAGTAGTTAAACCCGGGTCGGGTTCGAACCCGTGACACTAATATGTAAGTCACGCGATCTCCAAACAGGTCTTAAAATTATCGCTTTGTTCAACTAAATCTTTCATCATCATGAATCTCGTCTTAAATAGAACATGAAGAGTTCTTTCATGACTCTATTTTAGTTCCGGAACGTACCACTATAAATTCAATGGCGCCACTGTAGTATGACTCAGCGACGCCGGCGCGGGCGCACTTCAGACAATTTTTCAGCTAATCCTGTCTATTTCCAGACCTAAAAGCCCACCGGGTTGTAACTGAGAAGAGAGGACGAGATTGTACATGTATCTACTTAATTTTTGCGGCCATTTAAGTAAGACTTCTTCTGTCGTGTGGGTCCACCTCACAAGGTGGATTACCAACCCCATCAACCCTGGTGTCAGGGTTACTATTGAGCCGTCAAGTGCCCCTGACATGGCTCATGTAACGACTGCTAACTTACATCAGTAATTAGTAACCGGGACCAACGGCTTAACGTGCCTTCCGAAGCACGGATCATCTTATTTTCGGACAATCGGGTGATCAGCCTGTAATGTCCTAACCAAACTAGGGATCACAAAATGATTTTTGTGATATGTCCCCACCGGGATTTGAACCCGGGACCTCCGGTTCGTGAGCCCGATGATCTACCACTGCACACACCTAGTTTGGTTAGGACCTTACAGGCTAATCACTTGATTTTCCAAAAGTGAGATGATCCGTGCTTCGGAAGGCACGTTAAGCCATTGGTCCCGGTTACTACTTACTTACTGATGTAAGTAGGTACGTAGTCGTTACATGAGTCAAGTCAGGGGCCTATGGCAGTTCAATAATAACCCTGACATCAGGGTTGATGGGGTTGGTAATCCACCTCACAACCCACACAATAGAATATGTATAATTATTGATTATATTTCAATTAGATAACATTTGACAATCGTCTCAATGCACGGTAAGAATTAGATCTGTCAAAATTCAAATTCAAAAATATCTTTATTCAGTTGGTAACATAGTTACACTTTGAATCGTCAATTTTTACATAACGAACGTCTCATCCGCCTAAAACTACTGCAGCTTCTCACAACCTGTATAGCCGGGGAAAAGAAGCTGCAAGAAAAACCTCGGCACAGGGCCCTAGACGTTCTTTAAAAAAATAAAAAAAAATAAACATAAAATCTATCTATATCAGCCTAAATTTATATCCAATTTTGGACGTAGGCCTCTTCCATGTTTTTCCATTTCCGACGATCCTGGGCTATCGACATCCAGCCATATCTTGCGTGCCGCACAATGTCATCCTTCCATCTCATTGGTGGTCTTCCTCTCGGTCTTGTGAATGCTCGTGGGCGCCACTCTAACAATCTCCGGGTCCATCTTTCCTTGCTCATTCGAGCAATGTGTCCCGCCCATCTCCACTTGCGTTCGGCAATTACTTTTACCACATCCCTAACCTTGGTTTTAGATCGAACCCAAGTATTTCTCTTCCGGTCCCGTAAGGAAATGCCGAGCATAGCTCTTTCCATTTCTCTCTGAGCAAACATAAAATATTGGTATACAATTGAGCAATTTAGCTGCCTAATATCAGTTCTCAGAGTGTGCGTCAAGCTAGCGGCCTCAAAAAAAAAATGGGCACGAAAAAATAATTTGACCATACCAAAAAATAGTACTCTTATTGAAAAAAATAGTACCTGTTGTAAAAAAATTAGTACCATCACGGTTCTGGATTTATAGCCATGTTTTATTGCACTTGCTAGCTTGACGGTGAGCGAAATTTGGCGAGAGTTAACGACAAGGTCTTTCGCTTTGATTTAAACGCCAAAAAATAGTACCGAAATAGTACTTACCCCTTGCAAAATACCGAAATGAGTACTTCAACGGTTCCAAAGTTATAAAGGCAGTTCTTTGCTCCCGCTGGCTTGACGTTTTGAAAATACCTATTATCTAGGGAACGCTTGCATACTTCAGTATGTAACTAATTTCAATAAACTCGTATGAAATAGTACTTCCTACCATCATAATTTTGATCCGATTCTCTTTCTAGAAATATGTTAAAAAATCATCATAACCTATGCCATACATTTGTTGTTGATACAGTCACGTAGACAATTACATAACCTCACAATTTATTCGTAAGTATTGCCATTTTGGAGGTCTACCCTACCATTTCTTTGCACTTCAGAGTGTTGCTATTACAAAAAATTGCTATTGCAGACACCCATATGCAATAATTTTAATAGAAAATGGCTGCATAGGTCTAGTTCTTATTGAAAACAATCTGTGATTTTAATACATCATAATACATTTTTAATCAGCTGTTTTATTTTATAATTTATACCTTCATGTTCAATTTGTTACGGATCGAAGTGTTTGTTAATAAACAATTTGCAGTATTTGTAGAATAACTCAAAGAGTTTCAACAATGATATTACTTTCATCTGACAACCCTGGCACTTCACCAATTTTTACCCAAAAATGGGGAAAAAATACTAAAATCTGACAACATTCTTCTTGAGCATGTGTAATAATTTTGTTCGCGACTGTACCTGTCTTGATAAATGTATGACATAGGTTATAATGACTTTTTGACATATTTCTACAAAGAGAATCAGGTCCAAATTATGATGGTAGGGAGTACTATTTCATACGAGTTTATTGACATTAGTTACAAACTGAAGTATGCAAGCGTTCCCTAGATAATAGGTATTTTCAAAACGTCAAGCCAGCGGGAGCAAAGAACTGCCTTTATAACTTTGGAACCGTTGAAGTACTCATTTCGGTATTTTGCAGGGGGTAAGTACTATTTCGGTACTATTTTTTGGCGTTTAAATCAAAGCGAAAGACCTTGTCGTTAACTCTCGCCAAATTTCGCTCACCGTCAAGCTAGCAAGTGCAATAAAACATGGCTATAAATCCAGAACCGTGAAGGTACTAATTTTTTTACAACAGGTACTATTTTTTTCAATAAGAGTACTATTTTTTGGTATGGTCAAATTATTTTTTCGTGCCCATTTTTTTTTTGAGGCCGCTAGCTTGATGCACACTTCTCAGACAGTTAATCCCATTCAGTTCAATCCAAAGTACGTAAGCTAGTGTTGTGACGTTCACTAGCATAGTGTTGTCGATATATTCTTTTCTTCTAACAATACCTACGTTAGTATTATTATTTATTATAGCCTGTTGGTAAGTGACGATGATGTGGCCTAAGGTAAAGTTACAAAGCACGTCAGAGAGTCAATGAACAACAGGATATACAAATATGAAACAAACATTCCCCGCGTGAGGGGTAAGGGACGGTTTCCTGTTTGTTACAATTACAAACTGTTAAACGGAACAAAATACTTGTTTATTGGGAAATAAATGAGGAAGTGCTAATTACCTAGATATTAAATCGTAATAACTAGTATTTAAAAAGAAACATATGTACTTTATACATTGTTTTAAGTTTACGCAGTTATTGGCCCCGATTCCTGCAGACACCGCCTAATTTTATTTTAAGTTATATCCGTCATTTTCATATCCGTCGAAAAGGAAAGGTTAGTTAACAATAGTTAAGACCACTATTGGGTAGTTTCCATTTAGTCAAATCATTTACATTATTATATACAAAATAAGAAATTACTATGGAATTTGAACAAAAACGTCATAGAAGTTCGTAATAAAATAGGTATGAATTGTGTTTTTAAAATTTAAAATGTGTAAAAAAGTTAAATTGAAAATGATTTTTGTCAATTTCAGTCATATTTTCATATTTTATTTTTGACCTAGGAGATTACCTTGTATTTGAAAACCTCCTGGCACACGCACGACACTAATACAGTTGGCTCGACCATTATAGACGGCGATACGGCTCATCACCTATCACGTTGGTTTAACAGAAAGCTCGGTGAGGTGTGCGTACTTAGATCATCCTGCAGTGGTTGTACCTTTAATTACCTCAATTGAGATAATTACAATTACCTATAAGTAGTCGTGTGCTTATGTTATGTGAATCTTGCAACTTTCATTTCATTTAAGTAAGCGTAATCGTGTGTGATATAGGTACCTACAGTTTCTAACTAGTTTGTATTTTTTTTTTTTTAATTAAGATGGGTTTGCTCTTGACTTCGTTCTTCTACAAGAAGAAGAGATCGACGTTGGAACGAGCTTACCCAGAAAATGCATATTCACCCGTGATTTAAAGGACCCCAGGTTATAAGAGTCAGGAAACACCGACGCCGGCAGCCCATTCCATTCCTTGGCTGTGCGCATTATGAAGGATGAAGCGAAGCGCTTGGTGCGGATTAGTGGTATGTCAACCAAGTAAGGATGGTAACCCGCCGTACGTCTGGATGTCCTCAGATGGAATGGACTTGGTGGAATGAGCCGATGGAGCTCCTGTGCACACTCCCCGAAGTACAATCTGTAAAAAACCGACAGACAGGCGACTTTACGGCGGTGGTCTAGGCTATGCAGTTTGGCTTCCACCAGCTTCCTGTCGCCGATCAACCTCTTAGCACGTCGCTCAACAGAATCCAACGCAGCAAGTTGGTACTTAGCTGAGCCATCCCAAAGGTGAGAACAGTACTCCATGCAAGAACGGACTTGTGCTTTATATAAGGTCAAAAGTTGTCCAGGTGAGAAGAACCGCTTAACCCTATTTAGGATGCCCAGTTTTTTGGCTGCAGTCTGAGCTTTGTATTCAATGGTGGTTCCAAAGTTGAGGCGAGACGTCAGCTCCATTCCAAGAAGCTCAAGACGGTCGGTGATCGGTACAGATGCACCTCGGAAAGTAGGAGTCCTGTTGAACGGACTCTTCTTAGCGGTGAACAGACACGCCTGTGTTTTTGAAGAGTTGAACGTTACCAGATTTTTGTCTCCCCATTGGGACACATGCTTCAGAATCTCATCCGTTCGTTCTACCAAATCCTCTCGAAGAGATCGAACTACTTGTATTTAATAACTTAGTTTTGTTTTGATTAGCTCCGTGTGTGGCGGGCCTTTAGAATACCAGCCTTGCTAGCACGCACACAGACAAGCATCGCCGACATTTTGTCCGCTAGTCGCCGACGTCAGTTTCACGCGATACGCTGCGCCAGGTCGTCGACACTGCGACTCGCGTTGCTCACATTTCCAAGATGGCGGAGCAATTATTGAATATGAAATTCGTTTACGAAGTGGAGAAAAATCCCTGTTTGTACAATTACAACTTAAAAGAATATTCTAGAAAGGATATCACAGAAAAAACTTGGGCGTCTGTAGGAGAGATCTTTAATTTAACAGGTTAGTTTTTGCAATATTTTACCATTTTCATAAGGATTTATAGTAGGTATGTAGGTAAAATATTAGTTCCTCTATCTACGTATTTATTAGTAAGTACATAGGTATTAGCATATATACTTCTAGCTACACAGGCGTCAATAAACCTTTCAGCAGAAGTAATGCCCTGCCTATTCTGCTTGCCGTTGACTTTCAATGACCTTACTAGACGAATGAGTGCGACCACGTTACCGTCGTCTAGTACCGTTTTCCAACCGCGGTCGGCGAGTTCCGCGCGATGTTGACAACCGTTGTAGCCTCTTGGAACCCAGGATAGAGTATCTAAATTTGTCGGATATCGTTGATTTTTGGTACCTATGGGTATTATTTAAGTAAAGCATTAGAATGAAGAGAAAATAAACGAAAATAAACGAATCATCAAAAGCACGTATTTAGGTACATACAAACACACACACGCACTGTTGTTTGTGTAATAATTAGGTACTGGAGTTGCACCAATGAGTTATTAATTTATCTTAAGTGTAGTTTTCACCAACACAGTTGCCTCGACCGTTATAGACGGCGATATAGGCTCACCACCTATCACGTTGGTCTAACAGAAAGCTCGGTAAGGTGTGGGTACTAGTTCATCTTGCGATGAATGTACCTCTGACTATCAGTTTATTAGGATATATTCGTAAAATATTTACGAAAGTTATTTTGTTTCAGCTCTTCAAGCAAAAGAGAAATGGAAGAACATTCGCACTGTTTTCGTGCGACATTTAAAGCAAGGACCATCGAAGATAAGGAAATACTACTTGAACAACGCAATGCAGTTTGCTATACCGTTTATAAAAGTAGTTGCTGGGTTGCCTGCGTGTCAAGGTCAAAGTCAAGGTCAAGACGTAAGTGAAGAAATACCAAATGAAGAAGAAATTGAAACACTGGACTCTGATCAGAATGCACCTCCATCGCCTCCTCCACTTATAGCTAGAAAACGAAGTTTGAAAAGGAAAATTGTTAATTTGGAAGATAATGAAACACTTATAGAATCTGATCACAATTATGCACCTACAACACCATCTCCTCCACCAATTAATCAAATTTCAAACCATAGTCCAACAGCAGCCCAAAACAACCGTAAACGCAAACTGAATGACTTGGATGAGGAATTCCACGAATTCATGAAATCAAAAACCGCCAAAACTGACCAAGATAAAAACGATTCAAACAAGATGTTCTTGTTAAGTTTACTACCAGATTTGAACAGTATGTCACCAACAGATTTACGGACATTCAAAAGAAAAGTGACAGTTATGGTAGAGAATATACTAAATCCACCACAAAAAAAGGCTCATTCGCCAGAGTTTGTACAAATATCAGATGTGCAACATTCAGGCACGTCGGCCGAACAAACGCAACCAGAATACATCACGCTGAAGAATGAAGGCCAATCGGTAGAATACCAGTTTTTACGAATAAATGATTGAAAACAAATAAGATTTTTTTTATAATATTAGGACCAGGATTGGTTTATTACCAGAGTTGATGAGGTTGGAAATTCACTTCACAACCCACACGATAGAAGAAGTAAAAAGTAATAGTAATTCCTTCCAGGCAACTTGGGAAAAAGGATAATATTATAATTAGGTAGGCATTTGCTAACAGCCTCCGTGGTCTAGTGGTTAGAGCGTTAGGCTTACGATCTGGAGGTCCGGGTTCGATTCCCGATGGGGACATTGTCGAAATCACTTTGTGAGACTGTCCTTTGTTTGGTAAGGACTTTTCAGGCTTGAATCACCTGATTGTTTTTTTTTAAATAATAATAAAGATCTTTTTATTTGTTCTCCACAATGTACATAGATGGGTTTCACAAAATAATGCACCATTGTCCGAAAAAGTAAGATGATTCCGTGCTTCGGAGGGCACGTTAAGCCGTTGGTCCCGGCTATTAGCCGTAAAAACACCTCCACCAACCCGCATTGGAGCAGCGTGGTGGAGTATGCTCCGTACCCCCTGAGGGGAGGCCTGTGCCCAGCAGTGGGACATATATAGCCCGTTTATGTGAGGCATTTGCTAGGTAAGCGTGATCCACCCTCGACCACATCGTCACTTACCATCAGGTGAGATTGTGGTCAAACGCGAGACAATTTGAATTAAAAAAAATCATGAACAAAGAGCAATGAAAAGCGCAGTGGAGCAGTTCCCCACATTATGTTAACTTACTCTCGATATATGTGACGCCGGCAGGGGTTACATGGGCACCCTTACCATTCGGGTCTCGTGTAAGATCTCACTTTCAGTCAGTGAGGTCGAGGAAGCAATGAGTTTGTTACCGAATATCTTTGAAGTGTTGCCACACCCCGGGCACTTCATACAAACAACCTCGATTTACACAGACACAACACATGGACGTTATCGTACACGCGCATCTGTGTGTGTGACATCTGACACTATACGATTTAAGTAACTATGTTCGAGTGGTTGCCTAAAGATTTGTCTTGCCGATGCTTATCATCATCATCAGCCTATTAACGTCCCCACTGCTGGGGCACGGGCCTTCCCTATGGATGGATAGGGAGATCGGGCCTTAAACCATCACGCGGGCCCAGTGCGGATTGATGGTTAGTAACGACTGCTAATGCAGCCGGGACCAACGCTTAACGTGCCTTCCGAAGCACGGAGGAGCTCGAGATGAAAACTTTTTTTTTGTGGTCACCCATCCTATGACCGGCCTTTGCGAAAGTTGCTTAACTTCAACAATCGCAGAGCGAGCGCGTTTACCGCTGCGCCACCGAGCTCCGATTCTCATAACTAGCCCGAATCTGTGACAAGTGAGAGACAATAGAATCGGCCATTAGAGCAACGTCATCAGCGTACAAAATATAGGTAAGTAGATAAGAAATTTGGTTACCTGTCGCTTAGATCTAAGACAACAACGACCCGGGATATTTCGGAGTCGCCGCCGTAGCCGGATACGGTTTGGACGATGATGAAATGTTTCGAGTAATTCGAGTTCCACGCGTAGGGCTCGGCCCCCTACGCGAGGGGCAGAGGCGCCGCGACGGCGCGCCGCCTCGCCGCCGCGGCGCCTTCACCCCATCCCAGCCAAACGGGACGACAAATTAATTTACAATTGCTTTCCTTTATTAGTAGCTGCAAATAAAGGTGTACCTATGACTGTTCACGAAACTGTTTTATTTCGTAGGTACTTACGAGTAATTACCAACTGTCATAGAATAAAGAATAATACCTGCTGCGTATAGGACGGTAACTCTCCACCCCGCACTAATTTTATCGGGTGCCGAGCTAGATTTCCCTCACCCCCTCTGGGTCTTACTTTAGTCTAAATAGCCGTTAGGAGGAAAGGGGAACGGGCAGGTTTTTTTTGACGCGACTTATTGTAGTTTTGCCGCAGATGGCTTTAACTACTTGACCGGACAAGTAGGGAGCGCTGCGGACTCTCACCCGGTACAACATTTAAGACAACAAGCCTGAGGGTGGCCAGTTGGGCGCGAGCCTCGGCTCAAGGCGTCGTCTGAGGGGATTATATTTGAAAGATAATCGATAGCGATAAGCGCTGAATGAGGGAAATCGTTGACCACACCGGCGGGGTCTCTCTACTGGGGTATGGGCTGTCTGTCTATTACTCGCATTTAAAGAACGAAATTTTTGTACGGAGTCATAGATAAAAGAATAATACTATGGAGTAGGTATTCGGGGTGTGCTACTGTGTAGGCTCAGCCCTTCTATAATGCGTTTAATAATATTGCAAATGCATTCCAGTTCACGCTCCATATATCTAAACGCTTGAAACGGGTAATTTGAATAAAATATACCTACCTACTTAATTTGAATTCTTATAGCATGGTCTGGCTGGGTATGTAGATGATGAAGGAACGAGAGTGGTTTAAAAACAATAAAAAACTAAGTATCCACACTTCGCCAAGCTTTCTGTTAGACTAACGTGGTAGATGGTGATGTGTGTGTACGTATGTACAGGGTCTTAGTGACATCGTAACGAATACTGAGGAGGTTGTCAAATGGATTTTCCTGTCGGAAAGTTTATGAAAATTTAGTGTTTTTTTTTTATTTTCCGTTCCACACTTTTGCGACGGAATTCCAGTTGATATCTCAGAATCATGGCCTGAATTACCCTCAAAGTTTTCGTTACGATGTCACTAACACCCTGTATGACTATTGGATTATAAAATCACTGATATTTATTAGGTATGTTGTTGCTATCAACAACAACGAGTTAAACAGTGACACTACGTGATAGAGAGCACGTAGTACCACGTACAAAGCGTAAAGTGTTGCAAGGCTCTGTACATAAATTATCCTTTATTGCCCCCCTACTTAGTA
Organism: Pectinophora gossypiella; assembly: GCF_024362695.1. NCBI lineage: Eukaryota > Metazoa > Arthropoda > Insecta > Lepidoptera > Gelechiidae > Pectinophora > Pectinophora gossypiella. Next base: position 2,177,393 of record NC_065420.1, on the reverse strand, counting down.
ATCTACGCGGTACTCTGCGCCTGAGCATCTTCAATTGCAATCTTTATTGCTGCAGGTAATTTATGATTGCTGCGCTGCGCAAATGCGGGAGTGGTTCAAATAATACTTGGGTCTTCTTCTTCTATCGTGTGGGTTGTGAGGTGGATTACCAACCCCATTAACCCTGGTGTCAGGGTTATTATTGAGTCGCCATAGGCCCCTGACATGACTCATGTAACGACTAGGTACTTACATCAGAAATAACCGAGACCAACGGCTTAACGTACCTTCCGAAGCACGGATCATCTTACTTTCGGACAATCAGGTGATCAGCCTGTAATGTCCTAACCAAACTAGGGATCACAAAGTGATTTTTGTGATTAGTCCCCACCGGGATTTGAACCTGGGACTTCCGGATCATGAGCTAAATGCTAAACCAAAAGACCACAGAGCCTTTCACTGCTGAGCAAATGATAATAGGTAATTTACGATCCAAACATAAATATGAAAACAATTTCCAAAATCACTGGTTTAGATCCGTGCTGGATTTGAACCTGCGACCTCACAATGAGAGTCGAGCGTTTTTCCAACTGGGCTACCACGTTCCAACTTTAACAGATAGAGACCTAGCCATATAATGAGACATACAACAGATCGCATGGGTACGTATAGGTACTTATGCCTCGTATAAGTACGTCGTTAAAGTGCTCATAAAATATGAAGGTTGTGTCTGAGACACGTGGGTTTGAACTACACAGACAGGTATGCTTAGATAATATATAAACTTCCGGCTATATTCCCAATGAGGGACTTTTCAGGCCACATTCCCCAACAAAATATACATAAACAGCCTATATACGTCCCACTGCTGGGCACAGGCCTCCCCTCAATCAACCGGAGGGGTGTGTAGCATACTCCACCACGCTAATAGCCGGGACCAACGGCTTAACGTGCCCTCCGAAGCACGGAATCATCTTACTTTTTCGGACAATCAAGTAATTCAAGCCTGAAAAGTCCTTACCAAACAAAGGACAGTCTCACAAAGTGACTTCGACAATGTCCCCATCGGGAATCGAACTCGGACCTCCAGATCGTGAGCCTAACGCTCTAACCACATATGGTATTGCTGGCTGAGGACTTTTAGACAGGTACGCTTGTAGGGTCCGACATATCTGTTGAAGACATCTAATTTAGGGTGAGACTTGGACAACTCATTGTAAAGTCGACACATTCGGGCAATGGGATTGAAATATGAGGTAAAAGCTTTGGAACATAATTATTTATACTTTTTTTATGTGACCTGGATGGCAAACAGGCAGGCGAGCTACGACGGTAAGTGGTCAGCGCCTCCAATGGCCATTATACGGGGTAAATACAGCACAAAAGCGACTTTACTGCCCTAAATCAATTGGATCAAGATTTGTCCTTTTGTAAAAAACAATTCGACGGCGGTGAAGCAGAACTTTCAGACATTCGCGACCTAAAAAATAACAGTCATTTAGCAGTTATACGATTTGCCGTGTCTCATACATAACGAATTCGGCGTAGCCTATCAATTATACGTAGTTTTCATTTTTTTTTTGCCATATAAACAAACTGACGCGCCCATGTTTTTACTAATGAACAGTAACGATCATACATCGGCGATGCAAACATTAGACGCCTACAGTGTTACTACAAAACACAAACTAAAATTAAACTAGGTTTGAAATAGTATTTCGCGCCACGAAAGAAGTCGGCGGATTTTAATGAAACTAACTTGACAAGTCGTATTAATTCTATGCAGAATCTGCGACAGTAGGGCCGCGGCCTTCGGGACTTCTTTCGTATACGGTTTATGTTTTAAACATAGTTTATCTTTTAGTCTTTGTTTTGTAGTAACACTGTTAATGTTTTTTATATACTACGCCTTGAACCGAGGTTAACGCCTAGCTTAGGGCGTTTATGACAACAGTCTTAAATTTTGTACCGGGTGAGAGCCCTCAGCGAGTGGAATTCTCTGCCGTCTTCTGTATTTCCGAATGCATAAACCCGGGTGCTTTCAAGGCCAGAGTGAACAGCCACCGTCTGGGCGAACTCGCTCCATCTTAGGCCTCGTCAATGCCTTCGGGCAAGTCTGGGGCCAAGAGCAAACCCATCAAAGGTGTAAAAATTCTCCTCCTTATCCGTCGAAATAATCAAGGACATCATAATATATACGGAATATCTACAGTAAGTGAAAAGAATATAAAAGGTTTTTAAATGCATAATAAATATTATGTCAACTAGCTGAGGTAAGGGGGCGAGGAAAGCGCTCTGATTGGCTCAATTAAGATCCTAAACACTTCTCAAAATCTCAGACGCGGTCGTGATTGGTCGAACGTTGTCACGCAGCATGTATTTGACCTAATTGTCAGATGTAATGACAGAACGTCTGTGTGTTTATCTGTTATTAAGTAGTTGTCTAGGGTTGGGGTCCCCAAATTTTTGAGATGACGCAACCCTCACCAAACAATTTCGTATTTTATGGAACACCATATCAAATGATTTGCTTGCTCGATGACAATGAGTGACTTTCAATCGACGTTACCCAAACACACGATAGATGGCGTTGTTCACTTTTAACGTGATAATTACCGAAGCATATATAAAACTAATTGTTGCTTGATATTTGGATGCATAGAATGATGTTGCTATCTATACTGCTTCTCTTTATTTTGATCAGAATAATAATAGGTGGAAGTTGTAATTGTACCTTGGTGTAAAAAAGGGTTATCAACAGTGGCGGATTTACAAATTTGCCGCCAGTAGGCTATTCAAATTTTGCCGCCCCTACTGACCTCTGAAATTCGATACTAATTATAGTCGAGTGCACAGCGCTACCAAAAACACGGCGCAAAGTTAGCAAAATATGTTCGGTTGAAGCCCGTAGGTACAGACGTAAGAATGTTCAGTATACTGTGCATTACTAAAATGTTATGACTCTTGTCACTTGTTTCTTTGTGTATAGGTATAATATCTATTATTTTACTTCTGTAAGACAAAAAAAAATTTGGGCCAAATTTGCCGCCCCCTAAAATCTGCCGCCCTAGGCTTCAGCCTACTCAGCCTACTGGTAAATCCGCCACTGGTTATCAATTTATCATTTATACCCAAAAACAAAGATAAAAGATGCATATGTCTGTTATCCATGAAATTTGAAGTTTAAACGAAGAAAAACTTAACAACGCCATCTATCGTGTTTTTGGGGAACGCCGATTGAAAAGTCCCTCGTTAGATGTGAGTTTATGTTTCTTATCTGTGTGCTATAAAGTAAATGTATACTTTATAAAAATATAAATAGCTTAGATAACTTCGTGGAAACCTGGTGACGTAACCACGTAACCCCTAGGTTTCACGGAACCTAAGTTGGGAAACGCTGGTCTAAAGCTTGTGCCGTCGATGCGTTAATACAATTTATAAGGCTTGCGTAATGACTTAGATACTTAAAAAAGATAGAATAACATTATCTGATAAGTTTATGCCTATTACATCTAACGTTTTGAGTTCAATTCTGCTTGCGAGACTTATTTGAAGCAAAGCTTTTGATCTTTTTGACACTTCAGGACCCCGATACCGACCCCGCCGGCATAGTCGAGGATTTCCTTCAATCAGCGCTTTTCTTTAATTTTAATGCATTCTTTTAACTGCTAGACCCATGTGACGAATATTCATGAGCATTTGGAACCTCGAGGCGTGCGCTACGCACACAGGTATCTATCACGAAAGTTGTACCAACGAATGTGCTACCAACACGCCAACTGAGTCTCGCTGTCCACACGAATGTGCGCACCGGTAACGCGTAGTGTGTTCATACAACGCATCGACGGACCGGCCAACGCGCCACGCCGCGCCGGTCCATACAATCTCGATACAATAGGTACTACGCGGCCGTCTTGCTTACGGGGTGTTCACACTGCACGTATCTAACTCCGCTCCCTTTTATTGAAATTGTATAATATATTACATTACTACATATTATATACCTACCTTTTAATGTGTTAAGATTATAATGTTCCTACTAGCCATAGAGGCAGCCAATCAGCTCGCGACACCAAACACTTCAGGACCCCGATACCGACTCCGCCGGCGTGGTCGACGATTTCCCTCATTCAGCGCTTATCGCTATCGACCCACTAGGGTCGATTAATTCTTTCAAATATTTTTCCTCTCAGACGACGCCCTGAGCCGAGGTTCGCGCCCAACTGGGCACCCTCAGGCCTGTTGTCTTAAACGTTGTACCGGGTGAGAGCCTTCAGCGCTCCCCATTTGTCCGGCCAAGTAGTTAATGCCATCTGCGGAAAATCTACAATAAGACACGTCAAAAAAAATTAAATAAAATATAATGTTCCTAAAATATACATAACTAACTCTTCGTCCCGTTTGTTTAGTCTAGTTTGTGGGTTTGTGATTTTGCATTCCAAACAGCACTGTGTCAAGAACAAATAAATAACTTATATTGTAACTCGGGGAAAACCACGAAGCAACACAGTTTATATACTACCAGTAGTATAAGACCCTCCCCATTTCTTCAAACCGTATATTTATTACTAAAAAAATAAACTGTCAGGGTTTTTATTAAAATTGTCGAGTAGAACCTATATCTTCCAATTTGATAAGACCCCTGGATTGTTACGTTTCTTGAAGAAAACTAGGGAATGTAAAGGTCTTCTAACAATGGGCGTGCCGTGATTTGCTCAACTATTGAAGTGAGTGAAAGTAGCCGGATTTGTTTACGTTTTATTTTACCTAACGCTGCATTTTGGTGGCACAATAGTAAATGAGTCATAGAAGTACTAAAGATATACTAAATACTAGTAGTAGAAGTGTGAGGAAACAAAACGTAATGTGTGTCTTAACCTGGCACTGCCGCCATAACGGATAGGGATTCTGACTGCACAGAAAAGTGTCAAAAATTTGTCGCCAAACATCAAAATTTGTCGGTCTGCCGGTATCAAGGTACGAGCATTTTTGGTGGCAGTGCCAGAAATTGTGATTGTGCCCAATAAATGTCTAGAATATGTTATTAAGTTCAATCAATAATCAAAAAGATATTCGACTTTTATTTTTATATGCAGTAGTTCAGAAGCCTATTTAATATTCGCCCGAATTATTAATTCATTTGAAAATTAACATTTGTCAATCATTTATCCCTTTCATTTTCGGCGGATTAGAAAATGACAGGTATAACTTAAAATAAAATTAAGATGTACCTACACATCTTATTGCGAAAAACGAAAAATATTAGATAAGTAGATTAGATTATTAAATACAAACGTAGACAACCTCTATCCGCCGCGCTATGACTACAAGCTCTCATAAACCGTACACATTAGAGGACATAAAATACATAAGTTTATAATCCGTACATGTACAAAACGTAACATGTAAGGTCACATCACACACGGTGAGTGAGTCGTGGTTCAAGGTGGATTTGTTACATTGAAGCTTTAATTTATATTTAATGCGATAACCTGCTCTGCTCTGTACCTACCTACCCATATTTTTTACGTGAGTTATTGCAGATTTGCCGCGAAAAGCATTAGGTACGTAGGTACACTTCTTTAAACAGCATATCAAAAATTATCTTTGTATTTTTTTTCTTTTTTGGGTTCTTTACACGACCCTTAAATATTTAAATCCAAAGAAACATTTTGTTCGTGCATGTTGTAATCTCTGACATTGATGCATTCCACGGCTTTGTGGCTGGAAGGTGATATATCGGTAAAAAAATAAAAACGTCAAGTAAGTGTCGACGTGGAAGCTGAAAATTCCGTATGCGATTATTTTTTCAAAAAAAGAAGGTTATAAATATTTTATTTCAGATAAGTAAGTGCTGCCATATTATTAAATTCACAAAATACAATTACTTACAAGCAAAACAAGAAAAAGTACATTTAAAATAATGACTTCTACAATGATGAAGTCGCGAGTCATTCCCAACACAAGTATCTGATTACTTATTACCGAGAAGACCTGGGGGGTTAAAATGGCCACATCGAAGCAATTCATCTAAGAAAGCAATATTGCTATTTGACATTTGTTTGCATTGCGCACTTACTTTTATATGCGCAAATGTCAAATTGCAATATTGCTTTCTTAGATGAATTGATTGAATTAACAGATTTACAGAAATATTTTTTCTTTTTAAATGAAAATAAGTACCTAGTAATACCTATTTGGCATTGTATTATAAATAATAATGGTGCTCATTCCAGTACACACCACCTAATTTTATTTTAAGTCAAGCCTGTCATTTTCTTATCCGCCAAAAAGCAAAGGGACGAATAATCGACAGGCATAAAATTTATGGAACACACGTCAATTTTACGCAGAAATTTAAAAAACCATTCCAAAATTTTATATCGGGCAATAACCCGACAGAATTAAGTTGACAGCACACGTCAAACGGATTGTATATGAGCAGGTCTATTTTATCCGTTCCGGTTATTGATACATTTTAAAATGTACAGTTGTCAATCGTCCGTCCCTTTCCTTTTCCTGTAGCCAGGAAACTCCTTCATTGTTGTATTATGAACTAGCTGCTACCCGCGACTTCGTTTGCATGAAACCCTACTATTAAAGCTTAATACCCTACTCTATGTACATTTGTCAATGGACCCCTAAAAAGACAAAATGGGTGCATTCTTTAACGATATGCTTAACATCACACGTCGAATAAGGCGTCTGAGGAGTTCGTTAAGGACCGTCTTTTTTTTAAATAAGCTTTTAAAATTATGATTGCTTGGGTTATTTATTGTGTAAGACAGGGTGGAATGCGGTATGTTATATGTTATATTTAGTTATGTATTGAATTAATAATAGATGTTTAGAAGGAAAGCACAAACATAATATACGTATAGTATGCATTGGGCACTTAATAAGACACGAATTTATTAAAAAGTAAAACGTCATAGAACGGAATCTACAAGGAAAAAGAGAAAGGGAGAAGGCGAGTGTCGGGTCTTATTAAGGAAGTGAATTGGCCTTTGATAGACAAGAATGGAGAATGCTACACCGACAAGAGCGTGGCTCTTAGTGATGATGAGAAGAAAAGCGTTTTAGTGTAAGTTTTGGAACAACGAAGGGAAGAAAGTCTGTGTTGCGTAACCAGAGTCGCAATAAAATTTAAAAAAAAGACTGTCTACCGCAACGGGAAAAAGGCGGGAAAAAAATTTTTTTTTTTTCATACATGTATAAGTATTTCACGAAATCGTGATTATTTGTAGGCATGTTCCCGTTGTAAAAACTCTTTAATAGTAAGAACATTCTGCTTGTCTTTTTCAAATTGTTCTTTCTTGTGCTCTGGTCTCAGCCGCCTAAAAGTTAGGCAATGAAGCCCATTTTACATATGTTTTGGGAAAGTTCCCGTGGCGGGAATATTACCGAGAGCCGGAATATCACTGTCACGTGTAAAAGTGTAAAATATAGGTATATACTTACTAAGGAAGTGATAAATAAATACATCATCGTAAAGTTGACTCATACGACTGTGTAGAGTAGAACTAATTTATTCAATAACTTGCCCATTCATAGCCCACTAGTGGTCACGTGAACTGTAATTGCTTGAGAATAGAATAGGTATTTGAATCATTTATTGGAAATATGTCAATGCCTAACATACAACGGTTGCAACTGACAATTCGCGCCATAGTCTAGGCAATGGCATTATGCTGAGGTGAAACCGTTTCGGCATACATTAACAATTGTAATATTTCCTTTTAATATGTGAAAAAATTAGTATGTCGAATGAATATTTTTTCTTTCTTTCCAACATTGTGAGGAAACCCAAATTCCCCCAAAGACCCCGCTACCTACCCCGCCGGCGTGGTCATACAATTCCATCATTCGGCGCTCATTGCTATCGGCCCACTAGAGTCAACGAATTCTTTCAAATACTTACTTATAATTGTCTAAGAAGACGCCAGGGTTGCTCAGAAGCCGATTCGCCTGCCTGTCTGACCTTCCAACCCGCGCAGGGAAAACGTGCCCAATACAGGTTAGGTCACATACCTTCGAAAATACATTTCTCGAGAATGTGGGTTTCCTCACAATGTTTTTCCTTCACCGCTGAGCGCGTGATAATCATTTATGATCCAAACAAAAACAAAAAAAATACAGGATAATTATTCAAATAATTACACCTACGGGGTATAACGTAGATCCCTTGCCCGGGGATACAGGTGAAGACCTCAATGGTTGCAGAGGCGGAGATGGGAGCCATCGGTACGGTAATGCAGGAAGGAAGATGCGAGTCACAGGAACTGTAGGTAACCTGGAAACTGACAGAGGACAGCAGTAACAGTCAGTACTATTCAGAGGCGGAGGACAGGAGTCCTAGTACGGCTTTGAAATAGACTACTCTGGGCGTCATCCCACTCGCGTCAGACAAAGTACTGCGGGGCAAAAGGCAAGAGGGAAACCACTGCTCTATTTTTCCCTAAAAAGTAACATGGGGGATGCTGCAATTACAAGAGCGTGGCTCTTATATTAGTGATGATTCAAATAATCGATTTTGTTATGCTTCCTACCCAAATGTTACTAGAATCTGGAAAATTACATTTTTTCTCGCTCAATTGACCACAATCCATACTTGACATTGACTTAGAGCACATAATTTGTTTGCTTCTGAGCATATAGTCATCTGCTAGCGATTAATCGACAGAAATTTTTAACCATAGAGTTTTTAACACGCTATTTTTGTTTTTTAACACGCTCGTCCCGGGGCTTTTCGGCGGGAAACGGGAACGGGACAGTTGCTTTCTTCATTGAGTAATCTAAATAATTAATACGAAGTGGTGTTTTGTGGTTAATGATCGCATTAAGTTAGTCGGAAGACATTCGCGAGTGTTATTATATTGGAGTATTCAATAAACAAAGTGTATCTGCCTATTTTCGCTTCGTGCCGGGAAGCCGCTTCATAACTCAAAAGTTTATGCGGACTTTTGAGTTAATTCGTTTGGGGTTCGGAGTAGGAGTCTACTCCGAGGGTGGGGGCTTAGGTTTCATCATCATCACCTTTCATCATTTCATTAATCATCAAGAAAAAAAATACGTCAGACATGGCTGTATGGGCATAGTTCCCTTTGCCTTACCCTTCGGGGAAAACCAAAACAAAAAAAAAAAAAAAAACGCTCGTCCCGGCTGGACAAGAGCTGCAGGTTCAACTTTCAAGTCCCGTCCAAGTCAGAAATGTATTACATACAAACACAAACTCACGCCCGTAACCAGTAATAGGGTGAATAGAGTCATAAGTAGTAGGTAATCAGAAGTCAACTTTCTACCATTTTTTACATTTGATGAGGGCCCTAGTCCTACTATTAGGCAGTTTAACTCTTCCCTCGCTTCTCGCTGTCAGTCAAACAAGTACCTTATTTAAGCACTTAGTCCTGACCTCGTAACCAATGCCATCGCCTATTACAATGTTACAATGCACCTCATAAAACGTATTCTGACCATTATTCCCACTGATCAGAAGTGATTGTTGTTTTTTGTAGGTGCAAATTGAATTATGTAAAGCTCCTCGAAAAATTACACCTTTTTAAAGTAAATTGTGAAGTAGAGATATATTGTCAGAGAAGTATTGGATGGTAGGAAGGTATTATAATATGGAGGCAGTAATATACTATCATATAATGGTATTGATTCCTGTACACACCATCTACTTTTATTTTAAGTTATATCTGTCATTTTCTTATCCGTCGAAAAGGAAAGGGACAGGCATAAAATTTATGGAACACACGTCAACTTTAGGCCGTTATCGTACACGCGCTTCTGTGTGTGTGACGTCTGACGCCCATACGGTTGAAGACTAAAGTAAGACCGAGGGGGGTGAGGTACACAGCTCAGCCGCTGGTGGGGAGCGGAGTAGTATTACTTATTCCCTATTCTTTGTCCCAGGTGAGATAGCGTTATACAGCTAGGGTGTTAGTGACATCATAACAAATACTCAGGGGGATCATTCAAACCATGATTCTGAGTCATCAAGTGGAATTTTCTGTCGCAAAAGTATGGAACTGAAAATTAAAATTTTCATGAATTTTCCGACAGAAATTCAACTTGATATCTACTGAATCATCCCTCAGTTTTCGTTACGATGCTACTAACACCCTGTATAACTGCACACATTTTGATGGTGGCGCGACTGTGGTTGCGCCACTATGGTGTCCTAGTGAGATAGGGTACGTAAGTTATAAATACTTACGGTAAGTAATCATGACCTTACGTTTGTATGGATGCTCTTGTAGAGTGCTCATGAATATATTTTTATGACATAACAAAGTCACGTTTAAGTATAAAATTAGACCGTCAAGGTCGCCATATTGTACACAAGTATGATTAATGCTAAATACATACAGAAGCTTATAACCTATACCTATTGGTAAATAAATGAATCATTTTAATTCTTGAAACTTTTATGAGAATGAAAATACATACATATATATAATAGGTAAACTTAGTTATCATTACAACTGTGTCTACACGACATGTGAATACTTAATTAAGTGAACTGTCATAACATAACATGCTTAATAAATAGTTTTTGGCACATACTAGAAATACAAAACAAAAGAGAAATAGACAGTGTACAATAGGCAGCCTTCCAGGTAAAAAAGTAGCAACCTCTTCCAACCTCTGAGTTTACCAATATAACAATTTTTTTTATCATATGCGTTGTGAGGTGGATTACCAACCTCATCAACCCTGATGTCAGGGTTATTATTGAGCCACGAAAGGCCCCTGACATGGCTCATGTAACGACTACTTACTTATATCAGTAAGTAGTAACCGGGACCAACGGCTTAACGTGCCTTCCGAAGAACGGATCATCTTACTTTTGGACAATCAGGTGATCAGCCTGTAATGTCCTAACCAAACTAGGGATCACGTTTGCACAGGGTCCGCTCATATAATCGATTCAACAGGTCAGGTTTATCAAAGAAGCAACTGCCTGTCTGACCTTCCAACCCTAAGGGAAAACTAGCCCAATAGTTTTCCCTTAGGGTTGGAAGGTCAGACACTCGCCTACGGCAGTGGGTTTCGAATGTTTTTCTTCAGCGCTGAGCACATGATAATCATTCATAATTCTACAAGGTTTTAGTGACATCGTAACGAAAACTTTGAGGGATGATTCAGGCCATGATTCTGAATTGATATCAAGTGGAATTTTCCGTCGCAAAAGTATGGAACGGAAAATAATTATAAAAGACACTAAAATTTTCATGAATTTTCCGGCAGAAAAATCCACTTGATATCAACTCAGAATCATGGTCTGAATCATCCCCATCAGTATTCGTTACGATGTCACTAACACCCTGTAGAATTATAAATGACTATCATAATGCTCAGTGCTGAAGAAAAACATTCGAAACCCACTGCCCGAGAAATTCGTTTCGGGAGTAGGTGACCTAACCTATTAGGCTAGTTTTCCCTTAGGGTTGGAAGGTCAGACAGGCAGTTGCTTCTGTGAAAGACCTGAGTATTCGTTACGATGTCATCAAGTATAGGCACGTGAATTCGAAAACAAATTCGAATATCGTTGATTTAGGCTCACTTCATGTTTCTATTAATAATTAAATCCAGTATTGAACGTCCTTCATCGCAAGACACAAAAATAAGACATACAAACAGCGCAGCGTGTGATTACACCTACACGTGTATAATGCTCAGAATCATTCATCTTCTATCAACTTAAATTAGCGGCTCAATAATAACTCTTCTTCTTATCGTGTGGGTTGTGAGGTGGAATACCAACCTCATCAACCCTGGTATCAGAGTTATTACTAAGCCGCCAAAGGCCCCTGACATGGCTCATGTAACGACTACATAACTTACATCAGGAAGTAGTAACCGGGAACAACGGCTTAACGTGCCTTCCGAAGCAGGGATCTTCTTACTTTCAGACAATCAGGTGATCAGCCTGTAATGTCCTAACCAAACTAGGGATCACAAAATGATATGTGCCCACCGAGATTCGAATCCGGGACCTCCGGATCGTGAGCCCAACGCTCAACCATTGGACTCAATATTAACCCTGACACCAGGGTTGTTGAGGTTGGTAATCCACCTCAAAACCCATACGACGGAAAAAGAACAGCTTATGCTTCATTTTTATTCTGTGATGACTAGTGATAATCCCTAACTTGGCTCTGACATTAAGGCGTGTTCAAATTATTAATGCAATCCCGACTCGACATCGCAAATTCGAGATCCCGCGGGATTGGAAATATCAATCTTGCGAGATTCCAGAATTTTTAGGGATCTCGTCTAGTTCATAAAAAAATGTTAAGTTAGGATGGCTGGAAACGATGAACACTACTTGTTTGTGATAGTGAGGTTAATTAAAACAAAATATTTTTTTTGAAAGAAAACAACAATACTTGACTAAATAATTAAGTTTTCTTTGGAAATCAGCATAATCAAAAGAAAAATTTTAACTCAAGGAGATTCACCCAATCCCGTCAATCTCGAATGGGATCTCGTCAATTATGCTTCGGGATTGGTCCCGAAAAATTAGATGAGATCTCGCGGGATCCCGATCTCTATCGGGATTGTATTCCCTAGCTCAAATTCTGCAAGAGTTTTAGATCCGTTGCATTTTTCCCGGCCAAGTAGCTCTCTGAACTATAGTCAAGAATCTCAGGAGAGCGGTTTCGTAAATTTACACAACAACCGAATATGACACGAGATAGCTTAACAAATATCATCTGAACATAAATAAATACGGTTGGACCACCGATGTATAAGAGCTGGAAGGGTAGTCCGTTTTAAAAATGAAGAAGTCACTTTAAAAAAAATATGTTAGTAGTGTATCCAGCTGCAGATGCAGAATCACTTTACAGATCTTACAGCTCATTAGCAAGCTTCAAAGTCATCGACATATTTCATCCTAGAGTTTAAAAAGCTATAAACCATGCGATAGAAGCAACAGCGCCGTAGGAAATCGCATCGTGAGTAAACGCACTTACCGAAGAAATATTTCGGAGGTATCTGTAGTTGCGCTGGCTTTCCCTTCGGGTTGGAAGGTCAGATAGGCAGTTGCTTCTGTAAAAAGCCGGATATGTCAAATCTTCAAACTAGGTAAGCGGGTCCTGTGAACGGAATAAAGCTAGGGAAAAGATTTGTCTATACTTTCTTTTTTTATTACCTTTGATGAGTTTGCTCTTGGCCTCAGACTTGCCCGAAGGCATTGAAGAAGCCTAAGATGGAGCGAGCTCGCCCAAAAGGTACCTGTTCCCTCTGGCGTTGAAAGCACCCGGGTTATATGCATTCGGAAATACAGAAGACGGCAGAGAATTCCACTCCTTAGCATTCAGTAAAGGGTGCTTTTGCAGTACGTAGACATAGTACTAGGTAGACTGTTATCTTACACCCTTTTCCAAGAAAGTCATAGACCTTTTATTTCGTAATGTCATCTTAATTAATTGACATTTGTGTGCTAATAGCCCATCTAGTTAATGAGTAACATCTGCGGACGGTCGTCAATATTTATCGGTTGAACAAACAAAGTTTAAAAGTCAAATGTTTCATCATAGCGCCCGCGGCGGATCGGTAGCTTGCGCCCGCGCACCAAGGTCGCATCCACGTGTTTTCGCGAGTAAACGATAATATTGCATATTTATTTGTGAAGAAGTAGTAAAGTATAAATATTTTTATAGTGGATGTTAATTGCCGTCCAGAGATTACTGGTTTAGCTATTACTTAGAGCTGTTAAGCTTCCGAGTCTTCAGTTATGGAAACTATAACATGCCAAAAAATATTTGAAAGAATTAATCGACACTAGTGGGTCGATAGCGATAAGCGCTGATTGACGGAAATCGTCGATCACGCCGGCGGGGTCGGTATCAGGGTCCTGAAGTGGTTGGTGTGACGAGCTGATTGGCTGCCTCTATGGCATAGAGTAATCGGGTCGTCGGGATCGTATATTACGTCCTTCGGACGCCGATATCGATAATATTCAGACACCTAAGAAACTTAAAGAAATATAAAATTAGCTACACACACATTAGTGTTGCCGAAAAATCGATAGTTTTACTATCGATAGTAAACAGCCAAAATCATCTACCCAATCGATAGGCCTATCGATAGTATCGATACTATCGATAGTATCGATAGTATCGATAGCTCTTTTTTGGCGATACTATTGATAAGCAACGATAGTATCGATACTATCGATAGTATCGATAGTTAAAAGAAGAAAAACTATCGATAGTATCGATACTATCGATAGTATCGATAGTTGAAAAACAAAAAACTATCAATACTATCGATACTATCGACAGTATCGCTCTTAGATATTGCGCAAGCTATCGATACTATCCATAGTATCGATACTATCGATAGTTTTGTACGATCGATAGGGACCTTAATTTCGATAGTATTGGATGTAACATTTGGTTATAATGGATAGAAGTATACAGTGAAACAACTAACTTCATTCAAAGCTTGTGTTTAGCATATTTTATGTTTCGTGGGTGTTTTCGCAGTCGATTTTTGAAGTTGACAATTATCTAAACTTTTAAAGTTTACAATTATCTAAACTTTAAAATTATCAACAGTGTATAACAGATATAGTATAAAAAGAATACTGTTAGTGATACCTAAGTGACAAATAAAATGGGTACGTTTTATTATTTTAAATTTTACTTTAGCTTTCACTGACTCTTTCACTGATATTTTATTTTAACTTTCTTTCATTCGCTAAAGTAGAAATACTCTTTATTGTTTATATAAGGAAAAAACGTATACACACGCTGATAGTTTCAAAAGCTACATCAAAATTATTCTAAAATATTTCGAAGAGAGTGTTATACAGCCAAACAGATGCATATTAGTAGTAAAATAAAGACCGCGGATAATAAAATAAAGGCAGTTTGGCAAGTAATAAATAGCGAAACAAAGGCTTCGAAACCGCGTGAATTAGAATTTTCTACATTAAAATGAATGACGAGAAACTAGATTTTGTTGAACACACCGTTTTCTTAGGAATTACTGTAGATTCAAAACTTCAATGGGGCCCACATATTGTATCACTAGCGGGCAAGCTAAGTTCAGCAGCGTATGCCGTCAGAAGGATCCGACTACTCAAAGATGTACCCACTGCTACACTTGTCTACTTCAGCTACTTTCACAGCATAATATCTTACGGTATTTTGCTGTGGGGTCAAACCGCTGATGTAGAAACTATTTTCATCATTCAAAAAAGAGCAGTTCGCGCTATTTGTAATCTGCGTCGTTGGGACTCTTTAAGGGAGCTCAAAGGGAGTTTAAGTGAGTTTAAAGAAATAAATATACTGACGGTCGCAAGTCAATACATTTATGAAAACATTATGTATGTACATAAAAATGTATCTCTCCTTTCGAGAAACTGTGAAAGGCATACTTACAATACAAGAAATAAAAATAAAATTGCTATTCTTAATTTTAGATTATATTAAGCAAATTAAATTCATCTTTTTTGGGGTTATGTATACGTTTTTACAATAAAATACCAGATAATATTTTTAATTTGTCAGAAAATAAATTTAAAGCTCATGTGAAGCTTACTTTATGTAAAAAAGCTTATTATAAGATTAATGACTACCTAAATGTTAAAAATGTCTGGTATTGAATGTGTTCCTCTAGTTATTAAATAACTTGTAATGTATAATACCCTCATTGCTTTTATATTTACAAGATCTGTTGCTGTTGCAGTTTATTGTTGTTTCTTCTCCTCAACCATAACCTTTCACCTTTCGAAATGACGTAAATTCAAAAATGTTACATTGACCTTCAATAAGTTTATTCATGATAATTACGTTAAATAAATGATTCTGATTTCTGATTTTTCAGATTATACAGACAGCCAACCGCTTTTCACTGAAGATATTGAAGAATCACAATCTTGTATGTTTGTTTAGTTTTTTTAAGTCAAATAATTTAATTTCTCAAATTAAGTTACAGAGTTTAACGTTTAAAAAATTTAACATTATTTTTTTATTAATACGTTATAAGAAATTACGAAACGATAGCACAATAAGTAAAACTTTTTTTTTACAGATTTAGAGGAAAAAGAAACTCACAAATTAGATGAAGACACTTATATTGAATCACAATCTTTATTATTACCATCAAAAAGAAGTCGTACATCAAATACAGATACAGATTTAGGGTCAATTGATTACAACAAACAGGTCAAAAATGAAACTTATCTAAATGAATACAAACCAGCTGATACTGAAATAGATATTGATCTAAGACAACAAGAAGCAAAATCAACAATAACTGGCATGAAGGAAAAAAGAACAAGTGAAAGTGAGGCAGAAATACCAAGTGATAAAGAGGAAGGAAGAATAAGTGACGAGGAAGAAAGAACGAGTGAAAAGGATAAAGACATAACAAGTGATGAGGAAGAAAGAAACCAGAAGGAAAAAACAATATGTGTCGATTGTATTTATGAGAAAGATCTTGACAAAAGAAATTATTATTTTGGAAGTCTTTTGATTGGCGAGCTACAATTTTTGCCACCGTGCATGCGCTCCGAAGCCTATATAAATATACTCAAATATATTGATTCATTAAAACACAAACATCGTTACAAAACACAAAATTAAACATCGATACAAAACTGTAAGAATCATATTAAGTGTCGATATAACTGATTAACAACACGATACAGATTTTGGTTAACAGGATTATTGATTATGTTTATTGATTTATTATTGATTATGTTTATTGATTATTGTTTATGTGTATATTATATTTTTTTGTCTAGCTTGTTTATGTTACCCAAAGATGGCGCTAGAATCTTTTTTAGATCAAAATTGGTAGTTCAGAAGTTATCATGGCAATGGAAACACTTTATTCTGCCAGTCTAGAAATTTATACAATATTATAAAATAATAGTAAAGAACAGTAAAAGATGAGTATAAATAACTATTTTTAAACAATACTAACGCATCACACCGCTGATCTTAAATAGCGTCCAGCGCCATCCATAGAAAGGGAACTTTTGGAAAACCGTTCATTATTGATGGCATTAATTACAGGGTTGCCATGCTTTACTGATTATAAAAAATAAAAATATATTTAATTAATAAGTTTTGTGTTTTATAATATTTAGTAAACGTCAGAACTTTTAATAATCAAAAAAAGAAGTTAGTGCTTATTCATGTTATTTATCCAGTAACGTGTGATTTTGTTTGATAAAAAGAATTTCGTTGATATGTTCGCCACTTAAACGATTTCGGCGCTCTACTGCAATTTGCCCAGCCATTGAAAAAATTCTTTCGGCCGGCGTGGATGTTCCCGGTATGCACATATATTTTGATGCAATATTTTTTAAGCTGCTTCGATTAAAATGCCAGTATTCAATAGGACATTCTGATTTATCAATAATTGGTTTAGAAAGATACTGATTGATATCAACTATTGCATCTGCAGTAGCACTTGAGCTGGAGGAACGTGATTCTTGAAGATATGAAAGTAAATTCAGCTTTGCTTTTTTTGGTGGTGCTATTGCTTCGTTGGATGACCCTGGCTCTGCAGAATCTGATGGCGCTGATGCTTTTTTGTTTTGCGCTGATAAGTAAGAAGAATATTCTTTTTGAACAATATTCACTGCTCTTTCGACTTCTGAGCTGGTTTTAAAACCATATTTTTTAAGTTGGGGGTTCAGCATAGTGGAAACAATACATGGAGTACGTGTTTCGTACGGTTTGACCTTCGTTACAATATATTTTTTTATAGTTTCAAGAACAGTTTTAGTGGACTCTAATAACGGTTCTTTGTCCAACTGCGCAAAATGCATCAACATGCCTTTTATCAATGGTATTATCAAAGACAGGGTGGTGTATGTTTCACCCGATACAGTTTCTGTGCACACATCAATGGGCTCAAATACTTTAATCACTTCTGCAAGGAATGTGTATTCCTCATCGGTAAGATTATTTGGCGCTTTCGGGTTTTTATTTAAAGTGAGTGATACTTCATCTCTTATTTCACCAATTCTTTTTAACATTTGGAATGCACTATTCCATCTCGTCTCCACATGTTGTAAAGGTCTTAGTTGGCTCTTTTTGAGATCCTTTTGTAAACATTTTAATTGGTTTGAAGCCAGTGAGCTGTGTTTAAAATATGTCACGATAGCTTTACATTTATCAATTAATTCTTTTAATGCAGCACACTCCGGCTCCAAAAGAACGTGTTTGATGACCAAATTTAATGAATGGGCAAAACATGGCACATGTTTCAATTTCAATATTTCAGCAGCTTTAACCATTGTTTGAGCATTGTCTGTCACCATGGCCACAACTTTGCTGCGACACTGCCAGTCTTCTAATATTGACGCAATAACCTAAAACAAAATATAATAAAATATAACATTGATGCACACTGACAATATTTTAGACACTTTAGTTTAATACCAGCCCTACTGCACGAGTTGTGAAATACAATTACATCACACAAGAGAAAGTGCTTAAGGGGAAGTCCCCTAGTGGCGGACACTTAAGTTATTTAAACAATAAAAAAAACCTGTTTCGAAATTGACGCTTTTGTATATGCGCGACGAAATCTATTTTATTTTATTTATCAACAAAAACCTCTGCCGAAAAAGAAACAGTCTAACTAATAAATACGCAAAGTATACCTAAATGAGTGAAGGAATAAGTGAATGAGACAACATGCGCGAGGCGAATTCCCTGAGCTGAGCATCTATAGATCGTTTCGTGCCTCGTTTGCAATGTAATAAACGAAACAAGAGGCGCGTTTACATTGAATTTTAGAAGCGCGAAATTTAAAAAGTGTAGTTGTATCGGATATAAAAATATTGCCGATACCGATATATTGGCAAATCCAAAGTATCGCCGATATATCGGTATCGGATGCACCCCTAATCAAAAGTGTTATAACTTTTTATAAATATATGTATATTAATATAATCTGATACATATTGTTGACAAAATACCCCTTCTAATTATATTATAACTTTATGGTTAATTTACCGCTTCTACGCACGGTCTATAATCGGTACGGTTTATTTTCCCATATAAAGCGCAGGCGCAGCACCATGAAGCAAGAAAAGTAAAAAATATACTCACAGATGCTAAATTGTCCGCGTCATGATGTCCTTGTAACACTACTGCTTCTAGTAGCACAGATTCCAACCTCATTTTTAGTATAAAATGTGCTGTTACCGCAAGAATGGACTCGTTGCTAATCGACGTCCATGCATCCGTAGTAATTGCCAGATGTTCTACGTTCTTGAGAATATCTATCAACTTAATTTTATACCCAACGTGTAATTTTGGCAGAAGTTTGACGCTTAATGTTGTTCTTCCTGGTAATTCGTACCTCGCGTCCAAAGCATTTACAAACTCCTTTAAACCTTCGTGCTCAGATAAACGCAGAGGCTGCATATCAATTGCCACCATTTTGGCAAATTTCACATCTAACATTTTCTTTCTTGTTGAAATTGCAGAATATTTGCTGGAAGTGTCCTTTCGCATATCAATGTTATTAACATCTTCATTTTGACTGTCGTTTGTAACAGATATTATCAAAAGTTCAGCATGCTTACGTCTTAGGTGGTCTTTCATATTGCTGGTATTATGACAATGTTTTAATTCTATTTTACAAGTTTTGCAGATAACCTTTTCACCATTTTCTTTTTTATCAAAATAAGTCCACATAGGAGATTTCTTCTTTTTCGATTCATTGGAATTATTGGAAGCGTCCAATTCCATTTTTGATTACGAAACACAAATAAAACTTGTTCTGCAAAATTCAATAAACAAAACAACGTTATTTTAGATCTACCCGTAAAAAAATCCTACCCACTCACTTAACAGTTTTTTTTTTAATTTAGAAAACTGCCAACTTCAAAACCAAACATCCACTGCGAAAACACCCACGAAACATAAAATATGCTAAACACAAGCTTTGAATGGAGTTAGTAGTTTCACTGTATTCTTCTACCCATTATGATTAAATGCTACATTCAATACTATCGAAATTAAGGTCACTATCGATCGTACAAAACTATCGATAGTATCGATACTATCGATAGTATCGATAGCTAGCGCAATATCGAAGAGCAATACTATCGATAGTATCGATAGTATCGATAGTTTTTCATTTCTCAACTATCGATACTATCGATAGTATCGATACTATCGATAGTTTTTCATTTTTTAACTATCGATACTATCGATAGTATCGATACTATCGTTGCTTATCAATAGTATCGCCAAAAATGAGCTATCGATAGTATCGATACTATCGATTAATTATCGATACTATCGTTTTTTGGTAAACTATCGATAGTTCGATCGAAAACTATCGATATGGCGCTATCGATCGGCAACACTAACACACATGTGCACAGGTACACAGGTGTGCCATCAAAATACCAAAGGGTAAATTCTTGGTACTTAAACAAAGGTACGATATTTGACAAAGAACGTTTATCGTTTGGCCGAGCTTGAACACACTTTACCGTAAAGTTTGGTGTAATTTAAAAACGATTGAACTCAAAGTTGGAATTGTCAGTGCGGTGGTAGTCGTAGCTAAACAAAGGACAGTGTCACAAAGTGATTCCGATGTCCCCGTCAGGAATCGAACCTGCTACTCCCAGATCGTGAGTCTAGCGCTCTGGCCACTAGACTGCGGAGGCTGTTACAGTTAAGAATAGGCTCTCTCTCTTTATTTAAGAGCTGCGCTCTTGTCGGTGGAGTAATCGCCATTCCTCGCTTCTTCCCGCCAAAATCTTTACCTCCCGATACGACAAGACCTGCACCTCTCTTTTATTTGTTTCATGAATGTTCTCCTAGGTCTACCCCTTCCTCTCTTTCCTTCAATTTTTCCTTCTATAATGTTTGTTATAAATGAATCGTGTCGTATCAGGTGGCCAATCATATTTCCTCTCCGGTTCTCTATAGTCTTCAAATATAAGAATAGGCACATAGTACGAAAATACAAAATACTTAGTCCAAACTTAGGCTTATGTCCATAACCCATTTCAAATGAGTGGCCGTTACAAATAAAGCGAAGGTAATGAGACCGCACGTGCAATACAAAGTAACTAAATCGAAAGCGATACTTGCATGTAGCGACGCTTGCAACTATTGGCAACACCAACACAGAACTTATATTTATTCAAATTCAAATTCTTTGAATCGTCAATTTTTACATAACGAACGTCTCATCCGCCTAAAACTACTGCAGCTTCTCACAACCTGTATAGCCGGGGAAAAGAAGCTGCAAGAAAAACCTCGGCACAGGGCCGTTCTTTAAAAAAAAAACATAAAATATTTTTATACAATTGAGTAATTTAGCTGCCTAATATCAGTTCTCAGACAGTTAATTCCATGCATTCATATCTTCTAAATAATCACTAACTTTATAATAACCTTTTTTGTAAAGTTTTTGTTTAACTACTGTCTTAAAACAGTTGAAAGGCAAATTCTGAAAAAGTTAGATGAGATGTTGTAAATGTATATGTGTGTCGTAGATTTTACCTAAATAAACTTTATTATTATTATTATTATTATATAAACTTAGATTTTGTTGACGTCACTACCTGTCTAACATTCGTGTCTGTACTATACGCTCTGTAGGTATTGCTCCGCGTCTTACCGCAATTAAGTGATCTTTCAAGTACCAAAGGTGTTTACTTTGTAGTGAAGACAGCTCAAACCTATAAGCAACCCTACAGTCCACTTGCCCCAGCTAACAGCAACAATGCAGTTGTATGCCACGCCACGCTAACATACTGGCAATGGCCCCGTTTCCTGCAGACACCTCCTAATTTTATTTTAAGTTATACCCGTCATTTTCCTATCTAATAAAATAGGCATCTCGCTGGTATGCAATCCGTTTAACGTGCTGTGTATTTCATTCTGTCGGGTTATTGGCCGATGTAAAACTTTTAGACGGTTGTTTTAGATTTCTGTTTAAAATTGACGTGTATTAATTTTTATAATTTTTATGCCCGTCGATTACCCGTCCGTTTTTTAGATGGCGTCTGCAGGAATTAGCACCAATTTTTTACGATGATACATAACACAGTGAGAAGACTAAAATAAAAAGGACTAAAGTCATATCAGGGGGGTAAAAAGGCCACATCAAAGCAATTCATCTTAAAAAAGCAATATTGCATTTGACATTTGTTTGCATTGCATTGTTTGGGTTATGAGGTGGAATACCAACCTCATCAACCCATCAGGGTTATTATTGACCCGGTATAGGCCCCTGACATGACTCATGTAACGACACTACGACGCTGTACTTACATTAGTAATTTAATTACTGACCGGGACCAATGGCTGAACATGCCTTCCGAAGCACGGATCATCTTACTTTCGGACAGCAAATACGCTTACGCGACAAATGTTGTCATAGTAATAAAAATATAAATTTAATGTTAGGGTTGCCAACACGGGTTTTTATTGTACATAAACTGCCTATATACGTCCCACTGCTGAGCACAGGCCTCCCCGCAATCAACCAGAGGGGGTATGGAGCATATTCCACCACGCTGCTCCACTGCGGGTTGGTGGTTTTTATGGTATCAATATTTTTTTGTGTTCTTATGAAAAATAAACATTTTACTTACTAACTTTACTTATGTTATTAGTGTGGGTTAGTACAATGTGTGCATAGGTACATTCGCTAGCTAGTATAAGGATAAAGTATACATAAACTCCTCAGAAGGAAACCAGTCCGGATGAATGAAATACGCAGGTGTTCAGCTAAACATGGCGATATAGCACGTATAGATAATACAAAGATCTAGTCTTGCATTGTTAACATTGTTATTATTATGGGAGATAATGAGGAAGTGGAGTTAATTAAATACTAGATAAGGGTATGCAGAAACATACCTTAGCTAACGACTATATTCTTAATGAAGGATTTTGCAGGCTACGTTTTTCAAAAATAATATATATGGCTCAATTTTACGTGATAATTACCTATTTTTTCATTACTCAGGTACATAATTCTTCAAAAAAATCAAGTAACGCCAGAGGCATAAACTTATAAAAATAATTGTTGCTTGATATTTGGATAGAATTATGTTGCTACCTATATTGCTTCTCTTTATTTTGATCAGAGTAATAGGGGGTGAAAGATGTGTTGTGCCGGGGTGTAATAACAAGCGTCATCCGGGTCTACATGACAGCCTATATTGAGCGCTTGGACCAATAAACGATACGAATGCTATCTACGTAGATGGACGTGAAACGGCTATTGGTCGAAGCGCTCAATATAATTCGCGCCACGCGCGGCGCGGTTGTCATGCAGACCCGGACAGACATGTCATGAGTCACCATTTAGAACCAAAAACAAAGATAAAAGGTGCATAATAAAATCAAATTCAAAAATATCTTTATTCAGTAGGTAACATAGTTACACTTTGAACCGTCAATTTTTACATAACGAACGTCTCATCCGCCTAAAACTACTGCAGTTTCTCACGAACTGTATAGCCGAGGAAAAGAATATGTCTGTTATATATATGTCTGTTACCCATGAAATAAGAATGTTAATCGAAGGCAACTCTGTACAGCGCCATCTATATTTATTTTAGGGAACGTAGCCTGGAAACTTCCTCATTGGGGTACTCAGAGGCACGTCTATCGCAAGATGTACTAAGTACCCACAGCACACCGAGCTTTCTGTTAGGCCAACGTAATAGGTGAGCCGTATCGCCGTCTATAATGGTCGAGGCAACTGGTTGTAAAGACAGCGCTTATCGCTATCGACCCACTAGGGTCGATTAATTCTTTCAAATATTTTTCCTCTCAGACGACGCCCTGAGCCGAGGTTCGCGCCCAACTGGGCACCCTCAGGCCTGTTGTCTTAAACGTTGTACCGGGTGAGAGCCTACAGCGCTCCAGCTAATGCCATCTGCGGCAAATCTACAATAAGTCACGTCAAAAAAAAAAATGGTTGTAAAGAAGTCATGACAGAAAATACTAGTTAAAATAGCTAAGGGGGCGTATCTCCAATAAGTACGTATAAGTAAAAAACAATCACGCATAAATAAACAAAAAAATGTTGCAAACTCGTACAGCAAAGAATAAAAAACATACAATAAGATAATGTAACTAATGACTTCCTAGTAACAACGAAAGCAATCGACCGTCGACCTTACTCCACCACAGCACCGGATGTCGATCGAGAGTGGATTCCTCAGCCGGCTTCTGAGAAACTGACTCATACTACGCGCGACAGGTATAGTGCGGGCGTAGTCTTTTTTTTGACGTGACTTATTGTAGATTTGCCGCAGATGGCATTAACTACTTGGCCGGACAAATGGCGAGCGCTAAAGGCTCTCACCCGGTACAACGTTTAAGACAACAGGCCTGAGGGTGCCCAGTGGGGCGCGAACCTCGGCTCAGGGCGTCTGAGAGGAAAAATATTTGAAAGAATTAATCGACCCTAGTGGGTCGATAGCGATAAGCGCTAATTGAGGGAAATTGTTGACCACGCCGGCGGGGTCGGTGTCGGGGTTGCGGGCGTAGTCGTGTACACTGGGATTATGAAGTATTAGGGCATTTAATTAAATTATTATGTTATTCAGCATTTTAACGACCTTGGTCCAGTGGTTGAGCGTTGGGCTCACGATCCGGAGGTCCCGGGTTCGTATCCCGATGGGGACATATCACAAAAATCACTTTGTGATCCCTAGTTTGGTTAGGACATTACAGGCTGATCACCAGCGGGCTTAGCACCGTAAGCGCGCGACTCTTTCTCGCCTCGTTTACTCTTTATATAATTTTCCGTATTTTCTCGGATTCGGATCAGATACAGTACTAATGGGTTATTAATTCATCTTAAGTGCAGTTTTCACTAACGCAGTTGTCTAGACCATTATAGACGGCGATACGGCTCATCACCTATCACGTTGGTCTAACAGAAAGCTCGGTGAGGTGTGGTTATATTTACTACCCCTATTGGGATAGGTTTTTTTTTTTTGACGTGGCTTATTGTAGATTTGCCGCAGATGGCATTAACTACTTGGCCGGACAAATGGGGAGCGCTGAAGGCTCTCACCCGGTTAATGGGATAGGTATAACCGTGACTATGTTATGTTACAGTGCGAAAACATTATTTACCTCGGTATCATAAGTCTTCTGACTCGTGGCTCTGCGCGCCCCATTAGGGTTTATGGGCGTGAGTATATTATATGTAAGTATCATCATCTCCCTAGCATTAACCCGTTTTTCACGGGGTCCGCTTACATAACTTGAAGATTTGATAGGCAGGTTGTGACTTTATATATATACATATAAGTAAGTAGGTATACAAAGTAGTTATAGATAGGTATTGTGGTTATATTTGGCATAGAGTATAGAGCAGTTAATTACCCATCAAGCAACATTGGGCAGCAGTTTCCCGGAGCCGCATTTAGCAGCCATTAGCATCGCAGACTATACACGATATTTAATATTTACTCTAATTCACGGACAGCACCGCCTTGTAAGAACTGGAAGAGACATGCTGTAACTTCATTGGTGAACTTGGTCTTAAGAGATGGTTGCTGCCGCTCGATAACGATATAATCTTCGTCCGGCCAATGGAATATTACCCGAGACGTACTATTCCTAATCCAAATATCCGAGGTAGGTAATGAATACTCGGCAATCTTCGTTTTTCGAATATAAACGAATGCTAATTCAGATCTAAGTGTATTTAAGTTACTATGTATTTCTAAAGTTTTTTTTAAAGAACGTCTAGGGCCCTGTGCCGAAGTTTTTCTTGCAGCTTTTTTTCCTCGGTTATACAAGTTGTGAGAAGCTGCAGTAGTTTTAGCCGGATGAGATGTTTTTTTATGTAAAAAATGACGATTCAATGTGTCACTATGCTAATATCTTTTTAATATCGTAATGTTATTGCCTGGCGGGCAGAGTCAAAAGTCATAAGAAAACAATTTGCTGCACTTGCTCTCTAACACTAAGCGTTAGTGTTAGAGAACTTAAGGTTAACAGCCTTAAATAACCGATAAAAACATGCCACATTTAGAAACTGTATATCATTGTTTTCTCATGTTTACGGGCTAAACAAATTAGCGGGCGCTTTCAAAATTTGATACCGGACGATGCCAAACTATTAGCTACGAAGTAAGGTCAATATAGAAGTAAGGGGAATAGCTGTAATTATAGGTACCTACTCATTTTACTTTCAGACTTCTAACTCACTTCTACCTAGCTTTATTCCATTTGTAACAGGGCCAACTTACCTAACCTGAACATAATAATAATAATAATAAAAACACTTTATTGCACACAAATTCACAAAACATTTACAGGATAAACTTATTCTAAGGTGGGCAAAGGCGGCCTACACATTTGAACATTTGACATTCCGGCCAAGTAGTTAATGACATCTGCGGTAAATCTACAATAAGTCACGTCAAACAAAAAATAACATTTGACAGGTCCGTTTTTTTACAGAAGCGACCGCCTGTTTGTCCTTCCAACCCGCGAAGGGAAAAACGGAAATGTTCGGGAATGACGGTTCTCGGGAATGTGGGTTTCACACAAGTGATAAACATTTGTGATCCAAACATGAATTCGAAAATCATTAGTTAGGGCCCGGGCTGGGTTCGAACCTGCGACCTCACAGTGACAGTCAAGTATTCCAACTGGGCCCGATACGAATTGGTGCGCGGCGGAGAGTTACCGTTCTATCATCATCATCAATTTAAGAGTCAAGCTCTTGTCGGTGCAGCATTTTCCAAGCTACTTTGGGGATGGCAGCGGTGCGAGCCCGCTGAATCCCTCTTTGCTTTTTAGATATAATTTGTCACGTTCAGTAGGGTACGTTCCAATCACAACTCAATTTTTTACGTCCAAAACGTTTTGCACCTCTCACAGTCCACCATTAATTTTTAACTAAATGAACCAATCATATACTAGCGCACACTTATTGTTTTAAACGCAACCAGTCATGAAGCCAGTTCCTTCTTTTGTTCCCTATATAGTACTCTCTAACTCTTGTCTCTATCCCGACTCCCGTGTGTGTGCGGGAGCGCGGGCGGGGAACGACCGCTGATTGGCCGACGGTTGGCGGCAGTTTTCAAGCCGCCACACTACTTTCTACTCTCTCTCTCTCGCTCTTTCTTTTTTCTTTTTCTTTCTTTTTTTAAGCTACCGTTCTATACGTAGTATTTATTATTCTTTATTCTATGCCTCTATGCTATAGCTATACTGTCGACTTTGTGGCTCGGCCCACCCAAAATGGACGTAGGTGGCGTTTGTATTTATTAACTTTTGACTGCTTATTGATTCATAATTGTCATGTCAGCACATCCATAAAAAATAAATCAAGAATAAAAATAACAAAAAAGAACACAAGCAAGGCTGCACGTGATGACGTAACGCAACCTTCGCGATGTAAACATTGGTAGATATAGCTATTATAATACTAAATGATTAATGATATACCAACTAGGAAGCACGGATTTACGATGTACGGATGTATCAATGCGTTTTATCTGTCTATGTTATGTCATTGATTTATATCAAAGAGAAGCTCCGAGGACGCGTAGCTGATGTAGCGAAGCCTATACGGGGGGAGGTTACTCTCCTTGAGTTTGAGAGGTGTACAAGCTCCAGGGGGGTCAAAATGGCCACATCGAAGCAATTCATCTATAAAAGCAAAATTGCTATTTGACATTGGTTTGCATTGCGCACTTGCTTTTTGTCAAATAGCAATATTGCTTTTTATGCATTACTTCGATGTGCCAAGAATGGAGAAGACTGACAAGGAGAGCCGACCTCAGATGATGGGAAATGGCGCAGGCAGATGATGATGCTTCGATGTGGCCTTTTTAACCCCAGGTTTTTCAAGCCCCGTGCCGTGCTGACCATAGTCGCTGCTGAGCTGTTTCGTGTGGACTTCTTATTCCCCCCCTTCCGTCTTCCCCCTGCCACCACGTCCTATAGAAAGGTCGGTAACGCATTTATACGTATGTGACCCCTCATGTGTTGGTGTCTATGGGCGACGGTAATTGCCTACCATCAGGCGAAGAGCGTGTGTGTGTGTGTACTTCACATTTTGTCTATCTCTTCGGAGATACAGGCGTAGTGCTGTCATGTTGTTAAAAGAGTTGTATGCTCATTATTAATTTAAGGTCGAATGCCTACTTAAATCATTTATTTATTTGTACACAATAAAACAGACGCAAGGAACTTACAAAGAAAACAGATAGTACAGGTAATACCGATTATATAGATTATTCTTCGAAAGGCACGTTAAGCCGTTGGCCCCGGTTACTACTTAGTGATGTAAGTAAGTAGTCGTTACATGAGCCATGGCAGGGGACTTTGGCGGCTCAATAATAACCCTGATACCAGGGTTGATGAGGTTGGTTATCCGCCTCACAACTCACACGATACAGAACATTTCGTGTAAGGAAAAGGAATACATGTTGCGGCGGCCCCTTGGAATGGGATAAGGGCTGCCTACAAAGGTGTTACCGCAAGCGTTGCGAGATTTTAGTATAAGGACTCACCGCGGATTTCATATGTGCATATCTACAAACATGAACATAACGCCAGATGTATATGCAGCATATTTTATACAGGCTACGTTCACCAAAACCAATATTGTACAGCTTTAATGTGATAATTATCTTGATCCCGATACCGACCCCGCCGGCGTGGTCGACGACTTCCCTCAATCAGCGCTTATCGCTATCAACCCTCTAGGGTCGATTAATTCTTTCAAATATTTTTCCTCTCAGACATCGCCCTGAGCCGAGGTTCGCGCCCAATTGGGTACCCTCAGGCCTGTTGTCTCAAACGTTGTACCGGGTGAGAGCCTTCAGCGCTCCCCATTTGTCCGGCCAAGTAGTTAATGCCACCTGCAGCAAATCTACAAAAAGTCACATCAAAAAAAAGAAAAAAAACCTGATTTTTCATTACTCGGGTACATGATTATTCCAAAATACAATGTAATGGGAGAAGTATGTATAAAAATAGTTTTTGCTTGATATTTGGATCACATTTTGTATAGAATTATGTTGCTACATACAGGGTGTTAGTAACATCGTAACGAAAACTTTAAAGGATGATTCAGGCTATGATTCTGGGTTGATATCAAGTATGGAACTGAAAACAATGAAAGAAAACACTAAAACTTTTCGAACTCGGACCCAACCCACGATAGTCTGCGCTTTCCCCGCGACGCCATTTCGGTTCGGAGCACCACACGCGTAATTACGCACCACTTTCTGCTACGGGCGGCGACTACGAGTGCTACGTGCGTAGCTGCTGTTGCTACACCGACCGCCTCGCATTCCGTCGTCTTGGGAGTGAGTCATCGCATCGAGTGCAGGGCAACAGCAGCGGACTGCGCGCGCTCGGTGAATAATTTTTCTCGTCGGCTCGGGCATTCTTCTATATTTTACAAGAAAATAAAATTGATTTACATACGCCATGAAGTGCCAGGGATGCAACAACCCCCTTGAGAATTTGAATAGCATGCTGGTGTGCATAACATGTAAGGGAACGTACCACATTGAATGCGTTAGTGTTACACCTGAACAATTCAAAACGAAAATAAATGAACTGAAACGCGCATGGCGATGTCCGTCGTGTTTGAATATTAACACGAAACGTCGTGGAGATAGTACACCAGTGCGGCAACAGGGAGAGGTTCACCCGGATATGGACATGTCATACGAGGATAGCTATGTTGAATTTTTTTCTAAACCATCTATTGATGCTCTCAAAACGGTCACTGCCTCGACGACGATGCCTTCGAGGGGCGTGCTCTCACTGGAAAGTGTCTCCGAGTTGCTGGAAGAGAAGCTGGACTCCAAGCTAAATGCGATTCTCGACTCTAAGCTTAGTGACGTACGCGCTTCTATCGTTTTAGACATAAAGGCTGAATTTGTCTCATCTATTGAGCGGTTAAAAACAGATTTTACCGCTACGACAGATTTTCTGTCTTCACAAATCGCAGAACTAGACAATCTTGTCAAGTCAGCCTCAACCCGCTTGGACATGCTCGAAACGGATAACGTGTCGCTGCGCTCGGAGATCACCAGTTTAAGACAGCAACAGGCTGCTGCTTATGGAGTTCAGGATATCGTGGCCTCCATGCAAAAAATTCAAAATGATATGAATTACAAAGAGCAGCAATCGTTAATGAATGACGTGGATATCTCTGGAATTCCTGAGTATCAAGGCGAGTCAGTTATGCATGTTGTCCTGACAGCGGCGACCAAACTGGGCTGTAATTTGCAGGAATCCGATGTCGTCAGCGCAGTGAGAGTTGGACCCAAGCGAGGAGAAAATAGCGCAGGCAAGTCGCCTCGGCCCCGACCTATCGCAGTACGGCTGGCCAGACATACCACTCGTGTCAATATGGTCAAGTGCTCCCGCACACGGCGCGGTTCCACTACGGAAGGTCTTGGTCTCCCTGATCACCAGCCTCAAAAGTTTTATGTCAATGAACGGCTAACTAAATATAATCGCGAGCTTTTTAATCTTGTTCGAGTAGCCGGTAAAGAACATGACTGGAAATATGTATGGACAAGCTATGGTCAAATTTTTGCAAAGAAAAGTGAGAACGATACTCGGCACATTTTTCGTAACAAAGAGGACTATCATCGTATTTTCGATATCAAAAGTGATGTTACAGCTGATTGAGGTGTTTTCTCATTTGTGTATTCTCGCTTTTGTTTTAATGTATTTGATTTATCATCTAGATCTTGTAACCTATGTTTTAACTGCCGGGGATTTCGGAGTTAGCTTTTTTTATTTATTACATAGTTTGTCAATGACGGGGTTATTGCCAACATATATACACTTTTTATTTAAACATATATCTTTTAAACATATATACCAAATGTATTATATTTTATTTTTCGGACAAGTATATATTTATAGATATTTATTTTTTATTATAGGTATACGTTTTAATAATATCCAAATGCTTTTTAATAATGATGATTAAAACAAATTTTCTTAAGTTAGGTCTTTTTAACGCAGGTTCCTTATGTACTAAAAAAGATGAGTTTGAGGCCATGTTGCTGAAAGAGAAGCCGGATGTTTTAGCTATTAACGAAACGTGGTTGAGTGACAGTAATGATTTCTGTGCTCCATCTGTAATTGGTTATCGTTTGCGTCATTTACCTCGTCCGCGAGGTCTTCCTAAAAAGCGAGGTGGAGGTGTTGGTTTTTACTGTAGGCGTGATTACTCGATCCGCGTATGTCCACATCCAACCACGAACATTGAAGTTGAGCAAATGTGGATCACCTTTTCTGTGAATAAAACACGTTTTCTAGTCGGTACAGCCTATAGACCAGACTGGGTCGGTGTTGATATTTTTTTAGACTCTCTGACTGACTCCTTATCTTCATTTAAGAATCATGACATTATAGTGCTTATGGGTGACTTTAATATTAATTTGCTGGATGTATCTGATCGTGAGACGGTTGCTCTAAATCAATTTTTACGCTGTTCTAACTTAAACAACCACGTCAAGTCCGCTACACACTTTACTGATCATAGCGCTACACTCATAGATTTAATACTCACTGATGCCGATACTCTGACTACTACGGTAAATCACATCCCGGATCTTGGGGCTCATGCCGCAATTTTCACAGAATTCAAAATTAAAAAGAAAAAAATTACACCTCAAGTAATTGTACAACGTCCGTTAAAATCCATTAATATGCCTCTGTTTGAGTCTGCTGTAAGTGCAGTCGATTGGTCATATATATCTCGTTTAGAGGATGTGAATGATATGGTGAGCCAATTGCAAAATCATATCTTACGAATTTTTAATGTTTTTGCACCAGAGAGACGCATAAGAATTTCAGGGAAAACGTTACCGTGGTTAACAAGTAATATAAGGTACCTTATGAATTTGCGAGATAAGGCTCACACTAAAGCAAAATTAACAGGAAATGACAATGATAAAGAATATTACAAATCTCTAAAACATTTAGTTATTACTAACACAGTAGCCGAAAAATCTGCATTTTTTAATGAAACGGTTAACAAAAACCTTAATAATGCAAAAACTCTCTGGAAAAATCTAAAATCCTCTATTTTACCTAATTTTAAAAACTCAGGAGACCTACCGGCTCATTTTAACAACCCGGACGACATTAATAAGCATTTTCTTAATGTTCCAGGCAGTGACAGGACCGATCTCTCCACTATGACGTACTACGAGTTTCATAAGCACAGTGATGCTATTTTTAAGCTTAGTCCAGTGCATGAAAATGTGGTAGCTAAGGCGATATTTGAAATCAAATCTAACGCCATGGGACATGATAATGTTTCTAGAGACATGTTCATTCTTACTTTACCGCAAACGCTTGGTGTCATTACAGCGATAATTAATAAATCAATTTTACGTGGCATTTTCCCCAATCAATGGAAAAATGCAATAGTACACCCTCTACCAAAAAAATCCAATGTAACTGATATTAAAGATTTGCGACCTATCAGTATTTTACCTTTTTTGTCCAAAATTATAGAAAAAATAGTCTACAACCAAGTATACAAATACTGCATTTCTTCAAACATCCTTCCTGAGCTTCAGTCTGGGTTTCGATCAAAGCGCAGTACCACAACAGCTCTTCTTGATGTAGTTGACAATCTTTTGCGTCACCAGGACTCAGGTATGGGTTCCATCTTGGTACTGCTTGATTTTTCGAGGGCTTTCGACTCCATAAATACGTCATTATTAATATCAAAACTGGCTTACTATGGATTCGAGTCTACAGCGATCAAGTGGTTCAGCAACTATTTGGATGAGCGTCACCAAAAAGTGGTGATACGAAAACCCAACGGTGATCTTTTGCAATCCGATTATCAATTGGTTAAACGTGGAGTTCCGCAGGGATCTATATTAGGTCCGTTACTCTTCATTATTTATAGTTCCGATATTACTGATTGTATTCAATACAGCAAATATCATATTTATGCCGATGATCTGCAAATTTATGTCCCATGTGGACGTGATGATACGGTCGGAGCAGTTGATTCTCTTAATCAAGACCTGAATAGAGTTTTTGCCTGGAGCCAGAAAAATTGCCTTGTTTTGAATGCCTCTAAGTCCAAATTCATGATCATAGGTACGAAGCAGCAAACTAAACTACTAGAAGCTGCCAAACCTAAAGTATCCATAATGGGTACATCTCTTGACCAGGTATCGGAGGCGCGCAATCTCGGTTTAATTTTCGATTCACAATTGAGATTTGAGAATCATGTGGTTGAGTTGGCTCGTAATTGCTTTTACAGGCTAAAAGTTCTGTACCAAATTAGACCCTTTATTAGTACGGACATGAGAATTATGCTTTGTGAAACACTCGTTCTGTCAAAACTCAACTACAGTCTCACTGTTTATGGACCTTGTCTATACAAAAAAACTGAAAATATTATTCAGCGCGTTCAAAATGCCTGTGCACGTTTTTGTTTCCCCATTCCTCCTCGTACTCATATCACGCCTTTTCTTAACAAGTCGAATCTTCTCAATATGCATCACCGTCTGAGTCTATATTACGCATGTCAACTGCATGACATTGTTAGGTTTAAAGAGCCTCCTTATCTTTATAAAAATCTGTCCTGGCGGGAATCTGCGAGGTCTTGCTCAATAGCGATGCATATACCACGACACAGAACAGCCGCTTTCCGTGGTGGTTTTAGTTACCGAGCCAACAAATGTTGGAACGATATACCACCGCCTCTACGCAGAGTTACCTCAAAACCCACTTTTAAGAAAAAATTTAGAGAACATCTTCTTAATATTCAAAAAAGTATGGGGTGACTGAACTCTGCACATATACATACATACACCTATCAATTTACATACCAATATAATAATCTATTCTATTTGCTTATATATTTTTATTTATACTATCAATTATGATTTAACCCCTTGGCATACTACTGATTTTCATTTAGTACTTTGTTAACCTTACCTTTGTTTTTTGTTTTGTTGTTATATATTTTTTTCCGTTTAAACAATTCACGGCACGGTTTTTTGTTGGCACGTTCAATTCATTTATTACTAATTATAAGCGTAATATGGGTACTGGCAGAATATCAGTGTTGGTGAGAGTGGGCATTCGTACCATACTCTTAGCAACAATATGCTGAGTCAGTCCCATTTCCCTGGGCAGTGTTAGCTACTAGTCACAAATTGTTAAACTTAATTTATGTAAATGCTTTTGTAACCTTCACTGTTTTGGGAATAAAGTTATTCTATTCTATTCTATTAAACTTTCATGAATTTTCCGACAGGAAATTCGACTTGGTACAACTCAGAATTATGGTATGCCTTCAATATTCATAATTTATACCCAAAAACAAAGATAAAAGATACATAATAATTATGTCTGTTATCCTTGAAATTAGAAGGTTAAACGAAAAAATTCTGCACAGCGCCAAAAACAATATAGATATTGTTTTTGATGTTCGTAGCCTGGAAAATCCCTCATTCAATTACAATTTACATGCCTATTAAAAAAAAGACATAATCGAATTGCAGTTAAAGAAGGAATCTCAGACTATAAAACCGCCAACTATTAAAAACATTAATGGCCAATCAATAGATCACACAAATAACAAATAGTTGACCTTCCTTCTACTGATTAAATCGTTGTTTTTTATTATTAAACTATAAATTCAGGGCCGCGCGTGATTATGAGAATACCTCAAGTAGGTAAAACCTTGATCCGAGGTCGAGAGGATGAAGTTAGAGACACAATAACAATATTGAGATATATATATTATGTATGAGACACGTGTATTACATTTAAATTAGATATAAGTAAAAAGTGCTGCCTATTTTGGCATATGGTAGGCGCTAGACAGACGGACCGCATTTCAACTGCAATCCAACCGCAAATTGCAGTTCAGGTGCAGTTTGAATGCAGTTGACACGACTGCAACAGAACTGCAAACCAACTGTGCAGCACGACTGCACGCCGACTACAATTGAACTGCAATCGGACTGCCCGTTTGGTTTGCAGTTCTATTGCAGTCGTGTCAACTGCATTCAAACTGCATCGGAACTGCAATTTAGCAGTCGGATTGCAGTTGAAATGCGGTCCGTCTGTCTAGAGCCGTAGAGGTACAGTCATGAGCAACATAATGTACCCACTTTAGGACTCTGTCGCACTAACATATTTGAAATCTAGTGAGACTTACAGTTCAATGTGTCAAAAAAGTTAATGTGACATGGTACCAAAGTGTATACATATTAATGCTCGTCACCGTACATCCATCGCAACATGAATTAAGTACTCACATCTCACCGAGGTTTCTTTTAGTTCTTCTATCGTGTGGGTTGTGAGGTGAATTACCAACCCCATCAACCTTGTTGCAAGGTTATTATTGAGCCGCCAAAGGCCCTTGACATGGCTCATGTAACGACTACTAACCTACATCAGTAAGTAGTAACCGGTACCAACGGCTTAACGTGTCTTTCGAAGCACGGATCCTCTTACTTTCGGACAATCAGGTGATCGGCTTGTAATGTCCTAACCAAACTAGGGATCACAAAGTGATTTTTGTGATATGTCCCCATTGGGATTCGAACCCGGGGCCTCCGGATTGTGAGCTCAACGCACAACCACTGGACCACTTCCTTAATAACCTTCTACTTATGCTAGACTAGGAACGAATAAAGTATATTACACATCTACGAACTATGTCGTACAAACCGACAGAGGGATTCAACGATAATGTATCCATCTTACGACAAGTTGTCTTCTGATGATGGCCCTGCCCACCCCATCACGGCGTGGACGATTATGGGCGTGAACTTATAAATATATGGAATGGATTTAACAAAAAGTTGCAACCAGGATCAAAGCTGCGAAATCATCAATGCCAGCCGAACGTTTCAACATCTGAACCATATATCTCGCCACGTTAATTAGCAGCCATCAACGAACATTATAAATCAACAAAACTCGTTGAAACTGAGCAAATGGGTCAAACGATACAAATTACAATTTGCAAATATACCACGTTATGTTTACCGTTCATATCAAATATGTAAACTTAAATTGCATTTTATTACGAAGGACGCAAGTTTGCAAATAGCAGTTAGTTGAGTTTTCCGATGGCTTTGATAAGTTTGTTTAGGTATAGCGTGAGTCACCATCATTTTGCGTTCTATGACAAGTCTCGATATTATGCTTTTTGTGTCCGCCTTTGATAGTATAGAAACAATTTCATTCCTTTGTATTTTATTGTTATTGAACCACTCTCCCATTGTTCAAAACCGGCCAACGTGGTCCAGTGGTTTGCGCGTTAGTCTTACGACCCGGAGGCCCCGAGTCCAAATCCCGGTGGGAACATATCACAAACATAACTTTGTGATCCCTAGTTTGGTTAGGACCCTGGTGTCAGGGTTATTATTCATCCGCCAACTGGCTCGTGTAACGACTATGTACTTACATCTTCAAGCAGTAACCGGTATCAACGGCTTAACATGCCTTCCGAAGCACGGATCATCTTACTTTTCGGACAATTAGCTGATCAGCCTGTAATATCCTAAGCAAATCAGGGCTCACAAAGTGTTTTTTGTGATATGTCCCTACTAGGATTCGAACTCGGGACTTCCGGATAGTGAGCACTGGACCACGGAGGAGTTCTGTATGTAATAAGGTCATAAGTATTAATCTGTAAGTTTTAAAGGTACTCATTTGTAACCAATGTCATAATAATGGCTTCCTCTATCCTGTTTGTGATTTCCTGTTAAAATAATAAAGCATAAAATAAATAAAAACGGACCCACTAAAGTTATGACTTTTAAATTACGCGAATGGCTAATTACTAATATTTTTGTATAGTATTAGAGAATTTTAGAATTTTCGACATTTGCATGCTAATAATAATTAGTAGGATAGAGATGCTGTAACACTGCCTTATACCATATTGTGACTCTGTACCTACCTATCCTAAGCGAATAAATGATTTCTGATTATTATCTTTGTGGTACGGTCACGAGCATTAATACTACATCAATCTATATTATACGCGTATGACATACTTTACGTATCTAATGTCTGTCCGTATATTACATTATGTCGGCTCTGCCTTGACCCACTAGAGGGGTCCGAGTTCATTTGATTTGCTCCACATTCCACCTAATTATGATAACAGCTCTATGCCTTGCTTCGATTGTGTTTGTGTGATGTACAATCAATTTACTATTAGAACCCTGTCGCATTCACACACTTGATATTTAGTGCGACGATGGATTCTGTTTGGCAAATAAGTTAATGTGACACGGCACTAAAATATAGGTACCCACTTACTTACTAATTATAACCACCTCCAATCCAATGTCCATGCGCGCGAGTTAAGGAATCCACTTCCGCATCATCAGCATTCCATAACAATACTGATGTCAACTTTACATGTAAGAACTAGATTAAGAAATTGTATATTGTTGCAATAACCTAGTTTAAGATTTTAGATGTAAGCAATTTATTATTGCATTAGGTCAGTATATAAACATAAGTAACTAGCTCTAAGATGTTCTTTACACTACGTTCTCTTGAATAAACGTATCGTGTCTCCCGGAGTCTGTGTCTCAATTATCTACACCTTAATTGGCGCAGCCGGTTGAGCCGTTCCAGTGAAATCCGTCGTCGTGGTCGTAACGCTATCCGCCAGGCAGAACAAATTTTGAAGACGCTGTCCTGACGCTACAGTAGACGCCGACGAAACAGATTTACGTGTGTTTCGACACTTCGGGAACGGACAACGAACCTTATAAATTTATTGAGGTGATAACACGACGCAGCTTCGAGACGCAACATCAAGAGTAACCAGTGTAAAGATCCACGGAAAGGGCAGCAAGAGTACGTGGGTTATGTGAGTAGTGTCACTATTCCCTCCCCGTCCCTTTCCGTTTAGTAGGGAAACGTATTATATCGTGAGAGAGACACTCCGCTTTCAAACCATATAATACACAACTTAAATTCATTTTATTACCACATAAGACACTCCGCTGAACTGGTAATTTAATTGATATATCTTCATATTTGTATTTGTATTTATAAGTGTTAATCGTGTGGATAGGAATTAATTGCAGGGATAGGATTTATTACGTAAACTTGTAGGGAACTGTATTATACTGTATACAAGGACACCTCGCTTTGGTACTGTATAATACACAAAAATAATCTATTCCTTTACCACGAAAGACAACCTCGCTCGACTGGTAATTTAATAGAAAACGTAGAAATTCATAGGGACCGTATCATATTGAATAAAAGGACACCTCGCTTTTTGTTCTCTATAATACACAATAAAAATCAATTTTGTTGCCACGAAAGACAACCTCGCTCGACTGGTAACTTAATCGATGTAACTTATAAATAAATAAATAAGGATAATAAAGAAGGAAGGAAGGAAACAATTCGATAAAGAAATATATTTAGGGCCTCAGTATTATATAGAATTAAAGACACCTCGCTTTCGTTCTTTATAATACATTATTAGTATTAAAATCTATTCCTTTGTCACGACAGACAACCTCGCTCGACTGGCAATTTAATAGAAAACGTAGAAATTCATAGGGACCGTATCATATTGAATAAAAGGACACCTCGCTTTTTGTTCTCTATAATACATAATAAAAATCAATTTTGTTGCCACGAAAGACAACCTCGCTCGACTGGTAACTTAATCGATATAACGTATAAATATCATTTAAGAGTGATCTGAAGCAAAACGAATAATTATTTCATGTTATTACTAGCAGACTTCCAAAATAAGTGTATGGGCAGTAATATTATATAATATAATAATTTCGTTGTAAATCATATTTTATATCATATTTTATATTTTTAAAATGTAAAGGCATAGATTTTTTCATAAACCTAACATAGGTTCCGAAAAAATCTATAATAGGGATGGAGAAGTTAAGGAATCCACTTCCGCATCATCAGCATTCCATAACAATACTGATGTCAACTTTACATGTAAGAACTAGATTAAGAAATTGTATATTGTTGCAATAACCTAGTTTAAGATTTTAGATGTAAGCAATTTATTATTGCATTAGGTCAGTATATAAACATAAGTAACTAGCTCTAAGATGTTCTTTACACTACGTTCTCTTGAATAAACGTATCGTGTCTCCCGGAGTCTGTGTCTCAATTATCTACACCTTAATTCGCGCGCATTTAAGTAGTCGACTTTTGACAGATTCTACTGTTAACATCGTAGTCTACATTTGACAGATTCTACGTTTGGCAGGCGCTACGTTTGACAGATACTACATTTGACAGACTCTACATGTAACAGATTCTAAATTTGACAGATCCTTCCTATATTTAGTAAATACGAACGGAACGAAAATAAAGCTGTTGTATTTATAATTATCAATCATTTATTTAAATTTCCGGCCTTTTACAAACGTGTAGATACGTAGGGAAGTCAAGATCGAAGCAAACGAAACTTCAATTCTTCTCGAAAAACTGTCACATAGCTTAAAAACCTATAAAGACAGGCTTCTTCTTCTTATCGTGTGGGTTGTGAGGTGGAATACCAACCTCATCAACACTATAAAAAAAAAGGCTAAGGTGTATTATAGTAGTAGCCAGTAACAGTTTACATAATTGGGTGGTTTCCTAAGTCAAAGAAAAATTATGAAATTCGTATTACTAATTAAAGACAGATCTAAAGGTGACAAAAAGTTTCCTTTTTTTCTATTTAAGTAACTTATTTATGAATTTTAAACAAGTGAAACGTAATAATAAGTCCGACATTTTATCAAATTTTTCTATGACGTCACAGTGTGCGTTTTTCAAACAAATTCCAATGTAATTTCGTATTTTGACATTTAGTAATCCCCGATACCGACCCCGCCGGCGTAGTCGACGATTTCATTCAATCAACGCCTATCGCTATCGACCCACTAGGGTCGATTAATTCTCTGAATTATTTTCCCTCTCAGACGACGCTCTGAGCCGACGTTCGCGCCCAACTGGGCACCCTCAGGCCTGTTGTCTTAAACGTTGTACCGGGTGAGAGCCTTCAGCGCTCCCCATTTGTCCGGCCAAGTAGTTAATGCTATCTGCGGCAAACCTACAATAAGTCACGTCAAAAAAAAAAGACATTTAGTAAAAAGTAACTATGTAATTTGACTAGTTGGAAACTAGCCTATTTAGTATTCGCGCGTCACAGATTGCGGTTAAAGCAGTAAGTACGTAGGTATCCTCTACCATTGTTCCTGTACCGAATGCCTACGTGACCGCGCGGGCGTGGTCGTGGCGTGCACATTATCCTCAACACTTTCGTCATTGTTAAATTATTATATTTCATTCGTTTTTATCAAAAGGCATTTATTTAAGTACTTACATTCTTTTTTGTATTTTTAATGGGGGAGAATATTGGTCAGGAGTCTTTGCACAAACTCAAAATGGGTATCTCTCTATATTTAAGAGCTGCGCTCTTGTCGGTGGAGTAACCGCCATTCCTCTCTTCTTCCCGCCAAAACCTTCACCTCCTGATACGATACGACCTGCACCTTCTCTTTTATTTGTTTGATAAATGGTCTCCCAGGTTCAAAGCGAGTACTTAATACAAATTATATTTGTTATTGGCGTAAGGTATTAGACTACTCTGGGCGCCATCCCACTTGCGTCAGACAGAGTACTGCGGGGCGGAAGGCAAGAGGGAAACCACTGCCCTATTTTTCCCTAAAAAAGTAGTAATCATGCTACACCGACAAGAGCGTGACTCTTAAATTAGTGATGATGAAGATATTATACCACGTTTAATTGTACCAGGATTAGTCTTTTCGACCGTCATAGACTCGGCGATACGGCTCACTACTTATCGCGTTGGTCCAACAAAAAGCTCGGGTGAAGCGTGGGTACGCAGTTCTTCATGCGACAGATAACACTTACTCAGTTAGCCTTTTCCTAGAAAACGTAAGGTACTTACCTAAAAATACAAGCATTATTTCTAAAAGATATAAACGTTACTACACTTAATGGCCCCGATTCCTGCAGACACCGCCTAATTTTATTTTAAGTTATATCCGTCATTTTCATATCCGTCGAAAAGGAAAGGGACGGATGATTCACAGCTCTTAATTTTAGGAAGAATGAGTAAATTAATGTGTCGGGTTATTGACTGACGTAAAATTTTTAGACGGTTGGTTTAGATTTGTGCTTAAAATTGACGTGTGTTCCATAAATTTTATGCTTGTCGATTACCCGTCCCTTTCCTTTTCGGCGGATAAGAAAATGACAGATATAACTTAAAATAAAATTAGATGGTATTTACAGGAATTAGCACCACTACTTAGTTAAGAGTTTTTTTGGTAAGTAATTATTTCTTTTTTATTTTGGTGCAATAAAGTGTATTTGTATTGTAAACGTTTAAGGACTTCAAAAGTAGGTAGGTAAAGACCTAAGAACAAGAGATTGCACAACGTTGTCCAAGGAATGGGGTCACTTCCGAAACCAATTCAATCTGCCATCACCTTCATCCTTGTTACTTATGTTTAAAGCACAGTTTGTAATGAATCAAGTTGTGAATAAGTTGGCCATGTCCGTCCAGCCGATAAGATACGTCTTAATAGTACTCATTTTGGCCTGAGCCTTGGTTTTGGAATTTTGGAGACCATAGAACAAAGAGTAATACTTGTCAGTACTTGATTACTACTTAATCTAGACCGGTAAATCTTCGCCCCGCACCTACAGTACATATCAGGAGCTGACCTCACCCCTTTTGGGTCTTACTTTAGTCTTAAATGACAGTTTTTTTAACGTGATTTATTGTAGATTTGCCGCAAATGGCATTAATTACTTGGCCGGAAACTAAGAAAGCAATATTTCTATTTGACATTTGTTTGCATTGCGCACTTACTTTTATATGCGCAAATGTCAAATTACAATATTGCTTACTTAGATGAATTGCTTCGACGTGGCCATTTTAACCCCACAGATGTGTTTATAATAGCCATATTGAAGCAATAGGCTAGTTTCCAACTAGTCAAATCAGTTACTTTATATTTACTAAATATCAAAACACGAAAGTACTATGGAATTTGTATGAAAAACCACACTGTGACTTCATAGCAAGACGTGATGTCTGACTTATTATTACGTTTTTCTTGATTAAAATTCATAAATAAGTTAAAACTGCTTCAATGTGGTATTTTAGACCCCAATCGATGACTCATATCGTCATGTTAGAAAGTTCCTTTTACCTAAACGCGTTCTATTTTTGAGTTAATGTAAGTAGATAAGTTTGAGGAGCTCGGTGGCGCAGCGGTAAACGCGCTCGGGCTGCGATTGTTGAAGTTAAGCAACTTTCGCAAAGGCCTGTCAAAGGATGGGTGACCACAAAAAAAAAGTTTTCATCTCGAGCTCCTCCGTGCTTCGGAAGGCACGTTAAGCCGTTGGTCCCGGCTGCATCAGCAGTCGTTAATAACCATCAATCCGCACTGGGCCCGCGTGATGGTTTAAGGCCCGATCTCCCTATCCATCCATAGGGAAGGCCCGTGCCCCAGCAGTGGGGACATTAATGGGCTGATGATGACGAAGTAGATAAGTATATACCAAACAAACGCTACGTAATAGGGTAGTTTTCAACTAGTCAAATCAGTTACTTTTTACTAAACATCAAAACACGGAATTACTATGGAATTTGTATGCAAAAGCAACCTGTGACGTCATAGAAAAACGTGATAAAATGTCGCACTTATTATTGCATTTTTCTTTATTTAAATTCATAAATGAATTAAATAGAAAAAAAGAAAACGTTTTTTGTGACCTTTAGATCTGTCTTTATTAAGTACTTAATGAGAATTTCATAATTTATCTTTCACTTAGGAAATTAATTACCCAATTCCTTTATCGACATTAAAAGGAAACTTTCGAGGAAACACTCGCTAATCTACAATACACACAAGTAGATGGGTACTTACTTACCTACTTCCTATTACAAGAATCGTACCCTATCGAATAATAACATTATTGTTATAAGAATCATAATCGAATCACTACAAAAGGAAATAATCGATCTAATCTAATAATAATACCAGTCGATTTCACAGAAACTTGTAAGTACTTATTGTGAAAATAAACATTTGAGTTACACGAGTGCTATAATTTCTTAGTAAGGTTTGAGGAAAAATTGTAACTTTTATTAAATGTTTTGAAACGAGTGGTTTTGGTACGACCGGTGGCTATGTGTAGGTACCTATCTAAATAGAGCACTTTTATAATTAGACTATTATTTATTCGTAGAATAGAAGCGTATTATTAGCATATGACTACTTAATCCTTGAGAGATGGATAATTTATATAGGTACCTACTTATTTGTATTATTTTTAAAAAAACCTCTTGTTTCAGAAAGAAAAGAGTAAATAAAAGAAAGTTGCCGAGTCGTTATATCTAATTTTCCAACTCCGACTTGGCATGTGAGTATGGAATAGAAGGGTTAAAAAGGCCACATCGAAGCAATTCATCTAAAATAGCAATATTGCATTTTGACATTTGCGCATACGAAAGCAAGTGCGCAATGCAAACAAAATGTCAAATAGCAATATTGCTTTTCTTTCCTGTCCCTTTCTTTTTCAACGGATAATACAATGACAGGTATAACTTTTAAAATAAAATTAGATGGTGTGTTGTGGGATCATTAGGTACCTGTTTGTAAATAAAACAAAGTAACTTGGAAATATGGATTTCACTATTGCAAAAATATTAATTTAAGATCGGACAACGTCCGACCGCTCGCAAGACATTGTCAAGAAGAGAGAAAAGACAATGAACTGTGAAAATGTGGCAATGTTGCCACATTACAAAAATACTAAAGTTACCATTTTAAAACTATAAAAATAAAAAGTTGTTATACACTTTCAATATTTATGTTCATGTATTGAACATAGTTGGGCAGGCAAGTTAACAGAGAAGTAAATTAATATAATATAATAATACCTGTAGGTATATGGTCGATTGTGAAATAACTTATAATTGCGCTATGTTTCTTTTTTTTTGACGTGACTTATTGTAGATTTGCCGCAGATGGCATTAACTACTTGGCCGGACAAATGGGGAGCGCTGAAGG
This sequence comes from Pectinophora gossypiella, assembly GCF_024362695.1. Lineage (NCBI taxonomy): Eukaryota > Metazoa > Arthropoda > Insecta > Lepidoptera > Gelechiidae > Pectinophora > Pectinophora gossypiella. Next base: position 2,133,328 of record NC_065420.1, on the reverse strand, counting down.
CTTATGCTAACTTACGCTACCGTTACTGGTATCCTCTTCTACCGTGTGGGTTGTGATTGTGAGGTGGATTACCCCATCAACCCTGATGTCAGGTTACTATTGAGCAGCCAAGGGCCCCTGACATGACTTATGTAACGACTACGTACTTACACCAGTAAGTAGTAAGCGGGACCGACGGCTTAACGTGCCTTCCGGAGCACGGATCGTCTTACTTTCGGACAATCAGGTGATCAGCCTGTAATGTGCTAACCAAACTAGGGATCACAAATTGATTTTTGTGATAAGTCCTCACTGGGATTCGAACCCGGGACCTCCGGATCGTGAGCCCAACGCTCTACGACTGGACCACGGAGGCCGTTACCTACCATACTGGTATGGAGTTACGGTATACTTAGGTGGGTTGTTCTTCTTTTTTATCGACAATGATCTGTCCTTCGTTCTGCTTCTGATAAGTTATGTTTTAGAATTTTATTTCATGTTTTGATTGTCCAAAAATATAGTTATCTTATTATACTCAAAATACAAGCAAAATACTAATCGGTTCCTCAATTAGTTATTAACGTAGCTTGATCGTTTTTCACAAAATTATGTGACAGAGTGGTAAATTGAAATGCTGTCTCCGATGAAAAGGGCCACTCTGTCACAATATTTTTTGGAATGCGCCTGCAAAGAAAAGTATGTTACCAAGATAAAGAGAACCACTAAATAGTCCTCTACAGACACATCTTTATATGATGTTTTAAAATATTTATTGCCGTTATAATTTTAAAGATGTTAAATCCGATAAATCGAGAAAATGTCTTTTTATTGTCGATAAAAAAGAAGAACGACCCCCGTACCGATTTCCAATTCCGTAAAAGCAGTATCGTAATTTTAATACCGGTATGACGTGTTTGTCTGTAAAGATATTTTCTTAGTCACGCTAGTCAAAGCCAAATCACATCGCGTACTGAGTAGGTAGACTGGCCCACTGTAAAGGTCAATTGAGACGTTAAGGGTAAATAGGGCGAAGTCACCGGACGTGACCTAGTGATCGTCTGATGATAATTAATTGATGACCTGAAGTGTAAGTACTGAATAAAGATATTTTTGAGTTTCATCAGCTCATTACCCATATAATAACAGCCTCCGTGGTCTAGTGGTTGAGCATTGGGCTCACGATCCGGAGGCCCCGGGTTCAAATCCCGGTGGGGTCATACCACAAAAATCACTTTGTGATTCCCTAGTTTGGTTAGGACACTACAGGCTGATCACCTGATTGTCCGAAAGTAAGATGATCCGTGCTTTGGAAGGCACGTTAAGCCGTTGGTTCCGGTTACTACTTATTGATGTATGTAGTCGTTACATGAGCCATGTCAGGGGCCTTTGGCGGCTCAGTAATAACCCCGACACTAGGGTTGATGAGGTTGGTATTCCACCTCACAACCCACTCGATAATAAGATGTAAAGAGTCAGAGATGACGTCAGGCATAGAGTATTACTTATAATACAGGAGTTGATAAAACTGGTAATTTCCATTAGTTACCATATTTATCAAGTTAGCTGCAAGCCTTATGATTACTTGTAGCTCTGCCCTCCCTATTCAGGACTACAGGCGTGTGTTTATGTATGTATTGAGACGTACATCGGACGAATGTCAGAGAGTTGATAAAACTGGTATGTGGGTCACCGAGACACGCTCGGACAAGTCTGCGTACGCGCCGATTTTCTTTATTGCTTCGTAAACGCGGATCACTTCAATAATAAGTTGCAATTTATATTGACATTATTTATAACTTGAAATAGGTACTTAGCACATGTAAGAGTAGGAACAGCGATTGATTACCTAACCAACTCGATTCTTCAGTCAAAATTTTTGCACAATATCCACCATAGACTAAATATTGCGTAAAAACGGTAACTGTCCGTCCCGCACTACGTATCGGTCGCCCAGCTAGATTTACCTCACCCCCTCTGGGTCTATGGCCGTAAGCTGTGTCGTCTTAAAGGCTGCGTTTCCACTGACGCGGAGATGGGCGGAGAAGAGCGGACATGTGCGGATTTGACCAATCACAGCGTTCGAGAGAGCGAAAAACGAAGACGCTCTGTCACTCTCTTCCTCACGGTGATTGGTTGATTCCTGCACATCTCCGCACAGCGTCAATGGAGCCAAAAGATGGTGTGACGACCTCAATGCTTGGGATTGGCCGAAGATCGCGCAAAGTCGAGAGGAGTGGGAAAATCTAGGGGAGGCCTTTGCCCAGCAGTGGGATCGGATAGGCTAAATAAAATAAGATTATTAAATGATTTTTATATTTTTTTTGTTTCTTTTTATTATTGTTTCTTTGTGAAATATTATTATTATTTTAGAACAAGCTACTGAAATATATTATAGTAGGTACAATCCTAATGATATGGTACGGGTGACAACCCTACTTGATATAGGTACACCGTTATATACAAAGTATTAAATTCAGCGTCGAATTAACTGAGATGGGTCGGCCAACGGTTCTGCCTAAAAAGGCATCTTGGAACTGAGTGGGCGAAGAGATTGGAAACTGGAAAGTATCGCAAGAACCTTTATTATAAGTATTAATACACTTTAAGAACTCTGTTTTCTTTGTTATTACGCCGGGGGGTACTCGGAGCTCCCCATTTGTCCGGCCTTGTAGCTACAGCATTAAATTATTCATGTCACGTGGTTTTGACGATTTGTGGCCGAATAGCAATAGGCTCATAAACAAAATTACATACATACACTTTAATAAATGGGATGGTTTATTACATGTGATTTAAATTAAACATATCTGGTGAGCAGTGGGTGTAGAATTTCGATGGATACACCTCTGCCTAAACGTGATGCTATGTTATATTATAAGTATCGAAAAAAAAAAAACGATGACCAAGTCTATAAACTCTGAACGGCCTCTGTGGTCCAGTGGTTTGAGCGTTGGGCTCACGATCCAGAGGTTCCGGGTTCGAATCCCGGTGGGGACAATAATTTTATTATTTTTGTCTATTGGTTTTTTTGTTAGTATTTTATAATTTTATACAAGATGTTGCTCTGTCCCGCGCCAAATTGTAATAAATGTTTCCTTTCCACTGGTAGCTTGGAAGAAATTGCTACTTAGCAATAAGGCCGCCAGATTGTACTGTATCTATCATCCATTTGTGTAAATTTGTTTTGTATGTTGTGTGCAATAAAGTATATTTGACTTGATTTGATTGAAAGACAGAATGAATATAATTACCTAGGTATTTTTTTAATCTTACACACCATGTATGAAACATAGTACAGTCATAAGCAATATAATGTAAGTACCCACTTTAGGACTCCGTCGCACTAACATATTTGACATTTAATGAGACTTGCAGTTCAATTTTTTAAAAAAGTTAATGTGACATGGTACCAAAGTGTATACCTACATATTAATGCTCGTGACCGTACACCAGAGGCCTGTTTAATAAAACTTACAATTGTAAATGACAATGACAATTTGATGTACATTGCGGAGTGTGTGGTCACAAATATGTTGCAGTTTCATATTAGCTACGTAATGAACACCAAATTGTCGTTGTAATTTACAATTGTAAGTTTTATTAAACAGGCCTCTGGTGTTAATGTGATGCAATAATTATAATCATGATGAAATAAAGCACCGTTATCCTTCTGCGACTAAGATTTCCAGACCCAATAGTTAAAACAATGGGGTTTATATTTTAAAAGACCTTTGGGCCTGAAGTATCTCAAGCCTACATAGTTAAAAACAACATACACGGTCTACGTCACAAGGAAGGAAGAAGACTACTATAAAATAAAACCGCAAACTTATCATTCAATGTTAAATACAATAAATCGATACATAATAGATACTCCATGTCAGGATGCGCTTTGTGTAAATTCATATCCTAACAAAGGGAAATTCCCCCACTACGCAGTAGTAGATAAGGTGCTGATTCTGGTAAACGCCATCTAATTTTATTTTAAGTTATACCTGTCATTTTCTTATCCACCGAAAAGGAAAGGGACGGGAGATTGGCAACTGTTAATTTTAAAATAAATGAATAACCATAAAATCAAAGGAGAATGGGCGAATCTGGTCCAAGAACCTCCACTGATGAGACTTATATGTAATGAAAGCTTATGCTTTCTCTATGAATCTGGCAAAGTTCTATCAGATTCTGTCCCGGGGTTCTTTTTTTACGGCCATGTTTGTCCTGGCTAAAAATGTGATAAAATACAGTGGGAGCTAAAATCGACTCAAGATTTGTTGCTGGATAACTAAGTCTACATAAATAATTATGTATCATATTGTATATCATTTTAAAGAGGACCTTTTCCAGAATCCGAAACATAAAAAAAAACAAAAAAAGTCTTTATGTAAGCGAATTATAGTCAATTTGCATCTGCAGCGCCATTGTTTCTCGGTAGCTAAGTTTAAGTTTCATGCCTTTTACCCCTTCCAAAAGTATCTTACCGATTTTTTTATATTGCTTCCGGAATTTGATCTGAGTGATAATAACAAGAAAAATAAATAGACTCCTCTCCGATAGAGACCGCCTAAGCTATTGCCTATTGCAAGAAATCGTCATCATTAGCAAGTCATTACGGTATTACATATTATAAGCTTATCAGCAACTTGGAACTTGGTCCAAGAACCTCCACTGGTGAGACTTGCATGTAATGATAGCTTATACTTGTCCTATGATTCTGGCAAAGTTCTATCAAACTCTGTCCTAGGGTTTTTTTACGGCCATGTTTGTCCTGAGTGTACAGTAGTGGACTGCAAAATCACCTCAGGATTTGTTATCGAAAAACTATTTAACTAAGTCTATATACATAATTATATATCATAATGTATATCAATTTTAATGGGGAAGGTTATCAGAATCAGAAACACAAATAAAAAAATGCATTAAGTATGTAAACGACTTTTAGCCAACTCACGTCCGTAGCACCATTTTTCTCAGCAGCTACGTACGAGTTTCGCGCCTTCCAACCTTTCCAAAGACGCCCAATCATTTTTTCCTTCTTCTGATATTGCATTCTTAACCTGACAAGTGACAACAACAAGAAATAAAATAGATACCATTCCGATAGAGGCCGCGTAAGCTATTGACCTATTGCAAGATAACGTACTCAAAGGCTAGTCATTATAATCCAATAGACGTAACATGATTAGAATGCGGGAGGACGCAAATGTAGTACGTTTTCTTTCACCACAATCTTGTTTTATTAATCCAGGCTTATATCTTGTCTTATAAACAATGCCGAATGGTACAACAAACGTATCGTAAACGTAAGGTTGCTTGGTAGTAATTGCTACCTTGGCAATAAAGCCGCCTTTTGCACCAGTTATTGCCTGAACTTGTTTAATAAATGTGTTTCTTTTGTATACAATAGAGTCATTGTATTGCATCTTGATTAGAATGACTTATTTCTTGTTTCTCTCGTACTAAGCTGTATACTGTTAGTGTTAAAGAGACACATATTTCGTCTCTTTCGCATAAGGCGATGTACTACATTTCCGTCCCGCCGCATTCTAATCATGTTACGTCTGTTGGATTATAATGACTAGCCTTTGAGTACGTTATCTTGCAATAGGTCCATAGCTTACGCGGCCTCTATCGGAATGGTATCTATTTTATTTCTTGTTGTTGTCACTTGTCAGGTTAAGAATGCAATATCAGAAGAAGGAAAAAATGATTGGGCTCCTTTGGAAAGGTTGGAAGGCGCGAAATTCGTACGTAGCTGCTGAGAAAAATGGTGCTACGGACGTGAGTTGGCTAAAAGTCGTTTACATAATGCATTTATTTTATTTGTGTTTCTGATTCTGATAACCTTCCCCTTTAAAATTGATATACATTATACATACACATTATATACATTATGATATATAATTATGTATATAGATTTAGTTAAATAGTTTTTCGACAACAAATCCTGAGGTGATTTTGCAGTCCACTACTGTACACTCAGGACAAACATGGCCGTAAAAAAACCCTAGGACAGAGTTTGATAGAACTTTGCCGGAATCATAGGACAAGTATAAGCTATCATTACATGCAAGTCTCACCAGTGGAGGTTCTTGGACCAAGTTCCAAGTTGCTGATAAGCTTATAATATGCAATACCGTAATGACTTGCTAATGATGACGATTTCTTGCAATAGGCAATAGCTTAGGCGGTCTCTATCGGAGAGGAGTCTATTTATTTTTCTTGTTATTATCACTCAGATCAAATTCCGGAAGCAATATAAAAAAATCGGTAAGATACTTTTGGGAGGGGTAAAAGGCATGAAACTTGAACTTAGCTACCGAGAAACAATGGCGCTGCAGATATAAATTGACTATAATTCGCTTACAAAAAGTTTTTTTTTGTTTTTTTTTTTATGTTTCGGATTTTGGAAAAGATCCTCTTTAAAATGATATACAATATGATACATAATTATTTATGTAGACTTAGTTATCCAGCAACAAATCTTGAGTCGATTTTAGCTCCCACTGTATTTTATCACATTTTTAGCCAGGACAAACATGGCCGTAAAAAAAGAACCCCGGGACAGAATCTGATAGAACTTTGCCAGAATCATAGGGAAAGCATAAGCTTTCATTACATATAAGTCTCATCAGTGGAGGTTCTTGGACCAAGTTTCATACAAAAGTGCCCATTGTCATTTCCAAGCGATTACTTGATTTTTTATTTTTATTAGATTATTAGCGATTTTTAGCGAATGGAATTCTATAGTCTCTGCTGCTCTGTTACCCCAGTGGGAAATAGGCGTGAGTTTATGTATGTATGTGTATGTGTGCAAGCGATTAACGAACTTCTTTGGACTTATTGTAGATTTGCCGCAGATGGCATTAACTACTTGGCCGGACAAATGGGGAGCGCTGAGGGCTCTCATCCGGTACAAGGTTTACTAAGACAACAAGCCTGAGGGTGCCCAGTTGGGCACGAACCTCGGCTCAGGGCGTCTGAGAGGATATTTGAAAGAATTAATCGATTCTAGCGGGTCAATAGCGATAAGCGTTGAATGAGGAAGAAATTAACAAACGTGGTTTACCCCAATACATCCCAGGCTGGACTGGAGTAGGATTTCAAGTGTGACCTTAGTTCCTAAGTGCGTGTTCCACCGATTTCTAAACCTTATCCTCCAAACAAGATTAGGTACAGGTGTGACTTTGTTTGAAGTATGTTATGGCCATAGACTTTGTTTAACAAAGGCGACATTATTAAGGCCCTCTTATCTAAGGTAGATATTAAACTGGCCACAGCAAGTCTGCAATGTTTGTAGAGATATTTAGCGAGATAACGACATAGATTAGATACCATTTGCAAACACATGCAGGCGATGGTTAGCCAGGACTTTACATGTTTTCGAGATACCTACGTAAAAGGATTTTGTTGCTAAGTGTGTTTACAGACCAGCGACAATAGTGTCGACGACGACCACTTACCAAACCTGAAGATTTGACAGATCCGGTTTTTACAGAAACGAATGCCTATCTGACCTTCCAACCCGCGGAGGGAAAACCAGCCCAATACAAGTTAGGTCACATACCTCCGAAAATGCATTTCTCGGGAATGTGGGCTTTCTTATTATGTTTTCCTTCACCGCCTAGAACTGTTAGTTCATCCCCACCCACAACAGCCTAAGATGTTAAGCTGTTGTAAATGAAAGCATGAATCAAATATGATTATCTGCTCGTAGGCTCTGATAAAAGGGCTTCCAAGATATCTATACCATTACTCGGACTTCAATAACAAATTAAATATGCAATTATAACCTAACTGATGAGGAGCTCGGTGGCGCAGCGGTAAACGCGCTCGGTCTGCGATTGTTGAAGTTAAGCAACTTTCGCAAAGGCCGGTCATAGGATGGGTGACGCCAAAAAAAAATGTTTTCATCTCGAGCTCCTCCGTGCTTCGGAAGGCACGTTAAGCCGTTGGTTCCGGCTGCATAGCAGTCGTTAATTACCTCCAATCCGCACTGGGCCCGCGTGATGGTTTAAGGCCCGATCTCCCTATCCATCCATAGGAAAGGCCCGTGCCCCTGCAGTGGGGACGTTAATGGGCTGATGATGATGATGATGATGAACCTAACTCTAGTATGTGAGTCTATTACTAACTGAAATAAGGGACTTTCCAGGCTAGGGAAAAACAATATAGATGGAGCCTCCGTTTAACCTTCTAATTTCATGAATATGACATATAATATGCGTCTATTATATTTTTTGGGTATTTATTTATTGCAACACACAACAGGACATTGACAATACATGATAAAATATACAGTTACAAACAAAAATAGTCAGTCAACATCCCAAACAGGGTGCGTTGACAGCATGCAAAATCATATAGCAACTAAAAAGAGGTAAAGAAAAAAAATAAAAAATGAGATTACAATTCAAAAAACAAAACGACTTCAGTTTTTGACTGATTTTAGACTTTTGATAATTTGTGTTCTAAATGTTCCAAAATTATTAAATATATCAAAATTTTTATCCATGGAGGCGACATTATTGTAAAACCGACACATGCGTATGATAGGATTGTTCGAGTCTCTTTGTGTTCCGAAGTTACGCAGCCAGAAAGTGAGTGGTATAAATGATGACCCTTTTTATTACACACACAATTACATCTTCCACCCATTATTATTCTAATTAAAATAAAGAGAAGCAATATAATTCTATTCATAATAGCTGTTGGTTTTCCGAAAATAAATAAATAAATAATGTGATCTAAATATCAAGCTAATAGCCGGGACCAACGGCTTAACGTGCCCTCCGAAGCACGGAATCATCTTACTTTGTCGGACAATCAGGTGATTCAAGCCTGAAAAGTCCTTACCAAACAAAGGACAGTCTCACAAAGTGATTCCGACAATGTCCCCATCGGGAATCGAACCCGGACCTCCAGATCGTGAGCCTAATGCTCTAACCACTAGACCACGGAGGCTGTAAAAACACCTCCACCAACCCGCATTGGAGCAGCGTGGTGGAGTATGCTCCATACCCCCTCCGGTTGATTGAGGGGAGGCCTGTGCCCAGCAGTGGGACGTATATAGGCAGTTTAAGTTAAGTAAATATCAACCAACAATTATTTTTACATATTCTTCTGCCATTACATTGTATTTTGGAATAATGATGTACCCAAGTAATGAGAAAATAGGTAATTATCACGTTTGAACTGTACAACGCCATCTATATTGTTTTTGGCGAACGTAGCCTAGAAAGTGCCTCATAGAAATTGTTTATCACGCTAGTATAAGAAGCTCGGTGAGGTGTGAGTGTGTTCCATTTTTTTTAATACTTAATGATAAAACGCATAGCAACAAATGGACAGCCAATTATTTATAATAATAACATGACACAGATATTTGAAACAAAGATTATTTTGGCTGAAACCCGACCGATTGTGGTCTGGCTCGAGCTCAAATAACAATAATCGAGTGTCAGATATCACCGAGTGTGGAGTTGCGAGTGTGGAGTATCACCACAAACTATGGCTCACCTTTTGTGCTGTCCTAAGTGCCCTAACACCTGCACTATTAAAGACCTTTACGAAGCTACTGACAATGCCGTAAGCGTCGCCAATTATTGGTCAGCAAAAATTTAATATCGATCGCCATCGACTCGCAAAGAAGAAGAAGAGATATCACCTCAAATGTATATTGTCAGGCGAACATTCAACTTGCTGTCAACACACGCCTGCGCACAGTATTTGATGGATCCATGAAGACTACAAACACAACAGGGAAAAGTTTGTTTCTATAGTGAAAATTTAAATAAAGGTTTCTTTTGTTTTGGTTTTCCCCGAAGGGCAAGGCAAAGGGAACTATGCCCATACAGCCATGTCTTATGTATTTTTTTCTTGATGATGATTAATGAAATGATGAAAGGTGATGACGACGTGCAGACTCCTACTCCTAACCTTGCAGCTCCGTTCGAGACTTTATTTTGAAAGGGACGAATGAAAATGAACATAGAGTATGTAGTAGGCACAGATTATAAATTGTACGTCGTGAACACAACTCAGTGCGACGAATTATTTATTATGCTTGCTTCGTGGTAGCCCAGTTCGAAGAACGTGAGGTCACAGGTTCAAACCCCTCACGGCTTAACCAATGATATTTGGAGTTGTTTTCGAATTCACCCGGTTACGGACTTGCACCAATTGGCTCTCTAATTATAGTTTCCAAAACTAAATGGTTTCTTTTGCCAAGAGGACTTTACCCAGAAAAAAATATCAAAATCATTAGCAGCCCTAAATTCACCCTAAAACGTCTGTGAGGTTCAGAAAGGTCACATCAAAAGTGATTCTAGAATAAATTTTAATAGGCTAGAGTTAATAGGAATTTTAAAAAGGCCTATATTATTTAAAAAAAAATCTTGGTAAAAAAGCAATATTGCTATTAACATTTGTTTGCATTGTGCACTTACTTTTATATGACCGGCCAAGTAGTTAATACCATTTGAGTCAAATCTACAATAAGTCTTGTCAAAAAGAACTTACTTTTATGTGCGCAAATGTCAAATTGCAGTACCTAATATTGCTTTTTTTTAGATGCTTCGATGTGTCCATTTTAAGCCCCTGTTATTACTTTCATTCTTTCAATTATTCCCCTATTTATCATGTCTCCATCATTGCCCTATAATTTTGTGCAGATTTCCCTAAACTTGTATGATCTATTGAATGCTTTGATGTGGCCTTTTTCCTCTCTGTTCAAGTCGCATCAGTAAGTACTTATGAACACCCTAATTCATAAACGTAAGATATTAAGTCGTTTATTGTCTGAATTAACGACCATTAAGTCCGAAAATTCATGATGGCGGACAGAGGAATGAACTCCGGTCAACAAACCCGCTTACAAAGGATTATCTGTACAATAGCTAATGACATCGTTGTAAAGACGAATTGGGAACGAAGTAAAAGAATGACTGTTTGTTTATTGCTTTCAATAGATCATACAAGTTTAGGGAAATCTGCAGAAAATTATAGGGCAATGATGGAGTCATGATAAATAGGGGAATAATTGAAAGAATGAAAGTAATAACAGGGGCTTAAAATGGCCACATCGAAGCAATTCATTCTAAGAAAGTAATATTGCTATTTGACATTTGTTTGCATTGTGCGCTTACTTTTATATGCGCAAATGTCAAATTGCAATATTGCTTTCGTAGATGTAATGCTTCGATGTGGCCATTTTAACCCCCCAGATGTTGAGTTTACTATAGTATCGAGGTATTAGCAACTAACTATGCCGCATAGTGATTTTTGTCACATCTGAAGAAGAATTCCTGAATACTTAGGCGTTTTTTTACAAAATTAAGACTTAGGATTTTATTTTTTAGAAGTCCTCAGATTTTAATGGAACGTCATAATATTGACGGACTTTCTAAACTATGCTCCCCAAAAACAATATAGATGGTTGTAGTTTTAATACTAAAATTACCTATTTTCTCATTGCTAGGGTACATAATAATTATTGCTTCTCTTTATTTTGATCAGAATAATAATGGGTAGAAGATGTAATTGTGCCTGGGTTGCCCTCTATGGATGTCAAACTCGGACACTGACACAGAAAGACAAAGAGAGACTCGAGGCCTTTGTAATGTGGTGTTGGAGGAGGATGGAAAGAATAAGTTGGACAGTAAGGATTACTACTGAGGAAGTGCTAGTAAGAGAAAGGGAAAAGAGGCAAATATTGAGAGTTATTGAGGACAGAAGAGGCAAGATGATTGGACACTTAAAAGACATGACGAATGAATTAAAAACATTATAGAACGGAAGCTACAAGGAAAATAAAGGAAGGGGAAGACCTAGAAGAGCTTACATGGAACAGATTAAAACACGACCTTCTCGGCGAACGTCGTGTTTTATAAGGTAGTGAAAGAACGCTACACCGACAAGAGTGTGGCTCTTAAATTATGATGTAAATCTGGAAATTAAATGAAATAAAATTTATTCGCTAAAAAAAAACAAATCCGACTTTTTTTGTCTCTTTATCATTTATTTATTTCGCTTGTTGCAATTGTATGGTATTTTTTTATTATTTATTTTTATTTATGTTGATATAGAATAGGTAAGCTGTTACTATCCCTTTCAAAAATAAATAAATACTACCTCTATTTTATTTTTATTTTGTTTGGGGAGCTTACAGTTTAATTCTGCTTATGTTTGAAATGTTTAAGTAACGGAAGTCTAGGGCGATAATTTGAGTAGTCACTAAAACTGGGAGCTAAAAATACGTAATTACCAGAGCCGTGATAATTGCTACAATTAACAATAACATCACTCAATGCCACACTGGATATATTTAGACAAATACATTTATGCATACATCAATTCGAAGACATATCCATACTTATTATGTTGTTATATAATTGTAATATAAATACGAAAGTGTATTTTTAAGGTTGTTCTACTCTGAATTATTTAGATAAAATTTATTTATTTATTTATTTATTTATTTAGTATGGAGATCAAGCCCTAACCAGGCCTAACTATACAGACTGTTGGTGACATCGTAACGAAAACTTTGAGGGATGATTCCTGAATCATGATATTAATAATTTTCATCGCAAAAGTGTAGAATTGAAAATAATTATCGAGATACTGTCCGCGTGCTCTCTTCTTAGCGTCTTACAGCACTTTAATACTAAACTAAGACCCAAAGGGGGGAAGTCGGCACCCGATACGAATTGGTGCGGTGCGGAGAGTTACCTACCACTCTATACGTGGTATTATTCTTTATTCTATGACGTAGTTTTCAAGAATCAAAATGCGAAAGTAACTGTAAACCACTCCTCTGACAGATATATTATTTCTTTGCTGTGACTTATTGTCGGTTTGCCGCACATACCATTAACTACTTGGCCGGACAAATGGGAAGCGCTGAAGGCTCTCACCAGGTACATCGTTTAAAAGACAACAGGCCTGAAGGTGCCCCTGGTGAGTTGGGTCCTAGCTCCGAATCCCAGTAGGGTCATAATCAAAAAATCACTTTGTGATCCCTAGTTTGGTAAGGCTGATCACCTGATTGTGCGAAAGTAAGATGATCCGTGCTTCGGAGGGCACGTTAAACCGTCTGTCCTGGTTATTATTTACTTAAGCGTGTAGCCGTAACATGAGCCTTGTCAGGGGCCTTTGGCGGCTCAATAGTAATACCAGGCAAGGAACATTAAGCCGTTGGTCCCGGTTACTACTTACTGATGTAAGTAGTCGTTACATGAATCATGTCAGGGGCCTTTGACGGCTCAGTAGTACTTACACTGACACCAGGGTTGATGAGGTTGGTAATCCACCTCACAACCCACGCGATAGAAGAAGAAGAAGGGTTGATGAAGTCGATCATTGATCTCAAAAAGTGGACTGATAGCGATGAGCGCTGAATGAGAGATCCACGCAGACGAAGTCACGGGAAAAGCTAGTACAAACTGTACAAACAATATGAACTGGGTATTATTAGACGGAATATATTTTCCCACAGCTGCGCTCCATGGCGTCATTTATTACCTCGAAGCCGTATTTCACGAAGTTATAGTTAGTTTTGGGCGGGAAACTTGTCATTTTGAGATATGGGATTCTTTGTTGCCACCTTGGTCTCAAATTGTTGTTAGGTAGTTAGGAAGCCAATCTGTTTGTCTAGTAAGTACTTACTGTTAGATAGAAAAGAATCGACCAACCAATATCGACGGGATACATCACTTTGCTAATCAACGTCACAACACTAGCTTACACAGATCTAATTCTTACCGCGCATTGAGACGATTGTAAAATGTTATCTTATTGAAATATAATCAATAATTGTACTGAACTGGCGAATTCACTAAGAAAGCAATATTGCAATTTGACATTTGCGCATATAAAAGTAAGTGTGCAATGCAATCAAATGTCAAATTGCAGCGATGTGGCCAAATTAACCCCCCTGGTCGTTCTGTTTAAGTTTAATATTACCTACTTATTTATTTTTAGTAATCTGTGGTTTGACTGCTATTTATTATTCGTATGGAACTCAACTGTTACTCCTATTTGTTTCTGTATCTTTGTTTGTGGCAAATGCGCAAGCCGCGCGAAGCCAAGACCTAAGAAAAAAAAACTGTTTTACAGAAAAGCAGATAAGAAAATCCTAACTAAGTACCTTACAAATTATTTTTAAGGGAAATCAGGCACTTTGGCATCGTCGCTAAGTGTGTTCTGAGAATAATTGTAACACAGTTTTTTATATCCTGTCCTGTGATTGGTTGAAACTGACGCCTCCTGTAAATTCTTTACCGTTTTAGTCAATCATCATCACCATCATCACCAGCCCATTAACGTCCCCACTGCTGGGGCACGGGCCTTCCCTATGGATGGATAGGGAGATCGGGCCTTAAACCACCACGCGGGCCCAGTGCGGATTGAGGAGCTCGGTGGCGCAGCGGTAAACGCGCTCGATCTGCGATTGTTGAAGTAAAGCAACTTCGCAGAGGCCGGTCATAGGATGGGTGACCACAAAAAAAAAGTTTTCATCTCGAGCTCCTCCGTGCTTCGGAAGGCACGTTAAGTCGTTGGTCCCAGCTGCATTAGCAGTCGTTAAAAACCACCAATCCGCTAGTCAATCATAGGATTGATTAATTATTATATGAACCATGTCAGGGGCCTTTGCAGTAGCGCCCATACGATATCAATTCGCTGGTCATTCGTGAATTCGGTTCATAATCATGTCCCGTCATTATCCCGTTACTCACAGGGTCCGCTTACCTAACCTGAAGATTTGACAGGTTCTGTTTTTTACAGAAGCGACTGCCTGTCTGACCTTCCAACTTGCGAAGGGAAAACGGGTAATACAGGTTAGGTCACCTCCGAAAATGCATTTCTCGGGAATGTGGGTTTCCTCACGATGTTTTCCTTCATCGCTGAGCACGTGATAATTATTTATGATCGAAAAAACAAATTCGACAATCATTGGAGCTGGATTCGAACTTGCGACCTGTAAGCGTTCTACCACTGCTCATTCATACGGCTCGGACTTCGTTTATTATGTAAAAATGTTTTTCCTGGACAGATTAAAATGTACACTACACAACTACCTATGTAAGTAGGTATACAAGCAATATCCATAAAAATAAATTAGTGAATATTTTATCGCTGGCGGCGTCTTTGTTTCGCAACCTTATGACTTTAACGCGGCTCCTTTGATCTTCGAGTAATTTAATTACTTACTTTTATGATACCTACGGAAACTTGTTGTCAGTGTGTTTAGAACATATAATGGTGCTTATTCCTGTAAACACTATCTAATTTTATTTTAAATTATATCTGTCATTTTCTTATCGGACGAAAAGGAAAGGGACGGGTAATCGATTGGCATAAAATTTGTGGGACATACGTCAATTTTATGCATAAATCTAAAACAACCCTATAAATATTTTGCATTGGCTAATAACCCGACAGAATTATGCTGACAGCACACGTCAAACGGGTTCCATACCAGCGAGATACCTTTTCGATTCGCCCGGGTTATTCATTCATTTACTCATTCTTCCTAAAATTAAGAGCTGTCAATTATCTGTCCCTTTCCTTTTCGCGCGGATAAGAAAATGACAAAAAGAAGCTCATTAGCAGACGAAATTTCCTCCATTACAATACATTTTATGCTTAGACTCCTTACAAAATTATAACAAGCGTCATTCGAATGTACCTAACTAAATATAACGCCCATGTGAAAGATGTAACATGTGGGCCCAGTCAGTCCCCTCTTAAGCTGTGACAATGAATGATCGCCATTCTTTTGCCGCTTACAATATCCCCGATTTTAGTGGCAATGACCTTTAAATCTTTTAATTCAATACACTTACGTACATAGATGTACATACATGCATAGGTGTGCCCGATACGCATAAAGATTAGGTATCATAAAAGTTTTGGATAAAAATCGAAATGGGAAAAGATTTTGTGTTTTCAAAAAACCCAAAAACCCAAACTCCAATACACATTCATACACATGCACACATGCACACACGCACACACACTCACACACACACACACACACACACACACACACACAGACACACACACTAACTGGCACATCCCTCCTTTGCATGTATGTAATTTATAGTAATAATGTATAAGCATGGTAGAACAATAAAATAAAAGCATAAAATGAAAATGTTATTGTTACCTACTTTGGAAGAGCGGTGCCTTCTAACACAGGCCCTACTAGCTTAAAAGAAGGCATCAGCCTCTAGCTGATTGTATCTTGTTTGTTGCCAATAAACATTATTTTTTTTTTTTTTTTTTTTCACTAAGCGAATTCAGAGCTTGTATCCTTTCTAATATGGTGGAGGCGATGGACTGATCATCTGTCCATTTAAGACCAAAATAAGAGCCAAAGGGGGGAAGTCGGTGGCGATACGAATTGGGGCGGGGGGCGGGGGGGTGGAGAGTTACAGTTCAATACGTAGTATTATTCTCTATGCAATACATCACATTTGTTAATAGGCGTGAGTTTATGCACATAATGGCCTCGATTCCTGCACACTTCCTAATTTAAAGTTATACCTTATCCGCCGAAAAGGAAAGAGACGGATGATTGACAACTGTTAATTTTATAATGAATGAGTGAATGAATGAATAACCCGGGCGAATAAAATAGGCATCCCGCTATCATTCAACCAGATTGACGTGTGCTGTCAACTTTAATTCTATCGGGTTATTGGCCAATATAAAAATTTGGGAGGTTATTTAAATTTCTGCGTTTTGCATAAATTGTATGCCTGTCCATTGGCCGTCCCCTTCCTTTTCAGTGGATAAGAAAAGGACAGGTAGGTATAACTTAAAGTAAAATAAGATGGTGTGAACTGGAATTAGCACCATTATGTATTAACTTTGACAAAGAAAAAGAAGTATAGGTACAGACAGTATATCATATCCCTACTTTAAACGCGGTAAGAACCCGTTATTATGTGGTTTCATTAGTATACAGACAAGTGTGTAGCCAACTAATTAGATATGTACCGGCAGAAATACTCACGATTAACGCGTAAACCAAACAATTGGCTGCTTGACAGTTTTCGGATAAGTATTAAAAAAAAACAAACGCTTATTTTATAAGTACTTTACTTATATTTTTTTATTTTCTCGAAAAAGCTTTAATATACTTAATAATATAAAAAAACATATGTTTCTTCATTAATTTCAAATTTCGCGCCAAAAAGATTGGTCACGTGACATTTTTGCCAAGTGACGTCACATTTCAATAAGCAAAGAAACTTGTCAAACAGGATAGCTTGAAACCGCGTAGCGAAGCCATAAAAAAAGCTTGAAATATGACAGATAGTTTTTGTTTATTTTATGAAATGTGACAGCTCTATCATGGCCGCCCGTGTTTCGGGTATTCTTCTTCTTATCGTGTGGGTTGTGAGGTGGAATACCAACCTCATGAGCCCTGGTGTCAGGGTTTCGGGTATTGTAATAAATAAGTACACAAATAAAAAATCGTATCCTTGTAAAAATAAAATATTAAAAAATTTACATAATAAAAAAAAACTATTGGATAATTATCGTTAAATGATAAACTACCATATCCGACATATTTCATATTTTATTGTTACAACTGTCAAATAGCCTATTATCGAGGAATGGATTCGGTTATTAAAATAATTGATTATAAGTATTATTACCAACGAAACAGATTACCTTTTATGGGCCGGTGAAATTGTTAGTCATAATCAAATTCGCTATAACTCCAAACTCTGTACTAATATGGATTTATTTAACGATTTCCTAACAAAGAAAAGGTACCCGAAAATTTTATCCAACGAAGCAAATAACTTTCATCAACACGCAATGGAGCAGCGCAGCGTGGTGGAGTATGCAGAGGGGAGCCCTGAGCCCAATAGTGGGACGATATGTGTGAAGCAAATAAACGTGAGGAAAACAAAGCAAAAATCATGGACGACATAAATTACTATTATGGACTTTGATAGATAGATAGATATATCTATGGACTTTGATAAGTATTTACTATAGTAGGTAAGGTAGACCATTAGTTTTTTTCTTTATAATAGTACAAGTATTCAAGTATTGACAACCTTCGTGGTACAGTGGTTAGAGCGTTAGGTTCACGATCAGGAGGTCCGGGTTCGATTCCCGATGGGGACATTGTCGAAATCACTTTGTGTGACTGTCCTTTGTGTGGTAAGGACATTACAGGCTTGAATCACCTGATTGTCTGAAAAAAATAAAGTTGATTCCGTGCTTCGGAGGGCACGTTAAGCCATTGGTTCCGGCTATTAGCCGTAAAAATACCTCCTTCAACCCGCATTGGAGCAGCGTGGTGGAGTATGCTCCATACCCCCTCCGGTTGATTTAGGGGAGGCCTGTGCCCAGCAGTGGGACGTACTCGTATTATAGGCTACTTATGTTATGTTATTAAGCACTCGGCTTTTTATTAACAGAACAGACAATAAAATTAGCGTGCAATCAAGCCCGTTAATTAGATTACGTTGTCAAGTTGCTGTACGTATCTTCGCCTTATAGCGAAAACCACATAAGCACCTGTAAAAAAATCACATTACGATGTGTTTTTCTTCAAAAAAACCTCGTTTTTATTTTTTAATTCCGGGTAAAAATTGAGACCATAACCTCTTGTGGCCGAGATTTCCAGACACAATAGTAGTTATGTAATGGGGTTTGGATACGAAAGACGTACCTACATTTGGCTGTACTAGGTTCACGATAAATTATGAAATTCTGATTACTAAATAAAGACAGATCTAAAACTAACAAAAAACGTTTTCTTTTTTCTATTTAACTTATTTATTAATTTTATCAAGAAAAACGTAATAAGTAGACATTTTACCACGTTTTTCTATGACGTCATAGTGTGCTTTTCGTGCAAATTCTTTGGTAATTTCGTGTTTTGACGTTTAGTAAAAAGTAACTGATTTGACTAGTTGGAATCTAGCCTATTGGAAATGTCCTTAGAAAAGGTTTAGTGCTGTTGTATATCTATAGTGTTTGCTTATGTTTTTTCTGTCATATGAGATGTCATTGGAATTTTGGTTTCTGTTTCTCAAACAAAATTCAAATGGGTGAATATCAAAATGTGCCAAGTTTGGTGGCGAACTTTCATATTATGTTTTCGTGAAAAACTGGGTCTATCCTTTTTCATGTCGGAACCCAATTTTTCACGAAAACATAATATTAAAGTTCGCCACCAAACTTGGCACATTTTGATATTCACCCAAATGCCGTTCAATTGAATGTATTCTACATGTATTACAAATTGGCGACGAGGAGTAGAAAATGGATGAACTCGCACGTCTACACAGGACACATCCTATACGCGGCCAGTTAACAAAATTCCAATGACATCTTATATGATAGAAAAAACAAACATCATAGATATACCACAGGTCTCCCCCATAAATCTTGTAATTAGCTACTATTTGTCTCTTGTTACTGAGGTCTGCAGTATCTGGTCGACGTGGTGAATGTGGAGGAAGCAAGAGAAGTGCGTCAGGATCGAAGCAAATGGAATTCCATAGTCTCTGCTTACCCCGGTGTGAAAAAGTTTATGTATGTTGGGTTTTAAAAGGACATTTGGTCTTTCAACTTTAAATTTTGACCTGGATTGAAACTAGCATGTCTATTGCGAGATTTTGTAAAAAAAAATCGAATGTGATTTTTCAAAAAGTCGCTTACGTGGTTATAGCTATAAGACCACGGTATGTATTATGTGTGAGTGTGTAAACGTCACATCGGCGCACACGCACGCACACAGGCGCTCGCGCAGTTCTTTGTCCGCAGAACAAAGGGCGCGCGATTGTACTGCGTATATGGATACGGACGTACCTACTCCCGTAAATGTTTTCAAAAACAATTTGAATATTCAAATGTAGCGATACATTTACGACGGTAATTTGAACTGTTATAGCACTTATAGCCACGTGTTAGTTTCATTGTATATACTTACGTAACATAAATAGCCTAAGTACCAATATAATGTACTTAATATGTTGCTGGAGGAGCTCGGTGGCGCAGCGGTAAACGCGCTCGGTCTGTGATTGTTGAAGTTAAGCAACTTTCGCAAAGGCCGGCCATAGGATGGGTAACCACAAAAAAAAAAATCATCTCGAGCTCGGAGCACGGAGCTTCGGAAGGCACGTTAAGCCGTTGGTCCCGGCCGCATTGGCAGTTGTTAATAACCACTGCCATCCGCAATGGGCCCGCGTGGTGGTTTAAGGTCCGATCTCCCTATCCATCCATAGGGAAGACCCGTGCCCCAGCAGTGGGGACGTTAATGGGCTGGTGACGATATGTTGCTGGTCGCAACGTTTTCAGGTTTTTTTTTTTGGTAATTCAGCCCTTAAGGCTATGAGAGTTTTCTGACGTCACGTTTTGAAACGTGTATAATTGTGATGGAAGACATTTTGTGAAATAGCGCGTGATTTTTCGTGGGAAACAAAACGATATATGTATTTATTCAGTAAACTTATTATGTTATTGTATTGATCAAGTATGCAACACAAGGACCAGCGCACACGCAGTAAAAGTGCAGTAAACAATGGAAAGTGTGCCGCAGGACCAAGCTTCCGCGCTTGTGAAACCTTGTGAAATCCGGAGAAAGTCGCGCTTGGGATGTTTATTGCTTGTTTACATATTTCATATACTATTATAACTGTATCTTGGAATGGAGTTTTAGGTATATAATTCTTGATGCCTACTAAACGTGTAAAAAAAAAGTCGTAAAAATTGAAGGGAAGACAGGAAGGGGTAAACCTAGGATAACATTTATGAAACAAATAAAAGAGAAGGTGCAGGTCGTGTCGTATCGGAAGGTGAAGGTTTTGGCGGGAAGAAGAGAGGAATGGCGATTACTCCACCGACAAGAGCGTAGCTCTTAAATAGAGAGAAACTAAACGTCTGTTCTGTTAAACATCTTATTCAAAATGAGGGACTTTTCAGACTAGGTTCACCAAACACAATACGAGTGTAGATGGCGCTGTACAGCTTTAACGCGATAATTAGGTACCTACCTATTTTCTCATTCCTCGGGGACAAAACTATTCCAAAATACAATGTAATGGCAGAAGCATATACATAAAGTAATTGTTGTTTCATATTTGGATCACATTATGTACAGAATTATGTTGCTACCTATATTGCTTCTCTTTATTTGGATCAGAATAATAATGGGTGGAAGATGTAATCGTGTCTACAGGGTCATCATTTATACCCAAAAACAAAGATAAAATATGCATTATGTTTGTTATCTATAAAATTAGAAAATTAAGAAAATGACAGGTATTTATAACTTAAAATAAAATTAGATGGTGTCTACAGCACCTTTTTTCTACAGACGGATGATTGTTAACATGTTAATTTTAAAATGAATGAATAACCCATGCGAATAAAATAGACATCTCCCTGGTATGCAATCCGTTTGACGTGCTGTCTACTTAATTCTATCGGGTTATTCGCCGATGAAAAATGTTTGCACGGTTGTTTTAGATTTCTGCTTAAAATTGACATGTATTCCTTAAATTTTATGCCTGTCGATTACCCGTCCCTTTCTTTTTCAACGGATAAGAAAATGATAGGTATAACTTAAAAGGAGATGGCATCTGCAGGAATTAGCACCATTATACAGGGTGTTAGTAACATCGTAACGAATACTCAGGGGGATGATTCAGACCATGATTCTGAGTTAATATGAAGTGGAATTTTTCGTCGCAAAATTAATGTTTTTTTTTATTTATTTTTTAATTATTTTCAATTATATACTTTTGCGAAGGAAAATTCTACTTGATATTAACTCAGAATAATCAGCTGAATCATCCCCCTCAGTATTCGTTACGATGTCACTTACACCCCACACAAGTACATACGGTAGCCATACAAGTAGGTATGGGTGTTAGTGACACCGTAACGAATACTGAAGGGGATGGTTCAGACCATGATTCTGAGTTGATATCAAGTGGAATTTTCAGTCTGAATATTCCTGAAAAATTTTGTGTTTTTTTTTTAATTATTTTCAATTCCATACTTTTGCGACGGAAAATTCCACTTGATATCATCTCAGAATCATGGCCTCAATCACCCCTCAAAGTTTTCGTTACGATGTCACTAACACCCTGTATACTTATCACATTTTTAAACCGTAATGGACAGTTATTTCCCATGTTTTGACTCAAGTATTTTGTACCCAACAGGGCACCCTCAGGCCTGTTGTCTTAAACGTTGTACAGGTTGAGAGCCTTCAGCACTCCCCATTTGCTCGGCCAAGTAGTTAATGCCATCTCGGATTCGAACCCGGGACCTCCGGATCATGAGCCCAACGCTCAACCACTGGACCACGGAGGCCGTTATTAGACAGTGTTAACCGTTCTGTCGTTACTAAAAATTTAAAACGACGTGCATATAAATGGCAGCCATCAATGTGTTAAGAACGCCATTCCAAAAAGACGTGAAAATAACACTCGACCACATTGTGTATCCATGAAATAGAAAGAGGTATTCTCTTTAAACTTGGTAATAGGTCCCTAATTACGGATACCCAGTAATTAATTAATTATTACCATTGCTGCCTAATAAGCGGCGAACCTAATAAGTATTATAATTTTAATTTGTGGGAAAACCTCCTACTTAGGCACATTCAAGTGTCCATTACTGAATTATTATGTAACCTCATTTGTGAAGTTGGGTGGATAATTAAATTGTGTAATTATGTAATTAATATTCTGCGAATTTCATATTTGTATAATGAGTCCATTAGTCTATGGTTGGTAATAAAATGTAATTAGAACACGCTATAGAAATAAAATGTTGTATTAAATTAGTAAATTTGTGGAGGTGAGTAAGCATATAGTTAGGCACCTATCCTCGATTTATAGTGAAAACCACTTAAGAGCTTATTGAAAAATCCAAGAAAAATCACGTTCGGGTAAAAATGTCTGGTATTGAACGTGTTCCTCTAGTTATTAAATAACTTGTAATGTACTTAATTTTAATTTATTTTATTTAATATATTTTATTATTAAATAACTTGTAATGTACCCTCATTGATCTAAAAGATGCGTTGCTGTTGCAATTTCTTATCATTTCTTCTCCTCAGCCATAACACCTTGCGAAATGACGTAAATTCAAAAATCTTACATTGACCTTCAACAAGTTTATCCATGATAATTACGTTGAATAAATGATTCTGATTCTGATAAAAGCCCATTTTCGGAGATATGTGACCTAACCTGTACTGGTTTTCCCTTCGCGGGTTGGAAGGTCAGACAGGCAGTTCCTTCTGTAAAAAACCGGACATGTCAAATCATCAGGCTAGGTAAGCGGACCCTGTGAAAAACGGGATGATGCTAGGGAGATGACGAATTGCATTCTTTAGTTTATACTTATAGTAAAACATGTTCTTATATTGTATGTGTATTAAAATTTATAATGCCTTACCATTTAATATAAAGGAGTTACCATTGCCAATATTTAAAAGTAAATTAAAAAAAAAATCTTATTCACCATACTTAGGTACCTTTTATTCAGTGAAAGAATATTTAAATTTAAAGTCACAACCGTTTATTTAAATTAAGGTTAATTGTCTTTTGTGTATTTAAAATATCTATCGTTATTTATTTTTTTTAAGACAGATTTATTAAAGATTAAATGTTCCTTTAATTATAAATTATTTAATATTATTAGGCCCGTCCCCCTGCCGCTATTCATTATAATTACCAAAACGGTGTGCTCACGTGCCCTCACTGTGCGCGGGAGTTCACTGTAAAGATAGGCTACATAAGCCATCTTCGGGCGCATCAGCGTCGTGCAGACTAGGAGTCGAAGTGGTCGCCATGGCCGAAATCGGTCGGAGAGATCATCATCGTCATCATTTAATATTAGTATTCGCACGCTGTATGGTTGGGTGATGGACTTTTTTTGATATAAGTAATATATATTTAAGATCTTTTGTACCACTCTAGAGCGAATAAATTTTATTTCATTTAATTTCATTTCAATAAATTTCCTATATATTTAGAATAGATGTAATTTTAATAGCTTTTAAATATAGAAATTAATAATAGTCACCGGTCGAAGTTGACAAGTGGGCTACAGGTGTGTCCTACGGGTAACTTTTGGCAATCCTCCAAATTTTTTTTATTGACATGATTCGCTTATAAGACTAGATACCCGCCCGCGACTTTACCAGGTGAGAACACTCAGCGCTCCCCATTTGTCCGGCCAAGGAGTTAATGCCATCTGCGGCAAATCAACAATTAGGTACGTCAAAAGAAAAACGCCCGAGACTAATCCGCGTAGACTGCTGTTATGAATATCTCAGAAACATAACAGCTTCCGGGATGTAGTGGTGAAGTTCCCAGGTTCGATTTCTGATGGGGATCGGGGGTCACCCGATTGTGCGAAAGTACGATAATCTGTTCTTCGGAGGGCCGTAGAGCAGTTGTCCCGAATATACATAATATGTTGTTTGTGTTCTCGCAAATAAATTGATTTGATTTTTATAAGTCGTTACATGAGCCATGTCAGGTGCCTTTGGCGGCTCAGTAGTAACCCTGACACCAGGGTTGATTAGATCGGCCATTCACAATCCACACGAGAGAAGATATCGCAGTTAGCTCTTAAGTCCGTCTCTGCTTATCAATATACAGGGTATTAGTGACATCGTAACGAAAACTTTGAGGGATGATTCAGACCATAATTATATTCTGAGTTGATATCAAGTGGATTTTTCTACCGCAAAAGTAAAGAATTGAAAATAATTTAAAAAATATACAAAAATATCATGAATTAAGACGGAAAATTCCACTTGACATTAACTCAGAATCATGGTCTGAATCATCCCCCTGAGTATTCGTGACGATGTCATTAACACCCTGTATCTATCTGCTAATTTTCATCCAAAACGACCTAGCGGTTTAGACGTGAAGAGGTTATACACAGACGGAAAGAGTTACTTTCGCACTTATATTAATATGAATTAGCATAGATTCGCTTCGGCCTACACTGCTTGGCCGGAAAAACGGGGAACCCAGGCCTGGCGTACCTCCAACCCACGTAACACACGTGCGGCAGGCATATACATAAATATAATGAAGTATAATACTTCATTGTTTGCCGATAGAAATAGCTTATCGCCAGATCGATTTAGAAATAGCCATGTTATTGAAAATAAACTCGACGACGGTTTCCTAACAGGCGAAGATTAATAAACCAGGGCTTTATGTATTTGGTGACTGGGTTCGTTTTCATTGTTAACTAAAATCATAGAATAAAGAATACTACGTATAGAACGGTAAATCTCCGCCCCGCACTAATTCGTGGAGCTAGATTTACCTCACCCCCTGACAAAGTTTGTTCAACAAACTCTTGCTCAGGTTCCCGAGGGTGTACTAGAATAGCTTCTGACTGAAACAATACGTACTTTGTTCCACAATGAAATGTATTAGGTATATAAAAAATTCAACATCTTGACCCTATTAAATGCTCGACGAATCTGTAGCAAATGCATCAAAACGGTACAGCGACATCTAGCGGGTAACTTAGAAACTAAAATCTTCGATCGACAAGTCATCCGCAGGTGCAGATGGTATATATAAACAAACTATATTTACTTAATACTATATACACCCCCTCTGGGTCTTACTTTAGTCAAGGAGCAAGAAGGACCGCGCGGACTGTCTACAAAAATCTCAGTCATACCTTGTGCCGATTTGTCGCGTAAGTGCGAATGAGACAGATAATCCGCTCGCGTTCCGTTACTCCTTGACGGCTTAGGGCCATTAAAATAAATTTTCCATCGTGTTGGAAAAGACACAATTAAAAGAAAAGATGGGGGTTATTTATTTTCATTTACCTAGTTTAGGCATCACAGGCTACTCATAGGCAGCTATTTTTTCATAAGTATTTTTATACATATTTTTTGTAATGAAATAAAATTATCTTATCTTAATTCCTCTGTCGGATAATCCAATCCCTCCAAACGGGTCTGTGTATTATTAAACACCCACCGCTATTACAAGAAGTTATTAAAATACTTTGTTCTATTCTATTCAACAGTCAATAGCTACCTACCTAACCTATTAAGCAACATTGTATAGTCCAGTAAATTCCCACGTCAAAGAGTACATTACTAATATTATAAATGCGACAGTCTGTCTGTTACCTTTTTACAAACAGCTTAACCGATTTCGATGAAATCTGGTACTGGAGTTGCCTATCGATTGTCTAACGATGGTTTAAAAAAAACAATATAATCGACTTAGATCAATATTAACGCTGTGAATCGAGATCATCGAAGGTTCGAAGTTCGGCAATAATATTTGGTACAGAGATACTTTTAAACCCATGGAGAAAACACGATCGTTTTTACCAGAAATCACCCCTTAAATGTCTGAAAAAGGGTGGAGAAACTATGCGGACAGAGCCGCGGGCGAAAAGCTAATTCTAACTAATGGATTTTACTCGTAGTTATCAGAACAGAGGTAACAAAGCGTTTTAAACAAAGGCATTTTTTGCCCTCTACTATCTGTTTCCTCGCCATGGCTTCCTTGTCCACACATTGTCAGTTTTTTTTATCAATTTTGGCAAAACAATCGGAGTTTGGACAGCCAAGTCTTTTATTTATGATAAGTGACTTTTCTTCTTTTATTTAGTTTTTTAGGTACATTTGGCTGCATGTGGCCAGTGTGTTCCTTTTTAGAATACATAAGTAATTTTTTAAAATAAAAACTTTTTAAATTTATTTAAAAAGAAAACTATGGTGTAAAGGTTTATTTTTCTTTTTCCATGTTTTTCAGCTCTAATTATGAGATTTAATTAATTACATTTTAATAAATACACTTTGTGTGACGTCGTTATATAAATATATTGCCGGCGTACATGCGTCAATTATCAGGTAGGTACCTAATATTGTTTTATTATTGACTTGGTTGACAATAATAATTTGTTTTTACATCATTAATGGGCAAAGGTTATCAGATTTATCAAGTAAATGGTTACCTTATTGGCGCCATTGCTGTAAAATAATAGACATCACATTTTATGTTGTAGAATGTGGTTTCGATAAGTTACGACCAGTCTTTTTTTCTATCGCTTTTTTCTATTGTTTTTTTTTTTCACTCGGGCAAAGACTAGATACCGACTTTTTTCCTTTGCATCGAGTGACTCATGCACCGAGGGCATACGGCCGCACACAGAGTTTTCTTTTGGATCTATTCCAACATTGTATTTTGTTTTGTGGACGCAACTGTCATTGCATTGACGAGTTCTTGAAACTCGTGTTGTAAGAAATAGCGGCGGCGGTGGAATAAATTCTCTTTTGAGTACCGTTCTTGGAATTGAGCTGTGAAATGGTACAGTTTACTTGTCAACTTTATGGAATAACAGATTGAGTGAGTCACACTTAAAGTAAAATGAACCACAAAACTTAAGTGTTGTTAAATCGAGTTGTTTTTGGTATCGTTTACCGATTGCGGTCAAACTGTTGTCGCCGATGTCATTAAAACGAGTATTTGCGGAAAGATTACATATACAAGAGTAACTTAGCTGCAAGCTGTCTTTAAACAACTTGTTGCTCTGCACCCTAGTAGGTACTAACAGCGGATAATACCTATATTTCCAGACGCAATAGTTAAACCAGTTAAACAAAAGACTTAGGGACTTAAGCCCATATTTATAATAATATGTAGGTATGATTCTTTTTGGAGATCGCGCAAAGTCGCTAAGAGTAGATGAGTCAAAGGGGTGGCTTTTGCCCTGCAGTAGGATCAGATAGGCTAGATAAGGTGATGTCCTTGCCTTGTAATGAAAAATAAACTTTTTGAAAAATCGCATTTGGTTGCATATTGAATGTGATTTTTGTTAACAAAACCTAGCAATAGAGAAGCTAGTTTTACTCCAGATAAAAAAAATAGCCTCAAGTTTTACCCGGATTGACATTAACTATTCTTCTATCGTGTGGGTTGTGAGGTCATTTACCAACTTCATCAACCCTGGTGTCAAGTTTATTATTCAGCCTCTGACATAGCTCATGTAACACAGCTTACTTACATCAGTAAGTAGTAACTGGGACCTACGGCTTAACGTACCTTCCGAATCACGGATCATCTTACTTTCGGACAATAAAATTAGGTGATCAACCTGTAACGTCTTAACAAAACAAGGAATACAAAGTAATTTCTGTGATTTTTCTCCACCGGGATTCGAACTGGGACCTCGGGATCGTGAGGCCAACGCTCAACCACTGAACCACGGAGGTTATTGAAAAAAACACATAAGAGTGTAAATTTTCAAAAAGCTTACGTGGTTTTTCAATATAAGACGACGAATTAAAAGAGTCTATTCCTGAAGAGTTAGAGCATCCTCACAATATTACTTCACAATTTATCCAAGAACTACCGTCAGGCTACAAAACAGCAATTGTTAGTACATCCATTCACAGCGCACGTCAGTCAACAAGCAGTGTTTGTATAAAATCTCAGATAATATAAATATATGCTGTTTGTTCAACAGTGGTGTATGTAGTATAGAATATAAACAGCGTTGTTGGTAAACTACAGTGGTGAACAATGCAAGCTACTGCTCATGCTGAAGGACCTATATTTTGATTCTGTAATGGGTTAGTGGGTCCTTCCCACGGAGATGGGAAGTAAACACAGAGAGACTGATTCACTCATGCTTGATATCGCCATCCCTTCTTCTATCGTGTGGGTTGTGAGTTGGATTACCAACCTTATCAACCCCGGTGTCAGGGTTATTATTGAGCCGCCAAAGGCCCCTGACAAGGCTCATGTAACGACTACATACTTACATCAGTAAGTAGTAACCGGGACCAACGGTTTAACGTGCCTTCCGAAGTACGGATCATCTTACTTTCGGACAATCTGGTGATCAGCCAGTAAAGTCCTAACCAAACCAGGGACCACAAAGTCATTTTTGTGATATGTCCCCACCGGGAATCAAACCCGGGACCTCCGAATCGTGAGGCCAACCACTGGACCACGGAGGTCGTTCTCAACCACTAATCGCCATCCCTAAACGAGCGGGATCAGGGGCAAATCATAGTTATGTAAGTCTCTTTGCTGATGCTACTTAGGGGCCTAACCTAGCTACTCAACCAATTGCAATTTTATCAAAAAACTATTATCCATAGCGCTGTATGATACGGTATAAGAAAAAAATACTTAATTTTAATTTAGTATAACTTGAGTGTTTTTTTTTTCTCACAATATCGATCGTCTATTATTTGGAATGTGGGACTGGGGCCCTTTGTATCCATCCCTGATTGGAATTCCCCCAGTGAAGATTGCAATCATGTCCGTGTTTCTCTTACGGTATAATCAAAATGAATTTGTGCTGTCCTGATGTTCTTGTGTCCTTTAGAACACGTTGCCCTAGGAGTCTGCGTCCTAGATGACGTGTTGTCCTAAAGGAGATATTTGGGTCACGCCTGCGAGTTGCTATTTGACATTTTGTGGGTGGTTAATGCTACCCAATAAGGGATTGCATGCTTTATATAATTATGGTGTGTGTTTATTTGCTATTTCACCCTTCACCTCAATGCAAACAGCAGGTATAACATAATGTATAACTAAAAAGATGATTATAGGCCAAAGCTATCGACGTTATTGCGTGCAATAAATCTAAGCGCCCCAATTGAATTTCGTGCCAAGGATGAGCAAATGTTTGGCCGAAAGTCTACCACGTCAATCATTCGGATATCCGGCTCGAGTTTCTTTGGCACAGGCTCCAGTGACCTTCGGAATAGACTCACACGTTCTAAAGTTCGGTTTAGAGTTTAGACTATGTTAATAAATCCGGAAAATACGAATTTGTTTTAAGCCTTTTTTGTGTTGGACTAAACAACATAGAACACGTTCTGTAGCTTTATTATTTAAAAGGAAATAAGATATATTGAGATGCGACTCTCATATCCAATATGCATACATAAATACCACGTGGACTAAATATAAACAAGATAAACTTTTTTAAACTGTCATTTTTAAATGAGGCTTTGTGCAACGTCGTTAGATAAAGTCATAGCTTTAAAATTGTCAAGAATGTTGTTTTGTTCAACAATTTAATGGTTCATTAGTATTTAAACTAGCCATAAAATTTAAAGAGCGTTTCTTCCACTGTCTGTAGTCCCAATGATATTGCGTAGTTTGGTTAGGTTAGGTGACATTTGTCGCAAACAGGAGTAAACAAGAGTCTTCTGAGAGAATACAGAACGAAACGGTTTAGCTAGCATTGTAAAGCTGGAATACTAAATTTGAATGATAGGTTATTAAGATTGAGCTAAAAGTTGAGTCTTGGAAGAAGTCTTGAAAAATTCCAGACAAGTATGAAGATGTGATCACGGACACACCTAATTTTCTAAACAAGAACAAACTGAATTAAAAGGACCACTAGCTTTATTATATTATTATCACAATGATTGTGTTTATACTCCCTCCGGTTGGGGTTGAGGGGAGGCCTGTACCCAGCAGTGGGACGTGTACTTATAGGCTGTTTATGTTTATGTGTTTATAGCCTTTCTCAAAAGTCACCAGAAACTATTTATAAGTGCAATTAATCACTGTTCGGATAGACTATAGACGGACTACACGTATTCCAGTTTATCAACAAGTGGGGAAACAGGTCTTAAGTTAATTCTGTTCATTGCGTTGTTTTGATCACACGACCTTTCAATATGTCAAGGTATCACGAAGATACATACATCATACGCATCGGTGATTCTCACCACAAGTAGCTTTTATTCATCATACACGTTTTCATAATTTAACTTGGTCTGTGGGTGTGGCTGATTTTGTAACTTGAATCCACGGCCGATTACAACTCAACTTTTAAACTTTGCAATCTTTAACATTTGTGATGTTTCTGAACTTTCAAAAATGTATTGTGAGTATCATGCATGATCAGAATAATATATGAATCGATAAGATTAGAAAATTCAGGTGTATCTGCCTATCGTTAAAATCTAATCTAACAAAGAGAAATTTTAAATCAAAAAGGGATGACTCGGACGGTTTGTTTGTATACTCTTTATTGCCTTATAATACAAAGAAAATTTACATATAATTTATCGTTTGATAAAGCATAGGCATATATGTGGTTCTTGAACCCACAGCTTTTACTTATAGCCGGGACGAGCGTGTTAACCATTACACATGTTTATGCGGAATTTCTTCGATCTATGTATCGTCTAATCTTGATCGATTCATAATCCTGATTGAATTAAGTATATTCACGTTTTGGTCTTAAGTGACAGAAACCCAAAGAATGTTCTCGTTTCTGGGTGTTTGGTCTAAAGCTTATACAAAGTTGAGCAACGTCCTTTGAGCTTATCTAAATACTTGTGCCTATCTTGCAAATTCTGAACGTTTCTACGCAGTTTGCATTTATCGAAAGATAGCATTCCAGGCCCCAACTGAAAGAAACACGTGCAAAACCGTAGAAAAACGCTCGACGCTAGTTGTATGGATTTGTTTGTTTCATTTATCGCGCGGTAGTTTGACATGTTATCACATGGAATTACGTGTTTCAATGCCATGGAGAGCATGCTCCACATAAAATTCGCTTATTGCGAACATTACGACTGATGCATTGCGTGATCTGACGCAACCACCGTACCTATTGTGCAATTATTGTTGCAAGATAAACAATTTGTTGTATTTCAATGTCAAATTTCATATCTGTTTATTGGGGTAAAGGTCTTCTTTGCGGAAGCAATAACGTGTTATGTTTCCGTTCGAATAACATGTTTTGTTTACTTACGCGTAGTTTTCTTGTAATTATGCGTGCCCAGCAGTGGGATGTATATAGGCTGTGTATGTTATGTTATTCAATCTAATATGCTGAACGTTACATTTAAAACATACTAGATAGGTATATTTTTGCAGCCTTGCTTTGTTTTACGTAACACCAGTACAGTATTTCTGGTCACTATTGCGTGAATCGCTTCAGTTCATTAATGATATTAATCGATGTCCATTTATCACGCACGTGCGGTGCGTGAAGGATTAGTTACTCCATGGTGAAGGTATTTACGTCGGGAGTAACCGTCTTTGTTCAAGGATAGTTGGCCACGAGCCAGGGAGTCCCCAGGCATCCGCCAAATGAAAGCAAATATTAAATGGTATAATATCTTCATAATTTATTTTCTCTCCTTATTCAATTTTATCATACAATATTTATTCAGTATAAAACAATATTCTTTGTTAAAGTCATAGAAATATATTATTTTAGTATAACTGTTCTTTTATAAACTTACAAATTATTGTTAACATTCTGATGAATTTTGTATAAAAATAATACAAATAGGTTCGCCAGCTCAGCACTTGAGTCGGGCTCCCCGATAGTCTATAACAATTCAACTTGTTAATTGGTATTATATTACTTACAGTAACCTACAGAAGACAATGGTACAGAGTACTGTAGCATTTAATGGTAACAAAAACAATAAAAACGTAGGTATAGGCTTTAGTTTACAAAGCGTAGGCACTCGAGATTGCTACTTCATCCTAAAGGTAAACATTCTCACTAATAAATACTTCCGTCCCATTCACTCTCGTCAGACACGTATAGCGCTCTTGCACTCATATCCCGCTACGGACGGCCTCGTCTACTCGTCTCTCGTCCACTACAGTAAAGAGCACCGGGTCAGTTCTGAGAAACATTTTAAATATCGGAACCTTGCGCAACACTCTCTCACTGTCTCACATCGCACGCACTCCTTACAAGGCACAAGACTCGCATTCGATCAGTCTTCCATACAAGCACAAATTTTGTCAAGCGTAGCGAACAAATTCCGTCTCACAGCGTCGCGACGCCATTGTTGTAAAAAGTTAACCTTGTGCAACATAACGTGAATCGGAACGTCCGACACAACACATGGCCGCCATTCCGCGAGGGCGGCGCAGGCGGAATTTTAATTAGCAGAACATCCGCTCGTGACTGCTGACGCGGCGTTGCCAGCCCGACTCGCCCGTCCCTCTCGTACGCACTGTGCCGCCGACCTACACTACTTCGCCTCTCCCTCTATTTACAACGCGAAATCAAAACCCGAATGCAAATTATTATCTTCATAAGGTTCCACTCGAGGAAAAAAAATACACCTCGGTCGAACAAAACGAACAATGGAAATCCCAATATCAACGAGGCGGTGTGGCAACACAGCTGAAACGGGAAATTCGCCCGTAAAGCTGGCAACGTAGCGTCACCTCGATCAGTCTGCACACGAATGACGTTGCACGATTATCCTTTCTAGTTTCTACACTATTCTAAACGAGAACGCAATACTGATACAAGGAAAAACTCTGCGACTTACAGTAACTCAAAGACGGGTCGCGACTAAGTGCGGCCCGCTAAGTAGATCCACTAACGTAAACACGGGATTCGAGCGGAGGTTCTGCACTCACTGGCATCCTAATCTCTCAAACTTAACGATAAGTCCACAGCTCACCTTACACTAAGTCTAACTATATGTTACACAATATAATTAAGATCACAAATCGCTTTGTATGCTGCGTCCTGGCGGGCGCGACTAGCTTGGAATGTGGGGGCGCGGCGGCGACGGCGGCGCGATCAGAAGGTGGAGTCGATGTGGCAGCCGCTGTTGGCGTGCTCCAGCACCTGCTGCTTCAGCCGGTGCACATGCTCCTTCAGCTTCACCACCATCTGCGCCAGTTCCAAGTTCTCTCCCTTCAGCACCTTCACCTTCTCCTCAAGCTTAGAGATGCGCTCTAGTTTACGCCGCCGGCACTTGGACGCGGCCACTCGGTTCCTCTGCCGCTTGCGCTCCAGCTTGATCCGCTCCTGCGTGTCCATGTCGATGGGCGAGAGCGGCGGCGAGCTGGCCGCGCTGGGCACCGTCTGCGGCTCGTCCTTGACGACGGGCGTGGGGAAGCGCTCCAGCGGGCGGTCCAGGTCAGCGTAGACGCGGCGCGGCGCGGGCTCGCCGCGGCCCGAGTGCAGCATGTCCAGCGCCTCCACGAATGGGCGGGCGTACATCTCCTGCTCCTCTGTGGGCGCCGCAGCCGGGAACAGCACGGGCGCGCCCGGCGTCGGCGTAGCGGTGGTGATCATGCCGTTCTGGATGATGAGCTTCTCTAGCTCGGGCGAGCCCAGCTTCAGCAGCTGTAAGTCCGGCGACGACAGCACCGGCGCCGCGCCCAGCCGCGCGCGCTTGCCGCCGCGCCCGAACTCCAGGTCCAGGGTGAGCGACCGCTTCAGGTTGTCGACGGGGCCGCTGGCAGGGTACTGCTCGTCGTAGAAAGTGGTCTCCATTCCGTGGCCGGAGTGCCGCACCATGTGTCCGCTCCGAGGGACTCGGTATCACTAAACTCACTGCGCGAACTTCAAAACTTTGTCATACAGGCGTACGTCCGTCCTGTGCGACGTCCCATTTGTTTCTAAACATTGTTAAGAAACAACCACTGCTTTTATGCCAATGACTCAGATAGGCTATTTTTAGAAATGACGTGATGTGGCGGCGCGCTCATTGGTCAAATATCGCGTGATAAATGGAAAAGCCGAGCTGTCATTGGTTGTTCGTATCGTGGCGAGGCGCGAGGCCGCAGCGGGCTGTTTACGACTTGGTGCGATTACCGAGAATCGGTAACACTGTTTCCATTGTCAGAAAAAAGTCGTATCATAAAAATAAGAATAAAATGTGTATTCATGTTTGCGGTTTGTGGTGCTTGCTTGAGAATTGATATTCACCTACCAAACAATTCTGTAATACGACTGATACCTAAATAAAAACTACATCACTTAGGTAACTATTTACTTGATCAATAATAATTTCATAGATTCAAAAATACTGATCAGTTAAATAGTAATTCTTATCTTCTCCCGTGTGGGTTGTGAGATCAATGACCACCACCACCAACCAGGGTGTATTATTGAGTCACCAAAAGCTCTTACCTATCATGGCTCAAATAGTAATATCTATACTTATGATGCTGTAATAATGATAAATTATGAACAATGTAGTTTTT
Organism: Pectinophora gossypiella; assembly: GCF_024362695.1. Classification (NCBI taxonomy): domain Eukaryota; kingdom Metazoa; phylum Arthropoda; class Insecta; order Lepidoptera; family Gelechiidae; genus Pectinophora; species Pectinophora gossypiella. Next base: position 2,098,340 of record NC_065420.1, on the reverse strand, counting down.
CAGTAAGTAGGTAAGTACCTATAAAATTAATAAAATCAGTCCGGCAAATAATCATGAAAAGTTTAAATTAGATTAGATTATTATTGTAACTGCAGAATAATAAAAACTTAAAATATCAGAATCAATTACATAAATACGATAATTATCTAAAATAATTTATTTTTGAACGAGGTCAATTTTGAACGAAGAATTCTAATCTCGTATAATAATACACTACACCTGTCTGTTACAAAAAGTCATATTTCCATCACACTACTTCGCCTTGTTTTTTTGACTGGACGTACAATGGAAACACTTAACTTAGGGCGAGGCGTGGAGGCGGTGCAAGAAAATATATGCGTACAGAACGAGACAGAGATAAGACCATTGCCATAAGTGCGAGCAGGACACACTCTGTTCTCTCCCTCACACTCGCGTCGAACTAAAGCGATATAATAGAAGGAAAATAAAAATGCACCTAAAATTCCTTCATTTATGGGAACTTGTAAATGTTATTGTTTAGTTGACATTGTATTATTGACCTTTGTGAAGAATTTCTTGAAACACGGACAAAGACTTTACCTTTACAAAATAGTTTTTTAAGTTATTAACAGTTAGTACTTTATTATTGTACCTTTCACTGGTTTTTAAAACTTGTTGGAAACTTCTAAAGTACATGAATACTGAAAGCTATTCCATTCTGTTACAAAATAAAGCAAATAATATGTAATGAAAGCAATTAGTATTCATTTATTCACTCCTCATTCCAAACAAAATAACTTTGGTGATAGCAACGCGCTATACACTAAAACGACCTCACTACTACCATCTAACCATAATTTACAACAACAGTATATCGCGCTATTTGACAATAGATGGCGGTATTTATTAGTATCGCTTCTTGACCATAGATGACGCTACTACAAAAATACATTCATGAAAATCGTCAAGACTTCAGTTACCGGTCTGAACGAATATTTCTATCATTGCATTTTTATTATGGTACACAAGCACAATTGTAAATATACAATTGACGTCCGCAATCGCTATAACCTGCACAGAACAACAAATCACTAGAAATAAGGAAAATGAAGAAAAAAAAAATGGAATTTTATTTTGCAATAGTTTTAGTTTTCTTTTTTTCATACCATTTAAATATTATTAAAGGAAGTTGATCCATGTTTTTAAATTTATTTTCAATTATTGTTCTTTTTAATTTGTTAACTTTAGTTTCTACTTTTTATTATTATTTTAGTCAATGTTGTGTGCGTCTATATTGGCTGGCAGGCATGCCGGAACTTCTCCTATGTGTATTTTAAATTGTTTTTGTGTATGTACTGCTGTTGATGCACCATAATAAATAAATAAATAAAATTACTCTCTTCTCAAGCAATAAAACCACCCTAGTACTTACTGTATTCGTTTTATGTCTGATTATTAAAATTAAGTTCTGTGCAATAAGTGTATTTGCTATACGAGGCAACCCAGGTTTTTTGTGTACTTCTTGATAACCGTTATCCGAATGGGCCAGGTCTGAATAGAATAAGGAAGGCAAGGTCTGTGCTATGTTTACGTCACCTCCCTTCGAACATAGTTTAGTCGTCACACACACGGATGCGCGTGTACGAGAACGTCAATGTGTAGTGTCTGTGTAAAACGAGGTTGTTTGTATGAAATCTCCGGGGTGTGCTTCTGCACAAAACGCTAAAGAATTTAGGTTGAGGCAACCCTATATTTTTAGAAAGCATATTCAACCCGTGACCACTCTATAAACTGGTCCCATCGTGGTAGTCGATTACATGATGAGGATATGTCACGGTCCGCTCTCGTACTATGTGGTTGGAGTGGATCGTCGTCCTTTTACAACGCGAGAAGAATGAAACAAACTCATGACATGATTAATTTATTTCCTTACATATCTACTTTGTACATTATTTGATGGTGACGGATATGACCCTCACGTCTTCATACGGCTTGTCGGTCTTGGGATTCGTCTTGACACTCCCGATGTTTTGGACTACCTCCATCCCGCGCACCACGCGGCCGAATACTGTATGCTTGTTGTCCAGCCACGGCTAAAGATAACAGATGAGAATAATAATCATGAAAAATAGGACTACTTTACAGAGCTTTTTTAGACTCGTCCTGCATTCTTGTAGCCCATATGTGATGTCCATCAAAATTTATAATAAACTGCCTAACATATTAAAAGAAGAAAAAAGTGACAAAATCTTTATTAAAAAAATAAAAGAACTTCTCATTAATAAATGTTACTATAGTACTAGTGAATACCTTAATGATACTGATGTTACTACTTGAAAAGCTTCCTCCTCTCTTTTAAACTTCTATTTTGTTGTGCCCGAAAGGGTCTATGATGTGAAACTCATACATGTAACTTACAAACTTGTACACCATCATAGTATGCAAATAAAGAATATTGAATATTGAATATTGAATATTGAGCCCATGGTATAAGAAAACCAGGTATGCTCAAGTGACACCTAACATTTCAAGGTTAGCCCAGCTGACGTCATCCCACCCTGCGTTGCCATTTCGTAAAAAATAAATTACCCACAACCAATGATTTTATATTTACTTTGCAAGGAAATTTTGAACTTTTAGTAAAAGATTTACTTAGTTTCAACGATTTTTATTTAAGTGACAAGTAATAGTAATTAAATACATTAGCCAGTAATTCACATAATTTTCAATAATAAAATTTACGTCCTTGGAATGTTGGAGGTACCAATTGAATGGTAACACTTACGTCATCAATGGGCTAGCAATGGCGGCTTGTCACAGGATTGAGCATAGCTGGTCTTCTTATACCATGACTGAGCCATCGTCAAGATGCCACAAACTAATAAGCGATACTTCTTTTTCCTTGTTATTTATTTTCAGAACATAATATTGGGACATGTATGTTTCCTTTTGTTTTCAAAATTTCATCGAAGAAAAACATATATCGTATAAAATGTAAACTGGTAATAAATTTATCATGTTATCAATACAGCCAAATATAAAGTTAACATAAAAATAAGCGTAAATTGATTAAAAAAGCGTAAGCATTTAAAAGCATTGTGAGTTTTGCGTCTTGTTTAATGAACCTCAATTGCACAATCAACGTAATAATAATAAAATAAATAATTTCAATATTTAGTATTGATGTAATAATCATTAATAATAATTCAAAAAAATATTTATTGCGGTTGTAACACACACGTTAACAGCATTCCAAAGACAAAATAAAAAGCAACCAAAAACGTGAGCGACATGCATTATAAAACAAAACTTTTTTAATGAAAAAGAAACAATAAAGAAAAAAAGATACCTCATAACTCGTGCACAGAAATATAGCATTTTGTCACACAAACACACCAATTAGTAGCTAAATAAAGAAAAACTATAAAACATATTATGTTAGTTTGTGAATGTGGTGGTTTTACCTAAATAAACTTTTTTATTATTATTATTTTTTTAGGAAGCAGAAGTGTCTCAGGATCGGAGCAAATGGAATTCCATAGTCTCTGCTTACCCCCGGTGGGAAAAAGGTGACAATTTATGTATGCGCGTGTGTGTATACTAAATGAGTATTGGATTAATTCAAATTCAAAATCTTTATTTTCAGACTATTGTCCATAGATGTTAGTAGCATAGTACTTAATCCTAATGTTAGTAGACTAATGGCCCCGATTCCTGCAGACACCGCCTAATTTTATTTTAAGTTATATCCGTCATTTTCATAACCGTCGAAAAGGAAAGGGACGGATGATTCACAGCTCTTAATTTTAGGAAGAATGAGTAAATGAATGAATAACCCGGGCGAATCAAAAAGGTACGTCGCTGGTATGCAATCCGTTTGACGTGCTGTCTAATTAACTGTGTCGGGTTATTGACGGGTGTAAAATTTTTAGACGGTTGGTTTAGATTTGTGCTTAAAATTGACGTGTGTTCCATAAATTTTATGCTTGTCGATTACCCGTCCCTTTCCTTTTCGGCGGATAAGAAAATGACAGATATAACTTTAAAATTAGAGGGTATTTACAGGAATTAGCACCAATATTTATTTATGAAAACAAATTATGAAAATTAGAGTCGTCTAGCGGGGGGAGGTATGTATGTTATTGTGTGTGTTAATAAATATGCATTTTTTATTACACATTTGGCTTGACTATTATAGACGGCCAAACGGCTCACCACCTATCAGGTTAGTCTAACAGAAAGCTCGGTGAGGTGTGGGTACTTAGTTCATCTTGCGACGGATGCATCTCTGACTACCCCAATTGGGGATATAGTCGTGTTATGTCATGTGTGGAATGAAAAGTAGACTAGGTGATTGGGTCAAAAATAAATAATAACATGCTAATCAGGTGATCAGCATGTAATGTTCTAACTAGGGATCACAAAGCGATTTTTGTGATATGTTACCGGGATTGGAACCCGTTGTCTCTGGATCGTGAGACCAACGCTCAACCACTGGACCACAGAGGCCGTTATTATTATGTTTAGTTTATTATACGTACGGTCGGCGCGAGCGTGATGAAGAATTGCGAGCCGTTGGAGTTGGGCCCCGCGTTGGCCATGCTGAGCGTGTAAGGCCGGTCGTGCTTCAGCTGCGGCCGGAACTCGTCCGCGAACTCACCACCCCAGATGCTCTCGCCACCCGTGCCCGTGCCTGCACACATTTAAATGTTACTATCCAAAGCATAGTAAAAAAATAAACTGTGTAAATACGGTAAAGTTTCCAGGTGTACAATCATGAGCAATATAATGTACCCACTTTAGGACTCTGTCGCACTAACATATTTGACATTTAGTGAGACTTACAGTGCAATTTGTCAAAAAAGTTAATGTGACATGGCACCAAAGTGTATACATATTAATGCTCGTGACCGTACACATTGAGACCTTTTGTTCTTGGTTCCATACAAGACCATTAACCCGGCCCCAGGGGGGACAGGACTGGGGCAATTCCTGTTCAGCGCGTCCTTGCCGGGGGTGGGCGCCTCTTACTTCAGTAGGCCGGAGTGAGATGGTGGCTGAGTTAGAATAGGGACCCAGACCTACGGGGTATAACGTAGAACCCTTGCCCAGGGATACGGGTGAAGACCTCAACGATTGCAGAGGCGAAGATGGGAGCCATCGGTACGGCAATGTAGGACGGAAGGGGCAAGTCACAGGGACTGTAACCTGGAACCTGTTAGAAGGCAGCAGTAACTTTCAGTACTATTCAGAGGCGGAGGTCTTAGTACGGCTTTGTAATAGACTACTCTGGGCGCCATCCCACTTGCGTCAGACAGAGTGCTGCGGGGCAGAAGGAAGGCAAGAGGGAAACCACTGCCCTATTTTTCCCTAAAAAAGTAGCATGGAAAATGCTGCACCGACAAGGGCGTGGCTATTAAATTGATGATGATGATGACCTCACTTATTTGAGTCTGTAAGTCGCTAAGGAGTAAGCGGGAGCGCGCACGGAGGTCAGACAGGCAGTCGCTGACCGAACCGGTGCTGTCAAATCTTCAGGTTAGGTAAGCGGACTCTGTGAAAAACGGGATGACACTAGGAAGACGACTACATATAATCAAGTCTACTCACCAGTAGGGTCACCGGTCTGTATCATGAACCCCTTGATAACTCTATGGAAGATGTGTCCGTTGTAGTATCCGTTGCGTGCGTGTACGCAGAAGTTCTCCGCCGTCTTGGGGACGTCTTTGCCGAAGATACGGATGTGGATGTCGCCCAGGGACGTGTGCAGAACCGCCTGCTCGTATATACGTTGGACTCCTGTAAAGCATTATCAGCGGGTGTCCCTTAAGTGGCATAAAATTAATAACCCTATTTTGAAAATCCATAACAGACTTGACATAACTGTAATTGACATATGACAGAATGAATAACATAAAAATATATATCATTATTAAGCATATTAATGAAAATCCATAATTTTAAAAATTATAACTTTAAAATTCATAGCATAAAAAGCAATAAATCTGCAAATCCATAATATTAACATATTATGTAGTTAATACCTGTCTCTAGACAGAGCATATTATTAAAGATTTTAGTGTAATAGTTAAGTATGAATGAATTGAAAGTGTGGTAATGGTCTTCTTCTATCGTGTGGCTTGTGAGGTGAATTACCAACCTCATCAACCATGGTGTCAGGGTTACTATTGAGCCGCCAAAGGCCCCTGACATGGCTCATGTAACGACTACTAACTTACGTCAGTAAGTAGTAACCGGGACCAACGGCTTAACGTGCCTTCCGAAGCACAGGTCATCTTACTTTCGGACAATCTGGTGTTCAGCCTGTAATGTCCTGACCAAACTAGGGATCACAAAGTATTTTTTTGTGGTATGTCCCCACCGGGAATAGAACCCGGGACTTCCGCATCTTGAGCCCAACGCTCAAACACTGGACCACGGAGGTCGTTAATTATTATTATTGTTAATTTATTTTTGTGTCATTTTGTAATTTTCACTGTATGCATAATTTAATGATACTAACATACAAAAAGTCATATACCAACAACTATGTAATTTATATTTTCTGAAATAAACTATTTGATTTTGAATTAATACACTTACCCTGTCCCTCGGTAGCCGATATAATATCCTCCTTGGAAGGTTTCTCGTTGAAGATGTCCCTGTCAGCATCAGGACTTTTGATGTCATCTGGACTTCTTCTAGAGAACATGTAGAACCGGTTCTTCTTATATGCGGTGCAGAACAGCGTCGGGTCTGTCTTCACGTTGAGGAGTGTCGGGTTCTCCGAACCTTCCATCTCGAGAGTCGTCGCAATTTTCGATTGGTTGGTCCGCCCCTGGGAGAATACAACATAACATAAAACATACATAAACAGCCTATACACGTCCCACTGCTGGGCACAGGCCTCCCCTCAATCAACCGGAGGGGGTATGGAGCATACTCCACCACGCTGCGGTTGTTGGAGGTGTTTGGGTTAGTAACCCGGGACCAACGGCTTAGCGTGCCTTCCGAAGCACGGAATCATCTTACATTTTCGGAAAATCAAGTCTTGAATCACCTGCAATGTCCTTCTCAAACAAAGGACAGTCTCACAAAGTGATTACGACAATGTCCCCATCGGGAATCAAACCCGGACCTCCAGATCGTGAGTCCAACGCTCTAGCCACTAGACCACGGAGTCTGTTAACTTAACAGAGTTGAGAAAATTGAGATTGTGGTTACCATGGTTACTCCCCACCAGCTCGCTCGAGACCGTGGTTACCATGGTTACGCCCCAATTTGCTATTAGACTATAAGTTAAAGTCGAAGCACTAGCTTTTAGTAGCCCTAGTTTGGTTAGGACATTACAGGCTAATCACCGGATTGTCCAAAAGTAAGATGATCCGTTCTTCGGAAGGCACGTTAAGCTGTTGTTCCCGGTTACTACTTACTGATGTAAGTAAGTAATCGTTACATGAGTCATGTCAGGGGACTTGGGCGGTCAATAGTAACCCTGACACCAGGGTTGATGAGGTTGGTAATCCACCTCTCAACCCACACGAGAGAAGAAAAGTGGAAGCTTACCTGGAAAAGCGCTAAGTGCAGCGGCCTTAAGTTCTCCGGCTTGCCCAACATGGCGACGCACCTGTTGGTGACCAGGTTGACCACCTTCACGCCCAGCATGGTCGCGTAGATCACGAAGTGACCACTCTGGTCGAAAATTATGTTCGCTAGGTGCACTGAATCGGATTTTTCTAAGTCGCGTTCTGACGCCATTCTGTAATTAACGTTGAAAGTTTGTATACCTAAATGCATTTCCAAAATTTTGCAATGGGAATTTCCACTTGATATCAACTCATAATCATGAACTGAATCATCCCCCTCAGTATTCGTTACGGTGTCACTAACACCCTGAATTATGCTGGCCACTTATTGACGGAAAACATCGTTGATCATTGAGGAAACCCACACTCCCGAGAAGAGAGAAGAATCACACTCGGAGGTATATGAGCTAATCTGTATTAGGCTGGTTTACGTTTCGGGTTAGGTCAGACAGGCAGTCGCTTCTGTAAAAAAACCGGACCTGTCAAATCTTTAGGTTAGGTAAGCGGACCCTATGAAAAAGGGAAAACGCTAGGGAGATGTTATGTTAGGGTTGAACCACATAATATGCTAGCACCTCATAGCACTTTCTTATTTGCTAGAGAGAAATAGCGAGCGCACGCTTACGCACCCTAGCGCCTCGTCGATGCTGACAAACATGATTTGAGCCTAACAATCTATCCGCCCCACACCAATTCGTATCAAGCGTTCTCGCTCCAGCAAATGACGGTTCTGAGTAACAGAAAAGGATAAAAGTATAGGAAAGAATGGTGACGTGCGAAATGTAGTTTGACTCTAACTCGTCCGCCCCACACCAATTCGTATCAAGCGTTCTCACTCTAGCAAATGACGGTTCTGAGTAACAGAAAGGGATAGAAATATAGGAAAGAGTGATGACGTGCTGACAAATGTGGTTTAACTCTTTATCATACCTTCTCCCAAACTCCATGTTGGGCAGCTGCTGGGTCTGGTGCTGTAGCTCCTGGAACCGCTGCAGGCTCTCGTCCAGCACCTTGTGCAGCTTGCCTGACACGAAATGGAACACACGCACCTATTACAGCAACAGACAAACATTGCACTTGTATTGGTGTCGTCTTGTTACATCAGTCTTCTCCTAAATAATGTCATATTTTACGTCATGCAACACTGACAAGTAATGTCAATGTCAAATGACCTTCCTCGCTCTCTCTTGTCAGGTTACGGCTTTTCGGCGGGAAATGGGAACGGGACAGTTGCTTTCTTCTTTGAGTAATCTAAATAATTAATACGAAGTGGTGTTTTGTGGTTAATGATCGCATTAAGTTAGTCGGAAGACATTCGCGAGTGTTATTATATTGGAGTATTCAATAAACAAAGTGTATCTGCCTATTTTCGCTTCGTGCCGGGAAGCCGCTTCATAACTCAAAAGTTTATGCGGACTTTTGAGTTAATTCGTTTGGGGTTCGGAGTAGGAGTCTACTCCGAGGGTGGGGGCTTAGGTTTCATCATCATCACCTTTCATCATTTCATTAATCATCAAGAAAAAAATACGTCAGACATGGCTGTATGGGCATAGTTCCCTTTGCCTTACCCTTCGGGGAAAACCAAAACAAAAAAAAATCTCTCTTGTCAACTGCACTCGGCATGGCACATAAATTTTCTATTGTTATTTACAATCAAAATAAAACCATGTTTTAATCATGTGAAGTAACTTTTCCATTCTAACGCTCACTCCCTGCGACTTCACCGCCATACACAATTACAACATATAACATTAGGGAATGCATCTCGCGAGATCTCGTCAATTTTTCCGGGATCAATCCACGAGTAAAATATTCCGCAGATTTCGGGATCTCTCGGGATTGACATTTCTAATCCCGCGGGATCTCGCATTTGCGATATCGAGTCGGGATTGCATTCCCTACATAACATACATAAACAGCCTAGGCACAGGCCTTCCTTCTTTCCACCGGAGGGGGTATAAAAGCTAGTTACAATCGCGGGGTCTTCTTCTATCGTGTGGGTTCTGAGGTGGATTACAAACCCCATCAACCCTGGTGTCAGGGTTACTATTGAGCCGCCAAAGGCCCCTGACATGGCTCATGTAACGACTACTAACTTACATCAGTAAGTAGTAACCGAGACCAACGGCTTAACGTGCCTCCCGAAGCACGGATCATCTTTCTTTCGGACAATCAGGTGATCACCGATTTTCATGATGTGTCTTCACCGGGATTTGAACTCGGGACCTCCGGATCGCGAGCCCAACGCTAAAACCACTGACACACGGAGGCCGTTAATCGCGGGGTCAAAAATGTGATCTCAAAGTTTTACCCAGATTGAAATTAGTAGAAAGAAAATGAGATTTTGTTGAAGAAAATCACATCACAATGTCTTCTACTTCCGTTACGCGGGGTAGGCTTTCTCAATCGTACGGCGCCAGATCATGAGGCATGAAGTCATGAGGCGCTGACAAACATCGTCTACGACACATATATCACATCAGAATGTGGTTTTTCAAAAAAAGCGCTTACGAGAACAGCTGTTAATATATTTACCTTCCTATCCAAAGCAATCGACGCCATCTTCTTGCCGTCAGGCGAGAACGCTAGCGCAGTCGGATAAGTTTTATTCTTCACAAATTCAAACAGATCTGTCTCCAACTTAGACTCAAATGTCACATTCTTCGGGAACACATATTCATGTTTCGGTCCAGTCCAGTACTCCACTATGCCAGCCTTGTCTACGGAGACTGCCACTTCGAATACTGGGTTGTACTTGATAGTGGTAACCGGGTTCTGATGTAAGGTTTCAAATGTGTGCATAGGAGTGCCCGAAGCTTGCTGACCGTCGAATATGTGGATTTTATTGGTGTCTCTTTCTGAACTACAATGAAAAAAAAAATACTTATAACAAATCTGCTATTCACACACATAGCATCACCCCTGTATCCCCAAAGGGACAGGCAGAGGTCTACATACTAATATACACCTGTGACAGACCCAAGTTGACCGACTAGTTCCGCCCACATGCAACAGATGGCGCTACATTAATAATGCAGTCCTGAAACGCGATATCGAAGTTTACACAGCGAGATGCATATTTTATACAACTTCTAACATGACTCAAGTGGATCATCGATCCACCAACTTGTGGCTAGGGTACTATGCACTGTTCTGTACCCCGAAAACTTCTTTTGGCACACCTTCGCCGCCATAAATCTACTCCTCACCAGCTATGTTTAAGTCCCATGTAATAGAGGGGGGGGTGCTATTGCCATTCATCATCATCATCACCAGCCCATTAACGTCCCCACTGCTGGCGCACGAGCCTTCCCTATGGATGGATAGGGAGATCGGGCCTTAAACCACCACGCGGGCTACTGCCATTAACTGGGCACAAATACTGGAAACCACATGAAATCTGCTAATAGTAAAAAGAAGTTATACTAATATTATTAAGAAAGTAACTATGTGTCTGTTGCCTTTTTACACTTAAACCGCTGAACCGATTTCGATGAGTGTGGAGATAGTTTGAGACGGGATGTTCCCAACTTACATAGGGTAGAATCCTCCTAGAAATCAGCCACAAAGAGAATGACAAGGGGATGGTAATGAAAAAACGTGCCGCGCGCGATAACTGAAGTCTACGCGAACAAAGATGAGAGCGGAACCAAATACACACACCAAATAAAAAAAAAATAAGATAAAAGAAAATATTATAAAAAGAATTTATTTTTATCAATATACCTCAAGACAGCAGCCAGAATTAAGAAATTTTGTACCAGATGAGGGCCAGAAGCTAGAAGTAGTGAATGCGGCAAAATCCTACCTCACCCTAGTCAATGGGCGGAGATGATTGGGGTTTCGGGACCGCAGGACATAGTTTTAAATGAAGAACTTGTCACATCTAATAGAAATAAGAGAATTCGGTCACCCTCTACATCTTCACCACCATCGAAGAGAATATCTCTGGAAGACAGTGATGATAATGATGAACCTCAAGACATAGAGGAAGGAAGTGATCAGCAACCCTGACTTCTTCTCATGAACTTATAATTCTAAAGCATGTTAGGTATATTTAGGATAGTGATAGTGAATAGGATAATATATTTAGTGATAAAAAACTAGAGTAACAGTGTTATGTGTAGGGTAATTCCGGGATAGACGGCCGTACGGGAGAGTTGGCCAGTGCCTAAAAATTGTACAAAGAATCGCTAGATGGCATAACCACGTACTCAGGTTGCTTGCCGAGGTGCGTAAGAACAAACGTACGCCAAAAGTTCCGCGAAAAAAAATGAAAATGTTATTAAAAACCTAATGTTTTGATTTGACTAATGCTAATTCTTTTTTAAGAGTTTACGTACGAAGTTGTGGTCATATTAGTTTTCAAAAATAACATGTTTTTTTTAGTATTTTTACCAGATAATGAACCGTGCTACATAATAAGCTCAAAACTACGGCATGGTTTTGCGTTTTTTTTCACTTGGATGGTATGGTCATCTCTCCCGGATGATTAGGAGAGATGGCCTTGGTTTGTCAGTGACAGATGGCCATATGATTGTAGGGGATAAATTTTAATATTTTTTTGTGATCGTTATTTTTTTAAATTTATTTCGTCAAAGAATGAACGCATATAACTCCAACACAAATTTTAAAAATCTTTCTCCGATTCCTGAATTACGGTTAGAAGAGGTACGCAAACGAGCGAAGCAAGTTGGCAAAGTTCTCACTTCTGAGAATCATATTCATGTAAGAAAGTCTAAAGAAGAGGCTCGACTGCTCAAGGAACAAAAAAAAAAAGATTAAGAAGGAACAAGAAAGTAATAAAAAATACAATTAAAGGAAGGAAGGATCAAGACTAAGAAAGTAGAAAAGACTGATGATAGCAATAAAATGACTGACAAACCAAAAAATAAATTACCTCTTAAAAGAAAATCGACTAGGAAAATATCTAAAAGCAGCGATGACGAAGAAGAAGAGATAGTTTTAAATGATACAGATGAAAAGAGCGATATGAAAGAAGAAAACAATTGTGTAGGCTGTGGAAAAAAATATTAACAAACACAGCTAATCGAAGATTGCATTCAATGTGCCATTTGTTTTCAATGTGAATTGCACAGAATTTGATACCGTGTGCTCTAAATGCGGTCGATGCAAAAAAAGTCAGATGGCACAAAGTAAAGCTGTGTTAAAAATAAAAAAGTGAGATTTAGTACTGGCCATCTTACCCGTCCTACTATGGCCATCTCACCCTTAGTATCCGGGAGAGATGGCCAGAGCTGTTTTTTTTTTAAAGTTAGTTTTAAGGTTGAACTCTTTAAAAAATATCAATATTATATGTCACTTCCATAAATTAAATGTTCAGAGTTTAATTAAAAGTACTGATTATCATAATGCATATTGTAGTTTAATTTTTATTAGGCTTCAAAAAAACTATGGCCATCTACCCCGGCTTTACCCTACTAAGTGAACAGTGAGTGTGTGAACTCTCCTGAAGAGGAAGGCATGTCATATATTGGACTTGGAGGGTGGTTGTAAAAAAGGCAGTTACTGAGCTGTCTCGAAGCTGTGCACATCTTCCGGACGTTTTCGGGTTCTTTTGTGAGTATATAACAGTCACGTTAATAAAAAAGAAAAATATGATGACTTACATTGCTAAAGCTGATATAGGATCACCGGCTGAATGAACCCACTCTGTGCAATAAGGCTCAAACTCTATGGAAATCATGTTGATCATATCTGAAACAATTGGATAGTATCCTAGGTCAAGGTACATGTTTGATTGCTAAATAAAGACTGACAAAATAAATATTTTCTAGTTTCTATTTAATTTATTTACGAATTTCAATCAACAAAAACGTAAGTCTGAAAATTTATCACGTTTTTCCAGGAATCCTGGTTTGTACCCACCTGAACTTACCTCAATGAGTTATAAATTACCTTAAGTGCAATTTTCACTGACACAGTTGGCTTAACCTGCTGAGATATCAGACACAATAAATTTTATATTGTCTGGTCGAGATCTGCTTTCCGGAATTCGAAATGTTAAGTAGTTTTAGGCGGATGAGATGATTGTTATGTAATAAATGACAATTCAAAGTGTCACTATGTTACACATACATACATAAACTCACGCCTATTTCCCACTGGGGTAAGCAGAGACTATAGAATTCCATTTGCTTCGATCCTGACACACTTCTCTTGTCGATTATTTGTAACTATGTTACCTACTGAATAAAGATGTTTTTGAATTTGAACATATAAAAATACATACCAAAATTGACGACATCAAATACTTTGATAGTCTTCTCTGTGGAGGCTGTGCACAGCAGCGTGCCTGTGCTGTTGGCTGCCATGTGGGTGATGGAGGCCAGATGGCAGCGGAAGTGCTTTACAAACTCTATGCCTTCTTCCTGGAAATAGGTATATTCACATGCCTTATTTATTACAGCAAGGAGATCTATAAATCTAGGAGATGATTCTCCTCTTCTTTTGTGTGGGTTGTGACTACTTGTGACGTTGATTACCAATCCCATCAACCTGGTGTCAGGGTTACTATTGAGCTGACAAAGGCTCCTGACATGGCTCATGTAATGACTATTAACATTATTAAGTAGTAACCGAGACCAAAGGCTTAACATGCATTCCGAAGCATGGATCATTTTCCTTTTGGGCAATCAGGTGATCAGCCTGTAATGTCCTAGCCAAACTAGGGATCACAAAGTGATTTTTATGATATATCCCCACCGAGACTCGAACCTGGGACCTCCACTGAACTATGGAGGCCGATAGGAGATGATGACATTGGGAAAATAGTCACAGATCCATAGAGAAAGACTTAACAAGAAGATATTCTTCTTATATTACTCTCTTTGTACTCCGGTTGTGTATTCTGCAAACTTAACACTGGCAGAATTATCATAGATGACAGAAGCCATACTTTTAAAATTAAATTGAAGAATATACATAGAAACTCTTTATCTCTATAACACTCTTTTTATGTAGAATTTATTTGTTTATATTGAATACTTTATTTATACTAATGAGCAATGCTATAGAAAGAAAAATTAGAACCAAAATTAAGAGATCAAATTGTTTTTATTAATTTTACCTGTTTCTTCCAAAATTTTAAGTGTCCATCTTGACTCGCTGTGACTACGAAGTCAGTCTTCGTAACAACCACATACGTGATAATGTCACGGTGCATATAGCTTCGTTCATACGTCTCTGATGAGGGCAGATTCTCTATGTAGAGAGATTCGAACTCCAGTACTGAAATATACATATGTTTGGTTTAAAATAATGTTTAGATAAAAGAAGACTATACAAATTTACAGACTAAGTTGCGATTCGGCTTTGCGTATCTAACTTTAACTTAGTACAATTATAATAATTATTGTATTTATGTACAATTTATAATAAGGACAAATGATTCAATCACCAAGTTCATAGTGAAATTTAATATACAATTATAGAATAATATACTGTAGGATTACATGTACCAAGTACTTATTTGTCAATAAACTACATTATAGCCGTTCTTTTCACTTTGTATGTTTGATGAATTTCATAATATTTTCTGAGAACTTAACAAAAACAATAACCTTTTCGTTTCTTAGGTTTCGGTTTTGCAGCCTCGGCGGGCATGGGTCCTATCCAACCGTCATTATCCTCAGCTTCCTCGGCAGCTTCAGTCTCAATAGGCCTCTTTTCACTCGTCATTTTGTTTTACATTACACAGAATTGAGAGTTTCAGTTAATTTCTTCCAATATTGTTCTAAAAAACATAACCTTTTATTTTTTTTCACGTTATTCTTAATTCCAGTATCCTACCAAATTACAACAAACGACATTCTTAATGATTGCCTTTTCAAAATTTGCCTTTTTAACATATTAGGGTTATACTGAATGTTTTCATTGGTCATCCCAATTTTGTCTTTTTTATGATTGGTTGGTAAATGTTGGAAACTTTTGATTGGTTGATTCAAAAATCATAGACAAGAAGCTGGCTCTTTCATGTAGGAATAAAGTGTTACTCTAGTGTCTCTTTTACACATAAACAAAATTGCACACGTATCTCTATCTTTTAAGTTTTCCTTCTTATTTCCTCCTCATGGAACACACGTTCTAAACTGCCAGGAGTAAAAAAGTACTTTCTGACTAACATGCAAACTTTTCTGGCCTTGTCGAACACATCATGATTGATGTGCGATAGACAGGGAGAACTGATAAGAAATCGCCTCTTCCCAACCTCTTCCACTTTACACTGTCACGATGAACCGCGCATTTTTTTGTATACGACATAACTTTTTATCTCTATAGTCTATGCTCAAAATGTCTTTTACGAATTCGTAGTGATGGTGGCTGGCTTCCTTGCAAACGAAGCGTCATAAATTACGGCTAATTTGTAATATTCATCTAAAGTTTGATCCGCAAAAGATCAAATTGATAGTGACTTAAGTGCTCAAGAAGTTTCACAACTAATCGGTAAGTGTACAGTGAGAAATCAAGTGTGAAACCGCGCGTTACCGGTACGACTACACGTGGTTTCGCTACTATACCGCGCACGTATGTTGCACCTTGTGTTTTTCTATATTCATCAGCAAAAGCGGCCACGACGCATATTCCCGCAGTGTTTTTTCTTGGCTTCTGTGATTTTTTCAGTTATCGCATTGTGATTAGGTTGTTTATTGAACGTGGTTACTTTGACAAGCGAAGTGGTTGCTTTGAGACGCATAACCAGAGGTAAATTAATGTGAAACGTGTTACCATCTCGTTTTCTTTGTATTAGCACGATGACGAATGCCTCATGGATCCGATCAGATAATGTTAACCCTACTAACTTGGGTTGCTCATTTGTAGAACACGCATTTGCCATGTAGTCACAATTTCTCTTTTTCCACCGATGTACAAAGACCTATGACGCACGCACGTACTCTGGACTTGAGTGAGTTGGAAAGTATAAATATTGCAATAGAACCTAACAAGTTTCATTATGCACTGTTTTATTGCTGTTTATGATTTTCCATGTATATATGCACTCTTATTTATAGTACCCACATGTGTATGTATATCAGAATGTGTAATTTCTTGTTCTATGCTTTTGAGTGAATATTTTGCAATTAAATGGTTATGGATAATTAACCATTACTTTCCTAGTAAGAATTTTTGTTCAGAGCAATGTTGTAAAACCTATGAAACCATGTAATCTTTATCTTGTTAGTTCAATTAAAACTGATGATACATAATGCATACCAATACTGAGGTTAATGTGTTGGAAAACTTGATGTCTATATCTTGTTTCCATATTATATGAAATGCAAACCTGCTTGTTACATGAAAGCCGATTTACACAACAATCTTCAAATAATGAGGTTCTGAAATTGCGTGCAATTCATTTCTTATATCTACTAAGTACCTACATGAACATCCACCATTTGTGTTATACTTAAAACATAAGTCATAATTAGTTCTTCATACAGTTTTGTTTAGTAACATCCTTCTTACCTAGTATCTGTGGTATTTATTATATTGTAGTGAACGTCAAGATTTTGAATAGAATAATTACATTCAATACTTGTAGATTTCAGTGACTATTCAAGATTTGATATTTCGCAAGAACTCAAAAGAGTGAAAAAAAACTGTAACAAGTTTTACTTTTGTAGTGTTTTTGCTGGTTTGAAGCACAGTTAGAACTTTCAGTTTGATGTCCCACTGACATAGTATTAGCTACAATTACATTTTAGAAAGTAACTGTATCACTTAAATCATTTCATCACCACCTAGACTAGATTCAAATTTTAAAATCTCACTCTTATGTCAACCTTTATTAGTAGAAATTGTCTAAATTTACATAAATTTTATATTTTATTTTCTAATTTTCATCATATCTATGGGTAAGTTGAATTAACGAGTAGGTAGGTATAACTGAATCCATTGTAGGCATAACCAGACAGGTAATTAAGTCTTATCACAATTTTATGGCTCTATATGAAAATATATAATAATATACCATATCCTAACGGAATATTAAGTTAAATATTTTATAATAGTCAAGTATGATTCACTGATATCAAATAAATGCCTAGCTTTTATTATACTTTTAATTGAATGTTAAATATATTACGTACCTTTATGTAGGTATTTACTTGATTGAAATTTTTACCAAGCAAATACAATATCAACAGCGAGTTCTAAAACTATCATAATTGGAATGTATTAATACATTGTCAAACATATCTGAGACATATTCAATTCACCCTTCAATTGTTTTGCATCACATTCAGAGCTCTTCAACCATCTCCATTACATAGTGGTACGCAGACCAATTGATGTCAATTGCGGACAATTCACCGTGATCTTGAGGCGCTTCTTATCACCCTGCTGCAACAAACTTCTACCTAATATTCAAACATATTATCTCCCTCCCCATTATCATTGATAGTGTTAAGTGTGAGGGAGATAGGTAGAGTGTAATGACCGTGTTTTTTAATTTTACGATAATGCTCTCAAGGTCAGGGATGAAGAGTTAAAAAGTTGCATAATGATTGCTGATTTTAATATGTTAACCTATATTTTGAGTTAATCAAATTATACATACATAAACTCTCGCCTATTTACCACTGGGGTAAGCAGAGACTAGAATTCCATTTGCTTCGATCCTGACACACTTCTCTTGCTTCCTCCACATTCATCAATCGCTTCATACACGCACGCCGGTTCAGAGTAAATCGTACTAAACCTTTTCTAAGGACATCTCCAATTTGGTCAATGTAAGTCCTTCTAGGTCTTCCTCTGCCAGCCCTACCATCAACTTTCGCTTTATACCTAGGTAGGTATACCTACCGCTTTCGCAATTCTATTATCCTTCATCCGCTATACGTGTCCAAACCAACCTAACATTCCTTTCTCAATCTTAGTTAATTAAATTATAATTGGGTGTATCTACCTACTTATCAGTATGATATAAACTATGGTTCTCCTACGTAATCGGTGACCTCTATTCGATCCTTATTACACAGTTTAAGTAGTTTACACTACATCACAACTTGTGTTAGTTGATTAGTAAGTAAATATGTGCGTATATTGGTACTATTTCTTGTTATTATGTGTTATACAACTTATATGTTAAGTACGTCACATCTGTAAAATATAAAAAGAATAATTTAAACGAAGTCTCAATGGACATAAAATGGTCGAGTTGAGGTCAAGGCCTCGGTAACGTACTAGCGACAGACACTACCGTCGTTATTTCAAATAACTTAGGCTCTGTGACACCAATACAATAAGTCACGATAGTTACGCGAATCAAGTGATACCTCATTAAGATTTTCAGTGGGAAAACTCCTATTATAACATCATATAGGTATAGGCTAAAAATACCTATACTTCATGGAACAGTAATTTGCACTTGGTAACTTAAACGCCTTTACCTTGTTTGATATGTATTTTCGATTCGGAGGTCGTGTTGGCGGACTTGTATGAATCATGTTTTGAATAATATGTGTCAAAACAAGATGCTAACTCAAATGATCCTTTAAAACATGTGGCATCCGTCCTATTTTCCACAAATACGTACCTACCTACCTGCTTATTACTAACCAGAATTGTCTAAGTTTTAGGTATCTGTCATTTTCTTCACCGCCGAAAAGGAAAGGAACGGGTAATCGACAGAACTCTCTCAAAACCATGCAGAATTAATTTGAGACACGTGAAACGGATTACAGCTAGACATCTTCGCACGACACATTTCCCTCGTATCTACCCACAT
The DNA here is from genome assembly GCF_024362695.1 of Pectinophora gossypiella. Lineage (NCBI taxonomy): Eukaryota > Metazoa > Arthropoda > Insecta > Lepidoptera > Gelechiidae > Pectinophora > Pectinophora gossypiella. Next base: position 2,079,044 of record NC_065420.1, on the reverse strand, counting down.
CTCTGGTGGAACAGCAGCGTAAACTATTTGGATATTTGTTGATTGTTATGTTAACCATCACGTTTGTATGTTCCAGCAATGAGTTCGAGCGTATGCTACAAGTGTAACCGGACGGGGCACTTCGCCCGCGAGTGCACGCAGGGCGGCGGAGGAGGCGGCGCTGTCCGCGACTCTGGCTTCGGCCGCCAGCGGGAGAAGTGCTTCAAGTGCAACCGCACCGGTCACTTTGCGCGCGATTGCAAGGAGGAGGCTGACCGTTGCTACAGGTGAACCAAATATTCTGATGATTCTGCCATTTCAGTTTTCTTTTTAGGAATAACCTCGAGAGCGTTCGGCTCACGATCTGGAGGTCCGGTTTCGATTTCCTTTGTCTGTCTTTTGGTTAGGACATTGCATGCAGAATTATCTGATTGTCAGAAAAGCAATTCTATGCTTCGAAAGGTACTGTAACAGCAATGTTACCCACGAACAATGTCAGGTGATTCTATTTATTACATTTTGTTTGATTGTTATTTGCAACCTGTTGAAACAGGACAAGCAATAAATATGGTTGACAATGGTGCCTAATTGGGCGGACACAAACTTAGTTTAACAGTTCTTAAATTCGTGCTGTCCTTAACTTACAATACGTTTAAGAAAGAGATTGAGCTACTTTTAGCCCTGTCAAATTGTTAAAATTTAGTAGGTGGTTGCCCGAATCGGCATCACTGTTGACGGCTTGAACGCTGTACATGTATGTAAGGTAAGTTATCAACCTGAAGGTATCTACTGAAAACGATTCAGGCGACAGAGCATGTTACATTGTAAAATAGTTCACATTACCTCATTCATGGTAACAACTGTGAAGTACCTACGACTTATTTAAGAATTCAATTTGTTATACGATGAGTCATATCTCAAACTGAGTGCTATTGACTGTACAATACATACCTACTTGGGAAATCCGTTAGTGTTGCCCAATATCTACGTAGTTTCACCTAAACCGGCCAACCGCCATCTGTACATAACGGCATTCACACAAATAATTGAAAGCATATATCCTAAACAGGTTTTGGCAAAAAGGTCTGTTGGTATACATACACCTGCTGAATAAGATGTACTAGATGACCATTTTAACTTAAATATTCCATTACATGTACGGCGCAGGGTCCTTCATAAAATACCTACCTCACATCCGATGTTTGAGGTTTATTTACTCCTACTATCTGTGGATGAGTAGTTGTATCTACTAAGCGATTTCCGTGGAGCCTTGTAGGTAAATTAAAATTGTTTACTAGGGCTTCATACTAGTTCATACTTTTCTCTATACCTAGGTACTGGGTCCTTGACCGTGCAAGCCATATGAGGGATCGATCGGCACGTGTCGTTCGTCACAATCGACCGAACTTGATCGTGACCTCGACATGTCTATCGTGTCGCCGACCTCACGCCCCACTTGACTAAAAGCCTATCAATTCAATTGTACGCCAGGCTGACTTTCACAAAGTGTTGTCTCCACAATATATAAATAAACATGATCTAATTCCTTTACCATCTGGCGTTAAGGGCCGCTTACTATCGATTGAAGTAACAGAAATAATTGATAATTACGTTAACATGTAACACTTTTTCAGTTTTGGGGTGACGCTAATGGAACCCATTAATTCTATTTTAAACCCATTACAATATAATCATATAAAATAACAACCTGTATCCCCAAAGGGGTTGGTAGAGTTGTATAGTAAACCCACTGCTCGTCAGCTATATGTATATTAAGTCCTATTTCAAAGCGGGCGAGCCTGCAATATGATTTCAGCAGCATTCCGAAAAATTACCAATGTCACATGTTACTTTTGTTATTTTATATATTTTTTTCAACCTTGTTTGTGTATGTCAACAGATGTAACGGCACGGGACACATAGCGCGCGAGTGCGCGCAGAGTCCCGACGAGCCGTCGTGCTACAATTGCAACAAGACTGGGCATATCGCGCGGAACTGCCCTGAGGGCGGGCGCGACTCCGCCAACCAGACCTGCTACAACTGCAACAAGGCCGGCCACATCTCACGCAACTGCCCCGACGGCACCAAGACCTGCTACGTGTGCGGGAAGCCGGGCCACATCTCGCGCGACTGCGACGAGTCCGAGCGGAACTAACACATGCCCACCCGCACACTCAACTGTCAAATAAAACTATGTATATTATGATGCCACGCACGGACGATAAGCAAAGGACGCGACACGCGACACTAGATCGCAACACGATGAAATTAATGCAACGGAATTACAAATCAGATGCAGCAACGTAAACTTGTGACTGAGGAGTATGATTTTAAAATGTTGACTTGTATATAGGTCTCCCTGCCGGCGCGGGCCGGCGGCGCTCGCAGATAGGTTAAAGTTTGTTCTCACACGTGGACGAGTTATTGTGTTTTAAATCATTTAATAATCGTGATTGAACTATTGAGGAGGTAGCGTTACAGTTTTAGCATTACAGAGTATATATTTAATATATTTTGTACAGATTTTTTTGTCAAAAGATAAATTGGATGCTGGCGTACTTACAATGAGTTTTGAATGTGAGGAGTGGAGACCCCGGAGGAACCCAACCCTTAACGGACTCTCTTGTTCTTGTTATACAGTATGATCGTTCTGCGGTCCGATGAGTCTTGAAACTTGTGTCCATTCATTCTTGTGATAATTATTTTGATCAATTCCTTTGTTTATGAGATCCTGCTAATTTGTGGAGAATTCAGTGGTTAATTAGAATATCATCAATCCGAATATTTTTTATTTTGTTATCCCTGTCAATGTGCCTATGTAGATTACACGTAAATGTATACTTACTCAGCTTGCAGTGGGAGATGATAATAAATAATCTTGCCTTATTTTTCAAGTTTTCATCTTGCCCTGTACACACATGCTAGTACATAGCAGATAAACAGATTTACACTACAATATAGTCTCCCACATTAATATTTTTAGTTCCTCCTTTTATTATCTTCATAATAGTAACAAACAGAACAAGAGGGCATACCCTATCCTTATTTGGTTACATTTCTATTGCGCATGAAACGCTTTTTACGCAAGACTGCCATATTTGTAGCATGTAGCTGTCACTAGATTTTTGGTTGTAATTTTATCCCATTGAATGCTTTTTTTATTTAAAACATACTACACATACCCTGAATTTAGAGATCAGCTTTCACTAAACTTATCAGATTGCGTGCAACTTGTCACGTCGCAGTAGAATAATATTGAGTTGATGTGGGAGAGGACTACAACGGCATGATTCGGTGTAACACCTAGAAATAAAATAAAATATTACATGCACATATCTAGAAAACTAGAATCAATATGATATATTATTATATCGATAATATATTGATACACGAAGGTTAGCTAAAACTGCAGTATAGTAGATAAAATATAATTTGAGCAGATCATTACCTGAATAATAAAAAACATAGTTTTTATTAACTTCCTGTTTAAAAATATTCAAATTTAACCGCCACTATAAGGCGCCATTTGCAATGAAAGCAACCGACATATTTTATTTAGGGTCAATGAACCTATCGCTATCTTTTTCTTTATTGTTTAAAAAAGCTTTTGCTATCCTTTTTTATTTCAAAACATTCGTTAATAATGGAACGCACCTGAAAACATTACAGATAATATTTTTTTCGGTAGTTATCGGTTTTTGCCACTAGCCGGGCGTGGTGCGGCTGCGCGAGCTTTTCGTTATGAAGTGAGTAATGGGACCGTACGTATTGTTTATTTCATTGAATTAACTTATTTTCAATGAAAATATAAGTAAAAATCTAATTATTTTAACTAATAAGTGTAGTTTAAGTTCCGTAACAGAGTGTTAGTGCAAATGAAAACGTATATATTGTGTTAAAATTACAAAGGCAGGCGTTTCCATGGGCGTTAACTTCAGGTTAAGTATTTGTTAAAGTTTTATTAAATTAAAATCAGGGTTAATGATGTCTTGAACCCTTTTTTCTACTTCGTATTACAGATGCAGTATTAATTTACATATACAGTTAAATAATTCATTACTTGTATACATTTAACTGCAATGTTTGTCGTTGTTTATGTACGTTAACATCGGTGCGTGACGAGTATCATTCAAAAAGGATTAAACAGTAAAACATTTTTTACAATTTAAAACTTCCAAGCAACCTTATAGTAGAACCCTGACAGAGCTTCACAAGTTATACTAATTAGAAAAGTTGCGCAAAATTTATAAAGTGCATCTATTTTTAACCTGCGTCTATTTACAGGTGGTCAAGATAAGACTGAAGTATGAATCTCAAAATATACATAAGTACGGCGTTACTGCTTCACGTATGCACTGCACAGGAATATGGGACACCCACATACGCAGACATCAACCAACCAAGTCCCACAAATGATTACCTCAATCCAAATGATCCTAGATACGACAATCCTTACGACCCTAACAGAAGATATCCAAACCGAAATCCATACAATGTAAACCAGTATGAGAATCAGTATGATCCTAATAGGAACACATATGATCCAAATAATAGGAATCCTTATGATCCTAATAGAAATCCTTACAACCCGAACAGAAATGATCCAAATTACAACCAAAATGTGTACAATCCTGAGAATACTCCTAAGCCTGCCTGGGATACGGGAAGAACATATGGGACAGCCTATAAGAGTGCTCCCATAGAGCACAACAGTCTCATTATAAATCAAGCGTAAGTATTCTAATTTAATGTAATATAACTTATTAAACTTAATAATGGGCCTCTTGACATAGTTAAATAGGTATGTACTTTTTACAAATAATCAGAACTGAAATTTTATTTGGAGCTTTTATGGCCATCATGTGATGACATTAACAAAAGCGTCAGACATCATAGTCATTGTTAATTAATACATAATTAAACTTAATTCAAAATGGAATAGGTAGATTTTTGACATTTTAGACTGGCATCTATTTCTGGATTAGTGCTACTCTAATATAGTGCTAATTTAATTATTTTAAGACAAGGATCAAGATTATGAACTTTGCTTATTACTTAGTTACATATTCAACTGAAATTCAAGGTAGAAACTTAATTAGTGATGTTCAAAATTGGAAACATGGCCTACCTAAAACTTATCAGGCAAATCATCTATTGTCATAGTAGAAAGAAACACAAAAAAGAATAACTAATTTATCAGACAGAATAACAGCAGGTTGAGTATGATATGATCTACTCTGAATTGGCGTGCATGCTGAAACAATTGATGAATGTGAAGGAAGTAAGAGTAGGTGTGTCAGGATTTGATCAAAAAGAGTTTCATAGTCTGGTAGGAATAAGGGTGCCTTTCCACCAGAGATGTGCTATGTGCACATAGCATAGCACCGGTGGAAACGGATTCAACTAAAATATGTTTTTTATATGATAGATGTGTGTTATGGATGTGTGCTGTGGATGCGTACTTTAGCTATGTTCCGAGTAGAATACCTACAGTATTCTGCATAGCTCGTAGCACAGCTACTTTGCGGAGGCGCATCTCCTCAGCGCATCTTCACAGCATAGCTGCATAGCACATCTCTGGTGGAAAGGCACCCTTCTGCGCGAGTTTATGTATCAATTTGAGTGTATATTTTCTTCATCAGTAAAGCACCATGTTTAGTTTATGTATGTATGTTAACAGCATGTGATGAAACAGTCCTTTATTAAAATGGCAAACCTGTTTAATTTGATAACAATCAATGAATGATTCATCCATTATACTAGTCTACCACATTGTATAAGTACTGTGTGTTTAGCATAAACAAAAAATATCCCATGGGACTCTATTGTCTATGACATATCTGTGTAGACCTAATTATTAGATTGGAGGCTACCTGCTCTACTAAACCATTATTTACAAACACTTTATTTTCTCTGACATACATCCCCAAGAAATAATTTTCAGAGGTATGTGACCTAACCTGTATTGGGGTGGTTTTCCCTTCGAGGGTTGGAAGGTCAGACAGACAGTCGCTTCTGTAAAAAATTGGTCTTGTCAAATCTTCAGGGTAGGTTCTGCTTACCTACCCTGTGAAAAAACGGGACAATGCTAGAGAGATTATGATTCTTAAAACACATAATTCGACACTGTTGCAATTGCACTGTTAAATATCGGGAGTCTCATATCCCTACTTTTCTTCCTACGCGGTAAGAACCCGTTATTACGTGTTTTAATTATGATAATAACCGCGTAAACTTAAAACGATTATGATTCTGTCGACATCCATACAGCACCTACTTCATCGTGGCTTCCCGCATGGTACGCCCGGGGCAGATCTACAAGATATCGGCCAACATTCTGCGCGCGCGCCTGCAGATGACGATCCGCGCCTCTATCTCTTGTAATGGCGTCGAGATTGCTGACGTCATCGACCGCGTTAAAGAGGGGGTGCCGGAAATACTTAATATGAGGGTAAGTTCATGTCAATAGCATAACATAAAATATTATTTGGAATTTTGCGTACCTAGACGCGGCACGAAAATAAAAAATATGCTGGTCGAACCGTTATAGACGGCGATACACCTATCACGTTGGTCTAACAGAAAGTTCTATGGATGTGCTTCTGAATACCCCAATTTGGATACAGTTGTGAGCTTGTTATGTGTTATGTTGTTATGCTGGTCGAAATAATCATAGGATAATTAATACACATAATAACGGGTTCTTACCGCGTTTAAAACAGGGATATGGGACTCCCACTCTCTCTCTCTCTTCGGGAGTCTCTCCCTATTTTAAACGCGGTATGAGCCTGTTATTATGTGTTTTAATTATGATAATAACCGCGTAAACTTAAAACAATGTATAATCCTAGGATAGTGGTGGATGTCCTCAAGTAATGCACTCGGCATCGTGAGCTGCGACGCTGGTATTGCTAGCCGAGTGAGGCTGAGCTAAGGTTGTCTGATTCCCTCCCCCCAGGTCCCAGCCACGTCGGTCCCCGGCGACTATAAGCTGCGCGTCGAGGGTCTGTACCTGGACGACCCGTTCGGCGGACGAGCGTTCGTCAACGAGACGCAGCTAACCTTCTCCCGCCGGTTCATGACCATCTTCATTCAGTTGGATAAACCTGTCTACATGCAGAGCCAGACTGGTGAGTCAGACAAACTATTGACACATTATTATCACCTGTATTTTAAGATGTTCACTGGATGCTTCCTGACTCCGTCAACCTCAAGGTCTTCTTCGAACTCAATTCAAAATCGGTATTCTCACACAGCGTTGTGCTTATTTCAATAAGACATGGCCTCATTAATTTCATATTATTTTGTTGGCAGTAGCATCTGTTGAGTGATAGAGTGAGAAACAGTATGATAAGACAGAGATGTGGTGTAAAAGACGATATAGTGACTAAGATTGAGAAGGGAATGTTAGGTTGGTTTGGACACGTAGAGCGGATGAAGGATAATAGAATTGCGAAAGCGGTATATAAAGCGAAAGTTGATGGCTGGCTGGCAGAGGAAGACCTAGAAGGACTTACATTGACCAAATTGGAGATGTCCTTAGAAAATGTTTAGTAAGATCTACCCTGAACCGGCGTGCGTGTATGAAGCGATTGATGAATGTGGAGGAAGCAAGAGAAGTGTGTCAGGATCGAAGCAAATGGAATTCTATCGTCTCTGCTTACCCCGGTGGTAAATAGGCGTGAGTTTATGTATGTATGTTGTTGGCAGTATGATATGCTCGACTCTCAGTGAGTAACGTCCTCAAGTCGCGGACGCAAACGTCAATACATACCAAAATGCTCAGCTAAGGCTGAGTCGTGTGTACATCTTAGAATACGAGCGTATATGTATACAATACAATAACACTTTATTGCACATATAAACACAACACTAACAACACAATATAACTCATTATATCTCATAAAAGTAGGCTGTATACTATAACTCTGGGCTCGATTCTTACTCTTATTATGGAGCAGGTAAGAACCCTAATAAGGTCTACTCAGGGGTCACTGCAGAGTCAACAAGTACCTACATAGAATGGAGCTAATGCAGTCCCCTTTATCCAGATTTTGCCTTAAGGAAGATGAGACTACTGTAGACCTGTTGTGCAGCTGTCAGGCTCTTGTACACAGTGGGAGTCAGACACTGATGGGCATAATTATATTATTGGACGCCATGGCTTTAGAAGTCCTAACGGCCATAGAGCTTCCTCCTAAAAAGACCTTGAATCTTATCAAGGAGATTGGTGTCGGGTGGACTTTTTAATTTGGATTTGGTCACAAACATAACAAGGCTGTGTGGCCATTCGGATTCAGCTCGATTTCTTTCTCTTTCATATATCTCTGTCCTGCTCCCTCAGTATATCAACCAATGTTCTTTTAATTCTCAGTGCGTTTCCGCGTAATCCCAATCAGTACGGAGCTGAAAGCGTTCGGGCGAGCCATCGACGTGTTCATCCTCGACCCCAACCGACGCATCATGAAGAGGTGGCTGTCGAGACAGGTGAGGACTGGATCTTCTTCTATCGTGTGGGTTGTGAGGTGGAGTACCAACCTCATCAACCCTGGTGACAGGGTCACTAATGAGTCCCCAAAGGCCCCTGACATGGCCCATGTAACGACTACTTACTTACATCAGTAAGTAGTAGCCGGGACCAACGGCTTAACGTGCCTTCCGAAGCACGGATCATCTTACTTTAATAGATAAAATTTGTAGTAGGTATCTTGTAGCTATAAGTTGTTGGGCGCCATATTACAGAACTTGAATCTTTAAGTGCTGTTACAAATGGTGTGGTGGCAGTAAGTATCGGAGTACATAGTGCCCTATTGTGTAACTGGAGTTTTCATTTACAAACATTGTCAGATGAGCATATTTGCTGATCTATTATTGTACCTGTGGCGAATTACGCTCACGGTTTATTTAGATTGGATTTTTATCTATCGTAATAATTTTAATTATTATTAAATTAATTTTTAATATTCATGACGTAATAATATTATTTTGTTAATTTTCGAACGTTCCTTTTAAATTATCATGTTTCTGAACGTTCACTGTTTGACATTAGATAGAGCAGCTTTTGAACGCGCACGCAACATGTTAAAACTTGTCCGCATGACCATAACTTTTGTTTTTATCTTACAATTTAAAGAAAATATAATTACTTTACACCAAGCCGTTTGCTGTTTAAATCTGAGCCAGAATCATCACTCAGTACCTCCGAGAATACTATCCAGAACATCAGGACTACGATTCCCAATACACGAAATACCTTTGTTGTATGACATTCAGTATTCGGGGAGCCGTGGTTGCTCAGTTGGTAGAACACTTGCCTCTCACTTTGAGGTCCAAGGCTCGAATCCCAGCACAGGCCTAAACCAATGTATGTCGAATTTGTTTTCTATTTCATAAATGATTATCACGTGCTCAGCGGTGAAGGAAAACATCGTGAGGAAACCGACATTCCTGAGAAATACATTTTCGGAGATATATGACCTAACCTATGTTGGGCTGGTTTTCCCTTCGCGGGTTGGAAGGTCGGACAGGCAGTCGCTTTTGTAAAAACCGGACCTGTCAAATCTTCAGGTTAGGTAAGCGGACCCTGTTAAAAATGGGATAACGCTAGGGAGATGATGTTGTATGACATTAATTATTTTTTTCAATGACTCCGGAAAAGTAAGATGATTTCGTGCTTCGGAAGATTCTGGTTACCAGACGTAAAAGTCTGTATGACGTAATGTCTGTAACTGAAACAGCCTATCTACGGCCCACTGCGGGCACGGTTCCCCGTCCCCCGTCCCCCCTCGAACAACCAGAAATACATAAATAAAACCCCCACCAACCCGCGATGAAGCAGCGTGGTGCAGCCCGCCATCCAGTTGACCTGTTTATATTAAGGCTCCGTGGTCCAGTGATTGAGTGTTGTGCTCACGATCCGGAGGTCCCGGGTTCGAATCCCGGTGGGGACAAATCACAAAAATCACCTTGTGATCCCTAGTTTGGTTAGAACATCACAGGCTGATCACGTGATTGTCCGAAAGTAAGATGATTCGTGCTTCGGAAGGCACGTTAAGTCGTTGGTTATTACTTACTGATGTAAGAACGTAGTCGTTACACGAGTCATGTCAGGCGCCTATGCCGGCTCAAGATAACCCTGACACCAGGGTTGATGGGGTTGGTAATCCACCTCACAACCGACTTGAGGCTGTTTATATAAAGTCTAAGTATCACACTTTGTTTGGCAGAGTAACTTCGGCACAGTGAGTCTGCAGTACCAGATGTCGGACCAGCCTCTGTTCGGGGAGTGGACCATCCGCGTGGAGGCGCTCGGGCAGGTCGAGGAGACACAGTTCCTGGTTGAAGAGTACTACCAGACTAGATTTGAGGTGAGATTAGATTTGAGGTGTATAAAATGTTTTATACATTCAGCCTCTTCTGTCCCCGAACAACAACAACAACACTCAAGCTTAGAAAGAGAGGAAGAGGAAAACCAAACAGAGCTACATGGAACAGATTAAATAGAAGGCGAACGTCGAAGTGAAAGAATTGGCTTTTGATAGACAAGAGTGGAGAATGCTACACCAACAAGAGCGTGGCTCTTAAATTAGTGATGTGATATTTACTACGATACCGTACAATCAAAGAGCAAAAGTGCAGTCACGTAGCCCAGCGAATTATTTGTAAACAGTGGTGAAATTATGAACCATTAGTTGTCATAATTATATTTTTGTAGGTGTTTTTGGTCTATTACAGAAACGACATGTAACCAAGGGGGGGGGGGGGGGGGGGTTTAAAATGGCCTCATCGAAGCAATTCATCTAAGAAAGCAATATTGCTATTTGACATTTTCTTGCATTGCGCACTTACTTTTATATGCGCAAATGTCAAATTGCAACATTGCTTTCTTAGATGAATTCCTTCGATGTGGCCATTTTAACCCCCCAGTTAATTTATTACTTTGCAAGAAACTGATTGGACTGCTTATCTGCGCAGGTGAACGTGACAATGCCAGCGTTCTTCTTCAACACGGAGCCGTTCATCCACGGGCGCATCATGGCCAACTACACGTCGGGCGCGCCCGTGCGCGGCAACCTGACGCTCAAGGCCACGGTGCGGCCCATCCCGCAGTACCGCCCGCGGTACTACGCGCAGGGGCAGTTCAACAACCGCGGGCAGCTCGCGCCCGGCCTGGGGAACACGCCGCAGTATACTAGAGGTATTTTATTTATTTTATTTTTCTTTATTTGGGATAACAACAGCATAATTTATTTTAGGTACAATCAGTAGATTACAGTTATTTGCCAAAAAAGTTATCCACTTAAAAAACAAACATGAATGAGAGCAGCAGCGTTACAGTTACAACATGTTTTGATGCTTATACAAGAGAACGTCTTATTTAATGTTATTAGAATTATACAATGGTACTGATTTATTCATTTATTTGTGTGCCAGGATCGAAGCAAATGGAATGCTATAGTCTCTGCTTGCCCCGGTGGGAAATAGGCATGAGTTTATGTATCATCACCAACCCATTACTGATGTAACTATACATAAACATAAACATTTGTTTGCATTGCGCACTTCCTTTTATATGCGCAAATGTTAAATTGCAACATTGCTTTCTTAGATGAATTACTTCGATGCGGCCATTTTAACCCCCCTGGTGGTAGTTAAGGCCTGTGTTGGATTCGAACCTGCGTCCGCAAAGTGAGAGGCAAGCGTTCTACCAACTAGGCTACCACGGCTTTTAGAACATCTTAAATACATAAACAGCCTATATACGTCCCACTGCTGGGCACAGGCCTCCCCGCAATCAACCGGAGGGGGTATGGAGCATACTCCACCACGCTGCTCCAGTGCGGGTTGGTGGAGGTATGTTTTTACGGCTAATAGCCGGGGCCAACGGCTTAAAGTGCCCTCCGAAGCACGGAATCATCTTACTTTTTCGGACAATCAGGTGATTCAAGCCTGAAAAGTCCTTACCATACAAAGGACAGTCTCACAAAGTGATTTCGACAATGTCCCCATCGATAATCGAACCCGGATCTCCAGATCGTGAGCCTAACGCTGTAACCACTAGACCATGGAGGCTGTTGTTGATGTAACTATACAATAAGGAATAATAAAGGGTGTCAGTGACATCGTAACGAATATTGAGGGGATGATTCGGACCATGATTCTGAGTTAATATCAAGTATTAGCAGAATTTTTCGTCGCAAAATTCAAGTTTTTTTTTTCCAATTGTTTACTTTTGCGATGGAAAATTCCACTTGATATTAACTCGGAATAATGAGCTGAATCCTCCCCGTCAGTATTCGTTACGATGTCACTAACACCCTGTAGAAGTTATAGTTCAAGAACTGCTAGTTATGCATACTGATGCTGATTCTTGCACACCAGCTTAATCTTATTTTAGTATGGCAGTTCTAAAACTAGCCTTATTTCTGTCGTGCAATCATAGTAAGTATATAGTAGTATGTAGTAGTGTAGTAGTATAGTATAGTTTTATTTTACCACCTTTTTGTATTTTATGTGTTCTCGCAAATAAATTGATTTGATTTGATTTTTGATTTGATTTGAGTGAGGGACGGCACTATTTTTTTGGGGTTCTGTACTACAAGCTAACGCTTCTCACAGACCCCAGTCTCTCTCACCAACCACTGTATCATAATCTTGTTTTATTGTTAATTCCCAATTATCGTGTTGATGTGAGAGTAATAAACATATTTTTATTTATTTATTTTTACAAGAAAAGTTTAATTGAATCTTCTTCCGTCCAGTCCGGCCGAACTATAACCCGTACCTGTACAACGAGTCGGGCTACTCGGCGTACGAGCCGGGCCGCGCGGCCGAGTACGACGAGTTCGGGCGCGTGCTGCACACGGACGCGCGGCTGCTGCCCGGACAGCCCAACCAGCTGGACCAGCCCGACTGGTGGTACGACCCGCAGAAGGTCGTCACCAGGATGTTCAACTTTGTAAGTATTACTGCAATGCCGTGCTCCCCATCAACGGCAACTCTCCGCTCCCCACCAGCGGCTGAGCTAGGTTAACAGCACAAATGCCTGCCTAGAAATGCAACATAATCGTAAATATTAAAAATAATGACCCTAGGGTGAGTAAACGCACGTCCGGGAGACGGTCAGCGTCGGCGCTGTGCGGACGTTGGCACGACGACGATGCTCGATAAATGTTATGTTATTTATGTACGAACTTATTAATAAATATGAAATAAAAAACACGATGTCCGTGCCTCACTCGGCTGGGCCCGCAGAATACCAGCGTCGTGGCTCACGCCGCGGTTTATGCTGAGCGTGGTCCATTTATTGAGAAAATCCACCATCGCAACATGACTGTTACGACCAATATTTTTTATTTTATTATTATTTTTCTGTCCTTTTCACGTTATTTTTTTTTCTTTTTTCTAAAAACGCTAGAGAGTGGGGGGGGGGGGGGGGGGAGGCAAGTGTTTGTGTACTGTTGAATATGTTATGCGTCTTTGTCTTGTGTTTAAATATGTATCGTGGTATTTCTTAATACATTTTGTTTATGTTTCTTACTACATTTTGTTTATATAACAATACTCTTCGCAGGACGAGAAGTATCCGTTTTGGATGTACAAGCCGGACGCGACCCAGTACGCGATACAGAACAATAACCAGAACTACAACACGTATGCCACATCCACCACGTACAACTACTACAACAATCCGTACTACGACCAGCTGCCGTATTTGAGATATGTGAGTATCTACGTTCACTTTTTTTTCTTATTACCAGCTCGAACCCCGGTACTGCCGGGTCTGTATGACACGAATCATATTGAGCGTTTCGAACAATAAACGATACGAATGCTATCTACGTAGATGGACGTCAAACTACTATTGGTCGAAGGCCTCGATATAATTCACGCCGCGAGGTTTTCGTGCAGAGCCTACTGGATATGACTCCCAACCACTCCTGTAACTGTTGTGTTGTGATGTGTCTGATGAAGTATATTATGATTAGTATGATTTTTGTTTTTATAGCACTCACATGTGCTTAGGGAAACACAAAAAAAAACTGACTCGGACGAGACTTGACCCCGCAGCTCTTGGCGTGACGATACATAGATCGATTTCACATGAACTGGAGGACGACCCGGTGGTGTAATGGTTAACACGCTCGTCCCGGCTTGACAAGAGCTGCGGGTTCAAGTCCCGTCCCAGTCGGACATTTCTCCGATTTAATTTCCTCTTTTTTAAAATAATTTATATTTACAAAATGTTTATTGATAAAAAAAACAACATTTTGGAAGGGCTTTTTAAATTTCTGCCTAAAATTAACGTGTTCCATACATTTTATGCCTGTCGATTACCCGTCCCTTTCTTTTTCAGCGGAAAAGAAAATGATAGGTATTACTTAAAATAAAATTAGATGGTGTGTACAGTCATGAGCAATATCATGTACCCACTTTAGAACCTTGTCGCACTATCATTTTTAACATTTGATGAGACTTGCAGTTTAATTTGTTAAAAAAGTTAATGTGACATGGTATCAAAGTTATCAGCACGATTACCACCATACGACTTTAACAAAGTTTGTATTTTGTAACTAAAATGTTTTCTACTCACAGTTCAACGGGACATATGACTTCAAATACCCGATGTCGGAGCTCGCGCAGCTCGTGCCTACCCTGGACGGCGTGGAGGTGATCATCACGGCGTCAGTAGGCGACCCCTTCTTAGACGAGGTCATCGAAGGTTACAGCATAGCTAGAATATTTAACTCATCATTGATGGTGAAGTTCTTAGGAGGTTCCCCGCAAGTCTTCAAACCTTCTATGCCTTTTGACGTCTATGTAAGTATTTTTGTCTTTTCCCTACATATATTAGGGGAGTGTGAACCATTGCGTCATCTTTGGAGGTTCATCGTCAGAGGCGCTCAAATGTTCACCTCTAAACAAATACTGTACTATATTTTGGTGTTAGTAACATCGCCACGAATACTGAACGGGATGATTGAACCGCACCAAAATGATATAAATGTTGCCCCTGGTCGCCTGGAAGAAATTGCTGCTTAGCAATAAGGCCGCCAGACTGTACTGTATCTTTCGTCCATGTATGTGTAAAACTTGTTTTGTATGTTGTGTGCAATTAAGTATATTTGTATTGTATTATTCTGAGTTAATATCAAGTGGAATTTTCCGTTGCAAAAGTATGGAACTGAAAATAATTAAAAAAAAAAAACAGTAATATGTTCATGAATTTTCCGACAGAAAATTCCACTTGATATCAACTCAGAGGCATGATCTGAATCATCCCCTGAATTTTTCGTTATGGTGTCTC
This sequence comes from Pectinophora gossypiella, assembly GCF_024362695.1. Lineage (NCBI taxonomy): Eukaryota > Metazoa > Arthropoda > Insecta > Lepidoptera > Gelechiidae > Pectinophora > Pectinophora gossypiella. Next base: position 2,063,757 of record NC_065420.1, on the reverse strand, counting down.
CACACCCATACGTACCCATATGACTACCTATAAGTATTTGTACATAGTGTTAGTGACATCGTAACGAATACTGAGGGGGATGATTCAACTCATGATTCTGAGTTAATATCAAGTGGAATTTTCCACCGCAAAAGTATAAAATTGAAAATAATTAAAAATTCCACATGATATTAACTCCGAATCATCCCCTTTAGTATTCGATATGACGTCACTAACGCCCTGTATGGCCTGTTTAAGTTATGTACGGTCACGAGCATTAATATACCACACTTTGTACTTTGCACTTTGAGCACTTTGGTACCACGTCACATTAACTTTTTTGACAAATTGAACTGTAAGTCTCACTAAATGTCAAATATGTTAGTGTGACAGAGCCCTAAAGTGGGTACATTATATTGCTCATGACTGTATAATACAACCTTAAGAAGATATGGTTCAGGACAGTCCCTCCCCCGCAGATGGTGGTGTCGTACCACGACGGGTCCCCGCTGCCGTCGTGGCAGGCGGCCGGCGTGTCGCTGCAGCTCAACGTGGCCGTGGAGAGCCGCGGCGGGGCCGTCGACACGCAGCACCCCACGCTCGTGCCCGGACACGACGCCGTCTGGCACCTCAAGATGGACCTTTACAAGCTGCTCAGTGAGTCATTCAAATTCAATAATATTTTTATTCAGTAGGTAACATAGTTACACTTTGAATCGTCAATTTTTACATAATGAACGTCTCATCCGCCTAAAACTACTGCAGCTTCTCACAACCTGTATAGCCGGGGAAAAGAAGCTACAAGTGAAACCTCGGCACAGGGCCCTAGACGTTTTTTTTTTTAAAAATAAACATAAAATATTTTTATACAATTGAGTAATTGCCTAATATCAGTTCTCAGACATTGTTTAGCCCATGGTATAAGAAGACCCTCTCCTTATTTAAGAGTTGCACTCTTGTCGGTGGAGTAATCGCCATTCCTCTCTTCTTCCCGCCAAATCCTTCACCTACTGATACGACACACTAGCCCACCACCAGGACCAGGCCAGACCAGGGGGGTCAAAATGGCCACATCGAAGCAATTCATCTAATAATTGCAATTTGACATTTGCGCATGTAAAAGTAAGTGCGCAATGCAAACAAATGTCAAAAAAAGCCTATATCTAGAGTGTGTGTGTGAGGACACCCCCTCTCCCAGACCCCCTCACAAATACAACCTCGAACCCCCCCCCCCCCACCCCTTACAAACACCCCCCCCCCTCTCCCACACACACGACCTACGTCAGTTACATGTCCACAACGTGTTCCAGGGCTACAAAACGAGCCGAACTACCGCGACGTGCTGAACGGCGTGACAGGCGTCCGCCTGAGCGCGCAGCTGGCCGACGCCGTGGGCGGCCGCGCCGCCGCAGACATGCACCTCGTGGCGCACTACTCGCCCGGCGACAGGCACATACGGATCTCCACCAGCACCACCGACGCCAGGGCACGTACTATACACTGCAATACGAATACTCTTGACCACACCTGATTTGACACACTGGCGAGCAGGAGAATGAAACGCCATCAAACCGACAACAATCTACCAGTTGGAGACTTCTCCTGCTGAGTGTGCGGTAGAGTTTGCCGCTCTAGGATTGGCTTGCACAGCCATGAAAGAAAGTGCATTTCTTCGAGGCAATGACGTCATAAATCGTCTCTTCTTCTTCTTTGCGAGTCGATGGCGATCGATACTACATTTTTGCTGACCAATAATCGTCTGAAACAGACGTATAAGGCCAATGATCAGTAAAGTCCTTCTATCCATGCGAAATTCTTTTCGATCTTTGTATCGTCATTAAGCCGACACCGGTGCCAAGCTTTTGCCGTTAAGCGTTACTCATTCAAAATGTTGTCTTCTTCTATCGTGTGGGTTGTGAGATGGATGACCAACCTCGTCAACCCTGGTGTCATGGTTATTATTGAGCGGCCAAACGTCCAAGTGACTCAAGTAACGACTACGTACTTACGTCAGTAAGCAGTAACCGGGAAAGGCTTAATGGACCTTCCGAAGCACGGATCATCTTACTTCTGGACAATCAGGTGATCAGCCTGCAATGTCCTAACCGTGATTTCAAGAATATTTAATGTTGCAGAACGTTGTCAAGACTACATACATTTGATATATAATAAAAAGAAATAACATAATTTTGTGGGTATTTAGGTGGGCGAATACATCATCTTCCACGTGCAAGCGAACTTCCATATGGAGTACTTCAACTACGTGGTCATGTCTAAGGGCATCATACTCACCAGCGCGCAGGAGATCATGAAGGTATTCCTTGCTGTTTTTTGTACTTGTACATCATCCCTGACACTGCATACAAAAATGACATTCTCCTTTTGGCTTAAAGGTCGTGCGACCAGGCCATAAAATGAAAAAAAAAATATCCCTAGCGTTATTGAGGTTGTCCCATTTCAAGGGGATAAAAACCAAATCATTATAGTATTTTATGCAACAGTTGTATAAGAAGGGTCAAAAAATGCGAGTGGCGTGAGTTGCGATGTGAGCCTTGGCGAACATTTGCAATAAGAGACGCCACGAGCATTTTTTGACCTAGTTATACAACGTTGCATACAATACTTTTTCTACGACGACGTAATTTTAAATGAAACAAAAATTATACAAAGAAAAATTTTATTTATAAAAATGAAGATGTAAATTTTGAATGGTATTGTGTGATATGGTAATCAATAGTTCTTCATCCATTTTTCCTTTTTATTTTATACTTTTTAGTGTTTTGAAACGAAACACAAAAATTTTCCAATTTATTTTCCAACGCGCGGGAAAATGGCGGCAAATGTATACTTTTTTTTATAGTATATCTATGGCACCAAACAAAGTAAAGGTGCCAGTTTCCAGGTCAAAAAAAAAAAACAACAACAATGCTTTTTTGGCGACATTATAGTACAGTTACACTTTGTAAACAATGCTTTTATAGGCCATAGAGCGTACACTTTTTCAAAGAGTTTAATTATGTATGTACTTATATTAGACTTTTTGGTTATTTAAATGCCAGATTAAAGTAGAGGAGTAGAAAAAATTGTTAAAATCATAATACTGTCTAAAAACAAAACTACAAAAATATGATAATTATTTGGAATTGTTACACAGCGTGTCAGTGACATCGTAACAAAAACTTTGAAGGATGATTCAGGCCATGATCTTGAGTTGATATCAAGTGGAATTTTCCATTGCAAAAGTATGGAACTAAAAATAATTAAAAATGCTAAAATGTTCATGAATTTTGCCGACAGGAATTTCCACTTGATATCAACTCAGAATCATGGGCTGAATCATCCCCTTCAGTATTCGTTACGATGTCACTAACACCCTGTATTTACGATACGGGTAAACTTTTAACTTTAAAATAACTGTTTAGTTTTTTTATATTACAAATTGTATAATTCCATAGAGATTACATGAATTATCTGTGGAAACTGTTTGGTTGTTAAGCTTATATGTACTTATTTAAATCTGTTATAAAACACAATTGTTTCTTTCCCAAAAAAACTAAAATAAAATTAAAATAAAGTAATGCTAGGGGGATGATGATATTATGAATTAGTGTTGCCGAACTATTGATAGTTTTCATCTCAAAAAAGCCATATTATTGATACTATCGATACCATTGCAAAATTGCATACTAGTGATAGTCTAAATAATCGATAGTATCGATAGTATTGCTCTCAATTGTCACATTCACATTCTGAGCTATCGATATTATCGACAGTATCGATATTATCGCTTGACCTATCGATAGTATTGCTATCGCCATGCTATCGATAGACTATCGATTATTAATCGATAGCGGCCTATCGATCGGCAAAACTACTATGTATGTGTCCGCAGGAGGGCGTGCGCACGTTCGCGGTGACGCTGTCAGCGGAGATGGCGCCGGTGTCGTCGTGCGTGGTGTGGAGCGCCGACCGCAGCGGGCACGTGCTGGCCGACTCGCTCACCTTCCCCGTCAACGGCATCTCTAGGAACAACGTCAGTCAACTAACTGCTTTATTTTTTTTTCTTTTTTTTGTCTCCACTTGCAATCGGTCCGAGGACCATAAGTCTGTTCCTTTATTCAATCATTCGGATGGGGAGCATATAGATTCACCAACCTCAACACTCCATACTAAACGCTACTTGACAACCTAGTCAAATGAAATACTTTTTACGAAGCGTCAAAACAAAAGATTTCTATGGAGTTTGTACGGAAATACTGTCCTGTGACGTCATTCACAAAAGCGGTCAAACATGACCTTAATTCATAAATCATCATTAAAAGATATGATTATTTATTTTATAAACAAATAGTCTCCGTGGTCCAGTGGTTGAGCGTTGGGGTCACAATCCGGAGGACCCGGGTTCGAATCCCGGTGGGGACATATCACAAAAATCACTTTGTGATCCCTAGTTTGATTAGGACATTACAGGCTGATCGGCTTATTGTCCGAAAGTAAGATAATCCGTGCTTAGGAAGGCACTTTAAGCCGTTGGTCCCGGTTACTACTGGCTGGTGTAATTATGTAGTCGTTACATGAGCCATGTCAGGGGCTTTTGGCGGCTCAGTGATAACCCTGACACTAGGGTGGATGAGGTTAGTATTCCACCTCACAACCCACACGATAAGAAGATTTTATAAACAAACACACGCACGCGCGCTTCCCCACACACACTCCCAAATACATACGTGACTACACAATACACATAAACACACACACACACACACACACACTCTCAAATATATACGTGACTACACAATACACATAAACACACACACACACACACACACACACACACACACACACACACACACACACACACACTCTCAAATACATACGTGACTACACAATACACATAAACACACACATACACACACACACACACACACACACACACACACACACACACACACACACACACACACTCAAATACATACGTGACTACACAATACACATAAACACACACACACACACACTCTCAAATACATACGTGACTACACAATACACATAAACACACACACTCTCAAATACACACGTGACTACACGATACGCAAACCCCCCCCCCCCCCCCACACACACACACACACACACACACATTTTGTAATGACAGCATGCGCTTTGTCCACAGTTCACAGTGTACATTAACAACCGGAAGCACCGCACCGGCGAGCGCGTGGAGGTGGCCATCTACGGCGAGCCCGGCGCGTACGTGGGGCTGTCCGGGATAGACAACGCCTTCTACACCATGCAGGCGGGGAACGAACTCACCTACGCTAAGGTACATGTTAACACTGGTGCTAATTCCTGCAGACGCCATCTAATTTTATTTTAAGTTATACCTGTCATTTTCTTATCCGTTGCAAAAGAAAGGAACGGGTAATCGACAGGCATAAAATTTATGGAATACACGTCAATTTTAAGCAGAAATCTAAAACAACCGTCTAGAAATTTTATATCGGCCAATAACCCGACAAAGTTAAGTAGACAGCACGTCAAACGGGTAACATACCAGCGAGATGCCTATTTTATTCGCCCGGGTTATTCATTCGTTTTAAAATTAACTTGTTGACAATCATCCATCTCTTTCCTTGAAATAAAATTAGGCGGTGTCTGCAGGAATCGGGGCCACTGAATGATTAGGCACGTACCTTTAGACGTGACTTACGATAAGATACGAGATACGGGTGAAGACCTCGACGGTGGCAGAGGCAGAGTTATGGAGTCATGGAGCTTCCTCCCAAAAAGACGCTAGATCTAATCAAACGGATCGGTCTAGAGGCGGATTTTTAAATGTAGGGACTTTTCACACTAAAATAATAAATACCATAGGGTCTAATAAAGAAATTGGGCTAGGTACGAAAGTCATTTTCTTAATATAAAACATTTATTCAACTTTGTTGGACACTTTGAATTGAAATTACTTGAATTTTATATTAATTAAATGAAAATAAAATAGGGGATTTTGCATAGTTCCACAAATTGATTCAAAGTGAACTAAAAATGTATTTACACCATAAACAAAACAGTTACTTACAGTACAGAAATAGAGTAAAACAAGCTATTTTAAATTACTGCAAAAACGGTGAACGGTGGCTGCAAGTTGTCTTTGATTACTTGTGGCTCTGCCCACCCCATTTGGGATTACGGGCGTGAGTTTATGTATGTATGTATGTTTAAATTACTATTATTATTTTCATTAAAAAATAATTTTCCATTTTTACTCTCATTTCTTCCATTCTTCCTGTTTTACGATCTGTCTTTCCCCGCAGGTAATATCCAAGATGGCGCATTTCGACGAGTCCACAAACGGCACGTTCGCGTACACGTGGCGGTCGCACTTCGGCGACGCGGACGACCTCGTCTACTTCCCCTCTTCTACCTACGGCATCGACGCCAACAGGACTTTCGAGTGAGTTGCAAAACTGTAGTAATTGTTTTTTTTTATTCTTTTATCGTCTAGGTTGTGACGTGAATTACCAACCTCATTAACCCATCATCATCATTTTTACACCATAATTTTTTCTGTTTTTTTTTTTTTATTAAAAATAGGTTTGTATTTGACGAATACGCCGTTAATAATAAGCGTAGATTTATTTAGTAGTTGTAAACGGAGACGTTCGCGTGGCCACATCTTCACTTACCGTCAGCAGGCCTGCCACGTTAACGTCTAAATAAATAGTCTTAAGTTTTATCTAGATAATAAGATGCGCCCCACCGGTTGAATGAGGGGAGGCCTGTGCCCAGCAGTGGGACGTATATAGGCAGTTTATGTTATAATTTAGAATAAGATGCGGCCTCATGTGGTACACGCGAACGTCTCATCCGTCTAAAACTACTGCAGCTCCACCTCTATAGCCGAAGAAAAGCAGCTGCAAGAACAATTTTGTTAGTAATTTGACTGTCTAATATCGATTCCTATATGGTACTCAAGCATCCTCTCTTCTGAGTACTCGCTAACCTTGTAGTAACCTTTTTTTAGGAAATTTCTGAAAAATGACAGTAGGAATATTTTGTTTTAGAAATGTATTCATTGATTTTATGCAGCCGACAGACATACAAAGCAAGTTTTTTGTTCCGTGTACTAACAACATAACATAACATAACATAAACTGCCTATATACGTCCCACTGCTGGGCACAGGCCTCCCCTCAATCAACCGGAGGGGGTATGGAGCATACTCCACCACGCTGCTCCACTGCGGGTTGGTGGAGGTGTTTTTACGGCTAATAGCCGGGACCAACGGCTTAACGTGCCCTCCGAAGCACGGAATCATCTTACTTATTCGGACAATCAGGTGATTCAAGCCTGAAAAGTCCTTACCAAACAAAGGACAGTCTCACAAAGTGAAGTACTAACAACATATCGGTTTCTATTTGTTTTAAAACGTCGTGTATTTAATTTAATTTACAGGTTAGGTAGATGCTAGGGAGATGATGATATTTATTAAACGTTCCGTTCCCCAGATACGCAGGGTTGGTGGTGTTCAGCGACGTGATGGTGACCCGTCGCTACAGCAGCTGCAACGCGTCGCTCGGGCTGGGCGAGTGCCTGGACGGCAACTGCTACCCGCTCAACAAGCGCTGCGACGGCGTCAGCCACTGCAGCGACCACACCGATGAGGCCAACTGTGAGACATAAATCTAAACACCTTTTTTTCACGTGATTTCTTTTGTTTTTAACAGTGACTTAATTAATTAGTAATTTATATTTCAAATTTATATCCTGTGGGTTGGGAGGTGCATTACCAACCCCATCAACTCTGGTGTCAGGGTTACTATTGAGCCGCCAAAGGCCTAAAAGAACTAAGTTTTTAAAATTGTAATAAAAAGTTAAAAATATGCGTGTGTCTATGGTCCGTCCACAGGCGAACACGATTCAAACTTCGAACTGAGCCACTTCCGCAAGTTCCGGTTCAACCGCGTGCAGCGTCAGTACGACAACGTGTGGGTGTGGCGCGACGTGAACATCGGGCCGCACGGCCGCTACGTGTTCACGGTAGACGTGCCGCAGGTGCCGGCGCACTGGACCGTCTCCGCTTTCTCCATGTCGCCCACCTTGGGGCTCGGCATGTTGACCAAGCCTATACGGGTACGTTTCTTCCATGGGGTTAAAAAGACCGCGTTGATACAGATGGAGTTGTACACCGTAGGCCTTTGCCATTCATCATCATCAGCCCATTAACGTCCCCACTGCTGGGGCACGGGCCTTCCCTATGGATGGATAGGGAGATCGAGCCTTAAACCATCACGCGGGCCCAGTGCGGATTGGTGGTTATTAACGACTGCTAACGCAGCCGGGACCAACGGCTTAACGTGCCTTCCGAAGCACGGTGGAGCTCGAGATGAAAACTTTTGTGGTCACCTATCCTATGACCGGCCTTTGCGAAAGTTGCTTAACTTCAACAATCGCAGACCGAGCGCGTTTACCGCTGCGCCACCGAGCTCCTCTGCCATTACATTGGCAGAGGAGCAAAAATGGTATATATCCTGCCTCCGGAGTTTCGAAAAAAGAAATATACAGATTCTTCTTCTATCGTGTGGGTTGTGAGGTGTATTACCAACCCTTTCAACCCTGGTGTCAGGGTTACTATTGAGCCGCCAAAGGCCCCTGTCATGGCTCATGTAATGACTACTTACTTACATCAGTAAGTAGTAACCGGGACCACGTGCCTTCCGAAGCACGAATCATTTTCCTTTCGGACAATCAAGTGATCAGCCGAGGAATATACAAATTGAGGGGGAATCTTAACACGGTTCAAAATTAGGTATTTATTTTGTGAGGTAACTTAGTTTTTGAGATCATCAATAACGTCTGTATTGATTTTGTAAGATTTTTCACTAAAATAGTGAACTAACTTGTAATTATTTGATAGTAATTTAATTAGTGCCTAACTTGTAATTATTTAATCGTAATAACTGTCTAACTTGTAATTATTTAATAGTAATTAGTGTCTAACTTGTAATTATTTAATAGTAATTAGTTTTCAACTTGTAATTATTTGTTACAGTACGTAGGCGTCCTGCCATTCTTCATCAAGGTGGAGGGCCCGGACCGGTGTAGGCAGGGCGAGCAAGTGGGGCTCCGTGTGGTGGTGTTCAACTACCAGCCCTACGCCGTGGAGGCGGTGGTGGTGCTGTCCGCTTCTACCGACTACAAGTTCGTACATGTTGAGGAGAATGGCATCGTGAGTATACCACTTAAAATATTATACCACTTATATTATACTTTCCAATTGGCGTTCCCCAAAATCACGATAGAAAGCGTTGTTAAGTTTTTTATTCGTTTAAACTTTAATTTTTTTTGGGTATAAATGATGATACTTTTTACACCAGGGTACAATTACAACTTCCACTCATTATTGTTCTGATCAAAATAAAGAGAAGCAATATACGTAGCAACATCATTCTATACATAATATGATCCAAATATCAAGCAACAATTAGTTTTAAATATGCTTCTGCCATTACATTTTTGGATAATTATGTACCCCAGCAATGAGAAAATAGTAAATTATTATGTTAAAAATGAACTACGCCATCTATCGTGTGTTTGGGGAACGTCGATTGGAAAGTCGTTCATTTATCACGAATTTTATTATTAATTTTAATCAATAGTTCTCTCTGACAAAATTTGTACTTTAATTTATTTGTTTTAATCAATTATTAAGCTGACTTGTTTTAATTGACTGCAGCTTAAACATTTGCACGCCTGCTTGCCGGCTGAATCTTGTAATACTTATGTATAAAATAAAAATAAATAAAAATAAAAATCTTTTATTTCAGACTAATAGTGCCCATTTTTGTTAGTAACAATGTAACTTACAAACTATGTTAGTAACAACAATGATGTGGTGTGAAACATTTTATAATAATTAGCCCATCCCTCGATCTACCCGTTTAACGTGCAAATCCAGGAATCGGCCAAAAACATCAGAGTCCATTCTTGCCTCTATCATATTTAGGATTCCATTGGTGCTGCCACGCATTCGCTGCAACACCGATGTGGTCTTTTTGCGCATAAGTGTATAAAAACAATCGACATTTGCGTTCGCAAACATACCCGATGCGCTGCAAAAACGTGGAAGCCTCAACAGAACCCTAAACATGTTATTATACTGTATTCGCAGAGCGTTGTACGATTTTTGTGTAAAACTGGCCCATAGACCACTCGTGTAGAAACTCTGACAAAAGGCTTTGAAAAGCGTTATTTTAACATCAGCCGTACAACGAGTGAATCTATGTACCAGCATGTTGCCACGCACCGACAATGCCCTGCGCTCCCTTTCAATGTCAAGGTCATCTTTTAGGTTCTCTGTTACAATGTGTCCTAAATATTTAAATTGTGCAACACGTCTCAGTGGTACCCCATTTAGGAACAAAGAGGGTACCCGCCTTGGCTGTCTATTACAACCTCTAAAAACCATGAACTCTGATTTTTTATCGTTATATTTCAAACCATGTCGAATTGCATAATCTTCACACGTTTTTAGGAGCTGCCTCAACCCGCTGACCGAGGGGCTCAGCAACACCATGTCGTCAGCGTAACTAACATTATTGACACTTACATTATCAATTCGACATCCAACATGCATATTGCTAAGCCTCTCGATCAGCCCGTTGATATACAGATTAAACAGCCTCGGCGAGGTCAATCCACCCTGCCTTACACCACAATTCAAGCTGTATTCATCAGACAAGCTACTTGACCATTTTACAACATTCTTTTGACTCTGGTATACTGTATTCTCTGTAAATAAATGATTTCTGATTCTGACACGCGTGTGTCAAACGCCACAGTACTTTGGCACTTGTGAACCTCGTGGGATGTCCCCAGGTGGTGTCGTACAACCCGCGGACGTCGTTCGGCGAGCACCAGTTCTTCGTGTACATCCTGGCGGGCGACGCCGCCACCGTGTACATCCCCGTGGTGCCCACGCGGCTGGGCGACATACACGTGCACGTGCACGCGTCCGCGCTGCAGGGCCAGCACCATTACACCAAGAAGATCACCGTCGAGGTCAGCTCTTAACAAGAACAGGGGGGTAAAAAAGGCCACAAATTCAAATTCAAAAATATCTTTATTCAGTAGGTAACATAGTTACACTTTGAATCGTCAATTTTACATAATGAACGTCTCATCCGCCTAAAGCTACTGCAGCTTTTCACAACCTGTATACCCGGGGAAAAGAAGCAATTCATCTAAAGAAAGAAAGAAAGTTTATTCAGTACAACAAACAAGTAACAATTATAAATAATACCCTGGCTCCTAAACTAGTATAACTGTATTTCAGGACCCAGCAACATTGCAATTTGACATTTGCGCATATAAAAGTAAGTGCGCAATGCAAGCGATATTGCTTTCTCAGGTGAATTGATTCGATGTGGTCATTTTAACCCCCCAGTACACTCCGGACACTTATCGTACACGCGCATCTGTGTGTGTGACGTCTGACACCATACGATTTAAGTCTAAACTATGTTGGGGGGGGGGGGGGGGGAGTTTGATGTAAACCTAGCTCAGACGCTGGTGAGGATCGGAGAGTTGCCGTTCTATATACTATTATTTCTTTTTTTTGTTATTCTATGAAAATACGCTACTTGACAACCCAGTCAAATGAGTTTTTTTTTAATAACCTCGAAAGGCCGAGATTTCACACACAATATTTATGGAGTTTGGATTTTAAAAGAACATTCGGTCTTACGACTTTAAAATAGGCTCGCGTTTAACCACAATCTCACCTGAGTGAGTGAGTGGTATTAAGTGACGCTTGTCTAGCAAATGCCTATTCACTCAGCCTATATATATAGCCTATAGATATACTCTTAACCGGCGTGCGTGTATGAAGCGATTGATGAATGTGGAGCAAATGGAATTCTATAGTTTCTTCTTACCCCGGTGAGAGATAGCCGTGAGGTTATGTATAATGTATCTATGTATAAGGAACATAAAAATAACAAAAAAAGGAACACTAAAAAGAGATACTATTTGTTTTTTTTTTTGTGTACAGGCCGACGGTCTTCCGCAATATCGCCACCAATCCGTGCTGTTGGACTTGTCGACGCGCGCTTACGTGTTCCAGTACATGCACGTCAACATCACCGAGACGCCCATCATATCCTACGAGGTGGACAGGTATGGAAATGAAATGAAAAATATACTTAATCGTTCTAACAGCCTCCGTGGTCTAGTGGTTAGAGCGAGCGAGTGAATCGAACCCGGACGTCCAGATCGTGAGCCTAACTCTCTAACCACTAGACCACGGAGGCTGTTCCATCGGGAATCGAACATATTATCATCATCATCATCAGCCCATTAACGTCCCCACTGCTGGGGCACGGGCCTTCCCTATGGATGGATAGGTCACGCGGGCCCAGTGCGGATTAATGGTTATTAACGACTGCCAATGCAGCCGGGACCAACGGCTTAACGTGCCTTCCGAAGCACGGAGGAGCTCGAGATAAAAACTTTTTTTTGTGGTCACCCATCCTATGACCGGCCTTTGCGAAAGTTGCTTAACTTCAACAATCGCAGACCGAGCGCGTTTACCGCTGCGCGACCGAGCTCCTCAACATATTATAGTTAGCTGATATTTATTAATTGATGATTGTAATCCGTGCAGGTACTACGTGTACGGGTCTAACAAGGCGCGCGTGTCGGTGGTGGGCGACGTGGTGGGCCCGCTGTTCCCCACCATGCCCATGAACGCCACCAGCCTGCTGCAATTGCCCATGGTAACCATCAAATTAGTTTTACCACATCCCGGACACTTCATACAAAAAACCTCTTTTTTAACACATAAACCTATATACGTCCCACTGCTGGGCACAGGCCTCCCCTCAATCAACCGGAGGGGGTATAGAGCATACTCCACCACGCTACTCCAATGCAGGTTGGTGGAGGTGTTTTTACGGCTAATAGCCGGGACCAACGGCTCGACGTGCCCTTCGAAACACAGAATCATCTTACTTTTTCGGACAATCAGGTGATTCAAGCCTGAAAAGTCCTTACCAAACAAAGGACAGTCTCACAAAGTGATTTCGACAATGTCCCCATCGGGAATCGAACCCGGACCTCAAGATCGTGAGCCTAACGCTCTAACCACTAGACCACGGACGCTGTTAATAATAATGTTATCAATTCCCAATTCAACCGTATATTTTTTTTTATTAACAGTTCATTGTACACAGAACAGGATATAAAACAAAAAACTAACACAAGACAGACAAAGAGTTCAGCTTATATCTAGTACAAATCCATCTAGTCCAGCAGACCGGGAAAGACATAAACTTAAAAACTAAGTACTTACTTTTACTACTTACTTTTTTATGTTTGTTCGCGGATAACTTTGTCGTTTATGAACCGATTTTGATAATTCTTTTTTACACAGACACTTACATATCTCGTATCGTCGTATTTATTTTTTGAAAACCTTCTGGAATACCCATAGGCGCTAAATCCATTTTAAATCTACGTTACGAGTAATTCACAACACTCAGGTACATAATGATTCCAAAATACAATGTAATAGCAGAAGCATATATTTATTTTTATTTATTTATTTGTTTGTACACAATAAAACAGACACAAGAAACATACAAAGAAAACAGATAGTACAGGCAAGCTTATCTCTAAACAAAGAGATTTCTTCCAGCTGACCTACGTGACAAGATATATTGTCCCTCATTAACCCATCTCTTTTCACCACAGGACTCGGCGGAACAAAATATGTTTAGTTTCGCAGCGAACATGTACTTTACCCTGTACATGCGTCTTATCAACCAACGCAATAGAACTTTGGAGCGCGACGCGTTCTACCACATGAACATATTGTACCAGAGGCAACTCTCGTTCATGAAGCCTGACGGATCCTTCAGTCTCTTCCGTAGCGATTGGTAAGATACATATTAATACAATGGTGCTAATTCCTGTAAATACCATCTAATTTTATTTTAAGTTATATCTGTCATTTTCTTATCCACCGAAAAGGAAAGGGACGAGTAATCGACAGACATAAAATTTATGGAACACACGTCAATTTTAAGCACAAATCTAAAACAACCGTCTAAAAATTTTACATTGTCCAATAACCCGACAGAATTAAGTTGACAGCACACGTCAAACGGTTTACATACCAGCGAGATACCTTTTTGATTCGCCCGGGTTATTCATTCATTTACTCATTCTTCCTAAAATTAAGAGCTGTCAATCATCCGTCCCTTTCGGTGGATAAGAAAATGACAGGTATAACTTAAAGTAAAATTAGGAGGTATCTGCAGGAATCGGGGCCAATATAAGGGTAGGTAGTACATTCATCGCAAGACGAACTAAGCTTTCTGTTAGACCAACGTGATAGGCGGTGAGCCGTATCGCCGTCTATAATGGTCGAGCCAACTGTGTTAGTGAATATAACTTAAGCTCACGACTACATCCCAATTGGGGTAGTCAGACGTACATCCATCGCAAGATGAACTAAGTACCCACACCTCACCGAGCTTTCTGTTAGACCAATGTGATAGGTGGTGAGCCGTATCGCCGTCTATAATGGTCGAGCCAACTGTGTTAGTGAATATAACTTAAGCTCATGACTATGTTCCCAATAGGGTAACTGACATTTTACGGTTACGATTTTAATATGAAAGAAAGAAAGAAAATATTTATTTCCATATTGGACGCCACATTTACAAACTTAAATTACAGAAATTAAAAAAAAGCAAAGACAAAAAGACAAATAATTACAGACATTAAATACACAATGGAGGCGCCCAAAATAAAAAAGGATCTCCCTCAGCACAATGCAGTGACACGTGCTTAGCACGGGCCGCGGCGCTGGTATTCTGGGGGACCTAACGAACTATCTGTTGTTGTCACAGGAACCAATCGGCTTCTAGCGTGTGGCTGACGTCATTCTGCGCGAAGATCTTCCAAGATGCCTCCTTCAATGAATGGGAGAACTACATTTATATCGACCCTGATGTAAGTTACCATACCAACCACATTCGACTAGCTTTATTAGAGTAACAACAGGTCAAAAAGACTGTTAACAGTGTGTTAGTTTCATAGTAACGGAAACGCCCTTTTATCTGGTATAAAGTAACTTCGTCAAGAACAATTTAAGACTGATGAAATTTCTGAATTTTCCGACAGGAAATTCCACTTGATATCAACTCAGAATATTGGTCTGAATCATCCCGTAAAGTTTTCGTTACGGTGTCACTAACTCCTGTATAGCCTTGTGCCATAGAATAATATTACTTTTCGGCGCTTCACTCATTATTATACTTTTTTCGGGACAGGTAATATCGATGGCGGTGACCTGGGTGCTAGACCACCAGACCCCAGAGGGTGCGTTCTATGAGGTGACCTGGCTACCTAACCGCAACGACAACAGTACCATAGTTGTGCCCAAGGATACGCAGCTGTACAGAGAAATGGGCGGACATAGGGGCTGGGTGGACTCCGGGGCCAGAGAAGTAAGGACTGGAGGGTTACTTACTTTTATATGCGCAAATGTCAAATTGCAATATTGTTTTCTTAGATGAATTGCTTCGATGTGGCGTTTTTCACAGATCTAATATGGGCAACTCTCGACTCGCTACACGAACGAATTCCATAATATGTTTTTTTGTTTCAGGTGAACAACTCGTTAATACTACAGCGTAACATAACGCTCACCGCCCAGGTGGTGATCACTCTGGAAACTGTAAAAAATCTCAAGGACATCGGAATCAGAGAGGTTAGTTTTTCCTGAGAGTGTACATAGAGTTTTATTCGATTTTTTTAAAAGACATTCAAAGTATATAGACAAAAACCCAAAGTCGATTTTCGCGGATCACAACGCCTCCTTCGTCAGTCGATGAGTTATAAACCAGTTTAAGTAACATTGATGGAATCTACGTATGCGTGTGTTGTTCGATTTACATTGTGGCGCAGCAAAAACTCAAAATCGTAATTAAACATTTCCGACAAAAAAAATCACCTACCATCGTTTTTAGTCATAGAGAAACACGGACCCTCGGCAGACAGTAGCGTTATTTCTCAATACAAAACTTTCTGCCGTTTTTCACGGGGCGGGAAGGTTTCACACGTCACATTGTGGTTGTACGACTGGCTACTTGACAGTTGTAACAATAAAATAATTATGAAATATGTCGGATATTATACTTTATCATCAACATCATTATCAGCCGTACGACGCCCACTGCTGGGCATAGGCCTCCCCCAAGGATCTTCACGACGATCGGAAAGATCGGTTCGGATTGGGATCTTTTCAATGGGGCGGAAAGGTTCTCGAATGGCGACCACGTGTCGGACGACGCTCAGTGGGTAGGCCCGCTATAAGGTGGACCGACGATCTGTAGTTTATCGTTTAACAATAATTATCCAATAGTATTTTTTATTAAGATAATTTCTGAATATTTTATTTTTACAAAATAAGAATCCGATTTTTTATCTGTGTATTACAAGACCCGAAATACGGGCGGCCATGATTGAGCTTCGTGTGACGTCACATTTCTCAAAATAAACAAAAAAATATCTGTCAGGTGTCAAGTTATACTGTTTGACAGATTCTTTGTTTATTGAAATGTGACGTCACTGTTCAAAATGTCGCGTAACCAACCGTTTAGGAGCGAAATTTGAAAAAAAAAAAAATCCCTTATATAAAGCTTTTTCGAGAAGATAAAATATTTTAAGAGGGATAAAATAAGCGTTTGTGAATAAATAAATAATAATCAAATATATTTTTTAAATACTTTTCCGGAAACTGTCAAGTAGTCAATAGGCTAGTTTCCAACTAGTCAAATCAGTTACTTTTTACTAAACGTCAAAACACGAAATTACTATGAAATTTGTATGAAAACGCACACTGTGACGTCATAGAAAAACGTAATAAAATGTCGAACTTATTATTACGTTTTTCTTGTTTAAAATTCATAACTAAGTTAAATAAAATAAAGAAAATGCTTTTCGTTAGTTTCACATTTGTGTTTATTTAGTAATCAGAACTTCATAATTTATCTTGAACCTGGTACACGACCCAATTGTCAATAGCCAAAAGGACTATCAATAAATTCGAAAATTCGTTTGGAAATATCAGTAGGCCTAGCACATTAATGGCGTGAGTAGGATGAGTAAATGTAGCGTTATGACCTATCTCGTGGTATGCGAATACGCTGCAGTCCACACCGCGAATACAGCGCTATTGTCGCTTTATGTTACCCCAATCCACCAGTAGTTAAGGCTTAATTGTAGAAAAAAATAAACATTTATCATTTTATTTTTTTAATTTATTTTGTAAGGATGGACGATCGGAAGAGCAAAAGAAACAAGTGTTCGCGACTACATCTGATTTATTACTACCCCGAAAAGGGTACACAGTATTATCTTATGCATAATCTACTCCACACTATAATGTTTTTGGTACAATCAAGTAGACGGTCTAAATATTTTTCGCTCCGGTGTGACTAATGCGTTTCCAACCCCCGCAGGGCCTGAGCGCCCGCGTGGTGCAGGCGCAGCAGCGCGCCATCTCGTGGCTGGAGCGGCACATGAAGCTGCTGGACGAGTTCGGGGAGCCGTACGCGCTCGCCGTCGTGGCCTACGCGCTCACCTGCAGCAAGGCGCCCAGCTCCGAGCACGCCTACCGGCTGCTGCGGAAGAGGCAGCGCTCCGAAGGTGACATATTCATATACATTATAATAATAATTGGGTCGTGTACTAGGTTCAAGATAAATTATGAAATTCTGATTATTAAATAAAGACAGATCTAAAACTAAGGAAAAAAAAAAAAAATATTTTTTATTACGGGTAACTTAGACCCAGGTTGTTAGTAACAATGATTTCTTACTCACTAATATTAGTATTACATAGATACACAATACACACACATACACAATAAAATTGAAATAAAAAAAAATAAAAAATAAAAAAAGAAATAAAAAAAAATAAATAAATAAAATAAATAAATAAATAAAAAAAAAAACATCTTTTTTATATTTAACTTATTTAAGAATTTTAATCAAGAAAAACATAATAATAAGTCCGTCATTTTATTACGTTTTTCTATGACGTCACAGTGGGCTTTTCATACAAATTCCATAGTAATTTCGTGTTTTGACGTTTAATAAAAAGTAACTGATTTGACTAGTTGGAGACTAGCCTATCCATACAATACACATACACAACACTTTATTGCGCAGAAGGAACATACAACAGGCAGAACAAAAGGCAGCCTTATTATTTTTTTAACATACATAGCGTCACGCCCAAAGAGGTAGGCGAGGGTAGGCACAAAAATATAAATTTTATAACTATGACAACTAATGGTTCATAATTTCACCACTGTTTACAAAGGTTTAGTACGATCTACTCTGAACCGGCGTGCGTGTATGATTGAGGAATGTGGAGGAGGCAAAATAAGTGTGTCAGGATTGAAGCAAATGGAATCCTATAGTCTCTGCTTACCACGGTGGGAAATAGGCGTGAGTTTATGTTTGACAGCTAGTAGTTTCCGATCCCAAGATACGGTCGTGTCGTAGGGCTAGCAGACAGACACACGCACACACACACATATGCGCACACAGACGCGCGCTCACATTCACACACACACGCACTCAAACGCACACAGAATCTTTACATTTACTTTACATACTTCTTTTGTGTACCACTCAATTTTTATATTTTATGTTTTGTTTTGGCTTCACTTTTCTATAGTTCTAAGGTTATAAATTAGGAGTTCCGTAAGAGGTTGGGAGCCTGGTGATCTGTCACACAGGGTCACACCTAGTATCGACACCAGTCTCTCACAAAAGCACTATAGTGTGTATCATTACCTTAGTTAAGTTTACATAATTTGTGTTACCTTTCTGAAGGGAAAATAAAGATTATTTTTATTTATTTATATGTATGTACCATTTTCTTCCACAGGCGGCCTAGTCTACTGGGGCAAAGAGCCGGTGCCTCAACCTCCATACAAGATGGAGAACCAGAAGCCGTTCTTGCTCCCGCGGCTGCCGTACAAGTACGACTCTAACAACATCGCGGCCACGGCGTACGCGCTGCTGGCCTGCATGGACCACCAGGACAACAACGAGCCCATCGTCATGTGGCTCAACGCGCAGCGCCTGCACGACGGCGGCTGGGGCTCCACACAGGTACACGATTATTATTATAATTATTATTAATAGCCCTCAATGTCCCACTGCAGGGCAAAGGCCTCTCTTCCCTTCTTCCACTCCTCCCTGTCCCTAGCTTGCTCGCGCCACCGTTTCGAGAAGCGGTCTAACTCGTCGCGCCATCTTTTCCGTGGCCTTCCCCGACGTCTAACAGCACTTGCAGGAACCCACTCTGTAGCTTTTTTGGCCCAGAGGTCATCGGGCATTCGAGCAACATGTCCAGCCCAGTCCCATTTCAAGCAGGCAGCCTTTCTCGCTACGTCTGCTATTTTTGTTTTGGAACGCAGCGTGGTGTTTCGGATCCGATCGATCAATTTAACACCAAGGATGCTGCGTTCCATACCTCTCTGGCAAACCTTGAGTTTGGACTTTTGGATGTCAGTCAAAGACCAAGTCTGAGCGCTGTAGGTGAGAATGGGAAGAATGCACACGTCCATGAGTTTGCGCTTTAAGGATAGCGGAAGATCACCCTTCATCATGTCCTTCATGGACCAGTAGCTCTTCCAGGCATTTTCAATTCGTCTTTCGACTTCTTTCTCCTGTCTGGTCTGGAAAGAGACTACTTGGCCCGCGCTTATACCATTTATTTGTGTATCAAGAAGGCTCGAACTAATGCAGTCCGAATGGCCACTGCGACCTAGTCAGATCTATTGTGGCCAACGCTTATACCATACAATAAAGAATTATCCATCTCCCCAGCATTATATAAAGAAAGAAAGAAACTTTGGCGGCGAGGGTGTGCTGCCGCCAAAGGATGTTTTCGGGGTACCGAACTGAGCATAGTACCCCGCTAGCCACAAGTTAGTAGTGTGACTAGGGATCGACGATCCGACAGTTTTGTGTTTGGAAGTTGTATATATGCGTCTTGCTGTGTAAACTTCGATATCGCGTTTCACGACTGTATTATTGAATGTGGCGCCATCTGTTGCATGTGGGCGGAACTAGCTGGCCAACTAGATGGGTCCGCTTTTACTCCCGGACCCCACAGACACAGACAGACGGGCACATTACATTCAACACAGGACAGAAACCACACGGAAATCAATACACAGAAAAAAGAACACCAAGATCAAAAATCATTAACAAAAAAAGAAAAACAAACCAAAATCATAAATAATAATAATAACTGTCAGTAGTCCTAAATGCAACACTGACGGACCGATCATCTGATTATCCCGTTTCTGACTGAGGTGAATTACCAACCTCATCAACCCTGGTGTCAGAGTTACTATTGAGCCGCCAAAGGCCCCTGACATGACTCATATAACGACTACGTACTTACATCAGTAGATAAGTAGTAACCGGGACCAACGGCTTAACGTGCCTTCCGAAGCACGGATCGTCTTACTTTCGGACAATCAGGTGATCAGCCTTTAATGTCCTAACCAAACTAGGGACCACAAAGTATTTTTTGTGATATGTCCCCACCGGGAATCGAACCCAGGACCTCCGGATTGTGAGCCCAACGCTCAACCACTGGACCACGGAGGCCGTTCGCAGGCATGTGACCTTGCAGGTTAGGTCACATGCCTGCCCTCAACAAGTAACCGGCTCCCTTGCCAACAGGACACGTACATCGCCCTCCGGGCCCTGATCGAGTACACGAACCGGAAGCGGCTGCGTGACGTCAGCACGCTCACGGTCACCGTGGACGCGGTCGCGCTCAAGGGCACCACCAAGACGCTGCACGTCGAGAACGACAACCTCGCCATCATGCAGAGCATTGACGTAAGTTCACATAATGAGAAAATTAAAATCGAAAAAAAAATCTGACTCGGCCGGGACTTGAATTGAATTATTTATTTTATTTCAGACCTAAATCCATATTTGTTAATAACAATGTGAACTTAAACTATGTTAGTACCTATCCTACACACATTACTTTATTTGAACCCACCACAAAAAAATATAATAAAACAAAAAAAAAGTTTCTGTTTTTACCCTGAAGGGAACAGGCGTGAAATTATGTATGTATTGTAAAACAGAACGTCCAGTTCAGTATTAGTGATTATATTTCAATATTAGATAGTGTTTTATAACAGCTATAACCTGGGTGCTTTCAAGACCAGATTGAACAGGCAGCTTCTGTGCGAGCTCGCTCTATTTTAAGCCTCGTCAGTGCCTTCGGGCACCTGTCTTGCTTGCTTGGGTTTTTCAGACTTCCGTGGCCAAGAGCATGCCCATTAAAGGTAAAAAAAAGAACTTACTGAAAAGACCACGACTGTCACCTGAACATCAGTATTCGGAAGAATTTCAGAGAGATATTATTTATTTATAAAGGTACATACAACATTACAGTGTAATCCAATGCGCTGTATGACGAGAAAAAACAACAATATAAAAACGAATATAACACAAAATAAACAATGAATGAAAAAAGAAAAATAAGACTGAACATGAAAAACACTAAAAAAAATAAAAAATACAATTTCAAAATTAAAAGGTAAAAACTATCACACAAAAAAAAAATCTTTTTTTTTAAATTTAAAAAAAAAAATGTTTTTTCCTGTTTGTGCAATAAAGTATTTGTTATGTTTATGTTATGTTAAAAAAATTTAATAAGTAAAAAAAGATATATTGTTGTTTCGTAGTCGCGTTTTAGTTTTAAACGTATATGTGATGTGGGCAGATCCCGGAGGCGTGGGGCACGGTGAAGGTGACGGCCCGCGGCGCGGGCTACGCGCTGCTGCAGCTGTCGGTGCAGTACAACGTGGACATCGCGCGCTTCCAGACCGACCCGCCGCTGCGGGCCTTCTCGCTGCTCTCGCATGCGCACTTCTACGGCCGGAATCAGTCGCATATCGAGTACCAGACTTGTGCCAGGTACATAATCTTAATATTCCTCTACTGACTCCTTTATTAACACGTTCTCAGTCCCCATACAAAATGTTTTGTCTTTCTTGTAATTTGTCACTCGAGTACTTAAATTTTTATTTAGTTAAAAACGTAATTAATAATAAATGTATTCAAAACACTTCACAATATCTATTTCTTAGTGATCCGTATATGGATTACTGGACTGTCAACGTGTTAAGGTAGGTCTCCACTGAAACGAAGCGGAGGCGAGAAAGTTTTGTCGCTTGCTGTGATAGCTCATTAACATAGCTTAAACTAGAAGAAATAATCATAGTAGAAATAATAATACCGGGTTTTTACCGCGTTACATCAGGGATATGAGACTCCACCAGTGATTGAAATTTAACGCGGTATACACTAACCCGGTATTATGTGTTTTAATTACGATAATAACCGCGTAAACCTCTAACTCCAAATCAATCCAACTTGTAATAAATCAAATCAAATTGTAATAAATGTTTCCTTTACACTGGTTGCCTAGAAGAAATTGCTGCTTAGCAATAAGGCCGCCAGATTGTGCTGTATCTTTCGTCCATTTGTGTAATATTTTTTTTTATATGTTGTGTGCAATAAAGTATATTTGATTTGATTCTCTGGTGACGACCTGAAACTAATACTTATTATGTTCCTGAAATCCGAAATGGAATAAGACATAACTTTCCCCGCAGCTGGACGCTGCTGGAGGAGTCCCCGCGCTCGGGCATGGCGGTGCTGGAGGTGGGCATCCCCACGGGCTACATGGTGCAGCAGCAGCGGCTGGACGCCTACGTGCTGGCGCGACGCGTGCGCACGCTGCAGCGGGCCAAGTACCTGCCGCACAAGATGCTCTTCTACTTCGACTACGTGAGTACTGGGGACCGGGGACTGTTGGGGGACATCAACAAACAACGCATGATGTTGCCACTGTAGCCAAGTAGAGCGAACCCGTGCTGAATCGACCAATCACGACAAAGACGATCTGTTCCTTTTGGTGATTGGTCGATCCTTGCAAGTCTCCTTCAGTGAGCATGTAACTTAAAACTTTGACCACGAAAGTTCGCTTTAAGGCGAAAACCACGTAAGCCCTTTTTTAAAAAAGTCATAAAACATTTTAACGTGATTTTGTACGTCACAAAGAGAAAATGTAAAACGGGAAAAATATCTGACTCTGGACGAAACTTGGCTACTTAATATTCTAGATTGATGGCGCCGGCGTCGAGTTTATGACGATACATAGATCGGAAGAATTTTGCGTGTACACGCTCGTCCCGGCTTGACAAGAGCTATGTTCAAGTCCCGTCAGAGTCAGAATTTTTTCTATTTAAATTTTCTCTTTGTGAGTTCCCCTAATCGGGTAAGTGCTATAAGAACCAGAATCATGTATATAATTAATTTCATTCAAGCTTGAATCTAGTGTAGTTTCGTAAAAAGTAACTGATTTGACTAATTGGAAACTACCGTAATTCTATGTTTTTCCTCGTAATTTTTACTGTAATAATAATGCCAACCGACTATCAGCTTTTTTTTTATTATACTACTAACATAGTTTGTTAAGTTTCTTTCTTTTTCTGTAACTGACAAGTGGATCTACGTTGCCTAATTATGGTAAATATAAATAAAGTAAATAAATGCAATAAATGCCTTTGCCAGTTGGACGTGGAGCCGACGTGTGTGAACTTCACGATCGAGCGCTGGTTCCCGGTGGCCAACATGTCGCGGTACCTGCCTGTACGAGTCTACGACTACTACGCGCCCGGTATGTACCACTTAAGGTCGATGACCGACTTCACCAACTTTTACTTTTTTTTATTTGCCGTAGGTCTTTGTGACTCACCTATTAGTAAGTGACGATGTGGTATAAGACGGGACTTGCTAACGTAGTAAATGCCTATTCACTCTAACCTTGAAAATTCCAAAGTTTTCAAGGAAGGAATCTAGGACGCAAGAAATGGTCTAGGACGCAAAGAAGGGGTCTTGGACGCAAGGAAGGGATCTAGGACGCAAAGGAGGGGTCTAAGACGTAAAAAGGGGTCTAGGACGCAAAGGAGGGGTCTAGGATGCAAGGAAAGGATCTAGGACGCAAGGAATTGATGGCCAAACTTTCGTGGTTCCCATAAAAAGGGAGGTCTATGTCTAACAATGAAGTATATAAGCTATATTTACACTGTTTCAAGTCGACATCTGCTTGCTAAAAGAAATATCCGAAATAACGCAAAACTTCATCCACAGAACGCTACAACGAGACGATATTCGACGCGCTGCCAACATACCTACTGAACATTTGCGAAGTATGCGGCTCATCACAATGCCCGTACTGCGCGATATACAACGCCGCTCTAAGGTGCACCGTCGCGCTACCACTACTATTGATAGCCGTCGGTGTAACGCTCACGCGGTATTTACGTCCGATGCATTTAACTGTACTAACATAGTATTAGTACATAGGTCGTTAACGGGGAAGTCATCTGTACTGTTTTTTGTTTCTATGCTGTTCTGGAAGCTAATAAAAAACAAAACACGTTCTGTTTGTAAAATAAAATAAATACAGGGTGTTAGTGACGCCGTAACGAATACTAAGGAGGATGATTCAGACCATGATTCTGAGTTAATCATAAACTGCCTATATACGTCCCACTGCTGGGCACAGGCCTCCCTTCAATCAACCGGAGGGGGGTATGGAGCATACTCCACCACGCTGCTCCACTGCGGGTTGGTGGAGGTGTTTTTACGGCTAATAGCCGGGACCAACGGCTTAACGTGCCCTCCGAAGCACGGAATCATCTTACTTTTTCGGACAATCAGGTGATTCAAGCCTGAAAAGTCCTTACCAAACAAAGGACAGTCTCACAAAGTGATTTCGACCATGTCCCCATCGGGAATCGAACCCGGATCTCCAGATCGTGAGCCTAACGCTCTAACCACTAGACCACGGAGGCTGTTAATATCAAGTGTTAATCTGAGTATATATATATCAAGTGGAATTTTCAGTAACTTCCTCATTCAGTTTTATATACCCAAACTTCTAAATATCACAAACACTTTCAGTGCAGATGACTTAAGTTACAAAATTCATTAACATCACTGAGATCTGAAAACAAAATAGTGTACTTATTATATTTTATTCTATATAAATACCTCTATAGATGTATATAAGTTTTATTTTATAGTAATCAAGTTTTACATACTAATAATCTCAGTGTTGTTTTGAATTCTTTTGAAAGTGATGGTAAATTGAGTGACAAATTTTAAATTTAGTGTTGTGAAAATCACTTTATGTTTACACAAATTAGAGTAAATTATCGGCAACTTTTTTAAAGACTAGTGCCTATTCCAACAGACATATCCTTATTTTATTTTAAGTTATCCGCCGAAAAGAAAAGGGACGGGTCATGACGGGCTAAAAATATATAGAACACCCGTCAATTTTAGGCAGAAATCTTAACCCCTTCAACGAATGGTTGCCATAAACTATAAAAATGAAGTGATCATAACATTTTACATTTGGGAATGTGGGTTATAACCAGACAGAATTAATTTGCCAGTCAAACGGGTTGCGTTTGCATATCAGAGAGACGCCTATTTGATTTGTCCGGGCATTGATGTATAATATTAACGTGTTAGATTTGTCCGGGTTATTGTTTCATTCTCTCATTCATTTTCAAATTAAAACAGCTGTCAACCATCCGTCCCTTTTCTTTCCGGCGAGTAAGAAAATGACAGGCCAACTTAAAATTAGGAGGTGTCTGCTTGAATCAGCGCCAATTATGTATACAAGAATTGTGTTATTAACCACCGTTAGGATATAGGCGGACCGCGGATTCTTTGCAGAGATGACTACGGAATTTTTGTGTGCAAGTTTTGTCTATATACAGGGTGTTAGTGACATCGTAACGAAAACTTTGAGGGATGATTTAGACCATAATTCTGAGTCGATATCAAGTGGATTTTTCCGTCGCAAAAATCATGTACTTTTTAGTTTTTTTTAATTATTTTCAATTCTATACTTTTGCGATGGAAAATTCCACTTGATATTAACTCAGAATAATCAGCTGAATCATCCCTCTCAGTATTCGTTACGATGTCACTTACACCCCGTACAAGTACATACGGTAGCCATACAAGTAGGTATGGGTGTTAGTGACACCGTAACGAATATTGAGGGGGATGATTCAGACCATGATTCTGAGTTGATATCAAGTGGAATTTCCTGTCAAAAAATTCATGATTTTTTTTTGTTTTTTAAATTATTTTCCTATCCATACTTTTGCGACGGAAAATTCCACTTGATATCAACTCAGAATCATGGTCTGAATCATCCCTCAAAGTTTCCGTTACCCTGTATATGTCCTTCTCTTAAGCATAGTTCAAGAAAGAGACAGTGCTACTTTTAGAAGTAAAATTACGTTTTCCACAAAATACCACAATTTGCTAACTTTAATTTAAATATCCGCCGTGGTCTGCCAGTCACCCTAGAATAAATATTTCACTGTAGTCATAAGGACTTTATCAATTTGCTTTATAAATGAAAGAATGAGGATAAAAACTAGAAGTTCAAATGTAGGTGGCAGCACTGTTGAGTGTTCCTAAATTTTGACAGTTCTCCAAACTGACCAACTAATATTCGTGATTTTCTATAAAATGCGGAGCAACGTGGTATGTATCCCGTCTGAAGGACGAGTTACGAAAAAGAAAAAGCAGCCATTCGTTCGTAGCTGACGTCGCAAACTGACGTGTCTCAAATTTTTGGCGGATCTGATTTGCACCTTATGCTATTGTCAATAAGACACAAATTATTTTAGCAGAAAATTGCAGATACGTCTGTTTGCAACGTCAGCGACGAGTTGTATAAAGGCAGTTTTGGTTGAAAATAAGTTTTTCTAAGTTGTAGCGGACCCAACTAGTTGGCCACCTAGTTCCGCTCACATGCAACAGATGGCGCCACATTCAATAATGCAGTCTTCAAGCGGTCGTGAAACGTGGTATCGAAGTTTTCACGGCAAGACGCATATATACAACTTCCAACACAACACTGTTGTTTTTGTTCTCTCCGATCTTTGGGAAATAAATATAACACTGTTTTTGCTGTTAAACGCTGCGCAAAGGGTTATAGTGTAAAAAATATAACCAAAACAATATGTTAGTTTACACAAATAGTATGAGGAACTGTCCAAATTTAAGAACACTCAACAGTAGCGACACCTGATGGGAGTAATAGGCAGTTATCCTCATTGAACAATGATTTCTAATAAAAAGAAATTCTTGTTACCAAAAACCGTTCTAGAACCGTCGAAGTAACTTGGTTCTATTTATTTATATAAGTCTAAATAAAATAGAAAACTAAGCCCCAGTGGCCTGAGCTTTTACTTCATACAGTTTTCACGTTATTTCTGTCAAATCAGTTACTTTTTACCAAACGTCAAAACACGAAACGACTATGTAATTTGTATGAAAAAGGAACCTGTGACGTCATAGAAAAACGTGACAAAGTGTCTTTATTAAAATTCATAAATAAGTTAAATAGAAAAAAGAAAATGTTTTCGTCACCTTTAGACCTGTCTTTATTTATCTTTGACCAATTATGTTGTGACGACGATAAATTTTATGTACTTTTACTTTTGTCAATTCCATTTAGACAGTATTCCCTCGCCATTCCGTAGAATAGTGTTGTGTTCATTTAATAGTTTTAGTAGCAAGCCTTGTTATATTGTGCGCGACTATCCTTATTAAGCTAAGTTCCGAGGGGCGTGGTTATGTCAATTTTTGAAGGATGAATAGTAATTAAACAATAAAAGAGAGACAGGCTATTATATTATGTTACACAATAAATAAAATATTAAATCTTTCCACAATTCATATTAATTACTATGAGTAGGTAATCTCCAAAAGAACCTTTTTATTTCCTTAGTAATTTCTCTTGACATTAATTTCCACTTATAAATCTCATTTTCTGTCACTTTGGTGCTCTCGCACTGTTAACAATTGATTTATTAACATTTTTTACTTCAATAGATGGCCTATTGAGCAATGTAATTTCGGATAATGTAACATATCGAAGATATCATTTTATAACTTCTATACAAAAAACAAAATTGTAGCATATAATGCGTGCTTGCCTTAATGAATGTGGTTTTGTGAGGTAAAGTGCATTTATAGATGTATATAGAAAACATAAATCAAATAGTATGTAGTTTGTAAGAATATTTTCCACTTTCTCATGTTATGTAGATATAAAATTATAAAATAGAACATGTCATATTCAAATGCCTTATCATTAAGACAATATTAAAATTTTATCTTGATGAAATTAAAATTAATTGGGAGAATCATATTTTGTATACAACAGACATATTTAGGTGTATTTAGTTAAAAATGTAGTACTTTTATGCGGCTAAAATGTTATTTTTACACTTAGTAACCTGTACAATAACTTTTATTTAAACTTCAGTACAAAAATTGTAACTACTTACCCGTCCAGAAATAAAACATATTGGGAAATCTCTGCATGTAATGAATCTCATATTATAGATTACATTTTAAGCGAGTTACTTAAGTAGTATCCGTCCAAAATTACCAAATGACTGATTTTTTTATTTTTTGTATGTATTTGTGTGTAATATTTGTCTAAGTTGTTACACGTCGCTTGTGAAGGAGTAATGAGAACAGAAATCTCACTATTGACTCTTTATAGATTTATTTCCAAAATAAAAACCCTTTTGAAATGTGATTGTTGTTTTTCTTCCTGTGACCCAGATTGTTTTCAATATTCAAGTATTTTTTTACGGCATGTATTTAACGCGGCGACAAACTAATGTGATTTAGGGTTTTAAAAATAATTAAAATGGGTAGCAAAAATAATAGGTTGGCAGCTACAGTAAAGTAGCCTTTTAAGCATAAAGTGGCAGCTTTATATTAAGTTATAAGCTTTATTTAAATTTAAATTGGCAGCGATTTTTTTGTGTAGCAACTAAATTTATTGTTAGGCGACAACTTGACGGCGGATAAAATATAGAAAATAGGCTTTTATAAATTATACAATGAGGTCGTTTATAAAATTAAATGGGGTGAGAAAAAATATGCACATGGTCATATAAAACATACTATGTGCGACATTTTATGAGGTCTAAATAAAGCAAATATTGGCATGCAAAAAATATTATTGGTTTATAATAATACTTGATAATACTTGTATTTTAAGTTTGATGGTTTTTTCTGCCGAATTTCATTAAACAGAAAACTTTTCGACTATTTTCGTTTCGGTTTTTTTCACTTCGCTGAAAATCACGTTTGCCTAAGTTTCGTTTGACTTAATAACAATTCGTTCTTTTCGTTACTCCGACGTTTCATTTGTGGGAAAAACTATTTTCCGAAGTTATGGTTGGCCGAAATACATTTTGTCCCAAATATCATGATGCCGAACATTCATTACACTACTGTTAATAAACCTTCAAAATCTGTGACCTTAAAAGGTCTTCACCGCCGCCTCTCGGCCCTTCGGGCCTCGATGGTCACAAGTAACCTAACCCACTCGGCTATATGCTCGCTTTGCTCGCCCCCTGCCATACAGCCTTCGTAACCTATATCTACAGTGTCGGGGTGCCGCGAATTTCCGTGCTCGCTTCGCTCGCACCCGTGACTGCTGTCGTTACGAAACAAATCTTCACTGCCGCCTCTCGGCTCTTCGGGCCTCGATGGTCACAACTAACCAAAATATGTCAAATAGATCATATAGGGAATGAAAAAACTTCAAAAGAGACTTCGGCTAATAGTAAAAATTGTTTTCAAAAATTGTTGAAACGTTGTTCGGTATAGTGACACTTATGTGAAAATATTACAAGTAAACAATAACAGGCAATCGTATCATCCCGTGATAACCGCCCGCCGCTTGCCATTGGCTAATAACGCCCTACACCACCCCCCGCACCGCGGCCCGCACTCTGCTAAGCGTGCGCGCTTGGCGCCGTTTTCATTAAATTTTGATTCCCAAACAAAAATATTAGAATCCTAATACTTAATTACAGTACCCGTTTTATTTTTTTAGGTGCTTGCAAATCGCAGCCCGAAAGTGTATTTTTATATGGAAGCCTATATTTGCCAATAAAATATTTTTAATTCTCATGTCTTAATATTAGTCGCCAAGTCATTATTTATAATACCTCACCTATAATTTCATTGGCCCTGTTAAATATTTTTGCTACCTTAAAGTAGCAGCCATTATTGAGTTTTTATAAATCCTTGCATTTCGAAGCTCATCTAATATAATTGTCGCAATAATATTTAATCGCTGCCAAGTAATTATTTGTAACAAAACAATTAGTCGCCCTTTAAGTTTTTAGTCGCCGCGAAAATAATATGCCTTTTTTTACCATAACTAGGCTGTTTAGGCCTATATAATATACATTCCTCTGCTGGGCATAGATTTTCTCTCAGTCAACTGCCCGGTACCAATGGCTTAATCATCTTGAATATGTATAATTATCATGAATTCATGACCAAAGGAGGATCCTTTATAATTAGGAAGTTAAAACATCTCTAGTTGTTTCACAACTAATTAAGTCTAGAACTATAAACATAGCTATTATGATGATGTAATTAATCAAAATACTCAACAATAATTATTTAAGAACATTTGGCTAGGGCTTCTGAAAAGGAGAACCAACATTGATCTTAATAGAAAATATCGCCCATTCAATAAAAAGGTCATTTAACAGATGTTGATTATAATTATTTACAAAATAAATGAGCTTAAGTATTTTTAAATATTTTATTAAATAAAAACAGCTAAATCTATACACAGACTGATTATAAATACTTAGTCATTGATTTATCACATCACTGTTTCTTTTTGACTTGTTTCGCTTTAGAGGCAGAGGCTTTAGCCGTGGAGCCTCCACTGAAAAGACTGGTGATCATCTCGGACATCTCTGGCATGTCTGACATCCTGGTCAAGTTGCTGATCTGCTTCAAGTCCTCCTTGGTCTCTGGATCATTCATCATCTTCGGCAAGATCATTATCAACACAAGCGGCAACACCATCATTATCACCATAGGGTTGAATAGGAAGTCAGTCAGCCTCCACTGTTCACGAATTTGGAAGTAGCGGAATTTGGACAATGCTTTCATGCGTAGCGGGTATGGCACTTGAATAACTTGAGACGTCTGGATGAAGTTCAGTTTCCGAGCGCGGTATTTGCCTTTGGAATTGATCTCTACGCGGACGGGTTCGTACATGTAGTCCGGATGGACCACTTCCACTACATACGAGCCTGACGGAACGTTGTGAACAACAAAGGAGCCGTCGTTGCGAACGAAGCCAATGAACTCTCCCCCATTGACGTGGATGCGCATCTCAGTCTGCCAGTTCACGTGAGCCAGCTCCTCCGGCGGAAACACTCTACCTTCTATCACGTAGCGCCCATTCCCAACTTCTTCTTCCACTGGGTTAACAGCGCAGATGACATTGCCAAAATTCACGCCAACGAACAATAATACGTAAAGAAACTTCATTCTGTATAATTTATTTTAGTCTTTAATACGTTTAATATCTTAAGTTTTTAAATCATGAATAAGATTTTGCACAAAAGAGGAAACTAAATTTCAATTTTTCAGTCTGCATCGATCAGGCGACTTGTTTTGACACTTTTGACACAAGAAGACTTTTTTTTAATTATCGTGATGTCATATCATATTAGAGTTTAAAAACCGGACTTGTAAAATACCGAAAGTTTATCGGTTTTTCATAAATATTTTATTTTTCTTTGAATTTTGTATATCTACGTATATTATAATAATAGATTTTTTTAAATCATAAAGAAGAATAAAATATGAATAATATTCCATACAAAAGCATGGATAAGAAAGAAAGATTTTTGAATCTTGGTGAAGTCAGGAGCAGAAGATTATCTTCTTATCTATCTATCCAAAGTATCTATCGAATAGACTGATATATAGGTGTACCAGAATCTGATGGCAAATGGGGAAATAAAATTTCTATAGTAAGCAACACTCGGGTAATTGGATGAAAACGTCTTGATACTTGTTATTTTTTACCTATTGACGGCCAATATGGACATTATATAAAGTACTTATTGTATGCAGTACAATATTGCTTTCGTTCTATTTTTTGCCCTGAATGTGCGTTTGTCTGTTTATCCACTCATCACATCAAAACTAAGCAACGGATCGACTTAAGATTTTGTATGGAGATAGATGGAATGGAGCATACGCTATTTTTTATCCCGGGAAAATAGTTGCGGGATTTCTGAAAAACCTTAGATTCCAACGTTGCTTGAAGCGATAGATGTCGCTACCGAAGCTGCGGGCAAAATCTAGCTAGTGTAGGTGGGTATATATAAAAAAACAAAATATTTATGAAAAGATCACTTTATATTATTATGCTATTTCCAAATCAAAACTGTCCAGGTTATTTGTTTTCTTTCCACTTCTCTTCTTTTTACCGGGTGCACTAAATACACTTCCATTCGGCCTTCAGCAATTATTCGTCGTATGGTAGTGCTAGGAGCTCCTATAAACAGGTCACAGGTTAATAACTAATAATATAGGAAAAATATATTCAAGTATTAAGACTAGTTAGTCCTACTTACCGGTCACCTTTGGACGCGTTTTAAAATCGAAGATTGCGGTTGATCTCCAACTGCTTCTTCACTAATTTTACAATAAACAATGTAAACAATCTTTCTTGCTTGTGACCGAAGTGGTTTTTTCGATATTCTTACGAAATTCAGTATAATTTCAAGGAATCTTTGGAAAATCTCAGTATTGTTGACAAAACATGTACTTAGACATGACAGGAGACAGTTTAATATTACCATAGGAAAATCAATATTTTTTTTTACTTTTTTTATGCCATCAGATTCTGGTAGACCTATACCTATTCATCATCTAATCTCCTTGACGATTATAATAATACCGTCTATCAACGATTTACAAAATAGAAAATAACAAAGAGTTAAATATTCTAACGTCGTTTTTTCATTATTATCTCACGCCATGCGTGGCGTTTACACAGTAAATTGGTTTAGGCGTAAATTTAAAGTTTTGTTTAAACACTATATGGGGACATTTCACGTAAAAACGTTCAAAATGAAAGTTCTTTTAGGAGTACTTGCGCTTTGTAGTTGTGTGTATATGGGTGGCATTTTATTTATACTTTTGTTTCCTCATTGGTTTAAGGTGAAACTGCATGCCAATCCAGTAAAACCTGGGCCATCGTTTGCACCGACTAGAGGAGAAGTGTGGCCCAAGCCTCAATTTCAAAAGAAAGAGCCGTTTTACTTTACTTTAAATTCATCACTTTTTGATGTAAAAGTAAGTTTAGTGAAATAAGTAATGGAAAAAAAATGGAAAAAATATTCATCATAAATAAATATTATTGTTGTTTAGATTATAAATGAGAAATGCGCTATATTAGAGGAAGCAGTGGTTCGTTACAAAACTGTGGTAACGGAGCTTCACGCCATCGCGCGGCGCAGCCGGCGCTACAGAGCGCGGATAGCAGGCCGCTACACGCGCCGTCGTACCGACAGACACAAGGGATTCATACAGGAACTCAAATTGAACCTGACCAAGCCATGTGAAGAGTATCCGTACTATAAAATGGACGAAAGATGTACGTTTACACTTGTTATTATAATGGTTATTGATTTATTCGCAATCTTTTATGCAGGATGCCGGCAAAACGCTATCACGCGCGGTATCGGATGGCGCAAATTACTGGTTTCTAGCTTATTATTCTTTGACATGATTTATTGTAGGTTTGCCTCAGATAGCATTGACTATTTGGCCGGATAAATGAGGAGCGCTGAGGCTCATCCGATAAAAATTAAGACGATAGGCGTGCCCAGTTGCGCGCGGTGTCTCGGCTCAGGGCGTCGTCTGAAGAGGATATTTGATTTATTTTATCCAAGCCAAGCTTTATTTCAGATAATCTGACAATCAACACAACTTCGGAACTGCGCAGTGACTCTATATGGGGCATGCTCAGAGGGCTGGAGACTGTTTCACAACTGTTTTATATCTCCTATGATTACAGTGTAAGTTGATCAATAAGGTTCTCTATCTACTGTTACCTATTTATTTAATTATGTAATAGTGAGGTATGTTATGTGTAATGTTATTATGTTATGGGCGAAAAGCTGATCTCTTGTAACCATTGGGTTCATCGTAACCATCTTAGGTACGACGTATCAACAGTGGCTGCAAGTTGTACTTATTTGATAAGTTGTGGCTCTGCCCACCCCATTACGAATTAACCTCGTAAAGCCGAGGTTTCCAGACACAATAGTAAAACAATGGAATTTGGATTTTACAGGGTCTGTCGGCGTTACGACTTTAAATAAATAAAAATTGTTATTTCAGAATTCCATAATAGTCACTACATAATTCCATGGTTTATCCACGCATAAAAATATTCAAAATAATAATGATATAAGTATTCATTCCATTAAATAAAATTACATTAAATTTGGTATTACGGACGTGGGTGAAGATCTTATGTTATCATATTTTTATGCAAATAAATAATTCATGATATTTATGAGTTTATGTATTGTATGTTATGTCATACATTAATCTACTACAACATCGAAACGGTTGTGGATGAAAAGTGGAAAAATAGACTAATCAATAAGTAACTAATAGGGTAAACTTATAGGTAATATAAACATAGTAATACACTTTATTGCACACACATTTACAAGACGTTTACAGGAGAAACTAATTCTAACGCGGGCAAAGGCGGCCTTATTGCCAAGAGCAATCTCTTCCAGACAAACTTCGGCAGCGGATATACTTAGTACACTTGTTCAACTGCAGTAGGTATACCTCGATAGAAAGTTATTATTATTATATAACAATAATGTCCTAGTAGTATTGTCCAATCACAGATCATATAATACGTCCAATAAAGGATTGATTGAAAATAAGAACCATACTACTCACCTTACGATGTAGAGATACCATTGCAAGCTGCAGTCAGGTGGCCCGAGCTGAATGGGCACATCTTTTCACTAAACATTCACTTTGAATAACCAATTTTAATAACACACAGTGCACTCACAAGTTAATACAAAATAACACAAACTTTGTTCCACAATACTCAAGATAACCACCGAAATCGAATTTTCCAAAATTAGCTTGTCGTGTTGCTGTAGACAAAATGGCGCCGATGACAAAGCTACCCGCTTTTCGCGCGCTTGATGCTCGCGGGTTGTTGCAGTGTACCCACTTATTAAAACATTATATTGCCCGGGCATTTTGTATTGAAACTAGGGGAGTATGAGCCCCAGACGAGCATGTCATCTTTGGGGGATGGACTCCAGAGGCGTTTAAACTTCTCACCCATAAAGCAAATACTACACTACTCTCTTCTAATTTGTGTTATATAAACATAATATAAGTAGCTATAGACACTAATCATCCGAGGGAGGAGCCTGGGGGTTCTGTACTACACGCTAACGCTTCTCCCAGTCTCCCTCACCAACAATTGTTTTATTGTTAATTACCAATTATCGTGTTGATGTGAGAGTAATAAACATATTTTTTTTACTAGGACCATAGAATAAGGAATACGAATAATACTACTAGGACTTAGAGGTGACTGTAGCATAAGTCGACGATCACAATTAGTGTTGGGTTCTTACCCGGAAAATTCCCGCGTTTTGGGAATTTTCCCAATTCTGAGGGAAAAAACCCGAAAAATTCCCATTTCAAGGGAAAATATTTTTTATCGCATATATTTGTATTAAAAGTAAGGATTTCCAACAAAGACCATTTAAATATAATGTATGCCTACTTATGCCCAATTTATCTTCTGTCGTAGTGTCGTATGAACTCTTAAAATACTTAAAGGAGATCATCGGATTTCGGCCCAGAAGTCAAAGTGCCGGCCAAAATATAATTTTGCTATATTCCGTTAGATCTTATCCATATGAGCATTTATTACTATGGCACCAAAGCTGTAGGGTCAATATCTTCGGTTTTATTCGATTTTAAAAAACTGTATTTTTCATACATTTTAGGTGAAAATGTAAAGTGCCGGCCAAGTAACAATAATGGTATATATCCTTAGAACTTATCCGTCTGAGCATTTATTACTATGGCACCAAAGCTGTAGGGTCAATATTTTCGGTTTTATTCGAATTAAAAAAAAAACTGAATTTTCATACATTTTTGGTGTAAATGTGAAGTGCCGGCCATGAAACAATATTTGTATATCCCGTTAGAACTTATCCATTTTACCATTTATTATTAGGGCACCAAACGTCTATGACCATTATTTTGACTTTTGTTGGACTTTACGTTATAGTTTCTGTGTGAAAAGTGCCGGTCAGCAAAAAACCATAGAGATAGGAAATATATGGAGGCGCCCTGTTCTACTATATAAACATCATCTTATACAAATATGAGTAGTTTATGAAACAGGTCGTCAATAATCGTTTTGTCTCTTTTTTACTAGTACAAAATTTCATTTGGTAAAAGAGATAAATATATATTTGTTATTTCTAGTTATGGCAACATTTTGTGATGACGTCACAACAGCTGTAGGTACGTGCCATTTTTCGCCATTTTATGCGCTGTGTTTTGTGGTATTTCTGCTGTCAAGTAGCTGTTTATGAGATTGTATTTTGTGTTTTGCGGATAAATTACGAGGATTTGATTTGCTAAATCGAAGTTGAAGTTGAAAAAAGTGATATTCAACATGTCCGTGTATTGTATTGTACAGTGTCGTGCCAGAAAGGACAGAAATCAACCGTATTTGTCACTTCATAGGTTAGTACCCCGTATTCATTGAATAATACAAACAATCCTATAGATTTTGATGTTACAACGCAACTGAGCCATGAATTTGCATTAAACCTTTATATATTTTGAGTAATTATCATACTACAAACCGTATTTTTCTTTGTTTTCCAATATCTTTATTCGTCATAATCAAATTAGTGTTGCGCCAATAATACTGGCTAAGAATAGTAGTTATTATTTTTACGTTAACAGGTTTCCAAGAAATAAAAGCTTGAGAAGACGATGGTTAGAGAGAGGCTGTTGGTGTTTAAATTTATATTTAAATTTCAGCCTAGCTTGCATCATCTCAGTACTGGCTAGATAGATAACATATTTGTATCATGTTATCACAACATGTTTATACTATTTATCATTCAACTACATATTATTATGTACTTAATATACTTAGTCTGTAACTATTATATGTCGAAACAATTATGAGTTGTACAAATTTTATATAAATAAATGAATGTTATCTTTCATTTCAGGCCATCTTTCAATCCAAAATTGTCGACTGGATTTACTGAAACAGGTGATATTGGAAAACTAATCCACAGCTGCAACGTCGTCTGTGCTGCCATTGCCCGTACGTCTGTCTCATAAGTCAGTACATGAAAAGGTATTTATCAAATAATTTTATATTTTTAACATGATATAGTATAATTCAACCAGGTACACAATGCACTTAAATCAGATATATTTTAGTACATACACTGTTTTAACATTATTATTAAACTTTATTTCAGTCTGTTCAAGAAGACGCGATGAAAAAATTAAAAGATAGCCAATTTGAAGAATATTATGGAAGATCTGCAGAATAAAAATCAAATAATAAAGGGCAAAGTGTATTGATGGAAGAATTGGCAGGACCGCAAGACTTTTTGAAAAGGCAGGTAAACAAATTCCAAGGTTTACCTTTGCCAAAGAAGTATTCCCAAGAAATAAGAAAGTTTGCTTTAACTTTACATTTTCTTTCTCCGAAAGCGTATAATAATTATATATGCAATGTGACAGGGTGTCACAAAGACAATTTCTAAACAAATTGACACTGTCTAGATTTGTATTTATTGTAAATATAATGTAGTTACATAATAAATAATGTGTGAAATGAATACTTGTTAATAAACAGATTTACGTTATAATTTATGTTTCATTATACACTCCAGGTGGATTCGAATTGCGCGCGATAAAGAATGTAATCAATGTTATAGAGTTGTTAAGGAAACTACTTAGATAAATCTTGACTAAACCCTTTACAAATATACTTTATTGCATACAACATACCAAAAAGAACAAGTTTTACACAAAACATACACGAAAAATACAGTACACCACCTAATTACCCTTTACCTTCCCTTTCTGTTCTCTTATGAATACTTATTATTATAATGCTATACCTATTATTGGTCAGCAAAAATTTAGTATCGATCGCCATCGACTAGCAAAGAAGAAGATGCTATACCTAGTAGGTACGAGTATGCTAATCCTAGTATTGAAACAGCTTGCAGCCCTAGTAAAGGCCGCCATTTTATGCGACGAAGTGGCACGTTTTTTTTGTAGGTATTTCCAGTCCATACTCTTATATGTCTATGCAAAAAACACATGTCAAAGCTATCGAGAAGATACCTGTAAACATTATTCACTATGACAAAAACGTGTATGACCATTAATTAGTTTGGCTTTTGTTGGATTTAAAAAAAACTTGATTTTTGATTCATTTTGTATAAAAATAAAATATAACAGGCGCGTTATTTAAAAGATCGTCAGAATGTTTATTACTATGGCATTAAACGACTATGACCAATATTTTGAACTTAATTCGATTTTCCAAAAATCAAAAAATGTTTTATCTAGTGATAATGTAACTATCTTGCTAAAGGCGTAATATGGTGGTCGTCTTTTGAAAAGTAGGTTTGCGTTTGACCACTACCTTACCTGATGGTGATACACGCTTAAGAAACTATTTTTTTTAAAGAAAAGTGTATACAAGGAATAAACAGTGGGGTGATAGAGGTACCTACTATGTTATCGGCCGAGTAGCACCAGGACATTGTGATAGGCATATTTGCAAAGTACAACTACCCGACTCCTGTTTTCCCTAACAGATACTTCAGACGTCATGCCAATATACGAGTTTCGTCACTAGATGGCAAGCCTATCTTTGGAGGGTGGTAACCATTTACAGTCAAGGTGAATCAATACCATAATTCAATCTAAACTTAGGCCGTAACGTTGAGTCGAATGCAAAAACTACAGCCAACGTCATATCTAAAATCAGATAGTATTAATATAGAAGTTCACCTAACAACATACAAAACAAAAACACAAAGTATTTATCTCACTAATAACTAGTCATTGGGAAAGCTCTGCTTGTTGTCATTGTTAAAATGTATAAAAAAAAGTTTTTTTAGAAAGTCCAATAAAAGCCAAAGTCGACATTTGGTAGTATAGTAAAAATACGTCGTTCAAGTCGTTTACCAAAAGATTTGACTTATTTTGTTTCGCTGGCTGACATTTTTCCCATTTAAACCAAAACGGAAAGAGACACGAATAAAAAGTCAAGATAACGGTCAAAAATGTTTTGCGCCAGATTATTAAATGTTCTAAAGGTCCTTTGTAATCCGCCGTACCGCATTTTTTACCCAAAGCACTTTATTTTCATACAAAATAAATGAGAAATCAAGAATTTTAAAATCCAATTAAAGCCAAACTAATGGTCATACACGTCTGGTGTCATAGTAAAAAATGTTCAGAACAATCTACTCGAAAGGTTTGACACATTTTTTTTCTCTGACCGGCACTTTCAAATTTGGGCCGGCCAAAGTATGGAAAGCCGATGATCTAATTGGAAATATATTTTGAATGGAATGTTCGATTTTAATAATTTCATGCAAAGATATCTACATATTATAGGATATATAGGATGCTTTTGGCACGAGAGAATGTCATCATCGAGGAGCAATATGGTTTTGTGCAAGAAATTGGGAGGCACGAATACCTACAGATATTATTTACTTGAACTATGAAAAAGCTTTTGATCGAGTTCCTGTCACACCATTGATTGCTAAATTAGAGCCCTTTGGAATCAGAGGCAATGTCGTGAAGTGGATTGAAGACTTCCTGTCAAATCGCACATTCTCTGTGCGCATCGGAGAATCATACTCTGTTCCCAGAAAAGTCCTCAGCGGTGTGCCGCAGGGATCGGTATTAGGACCTATTTTATTCAGTATCTACCTTACAGATCTTAAACATGGTATCATGTCTGATATATCACTCTTTGCAGATGACACGAAAATAACAGGGAATCCACTTATTAGCCATAATATAATCCAAGATGATCTTGATAGAGTAATTGCTTGGACCCGAGATTGGCTAATCACATTAAACGTAGACAAATGCACTGTGTTGCATGTTGGCAGTAACCACCCCACGTTGAGTTACACCATTGACTCAAAACCTCTCGAGTGTGTTAAAAAACAAAAAGACCTTGGCATAACGATAACACATAATCTAAAGTGGGACGAACACATTATTGGAATCACTAAGAAGGATAACTCCCTCTTATACATAATTAGAAAAGCTTTTTATCATATAGATACGGAATTGTTTCTTAGGCTTTACAAAACTTACTTACGTCAAACCGCTGTTAGAACATGGGTTTCAAATATGGAGACTTTACTATCGGAAGGACATTGCACTACTAGAGAGAGTCCAAAGAAGAGCAACAAAGATGGTGACAGTACTGGCTGGCCGGAGTGGACCTTAGCGGGGGCCGCAGGACTCTCACCTCTGGCTTGACTTCATTGGCCAGCCAGAGTGGGGCGTTAGAGCTATACGCTCGCAGGGTGGAAGTGAAAGATGCATCATAAGTCGCGAGTTGGTAAGGCGGGTAAACCGCCTCGCAGAAAGCGGTGTACACCTCTTGACACCCTGAGATGCTCACAACCATGTTGCTGCCTTGCCGTCCAGTCGCGTCGGCTAGATAGGTGGCCCAACCAGTGAGTGACGAGTCACCGCCTGCCCAATGTATCTCTGTTATTAACATTGGTCGAGCAGGCGTCATAGTCCCCCATAGCCCCAGTATATAGGTTCACTAACCCCCAACCCAATAGCCCAGTTCCTTTTGTTCCCATAATCTGCAATAGTCCTACACGAACCAGGGATTGTCTTTGGGTGCACTCCCATAGTGCATACAGGGATAATCGCCGGTTGGTGTCACAACACATTTAGAGTAAATTGTCTTAAGGGGCCTCTACGTGTTGGCTTCGGCCCCACGCACGCCTTCCAAAAGTCCGGGACTCCATGACAGACCCGACCCGAGACATGGAAACGACATACAAATAATAATAAGATTAAAAACAATTAAATAAAAAATATTTTCCCATGATTCGGGAATTTTTCGGGTGTTTATTTTATTTTCCCATATTTTCCCGATATTTTTTCTTTCCCACCCAATTTTTTCTTTCCCTGCCCATCACTAATCACAATAGATGGTTCAGGTCTCAGTGATACAGTGCATGAAATAAGGCATGCGTAGTCCTCAGACGTTCACTGCCTTTCCTTCACGACTTTATAGTCTCCCCTAGAGCCCTCACAGCAATAATGGCATATCTGGTGAACGGGATTACCGTGTGAGAGGCCTCAGCGCTTCCCATTTGTCCAGCCAATGAGTTAATGCCATCTGCGGCAAATGTAAAATAAGTCACGTCAAAAAAAGCGAGATATGCGGCTGTAAACAGTGCCTCGCCCCATAAATGATCAGGCATGTTAGCATCAAACAATAGTGCTCGAACCTTGCCCTTTCGGACTTGGCGAGCGACTTAGCCTGCTGATCCTATTCCTTATATTCTTCAGGAAGTTCGCATTGGAGCGACACAGATACGCGACGCCCCATATTACTACCACCGGGGTCTGCTGTTGGACACGTCGCGTCATTTCATCTCCGTCCCCAACATCCTGATGACGCTGGACGCTATGGCCATGAACAAGATGAACGTCTTCCACTGGCACATTGTGGACGACCAGAGCTTTCCTTATCAGAGTGATGCGTTACCTGATTTGAGGTAAGTATAGGAAGTAGATGCTGTAGATTTTGGGTGATATTTTGTAAATTTCCAGTTGTTACCCTGGATTTTATAATTTGGTTTATTTGAGTAAGTACCTAAGGGTCTTATCAGAAGAAAGCGGTGACTTAGACGTACCCACACAGCAGAATGAAGGTGAAAGCGTACCTAGACACACCGTAGGAACCGCACGTACTGAAGCCATCGCATTTTATAAATTTTTGTATGAAATCGCATGCAACGTCGGGCACCTATCCGTGCCGCACGACCCGCAGTTTGCCGCAAAGTGCGATGATTTCGGCGGCGGCGCGTGCGGCTCCTGCAGCTTGTCTAGGTGCGCGTTCACCATAGGCATACAATAAGGATTAATACTACGTATAGAACGGCAACTCTGCGCTCCCCACTAGCGTCTGAGAGAGATTTACCTCATCCCCCTCGAACATAGTTTAGACTTGAATCGTATGGTGTCAGACGTCACACACACAGATGCGCGTGTATGATAATGTCAATGTGTAGTGTTTGTTTAAAACGAGGTTATTTGTATGAAGTGTCCGGGGTGTGCCATAGGTATTACAAAGCGAATGTAACATGGAACGCTTGAACGCATGACCGCTTTCTGTCTGATAGGACCCTTAGTTGCCTCTCGGTTGATTTAACAATAATATAAAATAATATTTGTTTAAATATAATTATTACAATTATAAGGAATTTTCAGCGACTTCGGTGCGTATTTTCCAACGATGGTGTACACGAGATCCAATATTAAAACAATAATAGATTACGCAACCAAGCGTGGCATCAGGGTGATACCGGAGTTCGATGTGCCTGGTAAATTGTTGATTTTATAGTACCAACACCCATTGAGGAAGCGGCTGGGGGGGTTGAAAGTCCACATCGAAACAATTCATCTAAACATTTCACATATATAATATATAGGTATATAAGGAAGTGCTCAATGCAAACAAATGTCTAGATGAAATGTATGTATATATATAGATATATAATAATATATATATATCAAATCAGCGCAAATATCATCTAATGGTTTAGATTTGTGCTTAAAATTGACGTGTGTTCCATAAATTTTATGCTTGTCGATTACCCGTCCCTTTCCTTTTCGGCGGATAAGAAAATGACAGATATAACTTAAAATAAAATTAGATGGTATTTACAGGAATTAGCACCAATAACCGCGTAAACTTAAAACTACGTTAAATCTGTACAACGCCATCTATATTCTTTTTAGGGAACGTAGCATAGATCCCTCTTTGTTGCTTAGTGGATACGAGGTATTGAGATACTTAATGATTTATGGTCAATTCCACCAGGCCATACTAGTTCGTGGGGCAACGCTTACCCGGATTTGCTGACACAATGCTATGATGATGACCTGAAGGTCGTGGGCCTCGGGCCGATGCATCCGCTAAGAAAAATTACGTACGACTTACTAGAACAGTTGTTTCT
The DNA here is from genome assembly GCF_024362695.1 of Pectinophora gossypiella. Classification (NCBI taxonomy): domain Eukaryota; kingdom Metazoa; phylum Arthropoda; class Insecta; order Lepidoptera; family Gelechiidae; genus Pectinophora; species Pectinophora gossypiella. Next base: position 2,020,406 of record NC_065420.1, on the reverse strand, counting down.
TGAGCTACGCCGGACTTTCCCTGAGAAATATTTCCACATCGGAGGCGACGAGGTCGATTGGGCTTGCTGGTAAATTACTGGAATTTATTTGCGAGAACACATACAATACAAATGTAGGAAAGTGAGAATAGTATGGAAGGATTATGAATGGGAATTTGATTGTTTATGGTATGAAAGGAGGATGGTTAATGAATGGGATGTAAGGCAGTTTTAAAAAGTAAGAGAGGGGAGTCTTTGGTGCGACGTCGGTCGGGTGAGAAGATTTTGGTTTTAATATAAGGTGTGTGTAAAATAAAAGGAGTAAAATATATCCTGTGTTCTATATAATATCATCTCATCTCAGGCCTTTACATCTTTATCAGATGATTCAAACAGCGTTTCTGTGGCAGCTTTTAAAATGGCTGTAAAGTCCGATGCGAGAGCGACAGTAGCGGCCTCACGACTGGCATTGTAGTTGACGGTTATTAGATGGTACAGGTGGTACATCTTACATACATTTATCTGTACATATGCCACAGCCTTACATTACCCGAGCAATGAGAAAATAGGTAATTATCATGTTAGAGTTATACAACCCATCTAATTTTAGTTTGGGTAACGTGGCTGGAAAGTCCCTGATTAGGGACTGGTTTTAGGAATCAATTAAGCAAATACAAACTGTACTCACCAACGTTCAGTATCATCATCATCAGCCGTAAGACGCCCGCTGCTGGGCATAGACCTCCCCCAAGGATCTCCACGACGATTGGTCCTGCGCTGCCCGCATCCAGCGGCTTCCCGCGACCTTCACCAAATCGTCGGTCCACCTTGTAGCGGGCCTACCCACTGAGCGTCGTCCGACACGTGGTCGCCATTCGAGAACCTTTCCACCCCAGCGGCCATCGGTTCTCCTCGCTAGTGCTCAGTATCATTAAATGAAATATATTTATTCGTTCTAGAGTGGTCCACACAGATAAAATTGGGTTCAAGATAAACTATGAAATTTTGATTACTAAATAAAGACAGATCTAAAACTAACGAAAAACATTTTCTTTGTTTTCTATTTACTTATTTATGAATTTTAATCAAGAAAGTTGATGGTAGGGCTGGCAGAGAAAGATCGAGAAGGACTTACGATGACCAAATTGGAGAGGTTCTTAGAAAAGGTTTAATACGATAATACGATCTACTCTGAACCGGCGTGCGTGTATGAAGCGATTGATGAATATGGAGGAAGCAAGAGAAGTGTGTCAGGATCGAAGCAAATGGAATTCTATATTCTCTGCTTACCCCGGTGGGAAATAGGCGTGACTTTATGTATGTACGTATGTATGTAATCAAGAAAACCGTAATAATAAGTCCGACATTTTATCACGATCTGTGACGTCACAGTGACGGGACATCACTGGTCGTGACCTTATGTTACCTCCGTTTACCCAGGTTGTCGAACCCGGAGATCCGGGAGTTTATTGTCAAGAACAAACTGACCAGCGCTGACGAGGTGTACTCCATCTTCATGCAGAAGGTCATTGAACTTCTCGGGAACAATACTGTACCTATAGTTTGGCAGGTGAGGTAGAACATAACTCTTCGTCGAAATGCTAAAGTACCCAAATGTAACAACAGAACTGAAATGCTCTACTTTATTATTATGTAGGAGGTGTACGATCACGGTGTGCCTCTACCTAATAACACCCTGGTTCAGATCTGGAAATATGAACATGTTGACGCCATGACTCGGGTAAGTTTTTTTTTTCGCCAAATTCTGGACTTGGTAAACTAATCGCGACCTATTTCAATGAAGACAATAGTTTTTCAACGGTAAACTCAAAAAGCCTCGAAACCCTTCGTGCGCGAGTCTGACTGGCACTTGACCAGCTTTTATCTTATCTTTATATTTTTCGCTCTTAGCGATAAGGCCACCTTTGCCCGCCTTAGAATAAGTTTCTCCCGTAAATGTCTTCGTCTTCTATCGTGTGGGTTTCACAACCCATACGTCACCTCACGGTGGACTGTCAAGCTCAACGACTCTGGTGGTGGTTATTATTGAGCCACCAAAGGCCCCTCACGTAACATCAGTAAGTAGTAACCGGGACTAACGGCTTAACGTGCCTTTCAAAGCACGGATCATCTCACATTCGGACAATCAGATAATCAGCCTGCAATGTCTTAACCAAACTAGGGATCACAAAGTGATTTTTGTGATATGTCTCCGGATGCGAACCCGAGACCTCCGGATCGTTAGTCCAACGCTCCACTGGTCCGCAGAGGCCATAAATGTCTTGTAAAGTATGGAATGAATTTCTCCGAAAATGCATTCCGGGTGGCAAGATACTGGGGCTGAAAAACTTTGAATGCCATCGAAAGGACAAGAAGAAGTGTTTAGTATTGTTATATCATGCAGGCGTTGATGGACAATATGCAAATCCTGGTCTCCGCGGACTGGTACCTGGATTACCTGATGAACAACTTCCGCGCGCTGTACGAGTCGGACCCTCGGACGCAGGTGGCTCCACGCCTGCTGGACCAGAGCTTGCTGCAGAACATCGTTGGCGGAGAGGCCTGCATGTGGAGCGAAAAGGTGGACGACAGGAACGTGATCTCCAGGTGAGGACCTCGAGCAGAATGAATAAACACTTCTTGCTCACACTGAACAGGGGGGTTAAAAAGGCGACATCAAAGCAATTCATCTGAAAAAGCAATATTGCTATTTGACTTTTAGAATAGAATAGAAGTTTATTGCAAGTCACTTTGTTTGCATTGCGCACTTACTTTTATATGCGCAAATGTCAAATTGCAATATTGCTTTTTAGATGAATTGCTTTGATGTGACCTTTTTAACCCCCCCAGGTATTTACTTACTTAACGGATAACTAAAAATTCTAAGTCGGTCTAGTCGATCGAAGCGACTTTCAGACAACCTTCAATATTAGATACACATTGGTGCTAATTTTTGTAAACACCATCTAATTTTATTTTAAGACATATCTGTCATTTTCTTATCCGTTGAAAAGGAAAGGGACGGGTAATCGACAAGCATAAAATTTATGGAACACACGTCAAATTTAAGCACAAATCTAAAACAACCGTCTAAAAATTTTACATTGGCCAATAACCAATTATGTTGACAGCACACGTCAAACGGATTGAATACCAGCGAGATACCTTTTTGATTCGCCCGGGTTATTCATTAATTTACTCATTTTTCCTAAAATTAAGAGCTGTCAATCATCCGTCCCTTTCCTTTTCGGCGGATAAGAAAATGACAGGTATAGCTACCACAAAAGTAAAATTAGGTGTCTGCAAGAATCGGGGCCATAGTTATATACAGACTGCATAAATAAACTAAAGAGTAGCTAAAATATAAATAAAGGATTTAGGCGGCCGACCCATTGCTAAAGTAGAAATATCTTCTAGAAATCTTTATTTAACAAAGTGTCCAAGGTGCGCTACGCGTCAAAGTGCCTACCTACTTTAATTAGCAAGGATGATTCTTTGCCGCACTCATACTAAAATACATATACATATATCCTCTACCACAGATCATATCTATAACCTCTACCTAAAGGTTGCCTACCTCTAGGTACGTAGTATTTATTATTCCTTATTCTATGCCTGAGGCACGGGTTCTGTGCCACGCACGGAACGAATTATATCGAACATTAGAATATCGATGTCGCGAATGTTATCAACGTAGAAAAATATCGTACTGCCATTATCCTGGAAATATATCGCGGGGTCTAGAAAAAATTGCTACCTTAGTAATAAGACCGCCTTTTGTAACAATTATTTGTTTGTAATTGTTTATGTAAGTATCATGTTCTTTTTGGTCCAAACATGAATTAGAAAACAAATTCAAATCATTGGTTTAGACCTGATTCGAATCTGCGATCTCAAAGTGAGAGGCAAGTTCTACCAACTGGGCTACCACGGCTTCGGAGAGTTGCAGTTCAGTACCCCCCCGCTACCCACATGTTGGTAGTGTGACTAGGGATCGATGATCCAACGGTGTTATGTTGGAAGTTGTATATATACGTCGCGCTGTGGAAACATCGATATCGCGTTTCACGACTGTATTATTGAATGTGGCGCCATCTGTTACATGTGGGCGGAACTAGTTGGGTCCGCCACATAATATTATTCCTTATTCTGTAGTATTGGTAAGCTTGTTTTCTTTGCTGTAGAGTGTGGCCTCGAGCAAGCGCCGTGGCGGAAGTGTTGTGGAGCAAGACAAATGGCAGCATCTCATACTCGGTACTCCACCGCGCGGAGGAGCACGCGTGCCGCATGATCCGGCGCGGGGTACACGCGGAGCCGCCCGCCGGGCCCGGCTTCTGTATCACATAGAGCTGACAAACCCGTCTTTGAACTACGAACACAGCCCGGACAAAAAAGAACTCTATTCAAATATCTCATGCTTACCGTGTACCGACTGAAATATCTCATTCTTATTGCGTACCGACGTGTGAGGTAAGAGCGAGCGAGATATAGTCCGCACGCTCTCTCTGGCTTAAGGTTTTATTACACCTACCTGTCCGACTGTCCGATAGGCTAGATGACTCAAGGTCACGGATGGTTACCATGGTTACTCGCCACCAATTCCCATTTGGGCGTAACCATGGTAACCACCGACCGAGTTAGCCTAGCCTGTCGGACAGGTAGGTGTGAAAAGTTTGGAATTAATGATGGACTTTCCAGGGTAAGTTCCTCAAAAACAATATAGATGACGCTGTTAAGATTTTCCTTTGTTTAACACTTCAGCTGCTACGCACACAACTCTCGTGCCAACGTTACCTAGACTACAGTGCGCATGAACGCGACTAGCGCGTCCATACTACGACTGCTACGAACATAAGAGCAGCGTCGGTCGGATACAGTCATGAGCAATATAATGTACCCACTTTAGGACTCTGTCGCACTAACATATTTGACATTTAGTGAGACTTACAGTTTGATTTGTCAAAAAAGTTAATGTGACATTGTACCAAAGTGTATACATATTAATGCTCGTGACCGTACTGTCCATTCAAGCCATCGCAATGGCGACGTGTGTCCATACATTTTTTCTATTATAGGGCGCGCTTTACACTGCGCGGTTCGAACCGCGGGTGAATTCTCTAACCTGCTAATTTCATGGATAACAGATGCATGGTTTTGGGTATAAATGATAACCTTTTTAATTCCACCCAGGCACAATTACATCTTCTACTTACCCATTATTACTCTGATCAAATTATAGAGGAGCAGTATAGGTAGCAACAATTTTATACGTAATGTGATCCATATGTCAATTTAAGTAACTATTACTAAAGTAATACTTGACATTACATTTTTGAATAATGCTGTAACTTTTTTTGACGTGACTTACTTATTGTAGATTTGCCGCAGAAGGCATTAACTACTTGGCCGGACAAATGGGGAGCGCTGAAGGCTCTAACCCGGTACAACGTTTAAGACTAGGCCTGAGGGTGCCGAGTTGGGCGCGAACCTCGGCTCAGGGCGTCGTCTGAAAGGAAAAATATTTGAAAGAATTAATCGACCCTAGTGGGTTGATAGCGATAAGCGCCGATTGAGGGAAATCGTCGACCACGCCGGCGGGGTCGGTATCGGGGTCCTGAAGTGTTCGGTGTCGTGAGCTGATTGGCCGCCTCTATGGCTAGAGTAATAGGGTCGTCGGGTACCTAATGATGTACCGGAGTAATGCGAAAATAGGTGCAATACAATACGATATAAATACACTTTATTGCACTAAAATAAAAAAATAAAAATAGTTAATATAGGTAATTATGACGTTAAAGCTATATAGCACCATCTATACTATTTTTGGGGAACGCAGCTTAGAAAGTCCTTCATTTTACGGAGCGAATTACCTACTGTACTTTATTATGTCAAACAAAACGGCCATAATAGCCTGCTGCTAGGTATTTATAATGTAAACGTTTTGTAAATGTTAAGTAAGTACGTCATATCAGTATTGTCCGTGTTATAATATAAATGTAACAATGTAATGTAATTTGTATGTTGTATAACAGTTATTACTATATATATTAATAAAAAAAACGCTTTTTATTAGCTAATGATTTCCTTCCTTAGTTTTTGTTTGGATCATAGATATATAATTATAAATTAATAATCACGTGTTTTCCAAGGGCTACCATGCGTAACGTGATAAAATTATCGATCGATTCAATAAATTTTGTCGAAATCGATAAGTTTCTTTCCCTAACATGCGTGCCACGTGATTTAAATCGTATTTTCATAGAACTAATTATGAAACTTATTTGGGTTCACATATTAGCACCAACACCAATCGACAAAACGACATAATTATATCGTCACAATCGATAATAATGATCGTGACAAAATTTTATTACGTTGCCGCTGAGTTATTTGCATACTATGATGGTACGTACAAGTTTGTAAGTTACATAAGAGTTTCACATCATAGACCCTTTCGGGCACAACGAAATATAAGTTTAAAAAAGAGAAGGAAGCTTTTCAAATACTCTACTGATGTGCTATGTGCAATGGGCATAAGTATAGGTAAGTACATTCGCACGTGTGTCGAAAACGAATCGCCTCCCGATCTTTTCCTTTTCCTTTCTCCTTCCAACTCTTCATTTCCTATATTTTGTAACGAAGATGACTACTCAATATGTTTACAAACAATGCTATTGTCAAACTTTTATATAAGCATTACACTCTTTCAGTAGTCTGATTCATCTGTATCTAGGGGCACGGCACTGTGTTAGCCAAGTCTAGCGTATATCGAAGGAGTGGACGCTGTTTGTCTATTCCCTTCTTATATCGTGTGGGTTATGAGGTGAATTGCCAACCTCATCAACCCTGGTGTCAGGGTTACTATTGAGCCGCCAAAGGCCCCTGACATGACTCATATAACGACTACGTACTTATATCAGTAAGTAGTAACCGGGACCAAAAGGCTTAACGTGCCTTCCGAGGCACGAATCGTCTTACCCTGTTCCTGTCTTGTCTATTCCCTAAAGTAATACTTGACATTCCAGTTGAGTTATAAATCTAGTTTAGAAGCTTAACAAATTTTATGCAAATACAACAAAAATATGTATATAAATAGCAAATGGAATTCCACTCTCTGCTTACCCCGGTAAGAAATCGCCGTGAGTTTGTGTAAAACAAACTCTTTGTGTGTGTGTGTGTTTGTTCATGCAAATAAACGATCTATCTATCTATCTATGTATGTGTATGTTGAAGCTAAACGAAAAAGTGAATAGAGACAGAATTGGAAGATAGTATGTGAAAGTGTATTGTATCTCCCGAATTATGGTTTTGATAGCCTACCCTAATGAAAAATAGGCATGCTTTACAGGTAAATCGGAAGGCACGTTAAACCGTTGGTCCCAGTTACTACTTGTTCAAGTTAGTAGTCGTTACATGAGCCATGTCAGGGGCCTTTGGCGGTTCAATAGTCACCCGAACCCCAGGGTTGATGGGGTTGGTAATGCACCTCACAACCCACACGATAGAAGAAGAAGATTACATTGTTAGGTAAACCACTGATACCGTTAAACCACAATACGGTTTGTCTCGGTACCAGTCTCCTCAGTTCGTTCGTCTTACAAACAGCAGTAAGTTTTATTATCCAAAGCAGTCAAACTAACCTCACATAAAGAATAACAAGTTGTTATGTTTATTATTACTCTATTATGTTGATAGGGTTGGTAATCCACCTCACAACCCACACGATAGAAGACAGGTAAATATATGTACAGATTAGTAAATCATCATTTTATGGAACAATAATTGTAATTAGCTTTTACACAGGTGTAATCACAGACAGAAGGTGATGAAGAATTCGTCCATTGCAAAGCGGTCATGTAGTCAGTTCTCATGGTTTTAGTGTCCAGAGAACTTGTCTTTTCTTACACCAATGTATTTAGTGTGATGAATAATGATTATTTATATCAAATATGATTCCAAACATTATTTTACCGGTGTATTCAGCAGATAAACAAACAAACAGGTAGCCCCTTTAGTTATCATTCCGCATTGCGCCGTGCCGTGGTAGAGACTAATATGCACTCAATAATTAAACAATTCCCTATTATTGTTATAAATTATACAGTGTAATCTATTTTATACTTTATGTAATTTGATTTTGCAATACCATTATTGTATTTTCAATGTTTTTGTTCACAATAGCCAGTAGTTAACGTAATTTAAAGTTCAATTGCAGTTCGTTGTGTTCGAAGTATCACGTCGCAATGTCACGCTGTATAATTATATATTTCTGTGTATTATGTGCGGTGGTGTCAGTTAACATGTTCGTTCACAATTCTGGGCCTAAATACAAGCCAACTGAAGGGGAAGTCTGGCCACAGCCTCAGGGAGAGAAGAAAAAGTTGGCATATTACGCATTTTCACCAGCGCAGTTTAAAATTAACGTAAGTTTTTTTTCAGCCCACCCAGAGTATGTGTTTCGGAGGTATGTGACCTAATCTGTTTTGGCCTGGGTTTCTCTTCACGGGTTAGAAGTCGGGAATGCAATCCCGATCTCGAGAGATCCCGTCTAATTTTTCGGGATCAATCCCGAAGCATAACATGACGAGATCCCATTCGAGATTGTCCGGATTGGGCGAATCTCCTTGAGTTATACTTTTTGTTTTGATTATGCTGATTTTCAAAGAAAACTTAATTATTTAGTTAGTAATATTGAAGAATACATGTATTTGTTTCTTTTTTTTTTTTTCAAAAAATATTTTGTTTTAATTAATCTCACTATCACAATCAAGCAGTTTTCATCGTTGATCGCCATCCTTACTTTTAATGTTTTACGAACTCGACGAGATCCCGAAATTTTTATTTCAAATTAAATTTGATTTGATTGATATTTCCAATCCCGCGGGATCTCGAATTTGCGATCTCGAGTCGGGATTGCATTCCCTAGTTAGAAGGCTAGGCAGGTAAAAAACTGGATCTGTCAAATCTTCAGGATAGGTTAGCGGACCCTGTGAAAAGCTTTCTAAGTGTAGGGTAAAAATTGTTGTAAGTACCCTTTCTAATCTTAACAAAAGCTAAAGTATTAATTCCTTAATTACAGGTCACAAACGAAAAATGCTCGATCTTAGGCAACGCGATAATCAGATTCATTGCAGTTTTGAAGGACTTGTTCAGGATCGCGCGACAAAACCGACGGTATAAGTACCAGCGCACGCGCGCGGACAAGGGAGGGAAGGACAAACGGTACCAGGGGTTCATACGCGAACTGCAGCTTAACTTGAAGGAGCCCTGCGAAGACTACCCTCACTTCAAAATGGATGAAAGTTGTACGTTTGTATTTAGCACTGGGTAACATTTTTTTGGGCAGAAGGCAAGAGGAAAACCACTGCTCTGTTTTTCCCTAAAAAAGTCGCATGGAGAATGCTAATGCATTTTTTTTAACCTGGCTGGGCCACCATAGCCACTTTGCAAATAATTACGAAAAGCGACACTGTAAGTAGTCGAATAAAATATACGGAATCCACAAGTTACCTTATGACAATCGTATATATACGTATTTTATTTGATCCCTTACACTGTATTGTGGTTTTCAGACAGTCTCACAGTGGGGTCAACGGCCGTGCTCACCAGCGACTCGATATGGGGGATGCTCCGGGGGTTGGAGACCGCCTCACAGTTGTTCTACTTCACCAGTGACTTTAGCGTAAGTTTGTAACTACGTAGCATAGAAGATAATGGTGGACATTCTAAACGTCGTAGAAAATAACTTAAAAATATCGGATGACGGATATCGACTCAATAAATAAGTTATGGGGTGGAAGGCAAGAGGGAAACCACTGCCCTAGTTTTCCCTAAACAGTAGCATGGAGAAGGCTACACAAGAGCGTGGCTCTTAAATAATTTAATGATGATGAAATAACTTACGTGATCAGAAAAACTTCCAAAAATCCTCAGAGTTGCCACGTTTTTGATAAAAATTCCGCCACGGGCCCCTGCAGTCTGAAGCGCGAAAAGGTAAAAAAATGCAGGGCCGACATAGTCCAAACGTCCAAACTAGCGCCTTACGTCTCTGTCAATAAAACAGTACTTAAAGAGCTAGTCCAATACAACCAAGCTGTTCGGATGTTCACACCAGACTGCCCGAATCTAATACCTTTTAACCCCAGACTACCCCTTCCACTCAAAATGTCCCCACTCGCAGTGTTGCCAATATAAAATTATTAAAAATACTTATTTAAAATGTTGAATCAACATTTTGCAGTCGATATAAAACATACTTACTAACAAAATTTTTGTAGGAAATCCGGATAAACGCCACGGAAATATTCGACTTCCCTTATTACTTCCACCGAGGTATTCTGGTGGACACATCGCGCCACTACATCTCTCCTTCCAATATCCTGAAGATGCTGGACGCTATGGCTATAAACAAGATGAACGTATTCCACTGGCACATCGTAGACGACCACAGTTTCCCTTATGAGAGTGAAATGTTTCCTGAACTGAGGTAAGGAAGTCCAAGAGGCTACCTAACTGTCACCACAGCACAGAATTAGGATGAATACTTACTACGGACAGAATGGTAACTCTCCGCTCCCCACCAGTGGCTGAGCTAGGTTTACCTCACCACACCTCGGTATTACTTTAGTCTTCAATCGTATGGGCGTCATACGTCACATGCACAATGTGTAGTGTCTGTGTAAAATGAGATGTTTTGTATGAAGTGAGTTGGGTGTGCTGTCACGCTGCTAAGTTTTGGCCAAGTACCTATGTATTTTGTACAAAAGGTCACGCAAACGCCGCTAGAGAGGTAAGCATATACATAAGAATATAAGAACATTCCATATTTAAAAGAGGCTCATGTGGGTAGGTGGATAGCATAGGCGATTTTTGACAATCGACACTCTTTCTGTGATCTTCTCTGCCCATAGTTCCTCCGGCAATTGAGTAACAGGGACAGCCCAATCCCAATTCCGAGTAGCAGCCTTCTGAGTGACGGTAGCGTTTAATAAGAGAAGCTTTTGTGGGAAGTTTTTTTTCTTGATGATGATGAAATGATGAAACCTAAGCCCCCACACTCGGAGCAGGCCAGGCAAACCTAAGCCCCCTACTCTAAACCCCAAACGAATTAACTCAAAAGTACGCATAAACTTTCGAGTTATGAAACGGCTTGTTGGCACGAAACGTAAATAGATAGGTTTGTTTATTGAACACTGACAGCCTCCGTGGTCTAGTGGTTAGAGCGTTAGGCTCACGATCTGGAGGTCCGGGTTCGATTCCCGATGGGGACATTGTCGAAATCACTTTGTGAGACTGTCCTTTGTTTGGTAAGGACTTTTCAGGCTTGAATCACCTGATTGTCCGAAAAAGTAAGATGATTCCGTGCTTCGGAGGGCACGTTAAGCCGCTGGTCCCGGCTATTAGCCGTAAAAACACCTCTACCAACCCGCAGTGGAGCAGCGTGGTGGAGTACGGTCCAAACCCCCTCCGGTTGATGGAGGGGAGGCCTGTGCCCAGCAGTGGGACGTATATAGGCAGTTTATGTATGTTTATTGAATATTCCGATATAATAACACTGTCGCGAATCATTAACCACAATACATCGCTTCGTATTAATTATTATAGATTATTCAATAAAGAAAGCAACCGTCCCGTTTCCGTTACCGTCAAAAACTCCTAAACCAATAAACAAGTATTCGTGTATTTTCTCATGGATGTGTTTGTATTTTCAGCAAAAAGGGCGCGTATTATCCCTCCTTGGTGTACAAAAAGTCAGATATCAAGACCATTATTGAATATGCGCGGAATCGAGGCATAAGGGTGTTGCCAGAGTTCGATGTCCCTGGTAAATATTTTTAGTCTTACAATTACTTGAGGTTTACACGGTTATTATTACAATTAAAACGCATAATGGTGCCGATTCCTGTAGAGACCATGTAATGTTAAGTTGTACCTGTCATTTTCTTATCCGCCGAAAAGGAAAGGGACGGGTAATTACGGATCTATCTACTATACTCCAATTTCATCAGTCATCTCGTAATCACAGCACTTGCAACATTGTCGAAATAATCATTAAGGCGTGGTGTGTGCCTCTGCGTGCGTGTGTGTGTGTGTGTGTGTGTGTGTGTGTGTGTGTGCGTGTGTGTGTGCGTGTGTGTGTGTGTGTGTGTGTGTGTGTGTGTGTGTGTGTGCGTGTGTGCGCGCGCGTGCGTGCATGCGTCCGTGCATGTGTGTGTATGTGTGTGTGTGTGTGTGTGCGCGCGTGCGTGCGTGCGTCCGTGCGTGTGTGTGTGTGTGTGTGTGTGTGCATGAGGTGTGGACTCGTATATTACCTATAATTCTCCCAAGTGTGCAAAAAAAAGTTATTTGTAGTAACATGAGTTTTCAATACACAGGCCACACGCGTTCTTGGGGTGTGTCTCACCCAGAGATCCTCACTCAGTGCTACAAGAAGAACAAACCAATAGGCTTGGGTCCACTGCATCCGTTAAGAAAACGCACCTACAAGATCTTGCTGCAGCTTTACAGAGAAGTACAAGGACTGTTTCCCGATCGGTATTTGCATATCGGAGGCGATGAGGTCAACTTAGACTGCTGGTGAGAGTAATACCTAACACTATCCAACACTGATACTAGTTCCTGTACACACTAACTATTTTTATTTTAAGTTATACCTGTCATTTTCTTATCCGCCGAAAAGGAAAGGAACGGGTAATCGACAGGCATAAAATTTATTTAACACACGACAAATTTTATGTAGAGAACTAAAACAATCTAAATATTTAACATTCGCTAATAACTCGACAGAATTAAGTTGACAGCACACGTCACACGGGTTGCATACCAGCGAGATACCTATTTGATTTGCCCAGTTATTGTAATTTATTCTCTCAATCATTTTAAAATTAACAGCTGTCAATCATCCGTCTCTTTCCTCTTCGTCGGATAAGAAAATGACAGGTATAACTTAAAATAAAATCAGATGGTTTTTACAGGAAATAGCAGCATTATCATATCTATTTCCCCAGTCCGCTTACAGAATCTGAAGATTTGACAGGTCCGGCTTTTTACAGTAGCGACTGCCTATCTGACCTTCCAATCCGCGATGGGACAGGTTAGAGTGACATGTTAAGTCACATACCTCCGAAAACACATTTCTCGGGTAGTTAAGTTTCCTCACTATGTAGGTATTTCTTTACGCACGTGATAAACATTTAAGATCCAAGCGTGAATTCTAAAACAAACATCCTATCTACACTACGAATAAATATTTTTTTTATTTTATTAGGTAAATGAAATTGCAAAATATGTATTTACATGGATAACAATATTTTGCAATTTCATTTACCATCATTTTCTGAATTTGATACATCCGATCTGCGTGGGTTGATTTGCAAGCTGTTAAGTCTATCTTACGCCTATTTCATACGCTTTCATTATCCAAATTTTATTTTATCCACTGATATTTTTAGGCTTTCAAATCCAGAGATACAGAAATTCATGGAAGAGAAAAATGTGTCGAGCATTTATGAAGTACATGCGACGTTTATGCATAAAATTATCGAGTTACTTGGCAAGAGGTCGACGCCTATAGTTTGGCAGGTGAAAATTTATCTTTATTTCTACTTAAACTCACGCCCGTAATGCCCAATGGGGTGCGGCTATAAGTAAGCAAACAACAACTTTTGCTGGTACGTAAACAGCCTATATACGTCCCACTGCTGGGCACAGGCCTCCCCTCAATCAACCGGAGGGGATATGGAGCATACTCCACCACGCTGCTCCACTGCGGGTTGGTGAAGGTGTTTTTACGGCTAATAGCCGGGACCAACAGCTTAACGTGCCCTCCGAAGCACGGAATCATCTTACTTTTTCAGACAATCAGGTGATTCAAGCCTGATAAGTCCTTACCAAACAAAGGACAGTCTCACAAAGTGATTTCGACCATGTCCCCATCGGGAATCGAACCCGGACCTCCAGATCGTGAGCCTGACGCTCTTACCACTAGACCACGGAGGCTGGTACTCGTACGAAATTATAAGATGATGAACTGTAAAAAGGTAACAGGTGATCAATCTATCGCCCTCTTAATGGACTATCATGTTTTTTTTTCGGGATACTTAAGTACTTTTTTTATTCGGGGTGTTTGAGACTATCTCCTTGCTGCTTTGTATGATATCTCCGGGAAGATAAAAAGCTGAGCGTGTTCTATTTTTTATTCGCTCCAGCACTTACGCCATTCCATTTTTTGATACTTTTATTATTCTTTTTTTTAATATATTTTTTTAATCCGTGTTAATATTTTGTAGGAAGTATACGACAATGACGTGCCTCTACCAAAAGATGCCATCGTTCAAATTTGGAAATATCGATCCATACACCAAATGATCGATGTGAGTAATTTTATACTATAATAAAATACGACAATAATATAACATAGCATCATGCTTATATCCTTGACCTTCTTCTCCTTTCCTCCACTTCCCTTCCTTCCTTCCTTTTTTTCTTGACCTTTTTCTTGTTCTTTGTTTCCTTGTTGTAGACTGACAAAGGACTTACATTGACCAAATTGGAGATGTCCTTAGAAAATGTTTAATACGACTTACTACTCTGAACCGGCGTGCGTGTATGAAGCGATTGATGAATGTGGAGGAAGCAAGAGAAGTGTGTCAGAATCGAAGCAAATGGAATTCTATAGTCTCTGCTTACCCCGGTGGGAAATAGGCGTGAGTTTATGTATGTATGCTTGTAGCCTAAAAAGTGTAGGTAGGGTGTATACTAATAGGTACTTACACCCATACAAGGCTTATCTTAATAGGAGGCGATCCTATTCCCATTAACCGGGCACAAATGATGGAAACCATGTGATATCAGTTATCTGTGGTATAAATATTCTTATTAGATTGGGTGAAGTTAAGTTTTCATGTAAGTACCTTTTATAATAATAATGTTTTTTTACAAGACATTTACATTCTAAACTTAATCTAACTGAAACTGAAACTCATTCTAAGTTAAGCAAAGTAGGCCTTATCGCAGACAACCTTCGGCAGAGGATATCAAGTACACTTGCACAGCTGCGGTGTGGCACGAACTTGCACAGCTGCGGTGTGGCACGAAAAAAGTAAAATAAAGAAAAAAGAAAAAGATTTAAAAAAATATATATTTTTTAATAAATAAAAAATACATAAAACATAAACAGCCTATAATACGTCGTACGCACGTGCACAGGCCTCCCCTCAATCAACTGGAGGGGGTATGGAGCATACTCCACCACGCTGCTCCACTGCGGGTTGTTGGAGGTGTTTTAAATAATAACTATTTTTTTAATAAAAAAAAGCAAATTTATATTTATATTTGTACAGGCGATCCAAGAAAACGTCCAAGTGGTGTTCTCAGCTCCATGGTATCTGGACTACTTGGATGTCAGTTTCGCGACGTTGTATACGTCTGACCCTCGGACTATAGTTCGTAACAAGGTGAAGGACGATGTGCTGGAGAACATCGTCGGTGGAGAAGCTTGCATGTGGTCGGAGAAGGTGGACGACAGGAATCTGTTTAGCAGGTGAGAATGAGGATCATTAGGCCCCTAAACACCCATTAAAGTAAGATGATACTTCGGAAGGCACGTCAAGCAGTCAGTCCCAGCTACTATTACTGATGTAGTCGTTACACGAAATGAGGCCTGCAAAGCTCCTTTGAAGGTGGGAAACCTTCAAAAAGTCATCATTTTCAACCAATGCCAAAAGTAACTGCAATACTTAAACAAATATGTCCTATAAGTAAAATAAAAAAAGATTCGTAGTAGTGGTTACTACTTACTGATGTAAGTAAGTTAGTCGTTACATGAGCCATGTCAGGAGCTTTTGGCGGCTCAATAGTAACCCTGACACCAGGGATGATGAGGTTTATATTCCACCTCACAACCTACACGATAGAAGACGAAAAGATTCGTAACAATCATCGGAAGGTTTTGTAGAAGGCAACGCCGCGATGCTTTATAGAGGTATGAAACCGCAAACAAAACCGCGTTTTCCCGGATAGGTGTTCGTTACTACATCCGATCCGAATCGACAGTTTGACGGATAGTAGAAAATTACTTAGATAAAATAATTACTTAAATGACGTTAAGCCGTTACATGAGTCATGTCAGGGGCCTTTGGCGGCTCAGTAATAACCCTGACACCAGGGTTAATGGGGTTGGTAATTCACCTCACCTTCCACACGATAGAAGAAGACTTAAATGACCAATATCAGATGTAGTGGCGTAAGCTACCATACAAATAGTTCTACGACCACTTGGATCCGATTCACGAACTCGGATCGGATTTAGTGCGAAAACACCCTTAGGTTAGAGTGGATTAAGAAATAAGTTTTATTAAATTCGAATACTTGCAGGGTATGGCCCCGAGCATGCGCAGTGGCGGAAGTGCTATGGAGCGTGACGAGCGGGAACATGCCGGCACGCACGCTGCGCCGCGTGGAGGAGCACGCGTGCCGGATGATTCGTCGCGGCATCCCCGCTGAGCCGCCCAGCGGACCCGGCTTCTGCGTCACATAGACTAGCTTGCGCTGTGGTAACTGTTACATATACTTTCTTGTGCGGCTTGATGAATACATTTTGTTAAAGTAAATAAATCTGATATTGTTTTTATTCCGGAATCCTATGATAATTATCTATCTTGAAACGGATACGAGGAGTGGTTGCGGTTTCTGCACACTTTGATAGGTCATGAATTGACAATGATAATATGTATGTATGTTGAGCTTGTTTAGTAACATTATACATCAATGTTATAGGCATAGAGCAACACGGCTCTCCTTTTATTCGCACTCCTGAATCCTAAAAGCCTAAATCTAAGACCTAAGTAGATACCTTGGATGTAGATACTCGTAGGTACCTATAAACGAGCTCCTTGTTGTAAAGAGAACATAATCCACTATGTGCCTTAACTAAGGCAGGCAACGATCTGAGGACCATACAGCCTTGACTTCAGTAGTTTATTCTTCGAAGTTCACGTTCAAAATAGGCCTAAGCCTTGTCTTGGATTTGACTCAGTAGGTACTCAATGTTTTATGCTTTTTTATTATCATTAATTTCAACTAGGTATATAAAGCTAATCTTTTCGGTTTTCTTAGTAAATGTGGCAAAGAGCGGAAGACCGTATTGCTCTATGCATTATCGTTGTGACTTAGTTTGTCAATCTTGACATTCGTATTCTCGACTTTTTACTTTTTACATTGCTTCGTTCATAACAAATCATTTATTAGTGAAGTGAGCTTTATTTATCAGGCCATAAGTAGGTATTTATCAGTATCCCAGGCGGTATAACGCATGGATTAATAAGGCCGTATACAGAAAGAAAGCTGGAAACTTATAAGCGCTTACCAGCGCCTGACAGCGCTGGTGACCCGCGCAGGCAAATATATGAACGCGCGCCGATAAGCACTGAACGGTGCCGACAACTTGTTTCCAGCTTTCTTTCTGTATACGCCCTAAGGGTAACTTTCGCCGTGATAAGCAGTCAGTGGTCTTGTTCGATGTTCGGACATGAGTGGCTGGTCATTATGGGTATGTTGGTCACTGTGGTCGGTCAGGGTCCGTCACACCGGCCCACTCATGGAGAAGTATGGCCTAAACCGAGACACGAGAAAAAAGGTTGTGACATATTCACGTACGATTCGCAGAAGTTACAATATAAGGTAAATATACACATTGAGAATAATGAGCCGTGGTAGCCCAGTTGCTAAAACGCTTGCCTCTCATTATGAAGTCGCAGGTTCGAATCCAGCACAGGCCTAAACCAATGATTTTTGGATCATAAATGATTATCACGTGCTCAGCGGTGAAGGAAAACATCGTGAGGAAACCCCTATTCCCGGGAAATGCACTTTCGGAGGTAAGTATGTGACCTAACCTGTACTGGGCTGGTTTTCCTTCACGGGTTGGAAGGTCAGATAGGCAGGCGCTTCTGTAAAAAACCGGACTCGACAAAATCTTCAGGTTAGGTAAGCGGACCCTGTGAAAAACGGGGTAATGCTAGGGAGAAAACCTTTCTATGCGTAGTATTATTCTTATTCTATACTCGTAGGTATAGTGGAAACCCTTTCTTAGCCATATTATGAGTACAGTCATGAGCAATATAATGTACCCACTTTAGGACTCTGTCACACTAACATATTTGACCTTTAGTGAAACTTACAGTTCAAGTTGCCAAAAAAATTAATGTGACATGGTACCAAAGAGAAAAAATATTAATGCTCGTGACCGTATGTAGGGACATAATCCCGTTTTAGTTTGTTACCTACTTCCTTGTTAAAGGTAAGTGACCTACTGCTTATCGTCTGGAATGACCAATGGGAGTTGAATTGGACGCTTTATTGCACACACAATGCGCACCACACTATTGCGTCTTATTTGTGTTTGCGTGACATACATATAGTCTACTAGCTTTTGCCCGCGACTTCGTCCGCGTGGCGTGTTATAAAAGAGAGATCTTTGTGTGTGCGGGAGTGCATATCAAATTTCAAGCATCTATCTTATGCAGTTTAGATTTTTTCATACAACATTTTTTCCCGCTAACCCCCATTTTTTAAAATGCAGCCATAACTAAACTTTATATTTACTAAGGTATGCATGCATGCTAGACTGAAAACATCTATCTTACGCGGTTTAGATTTTTTCATACAAATGTTTTTTCCCGCTAACTCCGTTCCCGTGGGAATTTTGCAATGTCCTGTTGCAACTAAGCTTTAAGTTTGCTAAGGTACCTGCATGCCAAATTTCAAGCGTCTAACTTAAGTGGTTTAGATTTTCCATACAAAAGGATTTTCCCGCTAATTCCCGACCGCGTGGGAATGCCGGAAATTCCTTTCTTAATGCACCTCTACGGTACCTAAGCTACGTCCCTTCCAAATTTCAAGTGCCTACGTTTAGCCGTTTCAACTGTGCGTTGATATGTCAGTCAGTGAGTCAGTCAGTTTCTCCTTTTATATATTTAGATTAAATGTTTGCTTGGTGAACCTAAGTGAACTTTAATGACGGTAAATGTATTGCTTGAGAAACAAATTTTGTAGTTTTGGTAAGCGATACGCCCATTAATCGTGTTGAATTAAATACAGGGTGTTAGTGACATCGTAACGAAAACTTTGAGGGATGATTCGAAGATTCAAACAGCCTCCGTGGTCTAACAGCCTCCGTGGTCTAACAGCCTCCGTGGTCTAGTGGCTAGAACGTTAGGCTCACGATCTGGAGGTCCGGGTTCGATTCCCGATGGGGACATTGTCGAAATCACTTTGTGAGACTGTCCTTTGTTTGGTAAGGGCTTTTCAGGCTTGAATCACCTGATTATCCGAAAAAGTAAGATGATTCCGTGGTTCGGAAGGCACGTTAAGCCGTTGGTCCCGGTAAAAACACCTCCACCAACCCGCAGTGGAGCAGCGTGGTGGAGTATGCTCCTTACCCCCTCCGGTTGATTGAGGGGAGGCCTGTGCCCAGCAGTGGGACGTATATAGGCAGTTTATGTTATGTATTTTCCGTCGCAAAATTGTGGAACTGAAAATATTAAAAGAAACACTAAAAGCTTCATGAATTTTCTGATATGAAATTTAATTTGATATCAACTCACTAAACATTCTGTATAGCTTAACTAAAACGTCAGAGTTATCAGGAAAATGGACTGTTGGAACCTGTCTGTAGCATTATCCTGTTTTTTCACAGAGTCCGCTTACTTAACCTAAAGATTTGACAGGTCCGGTTTTTTACTGAAGCGACTGCCTGTCTGACCTTCCCACCTGCGAAGGGAAAACCAGCCTAACCATTATGAAATTCATTACTAAATAAAGACAGATCTAAAACTGACAAAAAATAATAATAATTGCGACATTTTGCCACGTTTTTCTATGACGTCCCTGGTTGATTTTTCATACAAATCCCATAGTAATTTCGACTTTTGACGATTAGTAAAATGTAACTGATTTGACTAAGTAGTTTTGGAAACTACCCTATTGTTATTTCAAACCTTAAGTAAGACATACTTGGAGTATAACATTAAACTGCATTTACAGATTGTCGGAGAAGACTGTTCACTACTAAAGTCAGCCATTGATAGAACTAGAGAGAACATAAACGTTCTCCAAAAGATCGCTAGTCGGTATCGAAGCCGTATGGACGTCTTCCTTAGAAGCTATAACCAGAATTCATTGAAGGAACTCCGCATAGAGTTGTGTGAGCCGTGTCAACGTGATGAATACCCGCAGTTTGATATGAGTGAGAATTGTGAGTTAACTGGGCACTGTGGTATCCACTGAATAGAAGAAAGTTCCTTGGATACCACAGTGGTATCGTATGTGTGTGTAAAACAAGTGATAAATGTGGAGGAAGCAAGAGAAGTGTGTCAGGATCGAAGCAAATAGAGTCCCATAGTCTCTGCATAACCCAGCGGGAAATAGATGTACCTATATGTGTGGTATACTGCTTCTGGGTTTATATATTTCAATGTTCTTCTTCTGTCGTGTGGGTTGTGAGGTGGAATACCAACCCTATCAACCCTGGCGTCAGGGTTATTATAGAGCCGTTAAAGGCCCATGACATGGGTCATGTAACGTCTACTTACATCAGAAAGTAGTAACCGGGACCAACGGCACGGATCATCTTACTTTCGGACAATCAGGTGATCAGGCCTGTAATGCGCGGGGACAGTTTTCGCTCGAACTTACAAGCTAAGGCGGCACAAGACAAGAATAACATTTTTGTATGGAGTGTGGGGTGGGGTGGAGTGAGGGGGTGTCTGTTGTTTAGGTACATACAAGTCAATGCGACCTTCCTTGCCAACCGCTTCACCGCCAACCGCGCCGGTGCGCAGTATCGTATGAGAACCACCTAACTGAAACGTCCGTCTTTTGCCGTTGGTTACTTTCGTGTTTCTTCAACTAGATACCCTGATGGTGTCAGCTGTGTCCACACTCATAGCTCCCTCCATATGGGGCATCATGAGAGGACTGGAGACTTTCTCACAGCTATTCTATCTTTCCAAATGTTATAAGGTAAATGATTATCATTTTTATTATGAATAGCCATCTGTAGCAGCCTCCATGGCCTAGCGGTCAGTTGGTATCACGATCTGGAGGTTCGAATTCGATTCCCGATGGGGACATTGTCGACATCACATTGTTTCATAAAGTCACATTGGTGCTGAATCACCTGATTGACAGAAAAAGTAAGATTACGTTCTTCGGAAGGCAGGTTAAGCCGTTGACCCCGGGCTACTAGCCCAAAATACCTCCACCAACCCGCAGTGGAGCAGCGTGGTGGACTATGCTCCAAACCCTCTCCGATTGATTGAGGGGAGGCCTGTGCCCAGCAATGCGACGCAAGTATATTGGCTATGTATGTTATGTTTCTTCTACTCTTCCCTGTTTCCAGGCCGTTCGTGCCACCAGCCCAGAAAGCTTAGCTATGTTTCGCATATAATCATAAATATATCTAGTACCTAACAGCAGATATATCTAAGACCTTTCAGGACGTGGTCACAGTGATCCTCGCCATTTCGAACTTGCTCCAATGACTTTTAATTCATCTGAAGTGCAGTTTTCACCATCACAGTTGGCTCGACCATTATAGACGGCGATACGGCTCACCACCTATCACGTTGGTCCAACAAAAATCTCGGTGAGGTGTGGGTAGTTCATCTTGCGATGGATGTAGCTTTAACTACCCCAATTGGGATATAGTCCTGGGCGGTTAAAACGGCCACATCGAAGCAATTCATTTAAAAAAGCAATATTGCAATTTGACATTTGCGCATATAAAAGTAAGTGCGCAATGCATACAAATGAATTGCTTCCTTGTGGCCGTTTTAACCCCCCCCCCCAGTGCTTATGCTTATGCCTTTCAGGACGTCCTTATAAACAGCACAGAAATTGAAGATTACCCAAACTACAAACATAGAGGGTTATTGTTGGACACGTCGCGTCACTTCATCTCCGTCCCCAACATCCTGATGACGCTGGACGCTATGGCCATGAACAAGATGAACGTCTTCCACTGGCACATCGTGGACGACCAGAGCTTCCCTTATCAGAGCGTGAAGTTTCCTGAACTTAGGTAAATATTTGTTATGTAACGTAATGCTGTGAGCTCAATGCGCCTCCAAACCAATGCAATGGCGGCCGTGACCCAATGGTAAGAGCGTTGGCCTCTCGATCTGGAGGTCTCGGGTTCGATTCCCAATGAGGAAATATCATAAAAATCACTTTTAGATACCTAGTTTGGCAAGGATATTGCAGGCTGATCACCTGATTATATTAAAATGATCTTAGCTTTACTATTTACTTCAGTATGTATAGTCGTTACACGAGCCATGTCAGGGGCATTTCGCGGTTCAATAGTAACCCTGACACCAGAGTTGATAGGGTCGCTCATTGACTTCACAATGGTGAGTCTGGGAATAAAATTAGCTCACCTTTTAGTGGACTGGGTGCTTACTGGCCAACCCTCATTTACACAAGACCCGCGATGGAGAAGATCAGGGACCACGCCAGGGGAATTGGGGTTCGTGTGATCATCGAAATTGACATGCCTGGTAAGTAAAAATACTCCAGATTAGTCTGCAAGTAAAGATAAAGAAAAAACTTTCAATTAATAACTCAAAAAAATCAAAAGAGATTCACAAAATATGATGTTTAGAAGTGAAATTATTCTAAACTGGGGAGCAATAAGTTAAAGTGTTCTAAACCAGAGAGCACGTGTAAAGATTTTGATAAGAGTCGAAGAAGCGAAAATGTTGTGTCAGGGTTGTAATAGTACCACAGAGTCTTTATTATAGAGAAAGGGACCGAAGTATGCACACAACGAAATGATTTACCATGACAACGATCGTATTATAAAACTTTCCACGTCATTCATTGCTTCTTTGGTATCGCTCAACTACATCTAACGTTTGTATTTCGACGCAACGAACGGCGGGTAAATCGATATAGCGGTCCGGCTAGAAATGTCTCGGTGCGGCCGAGGCGCGAACCTCAGCTCAGTGATATTGAAAAAACAACCGACTCTAGTGGGCAGATAAATCCTCGACCATTTATTTATTTATCCATTGAGTGATTGGCCGCCTCTATGGCTAGAGTATTTGGGTCGTCAGCATCGTATATTAAGTCTTTCGGGCGCCGATATTTTTCCGTACCGTTCCTGTTGTGATTGCAATAAAACACGCGACGTTCGGACAACAAAAGTCAAGAAGAAGAAGAAATTAGTTAGAAGTATTTTACAAATACCTACCACTACAGTCCATAAGCGGGAAGCTACCACCAGGGGATTTGGGGGGGTGCAAAGCAGAACCAAAAGTTCTAAATGCATATCTCCCTTGTCTCTATGATCTGTGGTTAGCACTTTATTATCCTTCGCAGATCACGCGTTATCATGGGGCATGTCCCACCCTGAGATCATCACGGTGTGTGCCCGTGACCGTCGCCCCATGAACCCGATCAAGAACGAGACGTATATACTCGTTGGCGCGCTACTCAGGGAAGTGCAGGAGCTGTTCCCCGACACATACATACATCTGGGTGGCGATGAGGTTACTGCGGAGTGCTGGTAAAGTAAAACTAAAGGCTTAGCCCGATAGCAGTATAAATAATGGCGTCTGTGGTCAGTGGTTAAGCGTTGGGCTCGGAGGCTGTTAGAACAATAGCGCGTAGGCCGTTATTACACCACGCGATCGCGGTTAGCGGTTGCGGTCATGCGAACAAATCGATGATTCACATACAAGTCAATACTACCTTGCCAACCACTTCGTCCCTCTTTCAAATTTAATTTTGCTAGTCACGCTCGCGCTCATGCAAGAGCCCAGGCTAACACCAGCTAAGGGTGTCGCTGTCGATGGATACGTCTGGGAGGACATCATCATCATCATCATGTGGTGTAAAAGACGATATAGTGACTAAGACTGAGAATGGAGTGTTAAGTTAGTTTGGACATACGTATATAGAGCGGATGATGGATAATAGGATTACGAAAGCAATATATAAAGCGAAGATTGGTGGTAGGGCTGGCAGAGGAAGACCTAGAAAGACGTACATTGGACTAGGCATCTCAGCTCAGGCCTGTTTTTTTAATTTTATTGCCGCGTGAGAGCCCCTCAGCGCTCCGCATTTATTCGGCCAAGTAGTTAATCCCATTTGCGACAAATGTACAAAAAGTTACGTGAAAAAATGCTGACCGCTTCACTGCTAACCGCGACCGCGTCGTGGGATAACCACCTTACATAAACATGCTACCCAAATAATATACAGACCTTGTTTATAGTAGATATGTGAAACATATTTGTTTCTGCCGAGAGCGGCAAGGTCCGTATACGAATGAAAATAGTGGCCTTTGTGTCACTTCTTTCAATAGTCTACTTGACAACCTAGTCAAATGAGATTCTTTTTAAGAGACGTCAAAAGGAAAATGTTCTATTCAAGGACCAAGTAATGAATTTGTATGGAAATGCACTTCACAAGTATGTGATCTTACTTGTATTGGGCTGGTTTTCCCTTCGCGGGTTGAACAGTCAGACGGGCAGTCGCTTATTTAAAAAAACGGATCTGTCAAATGTTCAGGTTAGGTAAGCGGGCCCTGTGAAAACTTGAGATAGGAGATGATGAATTTGTATCGAAATACTGTGGTATGACGTAATCAATTAAAGCGTTCAAACGACGTACTCATTCGTTACCTACTTAGTAAGTAATAATTCAAATTCGAAAGTAATTCAAAAAGAAAAATGGGACAGTTTTTTTATCATCTTCAGACTGGCTTCTATTGCTAGACTAGCATTTTATAATTTACCTTTTATCCAGACAAATACCTAATTGTTTTTTGTGGAGCGAGGGATCTTTTTGCATACTTACTTAAAGATAAATGTTTTGTTTTAGGATAGAAAATAAAGGAATACAAGAATATATGGAGAAACATAATATGACATCTTCCAATGACTTGTCTACTTTATTCTACAAAAGAATAGTATCATTCCTGAAAGAGGATACTCGAACTATCGTATGGGAGGTACTACTGAGTTTATTTCTTCATTGTGTAAAGCATTTATGGTAGCGATATCTTAATATAAAGACGTCTCAGGTAATTGCAGTTGTAAGTAAGTAATATTTTTTTTTTTTTTTTAATTAAGATGGGTTTGCTCTTGACTTCGTTCTTCTACAAGAAGAAGAGATCGACGTTGGAACGAGCTTACCCAGAAAATGCCTATTCACCCTATTATGCCTATTCTATTTCATCGTAGTTTTCTTATTAAACATGTAAACAGGAACATAACTGAGGAGAAAAATCATTAACAACAGAAACAGAGCATAGTGACACCTTCTGTCTCAAGACATAATGGTATACATACGTTATTATCATTATTTATTTGTCCACAATAAAACAGAGACAAAGAACATACAAAGAAAACAAATAGTATTTTTTTTTTGGTTATTTCTAAACAAAGATATTTCTTTTCCTGACCTACGTGACGAGAGATATTCAACGTATAATATTATATACTTAGATAGACATACATACGCGTACAAATTATTAAAAATTTAATATTAATTATATATAAAAATATTCTATAAAAAAATATAAGTATTCAATAACAACAATAAGATCAATAACAACAATAATAAGAACTTTTGTACCCACACGGGAGCAATAACTCATTTGAAATAGGCTAGTTTCAGTACTATTAAGTTATTTTGATCAAAATTCATAAATAAGTTAAGAGACAAAGTAAAATCTGTCTTTATTTAGTAGGTACTTATTCAGAATTTCATAATTTATCTTCAACCTAGTACATGACCCAATTGATTGATTTGATTTATGAAACTTAACTGATTTATTCTGTATTAATATTTTTTCTAGGAATCATACGAGGCTAACGTTCCTTTTGCACGTGATACTCTCGTGCAGGTGTGGAAAAATGAGCGACTAACGGCTGAGGTAAATAAAATTAAATCTATCTATTTATTACACTTAGGTACCTATGTCGTATTATTATTTATTCTATGACTTAGGCGTCAAAATGAATTTATTTCGGCTCACGATCAGGAGGTTCAGAAAAATTAAACAGACTTCAAAATCTTTCTAATAAAAGTAAGAAATAATATGTTTTGTCATTTTGAAGTCCGAAATCACTGAACGGAAAACTCATAACGATGACTCTATTTTTTGTAAAAGGAACTGACAGAGGATAATCTTTTTTTCTTGGGTTATTAGATCATATTTTGTTGGGTATCCTGATATGAAACAACTTTGTTTGCACATTTAAAAAATACATATATACTTTTTCTTCTAAGTCGCGTATTTTATGTCGCGTTAGTAAATCATAAATTCTTGGAAATTATTGAAAATAACTTTAATACCGCTGTTGTTTCAATGCTGACCCAAAAAAGTGTAATAAATTCTTTATACGTATACGCGATAAAGAATTTATTACTGAGCCGCCAAAGGACCCCCTGACATGACTCATGTAACGACTACGTATTTACATCAGTGAGTAGTAACCGGGACCAATGGCTTAACGAAGCCTTCCGAAGCACGGATCATCCTACTTTCGGACAATCAGGTGATCAACCTGTAATGTCTTAACCAAACTAGGGATCACAAAGTGATTTTGGTGATATGTCCCCACCGGGATTCGAATCCGGGACCTCCGGATCGTGAGCACAACGAACTACCACTGGACCACGGAGGCCGTTACTATTGTAATGAAAGCTTTTCTTGTTTATTAATTCCAGCTGCTAAATGGTGGCCGGTTCGTTTTACAATCATCTGGATACTACCTCGATCAACTGGGGACTACCTTCACAAAATTCTACAAGGTGGAGCCAAGGCTCGCGGTGAAAGACAAAGTGGCAAACGAGACCTTGTTGCAGAATTTGGTAGGGGGGGAAGCCTGCATGTGGGGGGAGATGATGGACGACGCCAATGTGATCAGCCGGTGAGTTAGCTGAGGGGCACGCAGCAATGAAACCATGCACAGCGACACAGCTCAGACACTCTAGACAAAAATCGTTGCCGCCTAAGAGCCAAACCTCATCTGTCATCACCTCATCGCATTTTCCTATTCATCCTTCTCTGTTACTCAGAGCCGTCATTTGCTAGAGCGAGAGAGAGCACCGTACGCGGCAGAATCGACGAGGCGACATCACGCGTAAGGATATCTACTATAAAGCATGCTTTAGCGTGCTGCCAGATGTCCAACTCTAACTCGTACGCGCGACCAAGACAGACAGTCCATGCGCATCCTTACTCCTTAATACGGCTATTTAGAGTAAAGTGAGACCCAACGAAGGGGTGAGGTAAATCTACCTCGACGCCAAATACAAACTGGTGCGGGGCGCAGTGTCCGTTCTTACTTAGTTTCTTTATTCTATGACAGAGATTTAAACTACACACCTAAGAATATTGGCAAAGAGTAGCGTACTCATAGGTCTTTTACAGGACACACTTCGGCCTAGGCAGGTAGTTCACGATTTGATACAACACGCTGTTTGACCTGAGATCAACCAAGTTTTTTCAAAGACTCAATTCGGTTCAAGGCGGAGTACTCGTACGGTGCTAGTGATTCAAAATACATAATTTTTTTAGTTTGGTTTTATGCGTTTCAGTGTGTGGCCTCGAACGTCAGCTATAGCAGAAGTTCTGTGGAGTGACACGAGACGGGAAGTGACGTCTCAGGTTCTGCAACGCGCGGAGGAGCAAGTGTGCCGCATGAAGCGCCGGCGCATCCACGCCGAGCCGTCCAGCGGACCCGGCTTCTGCGTACTCTAGTTTATGGCGTCGTCGGTATGAATTATATGACGTCACAAGTGCTGTGCGGAGCAAGTGTGCCGCGCATGAAGCGCCGGCGCATCCGCGCCGAGCCGCCTAGCGGACCCGGCTTCTGCGTACTCTAGCTTATGAGAACATTTGATTTTTGATCCGTGTATGACCGCGATGTGTACTTTTAATAGCTAGTATTATTGAGTATATTTTGTTATCAAATTGTATTTAGAAAATATTTTTTAAGTTAGAGTAGGTGCCTGCCTATATTGTTAAAACAAAATGTTAATGTCGTTCATTCTCAATTGCCTTTTATTGAAGTAGACTGTACCACACATTTCGTGAGCATTATTTACTGACATAATCATTAATTAAAAAAATATACGAATGTTATAAAAGGGCTTTGGAACCTGTATTAAGTACATTTCGGCTTGCTGTTTTATACAATCCGACTGTGACATATTGGCCCCGATTCCTGCAGACACTTCCTAATTTTACTTTGTTATAAGTACCTGTCATTTTCTTATCCGCCGAAAAGGAAAGGGACGGATGATTGACAACTCTTAATTTTAGGAAGAATGAGTAAATTAATGAATAACCCGGGCGAATCAAAAAGTATGTCGCTGGTATGCAAACCGTTTGACGTGTGCTATCAACATAATTCTGTCGGGTTATTGGCCAATATAAAATTTTTAGACGGTTGTTTTAGATTTGTGCTTAAAATTGACGTGTGTTCCATAAATTTTATGCTTGTCAATTACCCGTCCCTTTCCTTTTCGGCGGATAAGAAAACGACGGATATAACTTTAAAAAAAAATTTGATGGTGTTTACAGGAATTAGCACCATTATTAATGTGTTTAATTTATATTAAGAAGTTAAGTAACGCTTTAAAACTAATTAAACATTGAATCTACTTATCTATATGAGAAAATAGCGCTAGTATAGTAACTTGCGGAATGTGTCAAAAGTTCGAAGCTAAAGTGCATTTATAAAACTATATTTACTGTCTTCTTCTCTCGTGTAGGTTGTGATGTCAATGACCGACCTCATCAAAGGCCCCAACTACATGGTCACTTGAGTAAATAACGTGACCGACTACTTAACGTGGCCTCCGAAGCCTGCAATGCCCTAACCAAACTAGGGATTACAAAGTCATTATAATGTCCCCACCTGAAATTGAACCCGAGACCCAGAGGTCTATAGGTCTATAGGTGGGCTCTCGAGCTCTGGCTCGAGAGCCCACCGTTATAACCTCTAGACGACGGAGGCAATTATTAGAAACGGCCCTTCAATAACTAAAAGATGGCATGTCTCTGCATCATCACTAATTTAGGAGACACGTTTTTGTCGGTGTAGTATTGTTCATAATATTTTTTTAGGGAAAAACTAGAACAATCCCTCTTGCCTTCCGCCCCGCAGTACTCGTGAAACGCGAGTGGGATGGCGCCCAGAGTAGTGTATTTCAAAGTCGTACTAGAATTCCTGTCCTCCGCCTCTGAATAGTACCTACTGACAGTTACTGCTGCCCTCTGCCAGGTTCCAGGTTACAGTCCCCTTGCATACCATACCAATATCATAAGTGGGTATTGGGCCCTGATTCCTGCAGAAACTTCCTAATTTTATTTTAAGATTTCGTCTAAAATTGACGTGTGTTTGTGGATAAGAAAATGATAAGTATAAGTAAGTACCTAACTTAAGTTAAAATTAGACGGTGTCTACAGTATTTAGCACCTATTACTACCTACTTAGATGCCACGCTTAAACTATTATTGTTACAAAGTATCTAACATGTAGTATTTCCTTATCTTTGCATTTTAAATATACTTTAACTGAAATGTATTGTTATATTATGGAAGTGACCTTCAAGTATGTAACAATGATTCTTCGCATTTTAATGTTTAAAGTGCCTTAGAAGTTTTGAAAATATAAAAAATATGGTCACTTACATTATCTTAGAATTTAAGTACAAAATTGCATTTAAAATCTTGTCAGTTCTGTATTGTATACGAAACTTCTTTTATATAGGTGGAATACAATTACACGCACGTTAGGAGCTCAGTTGAGTACTTAGCTCCCGCTAAACCGAACATGTCGCGAGTGATAATATTGTGTGCGCTTGCTGCAGTCACTATAGCACATGGGCCCCTCCCATCCATGCCGACCCAGGGCAGTGTATGGCCGAAACCATACAGGGAACAAAAGGGAAATGATGTATACAAATTAGCTCACAACCGAACTTTTGTTTTCATGGTAATAATTTGTTATATTATTTATAAGTTTTTTATGGACCCAAATAAGCAAACTTAAATAAGTTGAATAAAACTATGGAGTACGCTCCGTATACCTCTTTGATTGGGGGTATGCCTGTGTCCATCAGTGGGACGTATACTTACATAATATATATAGGCTGTTTATGTTATGTATATACAGGGTGTTGGTGACATCGTAACGAATACTAAGGGGGATGATTCAGACCATGATTCTGAGTTAATATCAAGTGTAATTTTCAGTCGCAAAATTCAAGTTTTTTTTCTAATTTTTTAAATTATTTTCAGCTTTCTGTTTGGTTTCATTTGATTGGTAGATTATATCTATTGTTTCAAACTACAAAATATGTAGTTTTTCACTTCTCCAGTGTGAGAAAATCTTGTAAGTATAAAAATTGCGATTTCCAAAAATAAAGTATAACTTATGTCATATCCACAATGGACAACATAACTTATAAATTACATTCGGATTGTGATTTTTGTTAACAAAACCTGGTGGTTAAAAATAGATAAGCTAGTTTTTTATCCAGGTAAAAATTGAGGCGTCAATGAGGGACTTTCCAATCGACGTTCCACAAAAACACGATAGATGGCGTTGTTAAGTTTTTTCTTCGTTTAAAGTTCTAATTTAATGGATAACAGACATACCTATGCATCTTTTATCTTGGTTTTTGGGTATAAATGATGACCCTTTTTATTACACCAATTCTCTAAGTACATAATATTAAGCAACAATTAGTTTTATATGTGCTTCTGCAAAAAAGTAAGTACATTTTTGAATAATTATGTACCCCAATGAGAAAAATAGGTAATTATCACGTTAAAAGTGAACAATGCCATCTATCGTGTGTTTTAGAAACGTCGATTGGAAAGGCCCTCGAAATTAAGTAATTGAAAGACATCGATGTTTTGTTGTAGAAAATACCAGAATATGATTTTTTCAAAAAGGGTACGTGGTTTCCACTAGTATAAGGCCTTGATATGCTAAAATTCATTTGTTCAGAGTACAGAGCGTGCCAAAGAAGCGCCGAACCTGCGCTCAAGGCGATAACGTCTGAGAGGGATTAAGGTGACCGGGCCGATAGCAATAAGCGCTGATTGAGAGAGTCGTAGACCACGATGTATATATAAATGGGATCTGAGTCTACAATTTTTACTCTGGGGAACGTTTGTTAGGGCCAGTGAGCTCAAAACCCAATTGTAACAAAACTATAAGTACTACAATGTCTAAGCCGATCTTCGATCTTTTTAAAACTGTTGAAATACCAATAATTCACCTTTTTACTTTTTGTTCTATACTTAGGCATTTAATAATTCTTGTGCCCTCACGAGAAATGCAGCATTCAGAGCTTGTGACAACGTGAAAATCTTAGCAGATATGGTGTACAACAAGCAAGATGTCGGAAATTCTGATTTGAATGAACTACCCGTGCAATGGAAGTTGTACTTAAATTTGACGCAACCTTGCGAGGCCTACCCGCACGCTGATATGGACGAAGGCTGTAAGATATTGTTTTAATTTGTCTTACTTACAATATCAGAGGTGGAGATAGACGCACAGAGATTTTATTATTCGATAGAATTATATTTTTGAGCATCATATGAACTGTACTTTTTGTTGTGGACTATAGAGTGACTTTTAGAGTGTGTTCGGGATCAGGATCTTGACTTAAGTCTCGATCGAATTCCAAGCGTGTTTATTCGGCGCAATCGCCCACCTTAAGTACTATTTTTGGGTTCACAACTAGTTAGGTATTGCGTGCTATCTTCATTTGTCATCCTATTCTCACAGCAGTGACGTTTCGCTGTAATGGTACTTCCTCGCTAAGTCCTTTTCTAGCGGCGCCGTTTCGCTCTAGCACGGCGTCCGCGACTCTTATAGTTCCAGTTAGAGAAGTGACCAAAGAGTCGGAAGTCATGAGTTTCAGCTACAGAGTTTTCTCACTTACACAGGTCCTGATTAACAAGGTTTCACTGTATTAAATAAATGTTTGTTTAGGCTTAGGGTAATATTAATTTACGGTTTATCTAATTGACTCACAGATAATCTAACTATTGGACCTGAATCTATACTCACCAGTGCCTCTGTATGGGGGATCATGCGAGGACTAGAGACGTGGTCACAGCTGTTCTACATTTCTGATGATTATACAGTAAGTTATGAATAACCTCCGCTTGTATGTATGTGTTATCTTCTTCTATCATGTGGGTGTTGCGGTGGATTACCAACCTCATCAACCCTGGTGTCAGGGCTATTAGTGAACCGCCAAAGGCCCCCTGACATGACTCATGTAACAACTACGTACTTACAAACAGTCAGTAGTACCCAGGACCAACGGCTTAATGTCCCTCCGACGCACGGATCATCTTACTTTCGGACAA
The DNA here is from genome assembly GCF_024362695.1 of Pectinophora gossypiella. Taxonomy (NCBI): domain Eukaryota; kingdom Metazoa; phylum Arthropoda; class Insecta; order Lepidoptera; family Gelechiidae; genus Pectinophora; species Pectinophora gossypiella. The sequence continues at coordinate 1,988,008 of NC_065420.1, read as the reverse complement.
TCAGGTGATCAGCCTGTATTGTCTTAACCAAACTGGGGCCCCACGAAGTGACTTTTGTAATTTGAGAGGCTCGGTTGTTTACAGAAGCGACTGCCTGTCTGACCTTCCAACTCGCGAAGAGAAAACCTGCCCAATACAGATTAGGTCACATACCTCCGAAAATGCATTTATCGGGAATGTGGGCTTCCTCACGATGTTTTCCTTCACAGCTAAGCACGTGATAATCATTTATGATCCAAACATGAATTCGAAAACAAATTCGACAATCATTGGTTTAGGCCCGTGCTGGTTTGGAACCTGCTATCTCAAAGTGAGAGGCAAGCATTCTACCAACTGTGCTATCACGGCTCAAATTACGACAATCCAATAAGTAGCTCTATATGTTCCAGGAAGTACTTATAAATTCGACAACAATCTACGACTACCCACAATACTCGCACCGCGGTATATTGGTGGACACGTCACGTCACTACCTGTCGATGGACACGATGTACAAGTTGTTGGACGGCATGGCCACCAACAAGATGAACGTGCTGCACTGGCACATGGTTGATGACCCGAGTTTCCCGTACCAGAGCGAGAAGTTCCCTGAACTGAGGTGACACGAATGGAGCTGATTCCGGTTCACACCATCTAAGTTTGTTTTAAGTTATACCTGTCATTTTCTTATCCGCCGAATAGGAAAGGGACGGGTAATCGACAATCGACAGGCATAAAATTTATGGAACACCCGTCAATTTTAGGCAGAAATTTAAAAACCCTTCCAAAGTTTTATATTGGCCCGACATAATTAAGTTGACAGCACTCGTCAAATGGATTGCATATGAGCGAGATCGCAATTTTATTCATCGGGGTGATTCTTTCATTTTAAAATTAACAGTTGTCAATCATTCGTGCCTTTCCTTTTCGGCGAATAAGAAAATGACGGGTATAACTTAAAATAAAATTAGGTGTCTGCAGGAATTGGAGCCAATGTATACGTTTTTTTACAATAAGATTCCCATTGACATTCAGAATTTACCTTTGTTTTAAGACTGTGACTACACTGAAACTCTGCTTACCCCGGTGGGAAATAGGCGTGAGTTTATGTATGTACTCTTAACTGAGTACATGGCAAATGGCGGCCTTATCGCTTGAAGCGATTTCTTCCAGATAACCAAGGCGAGGAAATATGTAATAAAACTATGTTACTTACCCACTGAATAAAGATTTGTTCGAGTTAAGAACTGAGGATGCTCAAATAACATTTTGGATAAAATTTAGTATTTAAGTAAGTACTTAGATTTATTTTATACTTGTACATCTTTTATTCCAGCCAAAAGGGAGCCTATTTTCCGTCTATGACGTACAAAAGGAGAGCAATTAAGAAAATTGTCGAATACGGTAAAAAACTCGGTATAAGGCTCCTCCTTGAAATAGACACACCAGGTACTTTATTATGTTTTCCGTACTTATTTTAACTAGGTGCCAGTCATAACAAGTTCTGGGGGGTTAAAAAGGCCACATCGAAGCAATTCATCTAAAAAAGCAATATTGCTATTTGACATTTGCGAAAGTGAAACTAAGTGCGTAATGCAAACAAATATCAAATAGCAATATTGCTTTTTAGGTGTAAGTATTGCTTTGATGTGGCCTTTATAACCCGCCTGAATGCAAAACAAAAAACAGGTCAATACATATTTTTCAGCACATGTAACTTCATGGGGCCTTTCACATCCGGAAATAATGACGCAGTGCAAAGAGAGCTATCGGCGGCCATTGAACCCTGTCAAGAACGAAACATACGACCTGCTTAGAAAACTATTCAGGGAAGTGCAAGATATGCTCCCCGAGCGATACTTCCACTTGGGAGGCGACGAGGTCCTTGAAGAATGCTGGTGAGAACATTTTAATAACCACAAAAATGTCTTAGTTCAATCCACCATACGTTAACTGCTCCCGAGCTCATAAACAGTGTGCTAGGAACGTGTAGGTACCTATTTGACTGTTTATTTTTATTGCAACGTACTATGAATATAATGTCATCAGGACACAAAGATTCTAGTGCGAAAGAGACAAGATATATGTTAATCTAATCATGCTTACAATCATATTTTAGAATGAGGGACTATCCAAGATGTTCGTGGGTCACCCAACAGGGTCCACATAATATCAGCGTCATGGTTCACGCCGCGGCTTGTGCTGAGTGAGGCCCTTTTATCTCAGGACGTCCACCACCACCTTATGATCATTTCGACAAACATCCGTCTTGCTTTTTTATAATTGTTTTAGTGGAAATTTGATATGATGTTGTTGTCTTTTTTTGTGTGTGGCGTTCTTTTATAATAAAGTATTTCTATTCTATTCTATTCTATTAAGCTACGTTCCTCAAAATCAATATAAATGGCGCTGTATAGTTTGTTCTTCGTTTATTTAACATTCTAATTTTATGGTTAACAGACATTATAAATGTATCTTTGTTTTTGGGTACAAATGATGATCCTTTTTATTACACCCAAGCACAATTACATCTTCCATCCATTATTATTCTGTTCAAATAAAGAGAACCAATATAGGTAGCAAAGCAACTCATTCTATACATCATCATCAGCCCATTAATGTCCCCACTGCTGGGGCACGGGCCTTCCCTATGGATGGATAGGGAGATCGAGCCTTAAACCATCACGCGGGCCCAGTACGGATTGATGGTTATTAACAACTGCTAATGCAGCCGGGACCAACGGCTTAACGTGCCTTCCGAAGCTCGGAGGAGCTCGAGATGAAAACTTTTTTTTTGTGGCCCACCCATCCTATGACCGGCCTTTGTGAAAGTTGCTTAACTTCAACAATCGCGGACCGAGCGCGTTTACCGCTGCGCCACCGAGCTCCCACGAGTCCCTCATTGCTATTTTATTTCAACGTAGCTAACCATTTGACCATAGTCCTCGATCTTTAAAAAATAATAAATTCCCTAAAAAACTGCCGTTACAGGACAGAAGATCCTACAACGCAGCAATACATGAAGGAACACCAAATGTCTACGGACGACCTTTACGGACTTTATATGAACAACACTATGAAACTGCTTAAAAAGGGCACTGTCCCTGTTATGTGGGAGGTATGTAATGGATGCGTATTACTCATTATTCTTGTATTACATTTACTAATTATTGCCGTAAGCAACCAATTCCCTTTGTGAGTCAAACTGCAAGTTTGAAGCTTGCCGCGTACAATGGCCCCGATTCCTGCAGACCCCTCCTAATTTTATTTTAAGTTATACCCGTCATTTCCGAAAGGTAAGTGTAACTTAAAATAAAATTAGGCGGTGTCTGCAGGAATCTGGGTCAATATATTTATAAATTAATAGGAAACTTGATGAACCGGATAACGTATATAGCTATTTGCTCCATTAATGTAATTATGAATTAATACGAATCTTAATGAGCGGGACAAACTACAAAGCGGCCATCATATCGTGCCGCTAGTTTTGATTTGGTTGCCTTCTCTGCTATTTAAATATCGTCGCGTTTTAAATCAAGCTCTTCCCGTCGTTTCTGTTCAAAGCCATACACCTTGGTGTTCACAGTATGCCTCCATTGCGGCCGATCCTGGGCCAGTATCTCCCACCGCGATGGGGCCACGCCGCATCCTTTCATGCCGATACCGACCCCGCCGGCGTGGTCGACGATTTCCCTCATTCAGCGCTTATCGCTATCGACCCCCTAGGGTCGATTAATTCTTTCAAATATTTTTCCTCTCAGACGACGCCCTGAGCCGAGGTTCGCGCCCAACTGGGCACCCTCAGGCCTGTTGTCTTAAACGTTGTACCGGGTGAGAGCCTTCAGCGCTCCCCATTTGTCCGGCCTAGTAGTTAATGCCATCTGCGGCAAATCTACAATAAGTCACGGCAAAAAAAAAATGTTACGTTTGAGCACATCTTTGTACCGCAAGAGTTGACCGCCCTGTTTCCGCTTGCCCTCTTGCAATTCCAAGTAGAAGATGCGCTTTGCTACCATAACCTATACAACCTATACCTAGCCATGTTATCTGCGGCCATTACATATAATTATATCGGAGGTGTGCTGACGTGCAGTGAATGTGGCCGTACATTCACTGCTAAGATCGGTTACGTCAGCCATATAAGAGCGCATCTTAGGCGGACTTGTCGCCATGGCCGAATACGGCTGGGAAGTGAAGGATGATTTAAATATATTTATTTAGTTAATATTCACGATCTGGTGAAGGTCGCGGGAAGCCGCTGGATGCGGGCAGCGCAGGACCTATCGTCGTGGAGATCCTTGGGGGAGGCCTATGCCCAGCAGTGTGCGTCGTACGGCTGATAATGATGATGAGTTAATACCTATGTATATTTCAGGAAGCTTTTTTCAACAATAAGACTGACATGACTAATGCGGTGGTGCAAGCGTGGAACTCCAAAGCTGAAATGGCGGAGGTATATATACAGGGTGTTAGTGACATCGTAACGAATACTCAGAGGGATGATTCAGGCCATGATTCTGAGTTTATATCAAGTGAAATTATGGGGGGGGGGGGATTCGGTATGCTGTCACTAACATATGATAAGTATACATCAAATATACATATACAGGGTGTTAGTGACATCGTAACGAAAACTTTGAGAGATGATTCAGGCCATAATTCTGAGTTGATATCAAGTGGAATTTTCCGTCGCAAAAGTATGGAACGGAAAATCATTTAAATAAGCTCTAAAATTTTCATGACTTCTCCGACAGGAAATTCCACTTGATATCGACTCAGAATCATGGTCTGAATTATCGGCCCCAGTATTCGCTACGGTGTCACTAACATGTTTGGCTATTTATTTTTCTGTCTGCCTGATCGTCCTTCTCATTTTGTTTACAGATGATAAAAAAACATATAAAAGTAATATTTTCAACAGAGTGGTATCTCGGCTACGATTTGTCAAAACATTTCAATGACTATTACAAATTTGATCCTCGACTAATTGCGTATAACGCGACTGAAGACCATTCTCTGGACAAGTACATCATAGGCGGCGAGGCTTGTATGTGGGGGGAAATGGTGGACGATAGCAACATCCTGAGCAGGTACCTAATGGTGACACTTTCGATATTGAAATTATTTTATTTTCAATTTTAATTTGTGTTGTTCGATCCCAGATTATTATTTAATCCTCGACGCTTCGCAGAGAGATGTCACGGTGGTCTAAGAGAAAGCTCGGTGAGGTGTGGGTGGGTGCTTAAATCATCTCGCGATGGATGTGCCTCTGACTACCCCAATTGGGATATAGTCGTGAGCTTATGTTGTTCATCATCACCAGCCCATTAACGTCCCCACTGCTGGGGCACGGGCCTTCCCTATGGATGGATAGGGAGATCGGGCGTTAAACCATCACGCGGGCCCAGTGCAGATTGATGGTTATTAACGACTACTAATGCAGCCGGGACCAACGGCTTAACGTGCCTTCCGAAAAACTTTTTTTTGTGGTCACCCATCCTATGACCGGCCTTTGCGAAAGTTGTTTAACTTCAACAATCGCAGACCGAGCGCGTTTACCGCTGTGCCACCGAGCTCCTCCTTATGTTGTTACTGTTATATATTTCAAGAACGATATTCTCCCAAATCCAGATCGACCTAAACGCAAGTAGTTTCTGGGAAATGCGTGGACAAACGTAACTACCCACATACACCTGATAAATTTGACATATGTGTTTGGAAGTCCACTTAGACTAAAAACATACGAAAATACTTACATACGTGTCGAATTGATAACCTCTGATTTTGGTAAGAAATACATAAGTAGTTCGATAAAAAAAAATCAACCGTGAATTTGAAAATAATTTTGAGGTTATATTACTATTACTAGCCCACATCATCCCACTACAGGGCAAAGGCCTCTCTCCCTTTCTTCCACTCCTCCTGATCCCCCCGTACCCGGATGCCGAAAACACTATGGGCAAGGAAGTCTACAGACTGGGTGTCAAATGTCAAAAAGCGTCGTAGCAGACCGAGAAAAAAATGGAGTGACGAGTTGAATGCATAAGACGGCGAATATATAATTGTCCAGGTATAGGGGATATAACTTATACATATAAAGTTCAGTATGTTGATGTTTTGTAAGACACATTTGAGAATTTATACATTTAGGTAAAAAAAAAATTGTAACCAAGAATTTGAAAAATATTATGAGATTGAGATGGAAACTTGTTACAGGATATTTCCACGAGGCTCTGGACCAGCAGAAGTGTTGTGGAGTGTCACTAATGGAACGGTTCCTGACGATCTCTTTAATCGCATGGAGGAGCACTCCTGCCGGATGCGTCGTCGAGGATACCCCGCTGAGCCTCCGTCCGGACCCGGCTTTTGCGTGACACCAAAAAATATTATTATAAAGCCAAAACATAAACCGAATCCCTATCATCGGGACCGTAAAGCGAGTCGTTCGGGATTCACACGTTACATCGTCATACATCCTAATCGCACCAAAACTCCTTTATAATACTTAAATACTTACTAATAATATAAAATTCATAATAATAATAATTAAGGCGTAGGGAAGTGACGACCCCATCGCCCTCTGGTGAATTCATCAGCGAACCTGGTGAATTCAACAGTGCAGTCGGTCTCCGCAGGCCAGGTTGTGGCGAGCTGTTGGTGAGTGACGACACCACGGAGCTGAGAACCCCGAGAGTCGGTCAGGCCCTCCGTCTCCGGGTTGCCTTCACTGGTCGGCCGGAGTGGACCCCAGCGGGGGCCGCAGGACTCTCACCTCTGGCTTGCCTTCATTGGCCAGAGTGGGGCGTTAGAGCTATACGCTCGCAGGGTGGAAATGAAAGATGCATAAGTCGCGACTTGGTGAGGCGGGTAATAATATTAAGTACTTAAATAACAAGCCACTATTTGTATGCCTACTAATAGGCTGAATACGTATAGAGATTGTAATAACTTTATGTAACATCCTTTTGTATACCTGTATTCACAATTAAAGATTTTTGATTTGATTTGATATTTAATTTACCATCAGAAATCAAATAGATAATTAAATTGTGGTACATTTTTTTTTATATAAAACTACTTAGCTATATCAAATTGCGATGGCAGTTTTCTTAATACCTCTACAAATGGCTCGTACAATTACAGATTGAATTAAATGACATTCACAGTTAAGTCAGGTTTTGAATTCCTTATCATTGATGTATAAATAATGTTACTATAGTAACATCTGATATTTATGTTACAATTTCAAATGAAAAACAAAACAATCTCGTGATTTTTCCTTAGTCTGGTTTTAGTTTTTAATGTTATATTTTTATTTATATTATTTTGGGGTATTTATTAAGATAACTGAGGAGCTCGGTGGCGCAGCGGTAAACGCGCTGGATCTGCGATTGTTGAAGTTAAGCAACTTTCGCAACGTCGGTCATGGGATGGGTGACCACAATAAAAAAGTTTTCATCTCGAGCTTCTCCGTGCTTCGGAAGGCACGTTAAGCCGTTGGTCCCGGCTGCATTAGCAGTCGTTAATAACCATCAATCCGCACTGGGCCCGCGTGATGGTTTAAGGCCCGATCTCCCTATCCATCCATAGGGAAGGCCCGTGCCCCAGCAGTGGGGACGTTAATGGGCTGATGATGATGATTAAGGAAACATGCTCCATTATGTGTTATAAAAGATTTGGAGATAGAAGCTATCCAGAACATGTCTGACCAGTTATTTGTTTATTTAAATATAGTACAATAATAAACTTATTTGTACACAGAACAAACAGATTACAGATCGTATTATAGTTATGTTATCAATTCAATGCAAATTAATTTTATTTGATACCCAACACAATACAATTGTAATTTTTTTCGTCCTGTGTTTGTGCCCTCTACCTTTAGATGGCGACGTAATATAACCTATAACCATCGGACAAAAATGTCGCTTCCACATCTCATTATAATAAGTGGTTTAGGAGTTAGGTAGGGAAAGACGCAGCAGTCAAACACATAACCCTCCTTTTTGCTTCGGCGTAGTCGGCTAAAAATATCTCCAGCTTACATAGCCACACTGGAATAAAGTAATAAGTACATTTATTTTTTTTATTATCAAGTAACTATGTATCGAATACCTGCGTAGAACAATGTTTAACTTATCATTGCAAATAAAATGTGGCATGTTAGAAATGAAGTATAAAACAAAATTACATTAGAAAATATGGGCATTATAATCGAAGTCTTTTATACATATGTAACACAATTGCACGCGCATTAGGGATCCAACTCAGTTCAGTGGGTGTAGCACCCGTTACAACGAACATGTCCCGAGTGATAATATTATGTGCGCTTGCTTCAGTCACTGTAGCACTTGGGCCCTTCAAATCGCCGATCCAGGGCAACGTATGGCCGAAACCATTCAGTGAAGAAAAGGGCTATGTCCTATACAAATTCATCGGAAATTTTTTTTTTTGGGTAATAATTGTTATATTTTTTTACACACTTGCTCGTAAAATAACTCTTATTGCAACGCTTTCAAGTACAAAGCACAGTAAGGCATTATATATAACTAAAAAATGAGATCCTCCAAAAACAGATCATTTCTGTGGGACTTTTTATCTGGCAGGTGATCCAACAAGTTATCTTCTTCTTCTTTTGCTAGTCGATGGCGATCGATACTAAATTTTTGCTGACCAATAATTGGCCACGCTTACGGCATTGTCAGTGGCTTCGTAAAGGTCTTTAATAGTGCAGGTGTTAGGGCACTTAGGACAGCACAAAAGGTGAGCCATAGTTTGTGGTGATACTCCACACTCGCAATCATCGCAACAAGTTATGCATAGGTGAGAGTGCGGAGCGCTATAGCGCTATAGAGAGAGAGTTTATCGGCACTGCCTGAGCTCTTGCTTGCCGCGTTATTATTGGCTCTGACGAACTTGTTGGATCACCTTAGTTATACATAATGTTCCGTTAAAATTTCAAGTTGCCTCAATAAAGTACATTTTTTATATTTTTTTGCAAAATATTTTTGGACGCATCTGGCAATTTTAAAATCCCGATTGAAACGTCTGGCTTATTTTTTTTTTATTCATTAAACATTAAACTACAACATATAAAAATTGCATATTGCCTCAAATATATTTTTCGAAATAAAAAAAATATGTTTTTAGAAATGTAGGAGTTGATTGAGCCCCAGTACTCACCAGCCAGGTCTGCAGTTCTGTATTGGGGTATAATAGGAGAGGTATAGGACGGTGGTTGGAGGACCGCTGTCCACAACATAGGTCCCGTGCTGTAGGGCTCCCCAAGTGTTCCGGGCAGTCCTCGGCGGAGAGGGAGGCGCTTGACGCGCTCCCATGGGCGCTGGGCCCCAAAGGGCCTCCGCCGGCGGGGACGCGGTTGTATGCAATTGCGATCCCGTATCCCCGCCACACGGCGGCAAGGAGGAACACCGTTGGTTTTTAATGGGTATACCGGGTGGCGACACCCGGGGAGTCCCACATTACCACGTTGCCCCCCCGAGCGGCGTGGTATGCCTAACGCATTTCCCAACGATAAAAAAAAGGTATAGGACAAGTTTTCAGCTTGCCTCAAATACCTACCCAAAAATTCTTGCCAGCTCTCGGACTATAAGTGACGTCGTAATGAGTTCTAAAGGGAATGATTCAGCTCTTTTTTCTGAATTAATATCAAGTGGAATTTTCCATCGCAAAAGTATAGAAAAATAATAAAAAAAAACTAAAAAATAATCTTTAATTTTGCGACGGAAAATTCCACATGATATTAGCACAGAATTATGGTCTGAATCCCCCTCAGTGTTCGTTACGATGTCACTAACACCCTGTATACGTATAATGTAGTAGTGTACATAAAACATAAACTGCCTATATACGTCCCACTGCTGGGCACAGGCCTCCCCTCAATCAACCGGAGGGGGTATGTAGTAGTGTATATGTCGTGGCCAGATCATAGAATTGACCATTTCATGAAATGGTCGTATTTCATGAAATGGCCAACTTCAACTGACCATATCGTTTAAACGTCAGCGTTTAATGATATTTCCATCCACGTTTGGCCATATCATTAATGTAGGGTGTCCATGATAAGTGGTGTAATAAAAACGCGAAAATAAGGTAGGAAATAATGTATTACTCTAGTACAAAGTACAAAAATGTTTAAAAGTCAATTAAAAATTAAAAAGTCATTTTCTATTAACGGAGTGTTGATGTAGTTGACATATACGCCGTAACTGCATCTCGCTTTGAAGTCGTCGTCATATTTTTTGACACTATTTCATGCCATTGGTCATCATTCAGTATACTTTTCGTGTGTAAGATAAACATACTGGCGGCGTAGGGGTGGCCCAAGGGCCACCCCCGCCGCACCCTAACCTACTGTTATGCCTTGTAAAAATTATAAAAAAAAGGATTATGATAATTTAAATTATGACAAAAACATTTATGCGTTTTAATAGAATCCTGTTTCAAGTAGTTAATTAATGCCATCTGCGGCATATCTACAATAATTCACGTCAAAAAAATAAACTTTACGGACAGTAGGATCGTCTATATTTTTCTTTTTTAAAATTAATATCTCTTCATTCGCAGTTTTAATTATATCATATTTTGAAATCCAATAATAGTCCATTGATTTACGTAGCGTGGTCACTCGACCTTCATTATTTGCCATATAACCTAAAAATAAAAATAAAGTTACTGTCTACTGTTAATACGAGTTTTTCTTTTCACCTTAGTGTCAAAACATTGCTTCAATGCACTTTTATCTTGTATTTGCTCATTATTATTCGTATTATTCGCGTTCACACAAGAATAATTATTGTCCGCCGCCATTATGCAAAACATAAACAAAGCGACACCAGCGCCACTACCGGTGGATAATGTTACTATTTTACGATATGATCGCTAACGTTTGGCCATATCATGAAGTAATCGTGCATTTAGTTGGTCATATCGTTAAACGTTTTGTGTTCATTGATCTGGCCAAACCACATCATGATGTGGCCAACGAATGTTGTTCTATTTCATGAAATACGACCATTTCATGAAATGGTCGATCATTTCATGAAATGATCAATTCTATGATATGGCCACGATATATATATTAGTTAATTTAAGTAAGTACTTACATTTATTTTGTTTTTATTATAATTATAGCCAACCCAATATGATTGTGAACGCTTGAAAAATGCAACAGATAAAGCTTCATGGCGCATTAAAAACTTATTACGAATGGTATATAAATACAATCAAGACGCCGGAAATTCTGACACGTTTAAAAACATAAATCTCCCCGTAGTTTGGAAATTTTACATACATTTGAAGCAACCTTGCGAGGCCTACCCGCACGCTGATATGGATGAAAGCTGTAAGATTTTCATTTGTTTTAAGTAGTATGTTCTTGTCTTCCCTTTCGATGCGAACAAAGGACTGGAACTGTCTACCGTCGTCTGTTTTACCAACTATGGTATAATCTAGGAGTCTTCAAGGCTAGTGTGAATAGACATTTGCTACGTAAGCGTGATCCACCCTAAACCTCATCGTCATTTATCATGAGGTGAGATTAATAACGGCCTCCGTGGTCCAGTGGTTGAGCGTTGGGCTCACGATCCGGAGGCCCCGGGTTCGAATCCCGGTGGGGACACATCACAAAAAATCACTTTGTGTGATACCTAGTTTGGTTAGGACATTACAGGCTGATCACATGATTGTCCGAAAGTAAGATGATCCGTGCTTCGGAAGGCACGTTAAGCCATTGGTCCCGGTTACTACTTACTGATGTAAATATGTAGTCGTTACATGAGCCATGTCAGGGGCCTTTGGCGGCTCAGTAATAACCCTCACACCAGGGTTGATGAATTTGGTATTCCACCTCACAACCCACACGATAAGAAGAAGAGGGTGAGATTGAGTCAAATACGAGCGTAACGTATTATTTGACAGATTTTGAAGTCAGTTTATTTTTTTAAATTACATTCTATCTAAATGGCTTTCAGATAATCTTACTATTGGAACTATAACAAAACTTACCAGTAACTCTATATGGGGAATGATACGGGGTCTAGAGACGTTTTCACAGCTGTTCTACATTTCTGATGATTTTTCAGTAAGTGATGATTATACTTATATGTGTAAGTAATGTTAATAATATAATGACTCCGGTAGGGACCGGATGTCACATGCAAAATAAATAAATAAATACTAAGAAGAGGAGGTTGATGTAGGGCTGGCAGAGGAAGACCTAGAAGGACGTACATTGACCAAATTGGAGATGTCCTTAGAAAAGGTTTAGTACGATCTACTCTGAACCGGCGTGCGTGTATGAAACGATTGTTGAATGTGGAAGAAGCAAGGGAAGTGTGTCAGGATCGAAGCAAATGGAATTCCATAATCTCTGCTTACCCCGGTGGGAAATAGGCGTGAGCTTATGCATGTATGTACCTACTAAGAAGCACCGCAATAAAAAGGAATAGAGTAGTAGAGTGTTAGTGACACCGTGCGCACTACTCAGGGGAATGATTCTGCTCATGATTCTAAGCATTAAAGTATCAAGCGGAATTTTCCGTCGCAACAATGATAAATATATAGATAAATTCAAAAAAAAAAAATAGTTTATAATAAAAGGGCAGGTCACGTCTGTCGGGTGCCTAACGACCTGTGGGCTAAGATCACCACAGAATGGTCTCCGAATGGAGACAGACGCAGGCGTGGCAGACCGAGGCGGAGATGGCGCGACGACTTGGATGCTTTCCTGGAAGGCTGGCTGGAGGAAGCACTGGAGAGAGGCGTTTGCCCAGCAGTGGGACACTTTAGGCTAGATAAAATAAGAAGAATAACTTCTCTTCTCAATGCTCACTGTGTTGTTCAGCTAAGCAGTAAATGTGAAACAAATCCTTAACAAATTACGACAATCCAAAAAGATCATTTGGACTGATTAACCTAACTTCCAGGATGTACTTGTAAATTCAACAATAATCTACGACTACCCACAATACCGGCACCGCGGTATATTGGTGGACACGTCACGTCACTACCTGTCGATGGACACGATGCACAAGTTGTTGGACGGCATGGCCACCAACAAGATGAATGTGTTGCACTGGCACATGGTCGATGACCAGAGCTTCCCCTACAAGAGCGAGAAGTTCCCTGAACTGAGGTGACATGACTTCTCATTTTTTTTATTTCCTTTCTTATCTGCGAGGATATTTTCAGTTTACCCAGGGGGCATTCGAACGATGACGAACGGATATCTCGAACGACGACAGAATTCTAAAGGGCACGCGGGGAATGAGAAAATCCCTGGGTATTTCCCCTAAGCTAACCTAACCCTATTTTATTTCCGATTTCCTTTAGTCTTTCGAAGATTCGCCAATCTGCGTGGGATGATGTCGCAGATTGCCCAGGTTGTAACGCACGTAATAAGGGTTTAATATGTGCCAAGTATCACCCCATAGCCGTTCAAACAGCCTATAAATAAATTCAGATATATGGTTTTAAAAGTTTACGCGATTATTATCATAATTAAAACACATAATAACGGGTTCTTACTGCGTTTAAATCAGGGATGTGAGACTCCCGATGTTTTGACACTGTTGCACTGTGTCATCCCGTGATCATGACACTTGCAACAGTGTCGAAATATCGGGAGTCTCATATCCCTGATTGTTATTATGTGTTTTATCTATTCAGATATATGGTTCGATAACATTTATGAGCACATTTTCACTGCTGGTTGGCGGAAAACAAGAGCGAATTTTACCCAAATGAAATTTTGAACGTAATTTTAATAATTTATTCCAGCAAAGAGGGGGCCTATTATCCATCTTTGACGTATGACAAGAACGATGTAGAGGAAATAATAGATTACGCTGCACAACAGGGGATAAGAGTCATCCCTGAATTTGACACACCAGGTAATCAATCAGTTAGGTATACTTACACCACCAAATGTCTCACGCCACCGACGGAAGAGCTTACAAAATCGCCATCTCCCTTGCATTCTCCCGTTTTTCACAGGGTCCGCTTACCTAAGCTGAAGATTTGACAGGTTCGGTTTTTTACAGAAGCGAAGGACTGCCTGTGTGACCTTTCAATCCGCGAAGGGAAGACCACCCCAATACAGTTTAGGTGACATGACTCCGAAAATGCATTTCTCGGGAATGTGGGTTTCCTCACGATGTTTTCCTTCACCGGTGAGCATGTGATAATCATTTATGATCCAAACATGAATTCGAAAACAAATTCGACAATCATTGGTTAAGGCCTGTGCTGGATTCGAACCTACGACGTCAAAGTGAGAGGCAAGCGTTCTACCAACTGGGCTACCACGGCTCTGTAGAGCTTATAACATAGTAGCGGAAAACAAGGATGTTTCTTTCGACTGGGGCTAAATAAGGAAAGGTTTCGACGCAATCGTATGAAACAAATCTGTAGCACTGGCAATACTGTTGCCGAGAATGTAAATATTTATATGACCGAGACTTTTTGGCGGGAACGGGAACGGGACTGTTGGCTTTCTTCACTGAATAATCAAAATAATTAATACGAAGTGGTGTTTTGTGGTTAATGATCGCATTAAGTTAGACGGAGTCTGCTCCGAGTGTGGCCGCCTTAGGTTTCATTATTCATCGTCATCACCTTTCATTATTACATTAATCATCATCAAGAAATGACATAAGACATGGCTGTAGGGGCATAGTTCCCTTTGCCTTGCCCTTAGGGGAAAACGAACCAAAAAAAAAAACTATGACCGACCTTTAATAGTCCGAACACTTTATTAAATGCAAAGCATGAAAAAAATAATCTTTCAGGACATGTAACTTCATGGGGACTTTCTCATCCGGAAATAATGACGCAGTGCAGAGAGACTGCTTGGCTTTGGCGGCCATTGAATCCTGTCAAGAACGAGACATACGACCTGCTTAGAGAACTATTCAGAGAGGTGCAAGATATGTTCCCCGAGCGATACTTCCACTTGGGAGGCGACGAGGTCTTTAAATCATGCTGGTGAGAACATATTAATAAGTTCCATTAATGTCGTGGCTCATATCCAGCATACAATTACTATCGAAGATAATAAGCAGTGTTGTAAAATTTGTGTTCCTAACTTTTTTAATGCAATGTTAATATTCTTAATACATTTTTTTTTTCTTTTTTTTCTTAACCCTGACATCAGGGTTGATGGGGTTGGTAATCCACCTCACAATCCACACGATAGAAGAAGAAGAATACATTTTTTGACATGACTTAATATTTTAAAATGTGATATTTAGATAATAGGCTAGTTTCCAACTAGTCAAATCAGTAACTTTTTACTAAACGTCAAAACACGAAATTACTATGGAATTAGTAATTGGAAAAAGCACACTGTGACGTCATAGAAATCTTGACAAAACGTCGAACTTATTACTTACTACATTTTTCTTTATTAAAATTCATAAATAAGTTAAATAGAAAAAAGAAAACGTTTTTTGTCACCTTTAAGTTAAATAGAAAATAAAATTATTTTCGTTAGTTTTACATCTGTCTTTATTTAGTAATCAGAAGTTCATAATTCAAATTCAAAAATATCTTTATTCAATAGGTAACCCAACGCTCCTGTGGACATAGGCGTTATCTTTTGTATGTATTTTAAGAAGAATTGTGAAGAATAAACACTATAAGCCGCCCAAATTGTACTGTATTCATGTGTTATGTCTGATTGTTGAAATTTAGTTCTGTGCAATAAAGTATATTTGATTTGATTTGATTATAATTCCCTTCCATGCCATGTTTTGTGCATAATGTCGTTATTACCTTACTTACAGGCAAGACGATCCTATAACACAACAATACATGAAGGAACACAATATGTCTACGGACGACCTTTACGGACTTTATATGAACAACACTATGAAACTGCTTAAGAACGGCACTGTCCCTATTATGTGGGAGGTATGTAATGGATGCACTAAACTCATACATCATTAGGTAAAGCTATTAGCGTATTACTTTATTAGGTAAAGCTTCAGTCAAATTTGAAGTTTGTAGCTTAGCGCGTATGAGCCATACGTTAAGTGAACTACACGATAAAAGGTGTTCAGCCAATCTGGGTGCGTACCTCGCAAATTATGTCCAAAAAAGAAGCCTGAAGTTGCCTGAAGCCTGAAGGCCGTTAGCGATAAGCTCTGAAAGAGGGAGAACGTCGACCATTTCGGGAAGAAAGAAAGAAGAAAGAAAGATAATATTTATTTCCATATTGGACGACACATAAACTGCCTATATACGTCCCACTGCTGGGCACAGGCCTCCCCTCAATCAACCGGAGGGGGTATGGAGCATACTCCACCACGCTGCTCCACTGCGGGTTGGTGGAGGTGTTTTTACGGCTAATAGCCGGGACCAACGGCTTAACGTGCCCTCCGAAGCACGGAATCATCTTACTTTTTCGGACAATCGGGTGATTCAAGCCTGACAAGGGCTTACCAAACAAAGGACAGTCTCACAAAGTGATTTCGACGATGTCCCCATCGAGAATTGAACCCGGACCTCCAGATCGTGAGCCTAACGCCTAGACCACGGAGGCTGCTACAGACATTAAATACGCAATGGAGGCGCCCAAAATAAAAAAGGATCTCCTTCGGCATAATGCCGTGACACGTGCCTAGACACGACACGGACCGCGGCGCTGGTATTATGGAAGCTAACTCTACTATTCTTCTTCTATCGTGTGGGTTGATGAGGTGGGTAATTCACCTTTGAATACCGTTACCTTACCGTTGTGAGGTGAATTACCCACCTCATCAACCCTACTGACTCTACTATATAAACTTCGTTGCATACTTTACTATTTTAACATATTTTGTACTGTATCAGATCCTCTTATTCTTTAATATTTCTTCAGGAAGCTTACTTCAACAATAAAACTGACATGATTAATGCGACAGTACAAGCGTGGCGTTCTAATTCAAATATGGCTGAGGTAAGTATAACTATATTAAACAATGTGCAGCCATCTATTTTTCAGTCTTTCTGATCGTCCTTCTCATTTCATTTACAGATGATAAAAAGACATATAAATGTAATATACTCAACAGGGTGGTATCTGGACAGTAATTTGACAAAACGTTTCGATGACTTCTACAAATTTGAACCTCGGCTAATTGCGTATGACGCGACTGGGGACCATTCTCTGGACAAGTACATTATAGGCGGCGAGGCTTGTATGTGGGGGGAAATGGTGGATGATAGCAACATCCTGAGCAGGTAATGGTGGTATTTTCGCTATTCAAATTATTTAATTATCAATTTTAATCTGTTATTTACTACACAACCTTTTTTTTTGACGTGACTTATTGTAGATTTGCCGCAGATGGCATTAACTACTTGGCCGGACAAATAGGGAGCGCGGAAGGCTCTCGCCTTCAGCGCCGGGTGAGAACCCGGTACTTTATTTTTATTTTTATTTTATTTTATTTATTTATTTATTTCTCTCTCTACAAAGGATCAGTTAATAACTAATGGGTACAAAATGTTTTGAAAGAATACCTTTGAGAGAGCTGGAGTCTGTACTGGGCTCGAAACCCGTATTACAGTTCACCAGGCTCCCCCCCTCTGAACTATGTAAAGTGCTATACTAATTAATTAAGTGCATTATAGCACGTAGTATGTTACACATGTTACATAACAACTCAAAAGAGAAATAATACATTAAAAAAAAAAAAAAAAAAAAAAAAAAAAAAATAAATAAAAAAAAAAAAAAAAAAAGGATAAGAACTAAAAACAGAATAGCAGAAAAAAAAATAAAAAAATAATAAATAAAATTAACTAACCAGTACGGTATGCTCGTGTGTGTGTGTGTGTGTGTGTGTGTGTGTGTGTGTGTGTGTGTGTGTGTGTGTGTGTGTGTGTGTGTGCGTGCGCGTGCGCGTGTGCGTGTGCGTGTGCGTGTGTGTGTGTGTGTGTGTGTGTGTGTGTGTGTTTGTCTGTGAATACTTTATCTGTCTCAGTCTAGCCCTACGACTTGAGTCTTGGGATCAAGTTATAATTACTGATAATAATTATGAACTTACTAGAACAGAGATGTGTATGCATGAGTGGTGTGTGCGCGCGTGTGTGTGTGTGTGTGTGTGTGTGTGTGTGTGTGTGTGTGTGTGCCTGACATCTATATTCCAGTGTGATTATGATGAAGTGTAGTAGCTAGTCTACTTCAGGGTGACAATAATATTTTCAGTGTCCTCATAGTCAAGTCCAAGAAGCCATTTCCTAACAACTGCTTTGCATTCGTTCTTACAGAGTGGATATATATTCAGTAATTTATTGACATTATTGTATACATACCCTCCAAGAAAACAGTAAGACCTTTGAGCCAGACTAGTTCTAAAGTACACTGAGGGACAGACGGTATGCATACGGCGTTTATCGGTGATTTTAGCTGGGTCGTAGGGAGTCGAAGTGTGGGTATTTAAAATTAAGTTCAAAATAAATAACTGACGTACCGTAAGCACGTTACATTTTTTATATAATTCAGCGGTAGGGAACCGAAACGGTAGTTTCCATCCCACCTTTAGAATTGCTCTTTGTGTGCGTTCGAGTTTTAAGATGGTAGTTTTGCAAGAACCACCCCAGGCAATTATGCAGTATGAGACAAGAGACTCCCCAAGAGCCTGATAAACAAGTCTGAGTACCGCCTCATCCGCCACGTACCGAAGTGTTTTGAATATGTAAATAAGTTTACGGAGTCTAGATGAAAGACTCATGACGTGATCATCAAAACTCAGGAAACGGTCAACTTGAATCCCCAGGTATCTGATGGAGTTCGTACTACTAAGTGCTGGGCAGCCGGAATGTGGGACAGACGGAGTAGATGGAGATCCACATCCATGGGCTACAATAGTATGAGCACTAGGTAGTGGCTGGCCCATCTTCGTGAGAGAAAAAGTGAGGTACTTGGTCTTATCAGTATTAAGGGTTAGGAGGTTAGCAGACAACCATTCTGTCACGATATTGAAACCTGTTTGAGCGTGATTAAAAGCCACTTCCCAAGTAGCACCATGGAATATTAAAGCAGTGTCGTCTGCGTAGGTGAAGATGTGACCGTTTTCAAGATGAAGTTGGCAGAGGTCATTAATATAGACCAGGAAGAGAGTCGGTCCAATGATGCTGCCCTGGGGCACCCCATAGGAGATTGGAAGTTCCGCGCTTATCATACTACCAATTTTGACACACTGGCGTCTACCCGAAAGATAGCTTTCGAAGAGGCAAAGTTGTTGACCTCTTATTCCATAACGTTCCAATTTCGCGATAAGGGTGGTGACAGAGATCGTGTCGAAGGCTTTGGCTAGGTCAAGGAAAATGCCTACTACTTTTTGTTTCTCATCTAGTTTAGTAACTATTTCATTTGTTAAGTCCAGCACTGCATTACTTGTAGATATTCCAGAACGGAAGCCATATTGTGAGGTGGATAGAATTTTGTTTGATTCAAGGTATTTTATAAGTCTATTGTTGATTATTCTTTCTAGTAGCTTAGACAGTGTGGGCAAGATCGATATTGGCCTGTAATTGTTTACACAAACTCTGTCTCCGCCCTTATGTATTGGGTGTATAAGTGCGATCTTAAAAGCGTCTGGAAATGTACCGGAGCTGAGGGCTAAGTTGCATAAATATGTAATGGGAGGAGTCAATATATGAACATATTTTTTGAGAAACGAGCCAGATATATTGACGGAACCCACTGCGCAGTCACCTTTAAGATTATATATTAAAGTTTCGATCTCAGCCTCGTCAGTTCCTAGCAAAACAAAATTGTTACAACGAGATGTAGGATTAGAAGGTCGAGACGGAACCTTACCGTTAGTTATTATTTTTTCAGCTAAGGTCTTACCTATGTTTGCAAAGAACTCGTTAACGTTATTTATTGAACACTCGGGGTCTGCGCTTGATAAGAGGTCTTTTGAGGGTGCCTTTATTTTCTTGATGTGTGATATATCTTTAATAACGTCCCATGTCTTCTTACTATCTCTACGCGCATCTTTAAGTTTTTGTTTGTCGTGATTAATTTTGGCGTTTCTGAGTAACAAAGTGCAGTAGTTTCTATACCTTTTATAGGTTTTTTGTAAAATTTCATCATTAGGCGACCGTTTTAGTTTGAGGTGTAAATTATCTCGATTTTTAAGACATCTAAGAAGGCCTGGCGTCATCCATGTTTTCCTTATTCTTTTCCGGTTAGGGATGACTTTTAAAATGGTATTTTCAGAGATGATATGATTGAGAGTATTAATAAAGTAGTTTGTAGCTAGATTAGCATCTTGCATACTGTAAATTATGTTGAAGTCAGTTTCTAGGAGGCTAAGCTCAATTCGATCGTAATTAAGTTGTTTAATTGTTTTAACATTTTGTACGGCATCACTAACAGGTGCAGAATTGTACAGGAATAATAGGACTGTGTCATGGTCCGTAATTGACGTATGCGCAACAAAACAATGGGCTGGACTTTTAGTTTTTAAAATAAAATGGTCTAGGCAGGAGAAGTCTTTTCTTGTAGCTAGTGTATGAGCAGGCAACATACCATGGAAAGCGAGCATAGTTAAGTATTCGGAGGAGCGCTTTTCTTTATTTGTATCTGTGATATTAATGTTAATATCGCCTGTTATAATTATATTTTTATAGGAAGCTGCCGAAAAAGTAGTCAATAGATTATCCAGGGATTCCAAGAATCTGTCGGTGTTGCGATTAGCGGGTGGACGATAAATAGCTATAAAAACGGTTTCCCTATTAAATATTAGTACCAAGCAATTGGCATCATGGAGAGCCGGCTCAGCCACTGAGACATTGTGATCGCCACGATAGTAAACTACCACTCCCTCGTTTTGGGTTTCGTGTTGGGTAGTGGCAGCAGAGTTGTAGCTAGGGAGCAGTGGGATTGGGGGACCAGCAAGAAGCCTGCATTCTGTACATACTATCAGGTCCCATGTTGTATTACTTCTAGCGATAAGTGTGAGCAAGCTATCAAAGTTACCAACTATGCTTCTAATGTTTTGATTTAGCACCTTAAGAGAATTATTATGAACCCTAGAAAATTGTGAACAGTCCTCAATCATGCAGGTGGCAGATGTAGCCACCGAGATACTGTCTAGTTCGGTATTAACTATATTTATGGTATCGAATTTTATTTGTAAATATAATAATAGGACAAGTAAATGTGCAAGGGCGTCGGATACTGAAGTGTAGTAGGCTGAATATTTTTACAGTGTAAGATATAATGTTTGGGTGAGGTGAGTGGCTGGCTGTGTGGTTGTAAGTATGTGTATGTACGAGTATGAGTATTTTGTAAAGATGATTGTTTTCGCGGAAGGTGGATGTGTGATTGAAGTAGGTGTATGTAAGGGTATTTTTTTATGATAGTTAGGTATGTATGAGTGTTTAAATTAAGAGAGTTATGTATATACCGTATCAAGTAAAAAGTAATTAGTATACGGAATACAAAAAAATAGTTATAGGTGAAATAGCATAGTCATTTCGGGTTCTTCAATTCATGGAGATCTGTTTCCGAGGTGATACGAATAAGGGGGTGGCCGTCTGCTTTACGTAGGTAAATCAGGCCCCTGGAGGTCCAGCAGTATGTGTATTGGTGTTCTCTTGCAAATTCACGGGCCAGGTAAAAAAGCCTTTGTGCATTTAGTGTAAGAAATTCTGATACAAACACGGGTTTCGGCGGGCCAGGGATCTTAAGATGGCTCGTATTCAGTTTTTCACCCTTTGGCCTTTCCTTATTGAAGTTTTTGATTGCTGTCGACAGCTTTTCTTTCATTAAGACAGAACTAAATTCCACTATTATAGGCTTAGTGGCTTCCTTGTTGGAGTTGATTCGATATATATCCTTGATGTCCGCTTGTTGAACATTAATATCAACTGTTTTGGCCATAGATTTAACCAATTCACACATCTCTAGCTTAGTTTCCGGTATCTTAGCATCAATAGTCAACCTAGGTACATTTCGAACTTCAAGTCCCGAAGCCCTAATTTTCCGTTCCAGTGTTTCAATTCTGTCCTCCAATGCTTTTATGCATCGTTTATCCTGCATTCTATCTTCTTCAAGGTTCTTCAGCTTTTCCAGGATGGAATCGTATTTGTCAGACATAAACTGTAAACTCTGTTGGAGTTCGTAGTTTTGTTGTTTAATTTCAGTGAACCTTTGCTCAACAGAGTTAGTTAGGTTGGTAAAAAGTCCTCTCATTTCTGATTTGAGATCACGAAGATCATCATCCTGTTCACGTCTACGCTTGGCGCGCATCGTTACCGAGCCGCTACCACTACGTTCCGAGGGAGTATCTGAGTCATATGATTGCGGCGCAAGCACTTGGGCGCGAGCCTCCGTGGTTGTGGATTCGGACGCTGGGGGGGGCGGCGGCGGCGGCGGCGGGGTGCGGCGCGTGCGCACTGACATTGCGAAGTTGCGTTGTTAATCGGTTCGGTAATAAGGCTAAGTAAGGTACCAGGAAAGCAGAGGTCCACAGAGTTCGTCAATGCACTTGCGTAGGTATTGAGGGGTCAACTCACTGGTCGTCAATCGATGATTTAGTACAAATTTTGTTTCCGCCACTTTAAGTTGACCTCCGTATTGTTTGAATGCACTTTGGTAATCGTGGGACTGGTAATACTATAATTATCCTTTTCGTGCTGCTGATTCGGACCGTACTTCTCCTATTTGTAGTCCCTTTCTAACATTGTTCGCACACATTGTACATCTTACTTGTAACGACGACGGCGGCGTGGGCGCGGCGTGGTGGTATGTCGATGTGGTAGTGAGCTGGTGAAGCGATGACGAAACGAAGACCTCTCAGCAATATATGCACTCCTATTATTTGTATTGAATTTATATTGTATAAGATTATTTTTAAATTGAAATAAAATTGCGATACGGAATAACTTTAAAAACGTCTGAACTCCACAGAGGTCCGAGGGGAAGGGGGGGGGGGTACTACACAACCACTACCTACTTCACAAGTCAAATAATAATGTTTCAAATCCATTCACTGAAATCGTTCATTGAAACTCATAATCTATTTATGTTAGCGTAATTAGTATTTGCGCGGATAAGAGTGAACCCTGAGGGTTCGCTACATACTTATTGTACTACCTACTAGGTGACTGATTGTAGTTTTGCCGCAGATGGCATTAACTACTTGGGAGCGCTGAGGGATCTCACCTGGTACAAAATTTATGACAACAGGCCTGAGGGTGCCCAGTTGGCGCGAACCTCGGGTCAGGGTTTCGTCTGAGAGGAACAATATTTGAAAGAATTAATCGACCCTAGTAGGTCGATAGCGATAACCACTGAATGAAGGAAATCGTCGACCACGCCGGCGAGCTGATTGGCTGCCTCTATTACTAGAGAAATCGGGTCGTTGGGATCGTATATTACGTCCTTCAGACGCCGATACTTTTTAGTACCGTCCCTGAGCGGGATGTATTCGGAGAAAATGCAAACCCTGATTCAAAGGAGTATACGGGAGAGAAACTTTGTGAACAGACCCATAACGATCGGCGTTTAATCGATATCTGCCAGCGACGAATAATGTCGAGCACGAGTGCTAGCTGACAAAAAAAATATTGTCCAGTAGGTATCAGGGATATTACTTATATAAAGTTCAATGCGTTGGTGTTTTGTGAGACACGTTTGACGATCTATACATTTAGATAAAAAATGAAAATTTCAACCAAGAATTTGAAAAGTATTATTTATTTTTTTATTATTACAAGTTCTTAAAGTTAATTTACACCACTATCCAAAACAGACCTAAAAGAGCGTGTTACGTATAAGATTGAGATAGAAACTTGTTACAGAATATTCCCGCGAGCGTCAGCGGTGGCAGAAGTGTTGTGGAGCGTCACGAATGGAACGGTTCCTGATGATCTCTTTAATCGCATGGAGGAGCATGCCTGCCGGATGATCCAGGACGGTTACCCCGCTGCGCCTCCGTCCAAATCTGGCTTTTGTATTACAATGGACAATGTTGTAAAGGCAGAACCTAAACCGAAACTCTTTACGTACCATCAGGCCAATGAACCGAGTCGTTCGGAATTCTCAAAATTGCGTTACGTCAAGCATAATCGCACCAAAACTCCGTAATACGGCTAATATATGGTAAATACTTAACTATTTGTCACCAGAAACTGTTGTTAACGATGATAACAACAGGGGGGTTATAAAGGCCACATTGAAGCAATTCATAATGCAAACAAATGTCAAATAGCAATATTGCTTTCTTAGATGAATTGCTTCGATGTGGCCATTTTACCCGCCAGTTCAGAAATAAAACAAATAAGTATTTAAATTTTGAATTGTGAGTACCGAAATATCTAACTATTGATTATTCATTTGTTGTTTTGTAAATAACTAAGTACTTCCTTGACACATAATACTATTAAACAATTTTCAAATAATAGATTACTCAAATAATTGTACTCTGTAACTCAATAAATGGCCATATATTTTATTCCCTGCGTGTGTTAATCCTGATTAATATTATGCTTTCGCATAAACCTATTGAGCCACTAAGTATAGCGGCGTTATACAGGGTGTTAGTGTCATCGTAACGAAAACTTTGAGGGAGGATTCAGCTCATGATTCTGTTATTTTTTTAATTTGAATAAAATCGAAAATGGTCAGTTGGATAAGTTCTAACGAAATATAGCAAATTTCTTTTTTGGCCGGCACTTTGACTTCTAGGCCGAAATCCGATGATCTCCTTTCCTGTGCAAAAAAAATGCAACAGAAAAGAATTCTTAAAACACTATTCCGTCAGGATTAGAATATATATGTGGTAGTGTGAATGATGTGACGTGAGTGGATGACGTGAAAGGGAGAAGAGAATATATGGCGAAGAGTGACTGTATTTTCTTTTTAAATAATGTAAATAAAAGCGTGTTTGACGAAAAAATTACCTTTTGTTTTGAAAGTCCGGTGCCTCATATACTTGATAATTGAAAATTGGGGCCTATGGCGGCTCAATAATAACCCTGACACCAGGGTTGAGTGGGTTGGTAATCCACCTCACAACCCACACGATTGAAGAAGAGAAGATTGAAAATAATTTAAAAGACAGAAAAAAAACATGAATTTGCGACGGAATATTCCACTTGATATTTACTCAGAATCATGAGCTTAGTATTCGGTACGATGTCACTTACCTAAACCTTGTATAATACAGGAAATACGATGATTCCCGAGAGACATTCAGATAACATCTGTGAAAATAATAGAAGCACTGTACCATAGAATAAAGAATATAACTACGTATTATATGTCGCGTATGTCGCAGTTTACTGAATGACACAACAAGGAGCGTTTCTAATTGGTTTCTAAAGACAGTTATTTTGTTTATTCTTTTTTGTGAGGAAACGTCAGGTTTGTACCTGGGTGAAATCAGATATGGCGTGACTGTCAACTAGTAATTTTAAGGTAAATTTGTTTGTACAAAATGGCAACACTGCGGAATGTCAAGGGGGGTGGTCGAGACGTCAACGGGGGTTACTTTTTAAAAAGGAGTGAGATTGAACGGTTGCATCACGCTATCTCTGGGATCACCACGTTTCCATCCTGGCCGGTTTGAAGAGACGAGTGTTGGGCTCCCGTCAGGAGGAGATTCCCCCCTGATCCTCCTATATATATAACGGTAACTCTCCGCCCCGCACCAATTTGTATCCGGCGCCGAGACCTCACCCCCGCTCGGCCGTAAGCCGCTAAAAAGTAAGGAGTATGTAGTGGTCTTTGGACTGTGTCCAACTCGCACTACTTGTAATGGTACAAAATGAGATTATGAGATGGATAGTAGGAGAGCGGACTGTAGCAAACCCTACGTCCTACCTTGTTTGGCTGGCTAAGTAGTTATGGCATATGCGGCAAATAAGTTACGTCGAAAAATATGAATGGGGAGTCCGGCCGCCTATAAAAAAGTGTGATTTTACCAATTAAAATTGGCCCACTTCCCGAGAGCACACGTATGTAGTAAATCTGATATTATGCTATGTTATGTTATGCTTATTTTGCAACTTTTACGTACTTAAATGACCTAATAGAGCAGCTAAGGAATCGATTGTCATGTGGGTAACCTGAAAATTAACAACTTGAGTTACTCAAGCTGCTTGAGCTGCTCAGCGCTTTGATTAGTGAGCTTAGGAAACTTGTCAAAATCTGTGAGAAGTTTTCTAAGAACTTCAGTACAACGCAACGGACTGAAAACTTCCTTATTCTATGCTGAAAACATAAATTCTTGTTTTCGGGGCAGTAAGGTCCCAATGACATGCGCCGGTGTGGCTCGCCAGTTCGGGTTTTGAAGAGCTTTAAATACCCAGGGCACGTACTGACCGACAGACTGACAGATGACGCTGCTATGGAGAGGGAGTGTAGGGCGCTCGCAGTGCAGTGCAAGATGCTCGCTCGCAGATTTGACGCGTTGTACGGTCGATGTGAAAGCAATTATATTCAGAGCATTTTTTCTATGCTTTTACACTTGTCAGTTGTGGATAAAGTTTACGAAACGTTCTTAAAAACGTATTAAGAGCACAGTATACTCGCCTTGTACCCTGTTTCGATTGCCGCGGTTCTGCGGCGCATACGACCCCGACAACCCGATTACTCTAGCCATAGAGACAGCTAATCAGCTCGCGACACCAAACACTTCAGGACCTCGATACCGACCCCGACGTGGTCGACGATTTCCCTCAATCGGCGCTTATCGCTATCGACTCCCTAGGGTCGATTAATTCTTTCAAATATTTTTCCTCTCAGACGACGCCCTGAGCCGAGGTTCGCGTCCAACTGGACACCCTCAGGCCTGTTGTCTTAAACGTTGTACCGGATGAGAGCCTTCAGCGCTCCCCATTTGTCCGGCCGAGTAGTTAATGCCATCTGCGGCAAATCTACAATAAGTCACGTCAAAAAAAAAACTGCAGCGCAAAATTCCCCGCCTTTTCGCCATACTCAGAGTATTCTAGCATTCGTTGCTGTCGACTTTGCTAACCCCTTTGCGAAGTATTGGGTGAAATTGCATCTGTGTGAAAATGACAAATTTTAATTTTAATTAAATTAATAATAATTTTTAGTAATAATAATAATGATTAAATAATTATTAATAATAAATTTTAATTTAATTTTAATTTTTCGCAATAAGTCATATATTTATTTTAATCTATTGTTTTTTTTTGTGTTAAGTATGTATGATTCTATTGGTTGTTATCCAAATTAAAGATTATATTAATATTATTATTACCGTTAAATTCCTTTCCTGACTTATCTCGTTGAGGAATACGGGGATTATGTATGTACGATAAGCTGCAAATGTCCAATCAGTTTCTTATAAAGTAATAAATTAACTGGTTGCACTTAAGACCTTCTGGTTACATGTCGTTTCTGTAATAGACCGAAAACACCTACAAAAACAAACTTTATAATTATGATAACTAATGGTTCATAATTTCACCACTGATTACAAATAATTCGCTGGGCTCAGTGACTGCACTTTTGCTCATTGATTTTACGCACGTAGGTAAATGTCGTAAATATGTAGCTAATTAATAAATTTAACTAACTACACTATGTAACGTATGCATAAACCGTGTTTTCTTATCATTGAAAATAAATATACAAAAAAATGCATTAAAAACGTGGTATGTGGGTGTTATAAAAGAAATGACTTCTGTTTAAATAATGCACGTTGGGTATACAGCTAAGTTCGGTACGTAGGTCCCGCTAAACCGAACATGTCGCGAGTGATAATATTGTGTGCGCTTGCTGCAGTCACTGTAGCACTTGGGCCCCTCCCATCCATGCCGACGCGGGGCAGTATATGGCCGAAACCATACAGTGAACAAAAGGGAAATGTTGTATACGTTATGGGGGCTGGGTTTGATCTCGAAGTAATACATTGTTATTATTATTAGTCGATTAAGAATACGAGCAAACAGGCAAACCTACGATAAGTTAAAATGCTTGTTTGAGGGAAGACAGCCAGACTCCCATTATTTTATAAAACCCGAGTTATTTGAATATGTCGCGGTGACTCAAGCTCCCTAGTTGCTGATCCTTAGTATCGTATGGGACTATGTGCACCGAAACTTTCAGCTTTTGTAAAATGAGAAAGGTCCGCTGGCAATATTTTGCTATCTAGTTTATTCATGATTACTTCTCTGGGAGTAAAGAAAAGTACGGAATGCGTTCTTAAAACTACTCATCGATCCCGGGGACATGCCGTTCAAAGCTATACTCCAACATTTTAAATTCAATACCTAACGACCTCCGTGGTTCCGTGGTTGAGCGTTGGGCTCACGATCCGGAGGTCCTGGGTTCGATTCCCGGGGGGACATATCACAAAAAATACTTTCTGGTTCCTAGTTTGGTTAAGACATTACACGCTGATCACCTGATTGTTCAAAAGTAAGATGATCCGTGCTTCGGAAGGCACGTTAAGCCGTTGGTCCCGATTACTTGTTACTGATGTAAGAAAGTAATCGTTACATGAGCCATGTCAGGAGTCTTTGGCGGCTCAACAGTAACCCTGACACCAGAGTTGATGAGGTTGGTACTCCACCTCACAACCCACACGGTAGAAGAAAACTTCAATCCCAAACCAATGCAAGTGCTATCTCTTAGTGGCTTCTGGTCTAAACTGTTTTTTGCACCCTTATAAATGTCTACGACCCTTTTCTACGGTCAGTCGTCAACCTTACAGCGAGGTGTTCTCCGGTCACCCTGTGTGTACCACTACTGCTTGGCTGCGACTTGCGGCCCTCACAGCTTGCAGACAGCTAGCAGAGCTTGTAATATATAGAGCAGTACACTCTTGAAGTAAAAGTAGGGCTTTCGACACTCGCCATACTTGAGTATTTCGTAATTTAAATACTAACTTATATTTTTTTCTTCAGATGATAGGTTGTGCCTTTATGGGTGAAATACAACTTGACTCCATTTCTAAGAACATGTTTAACTTACTAGAACTAGCGTATAAGGTGAAAAAGAACCAACAAGATATCGACGAATTGCCAAAATCCTCTAACCTACCCGTGATGAATTACTTGACAACAATACTAATGCAACCCAACGACTGCGACACCTACCCACATGCTGATATGGACGAAAGTTGTAAGATTTTTATTTGATTCAAAAAAGTTTGTAAGTAAATAGCTATAAATACATACATACAAAAAAAAATACAATAAATACATATAAGGCAGAAAAAACAACCTCCGTGGTCTAGTGGTTAGAGCGTTAGGCTCACGATCTGGAGGTCCGGGTTCGATTCCCGATGGGGACATGGTCGAAATCACTTTGTAAGACTGTCCTTTGTTTGGTAAGGACTTTTCAGGCTTGAATCACCTGATTGTCCGAAAAATTAAGATGATTCCGTGCTTCGGAGGGCACGTTAAGCCGTTGGTCCCGGCTATTAGCCTTAAAAACACCTCCACCAACCCGCAGTGGAGCAGCGTGGTGGAGTATGCTCCATACCCCCCTCCGGTTGATTGAGGGGAGGCCTGTGCCCAGCAGTGGGACGTATATAGGCAGTTTATGTAAGGCAGAAAAACAATCATTGTAATTTTTACGTGATACATAACTGTCTCCTCAAGTAATTCGATTCGTTGCCTGGAAGAGATCGCACTTAGCGATAAGGCCGTCTTTGCCCACCTCAGAATATATTTATCCTATAAATGTTATGTAAATTTGTGTGCAATAAAGTGTTTTACTATTATTATTATTAATTCGGTAACCTATTATTATGATATATAGGCTCAACGACATAGCTTAAGTTTTATTAAATTGTATATCTTGTTTTTTGGCAAAAAAACAAAAAACAAAAACAAATCCTTAGAGGAGGCCTTTGTCGAAGGACAAGCTGTAAAAGAAAAACCGGTTCCCCATATAAGTATTTAAAAATAAGTATTATGTTCAATATAAGTATTAAAATCAAACAAAATGCATCATTAAAAAAATAAAAAAATAAACATGTACTTAATACGAGCATCAAGACTATATTACTCATATGTTATACTGCAAGTTACAGCAATAAAGGCTTATTTTATTTATTTTATATCTTGTTTTGTAGCTGTTGGTTACCCAAATAAATATAAAAATAACTTCGTACCAAATTGTCAATTCTTGTGACTTTCCAGGCTACGTTCTCATTACTCAAAAACAATATAGCGCTGTACAGTTTTTTCTTAGTTCAACCTTCTAATTTCATGGATAACAGACATATGCATCATTTAACTTTGTTTTTGGGTATATATGATGACCCTTTTTATTACACCCAGGCACAATTACATCTTCCACCCATTATGATTCTGATCAAAACAAAGAGAAGCAATATAGGTAGTAACATCATTCTTGAATACATAATGTGATCGAAATATCAAGCAACAACTATTTTTATATGTTCTTACCCGAGTAATGAGAAAATAGGTAAATATCACGTTAAAGCTATACAACGCCATAAATATATAATTATATCGTTTTAACCGTTTTTTTTTTAATATTATCGTTTTTAAAAAAAATATATTTTTCACTTTAGCGTGCCGTATCTATTTTCTCTCGAGTGATAACCGGGTCACTTTTTGAACCGCACAAAAAGAAAATTAAAACGAAAATTTTTATCCAAAATTACATATACAGGGTGTTAGTGACATCGTAATGAAAATTTTGAGGGATGATTCAGACCATGATTCTGAGTTGATATCAAGTGGAATTTTCCGTCGCAAAAGTAATTTTAAAAAATATTAAAATACTCATGACTTTTCCGACAGGAAATTGGACTTGATATCGACTCAGAATCCCTTCGGCTCCCCCTTAGTATTTGTTACGATGTCACTAACACACTGTAAGTACATATAATTATGTCAATCTTCGACGAAAATTATTACATAAGTACCGTAAAACAAACTCTTCATCGTTCAGCTGAACGTAGATAACTTTTTGTTTGTTTTTTTTTTTGTTGACTACATTGACAAAAATATTGACGGGTAGATATGCTCAAAATCTGGATCAGGGCTCCTTATTTTTGTGAATTTACGTTCTATTTTAATGGATTACAGATAATCTTACTGTTAAACGTCGGGCTGTGCTAAAAGCTAACACTGTATGGGGTATCATACGAGGTCTAGAGTCGTTTTCACAGCTGTTCTACATGTCAGATGATTATAAAGTAAGTGATGAACAAAATCTAGAATAGCATAATCTCCCAAGCATTATCCCGCTTTTCACAGGGTCCGCTTACCTAACCTAAAGATTTGACAGGTCCGATTTTTATAGAAGCGACTGCTTGTCTGACCTTCCAACCCGCGAAGGGAAAACCACCCTAAAACAGGTTACGTCACATACCTCCGAAAATGCATTTCTCGGGAATGGGGGTTTCCTCACTATGTTTTCCTTCACCGCTGAGCACGTGATAACCATTATGATCCAAAAATGAATTTGAAACCAAATTCGTCAATCATTGGTTTAGACCTGTGCTGGATTTGAACCTAACAACACCTCAAAGTGAGAGGAAAGCTTGGCTACCATGGCATTCTAGAATAGCAAATATGATAATTTATTGACTTGTCTTAGTATTTATACAAGGTGTTAGTGACACCATACCATTTTCCGTCGCAAATTCCACTTGATATTAATTCAGAATCATGAGCTGAATGATCCCCCTCAGAATTCGTTACGATGTCATTTACATTCCGTACAATTACGTACAGATTGTCATATGAGTACGTATGGTTGTTAATAACACCGTTTAAAAAACATTGGGGGATGATTCAGATCATGATTCTGAGTTGATATCAAGTGGAATTTCCTGTCGGAAAATTGATGCTTAGTGTTTTTATTATTATTTTCAGTTCCATACTTTTGCGCTCGAAAATTCGAGTTGATATGAACTCAGGATCGCGGTCTGAATCATCCCTTAAAGTTTTCGTTACGGTATCACCAACACCCAGTATATCGACATCCATAATGCTCACCATTTTGCCGAACTACGTACATACATCTACATAAGGCAAATTACGATAATACACAACATCGATAATTTGGTGTGTTTTACCTTTCATGCATAATTTTAATATTTTTGACGGCTTGATTTCAGGAAGTACTTATAAATTCGACCTCTGAACTGAATCCCATGAAGTCACGTTCTTACAAAAAGATCAACATCTAACTTTCTTTTACCTCCATTGTGTATTTCTTTCTATTTTTTTTTTAAAGGAAGTTCGTATAAATGCGACAACAATTTACGACTACCCACAATACTCGCACCGCGGTATAATGGTGGACACGTCACGTCACTACCTGTCGATGGACACGATGCACAAGTTGTTAGACGGCATGGCCACCAACAAGATGAATGTGTTGCACTGGCACATTGCCGATGACCCGAGCTTCCCCTACAAGAGCAAGAAATTCCCTGAACTGAGGTGACATGACTTCCATTATTTCTTATTTCCTTTCTTCGTCGTGCGTGCGAAAGGATACCCCAATCTGCGAGAATATTTTCAGATTACCCAGGGTACATTCGAACGATGCCGAACGGATATCTCTAACGACAACAGAATCTTAAATCGGGTGGGGGGAATCAGGGAATGACAAAAATCCGGGGTGGGAGAGAAAAAACTTGTTGTATTTCCGATATTTTTGTTCCGAAGTTTGTTATTCCGCTAACGATTTGACATTTATAATTTCTTATTGTTTTGTATCAGATTTCCGCGTTTTGATTAACCTTTTTACGTGTTCACCGTTTTATCCGTAACACCATTTACCGGAATACCGGAAACCCGTTATAACATTAACTATTCTCTTATAAATATATCTGCTAGACCAAGTTTCATTTTCCGGTTTTTTCGAGAAAACGTGCAATCAAGCAAGGATTGGATGCTCCACTCGCTTCGATTTACGTGGTAACTGTACTAACCTATAGTTTTGCAAGTGTACTTATGTGGGTATTTTTCGATGTGATTACTTCTACTACACCCCCGACATCTTGCAACCATGCAACTACAAGCAAGCAACATGCATGCAAACAAGAAGCACGCAAGCAAGCATGCAAACATGCAAGCACGCATGTAACATGTGACCAAGCTTGCAACATGTAAGTAAGCAAGCTCCGCTAGCTGCGCTTATTCCGCTATGTAT
Organism: Pectinophora gossypiella; assembly: GCF_024362695.1. Classification (NCBI taxonomy): domain Eukaryota; kingdom Metazoa; phylum Arthropoda; class Insecta; order Lepidoptera; family Gelechiidae; genus Pectinophora; species Pectinophora gossypiella. The sequence goes on along the minus strand of NC_065420.1, from coordinate 1,954,887 downwards.
GGTCGCAGTACTAACGTACAATTATTGAAAGGTATATAGTTATTTTTCCATATAAGAAGCAAGCAAGCAACATGCAAGCAAGCAAGCAAACCAGCAGCATCCAATTTGATGCTCCACTATAGTGTGGTCAAGTTTTGAAAGTAACTCGAAATTTAAATATAACTGACGAATTCTATAAAATGTTACTTCGGAATAATTAAAATACTTATCTCAAATAAACTGTTCAGCGTTTAATAATAAGCCGGGTGAGATGGCGGCATTTAGTAAAATACTAATCGTAAAGCGGAGTAAGCTGGAGCTGAAAAATATTATTTCTGCAAATTTAGATTGCGTTGATCTAAAACGATGTCAAGACATACCTACATACGGAAATTGTAAAATGTACAAATCGTTTACGGGATATTGATATTCGGATATCTGTTTTTGTTATAGGTTACCCTATCAACCACTTTTTCACTGTGGTTAGGTGGAATAATATAAAGTCAAGAACTGAGCTATGTTAAAATAACATTTTGGATGGATTTGGATGTAATTACTTATAGGTTTTTTTTCCAGCGAAAAGGGACACTATTATCCGTCTATGACATACAATAGAAGCGAAATTTGGGAAATTGTAAAACACGCTAGACGAGGGGGGATCAGAGTCATCCTTGAAATGGACACACCAGGTACTTGATTTGGTATACTGGGTGTAAGTGACATCGTAACGAAAACTTCGAGGGATGATTCAGACCATGAGTCTGAGTTGATGTCAAGTGGAATTTCCTGTCGCAAAATTCATGAAAATTTTAGTTTTTTTTTTTTTAGATTTTTTTAGTCCCAAATTGTGTTTTAAGCTGCATAGAACCCAAATTAATAACTATAATAAATAATAACGTACCTACAACTTCATCTGTGCTGTGCACAGGTGAATAGCCGCACGGGCCAATGGCAACGCGCGCCAATAAAGTAGGCATTACGAACAGATACTATTTCTTTCTCTGTCACCTGCAGCATAAAAATGCTTCTCTCTCTCACTCTAGTCGTCGGCCTGACTCGGCCGCGGCCGGCGTGACGGCGGTGGCGGCGCCTTTGTTACTTTGCGCTAACGCTAATGCGCGAACAACGCGACTGTTTCGCATTGTTCGATTTACATTACGGCGCAGTAAAAACTCAAAATCTGAAATAAACATTTAGTACCCACCATCGTTTTTTAGTACAATCGAATAGACGTTCCATTTTTTTCGTTACGATGTCACTAACACCCTGTATATTTACGCCATTAACCTCCTAAGGCCGAGATTGCTAGACACATTCGTTAAACAATGGGGTTTGAATTTTAAAAGTACATTCGGTCTTTAAGCGTCTCACGACACCAAGATTTATATTTTTATAGTTTTGACGTGACTTATTGTAGGTTTGCCGCAGATGGCATTAACTACTTGGCCGAAAACGACACCGAGAGAAAGAATTGTAATAACATGATAGTGAGACATAAGGATATTTTTAGTCTGTAGCTAATTAACGCGACTAATAAGTCATCATCATCATCATCAGCCCATTAACGTCCCCACTGCTGGGGCACGGGCCTTCCCTATGGATGGGTAGGGAGATCGGGCCTTAAACCATCACGCGGGCCCAGTGCGAATTGATGGTTATTAACGACTGCTAATGCAGCCGGGACCAACGGCTTAACGTGCCTTCCGAAGCACGGAGGAGCTCGAGATGAAAACTTTTTTTTTGGTCACCCATCCAATGACCGGCCTTTGCGAAAGTTGCTTTACTTCAACAATCGCAGACCGAGCGCGTTAACCGCTGCGCCACCAAGCTCCTCGACTAATAAGTATGAAGTTACATTTCGACGAAATCCTATACCCATCAGATAAAGTCGTGGAAATTAATAATAATATCTTTATTTTTGTACCATTAAAGCCTTAAATATATGTCAATATTTGTTTAAGTACATATATAGTATGTAGTTACAGGCTGTGACTGTTGACAACCAAGGTAGTTGTAGGTAGGTACTTCACCCAAGCATTAAATTTACAATAATGTAGCTTTTTAATATTCCGATTTGTGCAGACACCTCCTAATTTTATTTTAAGTCATACCCGTCATTTTCTTATCCGCCGAAAAGGAAAGGGACGGATGATTGACAACTGTTAATTTTATAATGAATGAATAACCCAGGCGAATAAAATAGGCATCTCGCTGGTATGCAACCCGTTTGACGTGTGCTGTCAAGTTATTTTTGTCGGGTTATTGGCAAATATATAAATTTGGGAGGGTTTTTAAAATTCCTGCCTAAAATTGACGTGTGTTCCATAAATTTTATGCCTGTCGATTATCCGTCCATTTCCGTTTGGGCAGATAAGAAAATGACATGTAAGTAGGTATAACTTAAAATAAAATTATATTATGGTGTCTACAGGAATGAGTGCATAAAATATAAAGACAAAAAGTCACTCTCAAATGGACTTTAAAACTAATATGGAAATGGGTATAAGATTTCTACATAGTCAGTACCATTGCCGTTGCGATGTGTGCCAACGTCCCGCACTAATTACGGAATAAAAACAATAAAAGATTTGAAGAAGTACGATTCTATAGTCGTCAACCTCTATTAAGAGATAAAGGAGGCGGTTAGTCTATACCATGTTTAAAAGAAAACTTATAAATCATAATACACTCAATACGGCCCTGATAAATAAGCAACACCTGCATATAATAAAATCATTTTATTTATTGTAAAGTATAAAATATTTTGATAGATGACCCGGTCAAAGATTAATGAGGGACTTTAAATACACGATAGATGGCGTTGTTAAGTTTTTTCTTCGCTTAAACTTCTAATTTCACGGATAACGGTCATATGCATCAACAAGCTGTTTCATTTATATAGTCACAAGGTGCATTTAATATATTTTTTAATTAGCCCTCAAAACTTTTGAACGCGACTGTAAGGACAACAGCTTAGGTATAATACGTCCAATAAAGAAGGTCATCGATATGTATGAATCCGTCGCTTTTTAGTAGTCATTCAAATTTGGTCGGATAACCAGCCGTTGTTTACATATTTTGGTTTTTTGTTTATATTTACTTAATGCGTAACATTTGAAGCTCAATATTTTCACCATATATTTTTGACTAAAGGCACAAGATTTTGGTTTACACCTACACATCTGGGATTGTGCCAGTTCCTTGTATTTTGCCGTCAAAGTTATGACACCATCGTTTTTACTTTTAGCAAGATTATTCAAAAACGCATGCATGAACATTTTTGAAACTTTGTATGGTTATTATTAGCGTCAAGAAAGACCGAATACAGTTTTCAGCGAAGTTATGCCTTGTCTCATTTAGGCGCTGCGATGTTTTTTCGGGTTTTCATAAAACCGCGATAACTTGAAAACTATAAATATTTTCTAAAATCTAATTGGGGCACAAAGGGGCACACATTAAGAGCTACTCGCGTATGTTTATTCTACAGGGGCACATGCAATGGTTTTAGAGATATACTATTCATCAAAACGTTACTCCAGCAGGAAATGCAATATCTCGAAAATCTGAAGGGGCACAGATTTTATTTTTGGGGGCACATTTTGGCACACATATAAGCTATCTGGCCATGCACAGTTTTTCTCTCTCTGATCATTCGTTTAGAATTTTCCTGCTAGAAAAACGTTACCCCAGCAAGAATCGTTTTTTCGATTTTTTTTCGAAACGACAGGGGGCACACATTTTTTATGTGGGGGCACATTTACAGCAGATAAGGCACCAACTATACGTTCTACTCATATAACTCTAGGAGATACTTTCTTGTTGGGGTAACGCACACGGTGCACTAATCTTGGAATGGAAGTGGTAAAAATATTCATTGGTCCGGACAAGTCATGAATCAGTATATTGTATGTATTTTTCAGGACATGTAACTTCATGGGGACTTTCACATCCAGAAATAATGACGCAGTGCAAAGAAATTGGTCCGAGGCCATTGAATCCTGTCAAGAACGAGACTTATGAACTGCTTAGAGGACTATTCAGAGAGGTGCAAGATATTCTCCCCGAGCGATACCTCCACCTGGGTGGCGACGAGGTCTTTAAAGACTGCTGGTGAGAACATTTTAATAAACACAAAAACGTCTTAGTCTAGCCTAACCTCTCAGTGTGGTAGGAACGAGCGTGGTATAACAAAACCAGGTATGAGCATCCTATGAAAAGCCGCCATTGTTAGCCCTTTGATGACGTAAGTGTTACATGTGTGATACCATTAAATTGGTATCTCCAACCAAGGACGTAAATTTTATTATTGAAAATTAAATAAATTACTTACCGACTAATGTATTTAATTACTATTACTTGTCACGTATATAAAAATCATTAAAAGTTCAATGTGTAGTAAATTAAAAACATTGGTCATGGGTAATTTATTATTTACGAAATAGGACGGACTAATGTTATGGGCGATAGGCTGATCCCTTATCACCATAAGGTTCATCATATCCAGCTTACGACATCGTATCAACAGTGGCTGCAAGTTGTCTTTGATTACTTGTGGCTCTGCCCACCTCATTAGGGATTACGGGCGTGAGTTTATGTATGTATGTATGTATGTACGAAATAGGAACGCAGGGTTGGATGACGTCAGCTGGGCTAACCTTGAAATTTTAGCTGTCACTTTTGAGCATACATGGTATAACATTTTTTTGTTGTTGTGCCTGCAAGTTCCTGTTCGTTTGTGTTAACTATTTGTCCGGACAAATAGGGAGCAACGAAGGTTCTCACCCGGTTAACAAAAACACCCACATTAGGAAAGACAATTGGAAGTTATGGCGTAATCGCAACAACATAAATGAACACGAAGAAACACTATACTTAATTCCCTATCAAACAATACTAGGTAGTTTCCCACTAGTCAAATCAGTTACTTTTTACTAAACGACGAAACACGAAATTACTATGGAATTCGTATGAATTTGGAATTTGTATTCGTATTGTGATGTCATAGGAAACCGTGATAAAATGTCGGACTTATTACCTATTACTTACGTTTTTCTTGATTAAAAGTCATAAATAAGTTAAATAGAAAATAAAAATGATTTTAATAAAAAAAATCGTAGAAAATAAAAAATCGTAAATCGTCGATTTTCGTAGTTTTAGATCTGTATTTATTTAGTACTTAATCAGAATTTCATAATTTATCTTGACCCTAGTAAAGATCCAATTTATTGCACAATTGGAACATAGAAATACAAAATATACAAAAGTACAAAAAATGCGCCCTTATTGCTAAGGTAGCCATTTCTTCCAGGCAAACCATGTTTAGTGCATAATATCGATATTACGTTACAGGACAGAAGATCCTATAACACAGCAATACATGAAGGAACACAATATGTCTACGGACGACCTTTACGGACTTTATATGAACAACACTATGAAACTGCTTAAAGAATACACTGTCCCTGTTATGTGGGAGGTATGTAATGGATGGATGGAGGTATATGGAGAATGATGTCGAAGGAATATTTTAAATTTGTCAGAGAATAAATTTAAAGCTCACGTGAAGCTTACTTTATGTAAAAAAGCTTATTATAAGATTAATGATTACCTACTTAAATGATAAAAATGTCTGGTATTGAATGTGTTCCTCTAGTTATTAAATAACTTGTAATGTACCCTCATTGATTTAAAAGATGTGTTGCTGTTGCAGTTTCTTGTCATTTCTTCTCCTCAGCCATAACACCTTGCGAAATGACGTAAATTCAAAAATGTTACATTGACCTTCAACAAGTTTATCCATGATAATTACGTTGAATAAATGATTCTGATTTCTGGAATGGGCTGGAAGCAATAAGCGCTGAAGGAGGGAAATCAGGGATAGGATATGGAAGCTACCACCTACTCTGTACTTGGTTGCCTATCGCCTACTCTTACGTATTATACTTGGTAATATTTATGAAATTAATCTTTTTTTAGGAAGCTTTCTTCAACAAAAAAACTAACATGACTCATGCGGTGGTACAAGCGTGGCGTCCCAATTCAAATATTGCGGAGGTACGTAAGTATTAAGTGTATCAAATAACGTACAGCCATCTATTTTTCAGTCTTTCTAATCGTCCTTATTTCGTCCACAGATAATAAAAACACATACAAAAGTAATATTCTCATCGGAGTGGCATCTGGACAATGATTTGACAAAACGTTTCGATGACTTCTACAAGATTGATCCTCGACAAATTGCGTATAACGCGACAGGAGACCATTCTCTGGACAAGTACATCATAGGCGGCGAGGCTTGTATGTGGGGGGAAATGGTGGACGATAACAACATCCTGAGCAGGTGATAGTGGCATTTCCGTTATTAATTTTTTTAGTAAACTGCCGTACAGCAGTGAGGGGACGATGAAGAAGAAGCCATAGAGACACAATCGATACTCCACAAGTCATTAAGATTTTTCAAAATCATCTTCTCTCGTGTGGGTTGTAATGTGGATTACCGACCTCATCAACCCTGGTGTCAGGGTTACTATCGAGCCGCCAAAGGCCTCTGACATGACTCATGTAACGACTACTTACCTATTTACATCAGTAAGTAGTAACCGGGATCAACGGCTTAACGTGCCTAAAATCATTGAGTAAAATATTAGAGAAGAGAGCCATAGTAGCCCAGTTGACGGAACGCTTGACTCTCGCTTTGAGGTTGCAGGTTCGAATCCAGCACAGGCCTAAACCAAGGAAAACATCGTGAGGAAACTCACATTCCCGAGAAATGCCTTTTTGGAGGTACCTATGTGACCTAATCTGTATTGGGCTGGTTTTCCCTTCGCGGGAAGGAAGATCAGACAGGCAGTCGGTTCTGTAAAAAACCGTACCTGTCAAATCTTCAGGTTAGGTAACCGGACACTGCGGAAGATGTTTTCCTTCACCGCTGAGCATGTTTTAATCATTTATGATCCAAACATGAATTCGAAAACAAATTCGACAATCCCCTCCGGACTCGTGGTCACACCAGGTTGTCACACCAGTATGACAAACAGGAATTTTTTTCTTGTTTGTCACACCGCTAACAATACAACATCTTTTATCTTGACTTGTCATTATAAGTAGTGCTGTGTTAGGTAATATGGTGAAATGTAACTTGTTACAGAATTTTCCCGCGAGCGTCAGGGGTGGCAGAAGCGTTGTGGAGCGGAACGAATGGAACGGTTCCTGACGAAGCCTTTAATCGCATGGAGGAGCAAGCCTGCCGGATGCTCCGTCACGGTTACCCCGCTGCGCCTCCGTCTGGGCCCGGCTTTTGTATTACAATAAAAAACGTTATAAAGCCATAACCTAAAACGAATCCCTTTCATTCCATGAGATCCACGAACCGTAAGTGGGTCGATCGGAATTCATAAAATTACGTTAGGTACGTTTTACAAAATCGCACCAAAACTCATAATAAAATAAATAAAATAATAATAAAAATATAATAATTAATAATAATATTATTGTAACTATTGTGACACATCAAAGAATTATTTAATTTTTTTCAAGAAATATACATTCACTTACTGTTTTAAATGTATTTTATAACTGTGTCGTAAATAAACGTTTTACCTATATATCTGTCTACTTACTTACACCACACCCCGTACATTGCATGCTAGGAATAGTAATACTAGATTCCCAGTGTAAAAAGTCTCAGGTGGCTTTTAAGTTTAAGAGCTTGTCCACAAAGGGCGAATTCGCCGCGTAACGATTCGCGCGAAATGATTCGCGCGTTAGTGAGATACTAGACAGCAATACATCATCGCATCCACAAACATCGCGCGAATTCAAAATACGCGCGTAAATCGCGTGAACTACGCCAGACTCTCGACTCGCGCTATATTCGCGCGTATTGCGCGCGAGTTGAGATACTAGGGACGTCTTGTTGCGTCCAGTTAACGCGCGAACTTTAGAGCGAGTGCACGTATCGAGCGAGGGCAATGGAGCGCCAAAATCATGACACGGAACGCGCGCGCGTTGGTACGTACCTTGTGGACGCAACAGTCGCGCGTAATACGCGCTAGAGACTCGCGGCGAATTCGCCCTTTCTGGGCAAGCTGTTACCCAGTGATCCATATACGGGTCATGACGGACTAGCTCCATACGTCCGTGACCCATACAGTGGTCACTAAAAAATGACCAGGTACGCTGTAAGGGCGGGTGCTCCAAGATCCCAGGTAACTTAGCACGTTTCAGAGTTCCTTGGCTTATTTTATATAAATATAACATAAACAGCCTACATACGTCCCACTGCTGGATACCTCCGCTCAATCAACTGATAGGGGTATGGAGCATACCACGCAGCTCTGCGGGTTGTTGGAATTATAACGACTGTTATTAAGTATTACAGTTGCATTGATTTTTACTTAAAACCACAGTTTCGTGGTCACTTCTTCTTTTTATCGTGTGAGTTGTGAGGTGGAATACCACCCTCATCAACCCTGGTGTCAGGGTTATTCTTGAGCCGCCAAAGGCCCCTGACATGGCTCATATAACTACTTACTTACATCAGTAAGTATTAACCGAGACCAACGGCTTAACGTGCCTTAGCACGGATCATCTTACTTTCGGGCAATCAGGTGGTCAGCCTGTAATGTCCTAACCAAACTAGGGACCACAAAGTAATTTTTGTGATATGACCTCCGGATCGTGAGCCCAACGCTCAACCACTGGACCACGCTCAGTAGATCCCTAGCAGTGGCAACTAAGCTGAGTGGAACAAAGTCCTGGGGCGTCCGCTTGTCTCACTTTGACGCAAGCACATTACCCAGACTGGGCTAGAACCACCGGTCTTGGGTCTACAGGATAGACCCAACAGGGGTCGACCAGGTCCTCACCCATCGTGCCGCAATTTCTTCCCTGAGGAACGCTTTGAAATGGTGATAAAATATAAGTGAATTGGCCGTCTCTCGAAACGGCCAAAGTTATCGCGAAGATATGCCCTAGTGACCAGCGGTAACTTTTTTATTATTTTATATATTTTATTATTTGGTAAATTATTTATTATAAATTAAACTACATATTTTATGTAATGAATTTTTACATACAACCGTGTTTTCTTATCATTGCAAATAATATGTGGCATGTTAGAAATGAAGTAGGTATTTAAAATGTGGCATGCTGGCTTCATAAAAAACGCGATTTACATATATATAACACTATTGAACGCACATTAAGTCTAACAGAAGAGAACGAACCTTTTGCTACACCGAACATGTCGCGAGTGATAATATTGTGTGCGCTTGCTGCAGTCACTGTAGCAATTGGGCCCCTCCCATCCATGCCGACCCAGGGCAGTGTATGGCCGAAACCATACAGGGAAGAAAAGGGAAATGACGTATTTTATTTCAATTACTTGGAAGATTTTGCATTCGCTGTAATAACCTTTTATAATTAATTATAGGTTGAAATTTATTAGACGAAATCTCGCTTTCACTCGCCTGTGCGTGCCAATAGGTACTGCTACGGTGCATCCGTACCGCTTCATCATCATCATCATCAGCCCATTAACGTCCCCACTGCTGGGGCACGGGCCTTCCCTATGGAAGGATAGGGAGATCGGGCCTTAAACCATCACACACATATTAACGACTGCTAATGCAGCGTACCGCTTAACAATTATTAATTACTACCCTCTCTTTTTTATATAGATAGATTACCCACTATCAGTATTTTTTTAGCCAAGTGTTTAATAGTGTCGTAATGTATGAATTTCATGTCTTAATTGTAAATTTGGATTTTAAATAAAAAAAAACTGCAATACTCACATCACGGCAAAAAAGTTGATTGAGGTCCTGTGCCCAATAGTGGGGCGTGGGTATAAAGTATGTGGTTTCCAAGATTTGCGCCCGATTAATAGCAATAGGATCGCCCCATATTATATGGGACTCAAAAATTGCAGGCGAGGCGTAACGAAATAAAAATAAGACGTCTGTTTGATTGTATTAAAAACAATGGTACTTAGGTGTTTTCTCGTCGCAAAATGTTTAATTAAAGGTTTTGAGTTTTTACTGCGCCGCAATGTAAATCGAACAACGCAAATAATCGCTAGACCCACCTACGCGCTAATGGTACGATGTTGATACCTAGATAGGTATTTTAGTCGAGTTTTCGTTCTCTTTTATTTAGATGCTTAGTGGTCCAACGTTTAATAGTGCACAATTTGTTGAAGTAGATGACCTACTGTCATGATTTTGTACATATGTATTTATTTATTTATTTGGTTTGCCAACAGACAAAACCCTACATCTTTGCCTACCCATTCTAATATCTATTAATAATATTACTAATGAGATTGCTACCTTAGCAATAAGGCCGCCTGTTGTACTACCAATTTAATTATAATACTAATGTTTTTTTTAATGTGATTCAAGTGCAATAAAGAGTTTTTGTATTGTATTGTATTGTACTGTATTGTATTGTAATAATGAGTTTGTTCATGATTACTTTTCATGTGAACTGTAGATGAATTGCTTCAATCTGTACATATACCTACATAACAAACATAGTGGTTTTTAAACCCCGTGCCAACTTACAATTTCCTAGCTCATTATAATTATAACTTAACACTTTGACTGTCCCACGGCAATTGTCTATACAATTGCCATACGTCCAATAGTGCATTATATGCAATGCACGGACGTATGAACTTCAATCGTCGACCAATAGTGTTGTCCAAATACGTCGAAACATGATCAATTTTATAAGTAACAAATATGGTTAAACCGTTGATCTCGTATTTATATTCGCGGACTGCTATGGATATACTTATGAGCAACGAATTATTATTCGTATTCGTTAAGACTTTTGTGATTACTTAAGATTACCTATATATACCTAATTTTCCTAGTTTGTCAAGTTCTATTATATATTTCAGATACATGATCTAAAATGTGACATATTATACAATCTTGGTCTACCAAGAATTATATGGACCCAACTATTTTTTAAGCTTCTACCTCACACAATGGTGTACTTAAATGACGAGGGAGTTATGTTTTCAGGCGAATGTGAGGATTGTAAAAAAATATATGATGCCAAGAACAATTTAGGTGACATAGTTCCACGATGCAACATTAATTTTGTGTCACTCAATTTAATATATTGTATTGAATGTGGAGGTTATGCAAATAATATTTGCATAACGATGTAGTTAGTTACTAAAAATGTTAAAAAAAAGATTTATTTTAGTTGAAATTTGGTAAGAGAAAACCTTTTTAATTTTTGTTTAATTAAAAGATAAAACGTATTACTTTTACTTTTATTTGGCAGGTTGAATAAAATATAACATTGATTTGTTTGATTTTTCAAGCTTCTCGGGAACAACACTATTCTTGATGATTAATAGTGTATTATATGTCATGCACGGACGCACCGAGCTAGGTCTTCAGTGTATTACATGTAATGCATGGACAGTTAAAGTGTTAACTCATTGATTGCCGTAGATGGCGTCTCGTGATCCGCGACAATAGGTATTGGGTTTTTCGTCCATAGGTACAATCAAAGAGCAAAAGTGCAGTCACTGAGCCCAGCGAATTATTTATAAACAGTGGTGAAATTATGAACCATTAGTTGTCATAATTATAAAATTTATTTTTTGTAGGTGTTTTTGGTCTATTACAGAAACAACAGGTAACCAGGAGGTCTTAAGTGCAACCAGTTAATTTATTACTTTGCAAGAAACTGATTGGACTTTTGCAGCTTATTTAAACTAGTTACTCAGCTTTATTTGTTTTTCCTTCTTTCACAGTTTCCGGATCATTCGTGTCGACTTATGTTCAAAGCAATACGCAGATGCTTTCACTACATGATGACATTAGCAAATATAGTAAAAAAGGCAAAACACCCTGCCAATAAAACACATGATATCTGGCATAATGACTTGCGTAAATCCAAGCCAGAACCCGCACTGTATTTGGCTCTATCATTGACACAGCCCTGCGAGACCCACCCACATGCTGATATGGATGAAAGTTGTAAGATTTTCTTTTTAAGCAATTAATTCACAAATAGCAGCGACTGATGCCACGACGGCAATGGTGCTAATTCCTGTAGACAGAATCTAATTTTATTTTTAGTTATATCTGTCATTTTCTTATCTGCCGAGAAGGAAAGGCACGGGTAATCGACAAGCATAAAATTTATGGAACACACGTAAATTTTAAGCACAAATCTAAAACAACCCTATAAAAAATTACATTGGCTAATAACTCCCATAGAAATAAGTTGACAGCACACGTCAAACGGTTTGCATACCAGCGAGATACCTTTTTGATTCGCCCAGGTTATTCATCCATCTACTCATTCTTTCTAAAATTAACAGCTGTCGATCATCCGTCCCTTTCCTTTTCGGCGGATAAGAAAACGACAGGTATAACTTAAATTAAAATTAGGAGATGTCTGGAGGAATCGGGGCCAATGTCAAATTAAATGCAACTGAATGCTGAAAGCTGGTCATAATTATTCCGAATTGCCCTGTCGGAAGTTTATTATTCCGATATACTTAAATAAAACTGAAGCTGCTGAGTGCGTAAAGTGCGGAAGAATTTTGGTCTGCTTTCAAGTTACGATAGATTGATTTAATTAATGTAGAAATGAAACGACATATTCCGATCCCATTTTTCCGAACCCCAGGTTTACATTTCGCGATACAGATCTCTCTTTCCCATACCATTTACACGACTGCAAACATTGTGTTAATATGATAGTACTCTGGCCTGTAAAACTAAGCATTACTCTTTTCAATTATTTTCTAACCTATAAAAGTTATTTACTAGATTTAAAACAAAATGTGTTTTATAGATAATTTTATCAGCATTCTTTGTAGCTATTAAACTACACTTGTTTTATTTCTTTTTACTTAAGTAAATTCCTTATTAAATAAAAAACAATTTGTACAATTTTACACGCACTCGTGAAAAAGCCCGCCTTTGATTAATCCGGACGCAAAGGTGCCCAATACACTAGCCGCATTTTACGCTGCACAGCAATGGATTGCGCCAAGAACAATCCGACACGGAGGTAATCTCCACTCTCTGTTAACCGACGTCCGATTTCCGCTATATATTTTTTTCATCGAACTATACTTATTGTCCGGCCAAGTAGCTAATGCCATCTGCGGCAAATCTACAATAAGTCACGTCAAAAAAGAAAAGAACTATACTTACATTAGTAACATTTTTAACTTTAAAAAAGATAAAGCAACAAAAATAGCCAGTTGTAGCTTAGTGTCAAAAAACTCAATTAACATTTTTAATACGCTAGCTTGTTTGGTTTACAGAACCCAAGTTTACTAGTACCGAAAAAGCCGTTATATTGTTTTCAATGTGTTGAGAAATCGCCACCTAAGTGCAGTTGAAGTCAAGTAAAAGCTTCAAGGGAAGCCGAAGGGACTACATTACTTTATGAAGATAAAATTATCTATAAAACGCTTTTTTTTAATCTGTATCTTTTAAAGTTGAGAAAATAATTGAATTCATTGAAAAGTAGTAATTCGTTTTGCAGGCCAGTTTAATTATTAGGATTCTATTATATTTATGTATAATAATAAATAATAATAATAATTTATTTATTTCACGAAACATGTCTCATATGTGTTAGTAAACTTATTCTAGATGTTAGTAGCTTTATCTAATATTAGATGCTATGACATGCAAGTCACAGCATCTACGCAGATACGGGCAGTCGAGTCTAAGTAATCGAGTCGAGTATAAGTAAGTAGAAATTCCCAGTAGTTCAACTGGTAAGACTACTGGGAATAGGGGGAATTTTCTGCTGTCTTCTGTATCTCCGAATGCATATAATATAACCCAGGTACTTTCAAGGCCTGAGTGAATAGGCACGTTCTGGGCGAGCTCGTCGAAGCCTTCGGGCAAGTCTGGGGCCAAGAGCAAATCCATTAAAGGTAAAAAAATATGAAAAAAAAGTGGTCTATGTCAATCAATTGCTTCCAGATAACCTTACTGTATCGCATGGATACAAGTCTAAACTCACCAGTGCATCTATATGGGGAATCATTAGAGGTCTAGAATCATATTCACAACTGTTCTACATTTCTGATGATTATCAAGTAAGTAATGGATAACGTCTGCTAGTATATATAAGTATATATAGGGTGTTAGTGACATCGTAACGAAAACTTTGAGGGATGATTCAGACCATGATTCTGAGTTGATATCAAGTGGAGTTTTCCATCGCAAAAGTATGTAAGTAAGTAACTGAAAATAATTAAAAAAAAACAAAAAAAATCATGCCTTTCCGACAGGAAATTCCACTTGATATTTACTCAGAATCATGGTCTGAATCATCCCCGTCAGTATTCGTTACGATGTCACTAACACCGTGTATGTACATAAGTATTTAATGTTAATTTTAATATTGAATATTCCTGGTACCTATACTTTAATTTGACGTGACTTATTGTAGATTTGCCGCAAATCGCATTCATTACCTGGCCGGACAAATGGGGAGCGCTGAGGGCTCTCACCCGGATGGTACTTATCCACGGGCGTATAATTCCTCTAAATCTTCATCGTTTTGTCTTCTGAACTGAATTCAATGAAGTCACGTTCTTACAAAAAGATCAACATGTAACTTTCTTTTACCTCCATTGTGTATTTCTTTGTTTTTTTTTTAAAGGAAGTTCGTATAAATGCGACAACAATCTACGACTACCCACAATACTCGCACCGCGGTATATTGGTGGACACGTCACGTCACTACCTGTCGATGGACACGATGCACAAGTTGTTGGACGGCATGGCCACCAACAAGATGAATGTGTTGCACTGGCACATTGTCGATGACCAGAGCTTCCCCTACAAGAGCAAGAAATTCCCTGAACTGAGGTGACATGACTTCCATTATTTCTTATCCTTTATTGCTTATCCTTTCTTCGTCGTGCGTGCGAAAGGATGCCCCAATCTGCGAGAACATTTTCAGATTACCCAAGGTACATTCGAACGATGCCGAACGGATATCTCGAACGACAACAGAATCTCCCTGAACTGAGGTGACATATCATTTCCCTTCAACTTTTCTTTCTGAGCCGAGGTTCGCGCCCAACTGAGCACCCTCAGACCTGTTGTCTTAAACGGTGTTACCGACGTCAGCTGGGCTAACCTTGAAATACTAGCTGTCAGTTTTGAGCATACCTGGTCTTCTTATACCATGATCTAGCCGAGTGTCCCACTGCTGGGCAAAGGCCTCTCTCCATTTCTTCCAGGACTCTCTCCAGTGCTTCCTCCAGCCAGCCTTTCAGGACAGCACCCAAGTCGTCCTGCCACACCTGCGTCTGTCTCTATTCGGAGACCTGCCTAATCCCACTTCAACTAATAAATGTAATTCGAATTATTTATTTCAGCAAAGAAGGATCCTATTTTCCATCCTTGCTGTACAATACGACCGATATTATGCAGATTATTGAGTACGCTAGAATACACGGGATAAGAATCATTCTTGAAATAGACACACCAGGTACTGACTTAAGTATATTTCGACGCCACCAAATGTCTCACGACACCGACGGAGTGGACTTGTGTTACAGTGATGTGCCGTCCTCGGGAATTTTCCCTTTGGGAACATTCTCAGCAGTAAAGAGCCGCAAAACTTATACGTCAAAAGGCTTTATTACCCAACCTTTAGGCAGATAAGACCAGAGCACAAAAAAGAACAATTTGAAAACTAAAAGCAGCCAGTGCCCTTACTATTAAACAGTTTTTATAACTAGAACATTCCTACTTTGGGAACATTCCCGGGAACGGCACATCATTGGTTACAAAGCAGTCGGAGACAAAAATAATAATTTCGATCACCGAATGGTATGGCAGGAATGACACTTACGCCATCTATTGTCGCCGAGCTAGAGTCCCAACACCCTTAACTCGACAAATTCCGCTGCTACATTTCGACGCCATCCCATAAAGCCGTAGCACTGGTAACGCTGTACCCAGAATTAGTAAACAGAGAGATAACAATGATAATATCTTTCAGGACATGTAACTTCATGGGGCCTTTCACATCCGGAAATAATGACCCAGTGCAAAGAGAGCGGTCGGCGGCCATTGAATCCTGTCAAGAACGAGACATACGACCTGCTTAGAGAACTATTCAGAGAAGCGCAAGATATGCTCCCCGAGCGATTCTTGCACTTGGGAGGCGACGATGTCCTTGAAGAATGCTGGTGAGAACATTTTTTTAATAAGATTTTTTTTTTTTCATTATTATGAGTAAGTAGGTACTCCCCAACAACCCAGTTTTATTTCTTTAAAATTCTAAACTTTTTTAATTATAGGATAACAATAATTATATCCTTGTCAAACCAAATCCTTATTATTTCCTTATATGAAGGGTGTTAGTGACATCGTAACGAAAACTTTGAGGGATGATTCAAGCCATGATTCTGAGTTGATATCAAGTGGATTTTTACGTCGCAAAAGTATGGAACTGAAAATAATTAAAAAAAAATACAAAAACTTTAATGAATTCTCCGACAGGAAATTCCACTCGATATCAACTCAAAATCATGGCCATCCCGCTCAGTATTCGTTAAGGTGTCACTAAACACCCATACCTACTTGTATAGCTACCTGTATGTACATGTACGGGGTGTAAGTGACATCGTAACGAACACTGAAATGCATGATTCAGATCATTATTCTGAGTTAATATTAAGTGGAATTTTCGATCGCAAAAATATACAATTGAAAATAATTAATAAAAAAATAAATAAATAATAAATTGCTAAAAAAATCATGAATTTTGCGACGGAAAATTCCACTTGATATTAACTCAGATTTACGGTCTGAATCATCCCCCTTAGTATTCGTTGCGATGTCTCCCTATATGTATAAAAGAAGAAAGAAGTCACTTTGATCCTGTGGTACACCGGCTTGCTTCTCAAACGGGGAGCGCAGGTTAGAACCCCGGTACCAGTTTCGCACCACTGAGTTTTTAAATTTATTTTAAGTGCAGTTTTCACTAACAGACTCGACCATTATAGACGGCGATACTACTCACCGCGTATCAGGTTGGTCTAGCAGAAAACTCAGTCTTCTATCGTATTGACTGTGAAGTGGATGACCAAACTCATCAACCCTGGTGTCAGGAAAGACTTTCAATTAATTACCTTTTTTTTCTAGTTCACGACTGTGCTCTGCCCAGTTGCTAATCCGTCCACCTGAGAATCCGTCGAGCTAAGAATCTCTCCAGTTGCGAATCTGTCCACTTGCTACGGAGGGGAATGTACCTCTGACTACCCCAATTAGGATTTGTCGTGAGCTTACATGATGTTACGTATATAAATATTTGTTACAGGACAGAAGATCCTACAACGCAGCAATACATGAAGGAACACAAAATGTCTACGGACGACCTTTACGGACTTTATATGAACAACACTATGAAACTGCTTAAAAACGACACCATCCCTATTATGTGGGAGGTATGTAATGGACGCATATTACTAGGGCACCGGGTATAGGAAGGATACCTATAGACATCCTCCGTGGTCTAGTGGTTAGAGCGCTAGGCTCACGATGTGGAGGTCCGGGTTCGATTCCCTATGGGGACATTGTCGAAATCACTTTTTACAGAGATGTTCCATATTATTTAATAATTTAATAACTAAAATGGTAAAAATAAATTTTATTTTATATCTTTTCAGGAAGCTTACTTCAACAAAAAAACTGACATGACCAATACGGTGGTGCAACTGCGTAAACGTAATGCAGGAATGGTGGAGGTACCTATAAATAGATGTACCTATATTATATTATGTGTAGACATATATTTCTCTCTCTCTCTCTCTCTCTCTCTGATCGTCCTTCTTATTTATTTACAGATGATAAAAAAACATATAAAAGTAATATACTCAACGGATTGGTCGCTCGGCGAAGATCTGGGGCAACGTTTCGATTACTACTACAAGTTTGAACCTCGGCTAATTGCGTATAAGTCGACTGGTGACCATTCTCTGGACAAGTACATCATAGGCGGCGAAGCTTGTATGTGGGGGGATATGGTTAACGACAATAACTTCCTGAGCAGGTGATGGTGACATTTTCAATGTTCAAATTAAACATGCAGTAAAGTGCCGTAGAGTCAGAATAGAGCCACGGAATAGAAAAAAGAGGTTGGAAGGGCCAAGTGAGCATGAAACGCGCGCCATACAAGTACGAGAGACACTTTGCACTCCACTCATCCGTAAACTTTACGGCGCACGGAGCTCCACGACAGTATATTAAAAAGTCGTCTTGTGTGCATTATAACCTGCAGGACAAATAAAATCAGCAGGAAAGCTAAAAACCTTAGTATAATCGGCTATATATAAAAAATATACTTTTGTATGCGGTATCTTTCGAAAAGTAATGATAAAATTGCAGCCTATCACATAAAATATACATTGACGGTAAAGTGCCTATGGAATTTGAGAAGCAGTATCATCATCATCATCATCATCAATTTAAGAGCCACGCTCTTGTCGGTGTAGCATTTTCCATTCCAGTCTATCAAAGGCCAAAGGCCAAAGGGCAGTAGAGCTATCAAAAATAAAATAAAATATAAAAGATATACAATTTAGCGCGTTAACGTTCCGTAAAGCGCTTTTGGGGATCAAAGGTAATCCATGAGACTGAGATGACAAAATGATGATGATGATGATGACTGATGTTACTTGTTGCAGTTTATTCCCGCGAGCGTCAGGGCCAGCGGAAGTGTTGTGGAGCGCCACAGAGGGAAAAGTTCCTGAAGATGCCTTCAACCGCATCGAGGAGCAAGCCTGCCGGATGCTACGTCGAGGTTACCCCGCCGAGCCTCCGTCCGGGCCCGGCTCATGCACTACACTCAAGAACATTGTAAAGCCAACACATTAACATCTCCCGTGTCATTAGAATCGTTCGGAATTCGTTGTACAAAACTACTTAATTCTAACCATCGGAAACATCGAAATTAAACTTCGGAATTGTGACGCACTTACTCGTAATAATACTAAATACTTAAATATCTATTTTTGTTTGTGAAATAAACAATAATCTATGATTACTTAGTTATATTTATTATATATATTTTATTGCTGTTACGCTAATAAATTTTTTACTTATATAGATAAGTATATAGTTTTAATAAAAATACTCGTAAATACTGAACGCCGCCGTATCAAAGACGTGTGGAGCTACTGGGGGGTTAAAATGGCCACATCGAAGCAATTCATCTAGGAAAGCAATATTGCAATTTGACATTTGCGCATAATATGAAGGTAAGTGCGCGATACAATCAACCCCCCATTTTAATCCCCCTGGTATGGACCATGTTGCTTTTCATGGGAAATGGACTCTTCTCAGTTCAATAAAGCGAAAGCACATCAACGTAATGGAATGTACTCAAAAATCATCCTAACCTACGGTGACCGAATCTAGTCATGGACTGAAAGTCCAAACTCAAGGTTTGCCAAAGAGCTTACGTAGTGTGATAGATATCAAACGATTTGATCGATTCCGAACTGGAATCGTTGATGAAGGAAGATAAATGTTAAAATGGGATTGGGCTGAGCATACGCTACCGAAATCGAATATACGAGTAGATCCTGCAATATTCAGAACATAATGGTGTCTCCCTTATGCGGGACTAGACAGATTCGGGATTGGACAGATTCTGGATTCGCCAGATTCTTGGATTCCACGGATTAGGTGTACGGTATAAAAGGAATTCAGAATCTGCCGAATCAAGAATCTGTCCAATCCCGAATCTGTCCAGTCTCGCACAAAGGAACGGTCTGTACCTACACCTACATCCCACCCCACTACTGGGTATAGACCTTTCAGGCAATAAACAAGATTCACAGAATAAGAATAAATTTATTGCCAGAAGTCGAGCATGGTCCAGAAGGACTGAGGTCGGTGGAGGTGTTCGACCGGTTTCTTTTTGACGTCAATTATTTTAAACTTGTCGCAAATGGCCATTAACTGCTTGGCCTGACAAAAAGTTCGACCTGTTGACGTGCGCCGATAGCCTAGACAGAGGACCAATTCGCGGACCCTCCTAAGTCCGAAACACGGACATGATAATAAAACAGCCCGGCAAATCCATTGGGCAGAGGTGTGATGTCATGTTAACATAACATAACCAGCCTATATACGTCCTACTGCTGGGCACAGGCCTCCCCTCTATCAACCGGAGGGCGTATGGAGCATACTCCTCTACGCTGCTTCACTGCGTTTGACACTAGATCATGACATGTTTTCCGGGAAATGTGACCGGTTAATGGCAATAGACTCAACCTCATTACATAGGACATAAACATAACTGTCGAGGAGTGCTTTTTGATCAGCAACTGTGAAGTCCAAAAAGAACACTTTAAAAATGTGAATTCCACGTGACATTAACTCTGAATCGTGAGCCGAATCATCCCCCTCAGTATATCGTTACGATGTCACTTACAACCCGTACAAGTACGTACAGGTAGCCATACGGGTACGTATGGGTGTTAGTGACACCGTAACGAAAACTTTGGGGGATGACTCAGATCATGATTCTGAGTTGATAGCAAGTGGAATTTCCTGTTGGAAAACTCATGAAAATTATAGTTTTATTTTTGCGCTCATTTGGACTTCTTTGGACTTTGATTAGCTACTGTGCTGACCAAAAAGTAACAATAGAAAATACATCAGTTTTATTGATCGATGTTGTGTGTTGAAAGAGCTGCGTAGATTTGTCAGCATTTAAAAAAAACGCTTTTTTTTTGACGTGGCTTATTGTAGATTTGCCGCAGATGGCATTAACTACTTGGCGAGCGCTGGGGAGTGCTGAGGGCTCTCACCCGGTATAAAATTTAAGACGACAGGGGTGCCCAGTTGGATGAACCTCGGCTCAGGGCGTCGTCTGAGAGGCAGAATATTTGAAAGAATAGCGATAAGCGCTGAATGAGGGAAATCGTCGACCATGCCGGCGGGGTCGGTATCGGGGTTCTGAAGTGTTTGGTGTCGCGAGCTGATTGGCCGCCTCTATGGCTAGAATAATCGGGTCGTCGGGATCGTATATTACGTCCTTCGGACACCGAAAAACATACAATTCATTGTTTATTTTTTCCTTTCAGTAATAATTTATTCATAAGTAAATAATAAAAAAACAGAATGTAAATCCACCACAGGCTTCGTCAGTACCAACATTCATATTAAAAAAAATAAAATAAGGGAAAGCATATTTCATTCATACATAATAAAATCCGCACAAGCTTCGTCAAAATACAAAAACAAAACCACAATTGGCTTCGTCCAAAACTACCTACTCCAGAAGCCCACCCCGGACCGCTTCCGGCTCAAAGCTACCCATTAAACTGGCCGCATTTCCACGTTGAAAACATACAATATTTTTTTTACAAAAAATGCGAAAGTAGAAAATCATTACGGAAAATTACTTTAGGTACTTACCTGACTTTAGTAGCAGCGTTTTATGTAGGTATATATATTATATAAAAAGTTATTAAACTCTGTTATCTTAGAGACAGTAACTAAATATGTAAGTAAAGCATTTTTGCATACCGACATATTGTATTATCTTTACAAATTAAGTAAAAAATGAAGTACTTAAACCATAACATTTCATTTAAACCAGTTTTACAAAATTAATTATTATTTTATTTTATTACTTATTCATTTTTATTTTTGTTACAAGATAACAAACAATAAATAATAATTGAAATGTAACATTAAAGTACTTAGTACTTACTTCAAATATACAGGGTGTTAGTGACATCGTAACGAATACTAAAGGGGATGATTCAGACCATGATTCTGAACCATGAATCAATTTACCGTCGCAAAATTTATGTTTTTTTAGATTTTTTAAATTATTTTCAATTCTATACTTTTGCAATGGAAAATTCCACAAAATATTAAGACAGAATAATCAGCTGAATTCACCCCCCTCAGTATTAGTTACGATGTCACTTAAACCCTATACCTGTACATTGTACATATAAGTAGCCATACAAGTAGATAGGGTGTTAGTGACATCGTAATACTGAGGGGAATGATACAGACCATGATTCTGATCTCATTATTCTGAGTTAATATCAAGTAGAATTTTCCATCGCCAAAGTATAGACTTGAAAATTAATAATTGAAAATATAATAAAACAATCACGAATTTTTCAACGGAAATTTCCACTTGATACTAACTCAGAATCATGGTCTGAATAATCCCCTCAGCATTCGTTACAATGTCACTAACACCCTGTATAAGTAAGTATGTTAGACATGAAGTAACAAACAAAATTGCATTTAAAATATTGACACTTACGTATTTGTTATTATAAGCATTACCTATATGTACTTGAAATGTGTATTACCTATATATAACACGATTGCACGCACATTAGGTATACAGCACCCGTTACAACAAACATGTCGCGAGTGATAATATTGTGTGCGCTTGCTGCAGTCACTGTAGCACTTGGGCCCCTCCCATCCACGCCGACCCAGGGCAGTGTATGGCCGAAACCGTACAGGGAAGAAAAGCAAGATAAAGTCTTCTTTTACGATTATACCGACTATTTTGTTACTCAGGTAAAAATTTGATATAGCTAATAAGCATTAAGTACATAGAATCACGCCTGTATCTATCCAGAAGAGATAGGTAGAGGCATGGTTTGGTCTTCAATGGTACGGCATTAGACGTCACACACACAGATGCGCGTGTACGATTACGTCAATTGTTCAGACACCACACGTGTCTGTGTAAGACGAAGTTGTGTGTATGACTTTTTTTTTGACGTGACTTATTGTAGATTTGCCGCAGATGGCATTAACTACTTGGCCGGACCAATGGGGAGCGCTGAAGGCTCTCACCCGGTACAACGTTTAAGACAACATGCCTGAGGGTGCCCAGTTGGACGCGAACCTCGGCTCAGGGCGACGTCTGAGAGGAAAAATATTTGAAAGAATTAATCGACCCTAATGGGTCGATAGCGATAAGCGCTGATTGAGGGAAATCGTCGACTACGCCGGCGAGGTTATCGGGGTCCTGAAGTGTTTGGTGTCGCGAGCTGATTGGCCGCCTCTATGGCTAGAGTGATCGGGTCGTCAGGATCGTATATTACGTCATTTGCACGCCGATACTTGTCAGTACCGTCGCTAAGCGGGATGTATTCGGAAGCCGCAACTACCAGGGTTGTGTGTATGAAGCGTCCAGAGCATGCCTCAACCCACGAGCACCGCCTCACCGCGCGAACGGCCGCGTCGCTTGATAACCGATTAACAGTTTAATTAAATACTTAACTTACCTACGTACCATTTTTTGTTTTTCGTCGATAGTTAAATTCAACAACTTGTCAGAAAATTCTGTTAAGGGCACTTGATAGAAGCTATACAAACTGGCATAAATTAGCGAAAATAGTAGCCAAGAATCACCCCAAACCCAACTCCACTCTACCAAGCATGAATATATTACGGGTACTCGTGACGCAACCCTGCGACGACAATGACTACCCACATGCTGATATGGATGAAAGTTGTAAGATTTGTATTTACTTAAGTCAAATCATCATCATCACTAATTTAAGAGCCACGCTATTGCCAGTGTAGCATTCTCCATGCTACTTTTTTAGGAAAAAATAGGGCAGTGGTTTCCCTCTTGCCTTCCGCCCGCAGTATTCTGTCTGACGCGATTGGGATGGCGCCCAGAGTAATATATGTCAAAGCCGTACTAGGACTCTTGTCCTCCACCTCTGAATAGTACTGACAGTTACTGCTGCCCTCTGTCAGACGTATTTAAGTCAAATATGGCTACTTATATCACAATTTTGTCACCTTCCACTTACAAAATCAGCTTCTACTTTCAAATTCTTCTAATTACAAGATTAGTCAGAAGGAAACTTTCTATTTAATTTGTATATCAATGAGTGGTAAAACGGCCTCTGTGGTTTAGTCTTTGAGCATTGGGCGCACGATCCGGAGGTCCCTGGTTCGAATCCCGGTGGGGAAATATCACAAAAGTCACTTTGTCATCTCTACGGGCTGATCACCTGATTGTCCAAAAAGTAAGATGATCCGTGCTTCGGAAGGCACGTTAAGCCATTGGTCCCGGTTACTACTTACTGATGTTAGTAAAGCCTATGGCGGCTCAGTAATAACCCTGACACCCAGGTTGATGGGGTTCCTAATCCACCACACCATAAAAGAAGAAGAATAAAAATAATAAATAAAAATAAAATTAATAATAAAAAAAATTAATAATTAATTAGTTTAATTCTTTATTTTATTAATTAGTGCTCTATTTTACAGACAATCTTACTGTTGGAACGGTTACAAATGAAAGCTCACTCAAAAGTGCGTCTTTGTGGGGGATAATGCGAGGTCTAGAGACGTTCTCACAGCTGTTCTACATTTCTGATGATTATTCAGTAAGAGATGAGTAAACTGTACCTGTGTATAATGTTAATTTTATATTGGTATTTTTTTTTGACGTGACTTATTGTAGATTTGCCGCAGATGGCATTAACTACTTGGCCGGAATATATTGGTGTCGATTCGGACAACCGCCTACTTAATTTCAACTTAATTTAACAGGACTAAAACTAGCTGCGTCTTTTTCTAGCACGTATTGCAAGTGAACGACGGCACTAATGTAAGAACTGGCCTGATTCCTGCAGACACCTCATTTTAAGTTATGCCCGCCATTTTCTGATTCGTCGAAAAGGAAAGGGACATATGATTGACAACTGTTAATTTTAAAATGAAAGAATGACCCGGGCAAAATAGGCATCGCGTTCACATGCAATCCGTTTGACTTGTGCAGTCAACTTCATTCCGTCGGGTTATTGGCCAATATAAAATTCAATCGAAAGTCACGCAATACAAAAAGATCGATCGAAAAAAAAATATTCCTTTAACACCATTGGGTAATTTTGAAATTTTTGCCTCATTAATATGACGTTTCAGGAGGTGCGTATAAACGCGACAAAAATCTACGACCACCCACAATACTCGCACCGCGGTATAATGGTGGACACGTCACGGCACTACCTGTCGTTGAATACGATGTACAAGTTGTTGGACACCATGTCCACCAACAAGATGAATGTGTTGCACTGGCACTTGGTCGATGACCAGAGTTTCCCCTACAAAAGCAAGAAATTCCCTGAACTGAGGTGACGAATATTTTCTGTGGTGTGCTGAACTCATCACCAGTTTACACAACACTTGACCCACGGCCCCACACTGCATGAGACCTCACGCGAGCCGGCCCTGTGCGGAGTACGTCCCTGCCTTCGTTCCTGGGGCGCGCGGGAGTAGCATTCGACCACCGGCGTCCGCGCCAGTCGCCCGATACGCTCTGCGCTGAACGCACGTCGCTTTGCCTCGCACCTCTCGCGGCTAACTTACGTCTTGCATTCTAACCCCGCTATTGCATGTTGTTTTGTATAACGTTATCCAACTCGCGTCGATTGAAGATTCGTCATTGCTATTTCTGTACCTTCTGATTGTTGTGGTGAACTTGGAAGATTATAGCTATTGTGCTGCATAAAAGGTGTATGATTGAAGAGCTCCTAGGAACCCGTACACGATCTTAGCACTACACCCATACACACTACATTGGTGACCGCCGAAGCCTAAGAACAAGCGATGACGGAGGATTTTAAGGACGCCAGCGGCGGAGAAAATGTTAACCGCGTGGCAGTGCGGTTGGCGCCATTTTGGGCAGACGATCCCGATCTTTGGTTTGCGACCATCGAATACCAGTTCGAGAGTAGCGGCATAAAATCCGATGCTACCAAATTTTCAACAGTTGTTCAGCAACTTGAGAACAAAATAGCTAGAGAGGTACGCGATTTAATTATTAATCCGCCGCGAGAAAATAAGTACGAAAAGCTTAAACAGGAGCTTATCAAACGGTTGTCGGTTTCGCGGGAGCAACGACTACGTCAATTGCTGGTGCACGAGGAACTGGGAGATAGAAAGCCGTCGCAATTCTTGCGCCATTTGCGTAGTTTGGCAGGCGAAGGCGTGAGTGACCAACTACTCCGTAGCTTGTGGTTGAACCGTTTGCCTACCCACTTGCAGACAATAATTGCATCACGCCCATCAACTGATGACCTAGATGATGTGGCAGAGTTGGCAGATAAAATATGTGAGGTGACGCCTGCACCGTCGTTCCAGGTCGCGAGCACTTCCGCAGCTACGTTTGAAACTATGTTTAAAAAATTGGAATCCGGTATAACGTCACGTATTCAATCCGAAATTTGCCAACAGATCGCTCAGCTGAATATTAATCGTGGCCGTAGTGCAACACCACAGCGCAACCACAACAGGTCGCGTTCACGCAGCCGCGGTTGGAGTGAGAGCAGGACTCCAGGCATATGCTGGTACCACGATAAGTTTGGACCGAAGGCCCGCAAGTGTATCCAACCATGTAACTTTACCTCGGGAAACCACCGGGACAGTCAATAGACGCGGCGAGTGACTGTCAACCCACTACAAGCCGCCTATTTGTGACAGACAGGAAAAGTAAGGTACAATTTTTAGTTGATACGGGCTCTGACGTCTGCGTATTGCCACGTCATTTCCAACGTGAACGCAGATCTCACACTGACTACACTCTCAGCGCTGCAAATGGAAGTCCCATCCACACATTTGGCACGATGACGTTACATTTGGACTTTGGACTCAGGCGCGACTTTACCTGGAACTTTCTGGTGGCTAACGTGGACAGACCGATCATCGGCGCTGATTTTATGTCGTTTTACGGTTTGTTGGTTGATTGCAGAAACGGCCGACTACTGGACAGCGTGACGTCATTACATTCACCAGCTACCCCCACAACTTGCGCCCAACCAAGTGTGAAGGCCATTTCAGGAAACAGTGAGTACCACCGATTACTAGCAGAGTACCCGGAGTTAACCAAGCCATCTGGCGTTCACCGTGAGATTAAACACAACACCGTGCATTATATTCGGACAACGCCAGGCCCTCCTGTTTTCTGCCGTCCACGGCGTTTGGCACCAGACCGTTTAGCAGTAGCCAAGCAACAGTTCGAGGACATGCTGCGTGAAGGGACTGCACGGCGCTCAGATTCACCCTGGTCTTCGGCATTGCATCTGGCTCCTAAAGGTGAAAACAGCTGGCGACCCTGCGGGGATTACCGTGCCCTCAATACACGGACCATACCTGATCGTTACCCTATCAAGCATATAGAAGACTACGCCCACAGACTCGCAGGTAGTACCATATTTTCAAAGTTGGACTTAGTAAAGGCGTATAATCAGATCCCAGTTTACGAACCAGATATTCCCAAGACCGCCATAACAACACCTTTCGGACTCTTCGAGTTTCCTCACATGTCCTTCGGACTGCGGAACGCTGCTCAATCCTTTCAACGCTTTCTAGATGAGGTACTGCGTGGCCTGGATTTTTGTTACTCGTACATCGACGACATTCTAGTTTTTTCGAAGGATAAAGCTACTCACCTGGAACATCTGGAGCTGCTGTTCAAGAGGCTCAGCCAGTATGGACTTCTCATCAACGAGACCAAGTGTTGTTTTGGAGCAGGTGAACTTACCTTTTTGGGCTACACAATTTCTGCAGAAGGCACTCGTCCGATGGATACCAAGGTCCAGGTCATCAAGGAGTTTCCACCACCGAAGACTGCAAAAGGTTTACGTCGCTTTTTGGGGATGCTTAACTTTTACAGGCGTTTTATCCCGAATGCTGCAGAAGACCAAGCGCCACTACACCAAATGCTAGCAGGCCCAGCTGTCAAGGGTTCTACAGTCCTGACCTGGTCGCCTGAGCAACTACATGCGTTCGACACATGCAAAGCTAGCCTATCTAGGATTACACTACTAGCTCATCCAGTATACGACGCACCTTTGGCCCTAGTTACGGATGCATCCAACACTGCTGTAGGAGCTGTTTTGCAGCAGCAAATCGCTGGTAACTGGCAGCCGCTAGCTTTCTTTTCGAAAAAAATGAATAAGGCTCAGACACAGTACAGTGCATACGATAGGGAGCTTCTAGCTATCTATGAGAGCGTAAAGCACTTTAGACATATGATCGAAGGTCGTCATTTCACGTTGTATACCGACCACAAGCCCCTAACGTATGCATTTCAAAAGAAAGATCGCACTTGTTCCCCGCGTCAGTTCAACTACTTGGATCTTATTTCCCAATTCACGACTGATGTTCGGCATATCTCAGGTTTCAAGAACGTGACTGCCGACGCACTTACCAGGATTGAGGTCATCTCTACTCCACCGGACTATGAACTCCTGGCGCAACAGCAGAAACGCGACATGGAACTTAAGAGCCTCGTTACTACAGGATGTTCACTCAAACTGCAGAAGGTCCCAGTTCCAGGTACTGACATATTTCTTTATTGCGATGTTTCAACAGGAAAGCCACGACCTTTTGTTAGCAAGGAACTTCGGAGACGCTTCTTCGACAGTGTGCACGGCCTCAGCCATGCAGGAGCAACTTCCACCATCAGACAGATGACGGACAGGTTTGTTTGGCCCTCTATACGTAAAGATGTTCGTGAGTGGGTCAGATGCTGCGATTCTTGCCAGAAATCAAAAGTCCATCGTCATACTACTGCACCGCTGGGAAACTACACATTAACTGGATCCAGGTTTCTTCATGTTCATATAGACCTTGTCGGTCCTCTTCCTTCTTCAGCCGATTATAAATATTGCTTGACAGCGATTGACAGATTCACTAGATGGCCTGAAGTCGTTCCTCTTTATAACATCACGGCAGAATCTGTTGCACGTGCATTTTATGAAACATGGATATCCAGATTTGGCTGCCCCCAGGTGGTTACTACGGATCAGGGCCGCCAGTTTGAGTCCAGCCTTTTTCGAGAGCTCGCTAAGCTGTGTGGCATCGAGCTGCGACACACCACAGCCTATCACCCAGCTGCTAATGGCATGGTCGAGAGGCTACATAGAACCTTGAAGGCGGCGCTGATGGCACACGGAGACAAGAGATGGACCGACGTTCTTCCCATTGTGCTACTTGGCCTACGCACTGCTTGGAAAGCCGACCTACAGAGCTCCTCGGCAGAACTCGTCTATGGTGAGCCTTTGAGGATCCCTGGTGAGTTTTTCCACTCTATTACTACTAAAGCTCTGACAACCGCCGATTTCATTACTGAGCTCAGAAGCCATATTATGAAACTCAAGCCAGTCCCAGCAGCGAGACACTGCACAAAGTCCGTTTTTATCCACAAGGACCTTCAGAACTCAGACTATATTTTTCTTCGTAAAGACGCCTTACGGGGTGCGTTGGAACCACCCTACACAGGACCATTTCGAGTAATTAAGCGAACAGACAAGACAATTACAGTTGACTCGTCCAGAGGACCTGTAACTGTCACCATAGACAGAGCCAAGCCTGCTTACATGATGAACGAAGAAGTACAGAAAGAAACTAAAGAGCAAGGAATAGATCCAACTTCTTCACCACCGCGCCCGGTTACCACACGGTCCGGACGCACTGTTAAATTTCCAAATTATTTTTCCTCAGGTCCTTGATACTCCCAGGGGGGTGATGTGGTGTGCTGAACTCATCACCAGTTTACACAACACTTGACCCACGGCCCCACACTGCATGAGACCTCACGCGAGCCGGCCCTGTGCGGAGTACGTCCCTGCCTTCGTTCCTGGGGCGCGCGGGAGTAGCATTCGACCACCGGCGTCCGCGCCAGTCGCCCGATACGCTCTGCGCTGAACGCACGTCGCTTTGCCTCGCACCTCTCGCGGCTAACTTACGTCTTGCATTCTAACCCCGCTATTGCATGTTGTTTTGTATAACGTTATCCAACTCGCGTCGATTGAAGATTCGTCATTGCTATTTCTGTACCTTCTGATTGTTGTGGTGAACTTGGAAGATTATAGCTATTGTGCTGCATAAAAGGTGTATGATTGAAGAGCTCCTAGGAACCCGTACACGATCTTAGCACTACACCCATACACACTACATTTCCATTAAATTCTTTCAAAGATACACCAATCTGCGTGTCATATTTACGCAGTAATTAATTTATGTTAAGATCGACATGATGTGGACTGGGAGGGAATTTAAAACCGAACGCGTTGAGGTACTTATCTTCCGTTCAATTCCCGATCAGAAACTTATCTAGACTCGGGATCTAGGTCTTTTCTACCAACCCCAGGGTCTGTGCGTAGCGGTGGGATAATTAGGCATAATAAGACTTTTCACTAGGTCAAAGATAAATTACAAAATGCTTATCTAGAAATAGAAGCCAGTCAATCAAATCAGATATATTTTATTGCGCAGAACTTAATCAAAAATTAATCTCTTTTTCTACTTATTTTCGAATTTTAATTACTTAAGTACGTACTTAAACTTTACTCACAAACTTACTACTTACTAGGCTTTACTTTTTTATTTCGACACAAATTCAAAATAAAATTTAGTTTTCACTTTGCGAAAAAGTATCTCATTTGACTAGGGTGCAACAAAGTCACATGGTCACTGTGGTCCTGTGGTACAATAAAAGTCACTGTGGTCCTGTGGTACAATAATAGTCACTGTTGTCCTGTGGTACAATAATAGTTACTGTTGTCCTGGGGTACATCGGCTTGCTTCTCAATCGGGGACCACCCGCCGCCGCCGGGTCGAACTCCGGGCCCGGGCATGCACCAATGAATTATTAGTTTATTGGTTCGACCATTATAGACGGTGATACACCACCTGTCACGTTGGTCCAAGAAATTTCGGTGAGGGTACTTAGTGCATCTTACCCCATTTGGGATATAGTGAGCTAATATTGTTGACTGAAAATCTAAGAACTACCCATATATATATATAACATTTTTAATATTAATTTCAGCAAAGAAGGAGCCTACTATCCCACTATGACTTATAAGAAGAGCGCAATTAGAAAAATATTCAGGTATGCCAGACGACGTGGGATAAGAATCTTCCCTGAAATTGATACTCCAGGTAGGTAAAGTACTTACTTAGCAGCATAAATTGATACTCCAGGTAGATAAGGTTAGCATAAATCGATACTCCAGGTAGGTAAGGTACTTATTTTGCAGCATAAATTAATACTCTAGGTAAGTAAGATACTTACTTAGTAGCATAAATAGATACTCCAGGTAGGCAAAGTACTTATTTAGCAGCATAAATTGATACTCCAGGTAGGTAAGGTACCGGGTAAAACCTGGTATTATGATGATAACCGCGTAAACCTCAAACAAAGTAAAAAAATATCTTTCAGGACATGTAACTTCATGGGGACTTTCACATCCGGAAATAATGACGCAGTGCAAAGAGAGCCATCGGCGGCCATTGAACCCTGTCAAGAACGAGACATACGACCTGCTTAGAGAACTGTTCAGGGAAGTGCAAGATATGCTCCCCGATCGATACTTCCACTTGGGAGGCGACGATGTTCTTGAAGAATGCTGGTGAGGACATTTTAATGACTACAAAAATATCTTAGTTCACATCCGCCACACCAGTTTTCTTAGATAGTAGAAACGTGTAGCTTTATCTTTTTATTGCAACCTTTGCAATTATAGCTACAGAATAAAATATGAGAGAAACAGGTAGTACATGATGGACATAGAAGTTATGTATCTAGATTTGGAGTGATAACAAAACGTTAATAAGGACTTATACAGGGTGTTAGTGACATAGTAACGAATACTAAGGGGGATGATTCAGACCTTGGTTCTGAGTTGATATCAAGTGGAATTCCCTGTCGGTTTGATGAAAATTTTAGTGTTTTCAGTTCCATACTTTTGCGACGGAAAAGACGGTTTTTTTTTTGGAGCCGAATGGCATATTCCGTTCGGAT
This sequence comes from Pectinophora gossypiella, assembly GCF_024362695.1. NCBI lineage: Eukaryota > Metazoa > Arthropoda > Insecta > Lepidoptera > Gelechiidae > Pectinophora > Pectinophora gossypiella. Next base: position 1,923,060 of record NC_065420.1, on the reverse strand, counting down.
GGTAAGCGTCCAGATGGAATGACGCTGATCCCTTGGAAGTTTGGTAGATCTTTGGTATGGGATGCCACTTGTGTGGATACCCTGGCGTCGTCGCATCTGGACGGTACTTCGTCTCGCCCCGCGGCAGCGGCTATTGCGGCTGAGTCCTTGAAGAGGAGGAAGTACTCGGGTCTGGCGGGATCTTTCCTTTTTGTCCCATTTGCAGTTGAAACGATGGGTCCTTGGGGTCCAGAAGCAAAAATGTTTGTAAAGGATCTCTCAATGCGTCTTATTGGGGCTTCGGGGGATGCTAGGGCTGGTAGTTATTTCTGTCAGAGAATTAGCCTGGCGATTCAGAGGGGTAATGCTGCTAGCCTGTTGGGCACCTTGCCTCGATGTGACGCTTTGGAGGAGGTGTTTTATTTATAAGATGTGTTTGTTTTGTTTTTAATTGTGAGAGTGTTAATTATATATTTTTTAATCGTTATTTATATTGACATTATGTATATTTAAGATATAGTTTTTAAATTTATATATTTTAAAGTTATGGATTTTAATTATTATGTGCTTAATTATATATTTTGTTTCGGTACTGAAAGAAAAAAAAGATTTGAGAAGAAAATAACATTTTATAATTCCCTAAAAAAACCAATGTTCTGTAAACAATCCTTATCCATACGTTACAGGACAGAAGATCCTATAACACAGCAATACATGAAGGAACACCAAATGTCTACGGACGACCTTTACGGACTTTATATGAACAACACTATGAAACTGCTTAAAAACGACACTATCCCCGTTATGTGGGAGGTATGTACATAATCGAAGGCTGTATTGGATATAAGTAAACTAATTGACTGTACTAGGCACAGGCGATTCACCGCTCGACTCAGACAAGAACTTTGTAGTTTAGCGTTTTACCCAAACAAGTGCGAAATGGGATTATGGGACGACTTACCTACCCCCTAGTAATATGAAAAGTAGCAATTGGCCATTGTTCTCAGCACAGTTGACCATTTAATTAGTGAACAACTCAGTCGGTCAGTTGTCTCAACTTGTCTCCCAATTCTCTACTCTCTAGGGTATTATTCTAGTCTGAGAAAGGTGGCCTAAAATGGGCCGATAGCGGTTAACGCTAGGGAATAGCGGAGGGCGCTAATTTCGTGAAGCTAATTTATTTAATTATAAACCTTTGACAGTGTACTTAAACAACATACACATGTAGTGCTGTTTGCATTTTCTTCAAGCGAATTCATGTAAAGTTGCATCGGATAGTATCAACTACTCGTACTTGGCTGGAGATTATGTGCTCCTTGGAAATAAATATTTATGAATTTCTGATCATTTCATTCTTTAATATCTTTTCAGGAAGCTTACTTCAACAAAAAAACTAACATGACTAATGCGGTGGTGCAAACGCGGAAATTTAAAACAGGAATGGCGGAGGTATATGTATATTAGATAGATATATACAGGCTGTTAGTGACATCGTAACGAGTTGATATCAAGTGGAATTTTCCGTCGCAAAAGTATGAAACTGAAATTAATTAAAAACAAAAATCATGAATTTTTCGACAGACATGAATTTTGCGCCGGAAAGTTCCATTTAACTCAGAATCATGGTCTGAATCATCCCCCCCAGTATTCGTTACGATGTCACTAATACTTTGTATATGTGCAGCCATGTATTTTTCTCTCTCTGATCGTCCTTCTCATTTTGTTTACAGATGATAAAAAAGCATATAAATGTAATATACTCAACGGAGTGGTCCCTCGGCGAAGATTTGGCTAAACGTTTCGATGACTTCTACAAATTTGAACCTCGGCTAATTGCGTATGACGCGACTGGGGACCATTCTCTGGATAAGTACATTATTGGCGGCGAGGCTTGTATGTGGGGGGAAATGGTGGACGATAGTAACATCCTGAGCAGGTGATAGTGGCATTTTCGTTTTTAAATACATCCACATATATATATATATATATATTTCATGATGAAATACAAAGCACTATAAACATTAATCAGTTTCGTAGAGCTTATGAGTTACATAACATACACAAACAGCCTATATACGTCCCACTGCTGGGCACAGGCCTCCCCTCAATCAACCGGAGGGGGTATGGAGCATACCCCACCACGCTGCTCCACTGCGGGTTGGTGAAGGTGTTTGGGCTAGTAGCCAAGGTCGAACGGCTTAGCCTGCCTCCGAAGGACGGAATCATCTTACTTTTCGGTCAATCAGGTGATTCAAGCCTGCAATGTCCTTACCAAACAAAGAACAGTCTCACAAAGTGATTTCGACAATGTCCCCATTGGTAATCGACGCCAGATCGTGAGCCTAATGCTCTAACTACTAGACCACGGAGGCTGTTGTGTGTGTTGGCGGGAGGTGTATGGGAGCTTATGTAGTATCTATCATTCCCTACGAATAAATAATAAGACTTATTATTTATTCATAGATTATTCCTTATTCTATGCTTATGTGTTAATTACTTAGTTAACAAATATTCTTCAATGCAAATAATTATACTCTCCAGTGTCCAGTAGGTGACGGGTAGTATAATATAGGTTGTTAGTGACATCGTAACGAATACTGAGGGGGATGATTAAGACCATGATTCTGATTTGATATCAAGTGGAATCTCCTGTCGGAAAAATGAAAATTTTAATGTTTTTAAATTATTTTCTGTTCCATACTTTTGCGACCGAAAATTCCACTTGATATCAACTCAGAATAATGACCTGAATCATCCCTCGAATTTTTCGTTACAATGTCACTAACACCCTGTATTATACTACCCGTCACCTACTGGACACTGGAGAGTATAATTATTAGGGGTCCAATCTCATCAGTCATCCCGTGATCATGGCACTTGCAACAGTGTCGAAATATCGGAAGTCTCATATCCCCATTTAAACGCGGTAAGAACCCGTTATTTTGTGCTTTAATTACCGTGTATGTTGTCAGGTATTGTGACCCAAGTAAGTGTGGATGGATTATGTGAAGAAAGATAATGTCTGAAAGGTGTGATACAGTATTGAGAAGACGACTGACAGAGATGATGCATGAGGAAAACATGTTGTGCTGACCCCTTTTAGGGTGGAATAAGTGTTAATTAAAGTTTGATGTCTGACGGCCTTCGTAGTCCAGTGGACGAGCGTTGGGCTCACGATCCGGAAGCCCCGGGTTCGAATCCCGATAGGGACATATCACAAAAATCACTTTGTGGTCCCTAGTTTGGTTAGGACATTACAGGCTGATCACCTGATTGTCCGAAAGTAAGATGATCCGTGCTTCGGGAGCACTTACCAACCTAAGCCATTGGTCCCGGTTACTACTTACTGATGTAAGTGTGTAGTCGTTACATGAGCCATGTCAGGGACCTTTGGCGGCTCAGTAATAACCCTGACTCCAGGGTTGATAAGGTTGGTAATTCGCCTCACAACCCACACGATAGAAGAGTTTGATGTGTTGGCGTTTTCTAAGACTTTTGGGGATCTAAAAATCGTGAGTCACAATCTCACAATTTGATTGAATGTAACTTGTTGCAGAATATTCCCGCGAGCGTCAGCGGTGGCTGAAGTGTTGTGGAGCGTCACGAATGGAACGATTCCTGACGATCTCTTTAATCGCATGGAGGAGCATGCCTGTCGGATGCGTCGTCGAGGGTACCCCGCTGAGCCTCCGTCCGGACCTGGCTCATGCACAACACCCGACAACATTTAAAGTCAAAATCTAAATCATCACGAGCATTATTAAAACCGAGTCGTTTGGAATATCTCAATTCCCTTACCTACGTCATATGTCATGAAGGTTTTTAATTCCGCTAGTGTAAAATACCTAACCATTGCCATCGAAAACTGATGTTAAAATCCTTAGATCTTACGATTAAAGTTGAGAATATTTTATTTATTGCGTTACTCTTATATTTTACAATATAGATACCTTCTGTTAATTATATTGTTTTTGATAATTGTACGTAATATTTGCAAGATTTGCAGGCAGGAGATTAATCCTAAGAATATGCATTATTATAGCGTATATCAAATAAGTAATAAAAAACCACAGAAACTGAAAAAATTAAGGGGTCATGTTTTGTTTTAAGGATGCCTAGGGCCCTGTGCTGAAATTTTTCATGCAGTTACATTTCGTCGGCTATACAGGTTGTGAAAAGCCGCAGTAGTTTAAAACAAATGAGACGTTCGACAAAAAATATACCTGTTATTTGCTTTAAACAATGACTAATTTGTGTAATGTGGTCAAATGAAACACGTCACTGTTAATCAAGAAGGACTCATAAACTTTTGACAAAAACCGGTAAAATAATACCGATTAATGCCAAGATTAATGCGGCTCTAGTACTAGTAACAAAAAACCTAAGACCAAGTATACAAGGTCTTTGCAAAAAACAAAAGTTGTCTATGACTTTTGGCTTTTTGGTTGGCTTTTTGGCGGGAATGGGAACGGGACAGTTGCTTTCTTCATTGAATAATCTAAATAATTAATATAAAGTGGCGTTATCGCCGCCCATAAAGTGACCTAAGAAGCTAGTAAATAGCTTAATCGCGACGACAGAACAGTTATGATAACAATTATGCACTTACTAGACTTTCACGTTGATTATGATTATCTTCATTCATTCATCTGTTCCCAGTTCAGCCAGGTTAACATAGATTCTGTTTCGCTTATCGGTCTGATATCGTTACCTGTTAACATAAATTATAATATGATTCCTTTTGCATGGAATCACCAAGTACCTCTATCTATCTTGAGAAATGCAATAATTATAAGTTACTTTGCCTATCTTGCAATTCGTGGTCACCACATAGCGTGGTATGTCTAACACAATGTAGATTGGCTTCGGGCCACACCCACTCCACCTAATATATCGATATCGGCGGACAATGCCATGACCCGGTCGAACAGAAACCGCAATGGAGTCCATATTGAACAAGTTACAATAGATCCAAAGGCTCACCTGTATAACACCAACACCACATGTGAGATACAAGCTGGCTGTATACCACGTTACAGCCTGAGACAGTCATCTTCCCCGGGGGAAACCCAATGATGAACATTGGGTGAACCACATTTATAATAAGCATTGCAAATAAGTCCTGCATACATGCACCGACAGATCCAGTACCTCCAGTGTATGTCTCTTAGACAAAGTAACATCTAGGGATATAGCACCAATAAGAACCATGGAGTAATAAACTACTAAGGTACTTAGCTTTCAACAGATATCTGGGCTCCCTCTTTCAACACATATTAAGTTCACATCTCAAAATTATACCTTCACGTGGGAATTTTGAACTTGTGAAAGATAGTTAGGTAACCATAGCAACTAACCACACCGATATCAGAGACAACTTACCATAGACTAATCAGTATTGCTATATTACAAATGTACATCTCGCGGTAACGCCGCGACAGGCGTTTTGTGGTTTATAATTGCATTAACTTAAGTGGGAAAACATGCGCGATAATAGAGTATACGAAATAGAGTTTACCCATCTATTTTCGCCTCATGCCAACAAGCCGCTTCATAACTCAAAAGTTTATGCGGACTTTCGATTTAATTTGTTTGGGGTTCAGAATAGGAGTCTGCTCCGAGGGTGGGTGTTAGGTTTCATCATTCATCGTCATCACCTTTCATCGTTTCATTAATCGTCTTAAAAAAAATACATCAGACATGGCTGTATGGGCATAGTTCCCTTTGCCTTGCCCTTCGGGGAAAACCAAAACAAAAGAAATGTCTATGACTTTTTGTAAACAAATGTGTTTAGCTTGTGTGCCTCGTGTTTATAAATTATTTACCTATTCATTTTTATTGCTATAACATGATATATAGAGTGTAAAGGTTTAGAAAATATGTCCGGTTACTTAGAAGTGAAGTACCCGTTCAAATCGAATCTCGGATTGAATCCTTTTAAGGTAAGTTGGCGTGGTAGTTCGTCACGTTTCTGATCATAACATTGGTGTGGCATTGATTATTTTTGTTATTATCAGTCGTGGAAGAGACAATGGTGTATTCTGAGGCCGAGTCCCACGTGCTCCGGAGGTTCGCTGGCAGTGTATTGCAGCGAGGCGGGTGCTGCGGCGGGGACTGTGGAGTTGCCTGCGGGCTGTGTGGTGAGGCGGGCGAAGTCGCGAACCAGGCCATATGCTTTCGCCGTATTCGCTGTGGATGACCGCAAGCCCCGCGTTCTCCTCGCAGCACAATCTTTGCCGGAAGCCCAGTCGTGGATGGACAAGATCAGAGCACTCTTGAATGGTGACAAACAACTTGGTGAGTCTACCTTCAATTTGATCACATTTTCTACACTCACTCCTTGTATGGCTATAGGGTATTTATATGTAATTTAATACAGATATACCTCCCCTATTATATGAGATATAAACACAGCTGGTATTGTATAACATATTATAGTATACACCCCTGCCTATCCCTTGGGGGCTGCAGGCATGATGCTATGTTATGTTAAACATAATATAAATATAGTTGGGACATTATTATTATGTATGTACATACTTACACTAAGCATACCTTGTGAAATAGCTTACACAACAATATCAACATTCCTTCACATGTTTTAGTTTTTCTTTTCTTACATAATTGGCTACTCAACAACCTACTCAAATGAGATACTTTTTATGAAATGTTATAACAAATTTTCTTTGGAGTTTGTATGGAATTACTGTACTGTGACACCATCAATAAAAGTGGTCAAACATCGTCCTCATTGTTACTTAATTCATGAATAAAATTCGAAAATAAGTGTAGGAACATTAAGATGTTCCTATTTCTTGACTGGCTTCTATTTCTTGGCTATTAGCATTTTATAATTTATCTTTGACCCAGTCTAGTACCCAATCACTTAGGAATGTTTTTTCAATTTGGTCAGAATCACTCTTCTAGATTGGATTCAAGTCGCAATGCATTATGTCCAAGGACTGTCTTACACTGTTCCATTGACGTGGTTACATTCAATGTTAATGACAAACCATTTACAGATATAATTCATTATAACATAGAATGCATATTATTATATTAACTTCTACATACATTCACAAATTTTCGATTTTAATTTAATTTTTTGGAAGAAATAAACATAACAAATTTATTTTAATTTGTTGTTTAATATTAATTTTGAATGAAAGTAGGTAGTTCTATGATAGCTCCATCATTGAAAACTGTGATATGACTCACTACAGGTCACTTCTGATGGACTTGTACAGTCATGAGCAACACAATGTACCCACTTTAGGACTCTGTCGCACTAACATATTTGACATTTTGTGAGACTTACAGTTAAATTTGTCAAAATAGTTAATGTGACATGGTACCAAAGTGTATACATATTAATGCTCGTGACCATACTTTGTTGTGTTCCAGTTATCTATATTAGATTGATTTCATCTCAAAAGTGATACAAGTAATGCTTAGCTATTGTTCGTAATATATGGCTTGTATTTCATGTATATAGGTATGTGTCACCTTTGTTTTATTTATTTATGAACTTATTTAGATAGTGAAAAACATCACCCTTATAGGGGACTATCCTAATTTATTCTTGGTGTTATTTTTAAGTCACAAAGGAAGAATATCTCTTCTCTCTCCTCGCGATCTTTTGCAGCGTCTAGCTAAAGGAAGAATATAAATGAAATGAAATGAAATTTATTGCAGTATTCTATAAATTATTTAAAAAGTCCCAAAAGGGATTACGGATATGACTTTAAGTATATTAAGTATGTAGTATTATTGTAAACAGAATATCTAGTTTGGTACAATTAGTGATTAGATTATATTTTTTTTTTTTTTTTTTTTTAACCCCTTATTTGCGCGCAATCTATCACCCTTGGATAATAAGCACTTCTTGTGGTGTATAGGTATCATTTTAGGTAAGTGACCAGTGTCGCTTCCTATTTTGGGCCTTAGTTGGCTAGATCCTGCGGCAGCCTCCTTCTTAGTCTTAGTTGTGTGTGCTCATCCATGAGCGGCCTGGCCAGTATATTAGGATGGGCTGTTATTCTGTTTTTGTAAGAGCAGCTTACATTTTTTAACTCTTCACTTACTGTTGGGATTCCCAACTCTTTGTGTAATCTGCTATTGGTAATGTACCATGGAGCATTTGTGATAATGCGGAGGGTCTTATTTTGGAATCTCTGTAGGATCTCTATATTGGAGTGTGCGGCTGTTCCCCAGAGTTGTATTCCATACGCCCAAATGGGTTTCAAAATACATTTGTATAATATTAATTTATTTTCCATTAAAAGTTGAGATTTTCGGCCCGTTAGCCAATATAGGTTGCGGAATTGCATGCTAAGAGCTTTACGTTTTGTAAATATTAAGATTATATTTAAATTTAGATAATCTTTTACAATAGCTTCAATGATTGGTATGAGTTAGGTCTAGGTAACTAGTATTAGCTATCATATGATAGCATACCTAATACTAGTTAACTAGATAGAATAGAATCCATTAGCCTAGTCTCGACTCATACATCACTATGCTAATGAATGAAGACCTAACTCATACCAATCATTGAAGCTATTGTAAAAGATTAGCATATCATCTTCTTGCCACTATTTTGTAAAACTAATAACACTATTACTCAATGTTAAGCGTTGTATGCGCTGTGTTATTCTTGTATATGTCACCGTAAAATTGTAAATAACGTTAGATTATAATCTATCGATTTGAATCTCGCGAGATTGTGAACTGTCGAATAATTATGAATCATATCATATTGCTTACAATTTAACGTATTATTTTTCGGTAGATTATAATTTATCGAAGTGAAACCGTCAAATTGTGATACGAAACGCACCTCGCGTGCTATACCATAGAGTTACAAAACTATTAGAGTGAGCATAATGTTAATTTGGGATTCTCTTAAAATGCATAAATATTTTTGTCATAATTTTAATTATCATAATCCTTTTTGCATAACGTTTTTTAGCATAATAGTTTTACTTTCCCATAATAACATCTAGGAATACTGGTTTGTTAGGTATAACTTATTTTTGGGATTAATAAATAGATATCCATAATTCTTTTTTAGAATAACAGTGTTTTGTCATAATTTTTACAAGGCATAACAGTAGGTTAGGGTGCGGCGGCATGCCGCCAGCATGTTTATCTTACACACGAAAAGTATACTGAATGATAGATACGTTTCAGATTTTTTAATTTTTATACATTTTTTCTTACCATGTGATGTCAGAATTATTGATTACTTACTAAATAATTAATAAATACGTACTTGATTTCACAATCTTGAAGAGCATTTATTTTATTTGACTGACACCTGTGTTTTATTCCTAACTCTATGGACACAGAACGGTCTACTGTAAGGCCGACCAATCAGGGACAGCCAGTTGACAGTTGACAATTTGACAATTGTAAGATTGTGATTTAACAGTTTTACTTCGATAGATTATAATCTGACGAATAATAATACGTTAAATTGTAAGCAGTATATTACGTTTCACAATTTTTCGACAGTTCACAATCTCGCGAGATAGATTATAATCTAACGTCATTTACAATTTTACGGTGACATATATTATATAAAAATCATCTAACTTCATTTCATTGGCTTCATTTCATTTCTGTTCAACTATAAAGGGTAATTTTGTAATAATGAAATAGTATATATAATTAATTAAAATATTAAACAAAATAAACTGAAGGGATCTTGTTTAATCTATTTTAAAAATGTCTTACATGTTTATTTCAAAAAGAAAAATATGACAGTAAAAACAAAATTACCCTGTACATCATGCTTTATCATCCCCATTTTCAGGAACGGACATGTCACTCAAAGATTCATACTCGGTCACGGTGATCCCCACGGAGTTGTCTACCAAGTGTGGGCTCAACGGGGACGGAGTACTGGCCCTGTCTTCCAAAGGGGTGGTCTTCTCAAAGGCACAGAAACATGGCACATTCATAGAATGGAAGCATATCACCGATGTACAGATGTGCTCTGAAGACAAAAATAGAATATGCATCATCACCATTGACGGGTTTGTTTGCCTTAACTTATTTTTTAATAAACAATTGTGGGTAGGATTTAAATATTTATTCAAAGTGATGTAACTTGGCGTTTATGGAAACATAGATCCTGTCGACTCAAGCCATAGAGTCGACTAATCACCTCGCGACAATAAACGCTTCAGGACCCCGATATTGACCCCGCCGGCGTGGTGAACACTCACTAGGGTCGATTGATTGTTTCAAATATAAAAATAAATATATTTATAATATAATTAATATATATTCTTTCTTTCATCCTGTCAAATGAGGCCCAAAGCCGAGGTTCCCGACCAACGAGGCACCCTTAGGCCTGTTTTCTTAAATTTTTGTATCAAATGAAAGCCCTCAGCGCTGCCCTATTTATCCCTAAAAATAGCATGGAAAATGCTACACCGACAAGAGCGTGGCTCTTAAATTAGTAATGTGTGTAACTCCGCCCTAAATGAGCTTTTCTCAAAACCGAATTTAACTATCTTTAATTCTAAAGCATATCGCAAAAGAACCAAAATGGGTCATCTAATTTTTATCACATAGTTAGATTTTATATAAACAGTATTCAATGTGTAAAACTGGAAGACGGTTATATTCCTATGCCATTAAAACTTGTTTACTCTTGCCACGCGTGGAAAACCCCAATGCGAGTTCATTTACCTTGTTTTTAATTTGTTCTGCAACCCACTTACTATTGTTTGTCGCGGTTTACGTTCTCGATAAGCGCTAATTACACTACCCACTCCATCGGGCCGGTGCGACTGTCGCGGGCTTGACCATCGGAAACGCGCAGTGTAATAGATCGGTTGGCGGGAACACGATTTCGCCATACATTTAATCATCATCAGCAGCCCATAAACGTCCCCACTGCTGGGGCACGGGCCTTCCCTATGGATGGATAGGGAGATCGGGCCTTAAACAGTCACGCGGGCCCAGTGCAGATTGATGGTTATTAACGACTGCTAATCCAACCGGGACCAACGTCTTAACGTGCCTTCCGAAGCACGGAGGAGCTCGAAATGAAAACTTTTTTTTTGTGGTCACTCATACTCCTCAGCACTTAATACAGTTTAAATAAAATAGTTCAGTTGTTTGTTATGGAACAATTTAACTTGATTAAAACACATAATAACGGGTTCGTACCGCGTTTAAATATGGGGATAAGAGACTCCCGATATTTCGACAATTAAATTATGGATCTACCTACTCCACTCCAATCTCATCAGTCATCCCGTGATCATGGCACTTGCAACAGTGTCGAAATATCGGGTGTCTCATATCCGCATTTAAACGCGGTAAGAACCCGTTATTATGTGCTTTAATTATGATAATAACCGCGTAAACTTAAAACAATTTAACTTGCTCACAAGTCATCCTAGTTCACTCCATGTGGTTAACCGTGTAAAGATATGGCTTCCGTTTTTCGTGCCCTTGTGACGTTCTTGTGTTCCGTGACGTCGAAACACGAGTAAGTTTGGTTTTTCCTTTTAAGATTCTCAATGGGGTTATCCCACTATTCCCTAACCCTGTGAAACCGGGATAACGCTATGGAGACGATTATTGTTTATTGTATGCTTTTGGTATTAATTTACTGGGCCATATAATGAACCTCCACCAACCCGCAGTGGAGCAGCGTGGTGGTATGCTCCATACCCTCTCCGGTTGATTGAGAGGAGGCCTGCGCCCAGCAGTGGGACGTATATAGGCTATTTATGTTATAATGAACCTCCAGCAGTGCTAACATGCCCAACGTGATAAAGTTATCGATAGATTCAATTAATTTTGTCGATATCGATAAGTTTGTTTTTTTCCCTAAACATGCGTGGCACGTGATTTTTTTCATAATTTTGACAGAACGACACGACTTATTAGGGTTATATTAGCACCAATTGACAAAACGACAAAATTATACAAAATTTTAATTTATCTAATCTAATCTAATGTACTTATAATTATGGATATTAATCTGAAATAAAAAAATAATTTGAATTAATTTGAATTTGAATATATCGTCAGAATCGATAAAATGACTGTGACGAATTTTTGATAAAGTTATCGATAGATTCAATTAATTTTGTCGAAATCGATAAGCTTGCTTTTTCCCTAAACATGCGTGCCACGAAATTTTGTTCATATTTTGACAGAACAACACGACTTATTAGGGTTATATTAGCACCAATTGACAAAACGACAAAATTATACAAAATTTTAATTTATCTAATCTAATGTACTTATAATTATGGATATTAATCTGAAATAAAAAAATAATTTGAATTTGAATATATCGTCAGGATCGATAAAATGACCGTGACGAATTTTTTATCACGATGCGCATGTTACTGTCATGGAGCTTTCTCCCAAAAAGATCCTGGGTCTTATCAAGCGAATCGGTCTACAGGAGGATTTTTCATTTGAGAACTTGGTCACAATACATCTCGCAAGGTCGCAGTGGCCATTCGTGCTGCACCAGCTCGAGCCCTTTCTTTTTCAAATAATGATAATGCCTTTCGAGTGATAGAATAAGAGACATAGTGATAATAGAGAGATGCGGTGTAAATATGATATAGTGACTAAGATGGAAAGGGAAATATTAAGTTGATTTGGACGCGTACAGCAGATGAAGAATATACAAGACGGAAGGTTGGTAGGGCTGTCAGAGGAACACCCAGAAGGACGTACAATCAAACAGCAAAAGTGCAGTCACTGAGCCCAGCGAATCATTTGTAAACAGTGGTGAAATTATGAACCATTAGTTGTCATAATTATAAAATGTATGTTTTTGTAGGTGTTTTTGATCTATTACACAAACGACATGTAACCAGGAGGTCTTGAATGCAACCAGTTAATTTATTACTTTGCAAGAAACTGATTGGACGTTTGCACCTTATCGTACATTGACCAAATTGGAGATGTCCTCAAAAAAGGTTCAGTTCGATCTACTCTGAACTGGCGTGTGTGTATGAAACGATTGATGAATGTGGAGGATCCAAAAGAAGTGTGTCAGGATAGAAGCAAACTTTCTTTTTGACGTGACTTATTGTAGATTTGCCGCAGATGGCATTAACAACTTGGCCGGACAAATGGGGAGCGCTGAAGGCTCTCACCCAGTATAACGTTTAAGACAACAGGCCTGAGGATGCCCAGTTGGGCGCGAACCTCGGCTCAGGGCGTCGTCTGAGAGGAAAAATATTTGAAAGAATTAATCGACTCTGGTGGAAATCGAAGCAAATGGCATTAATGGAATGGTGGGAAATATCCGCAGGTCATTCAGCCGCGGGGCGGGCGCGGTGCGGCTGCAGGCGCCGGGTGCAGACGTGGCGGCGGCGCTGCGGGCCGCGCGCGGCCCCGCCCGCGGGGCGCTCAGCCGCAGCGACGGGGACCTCAGGGCGCAACATCATATAGGCGAGTCTTTGATTGATATACCTATATCGTCGTCTTATGGTGAAAACCATGGAGAATGCTACGCTGTCAAGTCCGTGGCTCTTCAATTAGTGATGATGATAGAAAACCACGTGAGCATCTTTTTGAAAAATCACATTTGATTGTGACAACAGACGAGCTAGTTTGAATCCAGGAAAAAAAAGTGGTCAAATTTTTTATCCAGATTGAAATTAATTGAAAGAAATCGAGATTTTGTTGAAGAAAATGACATCAGAATGTGATTAGTCAAAGAAATGCTCACTGTCATTATAACAGAGGGCAGCAGTAATTGTCAGAACTATTCTGAAGTGGAGGACAGGAGTTCTACTACGGCTTTGAAATACACTACTCTGGGCACCATCCTAATCGCGTCAGATAGAATACTGCGCGGCGGAAGGCAAGAGGGAACCCACTGCCCTATTTTTCCCTAAAAAAGTAGCATGGTGAATGGTACAGTCATGAGCAATATAATGTACCCACTTTAGGACTCTGTCGCACTAACATATTTGACATTTAGTGAGACTTACAGTTCAATTTGTCAAAAAAGTTAATGTGACATGGTACCAAAGTGTATACATTTTAATGCTCGTGACCGTACATGTACAAGAGCGTGGCTCTTAAATTAGTGATGTGTCATTATAACACGTTCACGCACCGTTTACTTATCACATTAATCTTGTTTGCAGATGAAGTGCGGCGCACGAGTTGGTACAGCGGGCCGTCTGACGTGTCGCTAGACGATCTAGATCTCATAGTGTCCAAGGTAATTAAATTGCAGTCAAACCCAGCCTGACAATATTTCTATTACCTATTTATTTATTATTGTCTTAATTCTAAATCACTAACATTCTATATTAGAGGAGCTCGGTGGCGCAGCGGTAAACACGCTCGGTCTGCGATTGTAGAAGTTAAGCAACTTTCGCAAAGGCCGGTCATAGGATGTGTGACCACAAAAAAAAACTTTTCATCTTGAGCTCCTCCGTGCTTCGGATGGCACGTTAAGCCGTTGGTCCCGGCTGCATTAGCAGTCGTTAATAACCATCAATCCGCACTGGGCCCGCGTGATGGTTTAAGGCCCGATTTCTCTATCCATCCATAGGGAAGGCCCGTGCCCCAGCAGTGGGGACGTTAATGTGATGATGATGATGATGAACATTCTATAAACAAATAGACTCACAGTCGCTAAGGTTTTTTTTTTTTTCTAAAAAAGTGTTCAAACCATGTCGTTAAAACGTATGTACATTCAAAAATTCAAAAAAAAAATCAAAATTATTTATAAAGTTGTAGTTGTTTATGTTGTTGTTGTGTTATTGTGTGTTGTTGTATATTCATTAAGTTCGTTCCCTCAAATTAAGATGTTATGGTTGTTAAAATAAAGAGCAATATCATGTACCCACTTTAGAACCCTGTCGCACTATCATATTTGACATTTAATGAGACTTACGATTTAATTTGTCAAAAAAGTTAATGTGACATGGTGTCAAAGTGTATATACATATTAGTACTCGTGACCGTACAGGGTCGTCAATACGCCCATTCCGACTGAATTCGATCTTGACAAGCCGTCGCTTAGTGACAAGATACGCCGCGAACACATTTTTTTTGTTTTTTGTTGCTCCCGGTTACTACTTACTGATGTAAGTAGTCGTTACATGAGCCACGTCAGGGGCCTTTGGCGGCTCAATAGTAACCCAGACACCAGGGTTGACGAGATTGGTACTCCACCTCACAACCCACACGATAGAAGAGAGAAGTGTTAAAGATGGCGTTATCTTCACCCTCAGGAGTGGCAGCGGCTGCCCCGCGGGCCGCTGTCCCGCTGCGCCGGCGCCGGCCACCTGGCGCCGCCCCGCGTGCACCACAGGTGGGCCACTACACACTCACGTTTAATACAATACACGTACAGCCGAGGCAGCCTAGTTGTATAACGCTTGACTCTCTCCGAGGTCGCATGTTCGAATCCTGGGATTCTAAAACAACACGACGAGCCAATGAGGCGAGCCTAAATTAATGAGTTTCGATATTTGTTTTCGAATTTTGAATCGTAAATGACTATCACGTGCTCAGCCGTAAAGGAATACGTCGTGAGAAAACCCCCATTCCGGAGAAATGCCTTTCGGAGTAATGTATCCTAATATTATTGCAATTTATTTATTATTTGGTTTATTATTATTTGAGCCATGTCAGGGGCCTTTGACGGCTCAGTAGTAACCCTGACACCAGGGTTGATGAGGTTGGTACTCCACCTCACAACCCACACGATAGAAGAAGAAGATTGCAATTTGACACTTGCGCATATAAACGTAAGTGCGCAATGCAAACAAATGTCAAATAGCAAAATTTCTTTTTTGTGGCTTTGATGTGGCTTGTTAAGTGGAAGTAAAAACTAATAATGTATACATTTTTATCACAGCATGTCAGACCGGCGCTCGCTGCTGTCCATAGCATCAGGCATCTACGAGGAGATCCCCGACTTGCCGCACCCCCCGGACACCTCCCACACACCTGACACTCCAGACACCCCTGACATTCCCCACACCCCGGACACCCCAGACACCCCCAACTCCCCCCCGGCGGACACGTACTGCCATATGGGCGGGGACACCATAGACGGCGTTATGAAGGTAAACTTTGTGAATAACTAAATACGCCGAAACGAAAAGGGACGGATGATTGACAGCTCTTAATTTTAGGAAGAATGAGTAAATGAATGTATGAACCCGGGCGAATCAAAAAGGTATCTCGCTAGTATGCAAACCGTTTGACGTGTGATGTCTTCATTTTGTCGGGTTATTGGCCAATATAAAATTTTTAGACGGTTGTTTTAGATTTGTGCTTAAAATTGACGTGTGTTCCATACATTTTATGCTTGTCGATTGCCCGTCCCTTTCCTTTTCGGCGGATAAGAAAATGACAGATATAACTTAAAATAAAATTAGATGGTGTTTACAGGAATTAGCACCATTAGGCAGCTAAATTACTAAATTGTATAACAATATTTATGTTATTCTTTAAAGAACGTCTAGGCCCTGTGCCGAGGCTTTTCTTGGAGCTTCTTTTCCCCGACTATACAGGTTGTGAGAAGCTGCGGTAGTTTTAGGCGGAAGAGACGTTTGTTATGTAAAAATTGACGATTCAAAGTGTATCTTACTCTATACTCTTCCCTCCCTCTTCTCTTTCCTCTTTCTTCTTCTTACTCTTCTTATTTTTGTGTGTGTGTTTTGTTCATATGCGTGCGTGCGTGTGTACGTGCGTGCGTACGTGCGTGCGTGTGTGCGTGCGTACGTGCGTGCGTGTGTGCGTGCGTGCGTGCATGCGTGTGTGCGTGTTATGTTACCTCCCGTCCCCACGCCCGCAGCGCCCCGGCCGCCGCGAGGAGCCGACGTACGAGTGCGTGTCGGAGTGCGTGTACGCCACGGTGCGGCGCCCGCGCCGCGCGCCGCCGCCGCCGCTGCCGCCGCGGCTGCCCTTCGGGTGACTGCACCTTTTAATCATATCATAATGTTACTGGCATCGTAAACAAATCTTTGACGGATGATTCAGACTACTACTTTACATACTTTTGCGACGGAAAATTCCACTTTATATTAACTCAGATTCGTGGTCTGAATCACTCCCCTCAGTATTCGTTACGATGTCACTAACACCCTGTTTATATAAAAGCGAAAGGTCACTCACTCACTGACTGACTCACTCATCACGAAATCTCAGAAACTACAAGAGCAAGGAGGTTCCTTTTAAGACGTAGGTACTGACTAAAACGGGATTTTGCGAATTTCAACAAAGAGTAGTAGTATACATACCAAATTACTGAAATAGAATACAGGTGTACATTAATTAATTAAGCTACGTTTGTTGGGCCATATACCGCAAATCCACCAACCCGCAGTGGAGCAGCGTGGTGGAGTATGCTCCATACCCCTCCGGTTGATTGACAGGAGGCCTGTGCGCAGTGGTACGTGTATAGGCTGTTTTTTATATAAACCGCAAATAATCGCTCGACATTTAAATGGGATTATGGTTACTCAACAACACACCTTTTTTTTCGTGACGAAGAGGAAATCCTCATGGGGTTAACACACACGAAGTAAAAAGTTTTTAGTTAATTTATAAAGTCTTTTTGGTGTGTTTCCCTTGGGTAGCTAGGCGTATTAACAGAAATAAAAAAGACAGCTAACATGATGGACTAATGTTATGGGCGATAGGCTGATCCCTTATCACCATAAGGTTCATCATATCCATCTTAGGACTTCGTATCAACAGTGGCTGCAAGTTGTCTTTGATTACTTGTGGCTCTGCCCACCCCATTTGGGATTACGGGCGTGAGTTTATGTATGTATGTATGTAAAAAAGACAGCTCAAGTGGCTCAATACCTCGTCGCCCGGGGGAGCAACGAGGTTATGTCGGACTCTTGCCGACTAAAACCCCTCCGATGGCCCTCTGCTGTGCATGTCAGGGAGCTCCGGGATCTCTGTCGAACGCACCGGTGCTCCCCTCGCACTTGCTTTCATTAAAGCGCATCCCGGGGTAGATCCCCACCCCTACGCCATCCCAGTTTTACAGCAATGCGAGGCCATGCCGCATTGCCGTCCCTCCCGGAGATCAACCCACGATCCCCAGTCTCCCTTTTCAGTCGCCTTTTACGCCCGGAACTACAGGGCGGTCATCAACACACCTTGGGACAACCTGTATATTGTATGTCATTCTGTATACTTGCCTCATATAGAAGCAGCAAG
Organism: Pectinophora gossypiella; assembly: GCF_024362695.1. Taxonomy (NCBI): domain Eukaryota; kingdom Metazoa; phylum Arthropoda; class Insecta; order Lepidoptera; family Gelechiidae; genus Pectinophora; species Pectinophora gossypiella. The sequence continues at coordinate 1,904,883 of NC_065420.1, read as the reverse complement.
CTGGGCATGTGGAACTCAGTCAACTGCGACCCAGTGACGCGGCACAGCTCGCTCGGCTCGCTGCCTCGCTGCTGCAGCGTCAGCGCCCCCAACAAGAACAAGACCTTCAGCGTGTTCAGGTAAATAATAATCTTCTAATCGTGTGGGTTGTAAGGTGGAATATCAGCCTTATCAACCCTGGTGTCAGAGTTATCATTGAGCCGCCAGAGGCCCCTGACATGGCTCATGTAACGATTACTGACTTCGGCTTAAAGTGCCTTCCGTAGCACGGATCGTCTTACTTTCGGACAATCAGATGATCAACCTGTAACGTCCTAACCAAACTAGGGATCACAAAGTGATTTTTGTGATATGTCCCCACCGGAATCGAAACCGAGGTCTCCGGATCGTGAGTCCAACGCTCAACCACTGGACCACGGAGGCAGTTATTTATAGTTCAGATATAAGGTGTAGATGGACAGTGCCCCGAAAGTGTATATCTGGGTGTGTTAGTGTAATAGGCTACTTTCTTACTAGTCAAATCAGTTACCTTTTAGTAAACGTCAAAACATGAAATTACTTTGGAAAAAACGTGACAAAATGTCACACTTATTATAACATTTTTCATTATTAAAATTCATAAATAAGTTAAACAGAAACAAGAAAACGTTTTGTGTCAACTTTAGATCTGTCTTTATTTATTCATCAGAATTTCATAATATATGTTTGACTAGAATTTTATAATAGATCTCTGCTTATCGAATCAAACCAAACCATATTTTGTACTCCACAGGAAAAGACTGAAGAGCGACTCCCGCATAGCGTCGTCACCCAAATCCGACACGTCCAAAGAGAACAAAGACGTCGAGACGAAGAAAAAGAAGTTCGACTTCACTCCCACAAGAGATATATTCAAAAACTTCAAAGTCAGTCGAAAGATGAAAAACTTGAAGATTACTAACGGCAGCCTAAGCAAAGGTACGTTTATATACTGTCCTCCTAGGTTAATATTGCTTTTTTTGTTTAATAGCGTGCTTAGGGAAACTCACAAAGAGAAACATACATACACACATAAACTCACGCCTATTTCCCACCGGGGTAAGCAGAGACTATAGAATTCCATTTGCTTCGATCCTGACACTTTTCTCTTGCTTCCTCCACATTCATCAATCGCTTCATACACGCACGCCGGTAACACACAAAGAGAAAAATTAAATCGAAAAATATCTGAGTCGGACGGGACTTGAACACAGCTCTTGTCAAGCCGGGACGAGCGTGTTTACCATTACACCACCGGATTCTCCTCCTGTCCATATGGAATTCTTTTTTTGATCTTTGATTTTATTCGATTTATCGTCATTATATATCGTAAAGATAAAAAAAAGGGGTCAAGTCTCGTCTGAGTCAGATTTTTTTTCGATTTAATTTTCTCTTAATGTTGCAATTAATGTTGTTTCGATTGTGCAAGGCGCCCAATACAACTCATTCACCTCAATATTAACTTATTTAAATAGTGTATTTGACTGTGTCGTAGACAAATTATAAAATTCTAATCTAAAAAAATAGTTTTTAAATAATTCCCAATTTATTTTTTAATTTTAATTTTTGGTATGTGTAATTAATCTTTGACCGAAGACAAATTATAAAATTCTACACTAAACAATAGTTTTTAAATTATTGAAGCTTATTTTCGAATTTTAATTATAAGTAACAATGAGTAGGAGTGTGGACCGCTTTTATTGGTGACTTCACACGCCAGTATTTCTAAATCAAAAACAACAAAAATGCGTTAAGCAGTAGGTCCTAGTATGGCTTTGTAATAGAGTACTCTGGGCGCCATCCCACTCGCGTCAGACAAAGTACTGCGGGGCGGAAGGTAAGAGGGAAACCACTGTCCTCTTTTCCCTTAACAAGTAGCATGGAAAATGCTGCACCGACAAGAGCGTGGCTATTAAATTGATGATGTGATGAGTAGGCCCTGACTACTATTTATTTAAGTAGTATTTACTTATGTAAGTAGTAGTCGTTACATGAGCCAAGGCTCAATTGTGACCCTGACACCAGGGTTGATGACCCACAAGAGAGATGAACCCGAAATGAACTCTTTTATTATTTTTAAAGGCGAGACGAAGAGTTGTGAGTTTCTGGACGAAACGGAACATGTGACCACGAACCGGTGTTCCAAGTCCGTGGAGTGTTTGGAAGATAACAACGAATTTCTGGACGAGTTCGACGGAGACCTGTCGATAGAGTTCAATGATGACGCGGTCGCCGCTTTGGCGTTGCCTAAGGTGGGTTTTGTTACTGTATATTAACATAACATTGTTCAAGGATGAGTGTGTGGTTTAATTAGTTTCACCACTCGTAGACTGTAGCAAATACGCTGATTATTTTGCCACTTCGCATGTAATTCGCTTTAATTATTTTTAGAAATAAGTAGGTAGGTACACAGTATAGAAGAGTGAACAAAATAATAAATTTAAACCTTATCTCTAAACAGGGACATCAGCTCAGCAAAATGTTGTGATACTCCGTTCTGACATTGAGGGAGTGCCACAACTCTAATTTTCAGCTGTGCCTTAAAAAATACTAAAACATAAAAAATAATAACCTTAAATCTAAACAAAAATCAAATCATATTAAGAGATAGATCGATGAATATAAAAATAATTAAAAAATAAAGGTTTTTTTTATAACCTTTTTTTAAAACGTATTTTTTATAAAGTCAAGGAATTGGCCTTTGATAGACTGGAATGGAAAATGCTACACCGACAAGAGCGTGGCTCTTAAATTGATGATGATGATGATTTTTTATACATTGTTTTAAGTTTACGCGGTTATTATCATAATTAAAACACATAATAACGGGTGATCATGACACTTGCAACAGTGTCGACATATCGAGAGTCTCATATCCCTGATTTAAACGCGGTAAGAACCCGTTATTATGTGTTTTAATTAGGTGTTTTTATGTTGCAATTGTCAACAAACAGCATCACTCCTGTATAGTGTATCCTGGTGGCCCAGTTCGGAAAACGCGTGACTTGCAACTTAGTGTCACGGGTTTGATTCCCGGCTCGACCTCTAAACCACTGAATTCTAGTTTATGAGCTTGAATTCACGTTTGAATCATCTACCTCAGTTTTCGTTACGATGTCAGTAACACCCTGTATATAATTATGTTGCTACCTATATTGCTTCTCTTTATTTTGATCAGAATAATAATAATGGGTGGAAGATGTAATTGTGCCTGTGTGGAATAAAAAGGGTCATCATTTGTATCCAAAAAAAAAGATGAAAAATGCATATGTCTGTTATCCGTGAAACTAGAAGGTTATACGAAGAAGAAACTGTATATTCATTTATTTATTAGGTTTGCCAACAGACAAAAACACTTTTACACGTAATTCATAATCATTCCTAACTTAACCTATATACAAATACTGGACTAGTGCTCGTCCATATAGCGCCATCTATATTGATTTTAAGGGACGTACCCTGGAGAGTCGCCCATTAACACAAAAACGCTGTTTTTCCAGGAAATCGTGGACGTAATCCTTCAACAACGATCGATTAACGATCAATTGACAAAGATGTTGAAAGACAGAATCGCGGAGAGCGAGTACATGCCGATGTCTCCCGTAATACCGGCAGCGCCCATCGAACATCACTACATCGTCATGTCGCCGAAGACGAACCTCGCCTGAACACCATGAGTAAATACACCAGTATTCTAAAATGTTAACTCCAGCCATGGTATAAGAAAACCAACGGGCTTAGCACCGTAAGCACGCGACTCTTTCTCGCCGCGACAGAGATCGTCTGTCTCTTTCTGTGCAGTACTGTGAGAGAGTGACGGGTGACGTATGTCGAGGCGAGAAAGAGTCGCGCGCTTACGGTGCCAAGCCCGCAGGTATGCTCAAAAGTGACAGCTAACATTTCAAGGTTAGCCCAGCTGACGTCATCCCGCCCTGGGTTGCCATTTCGTGAAAAATAAATTACCCACGACCAATGTTTTTATATTTACTTCGCAAGGAAGTTTTGAACTCTTAGTAAAAGATTTACTTACAGTTTTAATGATTTTTATATATGTGATAAGTAATAGTTATTATATGTGATAAATACTTAGTAATTCACTTAATTCAATAATAAAATTTACGTCCTTGAAATGTAGGAGATACCAATTTAACGGTAACACAGTGGTAACACTTACGTCATCATAGGGCTAGCAATGGCGTCTTGTCATAGAATTGAGCATACCTGGGGGGTTAAAAAATGGCCACATCGAAGCAATTCATCCTAAGAAACCAATATTGCAATTTGACATTTGCGCATATAAAAATAAGTGCGCAATGCAAACAAATGTCAAATAGCAATATTGGTTTCTTAGGATGAATTGCTTCGATGTGGCCATTTTAACCCCCCAGGTCGCTTCAGGGTTGAACTACATCCTATGCTTCTATCCTATTATCGCTCTCAGAACCGTCATTTGCTAGAGCGCGATAAAGAGCGGGAATACGACCGCACTACGATTGCCTCGTTGATTCCGCCGCGTGAAGTCGCATTATCTCGCTCTAGCAAATGACGGTTCTGAGTGTCAGAAAAGGATAGAAGCAATAGGAACGGTAACCCCCTGGTCTTCTTTTACCACGGTAAACAGTATGATATCCTCGAGTTCAGTGAGTAAAGTCCTCAAGCTGAAGGAGTAAATGTCCACTTAAAATAGCAAAATGCTCAGCTGAGGCCGAGACGTGTGAAGGAAGTTTCTAGATAACATCTTAGAATACGGTTGTTAGTATGGAGGTCTGTGATATGTTTGTTGCCTCGTACGAAGCATGCAATGAAACAATTTCAAATGTGACCATAAAACATTAATGTTTTTATTCATTTATTGACGGTATTTTAGTAACCCATACACAGTCCCGAACAATGTTTTTATCACAGCACTAAAAAGGTTACAAAGAGAAAGTTTCAAGAATGCTGGATTCTTGCGATTAAAGTCTTTTAAATAACTGGCAGCAATTTGTAAGTCGAAAGAAATAGCTATATTTATGGCGGATTTTTGTGTAGTAATTACAAATTTCTAATAGCCATTTACTATGTACGCGTGTTCCACACTAAACCACGTGATCGCTTAACCATCGGATGAGATTCAAACAAGCGGCTTTAGGGTTGAACTATACCCTGCGCCATACCTCGCTGCAGACTCGACCATAAAACGTGGGAGCAGTGCCGCGAGAGCTTCGCTCCCTTTCGCACTCACGGGCCTTATGGAGTGACGTAGACGGCGCGTAGTGTTGTGTATTATTGCTGTCGATGAGCGTTATCGATAGTGTATTTTTATTTTTACATCCTATGCTTCTATCCTATTCTCTCACTTAGAACCGTAATTTGCTAGAGTGAGATAAAGAGCGGGAATGCGACGCATTATCTCGCTCTAACAAATGACGGTTCTGAGTGTCAGAAAAGGATAGAAGCATAGGAAAGTTAAGAAGATGCAGTTCAACCCTTACACGTCAGGATTTTTGATCTCTGATGACTCTGATACCGGAGGCTGATTCCACTATTGAAAGGCGTTCACGCAATACTCGTATTCGAACAAATGAACGCATTTCGATAGTAGGATCAGCATCCGGAATGACAGCGTTAAATAGCTATCGCTTTAGCTTCCATGTTGCGCCAAAACCAAACTAACGTCCCTATTTTAAAGTTAACGTTCCCCCTTTTAAAATATACGTAAAATCGATATATTTTTGATAAACTTTTTGCGTTAGAGCATGAACCATGACTTGAGAATATTAAATTAAGTAAATTTAAACAATATGGTGATTTTTGCCTGCCTGTTGAAAAAATTTTGTTGACTTTAAAGTTAGGGATGGAGTTTTATCATAATCATAGTCTTTTTAAGTAAACGTAACTTATACTGGACTTTCTCATACAAATGACAATGATTTCTTATGCATTTTAATGAGATGGAAACCAAACAAAATTGAAAACTTGCAGCCAAAGGACAAGTTTCCAAACCAGAAATTGTTAATTCTCGTTTTAAACTAAACGACCTTGGATACAAACATTGGGCCATATTTTTGATCTTGCTAGAAAAAGATAAATGTCTAGTCACATTCAAAATTAAAAGACTGTACTTTATTTGAGTACTAATAATTCGACTGATTCGAGACTGACATTAAGGCTCTCTGTAAGGATACTTTTATATTCTATTTCAAAAGAAGTCATGACAACACTTCAGCAGAAGACAAGTGCATTGAAATAATCGGGTAAAATAAAATTCCGCCTTTCGTAACTTTATAATAATAATTTTAAGACAAATAAAACACAAAATACCCAAAACATTTTGAGACACTTTAAAATGTACCTTTTGGAATGGAATATAAAAATATTATTAAAAAAAAAAGACTCAAACGCTTGTAAATAATTAATGTAGTGTCCAATTATAGGTAAAACACATTAGCAGGAACGTTTTTCTAGATTTACTTAAGACTTTAAGGTAAAAACGTAATAAAGTGTAATGTCTTTTGGATGTAGCAGAGTGTAAGCCGAATGAACTGTATTTTAATGGACGATGTAACCCGAAGATGATACAGAGCCACAATGTAAAATAAGTCTAGTGGATAAGACAATTGAGCTTTCATTCGTGGCGTGTTGTTTCATACAAGTAGTATGTTTGAATATCTTAAGTATATTATCAACGATTTTATTAACCATTTCATAGGATTAATCCGTTTCTTTGACACTGGACGGGCTTAACGAATTTACTTTTTCTTTTTAATAGAAGCATAAATTAATATTAAGCTTACCGCGAAATATGTCAAAGTAGGTGTCCCTCGCGGTGTGTGATTAGTCGATGTAGCCAAATTGTATGTTAAGGGTGGGGTTTCATTCCAAACTAGTTGGGAGCTGATATCATGTGGATCTCTGGATGTGCGTAGTTTAGATAAATTTGACGGCCTAAGGTCTAAAACTTAGCCAAAACCTGCCTAAAGGCAAAAAATTTTTTGAGTATTTGAAGTACTTCAAATGTTACCATAGACAAATATTATTGAAGTTAGTCACTAGATGGCGCCATTGAGACGTGTACCGTAAAGTATTAAACACTGCAGATCCACATAATTAGCCTAAAGTGTTTGTAGATAAATCTAGGGAAGTGATAGTATGTTTTGTATATGTTGAATGCTAATGTCACTGCCAAAAATATAGTGATAAGGGCGGGTTAAAAAGGCCGCATAGAAGCAATTATTCTAAAAATCAATATTGCAACTTGAAATCAAGCATTTAGAAGTAAGTGCGCTATGTCAAGAAAGGAGGCTGGTCACGGCCCATACAAAATTAACCCAGGCCCGGCGCGAATGAAACTTATCTCATAATATTCGTAAAATTAGGTAAAGTAAATCTAAAATGTCCGGATCGCTGAAATATTTGGCGAACATACTGAATTTGCCTAGAGTTTTTGTAAAGGCGCAACATTTTATTTTTAGTTTATTTTTATGTTTATTTATTTATTTTTTTAGTTTTTCGTTTATTTTTATGTTTATTTATTTTTTTATTGAACAAACATTAAAATCCATTATAACCAGTTAAAACACATAGAAATAATTTATTAAGTTATTTACAGGTCACACTCCAGGGGATTTTTTTTTAGATTTAATTTACCTAATTTTACGAACATTATGAGATCAAATCAAATATACTTTATTGCATAATGAGATAAGTTTCTTTCGCGCCGGGTCTAGGACAGAAATGACCAGTCTCCTTTCAAAAAGAAGTATTGCTTTTTAGATTAATTTCTTTAACGTGACCTTTTAATCTCCAAGGTATAGGACGACAAGGATGTTGTGGCGCGTGGATGACAGGGGGGCGCGAGTGTGCACCATCTTCAGACCATGGTATAATAAGACCAAGTATGCTCAAAAGTGACAGCTAACATTTCAAGGTTAGCCGCGCTGACGTCATATCAGCCTTCGTTGCCATTTTATAAAAAATAAATTAGATACCCACGATACAAAAACCGATCGTCGTGGAGATCCTTGCGGGAGGCCTATGCCCAGCAGTGGGCGTCGTACGGCTGATGATGATGATACAAAAACCTATTTAATTTACTACGCAAGGCAATTTTGAACTTTTATTAAAATATACAGTTTTAATTATTTATACATATGTGTCAAGTAATTAGGTACCTAAGGGTGGTATTAATAAACGAATCTCAGCTAAAACTGCCCTCAAGATCATTTATCATGCTCAAGTCCCTGTTTTTATATGACAACTGTCACATTGACATGATCTTGAGGGCAGTCTCGAAGCTGAGATTAGTTCATTAATACCACCCTTAGTCAGTAATTCACTTAGGGCGGTATTAATAAACTAACTTCAGCTTCGAGACTGCTCTCAAGATCGTGTCAATGTGACAGTTCTCATATAAAAACAGGCACTTGAGCTTGGTCCTGAGGGCAGTCTCAGCTGAGATTAGTTTATTAATACCACCCTTAATTTTCAATAATAAAATTTGAGTCCTTGGAATATTGGAGATACCAATTTAAGGGTAACACTTACGTCATCAAACGGCTAGCAATGGCGGCTTTTCATATGATTGAGCATACCTGGTTTTATTATACCCTGCTCTATACATTGTCCATTTTAAACTGTCAAAAGTTACGTTTTCATAGAATATTAGTACCTACCGACGTACATGGACCAAATTGGGGACGGCGATAGAAAAGGTGAGCATGAATTAAGTCTTTGATGAGAGTGGAGGTAGCGAAAGTAATGTGTCAGGATTGTAGTAAGTGGAATTCCGTGGTGTCTGCCTACCCCCAACGGAGCATAGGCGTGATCTTATGTATGTATGTATGTTAGAAAAGGTTTAGTCGTCATCAGCCCATTAACGTCCCCACTGCTGGGGCACGGGCCTTCCCTATGGATGGATAGGGAGATCGGGCCTTAAACCATCACGCGGGCCCAGTGCGGATTGATGGTTATTAACGACTGCTAATGCAGCCGGGACCAACGGCTTAACGTGCCTTCCGAAGCACGGAGGAGTTCAAGATATTTTTTTTGTGGTCACCCATCCTATGACCGGCCTTCGCGAAAATTACTTAACTTCAACAATCGCAGACCGAGCGCGTTTACCGCTGCGCCACCGATCTCCTCAAGGTTTAGTGCTATTCTGAAAACGTTTGATGAATGTGAAGGATGCAAGAGAAGTGTGTCATGATCGAAGCAAATGGAATTCTATAGTCTCTGCTTACCCCGGTGGGAATTAGGTGCAACTATGTATGTGTTAATTCTGATTGTGGCCACGATCCTTGACGCTCTATAAGAGATATAACAAGCGATATAGATAAGACTGAGGGACAAGACTCAATTTTGGAAAGGTTTAGCAAGGTGTAGAACAGTATTAGTTAATTAGTTATTTGATCGGCTGAGCATATGTGTAAATATGTGGCGTTTGAGCAATTAATTCATAGTTGTATTGTAACTGATAATGTATGTATTTGTAATGCATTATTACTTTGCTGCTACGAAACATAATGATTGTAACGCGGCAAATGTTTATACAGGGTGTTAGTGACATCGTAACGAAAACTTGTTTATAATATTATATATTATACTTAAGGATGATTCAGACCATGTTTCTGAGTTGATGTCAAATTTTCCAACATCGTAACAAATACTGAGAGGGGTGATTCAGCTGATTATTCTGAGTTAGTATGAAGTTGAATTTTCCGTCGCAAAAGTATATAATTCAAAATAATTTAAAAAAACGAAAAAAATATCGTGTATTTTGTGACAGCAAATTGCACTTGATATTAACTCAGAATCATGGTCTGAATCATTCCCCTCAGTATTCGTTACGATGTAGCTAACACCATGTATGTACACAAAACGTACAGATAGTAAAAGAAAAACCGGCGTATTATTTATTATTAACCTCTTGGGGGTTCAAAGGGCCACATCATCAAAGCAATTCATCTAAAAAAGTAATATTGCTTTTTGACATTTATTGGCAATACGAACTTAAGTTTTATATGCGCAAATGTCACATTGCAACATTGCTTTATAGATGAATTGCTTCGATGTCGCGTTTTTCACCCCTCTGTTTCTATCAAGGATAATTGTGTTAATTATTCTAATCAACATTGCTCGAGAATCTGACCATAACGATGGGAACTTATCCCTACTACGAGAGCATAAAATAGCCTATACATCCCACTGATGGGCCTCCCCGCAATCAACCGGAGGGGGATGTAATGGTGTAAAAATTGAAAAAAGGATCACTTAAGTAGTATGGCTATGTTCTATAATTCCCATTGGTCGATGCGACACACGCAAGCTAACCGTCTAGCCCCTAGTTTAGTTTTACATACGAAGTCTGGCTGGATTTTAAAATATTCTTAATTTAATTTTAAAGTAGGTAAGCTTTATTATCTGTACGTTTTATGTCCTGCAAAAATGTCAAACCGTTTTATTTTTAAAATGGCAGCTTTATTCTTGTATACGGCTTAATTTGCGCTACTGTGTTGTGATATTTGAAAGTAATAACTTGTTATAGTCTTAACTGATCGGGGGGTGGATAAGGTCACATTTGACAGAAAAATACACATTTAACTTTCACTGTAAAAACTAAAAAGTTAACTTCTACAGATAATAGGCTATGATAATTGACTGTTTTTTTATTGCGTCAGTTTACTCACCCCACTTACTATACGGTCACGAGCATTAATATGTATACGCTTAGGCACCATGTCACATTAACTTTTTTGACAAATTTAACTGTAAGTCTCACTAAATGTCAAATATGTTAGTGCGACAGAGTCCTACAGTGGGTACATTATATTGTTCATGACTGTACACCTCTGCGCAGCCCTTCGGAGATACAACCGTGATGCTATTTTATTTGATCTACACACGAGAACATGTTGAAGCTAGATCTAAAATTCGTTTTTCAATATCTTTTCTAACACCAGAGATATTTATGGTTAAAGTTATGGTAGGGGAATGCTCCATCCCGTTCTAGCAAAACGGATTTTGTATGTAACTTGTATAGCACTAGCAACATGTGACGTCACGAGTTCCTAATGCCATTTCTTTCCAACTTCTAGATTTCGGATGGATCTTTCCAACGAATTTCGAATCTTTTTCACATTTGACTATCAATTTATAACTATCTTAGAACGATAATGCGAACGCCTCATTTTCGATATTCATTAACTACCCCAGGGGTTCCCATTCTTTTTCCATCTGCGGCGCAGTTACAAGTTTAGTATTGTAACGGCGCCCTGCCCTAGTTAAGTTGTTAGGTTAGGTTACTTCGAGGGAGATAGGAAAACGCGCGCGACGATGGTAGATTACCACCGTCGTTGTAAATTTGAAATCACGGTCGAAAAAGAGTGACACGACGCTATATTATTTACCGATGCGAACGCTCAAATAGGTACCCGCGAATATTTGTGGTTTCGGATAATGATAGAACTCACTTCGCCCCTCTTTACTTTCTACGACACACCAGCGGGCCTAGCACCGTAAGCACGCGACTCTTTCTCGTCGCGACAGAGATCGTCTGTCTCTTTCTCTGCAGTACTGTGAGAAAGTGACGGGTGACGTATGTCGAGGCGAGAAAGAGTCGCGCGCTTACGGTGCTAAGCCCGCAGAGCGCCGCGGCGCACACTTTGGGAACCCCTAAACTACTTAGTCCCATATATTCTCACGTGCCTATATTTTACTTTATACTATGAAAGGGCTTATTACACTTATTGCATCAGGCGTAAAATGTATGACGAAATCGCAGCCCTGGCGGTGGCCAGCGCCACGACTAATCGGTGGATTAGCTATTACACTCCCCGATCCTGAAGCATTGGGCCTTATTGGGTAGTGTAATAAGGCCTTATGGCATGAATTATGGTCCAAGGTCAGACATGACATATGCCGGGTCTGCATGACAACCGCGCGGCGTTAATTTTATCGAGCGCTTGGACCAATAAACGATACGAATACTATCTACGTAGATGGACGTCAAACGACTAGTCGAAGCGCTCAATATAATTCGCACCGCGCGCGGCGCGGTTGTCATGCAGACCCGGCAGATGTATGTAAAGCCGTGGGACTTTCTTAACGAGGTTTTGAATGTAAAAAATACTTGCGAATGTCAAATGTGACCTAAATGGTGTCCCGACTGCATAATTATTATATTCTATTTGTAATGAGCTTGACGGCTTTTGTTGATTTTTGTCGACTTCTATCGAGTGTTTGGACGAATATTACGTCGAATGTTTGTGTGTTTAGTCAACAGTATTTACTGATCTTCTAACGGATAAATAGCTTAAACGAGTAGCTTTTGCACGTGGGTTTTCCTGTTTACGATAAGATTTTTGTGCGTTATGTTATGATATGGCTGTGGTGTTTCGAAAATACATTATGAAAGTACATATTACCTGATTTATACTATCGCCATTTGTCATTTTTATGTTAACACGTTCACTGTGTATGAACCACATATGAGGCAATGAATTTGAAACTTATAAGTGCGTGCCCCACATATGGGGCACATTTTTTCTTGCCATAGTGTGTCTATGTACATAAATTCCAATATGTTTATCTAAAAATAATATTGCACATGAGGGGTTGATGTCCAATTTTCATTTACACAGTGAACGTGTTAAAATCTAGAAATAGAAGCCAGGCTAAGGTAGTTAAAAGTCAATCTCATTTCTTTTCCTGGTTTATTTTCGATTTTTTTTTTATTTAAGTAACAATGAGCACGATTGTTGACCGCTTTTATTCATTATCTTCTATTATCAAAGTTTCGTTTTGACATTTCCTAAAAATTGTATGATTAAGGAAAATATCTATTCAACAAAATAATCTCACTAAAAACAAGTGATCTGAAGGGGTTAAATGGCCACATCGAAGCAATTCATCTATAAAAGCAATATTGCAATTTGACATTGCGCATATTTTAAAAGTGCGCAAAGCAAACAAATGTCAAATAGCAATTTTGGTTTTTTAGATGAATTTCTCCGATGTGGTCGTTTTAAGCCCCTGTTTGATTTTAACAAAATCTCATCGTAACGTGGAGAACCTTTCATCGGAAAATTGCATTTACTCTATGACCAAATTATTATCTAGCTTAGTATATAGTACTTAATATTCCTAATAATTAAGCTTCTGAGCTACCCGTATGTGATTTTTAATGATTTTAATGTGTGCTGTCTAAATCATGTAAAGTTAAAAAGTTTTCAAAGTGTACATTTTGCTTTTGAATTATGAGTAAAAACTATATATTTTTTTAAATTAAATTACCCCTTCTTTATTTTTTTTTATCCACTTTTATCGCAATTTAATTATTTTCTGTTGGTATGTTCAAAACAGCTCTTAAAATTACATGATTTAGATTACACAAAAACTTGTAGGTCTTGTTTAGCTTTATGTCGGCTGATTTTGATAATTAATCACAACTTTGTTACCATTTACCATTATCTATGAACTACGTATGGTTGGCAACACTGAGTTGTATTAATTATTATTACAATTTATTTATTCACGGCATAATTTAATTATTCTCTTGGAAAACTAATAAAATCATGCAAATGTTGCCAATAAAATACCTAATTTGATAATTGTTGCCAACTGTATTCAGTTTTACTTTTTTTTTGTCGACCAATAAATAATAAACTTTAAAATTATTTCTTGTTGAAGTAAACGACTTTAAGATTAGGCAGCTAGTGTCTGTGGACCAAATCGTTATTTTTACTTGTATTTTTGTTTCATTAGTTTATTTATTGTAGACGTAGTGTTAACAGGAGCGTTCGCATCGGTGACTTGACCGGGTGGCTATTTCTAGTCAGGCGCGAATATCTGTGTTTCCATACCAAAATTAATATTGGCGTAAAGGTAATTTTACCTTTCGGCTGTCATATCGTGTATTGTAATGGTATCATAGCATGTATGAGAACTAACACGAGAAGTTCAGTAGTCCCTGGTTTGTAAAGTAACAAAACAAAAAACGTATTTTGTTTGTTGCTATTTGGTTTAGTATTATATGATGCGACAGTTCCTTTATACATCTCTTCGTAGCGTTATCCAAATAAAGTTTGTATGTGTATTCCTGCTTTTTATTCCAATACCATTTTGTTATAAATAGCCATGTTCATAGGAATTTCACGACTATGGTCAAGTCAGTACGCGTCACTTGCATCGTTAGGGGTCGAAAGCCTCGAAGGCTCGAACCACACCACCACCACATTAAAATTAAAACAAAAGTATTTTCAAACACTTTATTAAGCGAGTTGTAAAATACAGCACACAAAAATATCACAAACTTTATTCTTGCATTGGGTAACCCTAGGTGACCTGTGCAGCAATCGTAATGAAATGCTCACCTTAAACAATGGCAGTGACAAAACAAAAACACTCATATTTTCATGTTATAACATCCTGCGTCTTAAATCTGGGGGGTTAAAATGGCCACGTCACCACATTTGTTTGCATTGCGCACTTACTTTTAAATGCGCAAATGTCAAATTGCAATATTGCTTTCATAGATGAATTGCTTTGTGGCCATTTTAACCCCCCCTGGTAATACTAATGTATAATAGTAATTTGATGCCTGGGAGAAATAGCTGCAGAGCCAGAACGCCTTTTGTATTGCACTCCTTTTTGTGTATACTTATTTCGCATTTTTAATATATCTCCAACTTATGAGAGACTGCGACTCTTATAATATAATTATTAGCTCTTAATTTTAGGAAGAATGTGAGTAAATGAATGAATAACCCGGGCGAATCAAAAGGTACGTCGCTGGTATGCAATCCGTTTGACGTGCTGTCTACTTAACTGTGTCGGATTATTGACGGACGTAAAATTTTTAGACGGTTGGTTTAGATTTGTGCTTAAAATTGACGTGTGTTCCATAAATTTTATGCTTGTCGATTACCCGTCCCTTTCCTTTTCGGCGGATAAGAAAATGACAGATATAACTTAAAATAAAATTAGATGGTATTTACAGGAATTAGCACCATTATATGAGTATATTATATCAAATATAGTTCGCCCTTGTCTAGTCTGTGTTCTGCGATGAAGAAAGAACGAATTATAAATGCATACTGACCCGGATTCCTGCAGACACCTCCTAATTTTAAGTTATACCTGTCATTTTCTTATCCGCCGAAAAAATATATCATTCATATTATTTATACATTGTTTTAAGTTTACGCGGTTTATGTGTTTTAATTATTCATATTATTTATTACTCATTCCTAGAAGGCGTGGCTAAGTTTCACTTTAGCTGTGTTCTGTCACTGTCTTTTGTTTTAAACATCGTCTTTGAGCTCATTACATATTATGAACTGCGAACAAAAATAAACATGGATGCAGTCTCTGGATAGTCGGTGCAGTTGATTATTTATTTGTTAAGTATCCACAACAAGTTACAGACATATAGGTTAGGTTAGACTATAACCCCACGAATGTATACAACAAATATATGTGATTATTGACGCCTAAACTCACACAAACAACACAGTCACAGTAGCACAATATAATTATACACGAAAATAAAAAGAACACGTTAAAGTTTTTGATTTTATATCGCTATTTAATCTGTGCTGTTTCGTCGACGTACCGGTAAGTGACAAAAACCGCGTGCCGATTTATACATTCATACCACAGCAATTAAAGCCAGGCATTTATATGACGGTATGATTTTGAAGTCCCGCCCCCCGCGGTACGATTTTCGTTGCGTCACTTTTGAACCACAAGAATGCTTCCATGTTTATATTACAAGTTCTATGATTAATTAACACAGGTTCAGGGCATAAGATCTATATTTAAATGCTGCACGTTCGCTTTCCTTGTTCTCGTCAATGGCACTCCATACTTATTCTGAGGTATACAAGAATACCGTGATGTCTCCTCTTCCCGATAGGACAACATGGCCCATTACAGACCTACGCGAATCTATATAGTAATATTTGTCCGAAAAAGTAACGAAATAACACTCAGTGTTAGATTGTATTTGACTGGGTGAAAGGTAAATAGAAGCCAGACTAAGACGATCAAAAAAATATTTTAATTATGTATTATTTTTGACTAAAATCCAAATTTTAATTACGAATTAAATAACAATGAGTTTTGACCGTTTTTATGATGACGTTACCTGGATAGGTTTTCCATACGAATTCAATAGAAAAATTTCGTTTTGACGTGTCGTAAAAAATATCTCATTTGTCTAGAGTGCAAAATAGTCCAGCCTATTTCTACGGTCCATGAGCTACATTGGCCCAAAGAAAGGAGGAGACATGTACTTAGCATGAATTAAATAAACTGCATTTATTTATAACGTATTCAGCGTGTAGGGGTGTAAAAAATCTAGGAATCATATAAGTACTAACTAGTTGTGAAAGTCTAAACCTTATTGTACTAAAGTGATCAATACGGGTTCTGCAATATCACACATAACAAGTGTAGGTATCTCTATTGACAATTGACTAAAATGTTACTGTTATCATGGTATAAGAAAACCAGGTATGCTCAATCCTATAACAAGCCGCCATTGCTAGCCCTTTGTTTTTTTTTTTTTGGAAAGGGTTTAACGGCTCTGGCCTAGTAGCCTTTTAAGCCTGTCATTAATTTAACGGATGACGTAAGTGTTACCATTAAATTGATATCTTATCTCCAACATTCCAAAGATGTCAATTTTATTACTGAAAATTAGGTGAATTACTGACTATGTATTTAATTACTATTACTTGTCACATATATGAAAATCTTTATAACTGTAAGTAACCATTTTACTAAAGTTCATAATTTCCTTGCAAAGTAAATATAAAAACATTGGCCGTGGGTAATTTATTTTTTACGAAATGGCATCGTAGAGTGGGATGACGTCAGCTGAGTTATCCTTCAAATGTTAGCTGTCACTTTTGAGCATACCTGGTTTTCTTATACCATGACTGTTATAAAGAAAAATGACACATTCATGGAAACAGTATACTACAAAAGACTTACGAGTGTTGTGATTGATGCTGGTTCTTGATAACACTTTTATATCAGGGGGGTTATTATAAAGGCCACATCGAGGCAATGCATCTAAAAAAACTACCTGCTATTTGACATTTGTTTGCAATGCGCACTTATTTTTATATGCGCAAATGTCAAATTGCATTTCTTTTTTAGATGAATTACTTCGATGTGGCTTTTTAACCCCCCAGTTTGGCAAGATCAGTAGAAAGTTCCAACCTAAATGGCAACACTTACATAATACCAGACCATCGACCAATTATAATTCTCATAACGTCCACTTTCTATTCTTTCTTGCCAAGTTGTTAAATAAAGTTTTTAAAAGTAAAGAATAATGATTTTTGAAATGAATAATAAATATAATACTACTCATAGTACTCATCTCATTCAATAATGAAAATCAATGTGCGTCGAGCGAAATCCTAAGTTATATTATAATTCATAATATGCACATATCTTTTTTATTATATATTTCCAGCTACCTATGCAGTCAAAATAGCTATTCGCTGAGCAATTGTGAATAATATTAACTGTGTTGTCTTGTATCTAGGTGAAGTTATAGTGATAATTCTACACTTTTTAATTATCTACGTAAAAACTCAAATTAGACAAAGTTCATTCAGGAGGTGTAAAGATTAAAAGTAACAGAAATAAAATTAGTAACGAAACGACGTAATATACAAACAAAAATATATGAAAATAAATTTTAAAATACACTATCTAACCACCTACATTTAAAGGCGGTAAAACAAACGAAAAAAAGTTGATCAACAAGTAAGTCATGAGAGCAGTTTACGTTTCAATTTAAAACAATATAATTCGGTAAAATATAACGAAATAAAAAAATATACGTATATAAAACAGGGAAATATGTATAAGAAATTCATATTAGACCTAACCGTAATAAGTCAAATCCAAACTAAAATTATAAAACGACAAAATAAAAGTCGTACGTTCAACACCGATATATACAAATACTTATATCTAACATGAAGGACACAGTATATAAAATATATACGTAGTTATTTAAATTATAACTATTCAGCTGTCTTATAATTTTACATCTAAAAGCTTTAATCAAAGCCTCGAGTAAATGCATTGTTCTTCATCGCTTATTTAGATACGTGTTTTATATACCAATACTGAAAAGTTACTTATTTTTAGAATAAGCAATAAAACCGGGATGTTTACTAAAAAAATAATAAAAACAGGACAACTCTAGTACGAAAATGGCGGGAAAATCTCGAAAGAATATCTTTCTCATTATGGTATTTTACAGCACATTATATTAAATGCATTTTATATAGGCAGTAAAATTGTTACACCGCCACCAAAATACATTTCGTGAAATATAATTATGGTTTAGTATACTTATACTTTGTCAGTAACTTTCCAGCAGTTGTGATGTATTTTTAGATTAGATTATCCTAAACAAACATTACAAGTTATTAATTGCAAATAACCTCTTTGTGTGTTTTATATTTTTTATGGTGCTAAATTTAATCGACATCAGATTATTTCCCAATCACCATCCAAATTGTCGTCTGGTGAAATTAAATTCTTTGCATTTCTAATACCATTCGACTGTATATCTAATTGTACTTCAATATTTTCCAAATTCCAATTGTTCGGCAATTTCACAATTTTAGGAATCAAGTCAGCTGAATTGTCTTTTTTTATGACATCTTTGTTGTTTACCGGTTTTTGTTGTTCCTTATTTTTCACAATTACCGGTTTTTCGTCTAAGTTTTGCTTGTTGTAAGTTTCAATAACATCGCCATGGTCCCTGTTGTCTTCTTCGACTTTTTGTGAGATGCTTAGAGACTCCAAATTTAGCATTTTTGCTAGTATCTTTTCTTTTTCTTCTATTTGCTTTTCTAGAAGATCGTCGTTTTGTTGATCGATGTTTCTGGAATTAATAACAAAAATAGTGAAACTTCTCAAATCTTGAATTATATATTTTTTTCCTATTGTTATAAATAGATTCATATTTATATATATTGCCTGTTGAGTCCCACTACTGGCTAAGAGCTTTCTAATTCATTCAATTTAATTAATTAAAGCTTTATAAAAACATAAACGACCTCAATACACAATATGAATAGGATTAAACAGCTTCTTCTTAAGTTATAATTCTAATCAAGAAAACTGTTTTCCCAATAGTCAGTAACGTCTATTCGCAGAAAATTTGCTGTTCCATTATTGAAAAATACGCATTAGGTCAATTTTAGAATGATTTAAGAATAGTAAAAGCCTGCACTCAGACCAAAAACCTTAAAAAAAAAACAATTTTAGAATTAAAAATAAAACATACCCACAAACACTGACGTTCATGACACACGGACTGGTGTAGCTGACGTCGTGCTTCCTCACGGGCGTCGCGACGCGCGGCGTCGATCCCCCCGACCGCCCCTTACTCCTCCGACTACTATGTATCAGATCTTCATCGTACTTCTTCTCCATAATACTACTATACAGCTTAAACTTCCTCTCAATCTCCTCGGATTTAATCCTCCTCAATTCCTCGGTCTCGCTTGACACGTCTTTGAACTCGTTTATAATAGATTCGAGTACGTTGTTTGATAGATCAGTTGGGAGGTGTTTTATGGGGGGTAGTTCGAAGCATTCTTCAGCGCTTGCCACAGTGGAGTCTACTACTTCGTTCTTTGTGAACATGGATATAGGTTGTTCCAGTACGCTGGTTATGTAAGGTACTGTTTGGTCTAAGTGTGTGAGGTCTCTCACGGTGTTCACTGCATGCTGGAGAGAGTTGGTGAGCGATTTCGTCATGAGATTCAACGGGTCTTCTGTAAAAGGGCAGTGATTTGACACGTTAGGCTGTGAATCGCAGATAGTAGTACTGATTCCACCAAACACCTCCTATTTTTTTTAAGTATTATCTTTGTTTCCTCTATAAAAATACATGGTATTATGGGTAGAAGCTGGAGCATAAACTAAAATACAAGTCTTAATTACGATACCCTGTGTTTTAGGACTCTAGGGCTCCACCTCCAGAAAGTTATAGCCAAGAGAAAATAATAAAATGGAAAAGATAAATTATTATTCTTAAAATTAAGAGTTATCTGCTGGAATCAATATACTGCGTTAAATGTAGTTTGACAAATTTGACAGCCGTCAGAATAATGCGTTTTCAGATATGTTTCCTTCGCACCCGGCTGTATACTATGTTTCAAGTACAGTCAATTAATTAAGCTATATTTAACGGACTATAACAAGCTTTCTTTAAAAAAATACTGATCTTACGTTACTGCCTCGGTGATGCTATTCTGTATATTATCACAATTTTATTAGACTTTAGGAGTTCAAAACCAACATTGAACGTTTCATTTAAAAAAGCCATTCTATAATTTGACATTTGCGCACATTAGTGCGTCATGTCAAACAAATGTCAAATAGCGATATTGCGGATTTAGGTGAAGTGCTCTTAATATGGCCTTTTTAAATGTCCAGTTTCTTTAACCGACTTCATTTTCATGTTTATTACTTTTTGATGTCATAGAATAAAGAATAATACTACGTATAGAACGGTAACTCTCCGCTCCCCACCAGTTCCCCGCGCCGACCTCACCCCCTCTGGGTCTTACTTTAGTTTTAAATGGCCGTAAGCTGCTAAGGGATAAAAGGAGACTGCGGAGAGCGCAGACTATATCTCCCTCCCACGTACGCGTTACGCGGCCCACAGTACGAATGAGATTTTTCTATGTAGTGTCCAAGTAATGTGTCCACTTCAAGGCTTCAAATAGCAATCAACTTAAAATAGCTACTAAATTGTAACATAACATAAGCTCACGACTATATCCCAATGGGGTAGACAGAGAGATCCATCGCAAGATGAACTAAGTACCCACACCATGAATTATTAATCTATCTTAAGTGCAGTTTTCACTAAGACAGGTGGTCACCACGTATCACGTTGGTCTAACACTCGTATAACAGAAAGCTGAGGTGTGGATACTCAGTTCAAAATTGTAAACCGTCTTATAAGTAGCGAACAAGCAACAGAAACAGAGCCATTGCTCAAATACACGGATACCGGCTCAAGCGGGACTGAAGGCAAATAAAAATACAGAGTTTACTGCAAAACTATATTCACGGTATAAGTACAATGGCTATGTTAACATCGTTGTAAACTCTCACTACTTAGGGTAACTTAATTACAGAGCCTGACTAGAATAAAACCCTCGCCTTGGTGATAAATAATATAAAGAAGTATTTTTTTAGTGAGGTAACACATAAAAATTGTGTTCATACGAAAGGGTTTTTGACGAACAGTGCGTCTTTTCAAAGTTCAAAAATGAAACTTTTACAAATTGATGGTGCTTTGACAGACAGATCCGAAACTATCTCTATCTCTTTTTCTCTATCTCTATTTTTTTTAAGAAAGAGACGGAACTATTTTTGCTGCCAAAATTAATTGAACTTTTCTGCGCTAGCATCGGTACCATTGATTTTCTATTTCTGTCTTACATCCTTTTCGGTGTTTAGCGACTCAGACTAATCACAGTTTATTTTAGTCAGGCTCTACGCTTCTAAAAAGTACCTACTATAGACATTTCATAATAAGATGATATGTTTGACAGCTGTCAGAATAATATATTTTCTTGATATCTGTTTTACATAAGTACTCTTTTTCTATTCTTTTGTCAAATCACCCTATAATGAAACCACTATCATAAGTTCTACACAAATAGAAGCATTGGCACTAAAATACAAACAAAAAAAAACCAAAGCTAAAAGTTAAATAAAAAAATAAAAGCAGAAAATTGATGTCATTCGCATAAAAATAATTTATTACCAATCCATCTGAATAAACCTTTGAAATTAGCTTAAAATTAAAACCCCAGTTACTTACAAAGGCGATACAATGTGGTAATTTTTAAATTGGACCCCAAATTGAGAGCGGAATGCACAGTGTAGCGCCCGTCGATAAACCCAAGACACATAGTAACATGTTATACATCAATTCATGAAACCAATATAAATACTGAAATAATACTTTTCTTGGCATTTGTTCTCCACAGCCGTAACAACTTCATTTAAAAAAAAATTGTAAAAACAAATAATTGTAAAATTGACCTTCGACAAGTTAATCTTTGATAATAACGTCGACCACTAAGGTGTTAGTGACACTGTAACAAAAACTTTGGGGGATGGATACCGTAACTAAAACTTTGGAGGATGGTCTGAATCATCCATGATCATCATCTCAGACATGATTCTGAGTTGATATCAAGTGGAATTTCCTGACAATTCATGATTTTTTTTTGTGTTTATTTTAATTATTCCCATGTTGTGATTTAAAAAAATATAATAAAATTAATGTAGATTGGGTCGTAGATCCATGAATCGTAATTGTTACCATGTTGTTGCGGAGCTAAGTATATTTTATTGTAATATCTTTTAATTTGCGTCGTGTTTTCTCACCATAGTATTATTATATAACTTGCATACGTGTAGTTGGGTTACAGTCTGAACCTCAAAAAGTGTATTATTTCATAAAATTTGTGTCTGTAACCTGTTACGTGTGTTTATTATTAAATAAATAAATAAATGTACAAAAACATTGTATTGACGTAGGTACCTTTCGTACGTAGTCTACCGATGTTCGGTTTACATCGCGGCGCCACAAAAAAAAACTCTTATCTTAATTAAACATTTCCGAAAAGCAAAAACACAAAGCAACATTTTCAGTAAAATCAAGTAAACGCTCTATTTTTTTCAATACAGTGTCACTAACATCCTTTAAATTAGAAGACGTAGGTAATCCGCGTCATCTATTATTCCAGTACCTTCGACTAGAGGGTTATTTATCTATAAAATATACGACAAAATCATCAAAGTCTATACAGTATTTATCGACAAATGGATAAAATAAGTAGAATTAATGCAATCAAAAAAGTTGTGCGACTGATTGTACTAAACTAATAAAAACTAGAAAGTGATCCTATAAAGGTTCCGTTTTACCTTTTGAGGTTCGGAACCCTAAAAACGAGTGCAAAACAACAAGTACATAGAAAACAATAAGTTTAGTATGATTGTGTTATTTTAGCAGAATTTATTATGTAATTAACATTTTATAGGTCCAAGAAAAAAGTAATGTCAACGACTCCCAGAGTTGGCTAGTACCTTCATCATCATCAGCCCATTAACGTCCCCACTGCTGGGGCACGGGCCTTCCCTATGGATGGATAGGGAGATCGGGCCTTAAACCATCACGCGGGCCCAGTGCGGATTGATGGTTATTAACGACTGCTAATGCAGCCGGGACCAACGGCTTAACGTGCCTTCCGAAGCACGGAGGAGCTCGAGATGAAAACTTTTTTCTTTTTTGTGGTCACCCATCCTATGACCGGCCTTTGCGAAAGTTGCTTCAACAATCGCAGACCGAGCGCGTTTACCGCTGCGCCACCGAGCTCCTCAAGGCTAGTACCTTAAGTCAAAGATAAATTATGAAATTATAATACTAAATAAAGACAGATCTAAAACTGACGAAAACCATTTTATTTTCCTAATTAAGTTATTTATAAATTTAATACGACAAAAAGTAATAAAAGGTCCGACAATTTATGATTTTTTTTAGTGTGTTTTTATATACAAATTCCTTAGTAATTTCGTGTCATGACGTTTAGTAAAAAGTAACAGATTTGACTAGTTGGAAACTAGACTGTTGTTTATGTCAAAATAACACAACCAAACTATAAACATTTACCACCTTACAAATAAAAGATAAACCAGGGATGAACGTGGGTTTAAGTATTTGACAGCCAAGCAAAGTTCAGTGGAATTGTATGGTAATTGGATTCAATTTTGACCGGTTTTTGCTAGTTGACCGGTGGGACTCTCCGATGCTGGCTCGCTGGATTCGGCTGCACGCAGTCGTATGATTGGCCGCCAGCGTCGGGGAGTCCATCCGGACTTGCCATTTTAATATATTTGTATGTTACTAACACTAGTTTTGTAAGCTTGCAATTTTACTAACAAATATGGATGTAATCAATGTGGATGAGTCCGAAATAAATGATTATTATTATATTATTATTATTATTAAATACTTAAACACACGTTCATTCAGTTCATTTGTAAGGTGGCTGGTCAAAAAATAATAAGTATACAAACATTATCATTGTCTCCCTAGCGTTAACCCGTTCACAGGGTCCGCTTACCTAACCTGAAAATTTGACAGGTCCGGTTTTTACAGAAGCGACTGTCTGTCTGACCTTCCAACCCGAAAGGAAAACCAGCCCAATACAGGTTAGGTTCACATACCTCCGAAACGCATTTTATAATACATAATATATAACCTTGGTCCTGTTTTGGTATCAGTTAAGGCAATGAGGGAGTTTCCAATCGACGTTACCCAAACACACGATAGATGGCGTTGTTCACTTTTAACGTGATAATTACCTATTGTCTCATTGCTGGGGTAAATAATTATTCAAAAATGTAATGTAATGGCAGAAGCATAAAAACTAATTGTTGCTTTATATTTATTTTATTTATTTATTTTTACAGTTTTACATTCAGCCATTACAGTAAAAACCAATTTTTTTTTTTTTTTTTAAATCTAATTTTTGTCGAGGCTTGAGCTCAACCAAAAAACCAATTCAACTGAAACAAACACATATAAGACATAACAATAGCGAAATGCCACATCTGTGAATTTGGCCACCGAACAGCTGTACAGGTCAACGTCCGGGTTGTCCTGGGCCAGGCCGTTAAGCATCCGCATCGCGCGAGTAACCCTTTAATCACATTATGTATTTGAATCACATTATGTATAGAATGATGTTGCTACCTATATTGCTTCTCTTTAATTTGATCAGAATAATAATGGGTGGAAGTTGAATTGGTGAAATAACAAAAGGGTCATCATTTATACCCAAAATCAAATTTAAATGATGCATAATGTTATCCAAGAAATTAGAAGTTTGAACGAAGAAAAAACTTAACAACGCCATCTATCGTGTTTTTGGGGAACGCCGATCGGATAGTCCATCATTGCGATTAAGGCATTAGGTAAAATAATTTTAGAACGAAATAAACAACTAATAACTTAAAAGAAAATAATATTACTGTAATCTCTATCAAAGATCATTCGTTCATTATAAGACAAATTTTTCAATATTACATAATATTTAATTATTTATATAATATATGACTTTCATATTCTCTCTCTTTCTGCTTTTTGCAACACATCAAAGGGTTTTTTTTTTCATCAAATCCTACCTATATCGTATTTTTTTTCTGACGTACCTTAGAGAGATATTACATCTATCCTACATTCGTCAATCACGATTTAGGATTAAAACGAAAATCGACCTTATTATTACTGCACCGCAATCGTTATTTGTAGGGTCGGTCGGTCGTCGCGGTTATTTAAAAGATATTTTTTATTGGTAATCGTTATTTTTGTCAAAACTAAACACAGTCATGACAACTGTTAGCTCCTGTTGGAAAATGTCAATTTTAATGTAACTTGACATTATAGATAAATCCGTATCAAAAATCTTATTAATATTATACATACATACATACACATACATACACATACATAAACTCACGCCCGTAATCCCAAATGGGGTGGGCAGAGCCACAAGTAATCAAAGACAACTTGCAGCCACTGTTGATACGAAGTCCTAAGATGGATATGATGAACCTTATGGTGATAAGGGATCAGCCTATCGCCCATAACATTAGTCCATCATGTTAGAGGACGCAATCCCTCTGTCGGTTTTTACGACATGCCCGGGAAGACAAGCAGCTGAACGTGTTCGCGTGTATTAATATTATGTTTTTTTTAAATAAATGGCACCACAAATATTGAAGAATGCGCGTCTTACCAAAATTGCAAATGAAAAAATTGATTCCAATGACCAAATAATTCGATTGAATTTTGTCTGGCCGTCAAACACTTATACACACGCTCACAGCTTGTTATTTTTTTTATTCGTAATACGTTTTTTTTAAGCTTTTCAATATTACAGACAAAATAATGGTGTCGATTCGGGCAACCAATAACTTAAAATTAAGTTAATTTGACAGAATTTAAACTAGTCTATCTCTTTCTTGCACTTATAAACAAGCTTTTTTTATTTTCTTGGTTTTTTTTTGCTTTTTTTTTGTAAGTGAAGGACGGAATTAATTTATGAGCTGTCAAACTAACTTTAGGTTATGTTTGTGTGCGCCCGAATAGGCATCAGTCAACATCTTTTTTTTTTTAAATCATGATTACTTAAATAACACATACCTACATAATATAAGCTCACGACTACAGTCCTATTAGGGGTACCAGAGGTACATCCATCGCAAGATGAACTAAGTACCTCCTAACTGAGCATTATGTTACTTAAATACAATTTTTAAACGGTTTTCTGTTTACCCCTTTAAGGGCAAAGCGAAAATAGCACCCTATTAATTGACAATTGTTTATCAACTACAACATACATGCAAAAATTGTGCTTAAAGAATTTGTTAACAAAAAAAATAATTTGAAGCCATAATTTTGCAAATCAAATAACATAATAGAACATAATCGTCATTATATACAATGTATATACGTCACAATTTACTAATAAACTATAAACCAACACCCTGTTTTTTATATTCATAATACGTATGTATAGCCTCGCGTAAAATAAGAACTGGGGAGCTAAAAATGCCACATCGAAGCAATGCATCCAAAAAGGAATAGTGCTATTTGAAATTTGTGTGCATTGCGCACTTACTTTTATATGCGCAAATGTCAAATGGCAATATTGTTTCTTTAAATGAATAGGCTACTTGACAACCATGTCATATGAGATACTTTTTACGAAACGTCAAAACGAACGTTTCAAAATACTGTACTGTGACGTCATCAATAAAAGCGGTCAAACGTCGTTACTCAATTTCTAAATAAAAATCGAAAATAAGTCGAAAAGTAAAACGAGATTGATTTTCGATCATCTTAGACTGTCTTCTATTTCTAGATTAGCATTTTATAATTTATTAATTTATTTTTATTAATTTTTAACACTTCGATTACTTTGTGAGACTTTCCTTTGTTTGGTAAGGACTGTACAGGCTTGAATCACCTGATTGTTAAGCCATTGGTCCCGGCTATTAGCCGTTAAAACACCTCCACCAACCCGCAGTGGAGCAGCGTGGCGGAGTATGCTCCATACCCTCTCCGGTTGATTGAGGAGAGGCCTGTACCCAGCAGTGGGACGTGTATAGGCTGTTTATGTTGTTTATTTTTTGACCCAGTTAAATACCCTATTGATTCGATGTGGCATTTTTAACCTCCCTGAACCTAACATTTCACTCACTCACTAAACTAGCGGCACTGTACGATAGCCGTATCGACGTCTGTCACGCTCATCAAGATTCAAATTAATTAATAACTGCGTTAAAGGAGCAAATAGCTGTACTTCATGTTCATTAATTTCAAAGAGACATATCTCTCGTCTCTTTCGCACTAACGGTATACAGCTTAGTACGAAAGAGACGAAGAGATTTCTCACTCTAATCGTACTACGTTAAGTACGGTGCAATACAAATCGTAAGGAATGTTACATTTTTGTCAGTACATTTTTTATTATAAAGTGTTACTATACTAAAATTACCTATACTTCGGACGGACAGTCTAGCACAACGCAAAGGAACGCACCCTGTACAGCCTAATATAATACATGCATAATACTACATCAATACTACACATAAGCGATGTACTATCATCACTTTTAGAACCCTGTCGCACTAACCTGTTAGTCATTTAGTGAGACACAACAGTTCAAATTGTGAAGAAAGTTAATGTGACATGGTACCAAAGTGCATACATACATTCAAGTCGTACATCCAATACTGATATACAAATAAGTACTTTTATATGGTATTCATACAGCAAAACAAAAGTTAATCTCAAGTTTTTGTCAATATTAGGCAAAATAATACAAAAATTGGTGTCAAAGTCTAGATTTTTAACTAAAGTCTACGTAATTAACAAAAATAAAATTGACTTTATACTTCGATCAACAATACAACTCGTTATTAAAGCACATAATAACGGGTAAAACAATGTATAATACAACTCGTTATCGTCAAAATATCCCGAATAACGGCGCCATGTTTGATTTTATCATAACTGCACTTTTGTAGTTGGCTCGTAAGGTTAATATTACAGCAAATAGTCGTGGTTTTTCATCTTTTTTTTTAATTTGCAACGCTTTGTTTGCTACATATTGATACATATTTTGCTATGTATTGTTAATCGAAAACTTGAAAGAACGTCTATTTGGAAAAGGGAGGTTAAAAAAGCCACACCGAAGCAATTGATCTAAAAAAGCAATATTGCTATTTGACATTCGTTTGCATTGCGCACTTACTTTTATGTGTGCAAATGTCAAATTGCAATATTGTTTTTTTAGATGACTTGCTTCGATGTGGCCTTTTTAACCCCCCAGGGGCCTGTTTAATAAAACTTACAATTGTAAATTACAATGACAATTTGATGTACATTGCGGAGTGTGTGATCACAAATATTTTGCAGCTTCAAATTAGCTACGTAATGAACACCAAATTGTCGTTGTAATTTACAATTGTAAGTTTTATTAAACAGGCCCCAGGTCTTACAGAACTCACGATGAAGTAATTTGGCAGACGATAAAACTGTTGGATATTAATATTCGAGACGTGTACAGTACATAGTCGCGAAGAGTGGAAATCTGTTCGAGCCCCCGACAGGGCATAATAATATTAGAAGACGAAGAATACAAATACAGTATTCACCGACGGAAGAAAGTGACCATAAAAAAAAAAGTTAAGTGGGCTCTGGTGGATTACCAACGAGTGTAGAGGCTTGGGTAAATTCCTTTAATCCTTAATCCCTCCGTGGTCCAGTGGTTGAGCGTTGGGCTCACGATCCGGAGGTCCTGGGTTCGATTTCCGTTGGGGACACATCACAAAAATTACTTTGTGGTCCCTAGTTTGGTTAGGACATTACAGTCTGATCACCTGATTGTCCGAAAGAAAGAAGATCCGTGCTTCGGAAGGCAGGTTAAGCCGTTGGTCCCGGTTACTACTTGCTGATGTAAGTAAGTAGTCGCTACATGAGCCATGTCAGGGGCCTTTGGCGGCTCAATAATAACCCTGACACCAGGGTTGATGAGGTTAGTACTCCACCTCAGAATCCACACGATAGAAGAAGATTCCCTTAATACACGCGAGTTTTCTTTATTTATTAAGTTACCAAAAAGGCAATCTATCCCGTATTTTGAAAAGTGATTTGGGAATATAGGGTACAATCTACCCCGTATTTTGGGTACTAATCTGCCTGTTATAATTTGGAGAAGTCACTTTCAGAATAGGATTTATAATATAAAAAAGAATACATGACGGAAAAATGAGATGCAATAAATAAGTATCGAGTATTTACAAAAAGGGGCATTGAACACGTCTCAAGTATTAACTTCCAACATTCTAGTTGTGAGTGTGGCACCGACCTGCGGCGAGCGCGGCGGGCTCGGGCGCATGCGCGAGGCGCACCAGCGAGCGCGGACCCTCCAGCACGAAGATCTCATCCTTATTCACGCATACCGACAGAATCCTGCAAGAGAGGTCTGCGTTAGCTGGTCATGTTTTAAAAATGTTAAAAGCATAGACAACCAATCTCTGTAAAAAAAGGCGTGTAACGACAATGTACAATGTACTAAATGGTTATTACATAATATGTTTTTATAGTGGCAACGAATTCTTTAACTATAGGAATAAGTCTGTTAATAATAATATACATATAACACATAAAAAAACCTATACACGTCCCACTGCTGGGCACAGGCCTCCCGTCAATCAACCGGAGCGGGTATGGAGCATTCTCCACCACGCTGCTCCACTGCCGGTTGGTGGAGGTGTTTGGGCTAGTAGCCCGGGACCAACGGCTTAACGTGCCTTCCGAAGCACGGATCATCTTTCTTTTGGACAATCAGGTGATCAGCCTGTAATGTCCTAACCAAACTAGGGACCACGAAGTATTTTTTGTGATATGTCCCCACCGGGATTCGAACCCGGGGCCTCCGGATCGTGAGCCCAACGC
The DNA here is from genome assembly GCF_024362695.1 of Pectinophora gossypiella. NCBI lineage: Eukaryota > Metazoa > Arthropoda > Insecta > Lepidoptera > Gelechiidae > Pectinophora > Pectinophora gossypiella. Next base: position 1,874,786 of record NC_065420.1, on the reverse strand, counting down.
TCAAACTACTGGACCATGGAGGCCGTTTTCTGTTATTAGTCGAAGGCGTTGATATAGTTAAAGCCGGTTGCTGGCTTAGGTAAGTAAACCCTGTGAAAAACGGGATAATTGTAGGGAGATGATGATGAATATGTCGCAGTCGGATTGTATAATCCGCTGTATTACATTACGTCTAGCTGTTTTCAAAAACAGGGCCGTTTTTAATGCGGCGATTCAACGATTACCCGTATTGTCATTGTGATACGTTCTCCAATAAAGCGGTCCACGTTTAGCCGCATTGTACTACTACTTAAATTGTACATACAAACATAAACTCACGCCCGTAATCCCAAATGGGGTGGGCAGAGCCACAAGTAATCAAAGACAACTTGCAGCCACTGTTGATACGAAGTTCTAAGCTGGATATGATGAACCTTATGGTGATAAGGGATCAGCCTATCGCCCGTAACATTAGTCCATCATGTTAGAGGTCACAATCCCTCTGTCGGTTTTTACGACATGCCCGGGAAGACAAGCAGCTGAACGTTTTCTATGTTTTAAATTGCTTAAATTGTAGGGTGACCATAATATTTTTTCTAATTGTACTTGAAAATTGTTCGTAAATTCACTATTTACCGACATATTTAACACGTTTCCTTTATTTTATGCACTTGTAACTTCGCTATTTAATAACACACTTTCTGCATCCAACGCCATTGTTGTTATTACGACAGGCAGCGCCATGAGTGTTAAGAATCGGAACTAAAAACTGTCAAAGAGTCGGCTAATTCTTCGCTTTATTACATTACGGCTAGCCGTGTTGAATGACGTATGGCGACGAATACGTTTCGGCGGTTTTTTACTTAGCCGCATGCAATACAGCTAATCGTTGAACCGCCGCATTACAAAACGGCCCTGTTTTTGAAAACAGCTAGCCGTAATGTAATACAGCGGATTATACAATCCGACTGCGACAAATATACCTTCTTAAGTCATCTAGTACGGCGACGGCGGTCAGTGACCTCGGGTCGAGTATGTACAGTATGTGCTCGTTGTGGGACACCAGGAAGTGTTCGCGGAACACGAACAGGGGGCCCAGGTTGTACTCCGTGTCCGTGAGCGAGTGCTTCTTCTGCGACGGGTTAAGGAGCTCCGCCACTGTTAGCGGGTTCGATATCGCCTCCTGCAAATGTACAATACAATACACTTTATTCATCATCATCAATTTAAGAGCCACGCTCTTGTCGGTGTAGCATTTTCAAAAAAAAAACCAAAATAAAAAAAAATATTTACAAAAAGACTCCAAACTAAGTACATGGCAAATGGCGGCCTTATTATATATAGTCATGAGCAACATATGTATCCTTTGGAACCCTGTCGCATTAACATATTTGACATTTAGTGAGAGTTACAGTACAATTTGTCATAAAAGTTAATATGACATGGTAGTAAATAAAATAAAAAAAAGTAAAGTGGTTGGCTTTTTGCGAGATTTACTGATGATTTACTTGTTTTTTTTTCTATTATTTTTTTGTGTGATAGTTTACCTTTTAATTTTATAATTGTAATTTTTAGTATTTGTCATGTTACTTATAGCCTTATTTTTCTTTTTTTAATTCATAGTTTATTTTGTACATTAGTTTCTATATTGTTTTCTCGTCATACAGCGCATAAGGTGCGCATAAATAAATAAAAAAATGATAAATATCTTTCCAAGCTTTTTTTTTTAATAATATAGGCCGGAGATCGCGCAAAGTCGAGAGGAGTGGAAAAATCAAGGGGAGACCTTTGCCCAGCAGTGGGATCGTATAGGCTAAATAAGATAAGAAGAATATAGGCTCACGTTTGGCCACAATCTCACCTGATGGTAAGTGACGATGAGGTTTAGGGTGGATCACGCTTACCTAGCAAATGTTATCATATAATGATGTCCTTTTATAATAAACAATTTCTCTCAAATTCCCCGGTTGATTGAGGGGAGGCCTGTGCCTAGTAGTGGGACGTATATAGGCTGTTTATGTAATGTTAATTTCTATTGTATTCATCATCATCATCACCAGCCCATTAACGTCCCCACTGCTGGGGCACGGGCCTTCCCTATGGATGGATAGGGAGATCGGGCCTTAAACCACCACGCGGGCCCAGTGCGGATTGGTGGTTATTAACGACTGCTAATGCAGCCGGGACCAACGGCTTAACGTGCCTTCCGAAGCACGGAGGAGCTCGAGATGAAAACTTTTTTTTGTGGTCACCCATCCTATGACCGGCCTTTGCGAAAGTTGCTTAACTTCAACAATCGCAGACCGAGCGCGTTTACCGCTGCGCCACCGAGCTCCTCATCAGCTGTCTATTGTATTCAGTTCACCTTAAAGAGCAGCGTCTGCAGCACGTCCCCGCTCTTGTCCGCGCGCCACAGCCGCAGGCCGGGCCGGGCGCAGTAGGCGGCCGCGGCGCCGCCACGCGCGTACGAGTACTGGAACACCGCGCCCAGCGCGCACAGGCTGCGGACACACACACTCTTAAGGTCAAAAAAAAAAAAAAAAATTTATTTTTCAAAATTGGCTTACAAAGTTAGCGCTTTTTGAACGTCAAACATAATTAAATTACATATTATGTAACTAGCTGTAAAACTACTACCACATCGGAATCTGTAACGCTGAGGGAAAGACGTGGCCAGAAAACCTCCCAGCACAGGGCCCTAGTCCTACTGTTTCATGTTTTCCTTTCTTTTCTTTTAATCCAGTTTGTATTACATAATTTATAGACTTAAATACAATGGTATTCCAATTACAGTCGGTGGAAGGAAAGTGAAACATAAAGAGTTTATGTGACTTTATCACAGAAACAGTGTTTTATGAGCTCCCTGACAGAAGCAGGCCTGTCCACATACGCAGCACCCGATCACGAGTTGACGCGAAAGCCAGCCATCGCTCCCTTCGCACATTTTTGAGGGAAAGGTGCGACCCGACTTCCGGACGCCACCGCGTACACGAACATTTCGAGGCGAGCATGCACCACTTATATAAAGAAGCTCAAAAATCCTCCGCCTGGATATAAAAAAAAAAAAGTACTCTACTGTTCAAATATCATCAAGTTTTTCACAATCCTTTTTAATCCACTTACAAAGTTATTTCAAATTCAGTATTTTTCCCCTGGTCCCTGTTACACCCTTCAGTCTTTCATCAATCACGTCTTACGAATTAAAGAAAAATCTAATCATTCGGAAAGGGGGGATCTAAGTGGTAAAAAGATATCTTCACATACACCCCAAACATATACACCCTTATCCTAAGGCCCCTGTTACACCCTTCAATCTTTCATCAATCATGACTTACGATTTAGAAAAATCTACCTTATTACTCTCCGTGCCGGAAAGCGGGCTCTAAATGGTAAAACGTGATCTTGAGGACCGATATCTTCATATACACCCCAAACACATACACCCTTATCCTAAGAACCCTGTTACACCCTTCAGTCTTTCATCAATCATGACTTACGATTTAGAAAAATCTACCTTATTACTTACTCTCCGTGCCAGTGCCGGAAAGGGGGCACTAAATGGTAAAATGTGATCTTGAGGACCGACATCTTCACAAATGGATTTTATTATTTTACTTTTATTTTTATGTTAATATTAATGAATTTTTGATTTTAATAATTTATATTTCATTATTATTATAAAATTATTGATTATAAGTTTTAATTTTAAATTGACATAATGAATTATATATTTTTTATATCTTACAATATGGGTACCTACCCGAAATAAATGCATTTTTTTTATTACTGTGTGTGATCGCTATTCGTATGGGTTATCATATTCTTTAATATTTGTTTATCATATTATTACAGCCTCCGTGGTGCAGTGGTTGAGCGTTGGGCACACGATCCGGAAGCCCCGCGTTCGAATCCCGGTTGGGACATGTCACAAAAATCACTTTGTGATCCCTAGTATGGTTAGGACATTTTTTCAGGCTGATCACCTGATTGTCCGAAAGTAAGATGATCCGATTCGGAAGGCAAGTTAGTTAAGGAAGTTAAGGCAAGTAACCATTGGTTCCGGTTACTACTTACTGATGTAAGTATGTAGTCATTACACGAATCATGTCAGGAGCCTTTGGCCGCTAAGTAATGACCCTGACACCAGGGTTGACGAGGTTGGTATTCCATCTCACAACCCCATGAGAAGAAACCCACACGATAAGAAGATCTCTTCTTCTTATCGTGTGGGTTTCTGCAACAATGTGGTCCAACATACCTCTTCCGCTCCTTTTTCCCCAACTGATTGATGTGCCACCGAGTGTCGCGACGCTCGCACACGATGCTGCGGTACATACTAGACACGAGCAGCGTGTTCTGGTAATAACTCATCTGCACTATCTCGTGCTCCTCGTTCACTATCTCCATTGATTTGCATAAGTGCTGGAAATAATAATAATTTTCTTTGTTAAAAGTAAATAGGATTCACACACATTACATAACACCTAAAGTACGCCAACCTGGAATCGACGTATGACTTTGTGCCGTTTGCCGTCGAAACGGCGGGGACTTGGGGTTCTGAAGCGAAGCGCTTTATCAGAGAGGTGGGTAAGCGGCTAAGGGAGCAGGGTGGCGACTCCCGGTCCGGGCATTACTTAGCGCAGCATATTTCCCTCGCCATCCAACGGGGCAACGCTGCGAGCGTGATGGGCACATTCGGTCGAGAGGTGATAAAAGGGAGCATTTTTAAGTGAGTTTTTTAATTTAGTTTTAGTAGTATAGTTTTAATCCTTATATAATATAATATATATATTTGTTAAAAAAATACTTAGATGATAATTGAATTAAAATAAATAGATGTGGCGATTTCACAATCCCACATGAAAGGTATGGAATTCCAAATTTGACCTTTGTCTGGAATAACTGGAATTCCACTCTTCAAAATGTGTCCTTACAATTTATATTTGTTTGTATAAATTAATATATTAGAATTGTTAAAATAAACATATACATATATATTTTACAATGTACAAATAGTAAGAATAAAATATACATAGTTTTATATAATTAAACTATTATGGTAAAATATCAAAATTATAAAGTAAATGTTAAAATAATAATTTGGCTATGTACAAAATCAATTTACAAACGGACAAGCGTACCGAGTTTTGTTAGTAGATATTTACGCGCCGCGCGCTAAACTAGTTGGGCAGGTTGCGCGCCGCCCGCGCGCCGCGTACCGCCTCCTTCCACTTGGAGCGCGGCGCGCGCGCGCGCCGGCCGCTGCAGCGAACCAGTCTATGCTACACCGCTGTCGAATGTGCATGACGCTTTGTATGCTACGTAGAACACTCGCGCTTACGCTCGTAATATTTTATGCTTGTCTATCTTTCTGTGCTTTACTCTTCTAGTTGTTCTCTTACTTTCCTTCTGTGCTTTTGTCTATTGTGCCGTGTCTTGTATCGTGTGCAATAAACGTTTAGTGTGTGAACGTTATAACGGAATTTTATTTCCACCCGCCGTCAACGTCGCACTATATATTAGCGAATACCTACTACTCCCTAACGCTAAATTGGTGACCACCGAACATTCACGCCATGAGTGAACCGAGGAGGAGTGCAGATACCGACGCTGCAGGAGGCAGCGCTGATGGCAGATTTTTTGAGTGTGAGCAGCGGACGTCGGGCGAAGTTAACCGCGTCGGAGTGCGCGTACCGCCCTTCTACCCGCAAAAACCGAGCTTATGGTTTGCGCAGCTAGAGAGCCAGTTCGTGCTGGCAAATATCACCACGGAGTCGACCAAATTCCACTACACGTTAGGTAGTCTCGACCCGTTATACGCTGCAGAGGTTGAGGACATAGTGGCTGATCCAGATATGACCAACAAGTATACCCGTCTTAAGACGGAATTAATCAAGCGTCTTTCGGCATCCCGGGAGAAGAAGGTCATGCAGCTGTTGACCCGCGAAGAGTTAGGGGATAGAAAACCTTCCCAGTTCCTGCGACATCTCAAACAGCTTGCTGGACCTGAGGTTCCCGAGGGATTCATGCGGACCATCTGGGCTAGTCGGCTCCCCACCAGCGTGCAGTCGATTATAGCGTCGCAGGTAAAGAAGCCGTTGGACGAGGTAGCGGAATTAGCGGACACTATCATCGACGTCGTGCAACCTACCCCGCAAGTAGCATCAACATCGCGAGCCAGTACATCGGATGACTCGTCCGCCTCGATGAGCGGCCAGATAGCGGAGCTTACGCGTCTCGTCTGCTCATTACAGACGAAGGTAGACCGTTTATCGCGTCCCAGTGATAGATCCAGTAGCCGGAGCCGGAATCGCAGGCGTTCGTCATCAACCCGGTCGCAGTCCAACTACAGGAAGCATCCAGTCTGCTTCTATCACAGCAAGTACGGGCCGAAGGCGCACAGGTGCGTGAAACCGTGTGACTACGCGGGAAACGACCGAGGCAGTCGATAATGGCGGCTGACGATTGCCCAGGTACCGGTCGCCTGTTCGTAACGGACCAACGGACTAAAATGCAGTTTTTAGTGGACACTGGCAGTGATTTGTGTGTATTTCCCCGTTCCGCGTTGAAAGAACGTCGTCATAAAACGAATTACGAGTTATGTGCGGCAAACGGTTCGACTATACATACGTATGGATATGCACATTTAGTGCTCAATATAGGCTTGCGCCGCGACTTCGCTTGGCGATTTATTGTGGCCGATGTAACTAAGGCGATAATAGGAGTGGACTTTTTATCGCATTATAATCTTATTGTGGATGTTCGCAATCAGCGGTTAATCGATAGCAATACTACTGTCGCGACCCCGGGTTTGCTCGCGAAGTTTTCTGATAATGTTTCTTCAGTGAAGGTCATATCGGGAAACACTACATACCACAACATACTTGCTAAGTTCCCCGACATCACTCGCCCATCTGGCATACAACGCACACCCACTCACAGTACACAACACCACATACGCACTACACCTGGTCCCCCGGTATCTTGTACCCCTCGCAGGTTGGCTCCTGACAAGCTGAAGATTGCGAAGGCTGAGTTTGAGGCGATGTTACAAAGTGGTACCTGCCGACCATCTGAGTCGCCATGGTCGTCCCCACTACACCTGGCCCCTAAAAAGGACAATGGGTGGCGTCCTTGCGGTGACTATCGCATGCTGAACGCCAGGACGGTGCCAGATAAGTACCCAATTCGCCATATTCACGACTTCTCCCACAGCCTCGCAGGTTGCACCGTGTTCTCCACGATCGACTTGGTCAAGGCGTACAACCAGATCCCCGTGAATACGAATGACATCCAGAAGACCGCAATCACGACACCGTTCGGCCTTTACGAATTCCCGTTCATGACGTTCGGACTTCGTAATGCCGGACAGACGTTCCAGCGCTTCGTGGATGAGATGCTCCGGGGACTGGACTTTACCTACGCTTACTTGGATGATTTCTTAATATTTTCTAGAGACCAGGAGACGCACGAGCAGCACTTGCGACAGGTCTTCACCAGGCTGCAGGAGTACGGCATGGTGATCAATACGGCGAAATGTGTATTTGGCGTTCCCACTGTAACTTTTCTGGGTTATACCATTTCTGCGGAAGGAACTAAGCCCTTAACATCGAAGGTTGCCGCTATCCAGGACTTCCCTACCCCAAAAACCGTACGGGAGTTACGTAGGTTCCTGGGCATGGTGAATTTTTACCGCAGGTTCATCCCAGATGCTGCTAAACACCAGGCGCCCCTCAACGAGCTGCTGACCGGATCAGTCAAAGGGTCACACCCAGTGAATTTCACCTCATGGGAGCATGAAGCCTTCCAGGCTTGTAAGGATGGCCTAAGTCAGGCTGCCATGCTAGCTCACCCTGAGTGTGACTCCAAGCTTGCACTGGTCACCGATGCTTCGGATAAAGGTATCGGAGCCGTTTTGCAGCAGTTGAAAGGTAAGGATTGGCAGCCCTTGGCATTCTTTTCGCGGAAGTTGGGCCCCTCTCAGCAGAAATATTCAGCATATGACCGTGAGTTGCTCGCTATTTATGAGAGCGTTAAATATTTTCGCCACATGCTTGAGGCGAGAGACTTCGTGATCTATACGGACCACAAGCCTCTCACCTTCAGCTTCCACACAAGGAAGGACAATTGCTCACCTAGACAGTTTCGTCATTTTGACCTGATCTCGCAGTTCACCACCGATATTAGGCACATTTCGGGTAAGGATAACGTGGTTGCCGACACCCTGTCTCGCGTCGACGAGATAACGCAACCCGTTAACCTGGAGAATCTGGCGATATCACAGCGGGAAGACTGCGAGCTGAAGGAACTACTGGAGAGCAATTGTTCCTCCTTACATTTGCGAAAAGTAAGGCTGCCAGGTACTCACGTGGAGTTATATTGTGACGTGCAGGAAAGCGTACCACGACCTTTCGTCACGAAGGAGTTTAGGCGTCAGGTCTTCAAGAGTCTGCATACCCTGAGCCACCCCGGCTCAAATGCTACTGCCAGACTTGTCGCCGAACGGTACGTATGGCCTGGCGTTAGGAAGGACTGTCGTGAGTGGGTACGTACCTGTCTGGCATGCCAGCGTTCTAAGATCAATAGACACGTCCACTCAAAGCTCGGCAATTTCAAATTACCTCAGGCGCGATTCTCCTTCATCCATATTGACTTGGTCGGTCCCTTGCCATTATCCCAAGGATATCGCTATTGTCTCACCGCCGTCGATCGTTTTACACGATGGCCTGAGGCGATACCATTGACTGACATGACAGCCGAGACAGTGGCTAAGGCCTTATTGAGTGGGTGGATTTCACGCTTCGGCTGTCCCACAGACATCGTGTCGGATCGCGGGCGTCAATTTGAGTCTTCCCTGTTCAAATACCTGTCACAAATGGTAGGCTTTCAGCACAGGCGAACTACAGCGTATCACCCGGCCTGCAACGGCCTCGTCGAGAGGTTCCACAGGCAACTGAAGGCTGCTATAGTTTGCCACGCTAGCGAGAGTTGGGTTGAGACGCTCCCTTTGGTCCTGTTAGGCATTCGCAGTTCCTTCAAGGAAGACTTGAAGGCCTCTTCAGCGGAATTGCTCTACGGCGAGCCTCTTCGTCTCCCCGGAGAATTTTTCAGCTCACAGCCCATGGACACCATAGATGTGACCGACTACCTGTCTCGCCTACGTCAATTCGTCAGGGAGTTGAAGCCTACACCAGGTTCACGACACGACAACAATCGGTCAACATTTGTGTTTAAAGACTTGTCTACAGCTTCCCATGTCTTCCTGCGGGATGACACTGTAGGCGGATCACTGAAGCCTGCTTACTCAGGACCTCACGAGGTTGTCGAGCGAGGATCAAAAGTTTTAAAAATTATGGTCAAAGGTAATAAGGTGACGGTATCCATAGACCGTATTAAACCGGCCTATATACTGTGTACCACTGATACCGAGACAGATACACCATACATACCTCACACACATTCATACACACACACTGACACACAACCCTCCAACACCGAAGAAAACATTATCAGGACTCGATCAGGCCGTAGGGTAAGATTCCCCGACTATTATCGCCCTTAGGAAGGTCTCTGGAGGGGGGTGATGTGGCGATTTCACAATCCCACATGAAAGGTATGGAATTCCAAATTTGACCTTTGTCTGGAATAACTGGAATTCCACTCTTCAAAATGTGTCCTTACAATTTATATTTGTTTGTATAAATTAATATATTAGAATTGTTAAAATAAACATATACATATATATTTTACAATGTACAAATAGTAAGAATAAAATATACATAGTTTTATATAATTAAACTATTATGGTAAAATATCAAAATTATAAAGTAAATGTTAAAATAATAATTTGGCTATGTACAAAATCAATTTACAAACGGACAAGCGTACCGAGTTTTGTTAGTAGATATTTACGCGCCGCGCGCTAAACTAGTTGGGCAGGTTGCGCGCCGCCCGCGCGCCGCGTACCGCCTCCTTCCACTTGGAGCGCGGCGCGCGCGCGCGCCGGCCGCTGCAGCGAACCAGTCTATGCTACACCGCTGTCGAATGTGCATGACGCTTTGTATGCTACGTAGAACACTCGCGCTTACGCTCGTAATATTTTATGCTTGTCTATCTTTCTGTGCTTTACTCTTCTAGTTGTTCTCTTACTTTCCTTCTGTGCTTTTGTCTATTGTGCCGTGTCTTGTATCGTGTGCAATAAACGTTTAGTGTGTGAACGTTATAACGGAATTTTATTTCCACCCGCCGTCAACGTCGCACTATATATTAGCGAATACCTACTACTCCCTAACGCTAAATATACAATATAAAATACTTTTTTTCTTATTCACTTGATTGTGCATGCTGTGACTACTTGTAATTGAGCTCTCTTAATCGTTGAAGAACTGCTTCGATGTGGCCATTTTAACAACCCTGTACCCTCATTTTGCTGTGGGTTTATATTATAACAGGTATCTGTAATAGGTCTATAATAAGACATAAAAAATTAACCTTTCGAAAGCCGGAAAGTAGATCTCGACCAGACACAACGTAAAAGCTCTCTGGTATCTCGACGGCAGAGGTTACTTTATTTGGTACTCTTGGTTGATCACTGTCTTCATGTGTGGTACACCGCACCGGCTTGCAGTGACGGGCCTAGCAAAACATTTAGGTGGTGCGACACCTCAAAGTGGCGCCCCCTCAGACCCTCCAAACACAATATTTTTCGATTACTTTACGGTCACTGAAGTTTACCTAAGTTAGACCAGTCTTGATTGATTTTGACCCCTATTTCGGCGCCCTGTGCGGTCGCACACCTCGAACCGCCCTAGGGCCGCCACTGCCGGCTTGCTTCTCAAACTGGGAACGCTGTTTCGAACCCCGGTACGTGACTTACACCAATGAGTTTTTACTTTATCATAAGAGCAGTTTCCACTAACACAGTTGTCTCGACCATTACAGACGGCGACACCACCGTCGGTCTAACAGAGAACACGGTGAGGCGTGGGTATTTTGTTCATCTTGCGATGGATGTACCTCTGGCCACCCCAATTGGGATATAGTGGTGAGCTATCTTCACGAAAAGAAATTTAAATTATTCACCTGATTGTCCGAAAGTAAGACGATCCGTGCTTCGGAAGGCACGTTAAGCCGTTGGTCCCGGTTACTACTTACTGATGTAAGTACGTAGTCGTTATATGAGTCATGTCAGGGGCCTTTGGCGGCTCAATAGAAACCCTGACACCAGGGTTGATGGGGTTGGTAATTCACCTCACAACCCACACGATAGAAGAAGATTTAAATCGAAAAAAAATCCGACTCAGACGGGAGTTGAACCCCCAGCTCTTGTCAAGCCGGGACGAGCGTCTTAATCATTACACCACCGAGTCCTCCTCCTGTCCTTGCGAAATTCCTTCAATCTATGTATCGTCATTAAGATGGATTGGAGATAAGAGAGAGATGTGGTGTAAAAACGGTATAGTGACTATAATTGAGAAGGAAATGTTAAGTTGGTTTGGACACAGAGCGGATGAAGGATAATAGGATTACGAAAGCGGTATACAAGACAAAGGTTGGTGGTAGGGCTGGCAGAGCAAGACCTACAACGGAAAAGATTCTGTTTTTACTTAAGCCCGTAATTTGTTAAAGTTTAGTAAACATTGATCAGTATTTAATAACTATATACTACATATGTTTATAAGTATTAACATGTACAAGTATCAATCGAATATGGTTTCAAAGTGATATGGTGGCCCCAATAAGCACCTTATTCTATTTCGCTTTGACACTATTTTATTATAAACATAGGTACACTATGTAGACATTTTTCCTTATCCTCATAGATGATTAAGAATTAAAACTAAAGAAAATATATTTAACCATGAATATAATTGCATTGTGACTAATTATAATTTACTATGCCCATATTTTTATTATAACGTTAATTATGCTAATTATTGCGTTTAATAGCAACAGGCTCGCCCTATTGCATGGGACTTGAACATAGCTACATAGTAGTATAGTACTACTACTGGGTACCTGCCTAGAAGAACGATCATTAACCAAATTGGAGATGTATATAGAAAAGATTTAGCGTGCGTGTATGAAACAATTAATTAATGTTGAGGAAGCCAGAAAACTGGCAGGGTTGAAGCAAATGGAATTCCATAGTCTCTGCTTACCCCGGTGGGAAATAGGCGTTACTTCATGAATGTATGTATACAAGTAGTAATATAGTATTTATTTATATGGTATATTATACACCCACTCCACTCACCCCCTCCACTCACCCACACCCACTCGTCCAATTTAGAACATAGAAAAACAACACAATTTACCATATAATTCTGATCACTCACCATATAGAAGTCAATTTCAGTCATAATAATAACTCCGTTCTTGTCCCCTGAGAACAACCGCATCCCATTCTTGGACCATTCTATCGCTGTTATCTTGCTCTTGTGAAGATCGCCTATTGTGTACCTGGAATTGGGTTAGGTCACAGATAAATTATGATTATTACTAAATAAAGACAAGATTTAAAACTGACGAAAAACATTTTCTTTTTAACTTATTTATGAATTTTAATCAAGAAAAAACGTAATATCACGTCCTACATTTTATCACGTCCTACATTTCATTTTATAACCACACCCCAGCCACTTAATACAAACAACCTCATTTTACACGGACACATGTATAAACTGAAGTGATAAAAACCAGTCTGCGCGCAATCTTCACGATTCAAGTTTAAAAACTATGTTCGAAGGGGGGTGAGGTAAACCTAGCTAAGCCGCTGGTGGGGAGCGGAGGGTACCGTTCTATACGTAGTATTATTCCTTACTCTATGCTATGATATAACTTCCATTCTCTCTCTCTTTACTTAAGAGCTGCGCTCTTGTCGGTGGAGTGACGATTGGAGAATGGCGATTGCCATTCCTCTTTTCTCCCCGCCAAATCCTTCACCTCCTGATACGACACGATCTGCACCTTTTCTTTTATTTGTTTCATAAATATTCTCCTAGGTCTACCCCTTCCACTCTTCCCTTCTATGATGTTTGTTATAAATGAATCGTGTCGTATCAGGTGGCCAATCATATTTCCTGTCCGGTTCTCTATAGTCTTCATTATGGTTCTTTTTTCTTCAACTCTTTCCAGTACTTTAACTTCCATTAGTAATTACTAATTGCTTATCAATCCATTACTGTTAAACTACATACTATATAAATAGAGTTTATTGTATTTATCTAAAGCTCATAAATCCATTACTGTCACATAATCTGTTTGTTTTGATCAATTTATCATATTAATATGATATAATTTACGGACAGCGCGGCGCAGTTTCTGTGCCATGAATACAGGGCTCCTCTCCAACAAGCAAGATTATGGTTTAAATAAGTAGACAGTATTTGCTATGTCTATTGGTCAAAGCTCTCGTTATGTACCGCGTCGCACGCGATAACGTTACCCGTACAAGGGTATACAAGTAAAAAGAACAATACATGTTAGAAGAGATTACCTTTCTACTTTTGGTTCCACTTTGGGTTTGAAAGTGTCAGGTACATTCTCTGGGTGCTCCTTCGGTATTTGGAAAACAGTGACTTGTCCCGCGGCGTTCCCTGCCCCCACCATGTAGTCCACCGTGCTTACTATCTTCACAAATGTGATGGGGCTTGTTGTTGCCTGAAAATATACGAGATTCTGAAATAATTGTCAATATCAACACCAATTACAAATGGATAACAGATGTGTTGCTGTTGCAGTTTTTTGTCATTTCATCTCCTCAGAGGCAACACTTTGTGAAATAACATAGATTCATCATCATTAATTTAAGAGCCACACTCTTGTCGGTGCAGAATTTTCCATGCTACTTTTTTAGGGAAAAATAGAGCAGTGGTTTCCCTCTTGCCTTCCGCCCCGCAGTACTCTGTCTGACGCAAGTGGGATGGCGCCCAGAGTAGTCTATTACAAAGCCATACTAGGACTCCAATCCTGCGCCTCTGAATAGTACTGATAGTTACTGTTGCCCTTTGTCAGGTTCCAGGTTCCAGTCCCTGTGACTTGCTCCTTCCGAACATGAACATAGATTAAAAATGACAAATTGACCTTCAACAAGTTTATCCATGATAATTATGTTTAATCATTTAGATTCTGATTCCAATGCTCTAATGAGGTTTTTCTTGCAGCTTCTTTTCCCCGGCTATACAGGTTGTGAGTAACAACAATAGTTTTAGGTGGATGAGACGTTCTTATGTAAAAAATGACAATTCAAATTGTAACTATGTTACCTACTAAATAAAGATTCAAAAATAAATTTGTATTGAATGTAAAATTTAAAAGTGCCTCAATTTCCAAATAAAGTATATTGGCCACAAGCATGTAATCTAGTTCCTTTGAAGATAAGGCTGTTGACTTTACTGAGCACACTATCTTAATATATACTGTTTTATCTAACACCAAACATGTTTTTATAATTGTTCTACAGTCAACTTGTAAACAAGTTTTATTTAATGTTTTTCTTAACCCTTAAGGGATTTTTAAGCTAAAATTGGCGACATTTTTTTTATTTATATCTGCAATCACTCGCAAGACTTTAATCAGATTTGATGTGTGATTATTGATTAGTTAGAAGTAAAGCAACCAATGCCACCATCTTCCATAGTACTCAGCACCCAAGAACATCCTTCCTTTTGAGCCTCTTCACCCTGTTGCTAGCTTCCAACAGCATAGTTGCTAAGGGATTTGGATGGTTACTCAACTGTTTCTTATGCCTTTTGTTGTACAATTCACGACTTAGAAACCACAGTTTCATGTACCAAGAATAACATGTTCTTCTAACTTTTTGTGGTATTTTACAGTTATATAATAGTAATTCTTTATTGTAAATATAGCCCCCTGGCTGATCCCTTATCACCATAAGGTTCATCATATCCATCTTTGGACTTCGTATCAACAGTGGCTGCAAGTTGTCTTTGATTACTTGTGGCTCTGCCCACCCCATTAGGGATTACGGGCGTGAGTTTATGTATGTATGTATGTATGTAAATATAGCAAGGAAAAATATAACGATAATATAATCACTACTTATCAGGCAAATACATGAATATAAAATATTGGTAAGAAAAAATTGGGGGTAGATATTTTCATGAAGTTTGCAATTTTGCAATATTTTTGAATATTAATGATAATGAATAATATAACATAGCAGTGATGCTATCGTTATGTGAGCCTATATCCATGAAGGGGTAGGCAGAGGAGAATAGAATGCATGTTTATATTTTTTATTTTTTTATGTTTATACCCACTCATCCCCAGTTATGTTTAAGTCCCATGTAATAGGGGACAATCCTATTGCCAATAACCAGCACAAATCATAGAAACCATTTGATATCAATTATCTATTATCTAAACATAAATTCAAACCTATTTTTTTTTTTTAGAATTCCGTAGTTTAGACTTTATAGCTGTTAATTAATATTAACAAATAGGTAAAAATGCATGAGATACAATTTCTCATTTCCTCTTTAGTACAAGCAATAATGAAATAATAAAGCTTTCAACTTGGTAAAGTACCTCCATAGGACTTCCCAAGCCTTGGTGATTCATTGTTAAGTTTTGTGTGTTGCTAGGGCACCAGCAGTATACTAACACATTATACTTATGTTACTGTATGTACTATACGTATTTGAATGCGAATAAGTGACTTCACTAAAAAGTAAGCATTGTAACATACCTTTAAAAGGCTAAATAGGGCTTCTCTCTCAATCAACAGAAGGTAGAATGGTATAGAAAGCAGCAAGTGTATTATAATAAGCAGACAACTGTATTGTATCTATATAATAGCCCCGTTAAGTATTACAAGGCGAACGAAAGCTGCTTAACATATGTGTTGTTTACTTAACTCACCTCGCATCGCAGCCGCTGAATGTTGCCCTTTTTCCTGTCGTACCAGTACACCAGCCCCACGTTCGTGCCCAGCGCTATGTACTCGCTGCACGCATCCACACAAGTCAAACACAATTCACTAGAAAACAACCCATTTTGGATCCGAGGAGGTATGAGATTCAAAATATGCGAACAAGGTGTCCATTCCCGGACGAAACCCTCTTCTGCGCCTCCAGTCACCTCCATTTTTATAATATTTATGCTGGAATGTGTAAAAGAATGAAGTTTACAGGATTTTAAACATGATTTATTGTAATAAACACATTTTCTGTTTGTAAAAGCGAAAGTGCGAAACTACGAAAGTGCCCGTGCACTGGCTGATTTTGACGGACAGTCTAGCCAACATACAGCCACTAATTACGTAGTGATGTCTTGGACATTACTTCGTTTCATAAACGGTTTATTGATTTTTGTACTGTCGTTTTCATTCTTATAGAATTTATTTTCTATATTATAGTTTTAATACTGACTTTAATCTTTTAAAATAACCCCGATTGGGTATACAAAACCGTAAAAATAGACCTATTTTCGGTTTTTGTGATGCAATCACTTTCAGTACCAACATAATAAACAAAACTGTACACTTGTCATTTTCTTGTCAAAGTGTGTCCGTCATCAAAAGCCAAAAGCCATTTCATTCCTTATTTTTGGCGAAGTTTTTTATCGAAATGGCTGAATCTGCTGCAGAAATCCCGATAACTATAGAGGAGACTGTTAGAGAAACCATCAAAAATGTCACGGATAAGCCACCAGCGAGTATTGAGGGAATTGCTATTGCCTACTTGAGTTTAGTTGTTATGGCTATTTTACCGATATTCTTTGGATCTTTTCGATCTGTGAAGTATCTGAAGGAGCAAAAGGTCAGTATATCTTCCATTTCTTAGTCATTCTTATCGTTTTTGTGCTTTATACACCGAAAAAAATGAGCCCAATAAGGTGACGGCACGTCCTATCGCCGTGGCATATTATGCCCTTCGCAAACACGCCGCAGACTGCATACATTAATTAATATTATGTTAAACGAACTATTTATGAACCTATCTTTTAATTAAAATCCCTAAATAAAAATCTCTGTTACAATATGTAATATAATTGTAGGGCAATTTATAATTTGGTACTTTGAACTTAATTTTGATAGAACATAATTCATTTTAATTTAAATGAGTTGTTCGAAATACTTACAAGTCAATTCATCCTAACATTGTACCTATTTGATATGTAAAATTACTGTTAACTTTAGAGATTATTTTACTTTTTAGGATTAACTCCCTTAAGCAATGGCAAAATTACCACATTCTTAACTTGTAAAAGGAAACAAGTTGTTAAAATGTATGTATGTACTGGTGTTAGTCATTAGCACCTAAGGATGCCTGTATTATGATGTAGTAGTAGTTTTAGGTAGATGAGACGTTTGTTATGTAAAAAAATGACGATTCAAAGTGTATGTATAGCACCTATTGAATTTGATGAAATTCACACCAAAAAACTAGACAAGGAAAACCCACTCAGTGAGTGGAGCATAAAATAGAAAGTGATGTAAATTTCTTTGTCCTGGGTTAGAACCACCTCTCCGTATTTGATTTTATTTATTTATTAATGACCATGAAAAGAGTTAACAACAAATCTGTGAATAATATAAAATAATATCGTAATTTTTACCCTAATTATAGGTGAAAATAGCATGCAATGTACACTAAATAATATTTTTAGTCAAAATCTAAATCTTTATTTTTTTTTCTGCAAATGTTTGAGAGGAGATATTACTTTCACTCATAAAACATAATTGATTTTTTTTATATCTGTAAGTTAGAAAATACCAGTGGAATGACTAATAACTTAAAAGTAATTACCTAATTATGAGATTATTATTATGACCCTTGTTAACAAATTTGTTTGTGGTGGAATCTAATCTATGTGCCTAACTAATAAGTCTTATTTTATGTATCAAATCCTAATAAATATCAATCTATATGACACTGAAAATTTCCTTTCATGTACATACACTTTTATTTATTTATTTATTAATTATGGACACTGTGTTCAAACATGACTGACTGTGTAGCCAAACTTGTTTTTCTACTTCCACTGATAAGAATTTCATGAAAATTGCCACTTTCTAAGCAGTTTATTTTCTAAGAGTTTACTTCTATTTTAAAAGAGTTTATACTGACTAAAAATGCTAAGTTATGAATAAATAAAAGAACTTGTTGGCATAAACAACATGATAAGAATGTCATTTAAATGTTTGTAAGTTAATTCACATGCATCTTAATGAATGCACAAGAAATTATACTGGTTTTTTAATCTAACTTAAAAAACAAAGTTGAAAATTATAAACACTCCCTCCTATGCTGGATTAGGAGGCAATAAAAGAAATGAGAAATATGTATTGTCTCTTTCGCACTAACGGTATACAGCTTAGGATGAAAGAGACGAGAGGTATGTCACTTTAATCATCTTTGTTTAGGATATTCTGCTCTAACCAGTATACTCTTAGCACCTCTATGGCCCTGATTCCTGCAGACACCTCCTAATTTTATTTTAAGTTATACCTGTCGTTTTCATGTACACCGAAAAGGAAAAGGAGAAATGATTGACAGCTGTTAATTTTAAAATGAATAAGAGAATAAATTAATATCCCAGGCTGAATCACATAGGTATCTCATTAGTATACAAACGGTTAAACGTGTTGTCTTCTATCATGTGGATTATGAGGTGGATTACCAACCTCAGCAACCCTAGTGTCAGGGTTATTATCGAGCCGCCAAAGGCCCCTGACATGGCTCATGTAACAATTACTAACTTTCATCAGTAAGTAGTAACAGGGACCAACGGCTTAACGTGCTTTCTGAAACACGAATCATCTTACTTTCGGACAATCAGGTGATCAGCCTGTAATGTCCTAGCCAAATTAGGGATCACAAAGTGATTTTTGTGATGTGTTCCCGCCAGGATTCGAACCCGGGACCTCCGGATCGTGAGCCCAACGCTTAACCACTGGACCACAGAGGCCGTTAACGTGTTAACGCGGTAACATGTTGTCAACTTAATTTAGTCGGATTATATGTCCCACTGCTGGTCACAGGCCTCCCCTCAATCAACCGGAGGGGGTATGGAGCATACTCCACCACGCTGCTCCACTGCGAGTTGGTGAAGGTGTTTTTACGGCTAATAGCCGGGACCAACGGCTTAACGTGCCTTCCGAAGCACGGAATCATCTTACTTTTTCGGTCAATCAGGTGATTCAAGCCTGAAAAGTCCTTACCAAACAAAGGACAGTCTCACAAAGTGATTTCGACAATGTCCCCATCGGGAATCGAACCCGGACCTCCAGATCGTGAGCCTAACGCTCTAACCACTAGACGACGGAGGCTGTAACATAACATACTTATGTTATATACAAAATTGTGTCTGTTTGTTTGCAGGAGTCCGGCGAGCGCGCGGAGACGATGTCCAACAAGGACGCACTCATGTTCCCCGTGATCGCGTCCTGCGCTCTGTTTGCGCTCTACGTGTTCTTCCAGTTCTTCTCCAAGGAGTACATCAACCTGCTGCTTACTGGGTACTTCTTCTTCCTCGGGGTGCTCGCGTTGAGCCATCTCCTCAGGTTAGTATTATACTTAATACATATTCAAATTCAAAAATATCTTTATTCAGTAGGTAACATAGTTACACTTTGAATTGTCAATTTTTACATAACGAACGTCTCATCCGCCTAAAACTACTGCAGCTTCTCACAACCTGTATAGCCGGGGAAAAGAAGCTGCAAGAAAAACCTCGGCAAAACATAAATAGATGGATAGATAAAAACATTTAATTGGTCTACAGAAAGCTTATTTTGAAGTACTAATTACAAATCCAGGTAAATATAGAGACCAGAAGCTTTGGCCTGGATTGAAACAAGCTTGTCTATTGCGAGGGTTATAACCAGGGATGTACCGTCAAAAAGGCGCATAAGTTATGTAAGAAGAGCTTTATTGCTGCTAATCATTAGGCAGACGGAATCAGAGTACAAGAAAGAACAATTTGTAAGGAAAAGCAGCCAGTGTCCTTATTTTTTATTTTTTTTATTTATTGCTACTTTCGCTACAAGACCATTGGCCGAAAAGTGGAACTTAAATAACATGAAAATAACAAAATTGAGTATCCTAAACTTTAAAAATTTAACAACTTAAATTAAGCTATATAAAAAACAACAAGGAAAGGAAAAAAAAATAGAATATGAACTTAACAAATATTAGACGGCACATTAAAACATGAAATTTAAGAATTTAACGGATAGGCACATTAAAAACATGAAATTAACCAGTGTCCTTAGTATTGAGGAGTTTTTTCAACGGGAAAATTGCCATCATTGATTGTAACCAGTAACGTTTGTCCCCACAGCCCAATAATCGCCCTAGTGGTCCCGGCGTCGATCCCTAACGTACCGTACCACATCCACTTCACGCGCGGCGACAGGGACGCGCGCACCGACATCGTCAACTACAAGTTCTCCTCCTATGACGTCATCTGCCTGCTCATCTCGCTCTGTCTCGGCGCCTGGTACCTCTTCAAGAAGGTTGGTTTTTGGACTGTTAAAGGAGGTCTGTTGTTGTTGTAAGAGCGGTGGGCCCAGGAGATCCGGGTTCGATTCCCGATGGGGACATTTTCACTTCACTTTGTGAGACTGTTCTTTGTTTGGTAACGACATTGCAGTCCTGATTGTAAGGTGATTACGTGCTTCGGAGGGCACGTTAAGCCGTTACTTACAGATGTAAGTAAGTAGTCGTTACATGAGCCACATTCCCGAGAAATGCATTTACGGAGGTAAGTGACCTAACCTGTATTGGGCTGGTTTCCCCTTCGCGGGTTGGAAGGTCAGACAGGCAGTCGCTTCTGTAAAAAATCGGACCTGTCAAATCTTCAGGTTGGGTAAGCGGACCCTGTGGCAAACGGGATAACGCTAGGGAGATGACGATGACTAGGTGACATGAATATGTATTTATTTTTTTGTTGCACCATCCCGCATCCAAGTTGTTTGTAAATGTTTGTTTCCTTTTGGTGGTTGCTAGAGCAATAAGGCCGCCCAAATTGTACTGTATTCATGTGTTATGTTTAGTCTGATTGTTGAAATTTAGTTCTGTGCAATAAAGTATATTTGATTTTATTTGATTTTGATTTGATGAATGTTTTTTTTTTAATCAAGGGGAGGCCTTTGCCCAGCAGTGGGATCGTATAGGCTAAATAAGATAAGAAGAATGATTTTACCCCCACAGCACTGGATCGCGAACAACCTCTTCGGCATAGCGTTCGCGATCAACGGCGTGGAGCTGCTGCACCTGAACAACGTGGTCACCGGCTGCATCCTGCTCTGTGGCCTGTTCCTCTACGACATCTTCTGGGTGTTCGGCACCAACGTCATGGTCACCGTCGCCAAGTCCTTCGAGGCGCCTATTAAACGTGAGTCGATGATTCATGTTGTAATTATGAGTGATAGAGTGAGAAAGAGTGGGATTCGTGTTATATTATGAGTGATAAAGTGAGAAAGAGTGGGATTCATGCTATATTACGAGTGATAAAGTGAGAAAGAGTGGGATTCATGTTATATTATGAGTGATAGAGTGAGAAAGAGTGGGATTCGTGTTGTATTATGAGTGATAGAGTGAGAAAGAGTGGGATTCATGCTATATTACGAGTGATAAAGTGAGAAAAAGTGGGATTCATGTTATATTATGAGTGATAAAGTGAGAAACAGTGTGATAAGAGAGAGATGTGGTGTAAAAGACAGTATAGTGACTAAGATTGAGAAGGAAATGTTAAGTTGGTTTGGACACAGAGCGGATGAAGGATAATAGGATTACGAAAGCGGTATAGCGGTATGGATTACATAAGGTTGGTGGTAGAGCTGGCACGGCAAGCCTTAGAAGGACGTACATTGACCAAATTGGAGATGTCCTTAGAAAAGGTTCAGTACGATCTACTCAAACCGGACCTGTCAAATCTTCAGGTTAGGAAGCGAATCCTGTGAAAAAAACGTGATAACGCTCGCTAGGAAGATGTGTGCTTCAAAAACCTGATACTAAACATACATAACATAAACAGCCTATATACATCCCACTGCTGGGCACAGGCCTCCCCTCAATTAACCGGAGGGGGTATGGAGCATATTCCACCACGCTGCTCCACTGCAGGTTAGCGGAGGTGTTTCTACAGCCAACGGCTTAACGTGCCCTCCGAAGCACGGAATTACTTTTTCAGACAATCAGGTGATTCAAGCCTGAAAAGTCCTTACCAAACTAAAAAGTGATTTCGACGATGTCCCCATCGGGAACCGAACCCGGACCACGGAGGCTGATGCTGGCTGCTTTAATTCCAGTGGTATTCCCGCAAGACCTGCTGATCAACGGGCTGAACGCGAGCAACTTCGCGATGTTGGGACTTGGCGACATCGTCGTGCCTGGCATCTTCATCGCCCTGTTGCTGCGCTTCGACAAGAGTCTCAAACGCGGCTCAGAGTTCTACTTCAGAGCCACATTCTCCGCGTATATACTGGGCTTGTTGGCGACTATATTGGTGATGCATGTGTTCAAGCACGCTCAGCCAGCCCTGCTGTACCTAGTGCCGGCCTGTCTCGGCACACCCTTGACCCTCGCACTGCTCAGAGGAGACATCAATGCTTTGTTTAGGTAAGTTGATCTTCGTCTTATTAAACTAATGATATGATAGATACAGTGTTATTGACGTCGTAACAAAAACTTTGAGGGATGATTCAGACCATGATAAGATAACAAGTGAAATTTTCCGTCGCAAAGGTATAGAATTAAAAATAATTAAAAAAAACAAGAATTTTCATGAATTTTTGAACTAATAACAAAACAATTATAGGAAAGTTCATGGTTCTATTTTTAATTATGATTCTAATAACTTGTCATCTATTTTTTTTTATTTTAAATTTCGGTTCTATGCAGGAATATGGGACTGAAAATAATTAAAAAAAAACATGAATTTTCCATTAGGAAATTCCACTTGATATCAACTCAGAGTCATGGTCTGAATCGTCGTAGTCTATATGTACAATATACGTAGTCTAGCGACTATTCGAGTTGTTCGATTTACCTTGCGGCGCTGCATAAACTCAAAATCTTAATTAAACATTTCCGACAAGTAATACACTTACCATCGATTTTAGTACCAGTTAAGTAGACATGCTAATTTTTTTTCGGTATGATGTCACTAACCCATTGCGTTCAATTCCTTTCCACAGCTACGAAGACCAGCCCGCGCTAGTGGAACCAACAGCAGAAAGCAGCAAGTCGAAAAAGACTGAGTAGAGAGAAAACATACAGCACAAACCGCCGTGTTCCGAGTACATAAAGTTTATTTTTCTACAGCATGACAACGGGGGACCATGGCTGTCTACGACATCTTTAATATGAGGTTACAGTTTCATACACACATTAGATCATGCCTATTTCAGTGCAAGCACGTTGACGTGAAAATAATTTAGACGAAGCACAAATCTAAATAAAAAACATAACATCTACACGTAGCAAAATATCTTCTAAAACTTGACAGTCTAGCGAAGGTATTTTAAACTTCATTGCCGCGTCACTAGCAAATTTTATCCGCCATTTTGTGCCATCAATGAGTTAAAACAAGATGGCCGACTTAATAAAAAGCTCAATTTTACCGCTGTTTAATAAATGTAAATAAATAGCTCCGTAATCGGCAATGGGATAGCGTAGTCTAGCATGTTACCTGCTCCGGTTGTTTGAGGGCACACTTGTATCCGGCTGTGGGACTTCTGTTTATGTAAATGTGACGTACTAAATTATATACCTTGTTTTAAAGATGTCGTGTTCAAGCCAAGATAATGTGACTTATCCATGCATTTTTATTTTAAAAGCAAAAGTGCATTTGCTAATGTTTTTTAATTCTTTTGCGACTTGGCAGCCAAAGTATATGAGAAAGCGGTTTGAATGGAAGATTAGATCTATTTAAATATATAATATATAAAGAAAATGTTAATTATAAAATAAATATATAAAAATTAGCACGCCCGAAAGAATATTACTTAAATAAGTATGCATTTGCACAGACATAATGGTGTTTTAATTTAAATTACCCGTAGGTATCCGATGTATAATTTTAGTGAGCACTGAAGAGAAGTTTAAATTTCAAACGCACAAATTGCAATACAAAAGATTCTAATATATTTTGGCAGTCAAGTGAAAATATGATTTATATAATATTGTATTGACGTTCAATTGTACACTTCCTAATAAAAACTAAAATCTTCCAATGATTGGCTCATGCTAGTATAAATGTAACGTACACGTACAGATGAACGGGCACAGATGTGCTATACGCATAATTATATTGAAAATAGGTTGTATGTTAAACGTTTTTAGACCGATTTAAACATAAATAAATTATATTTTTAATACAATTCCTACCAACTTAATGTTGGTTTTTTTTTTCATAAACTATTTTTTTATACTGTTTTTTTCTGTTCGCTATTTTATGTTAGATATTTTTAGTAGAAATTGAATTGAATCATTGTATATAAAAGTTTTGTTTCAAACGAGAAATGTGAAAATATTATTATATATTTAACGTTATAACGTGGTGCGTCGGACAGCTGGTGGCTTATAATTATAGTCATGAAACAAAGTGCCTCTTAGACACTGTATAAATCATCTGGAAAAGGTGTATGAGGCCTGATGAGTCTCTTAGGCTGAGCTCTCTGTCATACGCACCATGTTAGAGCGAGAGAATTATAGTTTATTAAGTTTTATTTTTGTTGTCTTTCGATATGTTCGCTTCCCTGAGTTACCGACGTCTAGAATGCTGTCACATCCCTTTAGAATTATCAATGTAAAAATTCCTCATACTGTAATGTAAGTGCCGCTTAGTGGAGAGAAAATTATTATAACAAAATGGTGCCGATTCGGGCAGACAAAACTTTTTTTTCATACCACACGATAAGAAGAAGAACTATAATATGACAGCTTTAAATAATAGTGGGGTCCTTCACTTACGATGAGTGCAAGATAGAGCTAGTTTTCTGTCGAACTAAATTAAAATTATGTTTGCGTCTGCAGAAATCAGCACCAATCTGGATTTAACTTTATAGCTCATCGTACGTACTTGATATGCTGTCTTGTTTAGACATTGTATAATTATGAGATTAAACGAACTTACCTGTAAGTGAAGTTCTATCTCAATTATACGAAGCTCCTTGTTCGAGAGGTATTTACAGTGTAGAGACGTAGACTACACTGTAAATACCTCTCGAACAAGGAGCGAGTATAATCTAATTAATAATCTGATAGCCATTACGGAATTTATCTGGCAGATAGTGCTACTGTTATCAGACACTAAACCAAGGAGTTATCACGATAATTAGTCAGCAATTGTTGAAACAGTCCCTGATAAAAACGCTTCACATCGTCCTTCATTATGCGCACTGCTAGGGAGTGGAATTCTCTGCCGTCTTCTGTATTTCCGAATGCATATAACCCGGGTGCTTTCAAGGTCAGAGTGAACAGGCACCTACTGGGCGAACTCGCTCCATCTTAGGCCTCGTCAATGCCTTCGGGCAAGTCTGGGGCCAAGAGCTAACCCATCAAAGGTAAAAAAAGGTATTTTAATTCTTGAAAATGAAAATCAATGAGTTATCACCTTTAGTATATTCTAATCTTAAGATTTTCATAAGATAATTATTTTATTCCATAGTTCCACGGATTAATATCCTTAGTCATCAATGAAAAATCTTTAAAAAGTTACAAAAAGACATTCCGGGCACAATTTTACATAATTTATCTATATAAATTATCTTTATGTATATCAAGTATGTACGTTTAAATTAGACCTACGTTTCGCACTGTACTTGTAATTTAATAGAAAGTATGTATGTATGATTAACGTCGTATCCACCGCAAAAAAAAAACTGGACAATATGGCGGCAAAATCGAAAATAATATTTATTTTTGCCAAATCCTCAACGCACACAATATGTTAAATTATTTTTAAGACAATATATATTTATTGAACCGCTAAAAACAAAACTAACATTTATAAAGGTCTCATACACAGAAGTACCGCCAGCGCCGTGTGTTGCGAGCAGCGCTGATATGCGCAACGTGATAAAATATATTATATTATCAATCGATTCAATATTTTTTTTCGAAATCGATAAGTATGTTTTTTCCCCTAACATGCGTGCCGCGTGTCACGTGATTTTGTTCGTATTTTGACAGAATGGCATGATTTATTTGGGTTCACATATTAGCACCAAGCGACAAAACGACATAATTTTATCGTCAGAAATTCAGAATCGATAAAATTAAAAAAATATATATCACGTTGGGCATGTGAGCCTGTGAGCCCTACAGGGGTTGAAAAATTACTGTACCGATTTTACGGACCGATAGGAAATCGGTACCGTAATATCATACCGGTATGATAAGGGTAGCGAGTGTAATTTTAACTTCTTGTATATTACCTTATACTTGTCAAACCTTGGTTGAGCGCCATGGAGCGGGATTGTCTATGGAACGGCGCCGCAACAGATTTCTGTGTGCAGCGAGCTTATTAGCCAAATAAATAATATTGTCTTAGATAATTATTTGTCAATTTTGTACAGAGCTATCGGTGGAACGACAAAATTCCGAATTCTATCAATTAATGTAAAGATAATCACCTACATTGTAATACGGTATTTGTACTAGGAACGATGAGGGCTGACTTGGTGACAAACACTCGCCAATGTAAACGTTATAAAATAATAATAAAAGAGGGTAAAATGTGTACATAACTTTTGTTGTTTCATTTTATACACATGAGTATTGGAAATACTCGTATTAAGCCGTAGAGGCGGACAATGAGCTCGCGATAACCAGCACTGCAGGACCCTGATACCGACTCCGCCGATGCGGTCGACGTTTTTTCTCATACAGCGCTTCTCGCTATCAGCTCCACTGGGACCAGAGTACAAGAAAGAACAATCCGAAAAAGAAAGGCAGCCAGTGTCCTTACTATTAAAGAGTTTTCACAAAGGGAACATTCCCACTTTGGGAACATTCCCGGGAACGGCACATAACTGCACACTACCTTGTTTTTTTTTTAATAACTGGGTACAATACCTATTTTACTATTTTTTCCGATTTTTCACACAGAAAACAAGCCAGTAAGACCACTGATCGACCAATCAAAGTTACTGGTAGGATTTTTTTATCGGTACTAGCAACATTACAGTTGTGTCAGTCATTTAGATTTTTCATTCCAATTACATTCAAACAGCTGTTTACTACACAGAAGCACTAATATACTAAACGAAAAATTAATTAAATAAAGTGAAACTTAATCGATATACAAATATTATAATCCAACTTTGCAAAAAGTCCTTTAGTACCATGTCTGAAATCTTAGAAATCGACGGAAGTGTGCTTGAAGGGGTAAGCCGGCGAACTATTCCACTTTAAGTGTTCGTCTTGTTTACATTATTAAAGTTATTTATCTTAATATTTTAGGGTGGTCAAATACTGCGTATATCAGTATCTTTGAGTGCGATATTGGGTATTCCCGTGAGAGTCACAAACATTCGAGCTAACAGGAGTAGGCCGGGGCTGGCCGCTCAACATTTAAAAGGTATGGTGCAATAATGTGTAATGAAATTAAAATGAATGACATATCGTTTATAAAGAATATATCTTATAAATGTAATTCAGATAACGGATACCGTGCATTAGGGCGTCTGCATGTTGAGTATGCTTGTGTGTGTGTTTGTGTTATAAATCGTAATTTTGATATAAATCAAAAGTAGTGTAGTGTGTGTTGTATTTGAAATCGTATTCAATATTAGCTAGTAAGATAAGATTAAAATTATTGATTCTCGAGATATACATAGATTTGAATGGTATAGAATTGGGTCGTGTACTAGGTTCAAGATAAATTATGAAATTCTGATTACTAAATAAAGACACATCTAAAACTAACGAAAAACATTTTCTTTTTTCTATTAAACTTATTTATGAATTTTAATCAAGAAAAACGTAATAATAAGTCCGACATTTTGTCACTTTTTCTATGACGTCACAGAGTGCTTTTTCATACAAATTCCATAGTAATTTCGTGTTTTGACGTTTAGTAAAAAGTAACTGATTTGACTAGTTGGAAACTAGCCTATTGTAAAGATACATGACCAGAATACTAGAAACATGATTAGATTGACAGCAGGACAGAGATATAGTACAGTGCTTAGTGTGAAGAGACAAGAGATATATCTCTTTTGCACTAACAGTAAACAGCTTAGCATGAAGGA
Source organism: Pectinophora gossypiella (assembly GCF_024362695.1). Taxonomy (NCBI): domain Eukaryota; kingdom Metazoa; phylum Arthropoda; class Insecta; order Lepidoptera; family Gelechiidae; genus Pectinophora; species Pectinophora gossypiella. The sequence continues at coordinate 1,846,576 of NC_065420.1, read as the reverse complement.
GATGGGAGATAAATCATTTTCCATGTTACATTTAACAGGGTACAGTGCGAGGTATCCACTTCATATACAAAAAATACAAATCCAATTCAATTCCAAATTAACATTAAAATTAACTTGAAAACTTTTATGTTTTCTAAAGGTATAGAGCTGGTGGCTCAAATGTGCCAGGCCAGGTTGAAGGGCGCCAGTATTGGCTCCACAGAGATTGAATTCATTCCTGGCAAGCTCAGTGGAGGGCAGTATATTGCGGATACTATGACTGCTGGGTGAGTTAACTCAAACATGAAATCGCATGGATTACCATAGACCACAGAATCCCACTTACCATGTTATTGGCTTATGTAACTTTTATTTTATTTAATGTTTTATCATATAAGCTGTTGGTGTACTTTTTTATAAATAAATAAATAAAAATACCAGATACACCATGATCCTAACACACCACTTTCGCTTCTTTCTGATAAATCAGCTTAAGTGCAATTCTTTATAATTATACATACATAAGGTCACGCCTATTGCTGTTGGGGTAGGCAGACACCACAGATTTCCACTTACTCTCTAGAGTTTCTAGATCCTGATAAAGGTGATGTGGCTGTATTTTATAAATAAATAAACCACTTTTGCTACTTCTACTCTCATCAAAGACTTCATGCATGCTCGCCGTAATTCTTTACCCTTATTAAATACGTTAATTTTCACACTAAATAATAAATTAGTATTTATTACTATAAGTAAATAAATAAAATACAATAAATAAGTAATATTTCAGTTCAATAAGCCTGCTGATCCAAGTATCGCTGCCATGCGCACTGCTTGCGCCTGCGCCGGTGAGCGTGTCTCTGCGCGGAGGCACCAACGCGGACATGGCGCCGCAGGTCGACTACATGGGCGAGGTGTTCCGGTACATGCTCAACAAGTTCGGTGGAGACTTCTCTCTTGACGTACTAAGGAGAGGGTTAGTCTTAGTTATTTGACTTGAATGATAAATAACGTATTCAACATACATACATACGTAAACTCACGCCTATTTCCCACCAGGGTAGGCAGAGACTATAGAATTCCATTTGCTTCGATCCTGACACACTTCTCTTGCTTCCTCCACATTCATCAATCGCTTCATACACGCACGCCGGTTCAGAGTAGATCGTACTGAACCTTTTCTAAGGACATCTCCAATTTGGTCATCGTAAGTCCTTCTCGGTCTTCCTCTGCCAGCCCTACCATCAACTTTTGCTTTTGCAATTCTATTATCCTTCATCCGTCCTACGTGTCCAAACCAACCTAACATTCCCTTCTCAATCTTAGTCACTATAACGTATTCAAAATTAATAATAAATAACGGTTTGGATGCCATTTTCTTAAGTGTCATCTAAAATATTGAACTATTACACATTATTCTCCTAACACAGGCTTTTATGCTTAATAGGAGTCATCAACCCTAACTTAGAATTTACTTTGTAAAGTGAAATAAAATATTTTCATTTTCAATATTTCATTTTCATTTCATTATTCATCAGTTACTATCCGAAAGGCGGTGGTCAAGTAAAAATCGAGGTGACTCCCGTCCGATGTCTCCAGGCTGTGGACGTCACGGAGCGAGGGGACCTTAGGGGCGTACACGGGTGGAGCTTCGTCGCTGGTACCTTGCCGATAGGAGTAAGTTATTTTATACAAATAACACCTTGTGGAGTAATTAATTAGTGACACTGTAACGAAAAAAATTAATGTCTACTTGTTCTTGTAATCCAATTGTTGGAATGTACTACGGCTCGATTAATAGATTTCATGTCCGTATACACAACAGGACCCTTCGTCTGATTCGATCGACAACCAGAGTTTCACTTTCGTAATATTTAGTACCTTCCGAGTAGTGTAAGAAAAATAATAGTACCTTTACAGTTAAACAAAAAACTTGAATTAATTTCCAGCAGGACCCTCCGTGGTTTGAAGGTCTTCAGACCATTGGTGTATATCCCTGTATAGCGGTGCATTAGTACCTTCAGATTATCTTCGTTTTCTTTTAAAACAAATATTAGTTTATAAGAAATAAATCTACAAAATCTTTATACTGCCAGCAGGACCCTTTTTTGTTTTGGTGCTTTCAGTCCAGACATTCATATTTCCTAGCAGCAGTATATTAGTACTTTTCAAAAAAATATCGCTTAATTAAAAAAAAATGTATTAAAAAGTAATAAGACTGATTCTTTATCAGAGAAAATATTCTAACACTTTTATTTATGTGATGCAACCAATGAAATAAAAATCAGTTTTCATGTTATATTAGGTAGGTACGTAGTTTAATATCGTCAAAAAGGAAAACACAATGAAAATTATAACAAAAAATAAATTATATTTACAAAAATTTACATTAGGAATTATCAATCAAAATTACAATTACCAATCAAAATTACAATTACCAATAGAAATTATCAATCAAACGTTGTTCAGCGTGGGTTAATAAAGATCATAGTAGATCATTGGTTGCATCACATAAATAAAAGTGTTAGAATATTTTCTCTGATAAAGAATCAGTCTTATTACTTTTTAATACATTTTTTTTTTAATTAAGCGATATTTTTTTGAAAAGTACTAATATACTGCTGCTAGGAAATATGAATGTCTGGACTGAAAGCACCAAAACAAAAAAGGGTCCTGCTGGCAGTATAAAAATTTTGTAGATTTATTTCTTATAAACTAATATTTGTTTTAAAAGAAAACGAAGATAATCTGAAGGTACTAATGCACCGCTATACAGGGATATACACCAATGGTCTGAAGACCTTCAAACCACGGAGGGTCCTGCTGGAAATTAATTCAAGTTTTTTGTTTAACTGTAAAGGTACTATTATTTTTCTTACACTACTCGGAAGGTACTAAATATTACGAAAGTGAAACTCTGGTTGTCGATCGAATCAGACGAAGGGTCCTGTTGTGTATACGGACATATAGATTTCCACTCTTCGCGATCTTTTGCAGCCTCCATGTCTACTTGATTGTACGTACTAAAAACGATTTTATTTTTCAAATTTTGTTGTGAGCTAATGTTGTAATGAGGGTAAAAATTCGCCTATTTCGCCCATCAGGTGTCGCTACTGTTGTTAATTTTGACAGTTCCCCGTACAAACATTATTCTTTCGGTTATATTTTTATACTATAATCCTTTGCACAGCGTTTAACTGCAAAATCATAGTGTTATATTTATTCTCTAAAGATCGGAAAGAAGAAAACTTTAAATTTTTTATTTTAAATTAAAACTGCCTTTTAGAACTGGCTGCTTTTCTTTTTCATAACTCTTCAGATGGGATGCACTCCACGTTGCTCCACATTTTATGGCAATTTATTACAAATTTTAGCTTGTCAATTATGGAGAACTGTCAAAATTTAGTAACATTCAACAGTGCTGCCGCCTACAATTGAGCTTCTAGTTTTTATCCTCTTTAATTATTTTTTAATTTATCCGGTAGATGGCGCATCAAATGGCGAACGGCGCGAAGCAGGGACTACGGAATATATGCAATAAGGTGAACATAGAAGTTTACAAGGAAGACAGAAGCATGGCGCCCGATAATTGTAGCGGCATTATGTAAGTACTTTAATACATTGTTTTAAGTTTACGCGGTTATTATCATAATTAAAACACATAGTAACGGGTTCTTACCGCGTTTAAATGGAGATATAAGACTCATCCCGTGATCATGGCACTTGCAACAGTGTCGAAATATCGGAAGTCTCATATCTCCATTTAAACGCGGTAAGAACCCGTTACTATGTGTTTTAATTAGTACTTTAATACATACATAAACGTACGCCCGTAATCCTTAACGGGTGGGCAGAACCACAAGTGTTCAGAAGATAACTTACAGCTGGTTAGAACTTTGGCCTCATCTGGAGGTCCAGATTCGATTCCCGATAAGGATACGGTCGAAAAACACTTTGTGAGACTGTCCTTTGTTTGGCTAGGACTTTGCAGGCTGAATCATTTAGTTGTCCGAAAAAGTAAGTTAATTTCGTGCTTCGGAAGACACGTTAAGCCAGGTCTACTAGCCCAAATGCTTTCACCAACCCACAAGCAGTGGAACAGCATGGCGGAGTATGCTCCATACCCCCTCCAGTTGATTGAGGGGAGGCATATGCCCAGCAGTGGGACGTTTATAGGCTGTTTATGTTAGAATGTTGGTTTTTACCACATGAACTTGTTCTATCTAGCATAAATGCTTGAATTGTATGCGGAAACATACTTCGACAATGAATTATCTTCGATTTATTTTCCAGTCTTGTAGGCGAAATGACTTCAGGCTGCGTGGTTGGTAGCGACGGGCTCGGCAAACGCGGCGTAGAGCCGATAGAGGTGGGCAGGAAAGCTGGGGAGGAGCTACGGAAGGTGCTGGAGAGTGGCGCTTGCGTCGACAGCCATGTGCAGGTACATACAGGGTGTTAGTGACATTGTCACGAAAACTCAGGGGGATGATTCAGACCATGATTCTGAGTTAATATCAAGTGGAATTTTCCGTCATTAAAGTATGGAATTGAAAATAATAAAAAAAAGTAAATTTGCGACGGAAAATCCCACTTGATATCAACTCAGAATCTTGGTCTAAATTATCCCCTTCAGTATTCGTTACGATGTCACTAACACCTTGTGTATGCTTACATACATAAATATCCCATATGCGATGACTGATGACATACGTCCTATTGCTGGGCACAGGTTTATATCCATAATATTTGATTATTTATTGAAGAACAAAAATAGATAAGTCAAAAATCGTACAAAAATCTTGTTTCTTACGTGTGCCGTCTAACGCGCATGTGTGAGGGAGACAGACAACACGCTCCCTTACTGCTTAACGGCTTACGGCCATCTAGACTAAAGTGAGACCCAGAGGGGGTGTGGTAAATCAGGGGGGTAAAAAGGTCACATCAAAGCAATTCATCGAAAAAAACAATATTGCAATTTGACATTTGCGCATAAAAAAGTAAGTGCGTAATGCAAATAAATGTCAAATAGTAATATTGTTTTTTTAGGTGAATTGCTTTGATGTGGCCTTTTTAATTTTAACCCCCCCCCCCCCCCTGATCCGCGCCCGATACGAATTGGTGCGGGGCGAAGAGTTACCGTTCTATACGTAGTATTATTCTTCATTCCATGATTGTGATTCTGCCCACCCCTCAGGGAATACGTGCGTGGTTTTATATATGTTTGAAGTTATCTATTTAGCAGTATTCACATAAGCTCACGACTATGTCCCAATGCTGGGCCTCTCACTGACCTTTTTGTTAGACGAACGAGCATATTTCAATGGTTCTCATAATGATTTCAGGACCAGCTGATAATCTACATGGCTCTAGCGGCAGGCAAGTCTACTGTTAAGGCGGGAGAAATTACGCTACACACGCAGACTGCTATCTACATAGCTGAAACTATTGCTAAGGTGAGCTTCGCCAGTATTTTTCTATGTTGGTAATAGAAAGAATATATGTATATATGTATGATGATACATACATACATAGCGGTCAAACACATAACCCTTCTTTTTGCTTCGCCGCAGTCCGGTAAAAGGAATTGGGTAGTATCCTATGTCAAAAACACATTTGAAAATTCTAATTACTAAATAAAGACATATTATCTAAAACTGTTAAAAAACATTTTCTTTTTTCTATTTAATGTATTTATGAATTTTAATCAAGGAAAACGTAATAATAAATTCGTTATTTTATTTCATTTTTTTTCTATGACGTCACAGTGTGCTTTTCCATACGTGTTTTGGTGTTTAGAATAGTAACTGGTTTGACTAGTTGGAAATTAATCTGTTGTAAGAGTCCGCGAAAACGAAAGAAGTCCGCGGATTTCTATGGAACTACCTATATGACAAATCGGAATAATTTTATGCAGATACTGCGATGCCAGCGCCGCGGCCGCAACTTTTTTCGTGACGCGGACTCTAGCATAGAACAAGGAATAACTCTAGTCAGCAAATTGACAGTTGCTGTTTTATTATTTAAACTTTGTTTTTCTTTGCAGACTAAATTCACGATAACGCCGTGTGGGGAGCACAACTTGATTCAATGTACCGGTATAGGTTTCATAAATAACAACCTACCACCTGCGTGATGTATTATTTTATATTCTAATTTACTGTAATCTAGTCAATAAATTATTTTATAACCTTAAAATATTGTTTATTTTAATGACTAAAGTATGGTAGTGTGGTGTGCGAAACTCTTGTAATACGATTAAAATGGAACATCTCTTGTCTCTTTCGTATTAAGCTGTATATCGTTAGTGCGAAAAAGAAATATCTCTTTCGCGCGAACGCGTGCTGAAGCCCGCTATCGTCTTCGCCGCGTACGGTTGCTCTCTCTCGCTCTAGAAAATGACGATTGTAAGTAACAGAAAAGGATAGAAATATAGGAAAGTGCGATGGAGTGTTATAACTCCCGGCAAACTTCTTGAGCATCAGTGTCGTAGTGGGGGAAAGTTCGCGCACCTACACTTCCGTGCAAAAAAAAAAACTTTTGATTATTTTCTTAAATTCATTAAAAAGACCAATTATTATTATATTATTTAATTATGTAAATAAAACTAAACTTATATTATTTATTATAATTTATTAAAACTTATATTATATTAAATAAAAAACGAATCGTCAGGTAAGTATGATATTCCTTCCATGAGGTTGAAACCAGAAATACCAGAACTAGTGCTAGGTTTTGGATCTGTAGACATCTATGTCTACCTCGATGAGGTCTATCTCGTGCTAGTAACTAATTCTTAAACTTAAACAAATGAGCAATAACAAAAAAAAACTAACAAAAGAGCAATAACAAAAACGTGACAGTTTCACTGCACGCAAGTGTATTCGGGAGTCAAAGGGACGAAGACGAGAGTGCGCGGGGGAAGTATCGACTGATCTACTAATAGCCGGTCGTTGCGGGACTCACCCGCCCCCGCGCCTCGTACCGCACCACCAAAGAGATCTAAAATTCGGTTGTGCGCAGTCAAGGTCGATGCTCAAGAAGTTTGCCGGGACCTATAACAGCGGACACTTAGCACTGTAAGCGCGCGAGTCTTTCTCGCCTCGACATACGTCACCCGTCACTCTCTCAGAGTACTGCACAGAAAGAGACAGATGATCTCTGTCGCGGCGAGAGAGTCGCGTGCTTACGGTGCTAAGCCCGCAGATGTGGTTTGACAAAGGGTATAATAGATGGAACAATGAGTGTAACAGAAAACAATGAACTAGTGCTCAGAATTTTTTATTTTTTCACAACTTTCTTTGAATTCACACCTATCTAATTCATCTATAACAAATAACACAAGATAAATGTAAACACAGTTAATGGGGCAATTTGGGACTTATGAGTTATAACATTATCCAAAAGTACATTTACAAATAACATGGCACACTTAATTAACTGCCTATTTTTAGTTTTTGTGATAGATTTCACACCATTTTGGCACTATTAAAACATATTTCTAGGAATGTTTTTAAATTCATCTCTGATTACTAACATCACAAACATTATGTAAATTCATTATTATCTTGAGGATTTTACATGTATTATTATTTGTTCAATATATGTTTAATTTAAATTAATACTAGATACTGTTTTTGCATTTATTTGCTATGATTTTTGTGAGTCTTCAACTGGTCTATTTCCATGGCAAGTTTTCGGTTTGTTTCGACCAGAGCCGTCTGGTTGTGCATAAGGAGCCTCATTTGCTCGTTCATTGTGGCAAGCTGCTTCTCCAGGAACAGCTTCTGTTTTGTTAAAGCCATCATGACATGCAGGAAATAGTTGCGGTTGTCATCAGCTAAATCCGCAACGTTTAACTTGATGAAATCTTTCAGTTCTTCCATAGTCTTAGTGTCAATGTTGGGCACAAAATTATTCGTAGGACTCAAATGTTTCACATCATTGTTGGAACACAATCCGTCATCCGGGACACCGTTCATAGCACAGACTGGTGAAGAAAAACTAAAGTGTTCAGCCTTCTTGTTATTGACGTTGAGTGGAGTCGAAGCCTTGCTCAAATCTTTCTCTGCATTAATTTGGCTGTATCGTTCATATTTATCACTTTTCTTTTCTTTGCCTGGAGATAGGCGGTTTGTATCTTCATCCAATAAATTATTTGATTTATCCAAACCCATCATAACGAGGAAGGAATCAGCTTTGTTGTCTCCAGGACTCGATACATTTACCGTAGTCTTCGGAGGAGTGTCATTTATATAAAACATGTCTGAAGTCCTGTTGGTCTGAATTGGTGATTTTATTTTAATAGGTGACGAACCGGGCTCATTTTCTTCTCGCAAGCTGACCTCTGTCGAGAACAACTTCTTGCGTGTTGGCTGGAAGGTGACCCTTCGTACTTCTTCTTCATGACCCTTGAGTATCTTCATAGGACTTGTCAGATCCCTCAAATCATATACCATGATCACTCCATTTTTAGTGCCAAGTGCAACATGGTTATCGGTACTTATAGCCAGTGAAGTTAATGTATACGATGTCCGAATCGTTGAAACAACATTTTGCAGTCTTACATCATACACATGCATTACTTTGTCATAGCCACTGGATAACATGACGTCTTTGTTAACAAGAGAGTATACAAAATCAGTGACAGGGGATGCATGCACATTTTCAAAGAAAGCTTTATCTTTGTTCGTGGTGATATCCCTCAGGACCATATGGCCTTCTTCAGTGGCTAGACCTAGCAACGACCTTGATTCATGGTGAAACTTCATAGCTGAAATACTTTTTGAACACAACAGTTTTACAGTTAAAACGGGAATGTTAGAGACGAGGCCGTAGATGATGGTGTCACCACTATGCATCGATGCAGCTAGACTTGTGTTCTTAGCATTATAACTGATAAAGTTGACACTACATTGATGTGATGGTGTTGGGAATGTTTTGGTGATGGTCTTGTTTTTAGTGTCCCATATTAAAACATTGCCACTCTTGGTGCCTATAGCAATGTTGCGATGGCCTTCGCGATGGAAACTGGCCGACCATGTGTCTTTCAATGGCACATGCTGTAAACTGCGCACGTCGTACTCGGCCGCACTTAGTATCTCTATAAGCCCTTTAGCATTCACCTGGAAAAAAATAATTTTATTTTTATTTCATGATGTAACAAGAGCCATACAAACCATGACACATTAACTACATATGTATTATAAACATTAGTGTGATATGCTCGATTAAACTAATTATATTATGACTGACTTCAAACAATAGACCTAATTTATCTCGGCACACCTAATCTTTAACAATATGACGATAACTAGGTCGAACAAGCTACAAATACGAGGCATAAGATATTCCGAAAATATAGATATTTACCTGTAACATGTACTTGCTATCATCACTCCAAGATATATCCCGCAAAATACCATCGTAACACCCGTAAGACTTTTTCAAATCCCAACTGTTCGTGTCGTATAGAAGTAAGCGCGAACTAATGCTAGATAAATACATTTTCCAGGTTCAACTTATGGTATCATGTAAAACTGTATATGTTGTTTCATCGGACGTTTATCTAACTCATAATAATAATGATATTTACATCGAAAACACCCTCAAATTCTGTGATGTGACCGAATTCCAACCGAAAACGTAAAATTTGACAATCAAAACAAAAAAGTTTATGAGTTTTTAAATGTTGCCATTTAAGAAGTATTTTGAATTCCTACCATTCAAATTGGAATTAATAGAAGAACTTTTTATGTGTCGGCGTTGGTGTATAGTGTAACTAGTATTTCAAAAAACACCTAGTATTTTCTTTTTTTAAAACCTAGTATCTCCAATGTGAAAAAACCTTAAATTCTATACTCTTTGGTAATACCGCCATAAAAAAAACTGATTGACGTGTTATTATTTTGCGGTACGTGGATTGCAATAAAAATATTAAATTCGTATTACATACTGCTAATTTATATCAGTACAGTAAACGAAGTAAGTTACAATCGCTCTTCTATTTGGATTGAAAACATTGAAAAGATATCAAGTAGGAAATTATAACCTAACAATACAGGGCGTAAAATTTACAAGAATTATCAAGTTTTAGTAATCATGCGAGCTCAAGTACCTTTGATATGTAAATAGTTATTGATTTGTTTCAGCTAATCCAGTAATATGATCTCCGACATTCAGTTAGCTGTGTTCTCCAACATCCTGGGTGTATCCATCTTTCTGCTGGTCATCCTCTACCATTATATCAACGCAAATAGTTCTAAATAAATGTAAGTGCTTCTCTATATCATGTGCGAGTTGTGAGATCAGTGATCAAACTCATCAACTTTGGCGTCAGGATTATTATTGAAAGTTTGTAGGCGAGTTTATGTAGGTATGTGTGTATGTTACTGATTATTCACATTACCGAGTTTGATATAGGTAACAGCATTCTACTCTTGCCATATAGGAGGCCAATGACCTCAACACAACACTTGGGGACCCTGAAAAAAAGGTGTTTTGATCTTTACACACATATTCGGTCCTGACATACTTCTCAGCTTTTTTTTTCTTGTATGTTCTTTACTCATGTTTATTAATTTGGTAGCTCTGTCTAACCCAATACAAATTACGGGTATAAATATAATGTGTTGTACAAAATAAGACTAATAAAACTTTTTGTTTGTTTCAGATGTGCACAACTATTAACATTTTTTATTCTACACAACATTCTGCAATTTACTTTAAGATGTAAATAAAATCGCCTTATAATTACTTGTTTTATTGCCCACAACTTTTATAATGTGGAGTAAGACGCTCGCGTCAATTTATAAATCACGTCATTTTATAAATGTTTGTATGACATCGTATGCAACGTCGCGCACCGATCCACGCCGCACGACCCGCATTTTATCGTAAAATACTGTGCTGACGGGCGTGTGCGGCTCCTGCGTCTACGAGCGCGTTCACCTTTACTGTTAGAAGGGTCTATCCCTTCTGGGAGAAGAGGTGTGTGTGAAGCGGCCTGCTGCATCACGTGTGCACATACATGCATGGACTCATCACGGCACAAGCTGAACCATTTCCTTTTGCCCGTATTCGTAATATTCATAATTACCTAGTTCTTATAGAAAACTGTTACTGGCAATACATTTTTATTCTTTATTATTCATACCAGCGGATTGAAAAGTATGAAGTCGTTAATGAAGACACTAGTGTGATGGTAATGTTCCCACTTTGGGCCAGTAAAAAATCTTTAGGCAGATAAGACCAGAGTACAAGAAAGAACAATTTGAAAAATAAAAGCAGCCAGTGTCATTTCCATTAAAAGAGTTTTTACAATGGGAATATTTCCATTGGTCAGACCGCGCGATCTGACTACGCCACTTGTGTCAATGATCGAGCCCCTATATCATCATACAATGATAATTTAGGACTTGCTTATAACATAAATGTGACAATAGTAGTCTTTGTGCACTTCATTTCCTTTTTCTCTGCAGAACTGTAAAGAATCAGCTTAGAAAGACCATTTTTAGGCGCCTACCTTCCTTAATAATCGTTTATCTAACAATAATTTGCTATAAAAGTATTTTCAGGCGCATTTTTTCTTTGAATCTGAGACACATTCTAATTCGAAAATTGACAACGAACGAATAATATACTTAATAACTAAATGCGTACAGTATTACAGTTTGCATATATGCTAGACCATAGTGTAAAGCCTACTACTAAACAGCGTGAGCGGAAAAAAACCAACATAACATACCTAATATTTGAAGCGTCCAGCTAAAGCATTTTAAATTATGTTTCTCCTGTAGAGTTTGCGATAGAATTTGTCGCTCCAGGACTGGCTTGGCTTGATGGTTATGAATCGTCTGAAACAGACGGATGAGGCCTGTATACTTATGTATACATAAAGAATACATTTGGGTTTTATATGTTTTGTACAACTAAATGCCACAACAAACATTCCGTATAAGTTTCTTCCCATTCGGTTACGCTGAGCACACATTTCTTGGGCTTTGTACCTATTTTAAGTAATAAATAAAAGAAATATATGTATGGGAATGTCGGGTATGGCGTAAGAACAAAGATAGAGTCTGAGTACCTTCTAAAAGTTCGAAAATGATGGACCCGTTATACATACAGGTGCTAGACGGTAGGTCACCTGGACTATAATGTTCATGATATCCATTATCCATCCTAGGACTTCGCATCAAAATTGGGTACACTTTGACTCAGCCTACTCCATTAGGGTTTACGGGCGTCAGTTTCTATGTAATTAAAATTTACAAATTAGTTTTTAGGCCACGCGTTTTACTTTAATCAAAACAATGTGTAGGTAGGTATTTGATTCTTGTATTGTTTCGCAATTGTTGCAATTCAATATCCTGTGTCTGACTGCTAAGGTGAAATAATAAATAAGTAATATAAAAATTATAGTAGAATCCGGCTATCCCTATTCGAATAATGATAAATTAACATCGTGGTGACGGGTTCAAATCCCGGCTCGGCTCAGCCTCTAAACCAGAGAATTCGACTTTATATTCATATTTAGATCATAGATAATTGATGAAACCACGTGGTGGTTTCCAGGATTTGTGCCCGGTTAATGGCAATAGGCTCGCCCCCTATTAAACGGCACTAAAAACACAGCTGTAAGTAATCCTAACGTGGCGGGGGTCGAAGGAGCGAGGTGCAAAGGCAGGGCAGGTGGTTATGAAAATTTGAAAAAATAATATTAATATTAACAAGTATAAGGCTCTAAGAAACATGCACTTTATTTTATAGATAAGTACTTTAAGTATCACAGCGTCGAGCGCCCCAAATCATAGTACCTATAAAGGTATTACGTGTTCTATCACAGTTAATATGTAGTTGCTACGTAAGTTCTATGTTTCATTCAACAATTGTCTTAGTCTATTATAAATTATTTTCTTGAAATCTGTTGCTAGTAGAAAATCCATGTGATTAAACATGTCATAAGGTACTTGGTACGTGTCTATCACGTTACCTAACTCGGCGTATAGTTTTGCTACGTCAGCAGGCTGAGCCAACCAATCCGCATCACTATAGAACAACGCCACTGGGGTATTAATATTCTCAAGTTTATACTCAGGAGGTGTTTTAGAACCATACATTTTCAGATTCTCAACAGCTCCATAATCGTATTGCCTGAACTCCCCAGAAAGGACTCCTTGACCGAAATGAGCGAACTGCTTCACAGACGATCCACAAGGAGTGTGGCCGTACACAACAGGCAGATTGGTCGTATTGAGGTGCACAAAGCTAAAACCTACCACCAAAAGAATAGGGTTCGTGCACAAAAGTTCCGATACAGGCCCGTAACCGCACATCAGTCTTTTCAAACTCCTGGAGAATTGCGTATCCGCGAAGACTTCGTAGATCCCAACCGTTTTTGCAATTGCATGTAAGGGGCCCGTGCCTACTGCCAAGAGACGAACCACTGGCGACTTTGTATGCGACATGAAAGCAACAGGAGACAGCGCCACCATAATATCAACCTTCGCATTATACTCCGGCTTCTCCGATGCCATCACGAAGAATATCGTGGTTCCTTGCGAATGGCCGACGTATTTCAAAGTCGTCTTACCAGTCACGTTGAGGATATAGTCTATCATAGCCGGGAGATCGTAATAACCAATTTCATGCCAAGAGAACTTCCAAAATTGTGCTTGTGAAGGAACTAAATCGATGTGATGACGGGAATGTTTGTTGCCGCGCGCGTTGCCCATCCACACGTCGAACCCTTCCTTGGCTAGAAGATATGCCAGCCCGGATTCCGGCCCAGCCGTCACGAAGTCATCAGAACTGGCTATTAGACCATGCATGAGGAAGACAACAGACCCGTTGCTAGGTATCCTGAATAGCGTCAAGACATAACCATCTTCAGTGACGACTTGGTGTCTTTGAAACTTATATCCGTATTTCTGTATGAGTTCTTCGATAGTCAGAACAGCATCTTCGTTGCCGCTTCCTGCTCTGAAATCAGCAGCTACGGAGGCTAAGTCGAGGTTGTTTTTGTTGGAGATTATTGGCTGAGGAAGGTCTTGGCCACTGCCGAGCGCGCGTGCTACAGCTAGCGGGAGACTGGTAAGTGCTTCTAGGGAGTCTGATATGATGTCACCTGTGATCTTGGTGGTGCGTTGGGCTGTTGGTAGCTTGTTGAACTGTGTAAAAGCTTCCCGCGCGATGTTACCCAACCTTGGGAAGTACATGTCTAGCAACTGTCCGCTAGACGACGCGACAAGCACAAAAACGCACGTTTTAATGACACCGTACATGATATCCAACTATACTGAACTAATGACAGACAGTCCTCTCACACAATGGCCTTCAACTCAAGACTTATTATTTTTTGCTGTGACGTTAAACTGGTTATTTCGTACGTTTGTGTATCATTGCATTACACCTTGCGTTTTGCTCGTATTCCGTAGGTCTACTGAACATTATACCTACCCAAGTACGGAGATGATGTACCTAAATGGAATTCCGCGAACGTGTAGGTATAAACAACAACAATGGGTTGAAAATAATACCGCACTAACAGTTAGGAACGACACACAGTAGATTAAAATAGACAAATTGTTTATAAAAAAAAGTTCACGACTATATTCCTAATTGGGCTAGTCAGAAGTACTTATTCATCGCAATACAGGCTTAACACCCACGCTTTACCGAGCAATCAATAAAATTCACTTATTATTATTTATAAACCACACATTTCACGATAATAATACCTTTTTCTGTACGGAGAACGTTTTCGAATCTCGGCACGGTGTCTAAATCACTGAATTCGACTTTGTGAGTTTGAATTCACGTTATGGATCATAAAAAATTATATCACGTGGTTTCCAGTATTTATGCCCGGTTAACGACAATATGCTCGACTCCTATTACATGGGGGGACTTAAAAACATAGCTGCCAGAAGCTAACTTAGCTTAGCCACTTTATAGCTAGATCTAGCTATTATTTAGTGATATAAGTACAGCTACAATTTAATAAGACTGGTCCCGGTTACTACTTACTGATGTAAGTAAGTAGTCGTAACATGAGCCATGTCAGAGGCCTTTGGCGGCTCAATAGTAACCCTGACACCAGGGTTGATGAGCCTGGTATTCCACCTCACAACCCACACGATAAGAAGAAGATAAGACTGGTAGTTAAACTTTTTAGCTACTTTCCTTACCCACTATCAAATTAGAAAAGGACAAACTCGTCCCTGGGCCCAGTTTAAGACTGGGACGAGATGTCCTCTAAGCCTTCATTTCATGCTTTAACTTGCCTTTCATTGGTACATTCAAATGAAGAAGTAGATAGATAGTTCGCAAATGAATTTAGATAAAAATAACCAAAGAAACTGAATAAGTTTGATAACTCCCAACTCAATCTCGGCATTACAGTCTCAGGAAAAGTGGTAAATGCTGCAAAAACTGTGTTTTGCCCAAACATGTACAATGTACCCACTTTAGAACCCTGTCGCACTATCATATTTGACATTCAATGAGGTTTAATTTGTCAAAAAAGTTAATGTGACATAGTTGCATACATATTAGTACTCGTGACCGTACTGCATGAAACGGACACTGCAGCAAAAATATATTCGAAGTCAACGAACAAATACTGACCCCAGCTATCATATTATTTTTTACTCTCATGTTGGTATTAATAAAAAAAATGATTGTCAGAAATTGACATTTTAATACAATAAAAATTATCTAATTTGTACTGTATAGTATCGTTTAGCTACTTCTAGCAACTTTTTGAGGTAAAATAAACTGTCAATCTAGCAACTTTTTAAAAATTATCTAGTAACTGGGTGAAGCTGGTAGTTGGCAACACTGATACTAAGTGTACACGTCTGCTTAGCCCTTCGGGGATACAGCAATGATGCTGTTTATGTAGTACTTAATGTTGGAGGCGATCGATGGTTGCTCCGGTAAATAAAACCTCTTCGAGATGTTAAATGGACTGTATTAAATTAAAAACTAGGAAATTATTTACACATAAGTTAGCAAGACAAGAAAAACGTATCTCGTAGGAAAAGTCCGTGGCGTAAGACCTGTATTGCCATAGCAAAATAGATAAATAAATAAAAATCGTTTATTTCGGACAAAGTCCATAGAATGTTAGTATACAAACGACTTATAAACTAGTGTATATATTAAAGTATTTTTTTTTAAATAGTGTAGTACGTACAGTCATGAGCATTATAATGTACCCACTTTAGGACTCTGTCGCACTAACGTATTTAACATTTAGTGAGACTTACAGTTCAATTTGTCAAAAAAGTTAATGTGACATGGTACCAAAGTGTATACATATTGACCGTACCTACGATACGACGACATCACGTCCAGTGATGTAACGTTGGGAATGTCTCAAAGTTGGTCCCGTTGAAAGCAACAATACAACCATAAAACAGACTAGAGGGTCCTTCTCTAATGAACTCCAAATTCGATTACGCTGGGGCTAATGACCCGAGGGTGTTCCTACACAGATTACTACCTACCCCGCAACTCGCAATCTTACTGCGATGATTTGTGACGCGGTCAGGCTGTAATCCAATGGAGTGCTTTGTTTTTGAGAGCATTCTCACACTCAAGTGTCGTGCAACCAGTTAATTTAATACTTTACAAGAAACTGATTGGACTTTTATACCATATCGTACATATCGTAGTCATCCCCTGAGTCCCTGAGCCGTGTCAGAGGCCTTTGGACCTACCTACAATAACAACTGCCTATGATTGATCGACCTTACAACTCAAACGTGAAGAAGTAATACCTCATAAAATCATAAACAGCCTATAATGTATGTGCCACTGTTGGGTACAGGCCTCCCCTCAATCAATCGAATAGGGAGCTTACTCCATCACGCTGCCTCACGGTTGGTGGAGGTGTTTTAACGGCTAATAGCCGGGACCAACGGCTTAACGAGCCCTCCGAAGCACGGAATTATCTTACTTTTTCGGACAATCAGGTGATTCAAGCCTGCAAAGTTCTTAGCAAAGTGATTTCGACAATGTCAATGTCCTCATTGAGAATCGAACCCGGACCTCCACTCTATGGACTCCACGCTAACGCTCTAACAACTAGACTACGGATCCGGTCAATTAGTTATGCCATTGCCACGTCAAAAGAAGAAAGTGTTGTTTAAATCTTTCCTTCAATGTTCCTACAGGGTCCATGTTTTAGTTCCTATGCCTATGTAAATTGAGTATTAAATAAGCACATAGGTAATAATGTAGATATGCTGGCGGAGACCGGGTTTACCCCTTCGGAGATTCAGGCGCAATTTTATGTATGTTATATTTACCACAAACAGAGGTAAATCTAGTTGCGCATCGCATTGATAAGAATTGGTGCGGGCCGGAGAGTGACAAGTAATCATAACTTTTGTTACGTCACGTTTTGCAAGTGAAAATCAACTCATTGATGCAAGTCCTGTCCCGGGAATCCAAGCAGCGCTCTTCGTTTCACGGTGACTACATACAACAGTGACTTTACTATTTATTTATAATTGGGTCGTGTACTAGGTTCAAAATAAATTATGAAATTCTTAATACTAAATAAAGACAGACCTAATACTAACGAAAAATACTTTCTTTTTTCTGTTTAACTTATTTATGAATTTTAAATAAAAAAAAACGTAATAATAAGTCCGACATTTTATTATGTTTTTCTATGACGTCACTGTGTGCTTTTTCAAACAAATTCCATAGTAGTTTCGTGTTTTGACGTTTAGTAAAAAGTAACTGATTTGACTAGTTGGAAACTAGCCTATTCTCAGATCATCACTAATTTAAGAGCCAAGCTCTTGTCGGTGCTCCACGCTACTTTTCACTTTACTTTTTTTATTATCAGGTACCTGATCAATACAAATTGGGCAACGCGTACAAATCGACGATTGATAGATGGAATCATTGTATTATTATGGTACTATAGTTGGGTGGCATACGCTGACATGGCAAGTGATGTGTATATCCATTGACTATACAGAATGTTGTCCAATTATTTAAATTGCAAATAACCCTGGCACCAGGGTTGACGAGGTCGGTATTCCACCTCACAACTCACACGATAAACTAAATCTTAGAGAAAGTACTTATTTTTACCGTGAGAGTCCTTAGCGCTCCTCATTTGTCCAGCTAAGTAGTTAATGCCATTTGCGACAAATCTACAATATGGCAAAATAAAAAAAAACTGAGTCCTAGTTTCTTATCATTACCCGGGAATTCTGTTTTTGCAGGAATAACGAATTACCACACACAAGTAAGTATTGAATTATAAACTTTCCCATACTAACTTTCGAGTTGGACTTTTAAAAAACATTTAAATCATTTATCAAAGAAAAACCAGCCTGTATACAATCATAATAATATTGCATTTTAATTAAAACGCTAACATTGTACCTAATAATGTTTGTTTCAACAGTGCACCGCTTACTTTGCATTTATAGTCCCCACATACGCAGTCGGGCTGTGGTGCTGACAACACATTTCAAGTATATAAAAACCTTACTGTCAACTTAAAATCGTCATTCCCACAACATGAAGGCCGTCTGCCTCATTGTCTTCCTCACCCTGGCCCGCTACTCAGCGGGTCACATCTTCAGGCGACAGTACTACCCCCAGGACAGCCTTATTGTCCAACCTCTGGATTACATCAACCAGGCTCAAGAGCTGTACCCAGGACAGCAGAGCCAAGAGGACTCCCGCCAGAACTCGAACGAGCGCAATGTTAAATACCAGCAAAGCGGCAGACAGAACCAGAAAAACCGCCAACAGCAGCAACCTGAGTACGGTCAACAACAGGAGTACCGCCAACAAAGCGAGCAATCGCGTCAGCAGCCCGAGTACCGTCAACAGAATGAGCAGTACCAACAGCCTCAGTACCGTCAACAGAACGAGCAGTACCAGCAACCTCAGTACCGTCAACAGGGCGAGCAGTCCCGCCAAAACAAACAGAAGCATCATCAGACCCGCCAAACCAAACAACAGGTCCAACAAACCCATGATTCCACCTCCGCCGAGAGCTCGCAAGAAACTAGAAAGATATACAGCGAATACGCCATGCCCGTCTATGCTGATGCCGGCGAGTTGAATACCCGCCTGTACTTCGGTCAGCCAGAGATGAGGCCCGCCTATGGCGATGCCGTCGCCTGGAGAGGCGTCGAGATCGCTGCCAATGCCAATACTCCCGTAGATAGGCAAGACATTCAGAAGATCTTCAATGAAGCCTATAAAACCATGAAGCACGTCAGCCAGGAAGACAAGAAGATCTTCCACCAAGCCTATGAACAGGCGGCCAAGACTGACAACGAAGACGCCCACCTTAATGCCACCCAGCTCCTCAACAAGTACCAGTACGCCGTCGACACGCACACCATCAAGACTGATGATGGCTACTTCCTCACTCTGTTCCGCATCCAACCGAAAGAACAAACCCTCGTGCAGAGACCAGTCGTGTTCTTGATGCACGGTCTGCTCGGAAGCGCCGACGACTGGCTGCTGATGGGCCCCGGCAAGTCTCTGGCCTACCTGTTGGCGGACGCTGGCTACGAAGTCTGGCTGGGCAACGCTCGCGGCAGCAAGTACTCCCGCCGCCACGTCAGCAAGCACCCCGCCCAAGCCGACTTCTGGCAGTACAGCACAGACGAGATCGCTCTCCACGACTTGCCCGTTATGATCGACTACGTTCTCAAGACCTCCAGCCAGGAGAAACTGTACTACGTCGGCTACTCTCAGGGTACCACTGCCTTCTTCGCTCTGGCCGCCGCCCGCCCCGAGTACAACAACAAGATCATCATGATGTACGCCCTCTCCCCAATGGCGTACATGTCCAATGTGCGCAGCCCGCTGCTCCGCATGATCGCGCCGACCAGCGCCTTCTACGAGCGCCTGCACGAGCAGCTCGGACACGGCGAGTTCAAGCCCAGCAAGGAGCTCGTGAACACCTTCGGCGGCGCCATGTGCGAGACTGAGATCGGCTGCAGAAACGTCTGCTCCAACATCAACTTCGTCATGTCCGGCGTCGGCGTAGAGAACCTGGACGTGGAGCTAATCCCGGTGATCATGCAGCACCTGCCCGCCGGCGCCTCCACCCGCCAGATCAAGCAGTACGCGCAGGCCGTCGCTCACAACGAGTTCACCAAGTACGACTACGGCGCGGAGATCAACCAGAGAGTGTATGGAAGCGCGCAGCCCCCGAAATACAACATGCAGAAGGTCCAGACTCCAGTTGCTTTGTACTACAGCGAGGAAGACTGGCTGGCGCACCCCAGCGACGTGGAGAGGCTGGCCAAGGAGCTGCCCAACGTGAAGGACTTGTACAAGGTGCAGCACTACAGCAACATGGACTTCCAGTTCTCAAAGAACGCCCCTGAGATGGTCTACAACAGGCTCATCCAGTCCATCCAGAAGCAATCCAACCAGCAGCAGAACTACGGTTATTAGGATAATTAACTTATGTAATTGTATATTTTTGTAGGTTTATCATTTCATTCATTTATAAGATGTATTGTTTTTTTACCTCATAGGAGTTTAAATAAATTCGTCCATCAGTATTACTTCTTTTTGTTTGTTTAACCCTTTTTAAATAATAATTTTCTTATATGAGGACTCAGTATTCAAGTTAGATACACATTTGATTTAAGAAAAAATAAAAATTAATACAAAATAAAAAAGATTTTCTTTTGAAATTAAATTATAGATTAACAATTTAGTACACAATAAATACTATATTGTTTTTTTCAATTAATAGGTTCTTATTTAATTCAAAATTACTTAGCTCTTAGGTAAGTACTTATTAATCTTGTAATTATAGAGATAGGTACCCTACCTTACATAATTAATTATAAAGAATAACTTCATAACATCCAATTATTGACACATTTTTTTGTTGAATTATAAATAAATAGACATTTACTTAAGTTTTCTTAATTGTATTCTAAAATAATTTATCAAACTTTCTTATTTGCCACCCAACAAAAAAAAAAAGTAAGTAGGTAGGTAGGTAAGGTATGAGAATTTAATAAGTCGCTATTCAAAAACGTAGAAGATCGCATGTACCAGGAATAAACCGTGCTATACGATAAATGTTTAACTGGTTTATAAAATACTTACATCTGACTACTCTACGAAACGTAAACAACCTCAGCAACCTCTAGATTTGATCAGATTTTGTTATGTAAACAAAATAAAATAACTACTGATTACTGAACTAAGACTGAACTGATTGATGGATGA
Organism: Pectinophora gossypiella; assembly: GCF_024362695.1. Lineage (NCBI taxonomy): Eukaryota > Metazoa > Arthropoda > Insecta > Lepidoptera > Gelechiidae > Pectinophora > Pectinophora gossypiella. The sequence continues at coordinate 1,825,351 of NC_065420.1, read as the reverse complement.
TTGACTTGATGATTGACTTTGACAGACAGAAACGAACGAGAACGAACGACAGATACATCCATGACATAGAAAGAGACAGAGGTATGCTGTCAACCTACGCTGACATTTTTTTTAAAGATTTCTTCAATTATATTAATATTCAAGACATTCAATAGATGGCGCCAGTTTATAAACGGTTGACTGTTTGACACTCAGAACAATAACTAAAGCATAGAAGGAAGGCTAAAATAAGAATTCAGAAACTATAAACCGGCTCTCTTCTAGCTTACGACACAAACTATGAGTGAGAAAAGGACAAATGATTCGCTCTTTGCTTCATTTTTTCCGAGGTTGTCACAACATGAAATGTCATTTGGACCTATTGGACTCATTTTAACTCGGCCAAATACATAGTAACATACATAAGAAGATTTTACTTATATTTACCGAACTATTTGACACGGTCGCGTCAACTGTGTTTACGAGTGTCTTGTGTTCAGATTGTTTTAAGTGATAATTTAACAATATTTTTCCAAATAAATGGAAAGAAACTTTTATTTATATCAAATAATTGAGTGTCTCGACTGTGTGACATTATGTCTTGTGTGGTATGGGGCTGCAGCTCACATTCAGGAAGAAAAGAAAATAGCCAACAACTTCTGTCGTTTCATCGGTAAGTTTTTTGTAATTTTCTAGTGAAATGTGAACTGCTGAACAATTTTAGGAAAGTAATATGTTTTGCTGAATAGATTTGTAGCATAAAATATTTGAGATATCCATTATATTATACGTTTCATCGATGAATACGGAATTGATTTGAGGTTATGTTGATTGTCCATAGTGATGTACTAAAATTATCGATACTTTTAATTTTTAGATTTCCTGTAGACGATAACAAAGAGAAAGAATGGATAATTCGCATTAATAGACGAAATTGGATTCCAAATAAGTACAGCCGTATTTGCTCGAAACATTTTACTGCGGATTCATTTATGTGTGTTCCTAATTCAAAGTGGAGGCGTCTTCGAGACGATGCTATTCCTACATTGAACATTATAGATCAGACAGATGAAATGGTGTTTAAATTTAAATTTCAGCCTAGCCTGCATCATCTCACTGCTGGATAGATAGATAAGATATTTGTATCATGTTATCACAACACGTTTATACTATCTATCATTCAACTACATATTATTATGTACTTAATAAACTTAGTATATACTAAGTCTGTAGTTGTTTTATGTCTAAACAATTATGAGTTGTACACGTTTTATATAAGTAAATTATTATTATCTTTGATTTCAGATATTAAATCCAAAAGTGTCGACTGGATTTACATGAAAAGGTATATCAAATAATTTTCTTTTTTTATATTTTTAACATGATATACATATATAGAGTGTATAATTCAACCAGCTGCACAATGCACTTAAATCAGATATATTTTACTTTTATTTTTATAGATTATTTTGTACATATACTATTTTAACATTATTATTAAACTTTATTTCAGTCAGTTCAAGAAGACGAGATGAAAAATTTAAAAGAAAAGCTGAACAAGTCCCGCCTCAAGATCAAACGACTTAATGAAAAAAAAAACAATGTGACAGGGTGTCACAAAGACAGTTTCTAAGCAAATTGACACTGTTTAGAAATTAATAAATTTGTATTTATTGTAAATATAATGTACATAATTAATAACGTGTGAAATAAATACTTGCTAATGAAAATGAACAGATTTACGATCTAATTTATATTTCATTTTACCTCCTGTTCTTATTTACTCCTACTCCAACACTCCAGGTTGATACGAACTGCGCCCAATAAAGAATGTAATGAATGTTATAGATTTGTGTAAGCGACTTAGATAAATCTTGACTAAACCTTCCTTTACAAATACAAATATACTTTATTGCACACAACATACAATACTTACAAGTTTTACACGAAAGATACAGTACACCACCTACCTACCTTTTACTTTCCCTTTCTGTTCTCTTATGAATACTTGTATGCCGTATTTTTTTAAGTATAATGCTATATCTAGTAGGTACGAGTATGGTAATCCTATTATTGAAACAGCTTGTAGCCCTAGTAAAGACCGCCATTTTATGTTTACAGAGTGGCACGTTTTTTCTGTAGGTATTTCCAGTCCATACTCTTTTCTATGTCTATGGCGTGACCCCATCGGGCCTCTTACCGTCTGTGCGGCTTAGACCCGGCGGCGGCGGTTCCAATTTGCACGGCACGTCGATCGACACCAGTGCACGGCGGATGACATCATAAATAAATTCGAATATTACAAAATACTTACCGATGAAACGATAACAGTTGGCTATTTTCTTTCCTTCCTGAATGTGAGCTGCAGCTCCAAACTAATATAAACCAGACAATATAATCCAAAAATGGTTAGATACTTACCTATCAGAGACAGAGTCTCCTTTCATCAAGAAGATAATTGCATCCTACAAAAAGAAATCTTGTAAAAAAAATTTATCGACATTAATTGTAAGTAAATTTAATTTTATCGACATATTACTAAAGTGAAACCCAACACTAGGCAATGAAAAACTTGTGACAACCTACGAAATTACGAAACAATTTTTGTATATGCGTCTTTGTCTAACATTACGCCGGTTCCGTAAGATAAAGTAGAGCAGAATTATAGAGTTCTGTTGCTATTTTAGCCTTCCTTCTATGCTTTAGTTATTGTTCTGAGGTTTGACATTTGAAAACAACCCAACCCACGCTTTGTTTTGACGTCTCGTTTTCCAATTTGTCATGGAAGCGTTATCGAGAAAGCGAGACAAATATATGACTGAACATTTGCTAGATAAGGATGGTTGCGCGGCGGCGCGCTGTCGCTTCCCGCCTTCGTCCGTCCTCCCTCTGCCCCCCCCCCCCCCACCAAACCAAACGTCAGTCAGTTGCGGCGAGTTCGTTTTGCTGTGCGTTGTTCTGAGAGTTTATTTTCTTTTTGGATTTATAAATAATAATATTGACTGTTTCTTTGTTTTGGTGATCATTTTACGACTTCTGCGAGTGACAAAGTGTCAAAATTAGTGCTCGCATGGATTGAAAAGTGACGATGTTACCTCCTACGGCCGGTATAGCACAAGAGCAACGCGACCGGCCCGAAATGGCGTATCAGCAGCGTCGGGATGTGAGAGAAATAACAAGAGAGATTATCCGAGACGCTCGTGTTGCAAACAGACAACAATCAATGTCTCCTGGAGGTAAGAAGCCGGTTCAAAACGACGCCACGTTTCCGCCATGCTTGTCAAATTTGACATACGTATGTCAAGGTGACATTTACACAAAAACAACGCTTTTATCGGGACAAAATCACAATAAAATCCTTTAATTTCCCAATAACGAATGCCTAGTGATAATCAGGGATGGAATTTGGTTGTGTTACGTCACCAGGGAACGCGATCTCGCAAAAGTAAAATGGCGCCAACACGCCACATTGACCGCAAGCTTTATCAATATGCATTCGCTCACGTATTACTTTGCCGCGATATTGCGGTTATTTAACGAATAAAAGATAGGAGATCATGTAAAACCATTTTCTTGTCTACTTTGACATAATGCACTCGTAAAATTAAATATAGGAAGCCCAATCTGGCACGTGCTGTGGTTATTTTTAGATCGGACGCTACGTAATGTAATATGATCGATCAATATGTTTTTGGTAAATCAGTGATATGCTAAATAAAAGCGGCAGATAGATTTGCTTTTGTGATTGTATTTGTCAAAAGTTTGTTATTGTTATTATTGGATTCCGGCTGACTTTTATAAAATGTCGCAATGACAGAAAAATGACAGCGGTCAAGTCAAGTCAGTGAGGACAAGATGGCGGTCGATCGTGTTTGTTTAGTTCGGTCACGCGCCACACCAGGGGGCGCTGCTGTCACTTTGTTGTTATTTTTCAAGTACACTCGCGACGAAAATATCCTATTGGAAAAAAATATATAGCTTAGGTCTTTTTATTTATTTATTTATTTTATTTTATTTATAATAAACTAATTTTATCATGTCATAAATGTTTATACATAATAGCGTCATTTTGAATAAACAAAGGTGACTGTAACACGGTATCAACGATCTACATTTCAAAATGATAACAATTTCTTGTTGTTACAATAAAATTAACTCTTGACTCCACTACAAAAACCTACGTTTGCTAAAATGAAATGCAATGTCTTCGTACGACTATCTGCCGGCGACAGCTTCAGTTCCGGTATTATAGATAAGGAGCTCTATTCAAATGTTTTGTATTTTCTTGTATTTGTACCTGTATAGCTTCACCCCGCTTATTTCCACTTGTATTGTCCGAAGCCAGCCATGGTATTTACTATCTGTTACTTATTAATTGGGAATGTTTTAATGTATGCTGCGGTAAATGTTACATATAATTTGTGATTTCATACAAAAAGTTATCTAAATGAGAACCCTTGTTCTTTGAAGTTTGGTAAATGATAATTGTTATGTTTAAGATCATAATATAACACCTGTTCAAACAAATTATTACAAATTACTTCAAATTATTAGGAAAAAAAGCATTTTGTTTCAGACGAGAACCGGTGTGTTCAACGTGGTATAAACTTTGACATCATTTTGTTTGTGAAGTAGGGAATCAAACTGAAAACTATAGCACATCAGAGGGACGAAGATTTTATTTATATTTCTACCTAGTTTGGTTTTTAAACTTGATACAGTACCAATCTTAAGTATTAACAAGGTTATGTAAGCAAAGAGAATGTAATCACTATGTTTTAGGTCCAAAGTCCTTTTAAAATCCAAACCCCCTTTTATTAAGCTATTGTTACTTGGGAGGCCCTCAAGGGAAGTTTGATTTTTTGAACTTGTAAGTGCCTACCCTACCTATGTGTTTATGCTTACCTACCTATGTGTTTATATTACGTGGTACGAAGTGGGTTGCCGAATTGTCGATATGATAACCTTGTCTTTTTTTGCCTAGCAACAATTGTTTTACGATACCATTTCCATTTAAGTAAGGCTCCGTATTATGTAAGATGAGAGCATTCTCATTTTTCCCATGAATGAAACAAAAGACCTGTCGCGTTCGTCATACACATACATAGATACATACTTAAACTCAGAACCCAGGGACTTTCCAGGCTATATTTCTTAAAAATAATATAGATGGCGACGTTCAGATTTAACGTGATAATTACCGCATCCATCCGATGTGCACTGGCTGATTCCGATTGGGTAGTTTAATAAATAAGGTCTAGAGTCAGAACACAACATGCAGACATAAAGATTTTGCATATGGTGGGAACTATCGGCACAGTAATGCAGGACAGAAGGGGCAAGTCACAAGGACTGTAACCTGGAACCTGACAGAGGGTAGCAGTACTATTCAGAGGTGGAGGACAGGAGTCCTAGCTACAGCTTTGAAATAGACTACTCTGGTTGAGGAGCTCGGGGCGCAGCGGTAAACGCGCTCGGTCTGCGATTGTTGAAGTTAAGCAACTTTCGCAAAGGCCGGTCATAGGATGGGTGACCACAAAAAAAAAAGTTTTCATCTCGAGCTCCTCCGTGCTTCGGAAGGCACGTTAAGCCGTTGGTCCCGGCTGCATTAGCAGTCGTTAATAACCACCAATCCGCACTGGGCCCGCGTGATGGTTTAAGGCCCGATCTCCCTATCCATCCATAGGGAAGGCCCGTGCCCCAGCAGTGGGGACGTTAATGGACTGATGATGATGATGACTCTGGGCGCCATCACACTCGCGTCAGACAAAGTACTGCGGGGCGGAATGCAAGAGTGAGACCACTGCCCTATTTTTCCCTAATAAGTAGCATGGAGAATGCTACACCGACAAGAGCGTGGCTCTTAGTGATGATGGTGATAGGTGATCAGCTCATCATCCATAATAATGGTCCAACATGTTAGAAGGGACATAATCCCTAAGTCGGTTTTTTGTCACCTTTAGATCTGTCTTTAGTAATCAGGAAACTACCAAATTCTGTAAAAATCCGGACACATTCCATTTATGAATAATTATGAATGAAGGAATGAGAAAATAGGTTACAGGTATAGGTATAGGTTTTGTTGTGAAAAGTATACAGCGCCATCTATATTATTTTTGCGTTGGTCTTATAGAAAGCAGGTAAGTACTTAATTAATTTGGAATATAGTCCTGGGGGTTTAAAAAGGCCACATCGAAGCAATTCATCTAAACAATCAATATTGCTATTTGACATTTGTGTAACCCTCCTAAGCTCTTCTTCTCGTCTTCCTCTATCGTGTGGGTTGAGAGGTGGATTATCAACCCCTTCAGCCCTGGCGTCAGGGTTACCATTGAGCCACCAAAGGCCTCCGACATGGCTCATGTAACAACTACTAACTTACATCAGTAAGTAGTAACCGGGACCAACGGCTTATTGTGCCTTCCGAAGCACGAATCATCTTACTTTCGGACAGTTAGGCGATCAGCCTGTAATGTCCTAACCAAACTAGGTATCACAAAGTGATTATCGTGATATGTCCCGACAGGGATTTGAACCCGGGACCTCCGGGTCGTGAGCCCAACGCTCAAACCACTGGACCACAGAGGCCGTTGTTCAATGAGCTTATGTTATGTTTTTATTCGCTCTCAGTCCAACAAATATGGAACCGTTTCGCTTACGAAACATCCTATTCGAAGTGCAGAGGAGATGAGATGCGCATCTAGGTCATCCACGCTTCTAGAATCCATAAGTTGTGAGATAGGTGTTGAAATGTTTACAGTTTGTTAATAATATACACGGTTGTAAACACTTCGTAAAACGTAAAATCATGAATCGAAATAGACGTAAGGTGTAACGGACTTACTGCTCTGCGGCTTGTGATAATAGGTAATAAAACTAAAAAAAAGTGTAGCTAATACCTACGACACACATACATTATTGCACAAACACTGCAGGTCAGTGTAAAATACCGTCCCCTCTCGTACCTGGTTCAAAGGTGCCAGGTTTTTACACACATTAATATTTAGTTGGAAAACATAAAGGTGGGTGCCGCAGCTCACCAAAAAAGGCCAGGGTTTAGTGAAAATTTACCTAGAGGGCAATACTGAAATACTTAATAAGAGAAAATCCAATGAAGTATAATGTAAAATATAACTGCAAGTGAGCACCGCCGAAAGCCAACAACATGACAAAAAACGTATCGAGAAATAAAAACGTCATTCCATGAAAGGCCGGAGACCAGCCAGTCGCTGCCCAACTAGAGTTCTTAAGGCTTAATGTTGTTTTAAAATCCAAACACCATTGTTTAACTATTGTGTCTGTAAATCTGGGCCTTACGAAGATGTAGGTACCTGCTTATGTACATAAAATCTCGAAGCAGATTCTTAACTGTACATTACGTGTTGCATTCTAAGTTTTGCGTCTAAATGAAATTCAAATTAGGTACACTCAACTAAAGTATTTGTGCTTCGGAGCATAAAAAAACCTATATTATGTACACTAGAGATCCGCCGACTACGGCCGACTAGCCGACTGGTCGATTAGTCGGCCTGAGAAAGCAGATTAGTCGATCAATTGTCCAGCTACTATGTTGATAAATACTATTTCAAAAGTTGGAAATGTACATGAAACTATGAAGAACGTACCTATATCTACATATTCAATTACTGATTATTGTCAGTGACATAAATGGTTACCGACTGATATTTCTAATACTCACTCCCTCAGTCGGGAATATAAGCTGGTTGAATACGTTAGTTTTCGCTCCGCCATAAGTGCCGCGTAAAAGTCACGTATACCTTAAACGCAAATTAATATCAAGAATCTGAAAGTCATCACACATCAAGTAACATCGTGAGGAAACCCACATTCCCGAGAAATGCATTTTCAGAGGTATCTGGGCTGGTTTTCCCTTCGCGGGTTGGAAGGTCAGACAGTCAGTCGCGGCAGTCGCTTCTGCAAAAAACCGGACCTGTCAAATCTTCAGGTTAGGTGAGCGGACCCTGTGATAAACGGGATAATGCTAGGGAGATGATGATGAGTGTCTGAAAGTCTCAAGACTTGCGGCTCTGTCCATCCCCTTAGAGATTACGGGCGTGACTTTATGTACAAAGTATGCATGCCCTAAATGAAGCACTTAAGTCAGTTAACATTGGTAAAGTAACGCCCGCGTCGTTTCAACAATGGCTGGGGTCACGAATACTTGGCTCCCTTCAAACTGTGCTAATTTGACGCGTGTACTATTTTTATTGTTCTAACGGGAACACTGGCCCGTGTTTTTGTAGGTGAATTGCTGAATATGTTTAGGTACGTGCTACTTTTTGATATTCGCTTTATCTCCACAACATAAACAGTCTGCATCATAGGCTATTTTGCATAACATAATCACACGTCCTCCTCCCAATTGGGGCAGACCCTGCTTCGAGTGTACATTTAGAAATAATAGCTATAATGTTATGATTTTTTTAATGATTTCGTTAGTAAATAGTTCATCTATTATCTTAATTAAGAAGTTATCCCACTTGGGCGTATTACCAATTTGGTACGTTATCTTCAGAACGTGTTTTGAACATTATTACTGTATTTGTTTTCCTATATGCAGGTGTAAGTGAAATGACTATCAAATCTCCATCGTCTGTTAGAACGCATATCTCTACCAGACACATAAGTTCACGATTATATCCTAATTGGGGTAGTCAGAGGCACATCCATTGCAAGATGAAATAAGTAGGTACCCACACATCACCGAGCTTTCTGTTAGACCAGGGTGGTAGGTGGTGAGCCATAAAAACTTGTTTTAGAATTCTGTTTTTCCTTCACTCCTAGATGCTCTCAGTCCAGGGTTATGTTAGTGGGCTCTATTTTCCGCATTTAGACTTTAAGATGGCCCATTATGCGTCTTAGTCCAGGGTAGCATTATCATGACGATCTTAAAGTCTATTACCACACTTGTGGCTCAACCAACCCTGTTAGACGATGCGGGCGTGACATCCTTATATATTTATTTATTAAACAAACGTACACGGACAAGGGAGTAGGGTAGTTTCCAACTAGCGAAATCAGTTACTGTTTACTAAAAGTTAAAACACGAAAATACTAGTATGGAATTTGTATAAAACAGCAACATGTTACATCATAGAAAAACGTGACAAAATGTCGCACTTATTATTACATTTATCCTTATTAAAATTCATTTAAAGAAAACGTTTTTTGTCACCTTTAGGTCTGTCTTTATTTTTGTCAGAATTTCATAATTTATCTTTGACCTAGGAAACTATCCAATTCGCAGTTAAGAAACTTAATCCTAACCTCGGTCAACATTTGGCAAAGGCCCGGCGTAAATGCGGCCTTGGTGCTTGCGTCACACAGGCCATTCACCCCTATCGATCCCCACCATCCCCCTTCGCCCCCCTGCATCCCCACACCGCTTCCTAGCAACTTGCGACGCGCATCTGTTTACGTGTTTGTATAACAATGTCAAGACAATAACCTTCGGAGCGAGGGATTACTTCGATAGAAAAAAATATGAGTTTAAAAACTAAAACCCAACTTCGAAGAAATCACGCTCAAAAAGTACGAAACATGTAGATACGTATGTTCCTCTGAAATTCTTCCGAATAGTGATATTTAGAAGATAGCCGTGGTCGTATGCCATAGTAAGCAAACTCTTAGGACACATTGGCATTATAATATAGTAATATCGCACTACTTCTAAAGATATTCTACTTTATACATTATACAATAACAACATAACATAAGCTCACGCCTATATCCCATTTGGGGTAGTCAGAGGTACATCCATCGCAAGATGAACTAAGTACTCACACCTCACCGAGCTCTCTGTCTGACATTAGCGCAAGAGAAGCGTGTAAACAAGTTTAAACTGAGAGATGTGGGGTAAAAGACGGTATAGTGACTTAAGATTGAGAAGGAAATGTTAAGTTGGTTTGGACACAGAGCGGATGAATGATAATAGGATTACGAAAGCGGTATACAAGGCGAAGGTTGATAGTAGGGCTGGCAGAGCAAGACCTAGAACGACATACATTGACCAAATTGGAGATGTCCTTAGAAAAGGTTCAGTACGATCTACTCTGAACCAACGTGCGTGTATGAAACGATTAATGAATGTGAAGGAAGCAAGAGAAATGTGTCAGATTCGAAGCAAATGGAATTCCATAGTCTCTGCTTACCCCGGTGGGAAACACGCATGTGTTTGTGGATGTATTTTTCGCATGCAAAACGACAAAAGATTTAATTCCAAAGCTGCCCTGATGTCGGGTAAAAACGCTCGTGTAAGCATTTGCGCAAACACACGCGACCTGGATATGTCGTTGACGCATGAATTTCGTAAACTTATATCAGTCCAAAGGCTAAACGGTATAGTTAGCTGCGTAAATATGCTTAGCTTACCTCAACATGCACTATGGTCCTGTAGTTAATTTATTTTTTATTTTTATTTTATTTGGGTACTTACAAGTTACAGTGATAGTATACTTAAATAACAGAATTATTTAAAAATAGAACAGCCTTTACAAGTTACCACGTACTACAAATTGGTAGGTATTATTAATAATCTCAGTAATTAAGTATATCATAAGTAAGTTAGTTTAGTAAAAAGGGTAAACTAACTCTTCTGGCACTTGCCAGAAGAAGGAAATAACATAACATGATATGGTGTCTGTGTGGAGTATGTTTGTGTACAAGTGTATGGTGTGTGTGAGAGAGGGTGTTAACTTTTTACATGCGAAAACTTGTAACTCCTGTATACGGGGTGTAGGTAAGTGACATCGTAACGAATATTCAGACCATGATTCTGAGTTGATATCAAGTGGAATTTTCCGTCGCAAAATTCATGATTTTTTTTTTAGTTTTTTTAAATTATTTTCAATTCTATACTTTTGCGATGAAAAATTCGAAAGAAAGAAAGAAACGTTTATTATAAGAGTAACTGAGGGGGATGATTCAGACCATGATTCTGAGTTGATATCAAGTGGAATTTTCCGTCGGAAAATTCATGAAAATTTTGTTTTTCTTTTTATTATTTTCTGTTCCATACTTTTGCGACGGAAAATTCTACTTCATATCATCTCAGAATCATGGTCTCAATCATCCCTCAAAGTTTTCGTTACGACGTCACTAACACCCTGTATACTATACACCCCTAGCTAACCTTTCGGGCATACAGGTGTGTTGCTAGTCTATGTATAGTACGTTATACCAATATACCACCAAGTTTTCACTCACTATGGTACTGTGGTACTGCTTGCTTCTCAAACGGAGAGCGCCGGTTCCAACCCCGGTACCGGATTTACACCAATGAGTTATTAATTTATCCTAAGTGCAGTTTTCACTAACACAGTTGGCAAGACCATTATAGACGGCGATACGGCTCACCACCTATCACGTTCCTCTAACAGAAAACTCGATGAGGTGTGGATAGGGTACTTAGTTCATCTTACGATGGATGTGCCTCTGACTACCCCAATTAGGATATAGTCGTGAGCTTATATGACGTAAGCAGTTCAAAGACTCCATCGAAGTGATTAGATTCGTGTCTGCTCTTTGTTCAAGGTGTCTAGACTGTCTAGCCATTACAGAGGTCGCCTGATGTTGTCTACACAATAATTTATTCTTTTGTCAAGTAGGTAAAGTTAAGCGCAGTACACACCAAACCCGCCGGCTCGCCAGAATAGGTCGGCAACTTTTTGTAAGCGAAATAAAATAAGGAAAGCGGTCGAGCTAGGTTTGCTTCACCCCCCCTCGGTTTTACTTTAGTCTTCAGTCGTATGAGCATCAGACGTCACACACACAGATGCGCGGGTAGGATAACGCCAATGTGTAGCGTCTGTGTAAAACTAGGTGTTTTGTATGAACTGAGGCTAGTTGGTGAGTTCACTCATTGCAAGTCAGAAAATTGAAGTGTCCCCGGCAATGAGGTAAACCTCTATAGGCGCAACACACTTTTGAAATGAAATATATTTATTGTGGATCATAGGTACAGTATAGGCGTTCATATCAATTATAAATTGTTTCATCCAGCTATATCCCGCCATATAGGCATACAATGTAACACATTATACACATAATCATTATTAGCATTTCGAATCAAAAACAATTGGATCGTGTACTAGGTTCAAGATAAATTATGAAATTCTGATTACTTAATAAAGACAGATCTAAAATTAACGTAAAACATTTTATTTTTCTATTTAACTTATTTACGAATTTCAATCAAGAAAAAAGTAACAATAAGTCCGACAGTTTAGCACGGTTTTCTATGACGTCACAGTGTGCTTATTCATACAAATTCCATAGTAATTTCGCGTTTTGAAGTTTAGTAAAAATTAACTGATTTGGCTAGTTGGAAACTACCCTATTCTAAGAGTATACTTATTTTGAAATTGACATTCGATTTGACAAGGACAACAATTGTTTACTAGATGTTACTTACTATAGTAATTTATACATCAGTAGCCGCCGGGCAACTGCATGCAGTTTTTATTTGCAAGGCCGTTACGCAAGCCGCCGACATGTCGGCAAAAATGTCGGCGGGTGCACGTTGCCGACGTGAGGCGGCCGGGTTGTGTCGGCGGGCCGGCGGCTTTGGTGTGTATTGCGCTTTACATTAGGCCAAAGGCTAAACGGTGTAGGTGTGCATAAGTAATGCTTAAGTTACGTAAACTCGCGTTTCTCGGGATTCGTCAAACCCGGACTTTTAGTACGTTCTTCTCAAATGGATTGTGTGTCAATCACCGACTTACCAACCAAACTTAGTCTCGGGAGGTTCATTTAACGTACTTACTAAGTAAAAACAGAAAAGGTGTGTAAAATTGTGGCTCTGTCCACCCCGATTCGGATACCGGCGCGATTTATGTGTGTGTAGGACTGTAATAGGCTGGTTGTATTATTTTTATTATGACACCCTCATTGAAATTGCGAATGACTGTACATTTACGAACATCGAAGCCGGACGAACATTTTTTTTGTTTTCAAATGTGCTTTATCATATGATGTTGATGTAGACACATTTATGGCCCACTCGATGTTTTTTTAGATCCGAAAATATAATGCAATAACTTCCGTAAAATATTGCTTTTCCAAGCCATTACTTTTAAGTAATGTTGTAACAGCCTCCTAGTAGTAGAGCGTTGGGCGCTTGAAGTGGAAGTTCGGGTTCGATTCCCGAAGGGGACATTGTCGAAATCACTTTATGCTATTTTTAATTTTCGAATGATTTATGAGACTTGTCCTTTGTTTGGCTAGGGCATTCATTGCAGGCTTAAATCTAGATTCTAGAGAATTTACATAGTTCGGAAAGTAGACGATTCCGTCCGTCGGAAGGCACGTTAAGCTGTTCATCCTGGGCTACTAGCTCAAACATCTCCACTAATCTGCAGTGGAGCAGCGTGGTGGAGTATGCTCCATACTCCCTTTGATTGACACTGGTTGATCGAGGGGAGGCCAGTTAAAATATTATACCAAAACAACTGCGCATTCGTGATAAAAACAATAATCTTCTCCCGTTTAACCTACTTGCAATGTTTATTCCAATAAGAAAGACGTTTGCGTTGTACAGTATGTAATAAAATTGAGTATTCATACAGAGAGATTCGGTTCCCAGCGGGCCTATGCAGAGTGGGATATACGACAATATTATACATTCAATAACCGAAATTGAGTTGCGCTTTCTTTACTTTTAGGGTTCCTAACGAAAACGGGAAAATGGAACCCTTATCGTAGAATAAGGAATAATACTCCGTATAGAACGGTAACTCTCCGTTTCCCGCCAGCGGCTGAGCTAGGTTTACCTCACCCCCCTCGGTCTTACTTTAGTCTTCGATCGTATGGGTGTCAGACGTTACACATACAGATGCGCGTGTACGATAACGTTAATGTGTAGTGCCTGTATAAACAAGGTTTTTTTGTATGAAGTGTCCAGGATGTGTCGGTGCTGTGACTCCTTCTGTCTTACTTACGCTAGCGACTCTATCCGTCGGTTCGTTTGTTTGTCTGTCTGTCAGAGATGGTTATTTTAGCAACTACTTCTATCGTGTTGGTTGTGAGATGGATGACCAACCTCAGCAATTATGGTGTCAGAACGACATGACTTATTTGGGTACACATATTAATACTAATCGACATAATTACATCGTCAGGATCGATAAAATGACCGTGACAAAATTTTATCACGTTGCGCCTACGTTGCGCATGTTAACCCTACTGAGCAAATCCATCCACAGTTCACAATTCCGAGGCGTTATAGTAACTTACATACTTTGTTGGCAGCCCGAGACCGCTTCCCGTCGACATCGTCTACAGATGAGAATGAGAGCGGCACAGACGGCGAGGCTGACCGCTCCCGGCGCGCCAGCCTCGTGCTGGTGCCGGGCCACGCGCCGCCGCGCGGCATCGCCGTGCGCAAGCGCCGCGGGAACCTTCCCAAACACTCCGTCAAGATACTGAAGAGGTGGCTCTACGATCACCGGTACAACGCATATCCCAGTGATGCTGAGAAGCTTACATTAAGTCAGGAGGCTAATTTGACAGTGTTGCAGGTAAAATGAGCATTTTATAGTCATTTTCCGAAGTAGGATGTCTTAGTTTTATATTAGTAGGTATATTTGTTCATGTAATTTCATAAAAAAATTATGCATAGGTATGTCAATCTACAGTATTATACACTGCTTGTCTCCTTGTTACATATGTCAGCTGGAAGAAATCTTTTTCTTAGAGATAATCTGTACTGTCTGTTTTCTTTGTATATTTCTTTTGTTTGTTTGCGTACAATTAATTAAAAAAAATAGGATGATAGCAAAACCTTATAGCAAACGATAACTAAAAGCCAGCAGGTAAGTGTGCAGCGCGAGTATGTAAACACTCTTCCTGCCACTCGTCCTGCCACCGCTGCCATTATTCGCTGACTCTCTTAGTCATCAACGCCATCTGCAAGCGACGCCGCAACCTGCCCAAATACTCCGTTCATACCACCCCAATGCGCACTGCTAGGGAGTGGAATTCTCTGCCGTCTTCTGTATTTCCGAATGCATATAACTCTGGTGCTTTTAAGACCAGAGTGAACAGGCACCTTCTGGGCGAGCTCCATCTTAGGCCTCGTCAATTGCTTCGGGCAAGTCTGGGCCAAGAGCAAACCTAGATTCTATTATCAACACAAAATGCACACAACTCCCGAAGATGAGACTCCCGATATTTCAACACTGTTGGAAGTGCCGTGATCAAGGGATGTCTCTCGCTAGTCTCTGATTTTAACGCGGTAAGAACCCGGTATTGCTGCCGATTCCAGTATACACCATCTAATTTTATTTTAAGCTATACCTGTCATTTTCGATAACTAAACGAAACTTATTCAATGAAAAGGAAAGGGACGGGTATCCTGGCAGGGTCGCCATGCACTGTGGGACGCCGGAGTTGTGGAGTTAAATAAGAGACGTGTGTCTTCTAAGACGGTCGTTTATTGTCTATCTGTTAATGTGGTATATAACATAGAGAGATATAGAGCACTTGCATATAATATAGGTGTGGAGGTACACACTACATAATCGACAGGCATAAAATTTATGTTAATGTATTGCAGGTATATTTATAAATAGTAAATGTACGCACTTAAACTGCGCCGCATAGTGCATACAAGCTCGTCGATTTAGAGTACTATTAACCTGGCTTTTTAAACGAGAATTCTATTGCTGCCTTTTATATAACCTAGATTGATGTATTTATCCCTGGCAGGTATGCAACTGGTTCATAAACGCGCGTCGGCGCATCCTGCCCGAGATGATCCGCCGTGAGGGCCACGACCCGCTGCACTACACGATCTCGCGGCGCGGGCGCAAGCAGCCCGGGACCGCGTCCACGCCTGGCGGCTCCGGCGGCGTCGTTGTCACCTGGGACGGGGAGCTCGAGGTCAGTACATGTACCAACATATACTCACACAAAGCTAGATGACTGGGTCATAGATATCTATGGAGTCGGGAAAAATAAATTATTTCAAAATTATTTTTACTTATTCTTTATAGATAAATTATAATCTTTTAATCTAGAAATACAAGGCAGTCTAAGGGTGGTATTAATAAACTAATCTCAGCTGAGACTGCCCTCAAGATCATACTCAAGTCCCTGTTTTTATATGAGAACTGTCACATTGACATGATCTTGAGGACAGTCTCAATGCTGAGATTGGTTTATTAATACCACCCTAAGATCAATACAATAGCAAAATGCATGAATGTGGCTCGCCCCCATGTAATAAAATGGGACTCATAAATAGCTGGCGAAGAGAGAGTGTATGTCTACCCCATAGGGACATAAGTGTGATTCTCTGTAGGGCGGGCCTTTTGCCATTAACCGGGCACAAACCCTGGAAACCACACACATGAAACCACACTGGAATAACTGTTTACAAGAAAATAAGTGGCATTTCCTTTTGTAAAATTCAATTTCCTTTTCCAGGGCGACGTGGAGCGCAGTGCAGAACACGAGTACAGCGACGGTCTGCTGGTCTACCGGAGCGACGGAGACGAGATACCTGACGCCGAGGAGGGATACTCGTCCAGCGCCATCAGCGAGGAGGAGGTCAAGTACGACCCGTCTGTCTGGCAGTCCGTCATCAGATACGGGCCTGAGGATAAGGAACTCCACCCCGCCGCCAGAGGGTACGTTGACACATACCTACTTAAAACACAATTACCGCGTTTAAAGTAGGGATATGAGACTCTCGATATTGCTTGGTTAATATCGGGAGTCTCATATCCCTACTTTAAACGCGGTAAGAACCCGTTATTATGTGTTTTAATTATGATAATAACCGCGTAACCTTAAAACAATGTATATACCTACTATTACACAGAATGACTAGTTCAGTACAATGAGGATAAAAACTGTCTATTTTTCCCATCAGGTGTCGCTACTGTTGAGTGTTCTTAAATTTTGACAGTTTTCCATACTATATAGAGTAAACAAACATATTGCTTTGGTTATATTTTTACACTATAACCCTTTGCGCAGTGTTTAACTGCAAAATCCTAGTGTGTAAGGGGCGTCTGGACCCTTTAGGGAATAAATATAACACTTGTAAAGGGCCCAGACTCCCCTTACTTTATTCCCTAAAGATCTGAAAGAAGAAACCCTAGATTTTTTTAATCAATAATAAGTTTATCTAAGCCTTTTTTCCAACTGGCTGCTTTTCTTTTTCATAACTCATCCGCCAGACGGGATACACTCTATGTTGCTCAACATTTTATAGCAATTTATCACGAGTTTTAGCTGGACAATATAGAACGGAGAACTATCAAACTTTAGGAACACTCAACTAACTCACTACATTTGAGCTTCTAGTTTTTATCCTCATTAGTGTTTAGATTTCAATGTAGATAACATTTTACAATAGCTTTAATGCGCGGTAAAAGTTAGATCTCTCAAAGTATGTAAGCCAGTGTTATGACGTTCAATAGCATAGTAATGTATCAGTTAAAACTACTGTCCGCGACATCGCGCGTTCACGCGTTCATTTTCTTCATACTTCAAGATCACAATTTATCGTACCGTTGTATAAACCACTGACCAAGTAATCTGTTTCCTCCAACAGGAGCACAGCAGCAGTAGTAACGGTGCGTACCTCAGAGTCAGAGGAGGCCCCGGGCGGGTCTCCGGCGCGCGGCGGCGGCAGCGGCCCGGGCGGCTGGCACCCCCAGCTGGCGCACCTGCCGCAGCTGCCGCACCCGCTGCGCCGCCGCCTGCAGGTACACGCGCCACGCACGCGGGGGGGGCACACATGCACACACTAACACACACACACAAACCGCGTGGTTGCTTGCAGGCTCGATACGGCGCATACATACGCGTGCATGTTCACACTCATACTACACACATGCTAGCCCACCCTCACATCACACACACACACACACACCCACCCCCACACTACACACACCCACCCCCACACAACACACACCCACCCCCACACTACACACACCCACCCCCACACTACACACACACTCAAACCCACACGCACTCAAACCCACCCTCACAACACACACACACACACATACCCACCCACCCCCACACTACACACTCAAACCCACACACACACACACACACACAAACCCACACACACTCAAACCCACCCTCACATCACACACACACACTACACACACTCAAACCCACACACACACACAAACCCACACACTCAAACCCACACACACTCAAACCCACACACACTCAAACCCACCCACACTTCACAGACATACACGCACAAACCCACACACACTTAAACCCATCCGCACATCACATAAAAACGAAGTTTATGTGATTTCGATGTTTTTTATTCTCTCCAACAGAAAAAAAAGTATACTACGAATATGTTACTGACATTTTTTGATATCTGGGGGTTAAACAGGCCAAAGCAATTCATCTAAAAATCTGTATTGCTATTTGACATTTGCGCATGTAAAAATAAGTGCGCGTTGTCAACAAATGTTAAATAACAATGTTGCTTGAATGTGGCCTTTTTAGCGCCCTTGATGTTTTTATATTTTTTTTATCTGTCCCAGGTGGTGCCAGCCGGTACAGGGTCGGCAGAGGGCGAACGCGACAAGTTCAAGTGTCTGTACCTGCTGGTGGAGACCGCCGTCGCCGTGCGCCAGAGAGAGAAGGAACAGGAGGAGGTGCCTGTCTAGTGCCCGAGGTAACTATAACATAATCATCATCAGCCCACTAACGTCCCCACTGCTGGGGCACGGGCCTTCCCTATAGATGGATAGGGAGATCGGGCCTTAAACCAACACGCGGGCCCAGTGCGGATTGGTGGTTATTAGCGACTGCTAATGCAGCCGGGATCAACGGCTTAACGTGCCTTCCGAAGCACGGAGGAGCTCGAGATGAAAACTAAGAAGTGGGCACATTATTAATCATCACGCCTGTATCCCCGAGGGGTAGGCAGAGGTGTAATATACACCCACTCATCGCTAGCTATGTTTAAGTCCTATGTCATAAGGGGAGAGCCTATTGCCATTAACCGGAAAATCCTGGAAACCCAATGATATCAATTATTAATACTATGATCCAAATATGAATTCATAGTCATAAAGTTGGTCCGCAGATTTTCGCGTTGTAGTGAACAAGTAAAGGCGACGCTTTTCAAAGCGTTCTGCCAGTCGTTCTACACGTGCGGTCTGTGGGTCAGCTTTACGCAGCGAACTTATGGAGCTCTGCGTGTTCAATATAATAACGCATTCAGGATGCTGTTCGGACTGCCGCGTTATTGCAGCGCCTCATTAATGTTTGCAGAGGCGCAAATTAATTGCTTCTATACCATCATGAGGAAACGTTGCGCCTCCTTGCTGCGCCGCGTGCGCGCCAGCTCGAACAGTATCCTGAGTGTGTTAGCAGACCGGTGGGACTCCCCGCTGCTGAAGCGCTGGATGCAGCTGCACGCTACTGTGCCAAGGGTCGCGCGTGTGTATTAGCTTAAGTTATTTTATTAGAATATAAGTTGTTTGTTACTAACATATATGGATACAGTCCGAATTAAATAATTTGAATTTGAATTTTGAATAAAGTGATAAAGTCGAATTCAGTGG
The DNA here is from genome assembly GCF_024362695.1 of Pectinophora gossypiella. Lineage (NCBI taxonomy): Eukaryota > Metazoa > Arthropoda > Insecta > Lepidoptera > Gelechiidae > Pectinophora > Pectinophora gossypiella. The sequence continues at coordinate 1,805,801 of NC_065420.1, read as the reverse complement.
TTTGAAGCCCGAGTCGGAATTCGATCCCGTGACACTAAGATGTAAGTCACGCGTTTTCCGAACTGGGCTATCAGGGATTTTATTAATCACGTTGAAGTTTATCATATGGGTCGTTCTTCTTTTTTATCGACAATAAAAAGACTTAACATCTTTAAAATTATAACTCAGTCTGTAGAGGACTATTTAGTGGTTCTCTTTATCTTGGTAATATACTTTTCTTTGCAGGCGCATTCCAATAAATATTGTGACAGAGTGGCCCTTTTCATCGGAGACAGCATTTCAATTTACCACTCTGTCACATAATTTTGTGAAAAACGATCAAGCTACGTTAATAACTAATTGAGGAACCGATTAGTATTTTGCTTGTATTTTGAGTATAATAAGATAACTATATTTTTGGACAATCAAAACATGAAATAAAATTCTAAAACATAACTTATCAGAAGCAGAACGAAGGACAGATCATTGTCGATAAAAAAGAAGAACAACCCATATAAAGCATTCCAATTGTTATTAATTATTGAAATGACATATTATTCCTTCTGATTGCATTACGCTGACGTAGCCGAGTTCACTGAACTAATTTTATTGTGAAGTCATTGAAAACGATGCAAACACTTCAAATATTTTGTAATAGTACATACATATATACATAAACTCCCGCCTATTTCCCATCGGGGTAAGCAGAGACTATGGAATTCCATTTGCTTCGACCCTAACACACTTCAAATATTTATATAGTACTATGTTGAATTATACCTACAAACTGGACAGGTATGGAGCATACTCCACCACGCTCCTCCACTGCGGGTTGGTGGAGCCATCCGGTTGATTGAGGGGAGGCCCGTGCCCAGCAGTGGGACGTGTATAGGCTGTTTATGTGTACCTACAAACATATATACATCTCTTCTTCTTCGTCGTTCCCTCATTGCTGAGGATCGCGACCACAGGGTATGGTTCTCCACTCGGTACGGCTATATGCTGCGTGGACCGCCCTCTGTATGCTGCCGCCCACCGTCTTCTTCACGATGTCAGACCACCTCATAGGCGCCTTTTGTTCGGCTCTTGGTTTGTGTGGACTGTATAATATGTAGATGGTGAGAGGTCGAGGGTTCTAATTCTAACTGCAGCAAAACACCAGATTGTTACTTTTCACTATATAATTAAATTGTTAATAAAAAATACACTTTTACGCTTTCGCGGGAGGCGTCGGCCATTCGAGACTTACAACATTGCCATACCAAAAAATATTAATTATTTTTATACTTGTGTTGCCAGCAACACCCTTCCTCGCACACGTTTGCCATCCATTTGCCCAACGATGATCTGCTTCAAACATTACATACAAAATAGAAATAGCTCAACAATACAATACAATCCACCCACGCCTTATCGAGCCAAGAAAAAAAGTTAATAAAACGTATTTTTTTCTATTTCATTACAGAATACGAACGCGAAGGACCAACGCGCGTCCTGCAAGCCAGAACCGAAGAAGTAGCGGTCCACTCCCAATGTTGTTTGAAGACGCGTAGACTTCCATTGCTGTAGGTGTTAACTACCCTTATATCTTATACACTGGACGTTATGTCGCCCCGAGAATAAATCGTTAAAATTAATAATGAAAATCAAATAAGTTGACCTTTCATGATGGTTTTGCGTTTGGAGTAACCCACGCGAGCTCAAACCACGGTGCCGTGGTTTTCACTAGGCGACGTTATACTACTGCTTCCAACAGTACACCTTACGCTAGAATATAATAGATCTAGTCTTGCATTGGCCCCGATTGCTGCAGACACCGCCTAATTTTATTTTAAGTTATATCCGTCATTTTCATATCCGTCGAAAAGGAAAGGGACGGATGATTCACAGCTCTTAATTTTAGGAAGAATGAGTAAATGAATGAACAACCCGGGCGAATCAAAAAGGTATGTCGCTGGTATGCAATCCGTTTGACGTGCTGTCTACTTACCTGTGTCGGGTTATTGACTGATGTAAAATTTTTAGACGGTTGTTGTTTTAGATTTGTCCTTAAAATTGACGTGTGTTCCATAAATTTTATGCTTGTCGATTACCCGTCCTTTTCCTTTTCGGCGGATAAGAAAATGACAGATATAACTTAAAATAAAATTAGATGGTATTTACAGGAATTTGCACCATTGAGCACTGATCATTTATAAGGATATGTAGCTGACCGCGTGTCCCTTGCGGGTCAGAGCAACTTATGCTCAGTGCTTATGTTCATACTGCCCCTCGGCAGTCATCGTATATCCGAACACAAACAAATGCTATTTCCCAGAATTTGACACACATATATAAATATACATATATATTTACTCACGCCCTTAATTCCTAATGGGGTGGGCAAAGCCATAAGTAATGAAAGACATCTTGCATCGGAATTTGAATTTAGAAGTTCAGAAGTATAGTTTTGATTTCCGCGCGAACAAAACAACTAAATTTGTGGCTCTGCCCACCCCCTTAGAGATTACGGGCGTGAGTATATATGTATATTTATCTATGTATATATGTCAAATGCTGATACATCTAAGAAATGGAAATACTTGTGTACTATCAGACACTTATTCGACGGTTAGTTTATCGACAGCTCTTTATTATGACCAAGCGGTGTACCTTTCTAGGTATCGATTTATTTTATAACTATTGTATATAATATTAGTTACAGTAAAGGACTGTGTTCTATACTTTTGAGATAGATATTAAGATTCTGTTTTAAAAAAATGGTTGATTAATACATTTTATTAACGATTTTGTCCAAAATAAGGATTCAGTAAGGTTGTTTGGTTTATCAGTCTTGTGTTGTGAATTTACGGTCACCGAAAATGTGGTTTAGAACCCTGTCCCATTAATATATTTAACATTTGGTGAAGTCTCTGTTTCAATATTTCAAATAAGTTACTGTGACATGGTACTAAAGTGTTTATGGTAATGCTCGGGACCGTATTAACACGTTTGTTGTCTCAGTGTCAAAAAGAGATGACAATATGTCGTGACGTAAGCTAAATGAAACTAGTATGAGGGGACGTTGTTCTTTTCTGGTTTCATAATGATGATTATATACAGGGTGTTAGTGACATCGTAACGAAAACGATGGATGATTCAGACCATGTTTCTGAGTTGATATCAAGTGGAATTTTCCGTCGCAGAAGTATGGAACTGAAAATAATTAAAAAAAAAACAACATGCGACGCAAAATTCCACTCGATATTAACTCAGAATCATGGTCTGAATCATCCCCCTTAGTATTTGTTACGATGTCACTAACACCCTGTATATCAGGAGTAAAAAAGGTTACATAACTTAATGTATACGTATTTACAACACGGCTCGGACGCTTTTTTTAGAAAGACCCCATAGCGAATGTGACTCTATTTGTTTATGGGATGGTTTCTACACATTTACGCGTTACCATTAGCGATCCGGTAGCGGGAATTTTGTATATTCCCTTCTACATGGAAATCCGATATTGCCGCGGCATGGTTTTATATCAACTCCCGCTTCGAACCGCATGTGTGTGAAGACCTTTATACATGATGTAACTTAACATCACTGCAACAGTCTTCAGCAATGACATGAAAATATATAACAATAAATACATATATACAACATATGACATAAATTATACATTATTATACTGAAATATTTATCATGTTCTAGTATATTTTATACATTTTGGATATACTAAACGTACACGCAGTTACTAAATGTATATTTAGAAAAGCAATAACCAATTGTAATATAGTATAGTATTTACTATTTAGATATATAGCTTGTTAACATAGTTAAAAGTCAGTTATCCGAAACATATACAGCCATAAACGGTTATCATGTATACACTATAGTAACCGGGTCAGCATGAAAACCGCGCCGTGCGCGGCGCGAATTATATTGAGCGCTTCGGCCAATAAACGATACGAATGCTATCTACGTTGATGGACGTCAAACGGCTTTTGGTCGAAGGCCTCGATATAATTCGCGCCGCGCTCGGCGCGGTTGCTGTGCAGAGCCTACTGGGGTTAATAAAGTGCCGTAAAAATGTGTCTATTTCTTTAAATAACAGTGTCTTAAAAGTATGCAACTCTTTACAGTGTCTTAAAAGTATGCAACCCTTTACAGTGTCTTAAAAGTATGCAACCCTGTCGCATTAACGTGTTAACGTGTTTGACATTTTAGTGACACTGGATTAGATTTGAGGAAAAAGTTTAATGTGACATGGTACTAAAGTGTATACATGTTAATGTTTGCAATCGTATAATATATGTATACCTACATATGAACCGTAATGTCGTGTATTTTTTGGGGTTAATTAGAATTAAACGGCGATTTCACGTACGTAATGTTAACATTCAGAGTAATTCCTTAAAAAAAACAACAAAATATTATGTATACATAATTATCTATAAAACTACTAGACATGACCTTATTTAAACGTTTTTTAAGGTATATATCATGAAAAAAATATATAAAGGAAACTATAACAAGGATTAATAGATTAAATAGTATTCACCTCCAAAGTATAGTTATATAAAAAAAAACAATTTTATAAATTGTATATTAAACAGACTGTATCATTAGTTCTCATTTATGTAATAGCTGTTGAAATCAACATTATACTATACATTAAAATGTACACCCCTACTCTAAGACGTCTACTCGACTCTTCCACGCGATTCGGCCTCAGCTGAGCATTTTGGTATTTTAAATTGACATACGTACTTGAGGGCTTTACTCACTCGCGCATATCATACTGCCAACAAAATAATACGAAATTAATGACGTCATGCCTTAATGGAGTGCCTACGAATACCGATTTTGAGCTGAGTTCGTGGAAGACCTTCAGGGGGATACAATGGCCACATCGAAGTAATTCATCCAAGAAAGCAATATTGCAATTTGACATTCACGCATATAAAAGTAAGTGCGCAATGCAAACAAATGCCAAAAAGCAATATTGCTTTCTTAGATGAATTGCTTTGATGTTGGCCATTTTAACCCCTCAGGTCGCCTAAACTAACGAGAAGAGTCGAATGAACATCTTAGAATAAGGTTGTTAGAAGTTATATAATTATTTAATCATTGTATTATCAAGTATATCTGATTTTCAGATTTGTAAAGTAACAAATACCTAATGTTATGTTACATTAATTGTATATAATCAGGAATAACTAAGTCATACTGTTACTTATATATAAGTAATCGTTTGTTTGATCAATTGTCTTATAGAAAAGACCCGTATATGTATTTTTAGACGCCTAATGGTGCTTATTCGGTCGGACACAAACCTGTTCTACGACAGCTCTTAAACTAGTGCCGTCCTTCACTTGCAATAAGCGCAAGAAAGAGACGGAACTACTTTAGTCCTGTCAAATTAAGCTCATTCTTGCCCAAATCGGCACCAATGTTTATATCCCAAACAGTTCAAATTACGTTAGTTTTATCCACTGTGTCATTGATGTATATTATGTTGCTATTTGTGCAAGCCCTGAAGAATAAGAACACTGCAAGAGGAATGTGCAATTATCCTTAAAATTTAAGCCTTGTATCCACTAGGCAACAACGCGCAACGCGTAACGCTCAGCAACGTTGCACAACAGCGCGCGACGTTGCCAGCTGAAGCGCAACATGTCTCAACTAGATGTTTAGAGAGCCTCGTTAGTTTAGCATGAGCATCAAATGTTGTAGAGACGTGACGCGTAATAACACTAGTTCCTCTGGTAACATGTTGTCGACGACAGACGTGTGTTAGTAGACAGATAACTTTTTTATTATTATTTTTATAACGTTAAACAAAAGCTCCTCGCTAACTTTCAACATGCTGGGCAACATTTCGCGCGCCAAATGTTGCCAATTGAAACGCGGCTTCATTCTTCGTAGGTATTTGGTCTTTCAATATAGCTGCGCGTAAAGACTTGTAATAGAGTTGACTTTCATAAGCAATTTCGGTCTTTTCTCTAAGATGAAACTTTGTAAAACTCAGTATGTCTTAGTTTTTAGAATCTAGTTATCAACTAGCTTATATTTGCTGATGATAAAGTTTAAGTTTCTATGTTAAGTACCTCGTGACTGCTTCGAGACAGGATGGCGATTGTAGACAAGCTAAACTTTAAATATGTGAGGTTAAAACGCGGGAAATTATCGTGTTTTATATTAAGAGCAACGCCGATGTTTTGTTGTGAATAAGAATGCTTTTATGTCATTAAAACAGTTTAAGTTATTGAAGAGTGTAATGGAAGAAATTTACGTTCTATTGTCAAATATTTTTTGTGGAACTCTTTGGTGGCGTGTACTAGACATTGTCACATTTTATTTTAGTGGAAAGTGGGTTTAAGCTTATAGAAAAAATCCATTTATTCTTATATGATGCTTCTTGTAATGCAAGCTACAGTCCTCAGCCACGCGTCTCCTGTTTATAGATATTTTAGTACGTCCTAAACTTTGTATTAGTTTCTTTTACCTGAGTACAATAACCTCTTAGCTTGTAGTTTAGTTTTAGCATCGCTGCACAAGTCTAATGTTGCTGTTATGTATGATTTAAATAAGCTTTGCGTGCACCCATACATATATAAACGCACATCCTTATCCGAAAGCACATCTTTTTAGAAGGGATTATAATAATAATAAGGCCGCCGAGAAGCACAATGCTTCTCTTAGTCACTTTTGTAATTGTTTTTAATGTTGTGCAATAAAGCGTTTTTGTATTACATTGTAATAACAAACCTTTAGGGCGATTGTTAAATTCGCACGGGTCAGACCAACTTATAGTGATGACGACAGCTTACCCGGCCAAGTAGTGAATGCGGCAAATCAGTCACATAGTTAAAAAAACATCGCGTTTGGCGCCTGTGGCGGATTCACTTACGTTGGCCGATGAATAATCCAGCATAAGTTGGTTTAACCCGCGCGAGTTTTAGCGTATTATCAGTGACAACGTAACCATGACAACCGACGTTACTAGCGCCATTGCGACCGCCATTTTGGTTCAACTTATACGCCGTGGATTAGACGCTCGTACAACTATTTTCTTTTTCTAATTAGGCATGAGACAAAAGATAATTTGTCAATTAGTTCCTAAAGGCACATTCGTAAAGTGATTTAAATCGTACTCATGTAACGTTGAATTTAACGTAAGGGTTTTACTCTCGCGTACATTATTTGACAAACATGTTTACTACACGTTTAAATAGTAATTTACAAACTGCATGCATTTAATGTTGAGTAAATTAATACTCATACTACTAACGGCTCCGGGTTCGAATCCCGGTGGAGAGATATCACAAAAAACACTTTGTGATCCCTAGTTTGGTTAGGACATTACAGGCTAATCACCTGATTGTTCGAAAGTAAGATGATCCGTGCTTCGGAAAACAAGTTGAGCCGTTGGTCCCGGTCAGTATTTACTGATGAAAGTGAGTAATCGTTACATGAGCCATGTCGGGTGCCATTGGCGGCTCAATCATAACCCTGACACCAGGGTTGAAGAGGCTGGTATTCCACCTCACAACCCACACGATAAGAAGAATACACGGATACCGGCTCAGCACACTCCATGAAGCGTCATTACTTAGTTCATGTTGGGATGGATGTATGCCCAATTGGGAACATATCTATGAACTTATGTAAACTTTTAAATAATGTTCATTCAACACGGCATCTAGACTTGTGCAGCATTAGGCTCCGTCTGTAAATATACGTGTGTAAGTACTAGTTAGTTTTATTTAGTTACTAAATAAAACTGCGTTCACTATATTATGGCTTTTATTTCAAATTCCACACAGCGTTCTTACATAATTATTATTAATGAAGTAACACAGAAATACAGCTTTTGAAAATAGTGCCGTCTCTCACTTATGACGAGTGTAAGACAGAGATATAGTTTTATAACAGTCAAACTGACTGCCGAATAATTGAGTTATTTTGGTTTTGCTCATAGTATAGCGCGCGAACGAACGTGACAGCAAGCGCGATTTCAGACGCTCGGGTCGCATCTTATCTCGCTTTAACAAATGACGGCTCTTACTGACAGAAAAGAACAGATGCATTATAAGTGTGTTGCGGTTCGGCCAGATAGCAACCCTAAGGGTCGGTTTACTACTAGGGCAGCGTCGAAGCGCATCGAAGAGGCAATCGAAAACTTAACATAAATTCAACCTTAAGTACCACAGCGTAACGCTCATAAACAATCTTCTGAATTCTCGTGTTTGCGTGCAACAATCGCTGATTGGGTCTTTTTAAAATCGCAGAAGTAGGTGTGCGTCAAGCTAGCGGCCTCAAAAAAAAAATGGGCACGAAAAAATAATTTGACCATACCAAAAAATAGTACTCTTATTGAAAAAAATAGTACCTGTTGTAAAAAAATTAGTACCATCACGGTTCTGGATTTATAGCCATGTTTTATTGCACTTGCTAGCTTGACGGTGAGCGAAATTTGGCGAGAGTTAACGACAAGGTCTTTCGCTTTGATTTAAACGCCAAAAAATAGTACCGAAATAGTACTCACCCCCTGCAAAATACCGAAAGTAGTACTTCAACGGTTCCAAAGTTATAAAGGCAGTTCTTTGATCCCGCTAGCTTGACGTTTTGAAAATACCTATTATCTGGGGAATGCTTGCATACTTCAGTTTGTAACTAATGTCAATAAACTCGTATGAAATAGTACTCCCTACCATCATAATTTGGACCTGATTCTCTTTGTAGAAATATGTCAGAAAGTCATTATAACCTATGTCATACATTTATCAAGACAAGTACAGTCGCGAACAAAATTATTACACATGGTCAAGAATGTTGTCAGATTTTAGTATTTTTCCCCATTTTTGGGTAAAAATTGGTGAAGTGCCAGGGTTGTCAGATGAAAGTAATATCATTGTTGAAACTCTTTGAGTTATTCTACAAATACTGCAAATTGTTTATTAACAAACACTTCGATCGGTAACAAATTCAACATGAAGGTATAAATTATAAAATAAAACAGCAGATTAAAAATGTATTATGATGTATTAAAATCACAGATTGTTTTCGATAAGAACTAGACCCATGCAGCCATTTTCTATTAAAATTAGTGCATATGGGTGTATGCAATAGGAATTTTTTGTAATAGCAGCACTCTGAAGTGCAAATAAATGGTAGGGTAGACCTCCAAAATGGCAATACTTACGAATAAATTGTGAGGTTATGTAATTGTCTACGTGACTGTATCAACAACAAATGTATGGCATAGGTTATGATGATTTTTTAACATTTCTACAAAGAGAATCGGATCAAAATTATGATGGTAGGGAGTACTATTTCATACGAGTTTATTGACATTAGTTACATACTGAAGTATGCAAGTGTTCCCCAGATAATAGGTATTTTCAAAACGTCAAGCTAGCGGGATCAAAGAACTGCCTTTATAACTTTGGAACCGTTGAAGTACTACTTTCGGTATTTTGCAGGGGGTGAGTACTATTTCGGTACTATTTTTTGGCGTTTAAATCAAAGCGAAAGACCTTGTCGTTAACTCTCGCCAAATTTCGCTCACCGTCAAGCTAGCAAGTGCAATAAAACATGGCTATAAATCCAGAACCGTGATGGTACTAATTTTTTTACAACAGGTACTATTTTTTTCAATAAGAGTACTATTTTTTGGTATGGTCAAATTATTTTTTCGTGCCCATTTTTTTTTTGAGGCCGCTAGCTTGACGCACACAGAAGTAGTAGTGTGTGCTTTACGCTATGGACTTTAAGGCTGTTTCCATAGACGCGGAGATGTGCAGGAATCGACCAATCACCGTGAGCGAGAGAATGACAAAGCGTCTTCGTTTTTCGCTTTCTCGAACGCTGTGATTGGTCAAATTCGCACATCTCCGCCCATTTCCGCGTCAGTGGAAACCCGGCCTAAGGTTGAATTTGTTAAGTTTTGGATTGACGCTTCCATGCGCTTCGACCTGCCCTAGTAGTAAACTGACCCTTAGGGTGCAACTATCTAGCCGCACCGCATCGCACTTTCACATGCTCTGTCCTTTTCTGTCATTCAGAACCATCATTTGTTAAAGCGAGATAAGGTGCGGCCACGCGGCAATCCCCAATCATAACCTATACCCTAATCAGTAACAATATCGAGTCTACTCATAGTGGTGGCACGCCTCTTGGTGTGAGGGTCGCCGGCCGGCGAGGTCCTCTTCCCGTCATCTCCGGAGTGAGACGAGATTATCTCGATGTCTTGTGTCGGTATGTCCATCAGCAAAGAGTCGAACCCACTACTGTGCGAATTGGGTTTGCTCTCTTGGTTATCGTCTGCAGAGAAGAGATTATTCCCGTTAGTCCTCTCTAGTGTTATTCCCGGGGTGACAACTGGGAATTTTCTCCCCATTTGTCCCGGGCCTGGAATGGAACCTGCGACCTCACAATGAAAGTCGAGCGTTCTTTCAACTACACTAAAACGGGATTATTACCTATGTATAGTATGTAAAATATATACTCATATGTGTATGTATGTAACTGCCTCTACCAGTTCGAAGACCGCATGACTCTCACTGTGAGGTCGCAGGTTCGAACCCAGCATGGGCCTAAACAAATGATTTTCGAATTCATAATAAATGATTATGACGTGCTCAGCGTGAAGGAAAACATCGTGAGGTATTGGGCTGGATAGACAGCTGCTTCCGTAAAATGTAAAATCTTCAGGTTAGGTAAGCGGAGTCCGTACAAACGGTGTAACATGCATAACATAATTAGCCTACATACGAGTACGTCCCACTGTTGGGCACGGCACAGGCCTCCCAATCAACCGGAGGGGGTACGGATCATACTCGTACTTCCATCGCAAGAACTAAGTATCCACCCACACCTCACCGAGATTTCGTTGAGCGATGTTCGCGTTTATTACTTACTAATGTAAGTAAGTAGACACGGGCCATGTCAGGGGCCTTTGGCGGTTCAATAGTAACCCTGAGACTAGATATGACACGATAGAAGACCGAGCTTTCTGTTAGACCAACGTGATGGGAACATGAACGTGATGTAAGACACGTTATTCAACCTTGCTTCATCTTCCCCGCCTGCCGCAGTCGGAACTGCTCCTGCGCACGTTGCTGCCTGCGCTTGCGCTCCGCCCGGGCCTCCTCCTCGCTCATGCTGTCCAGCCGCGGCTCCTGTCACCAAATGGACGCCTATCATGCTCTACTCGAAATAAATGAACATACATGAACAGCCTATATACGTTCCACTGCCGGACTCGAGTCACTCTCCGATCGCTTGTAGCTCTCCTCACCCCACAAGGGATTACGGGCGTGAGTTTATGTAATCTTACATCACCGCATGTTCACGCTAATCTCGATGACTACTGAATGAATGCATATGGTTATTACTGCGATAATCTGCTCTTCTCCCAAAGGAAAAAACTAGCTAAAGAATAATACTATATAAGTAAGAACGGTATTTCTCCGCCCCGCACAAATACGTATCTGGCACCGACTACGACTTCACCCCCTCTGGGTCACTTTAGACCGAAAGAGAAGGCCGAAATTGAAGCTCCTAAACGGCCACCCATCTAATGACTGATCGCACCCGATATTGCTTAACTTCAGCGTATTGCATAATCATATTGTTAGCAAGTATCCTACTTTCCCCTCCGGTTGATTGAGGGGAGGCCTGTGCCCAGCAGTGGGACGTAAATAGTCAGTTTATGTATCCTACTTCCCACTGTACTGTACTTAGGTACCTTCATCATTGCTTTTTACAGAAGCGACCCACTGTTGTATAATAAATAGGGTGTTAGTGACATCGTAACGAAAACTTTGAGGGATTGAGACTATGATTCTGAGTTGATATCAAGTGGAATTTTCCGTCACAAAAGTATGAAACCGAAAACAATTTAAAAAAAAACATGAATTTTCCGACTACAATTCGACTCTATACTAACTCAGAATCATGTTCTGAATCATCCCCCTGAGTATTCGTCATGATGTCACTAACACCCTGTATATGTATTAGATATTATGTTATTATTTCCAACCTGGGAAGGTAAATCTTAGCTACTTGAAGAATTATGTTAGAAAATTAAAATAAAACAGGGTTAAACAAGAAATTTAACAATTAAAATTTATGACGAATATTCCAATCAATTTATTACAGTAAAAACACGTATAGGTACTACTGCAATACCACACAATATATCTTATTTCATAGAATTCCTAAATTATACTATATGACAACGCATTGTAGCGAAAACCAAGCGCCTTTTTAAAAATCACATTTTGATGCGATTTTCAAAAAATAAAATCACGATTTCTTTTAACGAGGGTCTTTCCAGGCTATGTTCCGCAAAAACAATTATAGATGGCGCTGTACAGATTTCCTCCGTTTAACCTTCAAATTTCATAGATGGGTCGTTCTTCTTTTTTATCGACAATGATCTGTCCTTCGTTCTGCTTCTGATAAGTTATGTTTTAGAATTTTGTTTCATGTTTCCATTGTCCAAAAATATAGTTATCTTATTATACTCAAAATACAAGCAAAATACTAATCGGTTCCTCAATTAGTCCTTAAAGTAGCTTGATTGCTTTTCACAAAATTCTGTGACAGAGTGGTAAATTAAAATGCTGTCTCCGATGAAAAGGACCACTCTGTCACAATATTTTTTGGAATGTGTCTACAAAGAAAAGTATGTTACCAAGATAAAGAGAACCTCTAAATGGTCCTCTACAGACACATCTTTATATGATGTTTTAAAATATTTAATGCCGTTATAATTTTAAAGATGTTAAATCCGATAAATTGAGAAAATGTCTTTTTATTGTCGATAAAAAAGAAGAACGACCCAGATAACAGACACTACATATTATGTCTGTTATATTTTTTTTTTGGTATAAATGATGACCCTTGTTATTACACCAGAATCAGAATCATTTATTCAACGTAATTATCATGGATAAACTTGTTGAAGGTCAATGTAACATTTTTGAATTTACGTCATTTCGCAAGGTGTTATGGCTGTGGAGAAGAAATGACAAGAAACTGCAACAGCAACACATCTTTTAAATCAATTAGGGTACATTACAAGTTATTTAATAACTAGAGGAACACATTCAATACCAGACATTTTTATCATTTAGGTAATCATTAATCTTATAATAGGCTTTTTTACATAAAGTAAGCTTCACGTGAGCTTTAAATTTGTCCTCTGACAAATTATCAAATTATTATTTTATTTATTATTATTTTTATTTATTGTTATAAATATTATCTGGTATTTTATTGTAAAAACGTATACATAACCCCAAAAAAGATGAATTTAATTTACTTAATCTAGAATTTTGAACAACAATTTTATTTTTATTCCTTGTATTGTAAGTATGCCTTTCACAGTTTCTCGGAAGGAGAGATACACCTTTCTTACAGCTTCCACCCTTTATTATTCTGATCAAAATAAAGAGAAGCAATATACAATGTCAAGCAACAATTATTTGTATATATGCTTCTGCTATTACGTTGTATTTTTGAATAATTATGTGCTTGAGTAATGAGAAAATAATTCGCCATCTATATTGTTTATGGTGATAGTAGCCTAGAAAGTCCCCCATTAATTTAAAACCGGGTAAAAATTGAGATCATATATTTTACCTGATTTGCTAGCTTGTCTATTGCTAGGTTTTAACAAATTCACATCCGAATGTGATTTTTCAAAAAAGCGCTAATTTGGTTATTCACTATTAAGTTATTATAAATACCTATTTACATTATCGCAATCCCTTAACGTTTCACGAGACTGAGAAAACAACAGGGGGTAAAAAGGCCGCATCGAAGCAATTCAATGCGGCCATTTTAATCCCCCTGTTAAGTGCATTTAAACGGACAAGATAAATCATCAAAAATAGTAGTAAAGTTTGTCTGCAATTGCAATATTGCTTTTTAGACGAATAGCTTGTAGCGTTTCAAATCCACCCGCAGTAAGTTTACACTCCCTCTAATATATAGTATGGAATTGAAAATAATTCTTACTTATTTTCAACCAAAATAAATGATTATATATCTTTCCGGTGGTACGGTCACGAGTATTAATATGTATACACTTTGCAACCATGTCACATTAAACCGTAAGCCTCATTAAATGTCAAATATGATAGTACGACAGGGTTCTAAAGTGGGTACATGATATTGCTCGTGACTGTACTCCACATGATATTAACTAAGAACGAGCTGAATCACCCCTTTCAGTATATTCGGTCACTAACACGTACAGGGTGGACTTAAGCCGGGATGTGACTATACGAGTATCAACGGATCGAGTACGCCCAGTCAACGCCGATTGGCTAGTGATGTCCAAGTGCGCTCAAGTCATAGTGTCTACAAGCTACGAGTAACGGCCGAATAGTTCCATCCCATCCCAACACACTCATCTATTATTTAAATCTATGTATAAAAAACTCAGACCAATTTCAGATCCATTTCATGAGATTGAATTCGTAATTAACACACGTATATGATTCTCGCACGAAATTCCATAAAAATAATATAAAACTAACGAAAAATTATAATAATTTAGTTTAGTTTCTAAACAAACTGCTATGCTAATAGAGCAATCCTACAATATATGTACTAAAAAATATATATATATTTGAAACTATCCGCACGCCCGTAATCCTAATTAGGGTAGGCAGAGTCATATAACGTCAATATTAAGTCCAGCAATACCCGTCAGAGGTTTTCAACCGGTTGTTTCGAATCGAAAAGAAATATTAGAAAGCCAGGGTTATTCCAATACAAATTAATGTTACATAACATTTCATCACGCCTGTATCACCGACGGGGTATGCAGAGGTGTGTAATTATGCACGAACTCCTCGCCAGCTATGTAATGTATGTGTGTAGCTATGTATGTATTAATTATTGAATTTGGTTTTCGTGAGATGTCCGAGGTTACGAATTCGTCAGATAAAACAACTGGGATATCTGAAAATATCATAAATGGAAAATTCCACTTGATATTCACTCCAGAGTAATGAGCTGAATCATCTCCCTCAGTATTCAATACAGTCACTAACACTGTATAAGCAGGGGTCCCTGCTAAACATGCTCTTTGATCCACTACAAACATGCAATTTGTATCAATACTTAACTGTACCAAATCGAGACTTACAGTAAACATATTAAAAATTAAACTTACAGTATATTACGGATATCCTTAAATAGATTTTGACGTGGAACGCCCTCGCTGGACGGTCAAAACATGCTGTCAAGCGTGGTATTAAACATGATGTCGTTCTTATAAAAAATGCTTCATAGTTATTCAGGTTTTATACATAAAAATTCAATTGTTTGCATGTCGAATCTGATTGGTTCAACACCTTTTTTTACTACTAAAATTAGTAATAAAAGGTGTCATATGCACTAGCATCGTTTATATCCATGAAAATAAAGTATTATTTATAATAGCACGTAAACATTGACAACATTATTTGATCGTCCAGCGAGAACTTAAGAGTCCGCCTGCCCATTGCTCGGGGACGAACACTTCTGGGACATGTCCTCGGACAAGTGCTTCTCCCTCTGCTCGGCGACCCACTTGTTCACCTTCTGCTCGGTCCAGAAACCGTCGTAGAAGATGGTGGGTTTGATCCAGCAGCCGCGGTTCTGCGGCGGCGGCGCGTACTGTGCCTCGTCCTCTCGCCGGCCACCGCACGCGTTCTTGCACTCCACCGACCCTCGCCCGTTCGTCGCCAAATTCTTGGGCGGGACATTGAAATTATGGTCGACATTACCGTGCCTCAGGTCGTAGGTCTCGTAAGTGAAGTGCCAGGGCCCCGCCGAGTACTCGTAGTAGGCGTTGGGGTAGAGGTGCGGCGGAGGCGGCGGCAGGCGCGGCGGCGGAGCGTACAGCGGCGGCGGCAGCGCGCCCGCCCACGCCGGCACCACCACACTTACGTTGGGGTTGCTGGGCCGCGCCCGCGGGGCCGCGCAGCGCGCCGTCGGCGGCACCTGCACCGGCGGCACTGGCACCGGCGGCACCTGCACCGGCGGCACTTGCACTGGCGGCACCTGCACTGGCGGCACTTGCACTGGCGGAACTTGCACTGGCGGCACTTGCACCGACGGCACTACCGGAGCATTCTTGATAGTCGGCACGGGCGGGTGCGGCGACCGCATGTTGTTCGCAGTCGAACACACACTGTCGAACGAATCCTTCCTAATATTTCTATTCAGCGGCGCGTTCTTAGGCTCTGTATGTTTGTTTGCTATGTTCTGGTTGTTCTCGGCCTCTGGCGCGGGCGACACCTCACTCTTATGCGACTCTATCAGCTCCATTAGTTCATTCGCCACGCTACCGCCGAAGCTTAACAACGTTTCGCGTAACGCGTTTGTTACTGCACACTGAAATCATGGAGTAAGAATCGGAAATTATTTACTTAGATTAAGAGTTGTGGAGGGCATTTGCCCAGTGGGACACTGCATACTAAATAAGATTAGATCAACCTACAAATAAAGATTATAATAATACCTTATTGGCTTCTTCTTAACCAACCTATTTCATAGATCTTGGCGTAAAATATACAAAAATCTGTTGCTTAACTGCTCCATACCATATTAACAATAAAATAAATAAATAGTTGAAGATTTACTCGTAGTTGACAAGAATTGAATTTGAGTAAGGGTTACATCTGTGCAAGAAACTATTGTATTCTAAGTATAGTTTGGCAGAATATAAAGTGGTCATATTGATAAAAGTAGACTTTAATTACCTAAACGATAAAGTTGTTTGACATATTGTATGTTTTTGGAATAGTAATATTTCGATAAGAAAACTTGTATATTAATTAATCTATATTTACCTTTCTAGACTTGTAGATAGCGGCTCCCTTATTGCTGGCAAGTGAGGTTGCATAGCCTATATTCTCCCTGTGAATGTCAAAGCTCTTCACCGTGACTGACACAAATGCTACGACGCCCGCGCAGTACTTTCCATTGGCGAAATCTACAAAATCTGCAATGTACAAAGTATTAAATGAGAGAAAGGATTTATACAAACTGATAAAAGGAGCCTTATGCTTAAAGAAGTATTATGCTTCTCCTCAGCCAAGTATCACTGCAAAGAAGTGGTGGATTATTATTATTGCACTACCAAAATATAATGTGGACTTTAACCTCTTGTGGAGATTTCCAGACACAATAGTTAAACAATGGGGTATGGATTTTAAAAGGACATTCGGTCTAGTGTTTGGAATCAGAGGTCTAAGAGATTGAAAAAGAAACTTTAAAGCATATTAAGTGGTTCTTTGAACACCGGAAGTCAATATCATTACCATAAATGCAAAAATATCCTAAAATAGTTTGTATTTTTTAAAATATTTTGTTAAAACTTAACGTAAGTTGGCAACATACATTTTTGTGTTAATTTGACCACTGGTGTTCGAAGATCCACTTTACAATCAATAAATCACTCATAGACTGTTCTGATCAACTCATTTAGTAATTATATTATTAGCAAGAAGGCTGCCTGTTGTACTATTTAACTGATTATAATTGTTTATTTTTTAATATTTATTTTAAGTGCAATAAAAAGTTTTTGTGTTGTAACTCACCTAGTTCCTGCTTAGTGACACTCCAGCTCCAATTATTGAATCCCCACTGTGTGTGCCCAAAGTTGATGAGCTGCTGCCGACGCTGGACATGTTCTCCGTCCTCCTCCGCTGCCAACAAGTCCAGTGACGGACCTCCGTCAGGCTAAAGATAGAAATTACAATCCATTAATTATTTCTTATTTCAAGTAACTACATGACTCATTGTATTCAAAAATAGTCTAATTTCTATTAGCCACAGAAAATTAAAAAAATAATAAATCGATTAGAATGTAAATTAGAGAATAGATAAGTGAATAAGTATGGCCAGTGCACAAACAATAAATCTGTATACTAAAGTGCACTGATTGACTATGTTCTTTATCTGACTTCACTAAAGATACATAAGCTATATTATCATTGAAGTGGGTGCAATGTTATTGTACGGATTCATCAAGCCAACACTTGATAATAACATTTTAGCCTGTCATAACAACGGAACGTTATACGGCCTACATAACAACATAATGCGCGCAAAGTACTCACAAACAAACATAGATTGCCCACAAAATACAAGATAGTTTACAATACTTACTTAATATATAGCTAGAAATTTAGTTCATTTACCATTTTAATGTTGCAATTGGCCACAGGATAACCCGGTTTCCTCTGCATCGTAGCGAAAACAAGATGAAAGTCTGCGGTGCCGGAACGTGATTATATGAAATTGGAAGCTCGCAGGTTTGTTGCGATGAATTAAACGCAGTTAATCTTGGTATTTTTTAAAAGATACTATAGTTTTTACAAGCACTTTCGTAAAATATTCGCAACAAAACATGTATTGACATTTTGCGCGGAAGTTTCCTTTTTTGTTTCTTCTTAAAGGATACAGAGTATGCTTTTGGTCTATACCTCAGAACAATATATACAGCCACATCTGAGGTCTTTGGAAGAGAGACATTATGCGACGAATCGCAATCTCTTTCGCAAAATTTCCCCTAGCCAAATAGGCCTTTAGTAAAATGTTCCTTTGGCTATTTTGAGTTTTGATATTGTTTGCTTGTCTTGCTGCCTTTTATAATGAAACACATGGCTGTATAACGGGCTCGGTCCTTGCTCCTAGTTAAAGAAAAAAAATATTTTAAAAACACAAAACTGTCAAAAAAGTGTCAAAGGAAAGCGGACGGAGGGACGGACCGGAGTCAGGAATTTTTGAAATATTTTGGGAATTTAAGTGGAAATATGGGTGACCTCTCAGTTAGTAATATGTTTGAGTCCCAAACAATCTTCGCTGATCACAAGGATCTTATTCACGATGTGGCTTACGACTTCTATGGCGAGAGAATGGCAACCTGTTCAAGTGATCAGTACGTGAAGGTAGGTTATGTTTATTGTGATATGATAACAAAATAATTGTTTTTCTTTGTCCTTTACTTACTAGACTTTAAAATTCAGCTTTTCGTTTTCCGGATATATTAGGGGTACACACCGCGGAGACGCGTTATAAACATTTGTTCTACTTTTACAAAATTTTGATTGTGATTCATGCACAGTACAGATGATTTTTATTATATTTAATTTTCAAGCTCTAAAAAGTAAATACTTTTACTTAACAGTGAAATCAGATATTATTCTTGAACATAAAAATTTGTTTTTAATTTCGCCATATGTTAATACATATCTATTGTTAGTATATGTAATTTTTTTTTAATTTAATTTATTAGATATGGGACTCGGACGGCCGAGGCGGGTGGCGTCTAACTGGCAGTTGGAAGGCACACCATGGCTCCGTGTGGAAAGTCACATGGGCGCATCCAGAGTTTGGACAGGTCATTGCCACATGTTCCTTTGACAGAACTGCAGCTATTTGGGAAGAAGTTGGTAGGTTAAAACCTAATGGTACTATACATAACACACCATATTGCAGTAGAAAGAACCAGAATTCACCTGTAGACGACTTGTGGCCACTTTTCCTAAATCCTCTATTTTATTTTTAATCCTGTTATTTTTATGTATCCAGTCTTCACACCACGGGGGTTAAAAAGGCCATATTAAAGCAATTCATCAAGGAAGTGTGCAATGTTAACAAATGTGAAATAGCAATAAAATATTGATTTTTTAGATGAATTGCTTCAATATAGCCTTTTTAATCCCCTGCCTATGTTCCTTAGTTTGTCTTTATGAGAAGCCTTGACAAAAGCATCTGAATAAGCAATTAATTTATTAGTTTTGGTTTTTAGTTCAGCAGGGAAATTAAACATCTGTTACCATATTTTTGAATATGAGTACACTGTCTTACTATATTACTTAAATGGTCAAAACAAATATTATATAATTTATAAACCATATTTTCAGGTGACACACAATCGTCAGGGTCAGAGAAAGGTCTCCGGACGTGGGTGAAGAGGTCAAATCTGGTAGACTCCAGGACATCAGTCACAGACGTCAAGTTTGGCCCTAAGCACTTGGGCCTTCTCCTAGTCATATGTTCCGCTGATGGAATCATTAGGTAAGTACTTAGTATGTGACAATATAATAAAGGCAGACCACAGACAGTTCGACATAAAATATGCGCATTTTAAAGCTTATCCGATGCGAATGAACTATTCTACTGGTAGAATGTAATCTATATATATTGACATGTAATATGAATTATTAGGAACCCTAACTCTAACCCACATGAGTTTTAGGGTATGTCATAAGAAACTGCACCACGGTCTTCTACACGGTCTTTTTCTTCAGTAGTCATTACAAGAGCCATGTCACGGGCCTTTGGCGGCTCAATAGTAACCCTGACACCAAGGTTGATGAGGTTGTTAATTCACCTCACAACCCACACGATAGAAGAAGAAGAAGATAAGAAACTGCGTCATGGTTATGTATTATGACTTTATAACAGGATTTGAATAGAACATAGATTGACATTGGAGAAAAAACCTTATTATAGTGATTGAAGACATGTGTTAATTTGAATAAAATGCTAGATTGTGTAGACAAAAAGAATGCTATTCAACCTGTCTTTTCTTACAGAATATATGAAGCGCCCGATGTGATGAACTTGGCACAATGGACACTACAGCATGAAATACCAACCAAAGTTTCAATTAGCTGTCTCTCTTGGAATCCATCACTGTCCAGGTATGCATATATGTAATTAATCTCACGCTTGTGATCCCTAATGGGCTGGGCAGAGCAAGTAATCAGAAGAATACTCACAGCCACTTCTGATATGTCTTAATAATCATTGTTAGTACTAATCTGATGGAATTGCGATGGCCTATTATGAATATTTCCAAAAAGGAATATATTATTTCATCACAATGTGCTACATACCCTTATTCTTTATAAGAACACAGGGCGGAAATAGCCTGCCACAATTTGCGTTTACTCTTCATAAGTATCTTAGAATGTTCTAGACTAGAATTAATGCCTATTCGCTTTTGCCCGTCATATTGGTAAAAAACAGTTTTTGGGCGCCATTTTTCCAATATGGCGGAGAGACCAATGCAATGAGACCGGCAAAAATACGGCTTTTCGGCGGGAAACGGGAACGGGACAGTTGCTTTCTTCATTGAGTAATCTAAATAATTAATACGAAGTGGTGTTTTGTGGTTAATGATCGCATTAAGTTAGTCGGAAGACATTCGCGAGTGTTATTATATTGGAGTATTCAATGAACAAAGTGTATCTGCCTATTTTCGCTTCGTGCCGGGAAGCCGCTTCATAACTCAAAAGTTTATGCGGACTTTTGAGTTAATTCGTTTGGGGTTCGGAGTAGGAGTCTACTCCGAGGGTGGGGGCTTAGGTTTCATCATCATCACCTTTCATCATTTCATTAATCATCAAGAAAAAAAATACGTCAGACGTGGCTGTATGGGCATAGTTCCCTTTGCCTTACCCTTCGGGGAAAACCAAAACAAAAAAAAAACCGGCAAAAATACGAGGAAAAATTGAAATTCGAATGTCGGAAACAAAATTCTCAGTTTCTAAACTATAAAACATATTCACGATAAAAAAAAATGTTTCAGAGTAAACCCACCAATGTTGGCGGTGGGTAGCGATGAACCCAACACATCTAATGCGGTAGCCAGCGTACAGAATGACAAGGGGAGCCTTTGCAATGGAAAAGTCTTCATTTACGAGTAAGTTACCATTTCGATGTATCTATGTGCTAATTATATATTACAACTACAAATTACTGTGTCTTGTAACTGAGCAAGAAAAATGATTTAGCGACTCATTCGTAAAGTAACTCAACCACGTTACGAATGGTATATTTCGCCTGGCAACGCTGATAACCTATTTTAAATTTCGGTTTTGGAACAAACAAAATATCAGTGATAATGCTAATCACAATGATGTCCCCAAGAGGATAAACTAGATTAAAAAAAAAACGCAAAAACGCGTGCCAATTTCTGCAATCACAGGGTCTGAGAAAGCGAGAGAAAAGACACTGCCCTAGGTTATGATTAGTCGATTTATATATCTGTCCTCTGCTTTAGTAGAAACCAGGGTGTGTTTCTAAGGTAGACCAATCGGCAAGTTTTTGCGGCACTTGTATGCATGGTGCACACTCCATACATACTCAATTTATATTCGTTTTGATTACGGCCACGCGCCAAAAGATATTGGGTGATATTGTGACGTCATCGAAACGCTTCAGATACAGCGAGGCGCAGCGGCGGTGGACGCGCACCGAGTGCCTGTCATCGGTGGTGGAGCCGGTCAACGACCTCGCGTTCGCGCCCAACCTCGGCCGTTCCTTCCACCTGCTCGCCGTCGCCACCAAGGACGTGCGCATCATCAAGATTGAACCGCTGCCGTGAGTAGTATTAACAGAATGTCTAATTCAATACAATTAGTGATTATGTTTCAATAATATAATGTTTTACAATAGCTTCAATTCAATGTTTGCCTGCCTAGTCTTCAGTACAATGCGCGGTATGAGTTAGATCTGTCAAAGTCAAGTTAGATCTGTCGAAGCCAGTGTTGTGACGTTCAGTAACATAGTGATGTGTCAGTCGACATTAGTCGATCGATTCTGTTGTATCTAACAGTAGTACTGCAAAACACTCTTGGCGGCTCAATAGTAACCCTAACACTTGGGTTGGTCTTTTTTTTGTATAGTCCTGGTTGTACAGTCATGAGTAATATCATGTAACCACTTTAGAACCCTGTCGCACTATCATATTTGACATTTAATAAAACTTATGGTTCAATTTATCAAAAAGGTTAATGTGATATGGTATCAGAGAGTATACATACATGTTAGTACTCGTGGCCGTACGTGCAATAAAGTGGTTATTAATTCTTCAGGGACACGGCAAACGCGTCTGCGAACGGCAACAGCGGCGTGCGTTTCAAGACAGAGGTTATGGCGGCTTTCGAAGAGCACTATTCTTGCGTGTGGCGGGTTTCGTGGAACGTAACCGGCACGCTGCTAGCCTCCTCCGGAGACGACTGCTGCGTCAGACTGTGGAAAAGTGAGTGTCAACCACCATTAAAGGTAGAAAAAGTCAGGATTCAAGATTTGGCAGGGTACATTTGTTTCGTCGTCCGAGAGACCTCAGCCGAGTCTTGATTTGCTTTGGCTTACCTGGAAGTCTCTAAATAGACTTTGGACTCAGGTGGGCCGAAGTAACGATAATTTGTTCAAGCGGGGTTTCTCGGATAGCTCAGACTTAAAGTGCAAGTGCGGCACTATTCCCCAAACGATGGAACATCTAATATGGTGTCCGGCGTGCCCGAACACCTGTACGCAGGAGGATCTGATGAGCGCTGCAGTTAGCGCCATACTTGTTGCCAAGTTTTGGGCCGATACTATTTAGTGCCATCGACACGATAAGAAGAAGAAGATAGAAAGATTGATGGGTGTAAGAGTAAGGGTTAAAAGAGGAAGGCGCCTAAGCGTCTTGTCCTGAAGAAAGTTCAGGTCATATGATGAGAGTCCTTTGTCTACTAAACCATGAATATTATAAGCTGGCGAGCATGCATGAAGTTTTTGATGAGAGTGGAAGAAGCGAAAGTGGTGTGTCAGGATGGTAGTAAGCGGAACTCCGTGGTCTTTGCTTACTCCCACGGGAAATAGGCATGACCTTATGTATGTAAGCGGCTTTCAAAGAGCACTTGATCGATCCTATTAAATAGTTTAGTTTAATATAGAACCTTGGTGTTTGTAGTGCAATACATGAACCAGTGGAAGTGCGTGGCGGAGTTCAAGAGCTCGGGCGCGGCGGGGGAGTCGCCGCCGGCGGCGCGGGCGCACACCGCCTACACGCGCCTCGCCGCCATGGCCAACCCCACGCACATGCCCGGCTACTGACACGCGCACGGGCACACGCTGTGAGTACCACAACACACGCACGTAAGCTCGCACGCACAAAGCACGTACGCTCGCACGGACACTAGCACGTACGCTCGCACGAACACTCACGTACACTCGCAAGCATAAAGTCTCGACTCCTGCCTTGATTGCATAATCGAAAATGGCGTAATGTCGATGTAAATATATTGTATTCTCTCAGTAATTTATAGTCCCAATCTTTGTAATATAAATCCCCCATTTATTAACTGTTGTTTTATAGGTCGTGTTTGATTTGAAATAGATTTTATAACTATGCATGTTTCCCCTTCTTCCCCACCGCACTACCAAGCCGCACTACCAGTTGTGCCGTGGGGAATATTTATTCCCTTCTGCACTACCAGCTAGTAGTGTCGTAGGGAATTTAGAATTTCAAAACACCCTTATTCCCTTCAACACTACTCTATTAATTTACTAATAATACCAATGCGTGGATGAGAAACGAATATAATATTACTTCTTTGAAATCATTTCAGTCTCCTTGTATTTTCGTTTTTGACAGAATCTTTTTAGATCATATATCATCAGATATTATATTCTTTTCTCATCCACGCATTGGTATTATTAGTAAATTAATAGAGTAGTGTTGAAGGGAATAAGGGTGTTTTGAAATTCTAAATTCCCTACGACACTACTAGCTGGTAGTGCAGAAGGGAATAAATATTCACCACGGCACAACTGGTAGTGCGGCTTGGTAGTGCGGTGGGGAAGAAGGGCATGTTTCCTGTTTTCGATAAATGCGCATGTAATTGTAAACCTTGAATAAAATTGCATATAAGCATAACATCACTCTATTATTTAGTTGTTTGTAAATGTAAAATCCACCAAAGTACTACATAGTATAAAAAAAAACGTCGTCCAAACACAGTCGATGCCTTGTACAATAGAATAAAACTGTTTTATTCGCTTAAAATTACATTTCGAGGTGTCACATAAAGAATTTAAAGGAAAAAAATCTTATAAAATAAGCTACTCGAAAAATAAATGGTCACTTCATTGGCGCGGTGCGGCGCAGTCGCTGTAGAGGCGACGGATCCTTGCCAGCCGCCGCGCCGCGCGAGAACCACGCCACCTGCGGGACCATAGCGAAATTCTCATTACTAAATAAAGACAGATGACAGACATCGCGGGCATACCTCATATTCAGACAGCTATGGGCACATTGCCCATTCGTGGGCTAATTCCGTTTTGGAATGTGATTCAGAATTCAGATAATTGGGGCGTTTATTAGGTTCAAGATAAATTGTGAAATTCTCATTACTAAATAAAGACAGATGACAGACACCTTCCGTGCACTTTCATAACTAAGTTTTCTTAACTGGTTAAGAAAAACCCTTTTTCGCGGGCTCTTACCCCATATTCAGACAGCTATGGGTACATTGCCCATTCGTGGGCTAATTCAGTTTTGGAATGTGATTCAGAATTCAGATAATTGGGGTGTTTACTAGGTTCCAGATAAATTGTGAAATTCTCATTACTAAATAAAGACAGATGATGATGAGACATTGTGCCTTTTACAGTTCACATACCTTGCTTACACTGCACCAAAAATAATGACGGTCTTAAATTACACTAATCTGGGTACTGGGTCAAAAATGAACTACAAACTGCTAATCTAGAAATCTAAGCCAGCAGAAATTAATACTTAATACTTGCTTACCGGCATAGCTCGTTCGCTTTTGCAATGGCTGTTTGACGAAGAATGCGGGCTCACGATGTTTCTGTAAATGAAACAATGGTTAACTGAAACGAAACGCAGGCTAAGCTCGTTTACATAGAGGATCCGTTTCCGTTTGTACTTTTGCGGTTCCGTATCAAAATGGTAAAAAGGAACGTGTCCGCCTGGTCAAAATACTGTTTCCCATTCCGGTTTCGCAATCAGAATTTCCTTTTACCTACTTGCCGGTTATTTTGGGTGCTGATCAGTTATGAACATTACTGGGCACGGAACCCTCCATTGAAAAAACATCACCAAAATATAAGGGATAAAGTCAAAAATAAAATGCTCAAAAAATAAAATACCCCAAGGAGGCTCGCTTGATAGTGGTGGCGTTGCTTTGTAGCAGGATCCGTGCCGACGGAGTGTTGACAGACATTCCGGTCCTCCAACTACGAAATAATACCAAAAAATAACATACAAAAACTGAAAATAATTAAAAAACAATACTAAAATTTTCATGAATTCCCCTACAGGAAACTCCACTTGATATTAACTCAGAATCATGGTCTGAATCATCTCCCTCAGTAAGTGACATCGTAACAAATACTGAGGGGGATGATTCAGCTCATTATTCTGAATATAGAGTATAGGTAGTCGCGAAAAAGTCTAAAATATTTTACTTTCAATGTAGTATCATCAGAGAACACGTATTGAAATTACAGACTGATTGAATGAAAGTCAAAACTCAATCCTACCATCATCTACCAGCAGTTTTGAGCTGCCAAAAGCTATACACAGCCATTGCGTTCCCATTGCGTCACGCAGATCATCTAAGAAGGATTTAGTAGTGTTAGAGTGTAGTAGAAGCAAATTGCTTACTTTGGTAGCGCGTCGCCAGCTCGCCTATAAAAGTCGGGTCGCTTCCCGTCTCCCATCCTGTTGGGGCAACTGCTCAGTCGCCGCTCTTCCTCCAAGTTCACTTTCCTCACGAACGGAGTCCTCGCTTTCTTGTTCTTATCGTTCAAATCCGTGTTGGAATGTTCGTCAATGCTTGGCAACCGTGGGTCTAGGCCGCAGTCCCCGCTATCATACACTTTGTACGTCGGCTTCTTCAACCCGTAGACTCCTGTATACGGCCTATTCATCATCGTGAACCTCGGACTCTGCAACGGTTGACTCCTAGTCTTCAATACCTCGTGCCTGAAGGTCTTTTGATCAGTTTGTATAGGCTTCACAGGCATAGTCGGTTTGGGTTGTGGAGCGTTCAGCATGTCCTTGGTCACTTGGCACGAGTTGTTTATCAGACGCGTCGGTGGAAGTTTGTGGACGTTTGCCATCGGTCCGTTGGTCGATCCGATCATTGGTCCGTTCAGGGCATCCTTAGCGACTATTCCGTTCTGCCGCGTGGATGCAGTGAACACCTTTCTGGGCATCGTGTGTGTTATGCTGTTGGGGGGAGGTGTTAAGGCTTTGCTGCTGGATGGGGCAGTGTCGGGCCTGGGTTCGTAGATGGCTCTATACTCTGGCGGGGAAGCGGGTCTGGGCTCCTGTGGGTTTGAAGACCAGAGCAGATCCACGCCTGGGACGCCCTGGATCTGTTGGAGGTGGGTCTTGATGTTGTAGATGCCTCCCAATGGACCGAAAGGTTCCGCTTTAACTTGTGCAATCACGTCAATCACTGTCTGACTGCACACCTCCGATATTTGTTTGTAAATCTGCAAAACATAGTATTTACTGCCTTATTACAAAGTTACAAAATTGATCAGAAATCAATATCTTTTTACTTTTAGAATTTTATTATGATGTAGTGAGTACGACGTTTGATCGTTTATATTGGTGACGTCACAGGACAGTATTTCCATACAAACTCCAAAGAAAACTTTCGTTTTGACGTTTCGTTTAAAAAGTATCTGATTTGACTAGGTTGTTAAGTAGCCAATTGGTCGTACCTCTCTGTTAGCCTTAGGGTCGACTGCCCCAAACGGGTGCGCCTTCATCCTCATCCCGGGCCGCTTGATCCAGCGGTGGCGCGCCGCCTCCTCTATCTTCATACGAAGCTCCACGTTCGGCTCCAAAAGTTGTTGGACGAACGTCTTGCATTCTGATCGTAAGAAAAGGACAGATGGATATACATTCAGCTATCTTGGAACGAATACCAAGTGCGGCTGCGGGTAGTCTTATTGATGACTTGTGCATGCTTCGATTAGGGTTGCCACCGTTTTCAAAACAAAAACAGTATTTTTTTACAACTAGTAGTGAAAAATGAGCGAAGATATATTTTTGAGCCGTTTTACCGCGTAAGTGCGAGCGAGACAGACATGCATGCCGCGCGCGGTCCCTATCCCCCTAGCGGCTTACGGCCACTTAGACTAAAGCAAGACCCAGAGGGGGTGAGGTAAATCTAGCCCGGCGGTCGATACGAATTTGTGCGGCGGCGGCGGCGGGGGGGGGGGGGGGGGGTTCCGTTGTATATGTAGTATTATTATTCTGGTGATGGTGATAAACTTTTTTATTATTATTATTACTAGAACATCAAGTACCTTGCAGCCACTTTTGAAACATGTTACCAAGTCGTCTCAGATCACCCATGAAGTTCTTATCTATTGCAGGTAACAAGCGGAGGTTCCAAGCGGATTGCTGGGCAAACGCTACAAACGAAACTACAAAATAGCTACAAGCATTTTTATCAATAAGCCTGAAATGTCTGAAGAAGGATGAAAACCTCATTTACTTGACGCGGATCATAATAATAATTACCCAATTATTATTTAGGTAGGTAACTCGAAGTTTAATAATAAAATGGTACTTTTTAAATAGCCAGTATAAAACAATAAAAATCAATGTCATAATTAAAAATTAGGTATTGATGACGTCAAACCTTGTGTTATCAAATTCCACAGAAATTTTAGTTTTCGAGGTTGTCGTCTAGCTTATTTAATATTATAAAAATAATATATTAGAAACCAGCCCAAAATGCACTCAATTATGTAAAATAATGTTTCCATATTACATTTTCTACCTTTTTAAGATAGCAAATAAAGAAATTTTCGTTTATTCAGTTGTTTATTATGACTAACCTAAACGAAGTTTGATCACATTAAAACAATTAGTCGCAAGCATCAATGTACGTTCTCATGGTCAATATACATGTTCCAATTGTCAATATACGCGTTGCCATTGCCAATATACCCGTTGCCGTGGTCAATATACACGTTACCATTGTCAATATACACGTTACCATGGTCAATATACATGTTCCCATTGTCTATATATAAGTTACCATTGCCAATATACTCGTTGCCGTGGTCAATATACACGTTACCATTGGAGACGCAGGCGAGTGCGGCGCGCTGCTTGCGCGTGAAGCCGCGCGCGATGGCCGCGCGCAGCTGTGGCCGCGAGCGCCCCGCGCCGCCCGCCGCGCCCTCCGCCCCCGTGAACGGCAGCCCGCCTGTCACCATGCCGTATACTATTACTCCTCTGAAACACATTAATAATAATAATAACCTTAATTGATATAAGTTTTAACGTCGAAACCCTGTCTCCCAAACTAGGTGAACCTGTATCTTGGTGCATGAAATTTTGAACTAATTAAATAGTGTTAACACTAACCGTAAAGGTACTAGTATTTCTTGGAAAGTAATATTTGCCGGTATCTTTTTTACCGTAACACATAGGCATGATGAACACATAGTTCATAAATATTCGTTACTATACGTATCTTGGACTCTACCGCTATTTCAACTTTAAATACATTCTGACGCTTGGGTAAGTAAGAAAAAGTTGTATAAAAACAAACATTTACCGCCATGCGTTTTAAAGGAAACGTACCACGGTCAATTATATTTTCCTACCACTTTCTAAAACAATTTGTCTCAAATGCATTCAAGATCGGATCCAGTTTCTATATGGGCGGACAGCCTATCTCCGTAAAGAATTAGACAATGTTGCAGTGGCCATTCATGACCCCCCCTTCAGTGCAGCTTTCACTATCATAGTTGGCTCGACCATTATAGACGGCGATACAGCTCATCAACTATCACGTCGGTTTAGCAGAAAGCTCGGTGACGTGTGGGTACTTAGTTCAGTATCTCTGACTACCCCAATTGGGATATACTCGTGAGCTTATGTTATGTTTCACGCATCTGCCGTGATTAACTCAAAAACCAAAGTCGTAGAATCTGGAGATTACCTCGCGAGATTAAACACCTACCATGGGCATATTTATACACTTAAATGTTAAGTCGACGATTTATGTCGCACCCGCACTCAGCTGTCAGGTGGGTGGGGTACAGTCATGGGCGTATGTTATGCTTCTACAAGGAGTATAAGAAAAATAAATTTACATGCTCCAAAGGTCGACTTCGGGTCCGTACCGGCGGCCATCGACAAACAATTCCGGAGCTGCATATTCTAAGGAGCCGCACGGTGTACGCAGCGCCCCGCCCGCACTCCACAGGTTTGACAGACCGAAATCTGGAATTATCCATGGTATAAGAAGAACAGCTATGCTCAATCCTATGACAAGTCGCCATTGCTAGCCCATTGATGACGTAAGTGTTACCATTAAATTGGTATCTCCAATATTCTAAGGACGCAAATTTTATTATTGAAAATTAAGTGACTTACTTAATCAGAAATCAGAATCATTTATCCAACGTAATTATCACTTAAAATTAATACATATAATTACAAATTAAACATGAATACAATTATAAATTAACAATATATTTAATTAATGTATTTAATTACTATTATTTGTCTCACTTTATCTTAAATGGCCGTAAGCCGCTAAGGACTTGGAAAATTCACTTACCCACAATTTTGATAAATTGCTTCGTACTATCCAGCATAATATTCTCCATTTTCAAATCACTGGAAAAATATATTATTATTTAATAATCAAATAATTAATTGTATATAATTATGCAATCGATCCCGCTGCTGGGTAAAGGTCCCCCTTCTAGACTAGAGATGACTAACAAGTCATCCAATATCACATCCAACATCTCTTCCGCCTTTTTGTTATTGGTTTGAGAAAATTTTAAATGATGTTATGTCTTGTTTTTGTGTGTGGCGTAGTTTTTTTTATTAATTTACAATTCTATATTTTTGCGAGGGAAAATTCCATTTGATATTAACTCAGAGTCATTGTCTGAATCGTCCCCCTCCGTATTCGTTACGATGTCACTAACACCCTGTATGTAAAAGAATTTCTGTTCGTTAGTCTCACCAAAACTGGAGAACGGCTGGGCCGATTTGGCTGATTTTGGTTTTGAAATGTTTGTCAGGGAAAGTTTAAACGGTGAGAAAGTATGGAAAAGGGTGATACAAAGTTCATCGGGTCATTAATAATAATAATAATAAAATATTTATTTCAGATTCTGCATCCATATAATGTTAGTAAAACAATAGAGACTTACGAACTATGTTAGTATATTAAATTAAATTAAATGACATTACTTGGCCACACGGCGTATAGGTAACACGTGAGTCATAACCCAGTGTTTCCAGAATGGGCCATCCATCCTCTCTGCATTGAGTATGTTTATATAATAAACAATGAGTGTGGTGTTACCGATGCACGACGCCGCGGGCGTGCATGTGGCGCACGGCCGACACCAGCTGCGCGGCCAGCGCGCGCGCGCGCGCCTCGGGCAGCCCGCGCGCCGGCCCGCGCGCCGCCAGCACGTGGGCGCACAGGTCGCCGCCGCCCGCCGCCTCCATCACCACGTACAGCCGCGGCCCGTGCTGCACAGGACAGACAGGTACGTGACACTTCGCAGAGGGAGCTATCACTCACCATCTTGGCAGTGAGGGAGCTGTCACTCACTAACTTGGTAGAATAGGAGCTGTCGCTCACCATCTTGGTAGGAGAGGGAGCTTTTACTCACCACCTTGCCAGGAGGGGGAGCGGTCACTCTCCATCTTGGCAGATGGGGGAGCGGTCACTCACCATCTTGGCAGATGAGGGAGCGGTCACTCACCATCTTGGCAGATGGGGGAGCGGTCACTCACCATCGTGGTAAGAGAGGGAGCTGTCATTCACCGTCTTGCCATGAGGGGGGCGGTCACTCATCATCTTGGTAGAAGAGGGAGCTGTCACTCACTATCTTGGTAAAAGAGGGTGCTGTCACTCACCATATTAGTAGTTAGGGGAGCTGTTACTCACCATCATGGTCTCGTAGAGGGCGGCGATGCAGGGGTGCCGCAGCCGCGCCATCACCCTCGGCTCGCGGTGCAGGTTCCGGCGAGCGTACTCCTCCTTGATGCACGTCAAGTCTATTATCTTGATCGCCACCTGCAAATTAATAATATATCTAACACACACATTCATCGCATGACGGCCTATGGTGTAGTGGTTGAGCGTTGGGCTCACGATCCGGAGGGTTCGATTTCCGGTGGGAACAATCACAAAATCACTTTAATCCCTAGTTTGGTTAGGACATTGCAGGCTAATTTAATTAGCCGTTTGTCCAAAAGTAAGAGAATCCGTGCTTCAGTGGGCACGTTAAGCAGTTGGTTGGTTGGTAGGCCCTATTATTCTAACAGGGTGTTAGTGTCATCGTAACGAAAACTAAGGGATGATTCAGACCATGATTCTGAGTTGATATCAAGTGGAATTTTCCGTCGCAAAAGCATGGAATTGAAATTAATTAAAAAATCACTAACATTTTCATGAATTTTCCGACAGGAAGTTCCACTTTATATCAACTCAATATCATGGTCTGAATCATCCCCCACAATATTCGTTACGATGTCACTAACAACCATACGAGTACGTACTTGTACGGCGTGTAAGTGACATCGTAACGAATACTGAGAGGGATGATTCAGCTCATTATTATGAGTTAATACCAAGTGGAATTTTCCATCGCAAAAGTATAGAATTGAAAATATCAGAATCATGGTCTGAATCGTCCTTCTCAGTAGGTATTCGTTACGATGTCACTAACACTCTGTATAAATTTACAAAATCTTAGTGTTGAAAAAAAGGTAGACTATTTAAATAGATTTAAATATATACTTTAAGTACATACCGATATATTGTCACAGTAGTAAAACATCACTTTGGTTTAAAAAACTATTACATTTAACGTAAATAAATACTAGGTAGAATAAGTACCTATATTCATAAAAACCTTAAAAAATATAGATGTTACTTTGTACCACTTCTTTCGTGTTGAAAACAAACAATAAATAAAATAGACCGGATTATGTCAGTACGAATAGCACTGTGGCTCGTTGACATTACCACACTAATATTCACTGACGGTTGCGTTCAAAACTGCCATTACCTTTTTTCCTATTATTCTGTGCGTAGCTTCCTCAACTCTCGCGAAGTGTCCCTTCCCGAGCACTTTGCCAGTCATCAGGTAATTCCCTACACTGTACACTTGCCCCCTACTACGAGTATTATTAGCCGTCTTCATGGTAAAATGTTACAACTAATTTCGATCCATAATTATGTAGTTGTATCTTCAAAAGGCGAGGCACAAACGTTTCTACAACTATACAATATAACACGTTTCTTCACACGATAATAGTTTTTTG
This sequence comes from Pectinophora gossypiella, assembly GCF_024362695.1. Taxonomy (NCBI): domain Eukaryota; kingdom Metazoa; phylum Arthropoda; class Insecta; order Lepidoptera; family Gelechiidae; genus Pectinophora; species Pectinophora gossypiella. The sequence continues at coordinate 1,772,674 of NC_065420.1, read as the reverse complement.
TAAACGTCATAATAATGGTTCAGTGTTTAGGGACCATCTTTTGTTTGTTACTTCGAAATTAGAACGCGATTTGTGTCGTGTGACATTTAGTGGGCCTATTTTTATCGTTTAGCCAGTGTTGACTCGAAAGAGATTCGATCAATGTATTGATTGAATAGATTTCTCACAATAGCCGCCGAAGTCCTTGATTTACAGAAACGGATTTGGATAATTTTCGTACGATTAGCAGTTAGTCTATAATCATTTATCTAAGTATCTAGTTACATCATACATAATTAAGAAATCTCCCCATTAAATAATATCCCATTCCTATTGGGGTAGCTAGCGACCACGGAATTCCACTTACCTACTACGACCCTGACATTCCACTTTCGTTTCTTCAACTCTCAACGAGTGTCTTCTAACGTCATGAATTTGTTCGCGGTATATTCGTCTTGCCGGGAGAGCAACACTACCACTTACACCCTTCAGATACTTACCTACTTCTTTGGTGTGGGTTGTTAGGCCGATAACCAACTTCACCAACCCTGGTGGGGTTATTAACCCGTCGAAGGCCCCTGACATGGATCATGTAATGAATAGTAGGCATCACGTAGTAATGAAGATAAAAACTAGAGGCTCAAATGTAGGCGGCAGCACTGTTGAGTGTTCCTAAAGTTTGACAGTTCTCCATACTGTTCAGCTCAAAATTCGAGATAAATTGGTATAAAATGTGGAGCATCGTCGATTGTATCCCGTCTGAAGGAAAACGAAAAAGAAAAGCAGTCAGTTGGAAAGGGCAGTTTTGCTCGAAAATAAATAAATAGTAAATCTATTGTTTTTAGTTTATAAGTTTGTATAAGTTTAAATAAATAAAAAAAAAATAAATAAATAATACGTAGTATGGGGAACTGGGTTGTCTTCCCGGGCTTGTCGTAAAAACCGACAGAGGGATTGTGTCCTCTAACATGATGTACTGATGTTATGGGCGATAGGCTGATCCCTTATCACCATAAGGTTTATCATATCCAGCTTACATCGTATCAACAGTGGCTGCAAGTTGTCTTTGATTACTTGTGGCTCTGCCCACCCCATTAGGGATTACGGGCGTGAGTTTATGTATGTGTAAGGGGAACTGTCAAAATTTTTGAATACTCAACAGTAGCGACACCTGATGCGATAAATACGCAGTTTTTAACCTCATTGTTACCTAATCTGTGACTTAGGTACTTTACTATTTTCAAATACTGATTAGTTGAGTGTCCTTTCCGTTAATTTTATATCCATGTTTCCCTAACTTTGGTGATTGGGTAAATGCGAAGGCGAAGCCATTCAAGAAAAAAACAAAATACACACACAAATAATACATACAAACAGACAACTGCGCCCGAAATCTTTATCGGAGTTAGACAGAGGATTAAAATAAGCTTATAGGGCTAACATGCGCAACGTGATAAAAATATGTCACGGTCATTTTATCGATTCTGACGGTATAATTACGTCGTTTTGTCGATTGGTGCTACCCAAATAAGTCATGTCGTTCTGTCAAAATACGCACAGAATCACGTGGCACGCATGTTAGAGAAAAAATAAACTTATCGATGGCGACAAAATTTATTGAATCGATCGATAATTTTACCACGTTGCGCAAGTTAGCCCTGCTGGTCACCACTAGTTGACATTTGTAGAGAGACATCTCCCCGGAGACGTCGCTACACTTCGCTCTACTACATCGATCCCCTTCTTCCCCACCGCACTACCAAGCCGCACTACCAGTTGTGCCGTGGGGAATATTTATTCCCTTCTGCACTACCAGCCAGTAGTGTCGTAGGGAATTTAGAATTTCAAAACACCCTTATTATCCATCGACAAGTCAAGATAAAATGTCGTGTGATGTGGGGCGATATCGCCCGATGTCTCTAGTGAAAACGAGGCTTTTTTATACATAATCCATGTCGACTATGCAATTCGGGTCAAATTATAACAACAGACAACCATAGCCCGAGATGCTATTTTGAAAATGAAACTTTGTAGCTTTTATGATAACGTTTTATTTAAAATATTTCTTTATATAAAATACTCGTAAACATACAAAAATATATTATATACTTAACTTTAATTACAGGCACTTTATTTCTTAAATGTGTTAATTCTGTTCAAATATACGGAATTATTAATTGGCGAAAATTGTACCAAAAGTCGTATACACAACTCGAGTGTTAGGAAGCACTTGTATGCCATCATTTAATAGACGTATACCAAAAAGAATGTATTTAATAGCTGCATCTGTTTCCATATATGGAATGTTCTCTTGTTGGAATAATTTAACTATTCTTGACAAATCATCGGGCAATGATTTGAGTTCTCTTATGCATCCCGCGCCATACACTAAAGATGTTACTACTTTCTTCACATTACTATCATTGTCCAACAATACAATGCTACCTTGAAAGTCTTCAATACCAACGCACACCCGCCCATTCTCAATGTCGACGAATTTATTCGACTGTAAATTATTAACAGCGTCTTCAATTAAGGATGCAGACTCAACGTCTGAACTGTCAGCTTTTAGAACTTCTACGACCTTCAATATTTTCGTCACGCGTTCTTTTGTGTTTATCTTGGACCAATTTTGGAGATTCTTCAATACATCACTCGTGAGCAAGTCTTTATCAATGCAGTAACATAGTTTGAAATATGCAGAGTAAAACGCTTGGGAAGATCTATCCGGACCACCGAATATGCCATAATCGTTTATCCAGACTATTGGAAGTATAACGTTGTACGCTATTTCGTTAGCTTCTGAAATGTCATTAGTCCATAACGACAAGAAGAATGGATTTTCTTTCTTGATTAGTGTAAGTAGCTCCTTAACAGTTCTATAAGCTTCAACTATAACTACTTGCTTCCCCTCAGGCCTATCTGCATCCGCGATGAAATCGAAAGCAAATAATTTGTTCTCATATGCAACAATTTCTATCTTATTCTTAGAGGCGAGGTTGGTATTCTCAATACTGTCGCCTTTCAGTTGCGATTTGGCTATAAGATTTATTTTCAAACGCTCGATTTCGCTTTCCTGAACGAATAAGTGATTCAGTTTCCATGGACGCTGCAACAAAAAGTAAGCCATAAAGTATCTTTAGTTTTTTTACATGTATTTTTCAGCACGAGCGGGACGGACAGTCCACTCGCTCTTTCTTACTTAGCAGAGGAATAGCCAGAGGGGGTGAGGTAAATTTAGCTCAGTGCCCGATATGAATTGGTGCGGGGCGGAGTTACCGTTCTATACATAACATACATAAACAGCCTATATACGTCCCACTGCTGGACACAGGCGTCCCCTTAATCAACCGGAGGGGATATGGAGCATACTCCACCACGCTGCTCCACTGCGACTTGGTGGAGGTGTTTTTACGGCTAACAGCCGGGACACCGGCTTAACGTGCACTCAGAAGCACGGAATCATCTTACTTTTTCAGACAATCAAGTGATTCAAGCTTGCAAAGTCCTTATCAAACAAAGGACAGTCTCACAAGGTGATTTCGACAATGTTCCCATCGGGAATCGAACCTGGATCTCCACATCGGGAGTCTAACGCTCTATACGTAGTATTATTCTTTATTTTGTGGCTATCATAATTATTTATTGCAAGTCACTATTTGTCGCTGATACCATAGTAGGTGAGGAGCTCGGTGGCGCAGCGGTAAACGCGCTCGGTCTGCGATTGTTGAAGTTAAGCAACTTTCGCAAAGGCCGGTCATAGGATGGGTGACCACAAAAAAAAAGTTTTCATCTCGAGCTACTCCGTGCTTCGGAAGGCACGTTAAGCCGTTGATCCCGGCTGCATTAGCAGTCGTTAATAACCATCAATCTGCACTGGGCCCGTGTGATGGTTTAAGGCCTTATCTCCCTATCCATCCATAGGGATGGCCCGTGCCCCAGCAGTGGGGACGTTAATGGGCTGATGATGATGACCATAGTAGGTACGGCAGAGTAGATACGTACCTTACTGGTAGAATACAGAAACACGTCGATGGCGGAGTCTATGTCGCTATGTTCTGTAACAACAGCGCTGCAACCGTTTCGAAAGTCTGCAAATAAATGCATGTTTATCACTTGATAGTTCTTTTGGTAGACGTAGGGTCGCGCTTGTATCCCTGAAGGGGTAGAATTATGGTCTGAATCATCCTCAGAATCATGGTCTGAATCATCCCCCTCAGTATTCGTTACGGTGTCACTCAGCGCCGTCTTAAACTAGGCTGGGGCCCTTGGGCACACAAGAATTTGGGGCCCCTTTTTGAAAGTAAAGAAAGCGAATTGGAAAGTAAAAAAAGAAAAACACTTACATTTTTTACCTATGAACCCATTTATAGGTAATCAAATACAGCATAGATTTTTGTGTTTTGGAAAAGTCGCAGTTATCGATAATATAACGACGTAGTATAATGATATGCCTTGTAAATCTAACCTTCTGATAAGATTCCTGATTTGTGTAAAAAGTGTAATGTGCCCGACAAAAATGTTTTGAGAATAAATGTGCGAGAGAAATTGTGGATCCTTCGGGGCCCCCCGAGAATGGGAGCCCTGGGCACGGGCCCCGTGTGCCCTTATGGTGAAGACGTTATTGGTGGCACTAACACACATACCACTTAACTGGCTACTTGTGGTGTACTTGTACGGGGTGTAAGTGACATTGTAACGAGTACAGAGAGGGATGATTCAGCTCATTTTAACATCCTTACTCAGTAATTGTCACCTAGTATTGTGAATGTTATTTTTCTGTTACTGACGCATGTTTAAAATTTATTTTATTTATGATAATCTAATATTTCTGTTCATTCAATGAGCCTATTTTATAGAATAACTATATGAAATCTATATGTGGATGAAATCTATGGTGGAGATTTGTAATTAGCATATAGATACTAGTGATTTTATTTACTGTACAGTCATGAACAATATAATGTAGGACTCTTTAGGACTCTGTCGCACTAACATATTTGACATTTAGTCAGACTTACAGTTCAATTTGTCAAAAAAGATAATGTGACATGGTACCAAAATGTATACATATTAATGCTCGTATTATACAGCTGTTACTCTTCCTAAAAGTAAATAAATAAGTAAAAATCTCCTCTCCGTTCTTCTCGTCTCCGCTTTGGCGGAGTCCCGGCCTCAATTAACTGGGAGATAAAAAGATATATACTAACCTTCTCCACTTTCCGTCATTTCTTCCTTCTTGTGGAACAAATTCACCCGGTCTATTCTGCAAACGTATAAGTAAATATTACAAAACATAGTCTGTCTGTTCGCGCCTACCTCAAAAACCTACCTATATGATTTTTACCCGGCTGCGACGAAGAAAAAAGGAGGGTTATGTATTTGACCGTTTTTTGTGTGTATGTAGGTCCTTATAACTGCTAAACCAGTAATCAGAATTTACCAAATGAGGTGTCACTAGAAGCTGATTTTCTGCTTGTTATAAGGCTATGGGACGTCGCGCAAAATTCAATGTGGCGCCTTCTAAAGGGCAAACTAAGGTATTGTTACCAAAGGATAGTGATTCAAGAGTATTATTTTAGTATATAACTTATTAATGTTTAATCATCTCCCTAGTATTATACTGTTTTTCTCAGGGTCCGCTTACCTAACCTGAAGATTTGACAGGTCCGGTTTTTTACAGAAGCGACTGCCTGTCTGACCTTTCAACCCGCGAATCGTTTTTATATAGAAGATTACGTACATAAACAGCCTATATATGTTCCACCGCTGGGCACAGGCCTCCCCTCAATCAACCGGACGGGGTATGGAGCATACTCCAACACACTGCTCATTTCATATTGATGAAACCAGGGATGAACCAATGTTCATCCCTGGTTTATTTTTTATTTGTAAGGTGGTTAGTGTTTAGATAATCCGAACAGACTATACATACCCAGATTCCATACACAAGCGTACAAATAGGTAGCAGACTGGAGCCGTAACGTCACAACAATGTACTTTTACATTAATGTTAAACTTTATCCCGCAGACCACTGATCCTAATTTGGCCAATGGACTGGATTCGGAGATCTCTATGTTGGTAGGACGAAGTCCTGCAAAAAGAAATATAAGTAATAAAAATAGTCGAGTGGCCAGCAGAACCTGGACTATAATGGCTATATGCAAAGAGGACTGGAATACAATAGGGGAGGCCTTTGCCAATGGGCACACAGATATCTACCTAAACATTACCATTGAATAATGGAATTTGCTCTTTATTAAATTAAATAAAAAAGTATTGTATCTGAATCTATGGCTAATAAATAAAATAAATAGTGCCGTTCTCGCCAAATAGATATAGTTTACTGGAAAGGCATAATTATGTAAGCACCACAAGGCCATTTCTTTCTTTTAGAATTATTTTCGTTTTTTTTCATAACTCACCTCTACGTAATGAAAATTTCAGTGAGTATGTAATTGGCTCTTAAAAATACAATACAAAAAATAAATACATCCTTACTCACCCAAAAAACTACTATTTATAGGATTATTAAAACTCCAATACTTAAAATTCTGCACAATTAGCTTTTTATCAATGTCAATGACCTCTTGTTTGGGTACACCTCGTAACAATGCTTCTAACTGAGCAAATAGTTCAGAATTGTCTTCCATTTTACTTGCAAACAGTTGTAACTTTTTATCCGTAGGTAAATTCTTGATTTCCTTATTGAAGTATGACTTCATTTGAGCAGTTATTTTATCATTATCTCCAGATTTAACTATGTCTATTTCAGATGTATTCTGCTCCAAAAACACCTGAAAATTGTTAGTAAATACTTATTACACCGACCATAAAAAAAAAAAATTAAAAAAAAAATAGCAATATAATTAAATAGAATGCCATCTTACAGTCAACTCCTTATTTTCCTAATACTTTCAATCCAGAGATTTATTTATTGCATAAATTTGTGTATTAGTTGGTAGACAGGACTTCCCACTGGTCATCCGCTAGTTGCGTATCATAGTGATTATATTCTCTTCGGTTGCATATACACATTGCTGTGAATGCATGATTGGTAGACAGATGACAAGGTGGTAAGACGATATAGATATTTTTGAATTTGAATTTCAATAAAGTAGTCAGCTCTATTTTACTTAGTAACACTAGATTTAAGACTTTTGTTACTAACTTTTATGGATTATTGCCGAAATAAAACATTTTATTATTTTAAAGTAGTTCACAGTAAATAACATATTTATTCTTACCTCTGCTAATTTGGTATCAATGTTCATTTTGTCGAATTTCAGGTCTTCCATTTCACTGTATAAAGTAATTTGAAATAGCAGGTACACTGTAAAATTAAGTTATTTTGAATTTGTTATTGTTACACAATATTGTGCGGTGGTGTGATATTGTGTAATACTGGTAAAAACCACACCAATACCGTGCCAATACTGATAGAAAACATTCTTTAGCAGTTTTGTTATCGCTTCTAAGTTATTTATAGTAATTTTATTGATAAAACATACCTAGTGATTATATTCTCTTGGAAGCTCTATGGTTATCAACCAACGCTGGTAAAATAGTCGGATTTAATTTAGAAAATAAAACGTAATGATTTTCTGATTTTTCATACAGTATGTTTACTTTTGTATTTTTCGTACGACAGGCAAAGCCGGAAACAAAACTGTTTTTTGTATTATTTTGTCTATTTGCCCATTCGAGCATGTAAAGGGAATTTAACCCATACAGCCTAGTCTTGGTTGCTTTCATTGCTTGCAATGTTGCCAGACCAATTTTTGAAAATCCGTAGGGAAGTGCCAATGTTCGTATAAATCCGTAAATTGTTTGTAAATTGCTTCTAGGAAAATTCGTAATACTACGGTATTTCATAGCGTAATAATTGAAACGTGGGTCCGTCCACCGCAAAAATTAAAATTTAAGTGCTAAAGAACATTAAAACTAAATTATATCCTAGCCAAAATATCCAGTGTCAAGTCCTAGCTGTGCTCAGTTTCGGTGTTGATATATTTATACCTACCTACTGAATGTTCGACTTGTATTATTTTTTTATTTCTGCAGAGAATTTTCACCATTGTTGTTTTATGATTATGGCTTGCTAAGTTGTGTTGAAAATAAAACCATAGGTATGCCTTTTATGATAAAAGACTTCAATTAAAATGTCTTTACACAAAATAAATACACCTAGATAACTGTGTGGCAATAATATTTTAATACAGATTAACTTTTACAACAACAACACGGTGCGAGATAAAACACATTAATAAGAATTCTCGATTTAGAATAGAATAGAATAGAAATTCACTCCATCTAACACTCAATATATCACAGAACGTAGAATACTAACATACAATGTTAAAACTTTTGTTTTAGCCAATTAATTCTGCTTACGTATTGGCTATGCGCACGTTAGTACCTCCACTTACGTAACTTTTTCGAATAATTTAAATAAATAAGTACTTAAAACATAATGTTGACGATATAATAATTTGTAGGAAATACTAAAGCTGTTTTACCATTACGTCTGTCCAAATGTAGTACATATTTTTGCCACAGGATGCTCTGAAATGGTGTTTCGTATAACATAGCCAATACGAAGCTCTTATTTAGCGAATATTGCACCAAAACTTGTATAAATCATTCGACCGGTAGGATGAGCTGGGCTGTCATTTGAATTTGAATAAATCACACCGTATATAATTTGTTTAAAAATCTTATCTGTTTCCATATATGGAATATTTTCTTCTTGGAATAATTTGATTATTCTTGATTTTTTATTAGGTGTTGATTCGAGACCTTCGAGTTTCCTTATGCATCCAACACCATACATCAAGGAAGTAACTACTTTTTTCAAATTACTATCGTTTTCCAGAAATACAATGCATCCTTGAAAGTCTTCAAAGCTAACCCAAAGTTTGCCATTCTCAATGTCGACGAATTTATTCGACTCCAAATTTGTAATTGCGTCTTCGATTAGGGCTGCAGACTCAACATCAGGACTATTCTCAGCTTTCAAAACTTCAACAACCTTCAACATTTTGATCACTCGCTCTGTTGTGTTCATTGTGGACCAGTTTTGGAGACTCTTCACTACATTATTTGTCAGCAAGTCTTTATCAATGCAGTAACACAATTCAAAATAGGCAGAATAAAACGCCTGAGAAGATCTATCCGCGCCATCGAATGTGCCATAATCGTTTATCCAGACTATTGGAAGCATAGCATTGTATGCTATTTCGCTAGCCTCTGAAATATCATTAGTCCACACCGACAAGAAAAATGGGTTTTCTTTTTTTATTAGAGTGAGTAGGTCATTTATAGTTCTATAAGGTTCAACTATAATTACTTGGTATCCTTCGGGCTTATTCTCGTCTGCGACGAAATCGAACGCAAATAATTTGTTTTCAAGTTGGAGGATTTCTATCTTCTTTAATTTCCTTTCATTTTTATACCGTTTCAATTTGTTAGCTAGAAGGATTTTTTTCACATTTTCGATGTTTCCTTCCTGAACGAATAAGTGATGCAACTTCCATGGACGCTGCAATAAAAAATACGAACAAAGGATGAAAAAAATGTTTTTAACATAAGCTAAATAGACTATCAGCTATATCTTTCTGTCCTGCTCTCATTTTAATCATGCTATTTCATACCATAGTACAGATACGTACCTCACTGGTAGAGTGAAGAAGCCTCTTGATGACAGAGTGCATGTCGCTATGTTCAGTAACAACAGCGCTGCAACCATTTTTAAAGTCTGTAATGTAAATAGGATTATTTAATAAAAAAAAACTGGAGGTGTTGGGTACGGTCACGAGCATTAATATGTATACTTTGGTACCATGTCACATTAACTTTTTTTACAAATTGAACTGTAAGTCTCATTAAATGTCAAATATGTTAGTGTGACAGAGTCCTAAAGTGGGCACATTATATTGCTCATGACTGTACATACTAAAAATTACAATATTCAAAGTTGAATAACTCAGGCCAATTTTATAAAAACAAAGATACTAAATATCAATGACTAACCTTCTCCACTTTCTGTCATATATTTTTCCTTTTTGTAGAACAAATGCACTCGGTCTAGTCTGTAAAAGGATTATAAAATGTAATAATTGGTATATTTCTGTGGCTGAGTTCTTACTGGATAATATAATACATTATAGTATACATTATAACATACAATAAATATTATAATACATTACTATCAAAATAGTACAGTAATTTTCTTCAATGTAAGTCTGTGATATTAGTTACCTAAGTTTGTGGTTTTGTTTATTAATGTATATGCCACTAATTTGTCAGTTTCAGTTTACTGTAAGCATTGGATTGTTAGGTTAAGGCAGCATTAAACATAAACCTGTTTTTTTAAATAAATATATACATACCCAGCTTCCAAACACAAACGTACAAATAGGTAGCAGACTGGAGTAGTGACGTCACAACAATGTACTTTTACATCCATGTAATACTTTATCCCGCAGACCACTGCTCCTAATTTGGCCAATGGACTGGATACGGTCATATCTATGTTGGATGGAATGATACCTGAAATAATAATAAATAATCTAAGAAACGAAAGCTCGCGAGTAGTCAGAGCTACGGCCGTCGCATGAGCAACTAAGTCCCCATGTACATTTATATTCTGTGTTTCTTATGAAATCAAAGTTGTTAGAGTAAAAGTTGTTGTTGTGAATGGATTTCATCCAAAATAAACGTCTTATTATTATTGACCCACATGGTTTATCTATGGATTACTAAAGTAGTATATAAGGCGAAAGTTGTTGGTAGGGCTGGCAGAGGAAGACCTAGAAGACATATTAAACAAATTGTGAATGTGCTTAAAACTTTTAGTACGATTTACTCATAACCGGCGCGTGTGAATGTAACGATTGATGAATGTGGAGGAATCAAGAAACGTATGTGAGGACTGAGGATCGAAGCAATTGGAATTCCATCCATAATCTCTGCTTACCCTGCGCCAGGGCGAAACAGGCGTGTGTAAGGAAAAATAAACCATTAAAAATATTTACTTACCCAAATAACAACAATTTACAGGTATATTGGTACTCCAATACTTAAAACACTGCACTATAAGATTTTTATCAGTGTTAATGACCTCTTCTTTGGGTACATCTCGTAAAAATGCTTCCAACTGAGCAAATAATTCTGCATTTTCTTCTATTTTACTTGCAAAGAGTAATAATTTTTCTTCTGTTGGTAAATTTTTAATTTCCAGATTGAAATATGTTTTCATTTGAGCAGATATTTTATCATTATCTCCAGATTTCACAATTTTTATCACAGATGCATTCTTTTTCAAAAAGTCCTGAAAATTTATAATACACAACTTAGATATTTATATTCCATTTGAAAAAAAATATTGAATGTACTTAATAAATTAAAACAAATTATGAATTTATATATAGTGTTGAAATTTTTAAGAGAAATAAAATAATAAATTACTAAAATAAATTATTATCTATTCTAAAATAGTTTGTAATTATTAATTACCTGTGCTAATTTGGTGTCAACTTTCTGTTCTTCCATTTCAAAGTGATTGAATAAATACTTACTGTAAAATCAAAAGAAGTTATTTTATATAGTAAATTTACTGACTGTGTGCTTTAACTTTAGTCTTTGGGTTGTACACTATTGTGCAACACATAGAAATCAAATCAATACTGATAAAAAAAAACATTCTTATCAATGTTATTATCGCTTCTTATAATTCATAATGTTAGTGATAAACGTACGTAGGGATTATGTACTATATCTTCTTTGAAGCTCAGGCGGTGGTTATCAACACTGGTTTCTAACACGTAGTGATTCATTCTCTTTGGTGAAATGCTATTCAAAATAACAAATGAGTCAGAAATAGAATTCGTTTTTGTTATCATCGCAGGCTTTGATCGCAGGTGGGGTCATGGTCACCGGAAACTGACATTTTGTTTCTTTGTCCTTGACTTTTTTTTTTTTTTTTTTTTAAAAGGGTTATGGCCTGGAATCAAGTCTTTTGGGCCAAGTCTTCGTTTCATGTCTTTTAAATTATTTTAGTTTGTACGTAGCACAAGCACAGCACAAAATATGTTTATAAATTCACAACAGTGTTTTTTATGTATTTATATAGTGGAGCGAGACATTTTTCACTATGTAGTAGGTCAATAAGGCGGCGGGAGGAAGTTACTTGATTGTCAATTTGAATAATGTCATTAATGTCACTGATTTCACTCGCAAGCACTAATCTTTGAATAGAAAATTGACGACACACAAAAATCATATGTTCTATGTCGGGCGAGTCTTCACTATTGCAATACGGACAAGTTTGCTGCTCAATTATTCGCAGTCTTGTAAGATGTGCTGGTGTCTTATGGTGGCCAAATCTCAGTCTATTGATGGTACATATGAATTCTCGGCTAGCACGTTTGTATTCGGGCTTCGAATACCATGGCTTAGTTGGTAAGTCTTCTTGTACTTCTCCATACCATTTGCCCTTTTGTTCTTGATCCTTTTTCCACGCGTCCTTCCAGAGCTGTTGTACGTCGCTTCTTATCAAACCATAGTAATCAGTTAATGGAACCTTTACAATACATTTAACATCTAATGCGTTAATCCCTTCAAATGCAGTCTTATCCGCTATTTCATTGCCAGAAATTCCTCTATGTGAAGGAATCCACATAAAAGCTATGTCTATTCCTTTTAAATATAGTTCATATATATAGTGCTTAATTATATACAACAAATAATTAGTTTTAAAGGAGATATTTATCTTTTTTAAACTTTCAATAAGACTCAGTCAGTTAAAATTAAAAATCTTTTACTAATAGTTACAAGTCGAATCAGTTTTATAGCTTCTAAAACTGCATAAGCCTCTGCTGTAAATATAGAACATTGGTTATCAAGAACAAAGCTTTGAGCAAACTTAGTTTGGGGATTATAAACAGCTGATCTTACATAATTATCACCCTTACTGCCATCAGTGTATAAAGTATAAAATGGTTGGTTATCATCTAAAAATGCTAACAGGTCATTATTACAACATACTGTGGATTTGATAACTGTGATAGGATGTATTATACTGTTAAAAGAGTGATTGTAACAAGGCCATTTAGACTGCTTAATGATATTAGAACATTTTCTATGCATTTCCAGATAAATACGACACAAATGTGGAGAGACACTTTGCAAGATGTCAACTGCATCAGCCAATGGACCCGAGACTGGTATCAGGTGAGGAACCACTCTTTCAATTACATAATTGTTTTGAGATGACAACAATTTTACACAGTATCTTTCAGCTAACACAATCCTTCTCAAAACCAAAGGCATGATTTTGGTTTCAACCTCCATGGCTCTTATAGGTGTTGAACATATAGCTCCAGATATAATTCTCAAAGCTTTGTTCTGTATAATATCTAGTCTATGTACATAAGAACTATTCAAATATGCTAAAGTACTATAATCAAAGTGACTTCGTACAATGGATTTATACAACATTGACAATATATTAGGGTCTGCACCCCAAGATACTCCTGCAAGGCATCTCAGAACATTGAGACCTTTCAAAGCATTCTTACTAATATATTTAATATGGTCCTCAAATTTAAGGTTTTGGTCAATAACTACACCCAAAAACTTGTGCTGATTTACTCTTTGTATGACATCCCCACTGTACCTAATATCTACAGTAGGACTGTCATCACCAAATATCATCAAACTGCTTTTAGAAGCATTTATCTTTAAATGTAATCTGTTACTATAGTAATTGTCCAATTGGCACAAGGCCGTATTAATATTACGCATTGCAATTAATAAATTTGAATGAGAGCTATACACCACTAAATCATCAGCAAACTGTAAAATATTTACATTACTAGTATCTACATATTTACATATCTCCGATGTGTACATGTTGTACAACAAGGGCGAGAGTGTAGCGCCCTGCATTGTCCCTTTGGATGCCATTTTAGGACCATGAAGGACATTATTGTATTTAACATATAATGTTCTGTTACTGAGAAAGTCATAAATCCATTTAGAGACTTGTCCAGGTATTTCAATACTTTCAGTCAAAATCTTGACTAGTATGCCAGGATCAACAGAGTCAAATGCTCCTTGCACATCTAAAAAGACACAAATTGTATTCAAATTAGCATTTTTGGCTTTTTTCAGGTCCGTGATAAGTGAGATAAAACTATCAGCACAACTACGCCCTCTGCGAAATCCATACTGAAAATATGGAAAGACACAATTCGACTCTGCATACCAGTCAAGGCGGTTTTTAATCATGTTCTCAAATATCTTTCCCAGACATGACGACAATGAAATAGGTCGATATGAAGTTGCAAGATCAGGAGGTTTACCAGCCTTTAATACTGGAACAACACATTGCGTTTTCCATGAGTTTGGAATAGATTTTTGAAGCCATAAACTATTTAGAATTTTAAGAAATAATTTCTGTACAGTAATATGTAAATTTTTTATAAGTAAATATGGAAAATTATCAAGACCTGGAGTAGTATTTTTCCTAGATTGTAGACTAAATATGAATTCTTCCCAAGAAAAACGATCTAACAGAAATCTAGATTTTGGATTATCATTATTAAGATTAAAGTAGGTGCCAACTGCATTAAAGTTTATCAAATTAGTATTATCAGACAGTTTTAAAAGAAAAGGTTGAATAAACTCATCCTGACATGAATTGTTAGACTTCCTAACACCCCTAAATCTTTTAATAAGATTCCATATTCTGCTTAATGGAGTGGTTCTGTTAAAGCTTTCACAAAGATTATTCCATGCATTTCTTTTTTGTTCCTTTAAAGTTCGTTTCTTCAAGGCATCTAATCGTTTATAATTAATGTAATTTTCTATAGTGGGTTCCTGCCTGTAAACTTTTAAAGCATCATATGAAGCAATAACGCTTTTACGACATGTGTCGTTCCACCAAGGGGCGGGGATCCTACTTCTAAAGTTGTCTGTTCTTACAAAACGGGGTATCAATATTAGTTTCAGTGAATCAAGACGTGCGCAAAAATCAAAATACGAATCTAAAGGATTGCTTTCATCTATCGTCATGTCCCGAAAATGTGACTCTGAGAGCTCTTGGAATCTCTTCCAATCCGTTCTATTATATAAAAATTTTTCCTCAGGGGGATTTATTTGATATCTGTCTATAGATAGCGCAATAGTAGTTATAGTAGGGTAATGATAGCTTCCCATAGCATCGTCATGTACCAACCAATCACAAAGGGGTGCAAGATTTGAACTTACAAAAGTAACGTCAATTGCTGATGGATTACGTGTAGGATAGTTAATAGTGGTATAATTTCCATCATTTAAAATACATAAATCACAATCATCTATTACATCATATAAATCTCTACCTCGGCCCTGGGTGGATATACAACCAAATGCAATATGATGTGCGTTAAAATCGCCACTAACTAATATAGGTTTCGGGAGATCCCTTATAATATTGCGCAATCTATTTAACCTGATATGGCTACTTGTAGGTGGACAATAGACACAAAGAATAGTAATGTTACCCATTACTGAAGAGACAGACAATGCAACAGTTTGAATGTCCTCATAAAATCTAGTATTTAGGATATTATATTTTAAATATGGCTTTATTAATATAGCGACACCGTTATGACTATTAATAGAATTTTTATTATAAAAGTTATACCCTGGTATACTAAAGTGCTGATGATCTTTAAGCCAAGTTTCGTTAAGCAAACATATATCAATATTATTATTATGTAGAAAATTTATTAGTAGTTCTTTTTTGCTAAAAACACTTTGAATATTATACTGCGCAATACGTAATTGTGATTGTGATACTAAGCTATTATCCATTATTAGTAGGTAAGTTTTTTAGTAGCATTTCTTGTATTAACACTGCCGTAATCGGCGTGTTATCACTCTTGTTACCTAACTGAACTATTGTAGCTACGAGAGCTTGTAACACGTCCTTATTCTCAACGATTTGAGTTCGAATATTCGTGGAGGGTGCTGACGACACCATATATTCCTCGGGGAAAGCCTTATTTACAATATTCACAGGGTTGGTTTTATTTACAGGGGACTTTTTTGTAGGTTTATTTACATTGTTATTATTTATAGTATTATTAGTGTTAGACTTGTCTGGTAAAGGAGGGAAGTCTGTTTCATATGTTTTCGTGTTTGCTACACTTGCATAAGTAATTTTGTTTTTCTTTTCAAGCATCTTCTTAACCTTTACCGGACACGTCCTAGACACAGCCAGGTGAGGTCCGCCGCAGTTCGAGCAACAAAGCTCATCAGGCCTGTCACATTCCTTGTAAATATGTTCCCCGGAACAGATACTACATTTTTGCTTGCCATTGCAAACTTTGGCTGAATGATTAAATTTAAAGCAGCGGAAACACTGCTGCAGAGGTGGGATGTAATCGAACACACGGTACGAAAATAAATCATATTGTACACAATCAGGAAGCGAATTCGCCAGAAACGTTATGCTTACGGTCTGCAGTGGGACACGGTTCTGCCCCACCTTCTTCGTGAAGCGCCGTACTGCGACAATGTCGTACACAGAGGACAGTTTAGTGTATAATTCCTTGGTAGAGATATTTGTTGGGACAAAGCGAATCACCCCAACGCGCTCAATTTGTGCTGCCGGAATATATGCCTTCAGCTTGTACTTTTCCAAAAAAGCACTATTGTTCAATAAATTATTTGCAGTATTGTGCTGCTTAAATACCACCGCAATTTTATTGGCATTAATCCTGCGAATTGCCATTACACCTTTCACTTCCGTTGCAAAAATATGGTTCAAGTATATTGGACTTTTATTGCCTAAGCGTTCTTTGTCCAAACTTTCAATAAACACTTTATATTCAGTCATGAAACTATTTTCTGGATATTGTCTTTTATAGTTCGGTTTCAAGTAAGGTTTATATAAGTCACTATCCTCACCGCCGACGCCGCTACAGGACAGGGACAAGTCCTTCCTCTTTTTAGCAGGATTAGGGGGACCATCCCCCTGATCCTCATTTCCCTCCATGATAGGAGGACAGAAACACTATTTACACTATAATACACTGAAGTTCTATACAATTTTTAACAAAGAAATTAATAAAATTTTTCAAAAAAATTTCAAAAGTTGCGCCTTTGTTGAAGTTCCCGCCAAGAATCTTTGTCCTTGACGTTTTGGTAGCGGTGTTGCCAGAATAAATTTTTAATAATCTGTACAGCGGCGCCGCGGCTTGAAATATCCGTAAAAATTCGTCGATTATTTATTACGGGATAATTTTAGAAATTACTTCAAAAAGTAACATTTATTATTTGATTAGGAGTACGCGGCACGACTTATAGTCCCGCGGATTTTAATGGAACTAACTAAAAGACAAGTCTTTTTTCTTTCTTGTTATAACGAACACTCTCCATCCCGCACCAATTCTTTTCAAAAACTTAAAGATACTAATATATTTTTAGATTTTTAGCAGCTTTTGTGTGTTTGTATTTTGTTTTTTGTTTCCTTGGATTGCTTTACGACAATTCAGTAGATCTGCAGATGCTTTTTAAGTTATTTCTGATTAGGTATATTTAGAAGGACTGATCTTAAATCTAGTTCCTAGTTTGTAACAAAATGTCGTTCTGTCGAAACCATTACGGATTGGGGAATAAGGCGTGTATGTAGCTATCCTTACTAGCTATCTGATCGTAGCTATCTGTCTGTGTAGGTGTGTAGTTAGCTATGTTATGTTAGCTATACATGGAATGAGTGATCAAATGGTCTCCGCAATTTGTGCGGTCATGTTGACACGCCCTCTTCGGTCTGTCGACATTACGGCGAATAATAGGTATAAGGGAGCTCATACACTAGGTCTATGATACTACCTACATAAATGCACGCCCGTATTCCCTAATGGGATAGGCCACACAAATAATAAGGGTATGTTTCAGTTTTATTTTAGTACGATAAGGTGCAAAAGTCCAATCAGTTTCTTGAAAAGTAATAAATTAACTGGTTGCACTTAAGACCTCCTGGTTACATGTCGTTTCTGTAATAGACCAAAAACACCTACAAAAACATAAGTTTTATAATTATGACAACTAATGGTTCATAATTTCGCTACTTTTTACGAATAATACGCTGGGCTCAGTGACTGCACTTTTGCTCTTTGATTGTACTTTTTTTTTCTTGGGTTTTGGCTTCGCACGGCTTGCGCATTTGCCACAAAATAAAAAAAAACAAACAAACAAATTGATTGTACTTACTACATGTACGTACATAGAAAGGCACTAATACTAGCTGGGAGCGAGTTTAGTTTACCGCACTCCCTGATACAGATTACTTTAGTCTATTTAACCTGTAACGGAAGGCAAGGGAGTATGCTCAGACTGTCTTTCTCGTTCGCACGTACGGGATAAGGCGGCAAAGAAAGAAAGAAAGAAACGTATATTGTACATGGTAAGAAAGTGATTTTTCTATGGAGTGTCCAGACGGTGTCGCCGGTCCACAACGCAACCGTCGCCGTATCATTTCTGTGTGAAGAACTTTAAGATCCGGGCGTTCCTGTGGATTAGAAGTTATATATATGAGTATATCTGTGGGTTATATGGTAACATATTCTGAAGGTAGTCACCATTACTAATTTAAGAGCCTCGCTTTTGTCGGTGTATTCTCCTTGCTACTTTTTTAGAGGAAAATAGGGCAGTGGTTTCGCTCTTGCCTTCCCTCTGCAATACTCTGTCTGACGCGAGTGGGATGGCGCTCAGAGTAGTCTATTTCAAAGCCGTAATAGGACTCCTGTCCTCCGCCTCTGAATAGTACTGATAGTTACTGCCTTTTTTTTGACGTGACTTATTTTAGATTTGCCGCAGATGGTATTAACTACTTGGCCGGACAAATGGGGAGCGTTGAGGGACAGTTACTGCCGCCCTCTGTCCGGTTTCAGGTAGTAAAAAAAAAGTCCATTACAGAGTTCATGGTAATGTGGTGTAGCTTGAATGGGTGGCACCCGTTACAAATATAGTGGTTGATGTTTGAATTATAAGCTTAAACTCATTCATTCTGTCATCGCATCACTATGATGGTCTCCGTGTTCTAGTGGTTGAGCGCCCGGTTCTGGGTTCATTTCTCGGTGGGTACACGTCTGACAAGGATCACTTTGTGTGCTTCAGAGCGCACGTTAAGCAGTCGGTGCCGGTTGCTATTTACCTAATTAATTAATTAAATATGTCTCTACATGAGCCTTACCAGGGGCCTTTGGCGGCCCAATAATAACTAACACCAGGATTGATGTGGTCGGCCATTGTCCTCATAACCCACGCGAGAGAAGTCTACGAATGAGAGGTAGTCGATCTGATTCCCAGTAGAGCTATCACGAAAAAACTAGATGCCTATTAATTTTCGTTCGCGCTAGGTTGTTTATCGTAGCAGTTTGCGGCCGAGTGAGTCGCCTCATGGGAAATTAGTGACGACGCGCCGCGGCTACGAGAAAACACCCAATTTTGAAGTTTTAAACCGCAAACGAATGAGCGGGCTCCGGTTTCTTTTTAATAGGCAAATAAAAAGTTTTGACGCTATGCTATTCAAATATTCTGTTTAGGGAACTGATATACACAGAGAGAGAGAGAGAGAGAGCCTTCAGGCAGCGCTTAGCATTTGTGCGTATCGCGCGTGAAGCGATAAATCAACCAACACTATCGGCTATTGGTTTTACTAATCCATTTTATTGGTATCACGTCACGAAAAAAATACATGTATGTAAATAACTATAGCAGTTCTAGTCAATCGAATTTTCTTTTCAAACCAAAACACCCCGTGTACAAGTCTTCAAAAGCGCAACTCCTCGATGTTGTACTTCCCCCATTTCCTCAAAGTAACAACGAAATGTTTTAATTTATTTAATTCTTTTTCTCTCCGAGTACTCTTGGCTGTAGTCGGGGCAAAAAGTTAATAAACAAGTCTCTAGCTTAATTAAGAGAGAAGCAGCCATGAGCCGTGTAATTATTTTTAGGGAAATGCAAGCGAACATAAATACTTACAAGGGGTTATGTTGGGAAACATTGGCTGAGATGGACAAACAGACTTCGAGTCTGTAATCCTGTTGAGGTTGGGCAGTGCCACGTCCGGCCAATTAATTGGTACCATTTGCGGCAAATCTACATTAGTCAAATAACTAGTAACACTAGTAGCCACGTTAAGCCGTTGGTCCCGGTTACTACTCACTGATGTAAGTCGTTAAGATTTAAGTCGTTACATGAGCCATGTCAGGGGCCTTTGGCGGGTCAGTAATAACCCTGACACCAGGGTTGATGAGGTTGGTATTCGACCTCACAATCCACACGATAGAAGAAGACTAATAACAAATACTGAGAGAGATGATTCAGCTTTCAAATATGACCCCTCTTCCCCGAGTCGAGGTTCGCGCCCAACTGGGCACCCTCAGGCCTGTTGTGTTAAATGTTGTACCGGGTGAGAGCCCTCAGCGCTGCCCAATTATCCGGCCAAGTAGTCTTCTTCTTCTATCCTGGTGTCAGGGTTGCTATTGATCCGCTAAAGGCCCCTGACATAGCTCATATAACGACTACATACTTAGATCAGTAACTAGTAACCGGGACCAACGGTTTAACGTGCTTTCCAAAGCATGAATCATCTTACTTTCGGACAATCTGGTGATCAGCCAGTAATGTCCTAACCAAACGCATGTCTGAAAAGAGATTGGGGGGTTAAAAGGGCCATTTGACATTTGTTTGCATAGCGCACTTACTTTTAAATGTCAAATTGCAACATTGCTTTCTTAGATGAATTGCTTTGATATGGCCATTTTAACCACTGAATGCTTTGCATCCGGTTTTTACCGTTAGCAGTTTGGTTACTGTAGTTCGCATACCGTAAACAAAAGCGGTTTTATGCGCAGGTAATAAAATCATTTCCCCCCTCAAAAAGGAGGATTCTTTGAAAAACATTTCTTTCTGGCGGGGTATCAGAGAGACAGGTCAGCCTATAAATTACGTCGATTGGTAATAACAGTCGCTAGTGTTGTAACTGTTCGGATACACGTCGTGTGGTATCCGAAACGAATGAAGTGTCTTTTTAAAACTCGATCTATGCGCAATTAACTAATCAAACATACTTGTACAAAAATAGCAAACGGGTAGCTTTATTGTAGAATAGAATAATTTATTTGCCAGAAAACAGTATTCAGATGTTATTGTATACAGTAGTCCGTGTTTTCAGCTCACAAGTAAGCATGCAAATTTTGTTGTGCTACACATGCATCTACAATTACATAAGAATCAATCATAAAATAAAATAATAATAAAACTATAATTAACAATGTGAAAGTTTAGTTTTTATAATCTAGAAATTCATTAATACTATAAAAGCAATGTTGTAGCAACCATTTTGTCAAATTAACTTTAAGAGCAGCTTTGGTCATATTTTTAAATGCGGTGGGAAGTTTATTATAATTATATAACTATACACATATTAGATATATTCCTCTTATAAATAAATATATTTCCGGGCAGGAGGTTAATATAGCAGGTTCATAATATGCCTTCTTGTTTGTCTTTGGATGATTTGACCCCGGGTTTTCCAATTGTTGGGACTTTATGCCACGAATATACATACCTCCCTGATATACATACTAGTTTTTTTGCTGTAATTGCTTTATTTTCTAATGCAATTTCTTCCAGATAATTACTGTTAGCCCCCGCGGTACGGCATCTGTGAATTATGTCGAGGGCTTCGAAGTTCGACTGGCCTTGTGAGACGTTTATCTAAGTAGATAGCATTCGCTGCGTTTATTGGTTGTGCAGCGCGCGTGGGCTGAAATCTACCTTCAACTCGCACTAGGCTATTTTTTATTGAGGTTATTAAATTTGTTGTTTTATTCTAACTTAGTTTTATTTATTTTATAGTTAGGTCTTCTTCTATCGTGTGGGTTGTGAGGTGAATTACCAACTTCATCAACCCTGGTATCAGGGTTATTATTGAGTCGCCAAAGCCCTCTGACATGACTCGTGCAACGACTACATACTTACATCAGTAAGTAGTAACCGGGACCAACGGCTTAACGTGCCTTCCGAAGCACGGATCATCTTACTTTTTGGAGAATCAGGTGATCGGCCTGTAATGTCCTAACCAAATTGCGATCACAAAGTGATTTTTGTGATATGTCCCCACCGGGATTGGAACCCGGGACCTCCGGATCGTGAGCCCAACGCTCAACCACTGGACCACGGAGGTCGTTAATATATTTGGGTAGTTCTAGGTTTGGGAGCCCTGGTATCTCAGCAGTAGGAAGAACGCTTGACTCACTGTAAGATCGTTCGACCCACTGCTGGGCATAGGCCTCCCCCAAGGATCTCCACGACGATCGGTCCTGCGCTGCCCGCATCCAGCGGCTTCCCGCGACCTTCACCGGATCGTCGGTCCACCTTGTAGCGGGCCTACCCACTGAGCGTCGTCCGACACGTGGTTGCCATTCGAGAACCTTTCCGCCCCAGCGGCCAACAGTTCGAACGCGCTCGAACCCGTTCGGGCCTAAATTAAAGATTTCTAAGTACTTACTTAATAAGAGTTTTATTTTATAGTACAGAAATCCGTTCACTAAATCTGTGTACATTGGGTTTAAAGATTATGCTGATATTCGAAACCGACCCGCCCTTAGCTTCCCTACCCTGCTCAGTCCCTAATGGCGGTAATAAAAAGCAATCTTTACAGAGTTTCGTTAGACCAATGTTTTCATTCGGGAAAGACACTTGCTTGGTGAATAAAATACAACTACCCTATTTAACGTTGCACGATTAGAGTGACATATCTCTCGTTTCGTATAAGAAGACCAGGTATGCTCAAAGCTGACAGCTAGCATTTCAAGGTTAGCCCAGCTGACGTCATCCGACCCTGCGTTCCCATTTCGTAAAAAATAAACTACCGACGTCTAATGTTTTTAATTTATTTTGTAAGGAAATTTTGTACTTTTAGTTAAACACTTACGTACAGTTTTAATGGTTTTTTTTTATATATGTGACAAATAATAGTAATTAAATACATTAGTCAGTAATTCACTTAATTTTCAATAATAAAATTTGCGTCCTTGGAATGTTGGAGATACCAATTTAATGGTAACACTTACGTCATCAATGGGCTAGCAATGGCGGCTTGTCATAGGATTGAGCATACCTGTCTTCTTATACCATGGTATTAAGGTATGCGTAGTATCTCTACTTGGTCTGTGATTAAGGTATACCGTCAGTGCGAAAGAGGACAAAGATATAGTACATCGCCATGTGCGAAAGGGACAAGAAATATGTCTTTTTCGCAGAAGGCGATATACTATATTTGTCCTGCTGTTATTCTAATCGTGCTTCCAAATTAAAGTTTTGAATTAAGTAGGAACATCGGACAATTGACGGTATTCTTCAATACTTACTTACCTACCTATATTTGCATGTTTAACGCCTATAAATCTTATCGGGGTAGGTAGAATCATTTGTCATTTGTGTCAAACGATTTCAAAACGCCACACTGATAATAGGCTAATTTCCTAGGTCAAAGATGAATTATGAAATTCTGATTAAGTACTAAATAAAGACAAATCTAAAGGTGACAAAAAATGTTTTCTTTTTTAATTTAACTTACCTATTTATGAATTTAAATAAAGAAAAATGTAATGATAAGTGCGTCATTTTGTCTTTTAGGCTTTGCGTTTTCACACAAATAGTAATTTCGTGTTTTCACGTTTAGTAAAAAGTAATTAATTTGACTAGTTGGAAACTAGCCTATTAGGTGATCAGCCTGTAATTTCCTAAACAAACTAAGGATAACAAAGTGCGTTTTGTCCCCACCGGGATTCGAACCCGGGACCTCCGAATCAGGAGCCCGATGACGCTTAACCACTGGACCACAGAGGCCGCTTCATCCACTTTCATCATCATATTTATCAGTCTCTCAAGTTGGATTGAACAATCCCTACAAACTCCTGAAGGAGGACTTGCAGCATGATACCAAACAGTGGCCGGACACACGGGAGTTACGGCTCGACTGGTTCGTCCCACTGGGACCAACAAATTCGTTCCGGTCTGTTTCGAATGGGACGAGACGATGGCCATTGAGTGCTATTAACGTCCCACTCGTAGGTAGATACAGGGTGATAGTGACACCGCTACGGTCACGAGCATTAATATGTATACACTTTGGTACCATGTCACATTAACTTTTTTGACAAATTGAACTGTAAGTCTCACTAAATGACAAATATGTTAGTGCGACAGAGTTCTAAAGTACATTATGTTGCTCATGACTGTACCGAACACTGACGAGGATGATTCAGTTCTTTATTTTTGACGTGACTTATTGTAGATTTACCGCAGATGGCATTAACTACTTGGCCGGACAAATGGAGCGGGGAGCGCTGAGGGCTTTCATCCGGTACAAAATTTAAGACAATATGCCTAAGAGTGCCCAGTTCCTCGACTCAGGGCGTCGTCTGAGTGGTCAAATTTGAAAGTTGAATCATCCCCCTCAGTATCAGTTACGCTGTCACTAACACCTATATTGTACTTGTATGGTAAGTGACATCGTAACGAATACTGAGGGAGATGAGTCAGCTCATTATTCTGAATTAATATCAAGTGGAATTTTCCATCGAAAAAGTAAAGAATTGAAAATAATTCGAAAAAACACAAAAATACATGAATTTTGCGTCGGAAAATTCCACTTGAGTTTAAACTCAGAATCTTGGGTCTGAATCATCCGCTTCACTATTCGGTACGATGTCACTGACACCCTGGTTAGTATATAGGTACACCCACTCCCCGCCAGCGAGGTTTAAGTCTTCTAGTTTCTTGTTTATGTACACTATTTCTATGGTATGGGTAGTTTTAGGCGGATGAGACGTTCGTTATGTAAAAATTGACGATTCAAAGTGTAACTATGTTACCTACTGAATAAAGATATTTTTGAATTTGAATTTGAATTAAAGTAATTTGGTATTATAATATTATAATGTATGTACACCATTAACACATGTTTATGGAACACGATGTTCGTGCATCACCCAACAGGGTCCACATAATATCAGCGTCGTGGTTCACGCCGCGACATGTGCTGAGTGAGGCCCTTTTATCTCAGGACGTCCACCATTATGGTCATTTCGACAAACATCCGTCTTGCTTTTTTGTAATTGTTTTAGTG
The DNA here is from genome assembly GCF_024362695.1 of Pectinophora gossypiella. NCBI lineage: Eukaryota > Metazoa > Arthropoda > Insecta > Lepidoptera > Gelechiidae > Pectinophora > Pectinophora gossypiella. The sequence goes on along the minus strand of NC_065420.1, from coordinate 1,747,499 downwards.
GAAATTTAATATGATATTGTTGTCTTTTTTTGTGTGTGGCGCCCTTTTATAATAAACTATTTCTATTCTATTCTAAGTCCCATGTAATAGGAAGATTAACGAAGATTTGACAGGAAGAAGAAACTTCCTATTAACTAACTATTGTATGGTTCATGTTACCTGCCTAAAAATAAATAAATAAAAAGTCCTTATATTATGTATGTAATTCACTACTAGCCGAGCCACAGAGTAAACAAGTTGCCCCCCGTAGACTTGGCATGGCCACAGGCTTCCAGCAGTGAAGGCCAATTCTAAGAGATTATTATGGCTGTGATTTATTCAACCTAACTCTGCTAGTGATAATGTACCTAGCATAATGTCTTCTAGTTTTATCTAGTAAATACTTGATTTAACCTCTCATTGCCGAGATACCAGACACAATAGATTTTACATTGTGTCTGGTCGAGATCCGCGTTCCGGCGTTTAAGGGGTTAAGGGTAAGAACATTAGGAATTATTAGAAATTAGGATCATTTATTCAACATAGGCACTTTATTGGATAGTTTCCTAGATCAACCGGAACCAGACCGGACCGGGGGCCAGTTTCTCTGAACCGGCGTGCGTGTATGAAGCGATTGATGAATGTGGAGGAAGCAAGTGAAGTGTGTCAGGATCGAAGCAAATGGAAGTCTATAGTCTCTGCTTACCCCGGTAGCAAATAGGCGTGAATTTATGTATGTATGTCCTAGATCAAAGATAAAGTATGAAAATCTGATTACTAAATAAAAACAGATCTAAAGGTGACAAAAAACGTTTTATTTCTTCTATTAATGAAGAAAAATGCAATATCTTCTATAATATAAAAATGAATCGCAAAATGTGTTGGTAAGCGCATAACTCAACAACGCCTGGACCAATTAGGCCAATTCTTTTTTTTTAAATGTTCTTAGAAGTCCATTATGGTTTTTACGGTGAGAAAAAATCGAATAATTGCCGGAAAAATCCTAAAAACAGCCCTTTTCTTTTTCCCATACAAACGTTGTCTAACCATAAGTAGGAACAAAAAACTGCAAATTTACAAACATTACAAATCTTTTTGACTGGACGAAGTCTGTCGGGTCCGCTAGTACTTAATAACTGCGACATTTTGTCACGTTTTTCTATGAAGTCACTTGGTTTTTCATACAAATTACATAGTAATTTCGTGTTTTGACGTTTCATCATCATCAGCCCATTAACGTCCCCACTGCTGGGGCACGGGCCTTCCCTATGGATGGATAGGGAGATCGAGCCTTAAACCATCACGCGGGCCCAGTGCGGGTTGATGGTTATTAACGACTGCTAATGCAGCCGGGACCAACGGCTTAACGTGCCTTCCGAAGCACGGAGGAGCTCGAGATGAAAACTTTTTTTTTGTGGTCACCCATCCTATGACCGGCCTTTGCGAAAGTTGCTTTACTTCAACAATCGCAGGCCGAGCGCGTTAACCGCTGCGCCCCACCGAGCTCCTCGAGCGTTTTGACGTTTAGTAAAAAGTATTATAACTGATTTGACTAGTTAGAAACTACCCTATTATCATTGAAAAACTTGTTAAAGGTCAATTTTGTTTCATCTACGTCGTTTAAGAAATGACAAGTTCCTAGGGCGGGAAATAAAAATATATTTTTGAAAGTGTTTTTGTTTTGTGTAGTAAATAATTTCGTTTTGTGCATATTTCGGTGCTTACCACTAAGCTCGCGGCATCTCTCTGTAATAAGAACTCTATGGTCGCAAAACACTACCCACTTTAGAGGCTCAAGCCAATGAAGTAAGGGACCTTTAGAAACGTGTACCATGTCACCAAGCCGCCGTGAAAAGATTTAGTCATAATCCTGTAAGAACCTTCACTAATACTACGACAAATATATCTGTCGGTTTGTGTTTTTTTTTTAATTTATTTGCAAGTGATCGTATGTACATTGTACATATTTTATATTTTTTTAAGAACGTTTAGGACCTGTTCTGAGGTGTTTCTTGCAGCCTATACATGTATAGAAAGGTTGTGAAAAGGTGCAGTTTTAGGCAGATAAGACGTTCGTTATGTAAAAATTGACGATTCATATTACCTACTGAATAAAGTAAAAACCGAGAAGGACTTCGATGACCCAATTGGAGATGTCCTTTTTTTGTCTTTTTTTCAATTTGGTCATTACTCTGAACCGGCGTGCGTGTATGAAGCGATTGATGAATGTGGAGGAAGCAAGAGAAGTGTGTCAGGATCGAAACAAATGGAATTCTATAGTCTCTGCTTACCCCGGTGGGAAATAGGCGTGAGTTTATGTATGTATGTACTGAATAAAGTTATTTTTGAATTTTGAATTTGTACGTAACGTTGCGTACGTAAATCTATAATATAAAAATGAATCGCAAAATGTGTTGGTAAGCGCATAACTCAACAACGCCTGGACCAATTAGGCCAATTCTTTTTTTTTAAATGTTCTTAGAAGTCCATTATGGTTTTTACAGTGAGAAAAAAATCGAATAATTGCCGGAAAAATCCTAAAAACAGCCCTTTGCTTTTTCCCATACAAACGTTGTCTAACCATAAGTAGGAACAAAAAATTGCAAATTTACAAACATTACAAATCTTTTTGACTGAACGAAGTCTGTCGGGTCCGCTAGTAGTCTATATACGTCCCACTGCTGGGCACACGCCTCCCCTCAATCAACCGGAGGGGGTGTGGAGCATACTCCACCACGGTGCTGCCGTGCGGGTTGATGGAGGTGTTAAAGCTAGTATAAACAGAAGAACAGAATGATCTTCTCTTTTCGGACAACCAGTTGATTCAGTCTGTAATATCCTAGGCAACCAAAGGACAGTCATTATATGTTTATTGCACCAGCCCGTGCTCCAATGAATAATCTTCTTTCACCCTAAGGTTGCCTGGCAGAAATTGCTGTTTAGCAATAAGGCCGCCTATTGTGCTTATGTTTTATTCGTATGTTTATGTCCTTTATATATATGTTGTTGTGCAATAAAGTATTATTGATTGATTGATTGATTGATTGACAGTCTCACAAAGTTATTTCGACATTGTCCCCATGGGTAACTGAACCCGGACCTCCAGATTGTGCGTGAGTTTGACGCTCTAACCACTAGACTATGGAGGCTGTTAATTGAGTGTGATCATGACTCCTTTATTTTTTAAGTACCAGTGGAGTATTATCAATACATAAACAGCCTATATATGTCCCACTGCTGGGCAAAGGTCTCCTCTCAATCAACTGAAGGTGGTATGGAGCATACTCCACCACGGTGCTCTACTACGGGCTGGTGGAAGTGTTTTACGGCTAATAGCTGGCAATATAAAAAAATATATTTCGTACAATTTTACATGCATATTAGCTTCTTCTTTTTTGCGAGTCGATGGCGATTGATATTAAATTATTGCTGACCAATTGGCCACTCTTACGGCATTGTCAGTGGCTTCGTGAAGGTCTTGATAGTGCAGGTGTTAGGACACTTAGGACAGCACAAAAGGTGGGCCATAGTTTATGGTGGTACTCCACACTCGCACTAATCGCAACCATCAACCAGGTATCCCCACCTGCAGAGATTATCCTTGCAGCGGCCAACCTGTGTCCGGGGCCTATTTAAGGACTTCCATGTCGGCCACGATAGATTGCTTCCAGGCGGGAGGCTTTCCATATTAGCTAAATGAAACATAAAACAAAAGAAAAGAAAATAGATACTTAAAAACTAGAATACACCATCATAGACGCTGATGGGTCCATTGCTTTATAAGGCTGCTGTCCCACCTGTCAGCTATTACAGCAGGAATAAGCCAGTAGAATGTACATACATTCATAACATACATAACATCACGCCCATAACCGATTAGGGAAGACAAAGATCACGAAATTACTTTTTAAGAAAGAAAGAAACATTTATTACTTCCGTACACCACAAACAGACAGACAGGTACATTACATATACATTCAATACAGGACAGGACAGGAGAAACCACGCGGAAATCAATACACAGAAAAAAGAAAAAAAAAGAAAACAAGAAGAAAACCAAGATCTAAATTCATTAACGAAAAAAAAGAAAAACAAACCAAAACATACATACATACACACACACAACACATACTGACACACTCAGCGCTTCCCATTTGTCCGGCCAAGTAGTTATGCAAAGGCAATAAGTTACGTCAAAGGAAGACAGGACGAACACACGGGGATACGATACCCCGTAAGATAAGCTTCCCGAATTCCCGACCCAAAATCTCGGGTGTTGAGGTAAATTAAATTTTACGCCAGGACGACTTTTCTTTTTCCTTAATCCAGCCCTATTTGCTCGTAATAGGCTGATTATCACAAGCTTCGGGGCCTAAGTCCGTACCTTTGGAAATACGTGTATTTCCGCGCTAGTATCATTGTTAAGGTCGGTGTTTTTAAGATACAGATAAGATAAACATAGTTTATTGAGGACAAAGGGTACGAGATACAGAGAAGGTGATGGTGGTGTCAATGTGAGGCGGCCAATCAGCTCGAACTCAAATTAAATATCTTTATTTATTTATTTATTTATTTGTACACAATAGAACACAGAAAGAAACACACAAAGAAATCAGACAGTACAGGTTAGCTTATCTCTAAAAAAGAGATTTCTTCCAGCTGACCTACTACGATAAGGATACATGCAGTGTATAATACTACAGATAGACATACCTACATAAGCGTACAAATCTTATGAAATTACAAAAAATAAAAATAATAACACAATAAAAATATAAACAATAAATTTCAGTAGGTATGAATGAAATGAATGAAAATAGCTTTTATTCTTAGACTTTTAAAGTTACAAAGTAGTTACATTTTCTTACGTTTAATTGTTAGTTACAATAGCTATGTAAAGTTTTATATTAATATTTATTTACTTAAATCTGTCTCATGACATAGGCCATTCAGTCAGTAGGTAACGTAGTTAAATCATTGGTTTCGGCCTGTGCTGGATGCGAACCTGCGACCTCAAAGTGAAAAGCAAGCGAGGTAGAAAGCTTGCCTTTGGGCTACCACGGCAAATCTGTACAGCGCCATCTATATTGCTTTTAGGGAACGTTGCCTGGAAAGTCCCTCACTGCCTACACCATTAGAGATCACGGCGTGAATATTCCGGGTGTATGAATCTAGTATGAAGTATGGAAGGGGGACGGGGCGAGGAGCCGACGGAGGGATTAAAAATAATCCAATTGATTACGTGCATCGTCAGTCGCGAAGTATGGCCGACACACTATGACGGAAAACGACGCGATATTAAATAAACGCGAAAAATTATTTTCGGAAATTTCCATACATACATACTTAAACAGCCTATATACGTCCCACTGCTAGCCACAGGCCTCCCCTTAATCAACCGGAGGGGTATGGAGCATACTCCACCACGCTGCTCCAATGCGGGTTGGTGGAGGTGTTTTTACGGCTAATAGCCGGGACCAACAGTTCAACGTGCCTTCCGAAGGATGGAATCATCTTACTTTTTCGGATCAGGTGATTCAAGCCTGTAAAGTCCTTACCAAACAAAGGACAGTTTCACAAAGTGATTTCGACAATGTCCCCATCGGGGATCGAACCCGGACCTCCTCCGGATCGTGTGTCTAACGCTCTAACCACTAGACCACGGAGGCTGTTAATTGATTTTGATTTTAATGATTTTAATAATTTTTAACTTTATTTCATTATTATTATTATTTTTAATTTTAATATATGGGACATAATTATATCTTACAATATGGGTGCCTACCTGAAATAAATGCATTTTATTTTATTTTATTTTTTTTATTTTAAATAAACAAGTGAAAAATTTCCACTTGATATTAACTCAGAATCATGAGCAGAATCATCCTCCTCAGTATAGGTTATGATGTCACTTACAGCCCGTACAATACGTGTTAGTGACACCATCACGAAAACTTTGGGGAACGATTCAGACCATGATTCAGAGTTAATATCAAGTAGAATTTCCTCTCGGAAAATTCATGAACATTTTAATTATTTTCTGTTCTATAGTTTTGCGAAGGAAAATTCCATTGCACTCAGAGAAATACCTAAATGAATAAGGAAACGAACAGACCTTTTATTGTAGTATTAGTGAAGTTTCTTACAGGATTATGACTAAATCTTTTCACGGCGGCTTTGTGACATGGTATACGTTTCTAAAGATCCCTTCCTTCATTGGCTTGAGCCTCTAAAGTGGATAGGGACTTTGGGACACTAAGGTATTTACCTTCTATAACTTCCTTGTTATTCTTACCTTTGCTCCTTCCTTATGTTGTTACTTATCTTTTGGACTGGGAATAAAGGATAATGCGTTTGACGGTAGCAGAGCCAATTTTTTTATAAAAACCGTTGGTGCCACCGGTTTCACATATGTGATCATTGATGTATAATTCTCTCTCTCATTATTTAAGAGCTGCGCTCTTGACAGTGGTTTTTTTTAAATCTTTATTTAATAAAGAGGGTTTTGTCAAACATTGGCCTGGTTTTCCTTTCGCGGGTTGGAAGGTCAGACAGGCAGTCGCTTCTGTAAAAAACCGGACCTGTCAAATCTTCAGGTTAGGTAAGCGGACCCTGTGAAAAACGGGATAATGCTAGGGAGATGATGATGTTTTGTCAAATATTGATCACGCCACCCCCATCGGTCTAAACTAGATTATCGCCTACATAAACATAAAACCCAACTAAGAACCCTTACCCAAGGATACGGGTGAAGACCTCAACGGTTGCAGAGGCGGAGATGGGAGCCATCGGTACGGCAATGCAGGACGGAAGGAGCGAGTTACAGGGACTGTAACCTGGAACCGGGCAGCAGTAACTGTCAACACTATTCAGAGGCGGAGGACAGGAGTCCTAGTACGACTTTGAAATAGACTACTCTGGGCGCCATTTTACTCGCGTCAACAGAGTACTACAGAGCGAAACGCAAGAGGGAAACCACGGCCCTATTTTTCCCTAAAAAAGACCATGGAGACACAGCGACAAGAGCGTGGCTCTTAAATTAGTGATGTGAAACACAAATACAAAATACTTTATTTGTTTAGTAACAATTTACAGTAATGAAGGTGATTGGGGCCTCCTTTTCAGGGCAGGGCAACCAGACACGACAGCACTTTGACCTTGTAATAATAAGAAATACCTAAGTTGGTATTTCGTTTCCCGCTGCGTTTTTCATCCAAGTGTGTTCCTATAAAGCTGAAAAATCTGCTGAACTTTCTTAGCACTAATTACCGCTCGATTAAACGTTGAGTGGAATCCGGCAAGAATCTGTCTTCTTTACAGTTTTTTTTCTAATAAAAGCGACAAGTATTTAAAAGATGCCTCACGGACTTCAAACTCCGCCTCAAGGCATAGAATAAGGAATAATTATACGTATAGAACGGTGACGGAGCCGTAGTAGCTCAGTTGGTAGAACGTTTGACTCTCACTTTGAGGTCGCAGGTTCGAATGCCCTAAACCAATGATTTTCGAATTCGTTTTCGAGTTCATGTTTGGATCATTGCTCAGTGGTGAAGGATTACATCGTGAGGAAACCCACATTCCCTACCTATAACATAACATAACATAAACTGCCTATATACGTCCCACTGCTGGGCACAGGCCTCCCCTCAATCAACCGGAGGGGGTATGGAGCATACTCCACCACGCTGCTCCAGTGCGGGTTGGTGGAGGTGTTTTTACGGCTAATAGCCGGGACCAACGGCTTAACGTGCCCTCCGAAGCACGGAATCATCTTACTTTTTCAGACAATCAGGTGATTCAAGCCTGAAAAGTCCTTACCAAACAAAGGACAGTCTCACAAAGTGATTTCGACAATGTCCCCATCGGGAATCGAACCCGGACCTCCAGATCGTGAGCCTAACGCTCTAACCACTAGACCACGGAGGCTGTTCCCTTCCCTTGTCCTATTCCCTACCTATATTGGGCTGGTTTTCCCTTCGCGGGTAGGAAAGACATAGAGGCAGTCGGTTTTGTGAAAAACCGGACCTGTCAAATTTTCAGGTTAGGTAAGCGGACCCTGTGATAAACGGGATAATGTTAGAAAGATGATGATTACTGCGTCTAGAACGGTAACTCTCCGCCCCGTACCAACCTCACCCTCCCTGGGTTTTAATAGTCAAAATTAAAACGTAGTGATTTAAAGAAGAAGAAGAATAAAATAAATTTATTGCCAGTAACAATTATTAATAATGTTCTTTGGCCGTAAGCTGCTAAGGAGTAAGGGGGAGATCGCGGACTATCTATCTCGCTCGCACTACCATTACGGCCATTAAGAATGCCATTTTGTATGGTGTGACTGGGATGTGCTGAAAGCAAGAGAGGTCTAGTGTATTTTTTTTATCCGGCCAAGTAGTTAATGCCATCTGAGAAAAAGCTATAATACGCAGATAAAAAAATAAAAAATATACTTATAATGCCAATACGTAGAAAATATTAGGTAAACCTTAATAATAAAGAAAAAAAGGTCCGTGAAAAAAAGGCTTTATCCGCCTATAAATCTGCACATAAAAAGACCTTAAAACAACAGAAGGAAGGGAGGAAACAAGTTTTCGTTAGGCAATAAACAACAAGAATAAGCGTACTAAACTTAACCTTTACTTTCTCTTTGTAATTGACTTTGCTAGTAAAACCGCATGTTGGCTTGCACCCTAGCCGTATTCTTACTAATAAACAATTGTTTCTAAAAACAATTTTACATTTACAGCCCAACAAAATCTTTTTACTAATCTAAACTATGCAACTGCAAGTTTACCGACCGCAAATGTAAACTTGTTGGCGACGAGAAAAACAACATTTATTTTGCGGGTCATGAAATAGCTCCCTCGTGATCTGGACTTTATTTTCAATGCAGTAAGGAATAGCGAATGTTTCGCTAATGTTTTAGGATGGAATGTGCAGTGAGAAGTGGACATAAGCAGTAAAAGGTTTATACATCGGAGCCGACCCTTATGATGGGTGTAAACGGCGTTTATGGTCGGATGGCCCTGCTAATTATATGGGGTACAGTTACATAAGTACGTACCGGTAGTTTTGCTGATTAATCTCGCGCTTATGCCTCAGGATATAACGCAGGCAACGGCCTTCAGGCAGGCGAAGGAAAACATCGTGAGGAAACCCACATTCCCGAGAAATGCATTTTCGGAGGTAAGTATGTGACCTAACCTGTATTGGGCTGGTTTTCCCTTCGCGGGTTGGAAGGTAGGACAGTCGCTTCTGTAAAAAACCGTACACCTGTCAAATCTTCACGTTAGTTAAGCGCGATATGCTTATAACTTTATCTTATGACGTTCTTATTTATAAATTGTACTAACCTGCTACAACCTAAACCAATAATAATTATCGACAATTATTGTCGAATTTGTTTCCGAATTTCATGTTTGGATCATAACGATTATCACGTGCTCAGCGGTAAAGGAAACCCACATTCCCGAAAAATGCATTTTTGGAGGTTTGTGACCTAACCTGGATTGGGCTAGTTTTTCCTACTAGAAGGTCAAACAGGCAGTCGTTTCTGTAAAAAACCGGACCTGTCAAATCTTCAGGTTAGGTAAGCGGACCCTGTGAAAAACGGGATAATGCTAGGGAGATGAGAGTTGGTTTTGTTTTTTATGTATTACTTACCGTCCGTTAACAGTGACGGTTGCTCTCAATCCGGCAGCCTGGGTCAGTCCGTTGCTACGTATCATCATTGAGCTCCTCCACTTTGCGGGACGCGCGTAGTATGGAGCCAGATTTCGTAGGTGCACGAAATCCGACACGTCCGCGCGCGCGAACATCCCGAGAGCCTGGAGATGAACTCATCCAAGGTCTCGAGTTTTATGTCCTTCTGAATAACTTCGTTGCGGACGAATCTCGGCGCATCTGTGATGGTGCGCAACGCTTTGGTCTGCTGGGCCCGCGGTATTTAGCGATGGCTCTCAGAGACTAATGCTTACCACGCGGGAGCGGCATGGCCGTGTCCTAATGTACGCCTTATACAATCCGAGCGTGATGCGCAACGGGAGACTCGAGCGAAGAATGAGTCGGAACAGAGCAGTGGCTGCTCCTGCCTGTCCGATCACATTCCTCGCATGCTGGCGATCTATGGTCACACCCAGGTATTTAGCCTGCGAGGACCTTGATCTCCTCACCATGCAGCTTCAGATTCGGGTGTAGACGACCACGTCACACAGTGATCGCTTGGGTTTCCACATGTTCACCGTCAATCTTCACTTTACTAGCCAGGCAGAGAAGGCATCCAAGGATGCTAGACCGTTGAGTTCCGGCTTTTTAATGCGAAGTTAGGGTTGCCAGTATGAAAAATATAGAATAGAATAGAATAGAAATTATTTATTATAAAACGGACGTCATACATAAAAATAAATTAATAACATAATTATGTTATAGTGATATCACTTAAAATTTCCACAGAATAATTACAAAAAAGCATACAGGACGTTCATTGGAATAATCATAAGTTGGTGGTAGACGTCCTGAGATAAAAGGGCCTCACTCAGCACAAGTCGCGGCAGGAACGACGACAGTGGCATTATCTGGACTCTGCTGGGTGAGATATCTATAAAACATATCGCTATATTGTCGTTGGAAAGGCAAAATTACTTAAGCGCCAAAATATCTTAAAATACTAATTCATGTTATGATAATAATATTATAGTTAGACGTAGAAAATGAAAAACAATGTACCTAATCCAATGTATGTCGAATTTGTTTTCAAATTCATGTTTGGGTCATAAATGATTATCACGTGCAGGTGAAGGAAAACACCGTGACGAAACCCACATTACTGAGCTGGGTGGCTGGCTGCTTTTCCCTTCGTGGGTTGGCAGGTCCTGTCAGATCTTCAGGTTAGCTAAGCGGACCCTGTGAAAAACGCAATAACGCTAGGGAGACGATGAGTTGTTTTTGTTTTTTATGTATTACTAAAATTAACGATAAGTTATTTTGTATCTACTGACAACTATGGATCCAAATCCGAAATAAACATTTATTCATTCATTCATTTCTAGCGGTGAATAGGTAACCCTATTTCGGCTTAAGCAGATTATCGGTGCGAGCAGGGCCGGGTGTCTTACTCAAGTCTCGGCTTGAGTCGGAAGTTCTTTGCCTGACTCAAAGCTGGCCTGACACTCACTTTTATGCTCGTTAGAGACTCATTTTATTTTATACCTGGCGTTGTTAGGGCCTTTGAGACTTACAAGTGTGAGGTGAGGTAAACCTTGCTCTGGGGGAGCGGAGAGTAGGCCAGTTTCTAACTTTTTTGCTAAATGTCAAAACATGAAATTATTATGGAATTTGTATGACAAAAGCAACCTGTGACGTTACAGAAAAACGTGTCAAATAAAAATAAATAAAATAAATAAAAATAAAAAATAATAATAATAATAGTGTCAAAATGCCGGACTTAATTATTCAAATTCATAAAAAAGTTAAATATTTAAATAGAAAAAAGAAAACGTTTTTTATCACCTTGAAAATCTGTCTTTATTTATCTTTGACCTAGGAAAGTACTCTGTTGCCGTTCTATACGTAGTAGGTATTATTCCTTATTCTATGACCAAAGTAAGACTGAGAGGGGGTAAAGTGGATCTGTTCGGCGTACGATACGAATTGGTGCGGGGCGAAGAGTTACCGTTCTATACGTAGTATTATTTTTTAATCTATGGCCGAAGGGTAAGGTCCGTAACTACGCAGAGCTTTTAGCAAGGAAGGTTTCCAGATGATTATGGCTAAAACCACTTACTCTGCCTACCCTCGAACAGTCTTAGTAGTCGATTTGGTTCTAAATTGAAATTAAATAATGTTCTTGTGCAAAAAGAAAAGTATTTTTCGAGTTAATACTTACAGATGGGGTGGAGTTAGTAGGAAGAAAAATGATAAAGATTTTCATGCCGTGCCGGACGGAGAGTGCCGGTTCGATACCCGGTGCAGGAGTTGCGCCAATGAGTTATTACATTTTCATTAATACAGTTGGCTATAGACCCTTATAGATGGCGATATGGCTCACCACCTATCACGTTGGTCTTACAGACAGTATCATCATCCCCCTAGCATTATTCCGTTTATAACAGGGTCCGCTTCCCTAACCTGAAGGATTTGACAGGTCCGTTTTTTACAGAAGTGACTGCCTGTCTGACCTTCTAGTAGGGAAAACCAGCCCAATACAGGTTAGGTCACAAACCTCTGAAAATGCATTTCTCGGGAATGTGGGTTTTCTTTACCGTTGAGCACGTGATAATCATTTATAATCCAAACATGAATTCGGAAACAAATTCGACAATCATTGGTTTAGGCCGGTGCTGGATTCGAACCTGCGACCTCAAAGTGAGAGGTAAGCGTTCTATCAACTGGGCTACCACGGTTCTAGTGTAACAGATAGTAAACACCAATAGAAATATTCATACAATGCTCGTTAATATGGAGTAACTTTGGCTTGGCTATTAAAATATCCTCAAAAAGGTCACCAATCCAAAAGTCGGCCATGTCAGACGTTGCTTAACTTCCTTGATCGGATCCAATCAGCTCGCAGCACTAGGCTCCTCAATATAAGCAAAGGAGGGTAGTTTACACTGTAACCGAATGTACCTGTGAGTGCAATATCCGCTTCTACCTCATATCCGCTCGCTTCTCGTCTTTAGGACGGGGGATAAGTCATAAGCGGCAGCGATTTCAGCGGCAAATCAATTCAAATGTATTTATTGTATAACTATAGGTTAACAAATAGCAGGCCTTATGCTAATAGTATGCATACAACCTCTATAGTTTACCTTTGCAGGTGTACGGTACAATATTTTTTATTTATCTTTATGTTCATAGGTGTTAATAGTTTTTTTTTGACGTGACTTATTGTAGATTTGCCGCAGGTGGCATTAACTACTTGGCCGGACAAATGGGGAGCGCTGAAGGCTCTCACCCGGTACAAGTTTAAGACAACAGGCCTGAGGGTGCCCAGTTGGGCGCGAACCTCAGCTCAGGGCGTCGTCTGGGAGGAAAAATATTTGAAAGAATTAATCGACCCTAGTGGGTCGATAGCGATAAGCGCCGATTGAGGGGGTCGGTATCGGGGTCCTGAAGTGTTTGGTGTCGCGAGCTGATTGGCTGCCTCTATGGCTAGAGTAATCGGGTCGTCGGGTGTTAATACCTTATTTTTCCCCTAAAAAAGTAGCATGGAAAATGCTGCACCGACAAGAGCGTGGCTCTTAAATTGATGATGATGATGAGTTTTGAATTCATGTTTGGATCATAGATAGATATCACGTGGTTTTAGGGGTTGCCCGGTTAATAAGCTCGCGCCCTATACACGGGCGGGATTTAAACGTAACACACCTGTGTCTACCCCTTCAGGGATGGGGATATATGAGGATTATTTACTGTAAAGTTTCATCAAAATGAGTTCAGCAGTTTTTGCGTGAAAGATTAACAAAGAAACATCCTCACAAAGTTACGCGTTCATATTAGTTGTATATTTCCTCTCCGAGCTTTTGTCTTGTCCCAAACCACAATGCGCTGCGATGCGGCAGTCGGCAGGTACGATATTAAGATGGTAGGCGCCTGAGATCTATTCCCACTCAGCCTCCGGACTGCGGACGAAGATCCCGATCCGGGATAATGTCTGTGACAGTTTCTTGCCCGGAATATGCCGTGATCAAATTCAGTGCCTTGGTATTGGTACTGGTATAAGCGGGTCGTTTTCCGGAACTCGACGTCTGATCGCCTATGGTGATACCTGAAACAGCTGGATCACTCCAGCCAGCCTAATTCCGCAAGGAAATCTACCAGTTCTTTGCCGCTGCCTTGAAGGTACCTGCTTTGAAGGTGCCTGGCTCAGTAGATGGCGACTCCTCCACACTCCAGTAGAACATGAGGCGCTGTCTCCTCCGCCTCCATGCAGGCTCTGCACAGGGGGCTGTCTGTGACATCTAGTGTGAACAGATGTTCCTTGAAGGCACCGTGACCAGTACTATCAGCTCCTGTCTTAGTCGAGACCTCTTTAAAGTCAGAAGTCTGAAAAGTGCCTCGAATTCGAGTTTGGTGTTCAAAGAGGGATAGGCGCAGGCGCGGAAGAGCAAGCCGGAGATAAGACGATGGAACCGACGCCTTCCTGGTCAACATCATCGTTAATTTAAAAGCCACGCTCTTGTCGGTGCAGCATTCCCTAGTCTATCAAATGCCAATTCTTTGAATAGAATAGTTTGTGACTTCCTTATAAGACACGATAATCGCCTTCTCTTTAATTTGTTCCATGTAAGTTTTTGGTCTTCTCCTTCCTCTCTTTCCTGCAATCAATCATTCTTTATTGCACAAAGACCACTAGCTTCCTTTGTATGATGTTTTTAATAAATTCGGCTTGTCTTATTAAGTGTCCAATCATCTTGCTTCTTCTGTCCTCAATAACTACCTGGAGATGTTACCTTCCTGCGGGGCAGGTAAGTTTTAGGTCATTATGCGCAATGACAAATATATTAGATTCCTTCTTTTGAGAAAAAAACTAATGTTTCAATCATTAGCAAATGGAATTCCATAGTCTCTGTTTACCCCGGTGAGATTTACGTATAAGTTTATGTATGTATGTATGTTCGGTTGGGGAAAATGTAACTTAAGCAGTGAAATATTGGCTGATATTCTGCAACACTCCCGAACATTCTATTTACGAAAACAAGTTGTCTATCAGCGGCGCATTCCCCGTTTTATTGTGTTCGGTTAAACGTGATCTGATTACAGTAGGCCAAACAATTTTATGGCAACATTTATGACGAGAGTATAGGCGCGATAGCTCTAAGCCCTCATTCAGAGCCATAAATTATAATCGAAAGGAGGCAACCTCTCGAATCGCCAAAAACGTGGAAATTATTGCCCATACCCCGCTACCCTGTCAGTGTTACCATGCTATATTTTATTTATACCTTTTACGAGTGTTGCCACCCATAAAAAAGTTTTAGTGGGTGTTGTAAAAGTAAAGGGACCATTTTTTTTCGTTGTTAACGCAACGCTGATAGGTTTTTGGATAGTGTTTTATTAAATCAAGCGATTGTGGGCTGTAAAATGGCGGCCGACGCCACAGCCGGGGCGAGTCGTAAAAACTTGTTTTTAACGCGATCCCACTTAACTTTGTTATTACTTTTAATTCTTCTCCCGGTTTCTATATTCTTATGGAGAGAATTGAGGAGCTCGGTGGCGCAGCGGTAAACGCGCTCGGTCTGCGATTGTTGAAGTTAAGCAACTTTCGCAAAGGCCGGTCATAGGATGATGACCACAAAAAAAGAAAAGGTTTTCATCTCGAGCTCCTCCGTGCTTCGGAAAGCACGTTAAGCCGTTGGTCCCGGCTGCATTGGCAGTCGTTAATAACCATCAATCCGCACTGGGCCCGCGTGATGGTTTAAGGCCTGATCTCTCTTGATCCATCCATAGGGAAGGCCCGTGCCCCAACAGTGGGGACGTTAATGGGCTGGTGATGATGGAGAGAATATGACTAAATCATTGCGTTTCAGCCTGCGATGTTCTAACAAAATATAGGACACTGCACGATTCGATAATATCCCCATCGGGCATCGAATACGGACTTCCATTTCGCGAGTTCAACAATCTAACCACTAGGCCACCGAGGCTGTTAAACACAGAAAAAAAACAAATCGGGTTGGTACTTCCTCGACCCCCCCTGGCCGCGACGCCCGCGACTCCCACGCCAAACACGAGCGATATCAAATTCAAATTCAATTTAACATCAAAAGCAATCCGACACCAATCGTTCGAAAATTTCAAACGAGAAAAAAGTTATACCGAAAGAATTTCGCCATTGGTCCCGTAAAGTCCCGTTAGCCCGTCAGGCGATGTCATATTTTTGTCCCGTTTTTAATTCCACTTTCCCCCTAATGACGGCCGTGCAATATGAGTTTCACATGTACAAACACCTATGAATAAGCTTGATTTACGAGGATATAAATTTGAAAGCGGGAGTTTGAACGGAATGCTTTTCGTGCTATATTTCAAAATAATGTCCCCGTGTTTAGGCTTTGACGCCGGGCCGAGCATTGAATCCGCCTATATACCGGCGCTATTGTCTTACGGCCCACAATCGGGATTTGACTTCATTTTGGTATTTATTTACATATACATAACGGATTATGTATACAGGGTGTTAGTGACATCGTAACGAAAACTTTGAGGGATGATTCAGACCATGATTCTGAGTCGATATCAAGTGGATTTTTCCGTCGCAAAAATCATGTTTTTTTTTTAGTTTTTTTTAAATTATTTTCAATTCTATACTTTTGCGATGGAAAAATCCACTTGATATTAACTCAGAATAATCAGATGAATCATCCCTCTCAGTATTCGTTACGATGACACTTACACCCCGTACAAGTACATACAGTAGCCATATAAGTAGGTATGGGTGTTAGTGACACCGTAACGAATACTGAGGGGGATGGTTCAGACCATGATTCTGAGTTGATATCAAGTGGAATTTCGTGTCAAAATATTCATGAAAATTTTTCTTTTCTTTTTAATTATTTTCCAATCCATACTTTTGCGACGGAAATTTCTACTTGATATCAACTCAGAATCATGGCCTGAACCACCCCTCAAAGTTTTCGTTACGATGTCACTAACACCCTGTATATACGCATGAGGAGTTCGGTGGCGCAGCGGTTAACGCGCTCGGTTTGCGATTGTTGAAGCTAAGCAACTTTCGCAAAGGCCGGTCATAGGATGGGTGACCAAAAATAAAAGTTTTTATCTCGAGCTCCTCCGTGCTTCGAAAGGCACGTTAAGCCATTGGTCCCGGCTGCATTGGCAGTCGTTAATAACCATCAATCCGCACTGGGCCCGCGTGGTGGTTTAAGGCCCGATCTCCCTATCCATCCATAGGGAAGGCCCGTGCCCCAGCAGTGGGGACGTTAATGGGCTGGTGATGATGATGATGAACGGATTACCGAGCTGCTTGATCGTTATTTCACGGGTATGGGGCACTCCATTGCGTATAATTAATGTTAACACTAACACTGAATTAATTTCGTAAAGAATATCGTAATAAAGTTTGAAGCAAATGATTTTGTAGCGTGCCGCCAAAATATACACTGTCAACGCTCTTGACAGCTACACTAGCGCCACCTACAACTCTATTCGGGATGATCCGCCCCAAATCGATATTAAACACTCGATCAATTCGATTTGCATTCGAAAGTCAAAATAAATATCAAATGCGAATAATCGGACTAACAACAGTTAGTAGTCAACTTGATAGACCAGTTATACATACAGAGTGTTAGTGACATCGTAACTAACTTTGAGGTATGATTCAGACCATGATTCTGAGTTGATATCAAGTAGAATTTTCCGTCGCATCAGTATGGAACTATAAAATAAAAATAAACACTAAAATTTTCCTGAATTTTCTGACAGGAAATTCCACTTGATATCAACTCCAACTTTAGAAGGACGAAGGAAAAGATCGTGAGGAAATCCACATACCCTAGAAAAGCCTTTCAGAAGTATGTGACCTAACCGGTATTAGGGTGGTTTTCCCTTCGCGGGTAGGAAGGTCACACAGGCAGTCGATACTGTAAAAAATCGGACCTGTCAAATCTTTAGGTTAGATTAGCGCATACATACATAACATAAACAGCCTATATACGTCCCACTGCTGGGCACAGGCCTCCCCTCAATCAACCGGAGGGGGTATGGAGCATACTCCACCACGCTGCTGACAATCGGGTGATCAGTCTGCAATGTAAGGCAGCTCAATGATAACAGTGAAACTACGGTTGCTGAGGTTGGTAATCCCCTACACAATGACAGAAAAAGAACCGTAACCGTCCCTAAGCGGGATATAGGTATTCCAAAGCCGTACATTGCTAGCAGAGCAGTAATAAAGTAGTGTGGTTACTTGTTTGGTATAGAACTTATGAAATCTTCTTAACTCTAAAAGGGTCAGTTTCTACAGTACACCAATCGACACGCACGTGTGAACATAATTTCTAAAGCGAATAAGGACAGTTTCAAAGAGTCTTGCTTTTGAAGCTGGTAACTCAGTGTGAATACATACGGGCAGTTGTTTAACTTGCAGATTTTGGATTCGATATCTGAACAACGAAACGATCCTACTTACTTACTACTTACCGATTTTCGTTTGTTTCTACAATCGCTCAAATTATTTTTTCTGCCTGAAATTTTAATTGGCTCTCTTGTAAAGTTGCAAAAACGTCCGTTTAAATCAATAAGCCGTTCAACTGATGAGATAATATTTGTAATAAGTAATTGAGCTGTAAATCTTTCGAAAAGTTTGATAGGCAACCTGGTGGTGTTATGATTCTCCAAAAGTAAGTAAGTAAATTATATTATTTGTTTTATTTTTCCTAATGATGGTAGAACACCATAAAAAAAATTGAAAGGAAGAGAGGAAGGGGTAGACCTAGGAGAACATTTATGAAACAAATAAAAGACAAGGTGCAGGTCGTTTCGTATAAGGAGGTGAAGGTTTTGGCGGGAAGAAGAGAGGAATGGCGATTACTCCACCGACAAGAGCGTAGCTCTTAAATAAAGAGAGAGAGGTAGCCCACCAGCATAAGAAAAAATATTTCTTTATGTATTCACACTAGGAAGCTAGGTATTTAGGAGCGAGTTAGGTATTTACTAGATTAAGTCAAATATAATCTTGAAAAAATAAACAACAAAAAAGTTTTGTTTCTAAACACAACATATTCAAGTTGCTGAACTGAATATTTATCGAGGAGCTTGCCATGTTGTAAACTCTTAAGGCGATGTTCAGACGACGCGGATTGTGTGCATCGCGCGGCGGTGTCCGTGTGTTTGGCATCAGTGGAACACATTAAAGTCAATGCTACCCTGCCAATCGCTTCACCACAACCGCGGCAGTGTACGGTCATGAGCAATATCACGTACCCACTTTAGAACCTTGTCGTACTATCATATTTGACATTTAATGAGACTTACGGTTTCATTTGCAAAAAAGTTAATGTGACATGGTTTCAAAGTGTATACATATTAGTACTCGTGACCGTACGGTGTCAAGTGAGAAGTGTGTGTCGCCTTAAGGTAAGTCTAAATAGTGGTACGTTCAACTTTGAAGACACCTTGTTAATACCACTCTTGCTGACCAAGAACTCATGCGCGAAATATAGCGGGACACATTTTATTCTACGGGACAGTATAATTCAACCAGACTTTCTAGAATTGTAAGCAATTATAAAATATAACAATAAAAAAATATAATTTTATAAAAATAAATATTATTCTATTTTTAGTTGTAAACTTATGTATGAATCCTTTAAAAATCTACTTTGTATTCAATTTAATGATTAGTTATAAGAACATTGTATTTACTCTTCTCACACACCCTCTCACAATCACTCACGTACACTTACATCTTACACAAAGAGAGGTTCACAACCTTTTGTATGATAGTAACTTTATTGTAACTTTTTTGTTGACTCTGTCGGAAACATAGGATTGTATGCTGGCTATATTTTTGTGTCTTTCTCCAGGAGAGAGGCATCATAGACTGAAATACAAGTATTTATATACTTAGTCGGCTATGGTACCTACTCAATTATATTCATGTCAATTATGCTTAACTTAAGGAAAACTATGTACCGATATTTTTGTCAATAAATATTATTATTATTATTATTATTATATGTCTTTTTCATATCTCGGGCCTATGGAGGCCCGGACTTTTGGAAGGCGTGCGTGGGGCCGAAGCCAACACGTAGAGGCCCCTTAAGACAGTTTAATCTAAATGTGGTGTGACACCAACCGGCGATTATCCCTGTATGCACTATGGGAGTGCACCCAAAGACAATCCCCGGTTCGTGTAGGACTATTGCAAAATATGGGAACAAAGGGAACTGGGCTATTGGGTTGGGGGTTAGTGGACCGGGATACTGGAGCTATGGGGAACTATGGCGCCTGCTCGACCAATGTTGGTAAACATGGATAAATGAGCAGGCGGTGACTCGCCACTCACTGGATGGGCCACCTATCTAGCCGACGCGACTGGACGGCAAGGCAGCAACATGGTTGTGAGCAGCTCAGGGTGTCGAGAGGTGTACACCGCTTTCTGCGAGGCGGTTTACCCGCCTCACCAACTCGCGACTTATGCATCTTTCACTTCCACCCTGCGAGCGTATAGCTCTAACGCCCCACTCTGGCCGGCCAATGAAGGCAAGCCAGAGGTGAAAGTCCTGCGGCCCCCGCTGGGGTCCACTCCGGCCGGCCAGTGAAGGTAAGCCGGAGACGGAGGGCCTGACCGACTCTCGGGGGATCTCAGCTCCGTGGTGTCGTCACTCACCAACAGCTCGCCACAAGCTGGCCTGCGGAGACTGACTGCACTGTTGAATTCACCAGGTTCGCTGATGAATTCACCAGGGGGCGATGGGGTCGTCACATCCCGACGCCTTTATTATTATTATTATTAATATGTTATTATTATGATTATAATATATTTATGTATATGGAGTTTCCATATCTCGGGCCTATGGAGTCCCGGACTTTTGGAAGGCGTGCGTGGGGCTGAAGCCAACACAAGCCAGACAATTTAATCTAAATGTAATGTGACACCTATTATTTATTATTATATATATATATATATATTTAGCATTCTACTTTTTTTGACGTGACTTATTACTTATCGTAGATTTATAA
Organism: Pectinophora gossypiella; assembly: GCF_024362695.1. NCBI lineage: Eukaryota > Metazoa > Arthropoda > Insecta > Lepidoptera > Gelechiidae > Pectinophora > Pectinophora gossypiella. Next base: position 1,726,820 of record NC_065420.1, on the reverse strand, counting down.
TATGGTATTAACTGCTTGGCCGGACAAATGGGGAGAGCTGAGGGCTCTCACCTGGTAAAAAAAAAATAAGACTACGGCTCAGGACGTCGTCTGAGAGAAATATACTTAATTGAAAAAAATAATGAAATCCTATTGGGCCTATAGCGATAAGCGCTGAGTGAGGAAAATCATCGACCAGGCCGGCGGGGTTCAGTTCGGTGTTTGTTGTCGCCAGCTTATTGGCCACCTGTAAGGCGAGTTACCCTCGCGCGTACGTTGTGCATGCTTTAAAGTTTCCTATTAAAGAAATTAAGTGCGGAAAGCAAGAGGGAAACCACTGCCCTATTTTTTCCTAAAAAGTAGAACGTGGCTCTTAAATTAGTGATGACTAAAGAAAAGTCAAATGAAATGTGTTATTTGCTCTCAATGTCCCGTAATTTTACAAGACAAATTACAAGAACCATCTTTGGACACTCTATTAAAGATTGTCGGGCCCCTGAATTTGTGAAAGGATTCGGCACAACTTAAGGACAGTAATGAAACTTAGCAGAATGAATGCCTGGCTGAATAAACGATGACCCTTTGGTTATTTTTTTAAAAAGCTTGTTCTTTGAAGGTACTCGTATCTGAAACTTGCTGCCAATTTGATCCTTTGGACAAATAAGATCGTATAAGCCATGTTACTTGTACTCAAATTACTCTGAATACATTGATTAAAAAACTTTTTTATTGTTATGTTATGAATTGTTATGATGTAACGCCAAAAACTTTTTTTTGTACTTTGGTAGGAAATTAACCATTTACAAGGCTCGATTGATAGTTTATAAGGCATAAAAATATGTACGTACGCGCGCGAAAGTGGATTAGAAAACGAATGGTTGTGTTAAAGCACCTTCTGGGCGAGCTCGCTCCATCTCAGGCCTCGTCAATGCCTTCGGGCACGTCTGGGGCGAACAGCAAACCCATCAAAAGTAAAAATATATTTTTTTTATTGTCATTATTTTACACTTGAAATCGTCTAAATATAATAAAATAATCATTTAATATTTTACAAAAACTACATTTTTCTTCTATTTGATTGATATCACGTGGTTTCCACGATTTGTGTCCGGTTAATGGCAATAGGCTCGTCCCATATTACATGGGACTTAACACATCTGGCGAGGAGTGGGTATGTATACTATACACATTTGTCTACCCTTTTGGGTATACAGGCGTGATGTTATGTTATGTTGTCATGTTTCTCTCGTCAAGTATTTGCAGCTATTCTTGATATAGAATCAGAATCATTTATTCAACGTTAATATCATGACAACGGCCTCCGTGGTCTAGTGGTTGAGCGTTCTGCTTGCGATTCTGAGGTCCCGGGTTCGAATCCCGGTGGGGACAAATCACTTTGTGATCCCTAGTTTGTTTAGGACATGGCAGGCTGATCACCTGATTGTCCAGATGTAAGATGATCCGTGCTTCGGAAGGCTCGTTAATCTGTTGGTCTGATGTAAGCACATAGTTGTTACTTGAGTCACGTCAGGGGCCTTTGGCGGCTCAATAATAACCCTGTCACCAGGGTAGATGAGGTTGGTCATTCATCTCACAACCCACATGATAGAAAAAGAGAAGAATATTATGGATAAACTTGTTGAAGGTCAATGTAACATTTTTAAAACGTCATTTCGTAAGGTGGATGCGACTAATGGAATATTACATTAAAAAAGCTCTGTTTCACTTTTTGAGCATGAAAGTACGAAACTAATTTTACTATTTGTGGCTAGCCGTCCGCTACATTGGTTTTCACATCTTCCTATATGCCTCGTAAGACATATCTTTTTACGTATTTTTTATATCTTTTTTCCACAGTTTGTCTTTACGATTGGTTCAAGTTAAACCAACCGCGAATTGTGGCCAATGTTGTGAGCTGCCGTAATCTAAGTTTGCTAAACATTATCCTCTAGTAATCAAAAGCTTGCATCATTTGGTTTTATGAGGTTTCATGATTTGGTCGGTTTTTTGCCTGGCATTAGGCTGGCTGTCCTTGGATTGCTCCAGCCGTGTTGTGGCTGAAAATCAGCGTTTTGTTCGTGAGAGCAAAAACTTGCGCTGAGCTATGATATGACCGATTTGCGCTGCTGCAGCACACATACATACCTGGCGTGTTTAATACAGAGCTTCGTCTCTGTCGATTGGTTGTCTGTATCAAATCTTTTTCTTTTTGTATGCATGTGTGTCTGTAGACTAAATAAATGTTTTTATCTATCTATTTATCGATCCCAAGACGCTGTCGCATCGTAGGGCTATCACACACACAAACACACATACACACACACACACACACACACACACACACACACACACACACATACACACACATCTTATCTAATCTCTTATCTAAAGCATTTATATTTATTTAAACGTTGATTATTTTTGTTAAAAGAAATAAATAGTACTGTCAAAGATGTAATACCGATTAGGAAGAGCGGGGCTTCCTGACACAGGTCTTTAAATGAAGCTTACTAGGAAGTCCCAATAACGAGGTTATATATTCAATTCAATTCAATTCTTTATTCATAATAAATATTACACGTCAACAAATATTTCGATGAGTACACATTATATAGATTACTTTACAATATTTCAATATTACATCACAATAAAATCATAACAATATACAAATTACTTCGCTATATTGTCGTCATCCTAATTTTATGCTATTGAGAAACTCTGTTAAGTCATAATAGGCTTTATGAACCAAATAATGTTTTAATTTATTTCCGAAGCATGCGTCGCTGGGCGCACCCCTGATATCACTGGGTATAGCGTTGTACACTTGTGGCCCAATCACATCCAAGAGCCTGCCAGTTTTGTGGCGTCTCGTCCTTCGAGTAAACAACAAGTGACCACCGCTTCGACGCAAAGGACGGTCACTATTACGCATCTGAGCTATAGTAGGGAATATACTGATATTATGTCTCATATACTTTGCAACAGTCAATATATAAATACTAGGAAAGGTAAGTATATTATATTTTATAAACAAGTCTTGGGCGGGATGATCCCAAGGTACTTTCGCAATTATGCGTAGTGCACATTTTTGTCTTCTGAATGGCAATTCGCGGTCAGCTGAGTTACCCCACATGTCAATTCCATACGTCAGTATTGAATTAAAGTATCCGTAGTATGCTTTCATCATATTCTCATCAGATAGGCTCGGTCTCAGCCTCGAGAGAGCAAAACACGCCGAAGATAGCCGTTCACACAACCAATGAATGTGTGGTGACCATGTTAATCCGGAGTCAATTATAAAGCCTAAGTACTTTACCTGGTCCACTTGTGGTACAGTCTCAGCATTGCAGACTACGTTCAAGTCATGGCCTTTTACTTTGCGTAGCTGGAAGTGCATAATGTTGGTCTTATTGACATTTAACATCATTCCATTGGCTGAAAACCACTCAGCTAATTCGCCCATGGTTTTATTTAATTTTGCCTTAAGGGCTGTATAATCATTAGCAGTGACGATTACGCACCCATCATCTGCAAACATGATAAACTCTGCGTCCGGAGAAGCAGCAGTCAAGTCGTTGACTAGCAAAAGAAAGAGATTATTTCCCATTATTGACCCTTGTGGAACAGCACACTCGCCCACACTCTCAAAGTCCGATCGAGCATCACGAACAAACGTACTTTGCATACGACCTTGGAGAAAAGCCTCAATAGTTTTGAGAAAATATCCTTCAAAACCTTTTATTGATGAACATTTTATTGATGTACTATTTAAAGCAAATAAACTATTTTGATTTTTGATTTTGATTTTGATCTATTTGTCCACTGGAGCGGTGTGAGGCAGCTGATAAGATTAAACAAATTAGTTCGCAACAGCCTGTATTAGTTAATACATAGTTAGAAAGAAAGAAAAAACGTTTATTATAAACAGACACCACAGTAACAAATATAAAACAATACACGGAATAACACATAACTTACAATCAAAACAACGGCCGCCGTGGTCCGGTTATTGAGCATTGTGCTCACGATCCAGAGGTCCCGGGTTCGAATCCCGGTGGGGACAAATCACTAAAAATTACTTTGTGATCCCTAGTTTGGTTAGGACTTCGGAAGGCACGTTAAACCGTTGGTTCCGGTTGCTACTTACTGTTTTAAGTACGGAGTCGTTACATGAGTCATGTCAGAGGCCTATGGCGGCTCAATAGTAACTCTGATACCAGGGGGTTTGGTAATCCACCTCACAACCCACACGATAGAAGACTCAAAACACGAAAGAAAAACAACTTACATAACAGAGTACAAATAAATAGATAAGTAGTAAACATTGAGGAGCTCGGTGGCGCAGCGGTAAACGCGCTCGGTCTGCGATTGTTGAAGTTAAGCAACTTCGCAAAAGAAGTTTTCATCTCGAGCTCCTCCGTGCTTCGGAAGGCACGTTAAGCCGTTGGTCCCGGCTGCATTAGCAGTCGTTAATAACCACCAATCCGCACTGGGCCCGCGTGGTGGTCTAAGGCCCGATCTCCCTATCCATCCATAGGAAAGGCCCATGACCCAGCATTGGGGACGTTAATGGGCTGGTGATGATGAGTAAACATTAAGACAATTTGTATAGAGTGTAACTGGACACCCTCAGGCCTGTTGTCTTAAACGTAGTACCGGGTGAGAGCCTTCAGCGCTCTCCATTTGTCCGGCCAAGTAGTTAATGCCATCTGCGGCAAATCTACAATAAGTCATGTCAAAAAAAAATGGTTTAATGGAATTTCTTGTCCGAAAATTAATGAAATTATAGTGCTTTTTAATTATTTTCCGTTCCATAGTTTTGCGACGGGAAGTTCCATTTGATATCAACTTAGAATCATGGTCTGAATCATCCCCCTTAGTATTATTTATCTTATAATTCTTATATAAGTGATATTATCTCCAAACTTAATCGAATAAAATAAAAGCTTGGAATAAATCTGAACGAATGGCGGCAGAGGCGATAGACAAAGCTCGCGGCGGCTTTTGATGTGGCGGCACTTCAAACGGTTCCTTTTTATTGGTCGTGCCGGTGACAGCGCCGCGGGGGGTCGGTTCGTTTTAAGGCTTTTTTCTCGGTCTTTAACGTCAAGGGTTAAACGAGGTTGTGGGTAAATAAACGTAAACGTGAACGCAATTTCAATTAGGCTTTAGCAATTAAATCCCAATGGCATTAACTACTTGCCCGCTATTATTATACTTGTACAAAATTTTCCTGTACCCAAAGGTTGCCTGGAAGAAATTGCTGCATGAGCAATAAGGCCGCCTGTTGTGCTTTTCTGTATATGTTGTCCTTATCTCTGTATTTTGTGTCCATTGCGCTCAATATAGTATTTTATCTATCTACTTGGGGAACGCTGAGAGCTCTCACTGTGTGGAAAAATACTACAATACAATACAAAAACTCTTTATTGCACTAAAAACATATTAAAAATACATTATAATTAGATAGATACTGCAACAGGCGGCCTTATTGCTAAAATAGCAATCACTTCCGGGCAACCTTTAAGTATAGGAAATGAATTTAATAAAAAACGTAGCGGGATAGACAGTGCAAAATATAAAGTTGAAAAATATAAGTATACACTAAACTAAACTAACTAGTATAAACTATAATAAAAAACAATACTTAGAAGACAATAAATAATGATTACAATAATATATAAATACGTAAATATATAATATACATTACTATGGAAGAGAGGAAACGATGACAGTACTATAATACCTACTTTATAAGAAGTAGATGTAAGAAGAATGGAGTAGAAGAAGAAAAAGGTTATAAAGAAGAGGAGAGAGAGTTGAGGAAGTGCTATTCTATACTTTTACGGTGGAAAATTCCACTTGATATTAACTCAGAATAATCAACTGAATGAGGAGCCCGGTGGCGCAGCGGTAAACGCGCTCGGTCTGCGATTGTTGAAGTTAAGCAACTTTCGCAGAGGCCGTTCATAGGATGGGTGACCACAAAAAAGTTTTCATCTCGAGCTCCTCCGTGCTTCGGAAGGTACGTTAAGCCGTTGGTCCCGGCTGCATTAGCAGTCGTTAATAACCATCAATCCGCACTGGGCCCGCGTGATGGTTTAAGTCCTTATCTCCCTATCCATCCATAGGGAAGGCCCGTGCCCCAGCAGTGGGGACGTTAATGGGCTGATGATGATGAATCAACTGAATAATGCCATACAATATAAAAGTATGGGTGTTAGTGACACCGTAACGAATACTGAGCGGGATGGTTCAGATCATGATTCTGAGTTGATATCAAGTGGAATTTCCTGTCGGAAAATTCGTGACAATTTTTGTGTTTTTTATTTTCCGTTCCATACTTTTGCGACAGAAAATTCCACTTGATATTAACTCAGAATCATGGTTTGAATCATCCCTCAAATTTTTCGTTACGATGTCACTAACAGCCTGTATAGTAAGTATTTAGTTGTACACAAAACATATTATATTATACATCAATGGTTTTGCAGGCCAGTGTATCAAACAGGGGCCTCCGGCGCAATTTCATAGACTCACAGTTATTTGATATATCCGAGAATTTTCAAACCAAAAACAACGGTCTGTTCCTGACTGACAAACACTGCGCAACTTAATTGTACAAACAGTCTTTGTTACGAAACACGAATGAAACATGTTTCGAATTTTTTCCAAATCTACCTTTGGCCATTTTCCTTTGTGGCCCAGACGCATTGTTCAGGGATCGTTTACAGTTGAAATAACTAGTGTTTCCGAATTGGAATACCTCTTTTGGGCATCCCGGATGAGAGGGTGCAGCATAGATGGCACTACCGAATAGACGCCCACAGTCTTATTATTATTATAACAAATTCAAATTCAAAAATATCTTTATTCAGTACGTAACATAGTTTACACTTTGATCCTAATTTTTTACATAACAAACGTATCATCCGCCTAAAACTACTCAAGATTCTCACAACCTGTACCTATAGCCGAGGAAAAGAAGCTGCAAGAAAATCCGCGGCACTAGCTTATTCAAAAAGTAACATAAAATATTGTTACACAATTTAGTAATTTGGCTGCTTAATATCAGTCCCCAGATAGTTAATCCCATGCATTCGTATCTTTTAAATAATCATATTTTTGCAAAGATTATGTTTAAATCAATATTATTTTTGTGTGAAGTGCAGTGTCAAGTGCCGTGTCAAGTGCAGTGTCAAGTGCAGTGTCAAGTGCAGTGTCAAGTACAGTGTCAAGTGCAGTGTCAAAAGCAGTGTCAAGTGCAGTGTTAGTACAGAACTAATGTCGTGTTCCGTGCTGTGTTCGTGTCATCACTAATTTAAGAGCCACGCTTTTGTCAGTGTAGCATTCTTCATTCTTGTCTATCAAAGACCAATTCCCTCACTTTCTTATAAGACACGACGTTCGCCTTCACTTTAATCTGTTCCATGTAAGCTCTTCTTGGTCTTCCCCTTCCTCTCTTTCCTTGTAGCTTTCCTTCTATGATGTTTTTAATAAATTCGTTGTGTCTTATTAAGTGTGCAATCATCTTGCCTCTTCTGTCCTCAATAACTCTCAATATTTGTCTCTTTTCCCTTACTCTTCTTTTCTTTTGCTGTGTTCATCCATCCATCATCAATTTAAGAGCCACGCTCTTGTCGGTGCAGCATTTTCCATGCTACTATACTATAAACTATACTACACAACACTATACTATGCTATATACTATATTTTTGATGCTGTGTTCGTGTGTCGCGAATTAAAGTGAAGTGACGGTGACGGAGTTATATCGCGAAGCCCTGTGCGGTAGTGACATAAGGCTGCCCCCACATTGGGCGTTGGCCGAGCGTACGCGTTTCCTGAGCGTGCTGCCAGCGTCGGCGCGGCGCGGACGTCGCGTCAGCGCACCGTCTGCGGGGCGCGGGCTTCGCGTTGTCCAGCGCCGCACAAGCGCTGCGTGAACGCCGCGCAGACGCCGCGCTTACGTCGCGTTCCACGGGCGTTCGGCCGCCCGTGCCCCCCGCACACATTCCCCCCCGCGCCCGCTAGCATCTCAGTCAGTCACAAGGCGGACAGTGTTGTGCACGGCGCGTTCGGCCGAGGGCTTAAGACGCGACGTCGGCGCGGCGCTTGCGCAGCGCTTGCATGGCGTTCGATGGCGCGACGCCCGCGCCCCACAGACGGCGCGCTAACGCGACGCCCGCGCCGCGCCGACGCCGGCAGCACGCTCAGGAAACGCGTACGCTCGGCCAACGCCCAATGTGGGGGCAGCCTTACAGAACTCGTTCGTCTATTATAAGGAGTCTAGAGGGTGTATCCTCGATGGTATCCTGAATGAGCGGGCTTGCAGCTATCTCCACATCTCGGCTATCTGTAGCCGTTGAAGGAACTTTGACAGGAACCGTTCAACCGGCCTGAAGTACGAGTAGATAGAGCATTCGTTTTGCTGCCTTATGAGATAACCTGCATGTTATTGGAAGCATTGTTTTGCAAATGTATTTCAGTGCTACAATAGATGTGTATTAGGGAACGCAATCATGCATTAGCAGTCGTTAATAACCATCAATCCGCACTGGGCTCGCGTGATGGTTTAAGGCCCGATCTTCCTATCCATCCATAGGGAAGGCCCGTGCCCCAGCAGTGGGGACGTTAATGGGCTGATGATGATGAGGGAACGCAATCGAGGAATCCCGATCTCGGGAGATCTCGTTTAATTTTTAGGGAACACTCATACGTACTGGCCACCTGTACGTAATTGTGCAGGGTGTAAGTGACATCGTAATGAATACTGGGGGTGATGATTCAGCTCATTATTCTGAGTTAATATCAAGTGGAATTTTCCATCGCAAAATGCATGTTTTTTTTTAACTCAGAATCATGAACTGAATCATCCCTCTCAGTGTTTGTTACGATGTCACCAACGCCCTGTATTAAAATATTGGTGTTAGTTTGTGTTTGGTGCATTGCGAGAATCGGCATCGTATTCGAAAGCATTTAATTTCGCGCTCATTTCACTAGTCTCATACTAAAATAGCACCATCTCCGCTTGACTGCCAATTCTTGTATACGTATTATGTTTGAGTGTTCAGTTATTTGATACTTTTACTGTAAAAACCAAATTATGATTGTAAACTTGTTATTTTTATTTTAATTCATGTCCGAGTCCTACTCACTTTTATATTATATACTGCAATGCCCTAGTAACAGGGTTCATGTACTGTTCCACCTATGTACAACATAGAATTTCAGATCTGTATAAGTAATGTAAATGATGGCGATAAATAAATATTCCGCTTATCCCCTTAGCGAGCACGGGCGTATTTATCTACTGAGGTTTATTTATTTATTTAATATTACACTTACATTAAAGAAAAAGTGGAAGAGAAGGACACTGGTACAATGTTGTTTTTGTTTTTTGTTACGTCATTGCAACACTGACAGGTAATGTCAATGTGAAATGACATTCTCTCCTTTGTCGATTGCGCTCAACGTGGTACATTATTTTTCTGTTTGCTATAATCGAAATAAATCAATGTAATCATGTGAAATAACGTTTACAATTTACATTACAATGCTCGCTCCCTGCGGCTTCACCGCCCTACAAAATTACAACACTTATCTCATCAACAGTTTGCCTGAAAACATTAAAAATGTGCTAAAAATGTTTAAAAATCAGTTAAAAAAATATTTATTAGATTTAATTTAGCAGGTACCTATTTCTTATTTTTTGTAATTTAACCATGTCTTAGGGTGGTATTAATTAACTAATCTCAGCTTCGAGACTGCCCTGAAGATCATGTCAATGTGACAGTTCTCATATAACTTGAGGAGTCTCAGTTGAGATTAGTTTATTAATATTTATTAATAGTAGTTTATTAATATTGCTTATGCAATTTTGCAGGACATTGTATTTATACTAGTGTTACTTAAGGCTTAATAATAATAAATAAATAAATAAAATAAAAAACAAGAGTAGGCGATTTGAAACCGGCGAGCGTGAATGAAGATTTTTATAAGACTGAAAGAACTGAACTGATCGTGATCACGTTGATCGAGAGTCACGAGTTGCGTTAAGCGTAATTCCGTGGTGTCTGCCTACCCCAACGGGAAATAGGCGTGATATTACGTACGTACTGAGCGGGCCGTATCAGAATCAGGCGTATAACTAAGACGGCTCACTTTTACGAGGTCGTAAAATATTTTATGTGGGAGTTCGTCGGGCCTCTGCCACTAGATATTCATGCCGGTTAAACTCTAAATAGCCTGTATCAACCTACATTGAGTTATTTGACTTAATCTAGTCACTTACTGTGCACTATTCACGCTGAAATTCAGTCCTGGGAGAAGGGAAAACCAGCCCAAAATGCATTTCTCGGGAATGTGGATTTCCTCACGATGTTTTCCTTCACCGCTTATCACGTGATAATCATTTATGATCCAAATATGAATTCTAAAACACATAATACCGGGTTCTTTCCGCGTTAATCAGGGAGTATCGGGAGTTTCATATCCCTGATTAACGCGGTAAGAACCCGGTATTATGTGTTTTATGTTCTTTTTTCACTTAAAGTCCTTTTAGCGCATGAGGGTAGCACAACTCTACTTCCATGCAACGCAAAAAACACGTACAAAATAATGACCTATCTAGCGCAAAGTCGTAAACCGTTCAAGAGAAAAGAAATATGTCTTCCCTTCACATAATGCTTTTTGACTTGGAAAAAACTCTCAGTAGGCCTTTTATGTCATCGTCACATATGTTTACTTACACACAGTGACACAAATATCCCCCTTTAAAAGCTGTAGAGAGATGTATGAGAGAGATGGCATATATCCGTATAAAAAAATTAAACCTTTTTGGTATAAAAATCTTGTGGATGACGTAAGCGCAGGATCGGAAAGAGCTCATACCCAGCAGTGGGGTCTTCTTCTTCTATCGTGTGGGTTGTGAGGTTAATTAACAACCTCAACAACCCTGGTATCAGGGTTATTATATCCGCCAAATGCCCTTCACGTGGCTCATGTAACGACTACTTACTTACATCGGTAAGTAGTAACCGGGAGCAACGGCTTAACGTGCCTCCCAAAGCACGGATCATCTTACTTTTGGACAATCAGGTGAGGTAATGTCCTGACCAAACTAGGGATCACAAAGTGATTTTTGTGATATGTCTTCACCCGATTTAAAACAGCAGTAGGACGATGCGGGCACGAAACAAAAAAATGTTACAACATTAGATAAGAATAAACAACAGTCAACAACAACACCACAAACAACAGTTAATTGTAGTTTTAGGCGCATGAGATGATCGTTCTTTAAAAAATAACGATTCAAAACGTTAGAGACATCACTAGCTGAAAGCAAGTTTATCATAATATATCGAAAAATTGGCAATAATATGACGAGCTGTTGTCTGACAATGATTGACACTTGCAAATTATTTCGAGGAAATATTTTTTTTATTTTTGTTTGTATTTGTTGTATGCTATGCCATTGTCAAGACATCAAACCGAATCTATGCGGACGACTTGAACTTGTCAATAAGACAATCCCTCTTATTGAAGGCTTTCTGAAAGCTGTAGGCTTTAGTACAGTAACATAATGTCGGGAAGTGTTGAAAATATGCAAAAAAAATATTAAAAAAAGACGTGGGTAATGGTGCGCGTAATCAGACTTACTTCTTGTGGAGTAACATTTAAACATGGGGTTTAAAAATAGGCGGAGTGGGTCTCTACACTTCTGCCTGCCCCTTTGGGTATACAAGCGTGATGCTATGATGTCAGCAGCATTTAGCCAAGATAACAAACGTATTATGATGATGAGCATAGACCTCAGCCGTTAGTTCAAATGTTAGTTCAAACAACCATGGAAATGGTAGGTTCTGGTCCATTTGCCATGGCAGTTAATACTTACATTAGGATTCCAAAGGTGCTACAGGAAGATTTAAATATAAAACAGTTTAAAATTAACTTAAGAAAATTCCTAATTGAGAAAAGATTTTACACACTGCAAGAGCTTTTCCTATATGATAAATAGACTGTAAGTGTTGTAGATTTTGTTATATAGTTTTTAAGATTTCATAGTTATTTTTCGATATATTTTGTTTAATGTTAAGTACTTATTATTATATATTTTTTTGTATTTCTGGCTTAATTTAGTTTCTTGTTATTTTTCTTGTTTTTGCTCCCGGGTCCATGTGGTACTATAATAATATTTATAACAACTGTTTACCATATGGTGTGCAATAAATACTTTGACTTTGACTTAAGCCGGCTGCAGGAATGCATTACGGTGCAGTTTTTGTGCGGTTAAAATAAAATATAATAGTGCTTATTTGCTCCAAATATGGTGAATAGACATCGTTAACACAACTGTAACATAACTGTAAAGCAACTGTAATGCAACTTTAATAATGAAATTTGGTTGGAATAAACCCATAGACGTAGCTTGCTTAGAATGACGTAGCGTGCTACGCGTACCGTAGCAAGTTGCTACAGACGGCGTAGTTGTTACTACGACTGAAATACCTCAAAATCAATTCTTTCGGGTTTACTTCTCTAAAATAGACACGGAGAAAAAATATTTAATGTGAACAGAATTGATTTTTGACGTATTTTGACTCACGCCCATAATCCCTAATGGGGTGGGCAGAGCTACTGCAGGCTTAAGATGGATATGATGAATCTCATGGTGACAAGGGATCGGCCTATCGCCCATACCAATTATCCATCATGTTAGAAAGAACACAATCCCTCTGTAGCATTTATGATTTGCCAAACCCGCTTCCAGTCATCATTTCCATAGAGCATTTTTATTGCATACAGCACATTAACACATTAAATGTACAATAATTAAAACACATAATGACGGGTTCTTATCGAGTTTAAATCAGGGATATGAGACTCCCGATATTTTGACACTGTTTAAGTGCCCCTGATTAGTGCTTGTGTATCCCTGATTTAAATGCGGTAAGAACCCGTTATTATGTGTTTTAATTATGATAATAACCGCGTAAACTTAAAAAAAAAGTAAAAAAGGACAAAAAAAAGAGAAGGTGCAGGTTGTGTTGTATCGGGAGGTGAAGGTTTTGGCGGGAAGAAGAAAGGAATGGCGATTACTCCATCGACAAGAGCGCAGCTCTTAAATAGAGAGAGAGAGAGAGAGAGAGAGAGAGAGAGAGAGAGAGAGAGAAATTTAAAACAATGTATTAAATGTACAAGTCATCATCTCCATAGCGTTATCCCGATTTTACAGGGTCCGCTTACCTAACCTGTCGATTTGACAGGTCCGGTTTTTCACAGAAGCGACTGCTTCAAACCCAGTCCAATACAGGTTAAGTCACATACCTCCGAAGCGCATTTCTCTGGAATGTTTGGGTCATAAAATATTAGCACGTGGTAATCATTTAGGATCCAAACATGAATATATGTCCCGGGTTTGAATCCCGGTGGGGACATATCTCAAAAATCACTTTGTGATCCCTAGTTTGGTTAGGACATTACAGGCTGATCACCTGATTTTCCGAAAGTAAGATGATCCGTGCTTCGGAAGGCACGTTAAGCCGTTAGTCCCGGTTACTACTTACTGATGTAAGTAAGCAGTTGTTACATGAGCCATGTCAGGGGCCTTTGGCAGCTCAATAGTAACCCTGACACCAGGGTTGATGAGGCTGGTATTCCACCTCACACGATAAGAAGAAGATTGGTTTAGGCCCGTGTTGGGATTTTAACTTGCGACCTCACAGGAGCTCTCTAGAAGTTCAATACGTATCATTCTTTATTCTAGGTTCTGCTGACTCGACTCGCCCGTCCACAATCAGATGTTCCATCTAAGTGCAAATCATGCAGATCGGAATTTACGTTCCCTTTACGATGTTCGAATCTTGATAGATTCCGTTGAAACGTACGTGGTTACGTTTGGAAAGTACTTACGCGAAGAAATCCAACAAGAATTTTAAAAAGAAAGTGTGAGGTTTTATAGCCGTGCTAATTTGAGATAAGAAGGAGACTAGAAAGTATTTCTTACATAGTATTCTTCTGGATTTGTGAGTTTAGTGACCGACCATGCCAACCAGGGTGTTAGTGACATCGTAACGAAAACTTTGAGGGATGATTCAGACCATGATTCTGAGTCGATATCAAGTAGATTTTTCCGTCGCAAAAATCATGTATTTTTTTAGTTTTTTCAATTATTTTCAATTCTATACTTTTGCGATGGAAAATTCCACTTGATATTAACTCAGAATAATCAGCTGAATCATCTCTCTCAGTATTCGTTACGATGTCACTTGTACGTGGGGACGTTAATGGGCTGATGATGATGATGATGAGGCGAGTTTTCAACAGTATCAAACGATTTGTTTGGGGTTTAAAAGGCAAGATTTTGTTTATAAAATCGGTTTTTTTACTCGTACAGTCATGAGCAATATTTACCCACTTTAGGACTCTGTCGCACTAACACATTTGACATTTAGTGAGACTTACAGTTCAATTTGTCAAAAAAGTTAATGTGATATGGTACCAAAGTGTATACATATTAATGCGGTTCTCTATTTTTACTCATAATTTATTTTGCAATAATTTACCATGGCATACTGTTACTACTTGTCCTATTATTAGTTACGCATAGTATTAATTTGTCATAACTTTTCAAGCATAATTTTGAAACTCGTAACTACTATAAGCATAATAATTAATGAGAATAATGATAATATATAAGCATAATTATTATAAGCATAAAAACTATACTCCGAATAAGAACAGTTTTGGCACAACTTTGAACATTTTCGAAACTTTCTTTTTCCTTGGCTGCATTTGGTTCATGATTGTGACTTTTTATATTTTTTGACACTATTTTATGCTATTGATCTTCATTCAGTATACTTTTCGTGTATAAGATAAACATGCTGGCTTACCCTACCCTAACTTACTGTTATGCCTTGAAAAAATTGCGACAAAATAATTATGGATACCTATTTATATACGAATCAAATTTATACCAACAAATATTAGTCCAAAAATAAGTTATACCTAACAAACCAGTATTCCTAGATGTTATTATGGGAAAGTACTATTATGATAAAAAACGTTATGCAAAAAGGATTATGATAATTTAAATTATGACAAAAACATTTATGCGTTTTAAGAGAATCCCTATTAATGCTCGTGACTGTACATCTATAGTCCCACACTTCATCGAGCACCTCACGTATATATTCAAAATAATATTATTTTGATTCGCAAAAGGGCTTCTCTCACTCAGTAGGCTCTCCAATATGTATCTCCCAGTACAAAGAGGTTGTTACCTCTGAAACGCAACAATAAAATTTGAAGAATGTCAAAGGGATCAGAGGAATTTTTTGCGCAGGAAATAATGTCAATTTTATAAGAAACGCCCTTTGAGCTCGACCGTCGGCTGCTGCTGGGACGAATATATAAAATACCCGGTTATATAGACGTTAACGGCCTCTGTGGTCTAGTGGTTAAGCGCTGGGCTCACGATCCGGAGGTCCCGGGTTCGAATTTGGGGGAATATCTCAAATATCACTTTGTGAGCCCTGGTTTGGTTAGGACATTGCAGAACGAACAGAACGAAAAGACGAACGTAGTAGCAGGTTAGTGCAAATTATAAATAAGAACGTCATAAGATAAAGTAATAAAAGCATATCGTGCTTACCTAACCTGAAGATTTGACAGGTCCAGTTCTAAAATTAAAAAAAATCAAAATTCAAAAATATTTATTTTTCAAAATTGACTTACAAAGTTAGAGCTTTTTGAACGTCAAAAAATTAAATTACATATTATGTAACTAGCTGTAAAACTACTACCACATCGGAATCTGTAACGCTGAGGGAAAGACGTAGCCAGAAAACCTCCCAGCACAGGGCCCTAGTCCTACTGTTTCATGTTTTCCTTTCTTTTCTTTTTTTTTAAATCCAGTTTGTATTAAATGGTATTCCAATTACAGTCGGTGGAAGGAAAGTGAAAAATAAAGAGTTCATGTGACTTTATCACAGAAACAGTGTTTTATGAGCTCCCTGACAGAAGCAGGCCTGTCCACATATGCAGCAACCGATCACGAGTTTTTTTTTACAAAAGAGACTGCATGTCTGACTTTCCAACCTGCAAAGGGAAAACCAGCCCAATACAGGTTGGGTTAGGTTAGCATACCTCCGAAAATGCATTTCTCGCGAATGTGGGTTTCCTCACGATGTTTTCCTTCACCGCTGAGCACGTGATAATAATTTATGACGCAAATATTAATTCGAAAACAAATTCGACAATTATTGGTTTAGGCCTGTGCTGGATTCGAACCTGCGACCTAAAGTGAGAGGCAAGTGTTCTACCGACTGGGCTACCACGGCTCCATAAACGGGTAAAGAAACAAAAGCATATACAAAAGCAAAAAATCTTATACTATTCATGATTATTGAAGACAAAATTAGCATTTGCAGTGCAACAGTGATGCAATTAAACGGTAGATTTAGCGCAGGCGTTGCATTTAAAGCTAGATGCACAAGTATATATAAACATGTTAGTGCGACGTGGTGGGACCGGCGGTTGTCGCCGCGACAGATTTATAGGCGCGCTTGCCACTCGGGCTGTGAGCTTGTCGCGCCAGCTATCTACAGGACGATTTCTACACTGGCTTTCATCAATTTTAAAATGAGCCTTACACTACATTTTTAAAAAGACGTACTTTTATGACGTGACGCGGAAAACGTAAAGTCAACGCCTTATTAAGGGTGGTATTAAACAACTAATCTCAGCTTTGAGACTGCTCTCAAGATCATGTCAATGTAACAGTTCTTATATAAAAACAGGGACTTGAGCGCCTTAGATTATCTTTGGTAATTTACATCAGTTTGTGTAGAACCCTCGATGAGCTAGTCAGATTCGTACTAAACCATCTTTTTTATTTTCGCGTGAACAAAGTAACTAAAAAAAATCATTCGAGTGCAATTTTTGTTATTTAAACCTCTTAATAGACAAGCTAGTTTCAATATCGAAATTAATACGGCGTAAGGGTATGAAACGATTGATGAATGTGAAGGAAGCAAGAGAACTGTGTCAGAATCGAATCAATTGGAATTCCATAGTCTCTGCTTACCCCAATGCGCCTCCGTGGTCCAGTGGTTAAGCATTGGGCTCACGATCCGGAGGTCCCGGGTTGGAATCCCGGTGGGGACATATCACAAAAATCAAATGAGACAGAGATTTAAAAAAAAAGATTTTAAGTAGTACTGTGAA
This sequence comes from Pectinophora gossypiella, assembly GCF_024362695.1. Lineage (NCBI taxonomy): Eukaryota > Metazoa > Arthropoda > Insecta > Lepidoptera > Gelechiidae > Pectinophora > Pectinophora gossypiella. The sequence continues at coordinate 1,709,612 of NC_065420.1, read as the reverse complement.
GGTAATAATATACGTTCTTAGTTCCAAATTCAAATTGTGCCCAATTGTAGCCATCCTGTAGAGAGGAAGCGCGGTATGAACCGAGATATATCTAGTGCATAGATTGGATTAGTTCAGTTGAAGCCAACCGAATGTATTGCACTGTGTAATTGATTACGATATTCTAATATTTCTACTTTATCTTCCAGAATTATGGTAGGTACGGTATAAATTTGTAATACATAAAGATAAGCTCATGACTATATCTATATTACATAAGGTCTTTCAACTGTTTTAAGACAGTAGTTAAACAAAAACTTTACTAAAAAGGTTATTATAAAGTTAGTGATTATTTAAAAGATACGAATGCATGGGATTAACTGTCTGAGAACTGATATTAGGCAGCTAAATTACTCAATTGTATAAAAATATTTTATGTTTTTTTAAAAAAAAAAAACGTCTAGGGCTCTGTGCCGAGGTTTTTCTTGCAGCTTCTTTTCCCCGGCTATACAGGTTTTGAGAAGCTGCAGTAGTTTTAAGCGGATGAGACGTTCGTTATGTAAAAATTGACGATTCAAAGTGTAACTATGTTACCTACTGAATAAAGATATTTTTGAATTTGAATTTGAATAAGCTCATGACTATATCTATATAACACAATCTCACGACTACATCTCAATTGGGGTAATCAGATGTACATCGATCGCAAGATGAACTAAGTACCCACACCTCACAGACCTTTCTGTTAGACCAATGTCCCTGTGATCCTGTGGTACACCGGCTTGTTTCTCAAACGGGAGCGCCAATTCGAACCCCGGTGCCGGCATTGTGCCAATGAGTTATTAATTTATCTTAAGTGCAGTTTGACAGTTGTCTCGAGCATTATAGGCGGTTCACCACCTATCATGTTGGTCTAATAGAAAGCCCAGTGAAGTGTGGGTACTTAGTTCATCTTGCGATGGATGTACCTCTGCCTTCCCCAATTGGGAACACAGTCGTCAGCTTATGTTATGTTAGGTAGAGTGAAAGTAGTGATTATAATCTTTTATAAGTACCGTTTACATCAGACTTCACTCCTCATCACTTTGAGCGACTGTCCTCTGTTTGGTAAGGGCATTGCAGGCTTGAATCACCTGATTGTCCGAATAAAGTATTTTGATTCCGTGCTTCGGAGGACACGTTAAGCCGTTACGTTAAACACCTCCAGCAACTCGCATTGGAGCAGCGTGGTGAAGTATGCTTCATAACCCCTCCGGTTGATTGAGGGGAGGCCTGTGCCCAGTGGGACGTATATAGGCTGTTTATGTTATGTATATCAGACCTTTTAATATATTTTTTATTAAGCAAATGTTGTAATGTAAGCCATGTAGAATTTTTATGTAAATAAATAAAATACCACCCTTATCCTTTATAAGACCCTTGAAGACAGGAAGTCGTCTCGGAAGACTATTGTGTAGTGGTGTCTCCAACTTCGAAAGTTAGACATATAGTTCTTTAGAAAGACAGCTTTTTGGAAATAGATAAAACAACTCCGGCCAAGTAGAGGGAAATCTACAATAAAGTACGTCAAAATACATTGTTTTAAGTTTACGCGGTTATTATCATAATTAAAGCGCATAATAACGGGTTCTTACCGCGTTTAAATGGGGATATGAGACTCCCGATATTTCGACACTGTTGCAAGTGCCATGATCACGGGATGACTGATGAGATTGGAGTGGAGTAGGTAGATCCATAATTTTCTACGGGCAGACATATTTGTCTACCCTCTTTCTTTGCCGCTTGTTTATGTTTTTGATATCGGAATGTTCGGAACCATCTGAACTCGCACCAAACTCACTACGACAAACCGCACTCACTGTGTCGTCACGTTTTTTCACCACATTAGGCCGTTTCAGGCTTTTTACAACACAAATCAATCAACCAATCTCATCAGTCATCCCGTGATCATGGCACTTGCAACAGTGTCGAAATATCGGGAGTCTCATATCCCCATTTAAACGCGGTAAGAACCCGTTATTATGTGCTTTAATTACGTCAAAATAAACAACAATAATTATTAAACTTGCATGATAATTTATGCAAGCCAAGACACCATGGTAGCCCAGTTGGTAGAACGCTTGCCTCTCACTTTAAGGTCGCAGGTTCAAATCCAGCACAGACCTAAACCAATAATTGTCGAATTTGTTTTCGAATTAATATTTGGATCATAAATTATTATCACGTGCTCAGCGGTGAAGGAAAACATCGTGAGGAAACCCACATTCCCGAGAAATATATTTTTGGAAGGTCGGACAGGCAGTCGCTTCTGTAAAAAACCGGATCTGTCATATCTTCAGGTTAGGTAAGCGGACCCTGTGAAAAAAGGGATAATTAAATTAACTGTTTAAAACGTTAGAAATCAGAATCATTTATTCAACGTAATTATCATGGATAAACTTGTTGAAGGTCAATGTAACATTTTTGAATGTACGTCATTTCGCAAGGTGTTATGGCTGAGGAGAAGAAATGACAAGAAACTGCAACAGCAACACATCTTTTAAAAACCAATGAGGATATACATTACAAGTTATTTAATAACTAGAGGAACACATTCAATACCAGACATTTTTATCATTTAGGTAGTCATTAATCTTGTAATAAGCTTTTTTACATAAAGTAAGCTTCACATGAGCTTTAAATTTATTTTCTGACAAATTTAAAATATTATCTGGTATTTTATTGTAAAAATGTATACATAACCCCAAAAAAAGATGAATTTAATTTACTTAATTTTGAATAGCAATTTTATGTTTATTTATTGTATTGTAAGTATGCCTTTCACAGTTTCTTGGAAGGAGAGATATTAGATACATAAACTTACGCGTGCCATGTCTAATAGGGTGTGTGGAAATATGCTGAACTATATGGTGCACGCCCGATTGGGTAGATAATATTTGTTAGAATTCATTATGTTTAGACATCTTATAAAGAGAAAATTAAATCGAAAAATATTTGCTCGGACGAGGCTTGAATCCGCTCCTCTTGTCAAACGGGAACGAGGGTGTTACCATAGAATAAGGAATAATAAAAAATAAAAATAAAAATCATTTATTTCGGGTGTTTTCCCATAGCAATTGTTAGTAACAAAAGTTTTATATCTATATTAGTAAAAAATTACAATTAATTAATCAATTAATTATATAATTTAGTGTCTTTGGCAAGTTGGACGCGGGTCCAGTGCTGCATAATAGCACTGTCCACGTCCAGCCTTGCCGCGACAGTCTGCAGGAGGCTGTTGGAGCTGCTCCTCTACCGATGGATCAGGGATGCGATAATACTACGTATAGAACGGCAATTTTCCGCTCCCCACCAGCAGCTGAGCTAGGTTTACCTCACCCCCCGTCGACGATAGTTTAGCCTTGAATTGTATGGTGTCAGACGTCACACACACAGATGCGCGTGTACGATAATGTCAATGTGTAATGTCTGTTTAAAACGAGGTTGTTAGTATGAAGTGTCCGGGGTGTGTCATTACACCACCGGGTCCCCGTCCAGTCCATGCGAAATTTTCGATCTTTATCGCCATTATGCCGACGCATGCGTTTGACAATCGACGAGTTTGACCGTTTTACTATACGTAATAAATGTCCTTGATACTTATTGACTTTAACACCCCATCGCCCATAATACTGGAACATCATGTTAGTTAACACAATCCATCTGTCGGTTTTTACGACATGCCCGGAAATGTAAGCAGCTGAACGCAATCTATATCTTTAGTTCTATATTTTTAGTTCGCTTTCAGTCTAGTATAAAAGCGACTTAATAACAAAAAAAAATACATAAACTTTTCTTCCGAAATTTCCAAAGCCCTAACATACATTTTCCACAAATGTTCTCCCAATTGCTTCAGAAATCTTCACTTAAAATTCCCACTGTGCCCAAATAAACAGCCAATGTTTATCTAGGCGAAACCGACCGAAATAAGAATTCGTCACAACACAGACAAACAAACACACAAACGTTTGCTCAACATATCAAAGAGCGTTTCAATCTGTAACAACTCGAGTAGGCGCGGGTATATCCGAATTTTTGTGAGTATCCGTAAAATTCACGTATTCATAATTAAATCACATAATAACGGGTTCTTACCGCGTTTAATAATGGCGATTACTCCACCGACAAGAGCGCAGCTCTTAAATAATGAGAGAGAGACCGCGTTTAAATTAGGGATATATGAGATTCCCGATATTTCGACACTGTTGCAAGTGCCATGATCACGGGATGACTGATGAGATTGGAGTGGAGTAGGTAGATCAATAATTTTCTACGGGCAGACATATTGTCTACCCTCTTTCTTTGCCGCTTGTTTACGTATTTGCAAAACGGTGTGCTCACGTGCCCTCACTGTGCGCGGGAGTTCACTGTAAAGATAGGCTACATAAGCCATCTTCGGGCGCATCAGCGTCGTGCCGACTAGGAGTCGAAGTGGTCGCCATGGCCGAAATCGGTCGGAGAGAGATCGATCGATTGTTTATGTATTTGATATCGGAATGTTCGGAACCATCTGAACATCATCATCATCGTATTCATATTCGAAGTGTACGGGTATTTCCAATTAAGGGTAGTCAGATTTACATTCATCGCACGACGAACTAAGTACCCACACCTCACCGAGCTTTCTGTTAGATCAACGTGATAGGTGGTGAGCCGTATCGCCGTCTGTAATGATCGAGCCAACTGTGTTAGTGAAAGTCACGTAAGATAAATTAATAACTCATTGGTGCCAGTCCGGTACCGGGGTTCGAACTCTCTTCGTTTGAAAAGTATGCTGGTGACACACAGGACCGCAGTGATTTCAGTGATTATATAATAACAAATTACACTCAAAACCAATGATGATAATGGCCCCGATTCCTGCAGACACCGCCTAATTTTATTTAAAGTTATATCCGTCATTTTCATATCCGTCGAAAAGGAAAGGGACGGATGATTCACAGCTCTTAATTTTAGGAAGAATGAGTGAATGAATGAATAACCCGGGCGAATCAAAAGGTACGTCGCTGGTATGCAATCCGTTTGACGTGCTGTCTACTTAACTGTGTCGGGTTATTGACGGATGTAAAATTTTTAGACGGTTGGTTTAGATTTGTGCTTAAAATTGACGTGTGTTCCATAAATTTTATGCTTGTCGATTACCCGTCCCTTTCCTTTTCGGCGGATAAGAAAATGACAGATATAACTTAAAATAAAATTAGATGGTATTTACAGGAATTAGCACCATTAACTGCCTATTTCTCCCACCAGGTGTTGCTACTGATGAGTGTTCTTAAATTGTGACAGTTCCCCATACTATTCTACTTGATATTAACTCAGAATAATGAGCTGAATCATTCCCCTTAGTATTCGATACGATGTCACTAACACTCCGTACAAGTACAGTCATGAGCAATATCAATGTACCCACGTTAGAACCCTGTCGCACTATCGTCTTTGACAGTTAATGAGACTTAAAGTTTAACTTGTCAAAAAAGTTAATGTGACATGGTATCAAAGTGTATACATATTAGTAATCGTGACCGTACAGGGTCGTCAATACGCCCATTGCGTACTTACGTACAGGTGGCCATACAAGTAGTAGTAGTTATGGGTGTTAGTGACACCATAACGAATAGAAAGAAAGAAAGAAACATTTATTACTTCCAGACATCACAGACACAGACAGACAGGTACATTACATTTAACACAGGACAGAAACCACACGGAAATCAATAAGTACATAGACAAAAAAAAATATACCAAAACAAAAAGAAAAACAAACCAAAATCATAAAAACAATAATAATAAAACGAAACTGAGGGGGACGGTTCAGACCATGATTCTGAGTTGATATCACGTGGAATTTTCAGTCGGAAAATTCATGAAAATTTTCGTGTTTTTTAAAATTTTTAGTTCCATACTTCTGCGACGGAAAATACCCCTTGATATCAACTCAGAATCATGGTCTCAATCATCCCTCAAAGTTTTCGTTACGATGTCACTAACACCCTGTATATCCAGAATATATTTCCGTATATTTCGTATATTGGCACATTATTTGTGTAGTCGCATCACTACGGTTAGCAACAACAGGCACGGCTCATGGCAGTACAAATATTAGAGATTTCACGTCGAGTGTGGATAGCGGCGTGGTAAGTGTTTGTGAGAGGTTTGTGTGTCGAAGCCTCTTAAGTAAAAAATAACAGATACCCTTTGTAAGAAGTTCAACGATACACGTAGAAAGATGTTTGAGATGTTACGTGATTTTTTATTATTAAATTATGTAAGTAAGGGCTCCGATTCCTGCAGACACCTCTTAATTTTATTTTAAATTGTAACCGTCATTTTATTTTACCCGTTATTTTTTTTATCCGCCGAAAAGGAAACAGACAAAATGGGCTTGCGTCTGTCCAAAATCTCACCTGATGGTAAGTAACGATGTCTAGGGTGAATCATGCTTACCTAGCAAATGCCTATTCACTCTAGCCTTGAAGACTACCAGATGATTGACAATTACTGTTAATTTTAAAACGATTGAGTGAACGCTGATATGCAAACCATTTGACGTGTGCTGTCAACTTAATTCAGTCGGGTATAAAATTTTGCAAGGGTGTTTTTGTGGTACAGTGATAGGTGGTGAGCCGTGTCGCCGTCTATAATGGTCGAGCCAGCTGTGTTAGTGAAAAAACCAATCCAATATATTTATTTTAAATATTTGTACCTCTGCATGTAGGCCGATTACATCACAGCTCTATTATATTAAATGATTAATAACATTTTTCTTATGTTGTGTACTCGCAAATAAATTGATTTAATTTGTACCAGAAGATTTGACAGGTCCGGATTTTTACAGAAGCGACTGCCTGTCTGACCTTCCAACCCGCGAAGGAAAAAACAGCCCAATAAAAGTAAGGTCGCATACTTCCGAAACGCATTTATCGGAAATAGAAATACTCATTATTGGCCTTTGAAAATGGTAGTGTTAGGCAGAAAGAGTCGATGAGTCTAATCTCGACTGGTACATCACTATGAACGTCACAACACTGGCTTCTATACTTTGACAGATCTAACTCTCTCGAATCTTTTGTGATCAGGCGACAACTGAATTTGACTTAGTTCTAATTCATGTTTGGACTGATAATTTCCAGAATTTTATAATGAGGTTAAAAACAAGCTCAAATGTAGGCGGCAGCACTGTTGAGCGTTCCTAAATTTTGACAGTTCTCCATACTGTCCGGGTAAAATTTGCGATAAATTGGGTCGTGTACTAGTTCCAAGATAAATTATAAAAGTCTAATTACTAAATAAAGACTGATTAAGGACTAACAAAAAACATTTGCTTTTCTATTTAACATATTTTTGAATTTTCATCAAGAAAAACGTAATAATAAGTCAGACATTTTATCACGTTTTTCTGTGATGTCACACTGTGCTATTTCATACAAGTTCCATAGTAATTTAGTGTTTTGACGTTTAGTAAAAGGTAACTGATTTGACTAGTTGGAAACTAGCCTATTGCTATAAAATGTGGAGCAACGTGGAGTGTATCCCGTCTGAAAGATCAGTTACGAAAATGAAAAGCAACCAGTTGGATAAAGGCAGTTTTGATTAACAATAACTTTTTCTAAGTTTTCTTCTTTCCGATCTTTAGGGAATAAATATACATGAACATACATAAATAGTCTATATACGTCCCACTGCTGGGCACAGTCCCTCAATCAACCGGAATGCGCAAAGGGTTATAGTGTAAAAATATGGGGAACTGTCAACATTTAAGAACACTCAACAGCAGCGACACCTGATGAGAGAAATAGGCAGTTTTTATCCTCATTTATCATTGACTCTGTCATATCCAGCATTTGAAGTTGTCAAATTGAAATAAATAAAAATTGAGGAGCTCGGTGGCGCAGCGGTAAACGCGCTCGGTCAGCGATTGTTGAAGTTAAGCAACTTTCGCAAAGGCCGGTCATAGGGTGGGTGACCACAAAAAAAAAGTTTTCATCTCGAGCTCCTTCTTGCTTCGGAAGGCACGTTAAGCTGTTGGTCCCGGCTGCATTAGCAGTCGTTAATAACCACCAGTCCGCACTGGGCCCGCGTGGTGGTTTAAGGCCCGATCTCCCGATCCATCCATAGGGAAGGCCCGTGCCCCAGCAGTGGGGACGTTAATGGGCTGGTGATGATGAAATAAAAATCTGTCCATCATAATCGAAATCGATGTCCTTTGCCTTGTATTTTAGTTGTCCTTGTATGTCAGTGTTAGGTAGGTATATTGAGCACCCTTACAAGATGTTTCTGCCCACCCTATTACCAATTCATTACTTCACAAATACGCCATCGCTCCTTACTACGTCATCTCTGTTGCGTCACACATCCTTTCAGGCAAAAATCAACTCTAACTATCTACATTACGTCACCATTTCTATAAACCCCACAGTCCTTTAAATTTTGATCCCTACGACTTTACAAACTTAACAACGGGTTTGTTTACACTCTTATTGCTCTAAAAATACAGTCGAAAATCATAATTTCAAGTGAGTAAGGTAGTACAATTGAAAAGTCGGCTGAGCAATTTTTTGATGCGTTTGTTTACATCCGTATTGTGAAGGGATAAGGTTGTAAATGAGGTTTATTGGTTGTATTTGTTGGAGGGGTGAATGAACTTAACGCCACGTGTGTTGCAACTGCGCAATTCGCGGACCCTTGCAGTAGGTAACTGCGTAGTTTTGTATGGGGTCGGGTGAATGGTCCAGTTATGGACAGTTGAGAATTTATTTCTTTTCTTTGTTATTTAATGGAAAATTATAAGGATTTATTTACAAAAATAATTGGTTTAAAAAGGATATTGGGTTCTGAAGGAAAAAAATGAGTTTAAAAAAAATCAAAGAGGCATTGTCTTATGTCTTATTTGGTTTTAAGTGCTCTCGAATCAAATCAAGTAGATAAAGAGAATTGTGATCTAGCACAAAGAAAGAACATAAGTCATAAGTCTAGCCGAATTCCGAAAGGTCACCTTATATGTTACATGCTATGTACTATATAATTAATTGCTCCTACCTTAAGATTTGTATACTTAATTATGTATATTTCTAGTGAACTATTGTATTGGGATAGTCTTGTAAAGATAGTTCTAGAACATTGATTGATAAATAAATAAATAAGTAACATAACACAGCATCACGCCTGTATCTCCTGGGGTAGGCAGAGGAGTATACAGTTATACACGCCCACTACTGGCCAGCTATCTTTAAAACATGTTGGTAGAATGTGGGTTTCCTCACGATATTTTTCTTTACCTCTGAGCACTTATGATCCAAACATGAATTGGAAAACAAATTCGACAATCATTTGTTTAGGTCAGTGCTGGATTCGAACCGGCGACCTCAAAGTGAGAGGCAAGCGGTCTACCAGCTGGGTTACCACGGCTACCCATTTGAAATCCCATATATGCAATCTGTGGTAATACCGTAACATGTTTAAATATTTGATATCGCTGGTACGTACTTCTAGTATTATAACTGACTTTAACGGTGGTACATTGAAATGGGTAAAGCCAGGGCCGTCCGTTCTTCGTGAGAGCCAAAATTTGAATTGAAAAAACAAAACACAATCGAGACATATGGAAGAATAAAACATAGATATTCTTATAAACTTCTTTCTTCTTCTTGTTTCGATGGCGTTCAGATTTTTTCAGGCCAGTATTTTGCCACTCGGACAGCATTTTCGGTGGCATTCATCTGCTCCCTCGCGTACAGGTATCAGGGCACGCGGGACAAGATGTCAGGTGAGCCATAGTCTGTGGCGTAACACCACACACGCAGCTCAGGTCGGATCCGTTCAGAAAACCCCACCTGGACAGGTGAACTAAGGAGATTGTATATAAATTATCAAGCCATATAAAAATGGTCGTGGGTTATTTACACGTTAGGATAGGTGTCACCTGTACACTTTTTCACAGGTGTCACCTACAGCTGGGTGACACCCACAACCGGGTGACACCCGGTTGTGATTTGCTTTTGTTCTACCTTCACGGAAGCGTCTTATAAAACCAGGCAGTCTATATCGGGCGGGCCCTTTCGTTGTATGTCACAATACAATAATACAACGTTAATACGTGTTGTGGGCATCGGGGCAAACCCTCTCGGGGTTTAACGACGTTATATTAATAATGGTTGTAACAATAAATGTATATTATTATTTGAGAGTTGTGAGGGCCGGACTGAATACAGCCCGCGAGATCACTGCGACCTTGACAGATCTATTGTGCCCTAAATCCCTACATTTAAATATCCTCCTCTAGACCGATCCGTTCGAAGATATCCAACGTCTTTTTGGGAGAAAGCTCCATGACTTCCTGGGGGTCCATTATGTGGCCCCCAAGTGTACGGCTTCTACTATGTATGAGAGCCTCACAGAATAAATGTATAAATAAAAATATTAAAAAAATAAAACTCGTCGCCTCGTAGCTACGTCACTGGGCCATGCTTCCCATCTGCTTTCAAAGATGTCATTAGATGAAGATAATGCGGCTAATTCATATGCATTCGGCGGCTCCAGGCTAAAATTGGACTTATTAAGTTTCAAATTACGCTACCTAGAATATATTCTGAAAGAACTGGATTTTCCATAGCCATTCAGATTATCTACGTGGCCAATTATGTGCGGGATATTGTACAAAAATTGCTTTCATAATTATGTTTATTATCTGAAAATACGTAGTGTAGAAATACAGTTTATTGTGTGGTAGTTATTCAAATAAATTATTTTGTTTTGGTTTGGTTTGAAATAAATATCAGATTAAATTAATCTAAATAAAAAGGTCTTCTATCGTGTGGATTGTCGCGCATCGCGCGCTGTTGTGCAACGTTGTCGTGCATGTAGTACGTCACATGTTGCGAATCAAATGTTGCCTAGTGGATACGAAGCTACAAACATAATACCCCAGAAGTTCCTTACAACTATAATGTTTATGTAGCAGTATGCTACAGCGTAGCACGTAGCAGTGTTTCTCGTAGCTTTTCGTAGTAGCACAAGCACAGTGTAGTGGTTCAAAGATATTACCACTATTACCTTTGGATTACCAACCCCATTAACTCTGGTGTCAGGGTTATTACTGAGCTTCCTTAGGCCCCTGACATGACTCATGTAACGACTACGTACTTACATCAGTAAGTAATAACCGGGACCAACTGCTTAACGTGCCTTCCGAAGAACGGTACTTTTTACTTTTTGGACAATCGGGTGATCAGCCTGTAATGTCCTAAACAAACTAGGGATCACAAAGTGATTTTTGTTATTTGTCCCCACCGGGATTCGAACCCGGAACCTCCGAATCGTGAGCATAACGCTCAACCACTGGACCACGGAGGCCGTTAATAAAAAGGTGTCAGGAAGAATTATTAAAAGGACTTTTGCTCAAAAGAAAAAAAAATATCTAAACACGTCAGAAAAAGCACCATATACCCCTCCCTAAGGGCTTGTGTATTTAGGTGACCCACATCCGACCCTCATACCTCATGTCGTTCGGTGCACAGTGCAAGCATATCACCTAAGCTACGTAGATCTCGCCGCCATTTTGAATCGGAACTACATATCATGACTTCTCGGCTGGAATGAGAACAAAGAAAATCTGAACGTCATCAAAAATCATTATCATCATCATGGACGGTGGAGAGCCGTGGTAGCCCAGTTGGAAGAATGCTTGACTCTCATTGTAAGGTCGTAGGTTCGAATCCCAGCACGGGACTAAACCGATTTTTGAATTCATGTTCTCAGCGGTAAAGAAAAACATCGTGAGGATACCCACATTCCCGAGAAATGCATTTCGGAGGTATGTGACCTAACCTGTGGCTGGTTTACCTATAGGGTTGGAAGGTCAGACTGGCAGTCGCTTCTTTAAAACACCGGACCTGTCAAATCTTCAGGTTAGTTACAGACCCTGGGAAAAACGGGATAACGCTAGGGAGATGATGATTGGCTAAGGCCCCAGACGAGGTAAGAGCCGAATGGGTCGTTGATAAACTTGAACGCATAAACCATGATTCATCATCATTATCAGCCCATTAACGTCCCCACTGCTGGGGCACGGGCCTTCCCTGTGGATGGATAGGGAGATCGGGCCTTAAACCATCACGCGGGCCCAGTGCGGATTGATGGTTATTAACGAATGCTAACGCAGCCGGGACCAACGGCTTAACGTGCCTTCCGAAGCACGGAGGAGCTCGAGATGAAAACTTTTTTTTTGTGGTCACCCATCCTATGACCGGCCTTTGCGAAAGTTGCTTTACTTCAACAATCGCAGACCGAGCGCGTTAACCGCTGCGCCACCGAGCTCCTCTAATGGCAAAACCATGATTAAAATCAGTCAAAATAATTGAATTCTCTGTTATTAATCATTATATATGTATGACATTTCAAAATTGCATCCCAAAGCACAATTTAAACTTAAGTTATCTCTGAAGTGTAGGGTCTATGCACAGTTAAGTCGAAAACAAGTAATAAACCGCGGGGGGTCAACATTTAACATCAAACTTTAACTCAACTGTAACTTAACTGTAACTAAGTTAGAGACGGGGTCAGATTATGCGCTGATCAAATTACCGACGCGGAAATTATATGGGGCATCTAGATTAATTGCTGGGCTGGATTCAGGGGATAAAAGCATTTTGTGGATCAAAATGTTATTTTTTAACATACATACATACATAAACTCACGCCCGTAATCCCAAATGGGGTGGGCAGAGCCACAAGTAATCAAAGACAACTTGCAGCCACTGTTGATACGAAGTCCTAAGATGGATATTTTGTTGATTGAATTGATGTTATTTTTTAAATATCCTAAATAACTGGACTTCCGCAGTAAAGTGGTTGAGCGTTGGACTCACGATTCGGAGGTCCCGGGTTCGATACCCGGTTACTTTTTTTAAGGTTCTCGGTTTGCTTTTTTTTCTTAACTTTGATAATAAGGTGATAATTTAAAAATTCCGAGAAGATACCAACAAATCACCATAAAATCACATCTGTCAATGTCAGTCAGTTTTAGGTTATTCCGAACTTAAACTAGGGTGAGGGTTGGTTTAGTGATAGTATGAGACCGACGATCTGGTGAAGGTCACGGGAAGCCGCTGGATGCGGGCAGCGTAGGACCGATCGTCGTGGAGATCCTTGGGGGAGGCCTTTGCCCAGCAGTGGGCGTCGTACGGCTGATGATGATGAGTATGAGACGTTACACCAAGGTACAAGTTATTCCGAGTTTATTTGTAGATTGTGCTTATTCTTAGGTTATGATTGTATAAAAAGTTACACCAGGTTTATTTGTAAGGCCGTTAGGGTTCACTGGAGTGAGTTTATATGTATGTGGCATTAGATGTGCGTTGTCAGGGGCATTTGAATTATAATTATAGGTCGGAAATTCGCATAATTAACCAATCTTGATGGCAGTACATAATATAGAGCTGATATTACCGTTCACCAATATAATTTAATAAAATTAATGACAAAAAAATAGGCACAAAAGGTGGACTTATCTCTAAAAGAGATCTCTTCCAGTCAACCCCGCATGGTGTGAAAGGACAATAAAAGTGGGAAGGCACAAAGTGTACAAAAAAAACCGTATATACATACATACAAATATATACATATATAAATAAACACAAGTGTAAAAATATACATATATGTATTTAAATATACATAGATTCCTGTACTATAATGACATATACATAACTAGCTTTTGCCTGCGACTTCGTCCGCGTGGCGTGTATCTATCTTACGCGGTTTAGATTTTTCATACAAAAGGATTTTCCCGCTAATTCCCGTTCCCGTACGAATTTCGGAAATTCCTTTCTTAGTGCACTTCTACGGTACCTAAACTACGTCCCTTCCAAATTTCAAGTGCCTACGTGTAGCCGTTTAGGCTGTACATTGATATGTCAGTCAGTCAGTTTCTCCTTTTATATATTTAGATATTCATATGTTCATATTCATTTATTCGTAATAGTTCGTATTACATGTCATATGCCGTATATAATCTAGGTTAAATTCTACTAGTAGAATAATTCATTAGGTATCTTTCATTACACATTAAAATAATATAATAATTATTATAAAATGAACATAATACAGTCATAAAGAAGTCATTCTTAAACATTAAAATTAAATTATAAGTTAAATGAAATAAATACATAATATACATTAGGGATTGTGTGATAGATAATGCTCGCTTAATGTAGCTTTGAAAGAAGCAATTGATGAACGTTCTCTAATGCCATAATATATAATAATATCATATGCTTCTATGCTGTTCTGGGAGCAAATAAAAACATAGAACACGTTCAGCTGCTTGTCTTCCCGGGCATGTCGTAAAAACCGACAGAGGGATTGCGTCCTCTAACATGATGGACTAATGTTATGGGCGATAGGCTGATCCCTTATCACCATAAGGTTCATCATATCCATCTTAGGACTTCGTATCAACAGTGGCTGCAAGTTAACTTTGATTACTTGTGGCTCTGCCCACCCCATTTGGGATTACGGGCGTGAGTTTATGTATGTATGTATATCATATAATGTGATATGCAAGAATTAAACTTTATATCTGTATAATACACAAACGCTCTGATATTACGGTTTCAATTTGAAGCTCCCAAATTGCCAAATTAATTGCTGCTGGTTTGCAAGCAATAATTATAATAAATATGCATTTAATTTTACTTTAAAAGGCTTGGGCACACCAAAAGCGTGGCACCCACTCTTCGCCAGCTGTATTTAAGGCCTTTGTAAGCGTTTACTGCCGGAGCCGGAGACGTGGTAGCCCAGTTGGTAGAACGCTTGGCTCTCACTTTGAGGTCGCAGGTTCGTATCCAGCACAGGCCGAAACCAATGATTGTCGAATTTGTTTTCGAATTCATGTTTGGATCATAATGATTATCACGTGCTCAGCGGTGAAGGGAAACATCGTGACGAAACCCACATTCCTGAGAAATGCATATTCGGAGGTATGCAACCTGGTTTGGGCTGGTTGGTAGGTCAGACAGGCATTCGCTTGTGTAAAAAATCGGACTCGTCAAATCTTCATGTTAGGTAAGCGGACTCTGTGAAAAACGGGATAATGCTAGGGGGATGATGATGATGATGTAAGCGCTTATTTCCATTAACCGGGTAAAAAACCCGGAAACCACGTGATATCAATTATCGTCGATCTAAATGTTAATTCAAACTCATAAAGTCGATTCGGAATTCGATCCTGTGACCCTACAATATAAGTCATGCGCTCTACCAACAGGGTTATCACGGATTCACGTTGATAAAACATCTAACTTATGACGCCTACGTTCTCATTTTCAAAAAAGCGCATGTAATTTTTGTTTTCTAAACCGAAGCGTTTCGTTATCATAATTGAGTTTGGGTCCGATTAGGGGCCGAATTAGGGCGGGTCCTCATATAATATTTTTCGCTCGATGGCGAATTTTTATGCATACATTTTTTGTGGTGATAACCCAAAATCGGAATTGCTTTTTGGGGTAAATCGAGTGGAATCCTGTTGAATGGACAATGGTGATTTATTTGACGGGTGAATTTTGCGGTGCTACGGTCATTTGGTGAGCGTATACCAGATAATGTACAGCTTTTGTGCCAAGTATAGGGCATGGGGTTTATCACATACTTAATTTAAATTCTGCGTTGATATGTTTTTGACTTATTTATGGGGGCCGGAAAGGTAACATTCATATATTTTTAGGGTTCCGAACCTTAAAAGGCAACGGAACCCTTGTAGGAGCACTTTGTGCACTTTTTTCTCAGAAAAGCAAATTGATCTAACATATTTTATGTCTACGTTCCTTTGAAGCTATAAAAAAAATCAAGCGTCCAAATTAACGATACGTTTAGATACTTCAAGCCTTATTTTCATACATTTTGTAAGTGAACAAAAACCTATCGGGTACATCCCATAGACCTAGAATCATGACATTTGACAACAAAGAAGGTCTAACAGCACAACGAAAATTGTTTTGTTGTTCCATCTCAATAAAACATGTTTTTGCAATAACAAATTTATTTGAAATTGGTAAAACAGTATTTTCTTTTTACGTGAACTGTTGCAGATTAGTTAGGCCTTAGTGTAGTTAGGCCACATAGCAATTTTTGTTCAAGCAACTTTAAAGTGAATAAGACGTACAAACAAAGGTAATAGTGGTAATATCTTTGAACCACTGTACTTGTGCTACTACGAGAAGCTACGAGAAACACTGCTACGTGCTACGCCGGAGCATACTGCTACATAAACATTACAGTTGTAATGCACTTCTGGAGTATTATGTTGAAGCTTCGTATCCAATAGGCAACATTTGACGCGTAACATGTGACCCTCTGCATGTACGACAACGTTGCACAACAGCGCGCGATGTTGCCAGTTGGTGCGCAACATTACTTGTTGTTTGTTTAGAGAGTATCAATTAGTTGAGCATCAATTGTTGTCGAGTGGAGAAGTGCGCAACAATGTCTATAGTGTGATGTAATAAACGAGTGCTCATTATATCGAACTGTACCAAAACTATGAATGTTTATGGGATACTGCACATTATTTTGTAAGTGTTTTCTAACCCACTAAGGGGTTTTTTCTTTTTTATGTTTTTTCGATAAAATCATAACCACTGCCACTGAAATCAACACTACTTCCTCTGGTGACATGTTGTCGATGACTGAGGTAATAGTGGATGTGTAGACAGACAACCTTGTTAAACAAAAGTTGCGCGCTAACTTTAAACATGTTGGCCAACAAGTTGTGCAACATGTTATGTGCCTAATGTTGCCAAGTGGAAACGCGGCTTGAGACCTGTGATCAAGACACATAACGTAAAGAGTCTATATAAGTCCCACACTCCCACAGCTGGGCAAAGGCCTTGATTGACCAGAGGGGATATAGAGCATACTCGATCGTGCTGCTCCACTGCGGGTGAGTTACATAAATTAAATTACTACTGTGATATAAATCTGTAAACCCGTTATTCCTAATGGGGTGAGCAGAGCCTCAAGTATTTTGCACCCACTTTTAATACAATGAACCCTATAGTGATAGGGGATCAACGTCACCTCATACACAGATAGTCCTGTTCCGAGAAAGCGTGACTTACACCATAGTGTCACAGGTTCGAATCTCGACTCGGGCTCTTAACTACTGAATTCAACGTTATGAGTTTGATTTTATGTTTGGATCACAGATCATCATCATCATCAATTTAAGAGCCACGCTCTTCTCGGTGTAGCGTTTTCCTTGCTACTTTTTTAGGGAAAAATAGGGCAGTGGATCATAGATACCTAGTTGATATCACCATGATTTCCTGGATTCGTGTCTGGTTAAGCTCGCACCATATTAAATGGGACTTAAACATAGTTGGGGAGGAGTGAGTCTTCTTCTTCTATCGTGTGGGTTGCGAGGTGAATTACCAACCTCATCAACCCTGGTGTCACGGTTACTATTAAGCCGCTAAAGGCCCCTGACATGACTCATATAACGACTACGTACATCAGTAAGTAGTAACCGGGACCAACGGCTTAACGTGCCTTCCGAAGCACGGATCGTCTTACTTTCGGACAATTAAGTGATCAGCCTGTAATGTCCTAACCAAACTAGGGACCACGAAGTAATTTTTGTGATATGTCCCCACCGGGAATTGAAACCAGGACCCCCAGGCCCCAGGGCTTCCGTGGTCCAGTGGTTGTTCGTTGGGCTCCCGATCCGGAGTGAGTGTATATACTTTACATATCTGCCTACCCCTTTGGGGATATATACGTGATGCTATATAATGTTAAATCCTTCGGTCAGATTTTACAAGCCCGGAAAGAAAAGCAGTTGAACGTGTTCTATGTTTTTATTCGCCCCCAATCCAGCGTAGAAGCAAACATTAAACAGCCATGCATAAAAATAACGACGCACGCAAAACTCGACATCTCTGTCCACCCTCTTAAGCGTAAGCATGAAGGCTAAACAGTACATGTAGACAGGGAGGGGTAAACTTTCTCGTTAAATTATTACGCTCCATTCAACGATATTGATCGGTTTGCAAGACGTTGTTATGCGATTTATTGGTAGTGTCCGACCGAAACAGGATTTTCAGCCTAAGCCGAAACCGAATCTTCGGCGTCTGTCTCAGTTACGGCCGAAACCGAAAGGCAATTAATTTGTATATTTTTAAGTGACCGTTTTAATTAAAAAAACAGAAGAAATATCTGATAAAT
Organism: Pectinophora gossypiella; assembly: GCF_024362695.1. Taxonomy (NCBI): domain Eukaryota; kingdom Metazoa; phylum Arthropoda; class Insecta; order Lepidoptera; family Gelechiidae; genus Pectinophora; species Pectinophora gossypiella. Next base: position 1,691,381 of record NC_065420.1, on the reverse strand, counting down.
ATACTCTAAACCTGCAAGCATGTATGAAAATTTGATGACAAAGAAAGAAGCGAAAATGAATAGTTAAAATCTTAGTAACGTTATCACCAGTACGTAAAAGGCTTCCGGCCAAGTAGTTAATGCCATTTGCGGTAAATCTACAATAAGTCACGTCAAAAAAAAAAAAAACGTAAAGGGCAAAGTCTCCTCGATTCGTCATCTTCTTCTTCACTACGCCCGCCGATCGCTCCTGAAGGCCGTACGAAATTATTACTTTTTATGCAAACATATACAAAAACACATAAACAAAAAAAAAACAAAAATTAGAAGGGTTACAATCATCAATAAAAATAAATAAATGGTCTTACAATCATAGTTTCGGTTTACATCGTAGTTTCAGCGGATTTTCTGTCATTATTAATTTAGTACCGAAACTCTCCGAAACCGAAACCGAGAGTTCGGTCGGACACTATTTATCGGACATAATATCTGAGTTCCTGGCACATAAGGACGCTGTCGATTCAATTCATGATAACTAATAATAAGTACTTATTTGTACTTAAAATTTGCCAATGACGAATCACGAAGTGGTCGTATAAATCAGTAAATACGTAGAAACAAGTGTATAATGAAAAATTGTTTATTTAAAAGGTACACACAACAGGTAACATGGCATGCGAAAATAAAAGGTTACAAATTGAAACCCAAAAAGTGCATATACGGTATGGTTAGAAAATTTTGTAACGTGAGGTTACTTATTGAATAAGTAACCTCACGTTACAAAATTTTACTTAGTACATACATGTATGTAAAGAAATACTGAATCGTGATAGCATCCATAAATAGTTATTCTTCAATAAGTAACCTCACGTTACAAAATTTTCTAACCATACCGTATCCGTTTCTGGTTACGTTTCGTAACCAGTTTTTTTGACGCGACTAATTGTAGCTTTGCTGTCTTCCCTCAATCAACCGGAGGGGGGTATGGAGCATACTCCACCACGCTGCTCCACTGCGGGTTGGTGGAAGTGTTTTTACGGCTAACTCCGAAGCACGGAATTATCTTACTTTTTCGGACAATCAGGTGATTCAAGCCTGAAAAGATCTTACCAAACAAAGGACAGTCTCACAAAGTGATTTCGACAATGTCCCCATCGGGAATCGAACCCGGACCTCCAGATCGTGAGCCTAATGCTCTAACCACTAGACCACGGAGGTGCGCTTAGTACATTATCTTGTCTAATACATTACGCTATACCACACCTCGGACACTTCATACAAAAAACCTCGTTTTACATAGACACTACACATTGACGTTATCGTACACGCGCATCTGTGTGTGTGACAACTGACGCCCATACGATTGAAGGCTAAAGTAAGACGGAGGGGGTGAGGTAAACCTAGCTCAGCCGCTGGTGGGGAGCGGAGAGTTGCCTTTCTACACGTAGTTTTACTCTTTATTCTGTGGCTATAGTACCTACTCGTTAGCTGTGAAATAAAGCAAGCCTGAAGGCAATAATTCAATATGCGTTGTAATAAGATAGCATATATGTCATGATTGAGTGCATCTGTGTCATCGACGATACATCCTCTAGACTCCTTATAACAGACGACTAGGCCTTATTATTTTTTTATCGCCTTCAAGTCATGATCGAAAATATTATACACACATTTACCCATTTCACGTAGCACATCTGGGGGGTTAAAATGGCCATTAGAAGCAATTCATCTAAAAAAGCAATATTGCAAATTGACATTTGCGCATATACAGGGTGTTAGTGACATCGTAACGAAAACTTTGAGGGATGATTCAGGCCATGATTCTGAGTTGATATCAAGCGGAATTTTCCGTCGCAAAAGTATGGAACGGAAAATAATTTAAATAAGCTCTAAAATTTTCATGACTTCTCCGACAGGAAATTCCACTTGATATCGACTCAGAATCATGGTCTGAATCATTCCCTTCAGTATTCGTTACAGTGTCACCAACACACATACCTACTTGTATGGCTACTGTACGTACTTGTATGGAGTGTAAGTGACATCGTAACGAATACTGAGAGGGATGATTCAGCTGATTATTCTGAGTTACTATCAAGTGGAATTTTCCATCGCAAAAGTATAGAATTGAAAATAATTAAAAAAAACTACTTAAAAAATAACATAAATTTTGCGACGGAAAATTCCACTTGATATTAACTCAGAATCATGGTCTGAATCATCCCTCTGAGTATTCGTTACGATGTCACTAACACCCTGTATAGTCGTAAGAGCAAATGTCCTTTTAAAACCCAAAGCCCATTGTTTAACTATTGTGTCTGGAAATCTCGGTCTTAGGAGGTTATAATTAACTCATTTGTCAAATTTGCCAACTCGCGCTTTGACATTTATTCACTCTACACGCGCAGTTAGCGTGCTAGGCCTACTGTTGTAAGATGCCAGTGGATAGCGTTCGATCTATCCAGTTAAGTAATTGAAAGATTACATTTTGGTTCACGGTGTCCATGGGATTTGAATGGAACTAATTGACAAGTCATTACAAGTCAATGCAGAATTAGCGACACTAGCGCCGCGACCGCGGGAATTTTACTGGCGCGGACTTTATTTTAACCTAGCATTATATTTTGTCTTCTTTTTGTTTCGTTTTTTTTTGTCAGGATCAAAGCAAAGGAATTCGGTCGTGTATTAGGTTCAAGATAAATTATGAAATTCTGATTACTAAATAAAGACAGATCTAGAACTGACGAAAAACATTATTTTATTTATGATTTTTAATCAACAAAAACGTAATAATATGTTCGACATTTTATCACGTTTTTCTATGACATCACACTGTGCTATTTCATACAAATTCCATAGTAATTTTGTATTTTGACGTTTAATAAAAAGTAACTGATTTGACTAGTCTTTTTAGGGAACTTCTAGACTACATCATTGGACTTCTCACCGAACAGTCTTCAATGCAATTTAAATATATCTACCAACAATTTTTTTATACTGTTTTTTCTTCAGTACTTTGACGTTGGCAGAATCATCGTTTCTAAAGGATGCAGCCATAAATATTAAAAAGTGAAGTGACTAGTTGGAAATTAGGTTATTTCTTGCCTTTGCCTTTCCCCAAAGGGATAAAAAAGTTAAAAAAGAAAAAATTAGCTTATTTCATCTATTCATAGCATTATTTTTTTTCATTCTCTGCTTACCCCGTTGGGAAATAAACGTGATGTATGTTCGTTTTGTAATAAGACAGTAGGCGTCTATTAGGTTGTATAGGCGATGGCGTGCATCTGTGTGCACCGTTGGTGCAGTCGACGTGCTGTCAAAACTTAGCTTCCTTCATACTTAGCCTGTACTCAGCTGCTTCCAACAATGCTTTAGAGGGAGCGAAAGTCACTGCCTTTGTTGTACATTGAATATTTGTTCCACAGAGACTTAAGATTCTTATTTGAAATAAAAAAGGAATTCAGGTTTTTTGGTTAGAGTTCATGTTTGCATCGTCTTAAGTGTAGTTTTCACTAACACAGTTGGCTCGGCCATTATAGACGGCGATGTGGGTCCCAACCTATTACGTTGGTCTAACAGACAGCTCGGTGATGTGTGGGTACTTAGTTCATCTTGCGATGGATGTACTTCTGACTACATAATATATAGTAGTGAGCTTATGTTGCATCGTAGATAATTAATATCAATTGGTTTCCAAGATTTGTGCCCGGTTAATAGCAATAAGCACGCCCCTTATTATTGCAAATGATGACGTCATAAAATACGTGATGAAGTACGTGTGTGTAGTGTAGTGTATTTTTTGTGGTATTTCCTGTCGGAAAATTCATGTAATTTTTAGTGTTTTTCTTTTCAGTTCCATACTTTTGTGACCTTTTAGATCACCTGTATTTTTTAATACTTAATAAGTATTTCTATAATTTAGTTTTTTTTTGTTTTTGATAATTTATTTTTGACCTAGGAATCTAACCTACCGAGTTGAATCTCTTTTATAAATATTTTCTTTTATTTTGGTGAAATAAAGTATTTTTGTATTTGTATCTGAAACTACCAAATTATTTATTAAAAACGTGAAAGAATTAATATCATTAAAAATATTTCACAAGCAATGTAAAAGCAAATCTAACAGCCGAGACGAATAACTCCGGATCCTAGTACAGGCACTTTTGCTGCTGTAATAAATTTCAAAGTTCAGTTTCGGTTAATATAATATGCCACCTCTGTTAACATGCGCCCCAATGTAACCAAATATTGGTGTTTCCAACTTTTCCGGGAGGTTATTCATTAACCGACTTAACTTCCTTATAACACTACTGTGATGAGGGATTTTCCAAGCTAGGTTCCCAAAAAATAATTATAGATGGCGCTGTTAAGATTTAACGTAATAATTACCTACTTTCTTATTACTCGGGTGCATAATTTCAATTCAAAATTACACTGTAATGGCAAAAGCATCATCATCATCAGCCCATTAACGTCCCCACTGCTGGGGCACGGGCCTTCCGTATGGATGGATAGGGAGATCGGGCCTTAAACCACCACGCGGGCCCAGTGCGGATTGATGGTTATTAACGAATGCTAATGCAGCCAGGACCAACGGCTTAACGTGCCTTCCGAAGCACGGAGGAGCTCGAGATGAAAACTTCTTTTTTTGTGATCACCCATCCTATGACCGGCCTTTGCGAAAGTTGCTTAACTTCAACAATCGCAGACCGAGCGCGTTTACCGCTGCGCCACCGAGCTCCAGAAGCATATATAAACATAATTGTTGCTTGATATTTGGATTACATTATAATATAGAATTATGTTGCTACCTATATTTCTTCTATTTACATTAATCAGAATTATATTGGGTGGGAAATATAATTGTGCCTGGGTGTAATAAAAATTGTCATCATATACAGGGTGTTAGTGACATCGTAACGAAAACTTTGAGGGGTGGTTCAGGCCATGATTCTGAGTTGATATCAAGTAGAAATTTCCGTCGCAAAAGTATGGATTGGAAAATAATTAAAAAGAAAAGAAAAATTTTCATAAATTTTTTTGGCACGAAATTCCACTTGATATCAACTCAGAATCATGGTCTGAACCATCCCCCTCAGTATTCGTTACGGTGTCACTAACACCCATACCTACTTATATGGCTACCGTATGTACTTGTACGGGGTGTAAGTGTCATCGTAACGAATACTGAGAGGGATGATTCATCTGATTATTCTGAGTTAATATCAAGTGGAATTTTCCATCGCAAAAGTATAGAATTGAAAATATTTTAAAAAAACTAAAAAAAAATCATGAATTTTGCGACGGAAAATTCCACTTGATTTTAACTCAGAATCATGGTCTGAATCAACCCCCTCAGTATTCGTTACGATGTCACTAACACCCAGTATATCCAAAACAATGATAAAAGATGCATATGTCTGTTATCCAGGAAAAAATCTTTACAGTGACATCTATATTGTGTTTGAAGAACGTAGCCTGGAAAGTCGAGTCAAGGTGGACCGACGATCTGGTGAAGGTCGCGGGAAGCCGCTGGATGCGGGCAGCGCAGGACCGATCGTCGTGAGTCGTGGAGATCCTTGGGGGAGGCCTATGCCCAGCAGTGGGCGGCGTACGGCTGATGATGATGATTATAATGATGATTTAAATCTTTGTCAAATTTTATCGTCGGTAAAAAAATCAAAATGGCGGAAAAACAAGATGGCCGCCATACAATATGTAAGTATATAATTCTCACCTTGTACTGGGTGTTAGTGACACTGTACCAAAACGTGAATAAAAAATGTCGGAGAATATTGAGTGTGATTTATTGATTTCACTTGTTGAAGAACGTCCAGTGCTTTGGGGCAAGACAAAAGAAATTTACGTTACGTTAACATATTTAACAGTAAACAGATTTTTAGACGCGACTAATTGTAGCTTTGCTGCAGATGGCACTTACTTCTTGGCCTGACAATTGGGGAGCTGAGGGCTCACAGCCGGTTAACCTCATTATAAGTACTACATTTTCTTCTAAGCTGTTACACTGCCTATATACGTCCCACTGCTGGGCACAGGCCTCCCCTCAATCAACCGGAGGGGGGTATGGAGCATACTCCACTACGCTGCTCCACTGAGGGTTGGTGGAGGTGTTTAAAAATAAGAATTGTAGCGTGGACAGCGATTCCCGGAACGGCGACTGCTTGACATCACATCTGTCATTTACATGTACAGTTCAAAACACAATTTTAATCACGCTACATACAATATTTTTTTTCCACTGAAATAATTGCATTTTTGGTTCATTTTTGTTTCATAATATTGAAAACCTTCCAGCCTGTTTTATAAATGCAGTAATCTTATGGGATTAAATATGTGATACAAAGCTACTAGGTATATATACTTATATCTTATCTCGATATTTTTTTTAAATATATACTTATATCTTTTCGGATGGCTGGTTACTGGCACCTACTCTCAATTATCAATACAATCTTGTCTAATCTAGCCTACAAGATCCGACTGCTGAGCAAAGGCCTCCTCTTCCTCTTCCCATCATCGCGATCCTGAGCGCATTCCAGCCAGTCCCTCCGGCAAGCGTCCATGTCGTTGCGCCATCATAAGACACAACGCGTGACGATCCGTGCGTACTGCTCAGCGTGCATGCGACAAGCATGTCCGGCCCAACCTCATTTAAGTCTGTCATCAATACAATACAAAGTGCTTATTGGATACTGAAGAAACACATTATTTAAACAATCTCAGAGTAATAGTTGTTACAAAAGCTTATTGCGTAGCTAGAACTTTATGCTGTTAGGTATAGGATATAATTAAGTTTATCAATTAATATATAAATGATAGTTTTAGTAGCAGCAATGATGGATGATGATGTGATAACTTTTAAGAACCGATGTGGAGAGGTTTAAATTAATAAAACACATTGTCATCAATAGACTCTTATTTATATATATAACGTTTATATTTTTAATAATTCTAGAACAGGCGCACACACATAAGCTTCGACGTCCTTTCGTGTTCTTCTCGTACACTGTGTGGCGTATTCTCATTATCTCTCTAGTACTCGAAGAACCTATGAACTCTGCAGCGGGTTCGCTGGGAGAGCATCACCTCGTCAATTACTTATAAACGTAAAAATAGATGAATCCCACCTGATGTACTTTCAAGCAGCCGTAGCTTTACCGTACTTGTTAGGCGCTTGCTGCTATAGGTCCACTCCGGCCTGCTATCGCTTCAACATCATCCTGCGCCCACGTGGTTACTCTCAGGCATTGCCTAAATTCTTATCCCGGACTAAGACTTTTCACCTCATCACCTCAGCATACAAGTAAGTTCGCACTCAGTTGGATCATGAGCAATCTTGGTGGCTTTTAACAGATCAATAGCAACTTCTGTTCCCAGGGAAGAGTGACACTCTTTATGATACATAACGATGACAAGCAGCAATGATTCGATTATTTCGATTATTCGAGTATTTTTATGTAAAAATAAATAAAGTGGATACCTAGGTATTTACATATATTTTAATAGCAAAGGTAAGTATAGCCGAATTACCTTATTGACAAACCTTTCCTTCAACTCTGAAATTGGTAAACGGATGCATTCGTTGTCTTCCAACTTTTTGAAAAACTGGTGACTTTCACATCAGAGAGTAACGTTCAATGAATTTCGTCCAACCTTAGCATATAGGTAACTCGACCAGTCCAGTATCGACCATTCTTTTTCTTGATTATTTGGCAAAATTTATCAACGAATAATTCCAAACACTGATAACCACACAATAGGAGTACTTTGTTTCATCCTTGTTTCACAATTTTTTGATACTTTATTGAATTTTTACAATGAAATTGAAATTTATTCTATAAAAATAACAATAGACATGACAAATGCTTGACATGACAGGAACATTATTTATTATTTGTAATTTTATTACTTATAATATACTAAACAGTCAAAACATACATACCAAAAACTGTAAATTAGATTGAAAGAAGATTACATGCTATGATAATTTATTAAAATTGTTCAATTTTATTTGATCCTAACTAATAAATAGAACAGAATAAATTCGAATGTGAGTTTGATTGTGTGTTACGTTACAGCACAGCAATAACTAATAAAATAGTACTACCTATAGAAAACACTCTCCACGCGTTTGGAGCCAGGGACAAATATTTTAGGTACTTATTAGGTATTACTTATCTAAATCAAAATTCATTTTATATTATTCAGGCAACGGGTTTAATGATTATAATCATGGTACCTACTTAAACATAATAGTTATGTTTGGTATTCTTGTAACACCTGTTTTTAGACTTCTGACAAGGCTGAATCGCATGCGAGTTTTTTTTTTTGACGTGACTTATTGTAGATTTGCCGCAGATGGCATTAACTACTTGGCCGGACAAATGGGGAGCGCTGAAGGCTCTCACCCGGTAATCGCATGCGAGTGTGTGCCTCCGCGCTTGGAAAAAGTTGTGTCAAATTAACATTTATCGAATGACGATGGCAACTTAAAAAAGATTAAGATGACCAAAGACTAGGCTGTATGGATTAAGCTCCCTTTGCATGCCTTATTTTTAAAGTGGTGTGCCACGTCAATGATGTTGAAATGATGTTAACATCTTTTGGTGAGTTTTTTTGTGATTATTATCTCTGAACTTTGGCTAAAATAAGTTCCACATGTCCATGACAATGGCTTAATCTCACTATCTTTCTTTCAGTGTAAAACCCTCAGAATAATAATAACTGTAAAACCACCTAAAAATCATTGGCTTAGTACATTGACTATCGATTATGCTGTTATACCGTCACACGTAATGTGGTTTACCTATGTTTCCGCGTCTTAACGGGGTAGGCAGACCTGTAATATGTCGTTTTGTTGCAGGGTTCAAAGTCCAACTTGGATGTCTATCTTCAAGGGCTACCTGGGGAGTTCCCCATTAAGATAATGTTGTGCTTACACTCGGAGTAATTGTCTTCTACATCTACATCATGCTTTTCGTATAGGACCTGCTATCCAGCGGTTTGCTTCATGATTTTGCCTAAGACCTGTCGTCCAGGCACTTAATATATCACTTTTTGGGTGAAACTTTAGCGTTTAAGTGGTTTGACTAAGCTTTGCTTGATTTTAATAACAGGATTATTCCTAAATTTGTGTTATCATGAAATAACCTAGACATGCTAAACTCTTTGCTGTATAAGAAGAAGTAATGTTAATATACATTTTTTAAAAGTGAAATTTTTAATTCCATCCCCTTTGCTTTGCTTGCAATAGGAGAGTATCATGTTCAAGGCGCCCAATCCTACTCTCTATTTTTTTGCAGTCTATTAAGATCCCTTTTATTCTCTGAGTTCGGCAACTAACACCTATGCCCTGGGACCAACCCTTTCTCAATGCCCTGCCGACGGCGTCCTAGAGGTAGGGTGGGCTCATCCCCACACAGAGGCTACGCAGGAAGTTTCATCCTTCGAAATATCCATTACAAGATTTTTAAAGCAGAATTTAACTTAACGAGGCCTATGTTTGCGCCAGCCTGTATTTACATGATAAATGTACTTAATTTTTTTTTTCAATATTCTACCCCTTCGAGGATACAGACGTGATGCTATGTTATGTCCTTTATTCCCTGTAGTTCTAACTGATCAGTTCTACCGTAGAACTATTGTATTATTTCACAATATAAAGAAGGTATAGGTCTTTTTAAAACAATGTTTATAAAAATATATTATTATATCAAAATGGAGTTTCATTAGTTGCAGCCATTTTCTCCACATAAGTACCTATAATTATTATGTTTCTTAAAAGGTAAGTAGCTAGGAAAATAATAAGAGGAAAATTAATTGTAAGTATTTGTCTATTTAAACCAAATCATAAATAAAAAGAATAGGTCTAATACTACTACTTATATAAAAACAACGAACTGAAAAGTATAAGAAAACAGTAAAACAGTTTTTACCATAACTGTACAATAACGTCAAAACTCGCTCGACGTAAAGGGAAAATAAGGCCACTCGCCGTAAAGAGAGTCGCCGTAGCGCGGGTCGCCGTTCGGAAAGTCGCTGTCAACGCTACAATTCAAAAATAATATAGATGTCGCAGAATACAAATTGACTGTGATTTATTGATTTCACTTGTTGAAGAACGTCCAGTGCTTTGGGAGACAATAGAATTTTACGTTACGTTAACATAAATTTGCATGTTACCGCACCGTTCCACGTTGACGACGTCGTGACGTGGAGATGTGGACAAGCTCTGAGAGGCAAAGAGGGAGGCTTGCGTGTGGTTGTCATCTTGTAGCCTTGGTTGGCGCAGCCGGCTCATACAGACGCGGCGGAGTGCGGAGTTGCTAGCTCTTGACTGGTAGGGAGCGCGGCTAACAGAAGGTAATAAAGAAGGAATGAAAGAAAAAAGGAGAAACAAATATTATAAAGGACACCTTTTTTGACCTGACTTATTGTAAATTTTCCGCAGATGGCATTAACTACTTAGCCGGACAAATGAGGAGCGCTGAAAGCTCTCCCCCGGTTATAAAGGACACCACACACAAACTACTACTGCTGCTGATCGATGATGTTGAGTGTGTAATAACTTTAACGGCTCGTGTTTGTAAACTAATCAATAATTGTTAGTTTGACTGTACGGTTCGGACGAACAGAGGTAAAAGTTAGTTTGTTAGTTACCTTTTGATTATTTTGGCTTCGAAACTCTGGCTTATTGAACTGTTACGAGCAATATTGCACAATTGGACAACCTGGACACTCCATACAATAATCTAGTCCGTGGTCTGGTCCGGGCTCACGATCCGGAGGTCCCGGGTTCGAATTCCGGTGGGCATATATCACAAAATTCACTTTGTGAGCCCTGGATTGGTTAGGACATTACAGGCTGATCACCACAGTGTCCGAAAGTAAGATGATCCGTTAGACTCAGCTGTAAGCCATCTATGGGGTCCACAGGTGGCGGATAGTGGAACGGCCACCAGATATGATGGTTAGCTGCGAATATAAAAATAAGCAGCCCCCGACCAAACAGCGACAGGATTAGCAGAACGTAGTGGGAGCTCACTGGGACGGGCTAACCTATAAAATGCTACTTAGGTTCTATGACGATCTTGTGACGTAGCGAGTAGGCGCCGCTACTTCAAAAACGCACCCGTGATACCGGGCAGCAGCGGTATCAGTACTGGTTGGAGGCCGAGGAAATGGATTCTGGTAGGGCTCTAGCTAGAACATCAACGATTGAGAAATTGGTCGGTGTGTCATGAACCATACATAATCATGTAAGGTCACGAATTATCTGAATTCTGAATCACATTCCAAAACTGAAATGTGTCATAGTTATATGAAATACCTAAGGGGCAAAATACCCACAAATGGGCAACGTGCCCATAGCTGTCTAAATATAGGGTAAAAAAACCAACGATGTTAGAATATGTGATTAGAATGTTTCATAGTTATATGAATACCTATGGGGCAAAATACCCACAAATGGACAACGTGCCCATAGCCGTCTGAATATAGGGCAAAAAGCCCACGATATTTGAATATGGGGTGAAACCCCGCGAATGGCCTCCAACCGCCCCTTACAGCCATCCCTGTCCACCTGATTGCCTTGATAAATTCATCTGATTACCTGATAAATCACCACAACGATATTACCTACTGCAATGTTTTACTGTTTGTTTTACTATCCGTTTTACTGTTTACTGTCTGTTGTTCTCTTTATCGATTTGTATCGGATAATACAAATATAGCATAACTGATATCTAAGTAATTAGGAAAATATATAAGTATTATAAGACTTAACTGAATATTCTTCCTGCACATCGACAGGAAGTCTGATAAAACTGTTGTTGATTGTTATACCTGAAAATACACTGTTATTTCTGCTCTGATCTGTTTCTGAATAATCTGAATGTTCACTGATTTCTGTTCTCTGTTCTAATGCACCTTCTTTTGTTCTCTGAAAATTATTTAGTTTTTTCGTAATGACAGCCCGCCAAAAAGCATCAACTTTTTTCTGGCCAGTGTTATTATGACATATATAACCTACAAATCGATTACTCACTCGAGTAAAAATAAAATCGATATGATGCATTTTAATATTATTATGAATTTGATTATTTAAATTCGAGAACTGATTACAGTTCGAGACACTGCCCCGACGCAAGAATTATGAAATACACATGTGTTATGATTAAGTTCAGCATTCTAAACCCTGCTGTAGATTTTGAGTAGACTGTTCAATTTGCTGCACTATGTTCTGAACAGCTTGATAAGCAGTTTGTTGACTTAGACTCAAACTCTGTTTCATTGCTATGTCCTGTTAATTTAGCTGAAGCTGTTGTTGATTATGAAACAACGCACTGAATCAAAATTTTGCTGATGTTTTCAATAAACGTAAGCAGATACGTCTATTCTGGATAACTGAAAAGTATCAGTAATATAACAACTTAATATATCTAATATCACAACTTTCTCCAGATGATGTTAGCATGTTTGGTTTGTGCTGACAAATAACGACTGAAAAAGGACTAAAAATTTGAGCTATTCCAATTTGTTGCTACTGGAGGTACAGCTTAATAGAGGGCAATTAGGCTCTCACCTGAATATCCTGATCTGCGACTGAAGAGGTCGAGGCTGCTGATATCATCGACAGCTCCCTGATATGCGTCAGCGTATAGTTTACCTCTTTGAACTCTTGATTAATGTTCTCCAACTCCCGAAGCTCGTCAACAAGGAAGAACTCTTAATTGTACTGAATAATAACCTGGAAGGCATCCACTAGCTGTGGATAATGACGCCTGGATTGCTTCTGCGCCACTGATAGCACGATTGTTGATTTATGTTCTATAACTGTTGCATATGAATTGGTTAATATACGATATTTATTTGAAAACTTGGTCTTAACTTTTAGCAAATGGTTGGTATTCATTCTAATAACAATACTTACTGACTATTTCGAATATGTTTACACTGAATTTTTGCAATATAAATTGAAGTAAAACATAATAAAATTTGTACCCCAAAAACATAAAATCAATGAATTAATACTTTTCGAAACTCTTAAATGAACTGACTTACAACAAACTTAACAACTCAATTCAACTGATCTGATTTCTGATTTGTTGATAACTGGTATAGTCAATCTGATTTAATGTTGATAACTGGTATACTCAATCTGATTTAATGTTGATAACTGGTATAGTCAATCTGATTTAATGTTGATAACTGGTATACTCAATCTGATTTAATGTTGATAACTGGTATAGTCAATCTGATTTAATGTTGATAACTAACATGGTCAATCCAATTTGATGTTCATAACTGTTATGGTCAACAGTTACATGGTCTATCCGATTTGATGTCGATAACATTAACAACTGGCTTCGTCCTTCTGATTTATCAACTGATTTGGTTGATCTGATTCGCAAATAATCTGGTCAATCTGCTTTGACAACTGATTTGGTCCATCTCATTTAACTACTTATTATTGGCCCATCTGATTTGAGTCAACTGATTTAACAACTGTTATTGGCCCATCTGATTTAAGTCAACATTATTGGCCCATCTGATTTGAGTCAATTGATTTAACAACTGAATTGGTCCATCTAATTAGGTCCATCTGATTTGATGTCAACTATTCTGTATCTACTGATTTCGTACTGAGTATCATAACACTAAATTACATGTTCAAGATATCCCAGCACCTCCACCATGTCATGAACCATACATAATCATGTAAGGTCACGAATTATCTGAATTCTGAATCACATTCCAAAACTGAAATGTGTCATAGTTATATGAAATACCTAAGGGGCAAAATACCCACAAATGGGCAACGTGCCCATAGCTGTCTAAATATAGGGTAAAAAAACCAACGATGTTAGAATATGTGATTAGAATGTTTCATAGTTATATGAATACCTATGGGGCAAAATACCCACAAATGGACAACGTGCCCATAGCCGTCTGAATATAGGGCAAAAAGCCCACGATATTTGAATATGGGGTGAAACCCCGCGAATGGCCTCCAACCGCCCCTTACAGCCATCCCTGTCCACCTGATTGCCTTGATAAATTCATCTGATTACCTGATAAATCACCACAACGATATTACCTACTGCAATGTTTTACTGTTTGTTTTACTATCCGTTTTACTGTTTACTGTCTGTTGTTCTCTTTATCGATTTGTATCGGATAATACAAATATAGCATAACTGATATCTAAGTAATTAGGAAAATATATAAGTATTATAAGACTTAACTGAATATTCTTCCTGCACATCGACAGGAAGTCTGATAAAACTGTTGTTGATTGTTATACCTGAAAATACACTGTTATTTCTGCTCTGATCTGTTTCTGAATAATCTGAATGTTCACTGATTTCTGTTCTCTGTTCTAATGCACCTTCTTTTGTTCTCTGAAAATTATTTAGTTTTTTCGTAATGACAGCCCGCCAAAAAGCATCAACTTTTTTCTGGCCAGTGTTATTATGACATATATAACCTACAAATCGATTACTCACTCGAGTAAAAATAAAATCGATATGATGCATTTTAATATTATTATGAATTTGATTATTTAAATTCGAGAACTGATTACAGTTCGAGACACGGTGTACTGCGGAACGGAAGGCGATTGGGGCAACTACCGTTTTATAGCTCTTAAATAAAAAGAGAGGGATGACCATTAGGACTGCACATCGAAAGTGCAATTTGCTTTCTGATTATTTGTATCTCTGGTCACCCCATTGCGGATTACACATTTACCAGTAATATTGCATTTTACACATAATAACGGTACTCACGCAATAACCACTCGATGTCAATTTGATTGTACTGATTTTAATGAAAATATTTTACATTTCTCTTTGTGGAATTACGAATGGATTAACTCGATGCAATGTAAAGGTAAATAAAAGCCAATCACCGCATATATTCCAATAATGGCATTTCGATTTATTCATTATAATTATATAGTGAAACCCACGTAAGCTTCTTACCGACTTCAAAAAAAGAGGTTCTCAATTTCAGCATAATTTTTTTTTTGTGTTTGTTCGCGGATAACTCCGTCGTTTATGAACCGATTTTGATTGTTTTTGAATATGATTTTTTTCAACATAACCTCATATTTTTCCACTTCTTTTCTTTCTTTATTCTTTACTTTTTTGCTTACTCCGGTGGGAAATAGGCGCGAGATTATGTATGTATGTATAACCTCACTTTTTACAAATAATCTGACTGTTTCTACATTACAATGCGAAAGAGGTGCGTGTCTCTTGTGCGCAGAGTGAGGGCCAGTTCTGACAACAACCTCCGGGTCTGCATGAAAACCGCCCCCCCGCGCGGCGCGAATTATATTGAGCGCTTCGACCAAGCGATACGAATGCTATCTACCGTCAAACGGCTATCGGTTGAAGGCCTCGATATAATTCGCGCCGCGCTCGGCGTGGTTGCCGTGCAGAGCTTACTGAACATGATTGCGGGTAGGATTGACAGCCCCTACATCAGGCATTGCTGCAGGTTGCAAGTTGCTACTCACTATATTAATGTTGTCGTTACTGACATAGATTCAGGATACGTACTAACAAATTATGAGATCTGTAGCTTGAATTAAAGTAATAAATAAATAAATAATATAATATAATAATTCCAATCCGGGTAGAAATAAACTTTACAATTATTTACCTGGTGTGCAACTAGTTTTTCTATTGCGAAGATTTGATAACAAAAATAGCGTCTTTATTCAAAATGGCGCTTGCTTATTATCACTACAAGGCGACGTACATAACATAAATAATAGTCTATATGTATATAAAGGGTGTTAGTGACATCGTAACAAATACTGAAGGGGATGATTCAGACCATGATTCTGAGTTGACATCAAGTGGCATTTCCTGTTGGAATTTCCGAAAAAATTAGTGTTTCTTTTTTATTATTTTGAGTTCCATACTTTTGCGAAGGGAAATTCCACTTGATATCAACTCGTAATCATGGTAAGGGCGTACTCCACCACCCTGACAACGACTTAAAGTCGTAAGACTGAATGTCTTTTTCAAATCCAAGCCCAAAGTTTAAGTTGAAGAGCTGTTGTGTATGGAAATCTGGTCCAGAAGAGATTTTTCTCTCATATACTTACCGGTACACTCACTGACGTAAAAATAAGAACATTATTATCATTAGTCCGTGGCCTCCTGTGAACCAAAAGTCGTTTATTTAGCCGTTATGCCTAAAACCAGCTCTGGTCTGGTGACGCCGAGTAGGGACCGCCTGTGGCTTGAAATATGCCCGCCTTTTGAGGCCACGCTGAAGATAGCCAAACGAACAGGGGTGTACTAAGGAAGTTGGGTGCTTCAATGTGGCCTTAATATATATTATAAGTTCATAACATAACTTATATGCTCACGGCTATATTCAAATTAGGGTATATTCAGATACATTCGTCGCAAGATGAACAAAGCACCCACACCTCACCGAGCTTTCTGTTAGACCAACGTGACAGGTGGTGAGCCGTATGGCCGTCGAGCCAACTGTGGTAGTGAAAACTTGTAATTGTTAGAATACTTACCGTCCAATATTTGGGTGAGATATTGTAGCGTGGTATTAGTTCATCGGTACGGTAATGCAGGACGAAAGAGGCGAGTCTCAGGGACCGTAACCTGGAACTTGACAGAGAGCAGAAGTAACTGTCAGTACTATTCAGAGGCGAAGGTCAGGAGTTCTAGTACGGCTTTGAAATAGACTACTCTGGGCGTTATCACACTCGTGTCAGACAGAGTACTGCGGGGCGGAAGGCAAGAAGGAAACCACTGCCCTATTTTTCCCTAAAAAGAAGCATGGAGAATGCTACACCGACCATAGCGTGGCTCTTAAAATAGTGATGATGATTATGACGTGGTGTGAGGTCCCTTGCGGTTGATTGAGGGAAGGCCTGTGCCCAGCAGTGGGACGTATACAGGTTGTTTATATTATGTTATATTGTTTAGGCGTGAAAACAATCAGAATAAATTAAGCCCCACTAGATCCCTCTCCACAGAGGCGGCCATTTACGTAAAAGGACCATTTTTATCGCGTTTCACTTAGCGGGGCGTGAAAAAAAATCGCAAAGTTGCATAATAGACGCTATTGAATGGTTTTAGGATATGCCACATATATCGACTTTACGATATAGGGCGAGTAAGGGGTTCTGTGAGAAAAAATTGAGGTGTATTTTATTTTTTATCTCTTATTAATATCTACGCGTTCACAAAGTGGGGAAGCCTGTGTGAGAGAGATTAGAAAAATAGGCAAGAAGGCAACCTAGTCACATGATGACATAAGCTCACGGCTATATCGCAATTGGGGTAGTCGAGGTCCATCCGTCACCAGATGAACTAAGTACCCACACCGCACCAAGCTTTCTGTTTAGACCTACGTAGCAGGTGAGTCGTATCGCCGTCCATAATGGCCGACTCAACTGATGACAGGATACATACATTTTGTTGATGGTGGGATGTAGGATTCCCGAGAAAATGAATTTTCGGAGTTATGTGACCTAACCTGTATTAGGCTGGATTTCCCATCGCTGGTTGGAAGGTCAGACAGGCAGTCGTTTCAGTAAAAAATCGGACCTGTCAAATCTTCAGGTTAGGTAAGCGGACCCTGTGAAAACACGATAATGCTAGGGAGATTCCAACCCGTGAAGGGAAAACCAGCCCAATACAGGTTAGGTCACATACCTCCGAAAATGTATTTCTCCGGATGTGGATTTTCTCACGATGTTTTCCTTCACCGCTGAGCACGTGATAATCATTTGTGATCCAAACATGAATTCGAAAACAAATTCGACAATCATTGGTTTCGGCCTGTGCTGGATTCGAACCTGCGACCATAAAGTGAGAAGCAAGAATTCTACCAACTGGGCTACCACGGCTAGGATGTGTCTCAGTACAATAGAAATGAAAATAAAAAGAAAGATAAACATTTAAAAAATCAATCAAATCCGCTTTCGCACAAGAATGATCCTTATACAAAATTTGAGTTATTGTACGAAGCAAACTCTCGAGTCGTTTGTATCTGTCGTTGTTGTACCAAAGGCCGCGGAGGGAGTAAAAAAATATTGCAAACTAACAATAGGGCGAAACGAGCTAAAAGCAGAAATTGTCGGATTACACAATAATTCAATTCACAAATCAAGGAAAAGGCACAATTTTCCTTTAACGCACCATCGCTTCCACCGGCCATGGTTAAGCTGCTCGGTACACGAATTAACGAATATATTTACGACCACCGTCATGTGGTCCAGTGGTTGAGCGTTGGACTCAAGATCCGGAGGTCGTGGGTTCGATTCCCGATGGGGACATACCACAAAAATTACTTCATGGTACTTAGTTTGGTAAGGACTTTACAGACTGATCACCTGATTGTCCGAAAGTAAGATGAGTCGTGCTTCGGAAGGCACCTTAAGCCGTTGTTCCCGGTTAGTACTTACTGATGTAAGTAAGGGGTCGTTACATGAGCCATGTCAGGGGTCTTTGGCTCAATAGTAATCCTGACACCAGGGTTGATGAGGTTGGTACTCCATCTCACAACCCACGCTATAGAAGAAGAAGAAGAATATATTTTAAAACTTCCGTTTTATATCAAATTTAAAAAAGTTTACATACTTAACTAATTCTTAAATAAATAAATTCTATCTTTCAATTTAACACCGAAATGACCTCACTTCTACGGCATTGATCTTACTTTCATGCTTCTACAAATATTATTATTTACAATACAAAACTCCTTTTTGTGCTTGAAACAAACATTAAAATTTATTTATTTATTTATAAAGGTACATTACAGTATAACCCAATGCGCTCTATGACGAGAAAACAATATAAAAACATAAAAACTAATAGAACAAAAATAGACAATGAATGAAAATAGAAACAAAAAGAAAAATAAGAATATAAATAACATAAAAACACTAAAAAAAATTACAATTATAAAATTAAAAAGTAAACTATCACCCAAAAGTAAAAATTATAATAGAAAATGAACAATTGTAATCAGTTAGGTAGAACACGGCCTCATTGCTAAGGTAGCAATCTTCCAGGTATATTTATCATAAATTATTATTATTACTAGCCCACATCATCCCACTGCAGGGCCCGAGATCAGGAGGACCTTTGTCTCTCTCCCTTTCCTCCACTCCTCCTGATCTCGGGCTCTCTCTTTCCAAGATGTCAACTATGCATCCAACTCATCACGCCATCTTTTTCTCGGTTGGCCACGATACCTTTCGACAATATACAGGGTAACGAATACTGAGGGGGTGATTCAGACCATGATTCGATGTTAATATTAAATGGAATTTTCCGTCGTAAAATTTATTATTATTTTTTTAGTGTTTTTTTTTTTTATTTATTTATAAGTAGTTGTTAAAAAAATAAAAGTTAAATATTTTTTATTTTTAAATATTTGCAATTTTTTTTTATAATCAAAATAATAAATATTATATAATATTTGGTATTCTCGATCTCTGTACCGCAGTATACCGTGGTGTATAGAAAAAACCACAATAGCTGCTTTATCAAAAGCAGTGACATATTTTTATGCGAACTTCCCTTTATAAAGATGTCCGAAAATCATGAGAAAGAAATATTTATGTGATGTACCAGTTTGGTCAATTTGTTACTACGTTATTGTATAATACCGTCAAGTTAGACTGGCCATTGTGAACAAGATGAAACCTGACTCCTCGCATGTATTTTTTTATACTTATTAATAATTTAGACTTAAGTTTACTTCTTTACTAATTATTACATGAGCCATGTAACAATAGAAGAAGAGAAGATCTTGTGGGTTGTGAGGTGGAATAACGACTTCATCATCCCTGGTGTCAGGGTTACTATTGAGCCGCCAAACTCCCCTGACATGGCTCATGTAACGACTACTTACTTACATCAGTAATTAGTAACCGGGACCAACGGCTTAAAGTGCCTTCCGAAGCACGGATCATCTTACTTTCGGACAATCTGGTGATCAGCTAGTAATGTTCTAACCAAACTAGGGACCACAAAGTAATTTTTGTGATATGTTCCCACCGGGAATCGAACCCGGGACCTCCGGATCGTGAGCCCAACGCTCAACCATTGGACCACGGAGGTCGTTACCCACACGATAAGAAGAAGATTATTACATTAGATTAGATTATATTTATTTACGTCATATTTATTTGATTACACGTTTTAGATATAACATAAATGGAAACAGCAAATAGAAATAAACAACGTAAAGTAATATGTACGGTCACGAGTACTAATATGTATACACTTTGATACCATGTCACATTAACTTTCTTGACAATGTAGACCGTAAGTCTCATTAAATGTCAAATGTGATAGTGCGCCAGGGTTCTAAAGTAGATACATGATATTGCTCATGACTGTACCGTTAATTGGGTCGTGTACTAGGTTCAAGATAAATTATTAAATTCTGATTACTAAATAAAGACACATCTAAAAGTAACGAAAAACGTTTTCTTTTTTCAATTTTACTCATTTTTGAATTTTAAACAAGAAAAACGTAATAATAAGTCCGACAATTTATCACGTTTTTCTATGACGTCACAAAGTGCTTTTTCAAACAAATTCTATAGTAATTTCGTGTTTTGATGTTTAGTAAAAAGTAACTGATTTGACTAGTTGGAAACTAGCCTATTGACCATTCTCCATGTATAGCAAAAGTAAATTAATTCGAAAAGTTCCGCGCATGCGTAGATCATTTCCATATTTTAGGTAAGCTAAACTGTAATACCATTTTTATTGCAAATAAATGATTATGATTATGATTATTATTATGATAAGCTCCCTCGCTAAAAGCCTATAACGTGAAATTATTGTTTGGGATTACTGAGAGTTTATTTTATAAAATTTAAAGTGTAAAAGCTAAAATCCGACTACGAAAAAATCACGCTCAAAAAGTATGAAACAAGAAAATATATATTTATACATTGTTTTAAGTTTACGCGGTTATTATCACAATTAAAACACATAATAATCCCTATTTTAAACGCGGTAAGAACCCGTTATTATGTGTTTTAAATATATATTTCTCTGAAGTGATGTTTAGATAACCGTGGTTGTATGGTGTGGTAAGCAAACTCTTAAGACAGGTTCGCATACTATAACCACCAGACAATCAAGACATCTCTACTGCCCCCCCATTTGTTAAATTCAGACAAGTGGTTTATAAGTTACACATAAGTACTTATCGGTCCAACAAATACCATTCTTTTTGCTTCGCCGCATATTACATACATACATAAACTCACGCCCGTAATCCCTAATGGGGTGGGCAGAGCCACAAGTCTCAAAGACAACTTGCAGCCACTGTTGATACGAAGTCCAAAGATGGATATGATGAACCTTATGGTGATAAGGGATTGCTTCACCGCAGTCGTGTAAAAATATGATCGTCAATTAGTAGAATGCTTACAATGTCAAATACAACCATCATCATCATCATCAGCCCATTAACGTCCCCACTGCTGAGGCACGGGCCTTCCCTATAGATGGATAGGGAGATCGGGCCTTAAACTATACCGCGGGCCCAGTACGGATTGATGGTTATTAACGACTGCTAATGCAGCCGGGACCAACGGCTTAACGTGCCTTCCGAAGCACGGAGGAGCTCGAGATGAAAACTTTTTTTTTGTGGTCACCCATCCTATGACGGGCCTTTGCGAAAGTTGCTTAACTTCAACAATCGCAGACCAAGCGCATTAACCGCTGCGCCACCGAGCTCCTCAAATACAATACAATGCAATAAATATAATGTCAATAATTTACAATAGAATATTATAATTTATAAATAATAATAAAATGAGAATAATAAAAAGTTACATTATACAAAATTATAATGCATCCCGGTCTTTATACCACTGAATTTGGTTAATGGCAATAGGTTCACCCCCTATTAAATGTGACTTATACATAGCTGGGCAGGAGTAGGTATCAGGGTGCTAGTGACACCATCAAACTTTGAGGAATGATTGAGACCAAATTTTCCGTTGCTAAAGTATGAAATTGAAAATAATTAAAAAAAAAACACAAAAATTTTCATGTGCTTGAGTGTTGGCCTCACGATCCGGAAGGCCCGAGTTCGAATCGCGGTGGGGACATAATCACAAAAATGACTTTGAGATCCTTGTGTAATAAAAAAAAAATAATCCTTAGATTGGTTAGGACATTGCAGGTTGATCACCCGATTGTCTGAAGATGATTTGTGCTTCGGAAGGCTTAAGACTTTGGCGGCTCAGTGACAACCCTGACACCAAGGTTGCTGAGGTTGGTCATCCACCTCACAACCCACACGATAGAAGATTCATATTTCTAGCAAGATACTTATTTTGAATATTCATATACTTCTGCATCCAGACGGATGTTTCGCCAGTCCCCTTCAAATGCATCCAAATCTTCTTTCCATCTTCTCTTGGCCCCAGCTCTGCTGCTAAAGTATTGTAGAAGAGGAGAGGTCTTCTTCAGCAGTGGAACACGAAAGGCTGAAGTATTTAATTCTTATCCCCGAAATCTTTCATTAACACAAACCCTGCACACCACAGACTCTGCTTGGAACCCAAAAAAATCACGCTCCATCATAATCGACCTTACCAACCGAAAAAGGGTAACCCCACCATGAATTTTATTATGCAGAAATGTGGACAAAAAATTTTTTGTCGCATTCGCCACCACACCACCACTAATGGGCCCGGGCGACGGATTTAATTCCGATCTGAAACGCATCAAGTAATTACAAATAAAAAGCAAAACTCTGAGCGGGAAGCGGGGGTAGGGTGACCATGCTTAGGCAGACTTTGAAATAATCCCGAAGAAGGTATTATTTACATTATTACTTAAACTGGAAATATGAAAATTAATATCAGTACCTATTTAGTGTTCGATCCAAACATGAAGGCTTATAAAGTCGAATTCAGTCTATTTGAGTCCCGGGTCGGGATTCTAATTCGTGACACTACTACGTAACTCATGCGTTCTCAGAACAGGGCAATCACGGGTTGAAATCTTTATTGTAGATTAACCCAGCGAGTATCGGAAAACAATTCCTGTAATTCAAGCTATACTTCTTTATGATCTGTTATTTGTACTTTTAACGTGACTTTTTATAGATTTGCCGCATATGGCATTCACTACTTGGCCGCACAAACAAGGACCGCTGAGAGCCCTCACCCGGTACACAATTTAAGACAAAATGCATGTGGGTGCTCGTTAAGCCTCTATGATCTGTGAGCAAAATGTTCTGTAAGGATAGGAAACATAGTCAAGATATTATTTCCTCGCCTTACGATTGTCTGGAACTGGAAGAAATTGCTTTAAACGGTATGCTATTTGCTATGTACCTAGTTAAGAGTCTTTTGTAAATATTTCCTTTCTTCTTCTTCTATCGTGTGGGTTGTGAGGTGGAATACCAACTCCATTAACCCTGGTGTCAGGGTTACTATTGAGCCGCCAAAGGCCTCTGACATGGCTCATATAACGACTGCAATAAAATAAATAATATATTAATGGAATATTTCCTTTTATTTTGGTGCAATAAAGTATATTAGTATCGTATTGTAAGGTCCATGAACCACGGGAAGATTATGGAATTGTCCCGAAATAGTAAGAAAATGTGGCCACCGTACTCGGAACATGCGGGCAACATTAATTAGTAAACAGTCGCCCGTCTGCGCGGCAACAAAGCGGGATTTTTCTTGTGTTCCACCAAACTCAACGACACCCTACATATACGGATAAGTACGTTTTTGCCAGACTTACATTTTAAGTTCGTTTTGAGGCTCTCGTGCTTGGTATATTACTATTTTCAGTTCTGTATAACGGGATTTTAGTACACTATTATCCCTTCATTACATAACAGCCTCCGTGGTCTAGTGGTTAGAGCGTTAGGCTCACGATCTGGAGGTCCGGGTTCGATTCTCGATGGGGACATTGTCGAAATCACTTTGTGAGACTGCCCTTTGTTTGGTAAAGACTTTTCAGGCTTGAATCACCTGATTGTCCGGAAAATTTATATGATTCCGTGCTTTGGAGGGCACGTTAAGCCGTTGGTCCTGGCTATTAGTCGTAAAAACAGCTCCACCAACCCGCAGCGTGGTGGAGTATGCTCCATACCCCCTCCGGTTGATTGAGGGGAGGGCTGTGCCCAGCATTGGGACGTAGATAGGCTGGTTATGTTATGTATTTTATTATCCCTTCATTGCACACACCACGAGCTCTGGAGCTCGCCGATGATCGAGACGTGTGGAAGAAGCGTGTGCTCGATGGGCGCGACACTCATGACACATTGGCAAGCAGGAGAATGAAACGCCATCACACCGACAACAATCTGGTGGTGGGTATGGTGGGGTAGGACCCCGATATCGACCCCGCCGGTGTGGTCGACGACTTCCCTCAATCAGCGTTTATCGCTATCGACCCGCTAGGGTCGATTAATACTTTTAAATATTTTCCCTCTCAGACGACGCCCTGAGCCGAGGTTCGCGCCCAACTGGGCACCCTCAGGCCTGTTGTCTTAAACGTTGTACCAGGTGAGAGCCCTCAGCGCTCCCAAGTAGTTAATGCCATCTGCGGCAAAACTACAATAAGTCACGTCAAAAAAATAAAAAATAAAAAAGGTATGGTGGGGTTTTCTCAACGGATCGGACCTGAGCTGCGTGTCTGGTGTTACGTCACAGACTATGGCTCACCTGACATGTTGCCCCGCGTGCCTTGATACCTGTACGCGAGAGGAGCTGATGAATGCCACCAAAAATGCTGTCCGGGTGGCAAAATACTGGGCTGAAAAAATCTGAATGCCATCGATACGACAAGAAGAAGAAGACCGACAACAATCCACCAGTCGGAGACTTCTCCTGCATAAATATGCGGTAGAGTTTGCCGCTCTAGGATTGGCTTGCACAGCCAGGAAAGAAAGTGCATTGCAATGACGTCATAAATCGTCTGAAACAGACGTATAACGCCAGTGAATGAGTATTAATTATATTGCCAGGGCTAAACCTGGATGAGGGGCTTGCTACTTCGGCTAGTTACGGACTTGCTAATGCGCAATGCGCATAAAGTCATTGCATTGAGAGGCAACCCAATGCAGATATGCAAAATGGCTTGGCTGACTTAGCGACTCAGCAAGGCAAGGTGGATGGCCTAGGGCGACGGTAGAGGGCAAATAGTTATCGTCGGCCAGACACAACATCTGACCTCTCCTTCAGTCGTATCGGTTTTCCGTTCCACTGAAGCAAGGAGGGGTAAGACGAGTGTGTGCGCCTGCGTTTAGCGCGAACGTTTGCGCACCTTAATAGTATATCCTGCGTACCTGACCGTTTCCATCATCATCATCATTAATTATATTAAGTGCAATTTTCTCCACAGTTGGCTAGACGCGACACAGCTCACCGCCTATCACGTTGGTCTAACAGAGTGACGTGTGGGTACTTGGTTCATCTATCACTGAGATAGTCGTGAGTTTATGCATGTACATACACAGCAAAGATACTTTACTTTCTTAGTCCGTTTTTTTACAGAAGCGACTGCTTGTTTGACCTTATATTCAAAAGCGTATGTTATGTTATAATTACATACAGGGTGTTAGTGACTTCGTAACGAAGACTTTTAGGAATGATCCAGACCATGATTTTGAATTGATATGATAGTATTACGATTTCTTCCTGATGTATTGCTCTGCTCGTGTCTACCATCAGAATGGATGTACCAATTTCCCAAACCCTGGAGGGAGTATTTTCTTCCCGCCTCCGTCACATTTTACGTTTTATATTTGCGCGGGAATGTAACTCACCAATCACGTGCTACCTCCACAGTTAATATCCCTACAGATGGCGCCACTGTTAATCATAGACTAAATACCGCAGATTAATAACTAAATAAATACCATTGTTAGAGCATAGATTAATAACCAATAACTGGACAAGTGTTACAAAATATGTTTGATTTGTTTAAAATGACATTAGCGAAGGACAGGAGTCCTAGAATGGCTTTGAAATAGACTACTCTGGGCGTCATCCCACTCGCGTCAGACAGAGTACTGCGGGGCGGAAGGCAAGTATGAAACCACTGCCCTATTTTTCCCTAAGAAAGTAGCACGGAGAATGCTACGTCGACAAGAGCGTGGCTCTTAAATTAGTTATGGTATTCGGTAATAATAATGCAAATCGCGCTGTTATTTCGTTAATAATACAAGTTATAATGTCAGTTTCAGCACAGATGGAATTGTGAATCGTTTAATGAGGGCTTCGGGCGATGTTAAGAGGAGTATACATTCACACTCATTGGCGCATAACCATATTCAAATTCAAATTCAAATTCAAAAATATCTTTATTCAGTAGGTAACATAGTTACACTTTGAATCGTCAATTTTACATAACGAACGTCTCATCCGCCTAAAACTACTGCAGCTTCTCACAACCTGTATAGCCGGGGAAAAGAAGCTGCAAGAAAAACCTCGGCACAGGGCCCTAGACGTTCTTTAAAAAAATAAAATTAAACATAAAATATTCTATACAATTGAGTAATTTAGCTGCCTAATATCAGTTCTCAGACAGTTAATCCCAAGCATTCATATCTTCTAAATAATCACTAACTTTATAATAACCTTTTTTGGAAAGTTTTTGTTTAACTACTGTCTTAAAGCAGTTGAAAGGCAAATTCTGAATGTCAATGGGAATCTTATTGTAAAAACGTATACATTGCCCCTTAAAAGATTTAGTAATCTTATGTAATCGACTGACTTGTAAAGCAAGTTTATTTTTATTCCTGGTATTAACAATGTGCCGATCGCTATTTTTCGCAAATAATCCTATATGTTTTTTTACATATATTAAGTTTTCAAAGATATATTGTGATGCCAAAGTTAAAATATTAATTTCTTTAAATTTATTTCTAAGTGACATCTTGGGTCCCAATTTGTAAATCGCCCGAATGGCCCGCTTTTGCAGAACAAAAATGCTGTTCACATCTGCAGCATGACCCCACAGCAAGATGCCGTACGACATTAGACTGTGGAAATAGGCAAAATAAACTAATCGCGCGGTTTCTACATCGGTTATTAAACGAATTTTTTTGACCGCGAATGCTGCTGAGCTGAGCCTTTTGGACAACTTATCAATATGAGGACTCCATTGCAACTTAGCGTCCAAAGTAATTCCCAAAAATACAGCAGTATCCGTGAGGTCCAATTCCTTATTTTTTACAATAATAGAATCGAGCGGCCTACTAACATTCGATAACGTAAAATAAACATATTTTGTTTTATTTTCATTAAGTAGCAGGTTGTTTACAGTAAACCAATCCACTACCTCTGAAATGGCGTTGTTTACATCGTCAAAGGAATCTTGTCGTCTCTTTACTTTAAAAAGTAAGGAGGTATCATCTGCAAACAGCACCACTTCATGTTTTACAAGACTAGGTAGGTCGTTTATGTAAACTAGGAATAGAAATGGACCTAGAATTGAGCCCTGCGGGACGCCTATAGTGACGTTAGATCCACACGATCTGGAGCCATGCACATCAACCCTCTGAACGCGGCCACTAAGGTACGACTCCAAAAGAGCGATGGCATTATCTGTTATTCCATAGTGACGAAGTTTCGCGATCAATATATCATGACAAACGCAATCGAAGGCTTTGGAAAGGTCACAAAAGACACCAATAGCATCTTTGGACTCCTCCCAAGCCTGAAAAACATGATTTATTAACTCAACACCAGCATCGGTTGTTGAGCGACCCTTTGTGAAACCAAATTGTTTATTAGACATTAAATTGTTTAAATTGAAATGTTGAAGTAATTGCAGTATTAAAATTTTTTCAAATATTTTACTAAGCGTGGGTAGTATAGATATTGGTCTAAAATTAGTAGGGTCAGAAGTACTACCAGCTTTAAACAATGGAATGACTTTACTGTGCTTCATTAAATCTGGAAACACACCATTGTCTACACATTTATTAAATATACATGATAGATAGGGAGCTATGCAATCAATCACGGAGTTAATGACTTTAACAGAAAGACCATGAAGATCTGCAGTCTTTTTCATTTCTAAAGATTTAAAAGCTCTTAAGACGTCCCTAGGACTCACGTGTGTAAATGTTAGTTTATCTACTTTGGACGTATCTATGTGCTCCTTTACAAGTGATTGAGCGAGTGCAGGAGATGACTTCAAGTCCTTGGTATTCGAAAATGGAATGTCAGTAAAGAATTTTTCAAAAGCTTCAGCAACATGCTTATCATTTGTGAGTAGTTTACCGTCAATTTGTAATTGATACTCGAGATCGCGTGCTTTGACTTTCCCATTTTCGCTATTTATAACTTTCCAAGTCATTTTAATAATATCTGAGCTACCTTTAATTTTACTGCTAACAAACATTGCCTTCGCGGTAACGCAAACACTTTTGAAAACTTTTGAATACCGTTTTACATAGTCGTGAAAAGCTACGCTATGATTGTATGTTCTTTCTTCATAAAGTTCATACAACCTGTTTCTACTCTTATAAATTCCTACCGTCGCCCAGTCACTAAAAATTGGTGTGTCTGCTTTCTTAATTGTTTTTGCCTTAAATACTTTACTAACTTCCGATTTTGTTAGATTAAATAGGGAGTTATATAACAAATTTGGGTCATCACAGTAAGGAAGTTCTGGTAATTTGTTTGACATATTATCTTTGAATTGTTCTAAACGACTACTTGATATGGGATTGCATGTAACATCCTTTTTCAGTGAGCGGTCAATAAATAAGTTGAAAGATATTTGTTGACCACAGTGATCTGACTTTAATTTATTAATTATTAATTTATCACAAGGTTCTAAGTTACTAAAAATATTATCGATACATTTCGCGGACTGTGACGTGATTCGGGTTGGTTCTGAAAAAAGATTTACAAGATTATAACACAGAAATAAAGATTTGAATGTAGTACTTAATGAGCAATTTTCCAGAATATCAATATTAAAATCACCGCAGACGATAACATGTTTGCTTTTATTACATAATTTGCATAAAGCTTCATCAATAACTTTCTCAAATAGATCATAAGATGAAGCGGGGGGTCTGTATACGCTCAATACAATAAGCCGGCTGAGTTCAATACAGGCTAGCTCAACAGTTCGCTCAACTGAGAGACTTACAATATCCGTTCGTTCCTTATATTTTAAACAATTACGTACTAATATTAATGAACCGCCACGGATAGCCGTCTCCCTGCTGTACGAGCTGGCAACCTGGTGATTATTGAAGCAAACGAACTCATGTTTTTTTAGCCAATGTTCAGTTACGCACATAATATCAACACAATTACTGTTTAAAAAAAGTTCAATTTCAAGTTCCTTGCCCAATATTCCTTGTATGTTTTGGTGTACCAGGTTGATTACATTTGTATTTTTCTTATTGAATTTTATATTTAATATGTCCTCATTTAACTTACTACAGCCAAAGTTTTTCTCTGTTGTCATTAAATTTAATTTAAATTACAAATGTCAGAAATAAAAATAGGCTGCTCAATAGGAGCAGACGCGTTAAAAGCCAACGAATTGGCTGATTCTATTGTAAAAAAAAAGGATAGCGACTTCGCTATTTGTCTTTTGTAAAAGTTAGATAGATAGTAATATCTATCTTTGGTCAAATAAAAATTCCTAACATAGGAATTCGTATCAATAAACTGAAATTTATTATAATAATCGCATAGAATAAGGAATAATACTACGCATAAAATGGTAGCGGTCCGCTCCCCACCAGCGGCTGCGCTAGGTTTACCTCACCCCCTTCGGTCTTACTTTAGCCTTCAATCGCATGGGCGTCATTGTCACGCTATATCCATAAAAAAATAAAAAAAACAGAATTATTTATTTGCTCATAAAACATGGTATAATAAAGGTTTTACTAATATTAAAAATATTCAATTTAGTAGTCATAAACATAAATACATAAATATCCTCTGTTAAACAATATAACATAACAAATACTTATATCGTGAGGAAAATGCATTTTTGTTGGTATGTTACCTAACCTGTATTGGGATGGTTTTCCCTTCGCGGGTTGGAAGGTCAGACAGGCAGTCGTTTCTGTAAAACCGGACCTCAAATCAAATCTTCAGGTTAGGTAAGCGAATCCTGTAAGAAACGGGATAACGCTAGGAGGATGACCATGATAAATAAGTTAAATAGAAAAAAAAAGAAAACGGTTTTGACACATTTAAATCTGTCTTTATTTAGTAATCAGAATTTCTTAATTTATTTTTGACCTAGGAAATTACCCAATTGTTATTTTCCGTGTGTGTTTGTACAATAAAGAGTTTTGTATTGTATTGTATTTTCGAATTATTATTCAGCGGGCTTAGCACCGTAAGCGCGCGACTCTTTCTCGCCTTGACATACGTCACCCGTCACTCTCTCACAGTACTGCACAGAAAGAGACAGACGATCTCCGTCGCGGCGAAAAAGAGTCGCGTGTTTACGGTGCTAAGCCCGCAGATAACAAATTGTTATTGCAGCAGATAACAATTTGGTATTGAATGTGTTACTCTAGTTATTAAATAACTTGTAATGTATACCCTCATTGGTTTTGGAGTTTCTTGTCATTTCTTCTCCTCAGCCATAACACCTTGCGAAATGACGTAAATTCAAAAATGTTACATTGACCTTTAACAAGTTTATCCATGATAATTACGTTGAATAAATGATTCTGATTCAATGACCCAAGTCAACAGCCTCCGTGGTCTAGTGGTTAGAGCGTTAGGCTCATGATCTGGAGGTCCGAGTTCGATTCCCGATGGGGACATTGTCGAAATCACTTTGTGAGGCTATCCTTTGTTTGGTAAGGAAAAAGCTTGAATCACCTGATTGTCCGAAAAAGTAAGATGATTCAAATCACATATACTTTATTGCACACAACATACAAAACAAACTATACATGATTCCGTGCTTCGGAGGGCACGTTAAGCCGTTGGTCCCGGCTATTAGCCGTAAAAACACCTTCACTAACCCGCATTGGAGCAGCGTGGTGGAATATGCTCCATACCCCCTCCGGTTGATTGAGGGGAGGCCTGTGCCCAGCAGTAGGATGTATATAGGCTGTTTATGTTATGTGAAGGCCCAAGTCTGATGTAGAATCTCCTTTAACTCGATATGAGCACGATATTATACCGTCTGCTACCCGATCAGTTGTTTTCACGCACGATTCGTTTGAAGAGATTATCATTTAATTATTCCCGTACAATACTTTTTCTCATTAAACCCTCATTTGGTATCCATTACGCTTTATCTATCGGCTATAATGAAGCTTTATACATCATAAGATTCAATGTAATGTGCCATATTGTTTGATGACCTAACGACAGTTTGTGTTTGCATTTCATGATGTCTTTTCATTTCTACTTGGGTAGTTTCCTCGGCTTATGCCAGTTTACTGACATGTACCGACTCATTTTTAAAAAAAAAGAATGAATCGACCCTAGTGGGCCGATAGCGATAAGCCGCCCACGGCGACGGGGTCGGTATAGGGGCCCTGAGGGGGCCGCCCCTATGGCTAGCACGGGCCTAAGCCATGTACATGTAATATTCTCTTCTTGTCTATTCTAATTTATTATTACTTGTACAGTCATGAGCAATATCATGTACCCACTTTAGAACCCTGTCGCACTATCCTATGTGACATTAAATGAGACTTACGGTTTAATTTGTCAAAAATGAATCAGAATCAGAATCATTTATTCAACGTAATGATCATGGATAAAGTTGAAGGTCAATGTAACATTTTTGAATTTACGTCATTTCGCAAGGTGTTATGGCTGAGGAGAAGAAATGACAAGAAACTGCAACAGCAACACATCTTTTAAATCAATGAGGGTACATTACAAGTTATTTAATAACTACGTAGAGGAACACATTCAATACCAGACATTTTTATCATTTAGGTAAGTAATCATTAATCTTATAATAAGCTTTTTTACATAAAGTAAGCTTCACGTGAGTTTTAAATTTATTCTCTGACAAATTTAAAATATTATCTGGTATTTTATTGTAAAAATGTATTACATAACCCCAAAAAAGATGAAAAGTTAATGTGACATGGTTTCAAAGTGTATACATATTAGTACTCGTGACCATACCTACTTACCTAAAAAGTATATATTTGTCAATTTCCTAAAAAGTCACTCCAGCCGCTTCACAGACGATGTAAACACCCCATCCATTCCAATTCGATTCATTTATTTTATTTCAATTCATTTCCGTCTGCCGAACAAAACTGGAGTGGTACAGTCGACATAATAGTCAAGAGTTGCTTGTTTTGCTGTCGCTACCGACGCCCGTATGAATTGCCTGTCGACAGCTTCCGCCCACGTTTCTTTCCCATTTAACTTGCGGACTGTACTTCTGTTGGAGTTTGTCTGGACTAGTGTGATAGGGTTGTCATGTTGGAGAAAAATATAGTAAACGCTAACTTCTTTGGTAACTTACTGAAAAACCTGTGACGTCATAGAAAAACGTGTTAATTTTGTTCTTTATTACAATTTATAAATAAGTTAAATAAGTATAAAAAGAAAACGTCTTTTGTCACCTTTAGATATGGGGGGTTAAAATGGCCACATCGAAGCAATTCATTTAAGAAAGCAAAAATGCAAAAGAAAAAGAATGAATGAAAAGCAAAGAATGTCAAATTGCAATATTGCTTTCTTAGATGAACTGCTTCGATGTAGCCATTTTAACCCCCCTGTTTTTATTTATCAATCAGAATTTATCTGAACGAATTGGTTCCTAAAATATATGCTAGATGGCGCTTGTCCGTGCAACTTTCACCAACCCGTACTGGATAAGCGTGGATTTTGGGGCGACCCTGTGTTTATCAGTGGGACGCAATAGGCTATTTATGGACAGTCACGAGTACTAATATGTATACACTTTGAAACCATGTCACATTAACTTCTTTGACAAATTAAACTGTATGTATCATTAAATGTGAAATATGATATGTGAAATGTGCGACAGGGCTCTAACGTGCGCGTGGGTACATGATATTGCTCACGACTGTACATATGTAATACTGGTGGCAACCCTACATGATCTGTCTTTGTCTAAGGTCATATTTTGTTCGAGCTTGTTTCGTTTTTTGTGCTCCTGCGCTGGGCGCGAGTAAAGAAAAACATCCAGCTGTTTCCCATCTCATCAAAAAGGTGGATTGTTGTATGATGGACCTGTCTACATTATCTATTGGCTAAATTGAACTAAAATATTCACGACTATCCCAATTGGCGTAGTCAAAGGCACATCCATCGCCAGATTAACTAAGTATATCCATACCACACTGATCTTTCTGTTAGACCAACGTGATAGGTGGTGAGCCATAAGGCTATAATGGTGGAGCCAACTGTATCAGTGAAAACTTTGGTTGCAAGTTCGGTACTGGGGTTTGAACTGGTGCTCTGTTTGAGAAGCAGCAGGTGAACCACAGAACTCTAAAGTGACTCAAAAAAAAAGTATTTAAAAAAACATGTTTTTTTGTATTTTATTATAATATAATATAATGTATATTATTATTATGGGTCATTATAATTATTTTACCCCAGACGCTTATTTACTGTACTACCGGGGTAAGCACACGCTAAGGAATTACATTTGCTTAGATCCTGACATACTTCTTTTGCTTCTCCATATTCCAAAAATAGAAATAAAATAATTAATTAATGACGTCATACAAATGAGATTATTGTAACAAGCTGTGGCCGTATCGAAAATGCGCGGAAGAGCTACTGGTCGATGAAATACGGGGAATAGGCATGATCTATATACATACAGGGTGTTAGTGACATCGTAACGAATACTCAGAGGGATGATTCAGACCATGATTCTGAGTTAATATCAAGTGGAATTTTCCGTCGCAAAATTCATGTTATTTTTTTAGTTTTTTTAAATTATTTTCAATTTTATACTTTTGCGATGGAAAATTCCACTTGATATTAACTCAGAATAATCAGCTGAATCATCCCTCTCAGTATTCGTTACGATGTCACTTACACCCCATACAAGTACATACAGTAGCCATACAAGTAGGTATGGGTGTTAGTGACACTGTAACGAATACTGAAGGGGATGATTCAGACCATGATTCTGAGTCGATATCAAGTGGAATTTCCTGTCGGAGAAGTAATGAAAATTTTAGAGCTTATTTAAATTATTTTCGGTTCCATACTTTTGCGACGAAAAATTCCACTTGATATCAACTCAGAATTATGGCCTGTATCATCCCTCAAAGGTTTCGTTACGATGCCACTAACACCCTGTATACTAGACCTATAACCTTTTCTTTTTACTTTGCTATAGCCTGTTAAAAAAGCTCCAATACTCATCCAAAATTGAGATGCCACCTTTCTATTGGTATTATTCGGTATTCAATACGTATCCACCGACGAATACAATACAGGATCAACTCGGTATCTGTTCGCAAGGATCGATATCCTGTCATAAACGCCCGGAAACGACCCAGACGCCAGCGTGCATATTTCAATCTATCCATAGCTACTGTTCCATAGGTTATGTCCATAGAGTTCTTATTACAGAGAGATACCGCGGGAGCATAGCCGTTGGGAACGGAATATGCACAAAACGGGATGTTTTACTGAGGCGACGATTCATCATCATCATCATCAGCCCATTAATGTCCTCACTGCTGGGGCACGGGCCTTCCCTATGGATGGATAAGGAGATCGGGCCTTAAACCATCACGCGGGTCCAGTGTGGATTGATGGTTATTAACGACTGCTAATGCAACCGGGACCAACGTCTTAACGTGCCTTCCGAAGCACGGAGGAGCTCGAGATGAAAACTTATTTTTTGTGGTCACTCATTCTGTGACCGGAGTTTGAGTTTGAGAGGGCTCGAAGTGATACAGCCCGAATGGCCACTGCGACCTAGCAAGATCTATTGTGACCAAATCCCTACGTTTAAAAGTCCTTCAGCAGACAGATCCGTTCGATCTAGCGTCTTGTTAAGAGGAATCCATCCTTCTGAGGAATCCATCCTCCATGGCCTTCTGAGGATCTATTACGTGCCCAATCAGTGTTCGGCTTCTACTATGTATTAGAACCTCGCAGCTGCACAGTATATCCAATGGCGTCTTTTCCTCCTTTAAACAGAATCTGCATAAAGAGGACTCTGTCAGCTCCATTCTATGTACAGTCATGAGCAATATAATGTACCCGCTTTAGGACTCTGTCGCACTAACATATTTGACATTTGGTGAGACTTACAGTTCAATTTGTCAAAAAAGTAAATGTGACATGGTACCAAAGTGTATACATATTAATGCTCGTCACCGTAGGTGCTTGTTGAGTCTGCAATGCCCCGTGAGGGCCCTTATTAATATGAAGCGACGATAGTATTATAAATCTTTTCACGTCATTTGTTGCTTGTTTGGTATCGCGCAACCACAACTAGCGCTTGTGTCACTACGCAATGAACTGTGGGTAAATCGATGTAGCGGTGCAGCCAGAAATGTCTTGGTACGGCCGCTTCATATGCCGTGATCTTACAGATGACAGGTGGGGTCGTGTAATTCAGTGTTGAGCGCATATCTCCTTTGTTTCTATGATCTGTGGTCATGTCGTTTTACATTTTTTGGGAAAAGAGAAGGTTTTGATTGCGACATTTTGATACTCACTTTGTGATCCCTAGTTTGGTTAGGACATTGCGACTGATCACCTGTTTGTTGGAAAGTGATCATTCTAGTTTGGTTAAGATGATTCTAAAATCCGAAGCATGGTTCATCTTAACCAAACTAGGGATGACAAGGGGATTTTTGTGGTATATCCCCACGGGGATTCGACCCTGGGACCTCACAACATTTTTTTTACCACTTGCAAAAGCAGCAATTTATATAAGGTCTCTAAGAAAACTCAAACACTTCAAAGTAAAAGTGTAACTTTTGAAACAAGCTCGAGTTTTGAGTGAAGTTAAAATATTTTCTAGTTCCATTGTACTGAAACTTTCAAAGGTCCCTGCCCAGTTCTAAAATTATACTTAACTTTTTCACTTTGGCTAAAGTTCTTGTAGAACAAGTAATCTATGTACAAAGTACGATGAAAATATAAATTTTCTATTACAATGTCGTAGCGTGCATGGTAAAGGGATGAAAAGAAAACGTAGAGCGTTCTATGGTCCCCCAACGACCCCGCCGGCGTGGTCGACGATTTCCTTCAATCAGCACTTTTCGCTTTCGGCCCACTTCTGCTTCTATCGTGTTGGTTGTGAGGTGGATTACCAACCCCATCAACCTTGGCGTCATTTATCAATTCTTACGATATAATAATTATGTAATTTTGTCGATTGGTGCTAATATGTGAACCCAAATAAGTTATGTCGTTCTATTAAAATACGAACAAAATCACGTGACACGCATGTTAGGGAAAAAACAAACTTATCGATTTCGACAAAATTTATCGATCGATAATTTTATCACGTTGTGCATGTTAGTCCCGCAGGTGAGGTTTAAATTTTGTTGGTGGTGCGACTTAACGTCAAGTTAGCAAAACTATTGAATTACCTACCCCAAAGACTAGTAAAATTCGTGTATCAGACTTTTGAACCCCATACAAAGTATAAGAAATATCCATCTAATTCAGGTAGCGACAGCAAAAACACCTATCGTGGGTACGGTCCGCAGAGCAGTCGCGAGTAAAAAGCCATGAATGGGGTTTGTAACGTATGGCCCGCGGCGTTCGCCGATACTATTTGTCAATGTTACGTACATACCGACAGATACAGGTCCGGACTTAGAGTGGTGAGGCCCCCAGGTAATATTGAGCCGCAGGTAATTATAATATTAGGCCTCAGGTAATAATAATAAATAATTTATTGCCAAAAAGTGAGTTCAATGCTTTCCTTAAACATAGCTTAGTATTAGACACAGATATAAATAGGTAGGTAGGTACCATAGCCGACTAAGTATAAAAATACTTGTATTACAGCCTATGATGCCTCTCTCCTGAAGATTTGACACAATAAGCTAGCTAGTATACATGCTTTTCGAAAGAGAGAAATACAGAAGATTTGAAGTAATGGCTTATCAAAAACAAATGAAAACAAATGATTGAGGTAATTATAATATTAGGCCTCAGCTAATTATAATATTAGGCCTCAGGTAATTATAATATTAGGCCTCAGGTAATTATAATATTAAGCCCCGAGGTAATTATAATACTTATGAAATTAACGTTTTTTGTCCCTGGTGTAAAATATTATTTTTGTAAGAAAAGTTTTATTTGTTTATCGAAGTACTGACCATTATTACCTATGGGTGCATTTATGTGATTCTATTGGAAGTTCGTTGGTGCCCTTACTATATAGATCGAGTCTCCCTGGAGTCTCCTTGGAGACAGGACTCGAAAAACTCTTCAATGGCGGTGAACAACGATTCATCGTAGTTGCAAATTAAATTAATTTCGTGTGTAAAAAGATATCCTAATCGGAACAAAAGTAATATCTCGCGAGATCTCGCCAAATTTCTCGGGATCAATCCCGAAGCATAACATGACGATACCCCATGAGTTATACTTTTTAAAACACATAATAACGGGTTCTTACCGCGTTTAAATGGGGATATGAGACTCCCGATATTTCGACACTGTTGCAAGTGCCATGATCACGGGATGACTTAAAACAAAGTTATACTTTTTGTTTTGATTATGCTGATTTCCAAAGAAAACTTAATTAATTAGTTAATAATATTAAAGAATAAAGGTTTCTGTCAAAATATATTTTGTTTTAATTAACCTCACTATCCCAAACAAGCAGATTTCATCGTTTTCAGTCATCCTTACTAACATTTTTTTTTATGAACTAGACGAGACCCTGAAATTTTCGGGATCTCGAAGTAGCGTTCTCGAGTCGGGATTGCATTACCTATTCACAACGCAGGCGTGCGTAACGCATATTAGTATTTATACCTATGTAGACCGCAGAATCCCCCTGGTTCCCTCCCTGTTCAGGTCTCCGGCTTTCCTTTCTTTTATTAAATACAGTATCCCGATTCGCTGTGGGTTTTTCGTCAATAAATCTAGCCAGTGAAAGGCAAAACCGAGTGGATATCAGACAGGTACTGCTGAATCGAAGGTTTTAGGCTGAGAGGGTGAAATTAAAGGTAGCGACTGATAGTTTGACCTTTTCACTCCTTTGATTGGAGCTTTCGAGGGCTTAGAATCAAAAGTACTTCTGTATGTTGGTCTTTTTATGTAACTGTTACTTTGAGGTAGGAGATATAAATTGATAGTAAAGGAAGATAGTGGACTCCAACATTAATTCCTCACGAGACGAAACTTTGCAGTATGACAAAGTATTGTATAGTTTTAGATGATTTTTGTTTCTTATAGCACTCACCCGTGCTTGGGGACACACAGAAAGAGAAAACGATAGTTTTATCAGTAGGCTCTATACAGGCCTTCGACCAATAGCTGTTTGACCGTAGATAGCAGTCGTATCGTTTATTGGTCGAAGCGCTCAATATAAATCGCGCCGCGCGCGGCGCGGTTGTCATGCAGACCTGGTAGAAAACAATACAATAAGATGTTACTTTTTTTTGACGTGACTTATTGTAGATTTGCCATTTTGATGGCATTAACTACCTGGCCGGACGAATGGGGAGCGCTGAAGGCTCTCACCCGGTTTTAAGACATTACAAACTAGGGCAAAGATAAATTATGAAAATCTGATTACTAAATAAAGACAGATCAAAAGGTGACCTAAAATGTTTTCTTTTCACTTATTTATGAATTTTAATGTCGGAAAATGTAATAATAAGTGCGATATTTTGTCACGTTTTTCTATGACCTCACAGGTTGCTTCATACAAATTACATAGTAATTTCGTGTTTTGACGTTTAATAAAAAGTCAAAATTTATAAAATTTCCGGTCCGGTCCGGGTTCGATTCCCGATGGGGACATTGTCGAAATCACTTTGTGAGACTGTCCTTTGTTTGGTAAGGACTTTTCAGGCTTGAATCACCTGATTGTCCGAAAAGTAAGATGATTCCGTGCTTCGGAGGGCACGTTAAGCCGTTGGTCCCGGCTATTAGCCGTAAAAACACCTCCACCAACCCGCAGTGGAGCAGCGTGGTGGAGTATGCTCCATACCCCCTCCGGTTGATTGAGGGGAGGCCTGTGCCCAGCAGTGGGACGTATATAGGCAGTTTATGTTATATGTTATAAAATTTAGAAATTCGTCTACCCTATAATGGAAGCGATGTTGCAGTAACCATTTTTCAAATTCATATTTTGGATCATAAGTGATTATCACGTGCTCAGAGGTACTCATGATCCTGAGTTGATATCAACTGGAATTTCATACCAGAAAATTCATGAACACTTAAGTGTTTTCAATTACATACTTTTCCGACGGAAAATTCCAATTCATATCAATTCAGAATCATAGCTTAAAGTTTTTGTTACGGTATCACTAACGTATTATTTATATTATTTCGTATCGGGATTCTGATGCAGCCAGTGAATACGGTAATGCTCTCAAATTGGCATCATGTCGCATAAAGCTAGTCTGCGGAGATTATGTCGGCAAATACTATTGGAGGAGAAACTCAAACACACCAATACTGAGAACCTATTCCATGAATATTCTGGTATTTGAAATCTAAGAATTAATTGCGATGTTTTCCTTTAGAGAGGTTTTAAAAAGAAAAAGGTAGTAGGACTTATATTGTAGTGTCAAGGATTCGATTCTAAGACTTTGTTAAAAAGGTTATTCAGAAGAAGAATCAGAATCATTTATTCAACGTAACGTAACGTAATTTATTATGATAAACTTGTTGAAGGTCAATTATAGGTTTAGTGATTATTTAGAAGATATGAACGCATGGGATTAACTGATATTAAAATTTTGCCAGCCCAATTACTAAATTGTACAAAAAAAAAACTTTTTTTTAAAGGACGTCTAAGGCATTGTGCCGAGGTTTCCCTTGCAGCTTCTTTTCCCCGGCTATACAGGTTGTAAGAAGCTGCAGCAGTTTTAGGCGGATGAGACGTACGTTATAAATATAAAAACACTTTTTTTGACGTGATTTATTCTAGATTTCCCAGATAGGGATTAATCCCATGCATTCATAATAATATCTTCTAAATAATCACTAATGCTGTCTTAAAATTTTTCAGAGGTAAAATCTGAATGTCAATGGGAATCTTATTGTAAAAACGCATCTCTCTCTCTCTCTCTTTATTTAAGAGCTGCGCTCTTGACGGTGGAGTAATCACCGTTCCTCTCTTCTTCCCGCCAAATCCTTGACCTCCTGATACGACACGACCCGCACCTTCTCTTTTATTCGTTTCATAAATGTTCTCCTAGGTCTACCCCTTCCTCTCTTCCCTTAAAATTTTCCTTCTATGATGTAAAAACGCAGACATTGCTTATACGTAAGAATAAGTCGAATATTTACATTGCTCGAAATAAAAATGAGATTGATTTTTGATCATGTTAGGCTGGCTTCTATTTCTAGATTGGCCCCGATTCCTGCAGACATCTCTTAATTTTACTTTAAGTTATACCTGTCATTTTCTTATCCGCCGAAAAGGAAAGGGACGGATGATTGACAGCTCTTAATTTTAGGAAGAATGAGTAAATAAATGAATAACCCGGGCGAATTTTTAGACGGTTGTTTTAGATTTGTGCTTAAAATTGACGTGTGTTCCATAAATTTTATGCTTGTCGATTACCCATCCCTTTCCTTTTCGGCGGATAAGAAAATGACAGATATAACCTAAAATAAAATTAGATGGTATTTACAGGAATTAGCACCATTATCATTATAATTATATAATTTATCTTTGACCTAGGTAAATACCCTATTATGATTGTGTGTTTGTAGCATATTTACGTATGCATGTACAAAGATCAACAACATTGCATGAGCACAATGTTTATCTATCCAACATAAATTATCGTTCAAACGACACCATTAATCATCGGTGCATGCGAAAACATCACTTATTATTATTGCAATTTGAAGCCATTTTCGAATAGCAACCGATCGTTTTATAGAAATTTCCAGAAAGGCTATCCATCATAGGGGAGTTTTTAAAATATTGAACGCTACAATGTTGTAAGTGCTTTGGTTAATTCACTTTTATAGTTTCAAAATGTATTTTGCGGACAGTGAACTGTTTTCGCGTTTAAAGTGTCTTAGAAATTGCTAGATGCGATGGACAATGTACAATGTAATACTGCTTATCTTCGCTGCTTGTATGTCGTAAAACCCGACACATATGTCGTAATTCTATGCTGTTCTGAGAGAAAATAAAAAAAACCTGTTCAGCTGCTTGTCTGTAGCCTTTCTAACAAGCTTGTGCCCTTTCTAACAAGATGAAGAATAGGGTAGTTTTCAACTAGTCAAATCAGTTAGTTTTTACTAAACGTCATCATCATCATCATCAGCCGTACGACGCCCACTGCTGGGCATAGGCCTCCCCCAAGGATGTCCACGACGATCGGTCCCGCGCT
The DNA here is from genome assembly GCF_024362695.1 of Pectinophora gossypiella. Classification (NCBI taxonomy): domain Eukaryota; kingdom Metazoa; phylum Arthropoda; class Insecta; order Lepidoptera; family Gelechiidae; genus Pectinophora; species Pectinophora gossypiella. Next base: position 1,649,861 of record NC_065420.1, on the reverse strand, counting down.
ACCCGCATCCAACGGCTTCCCGCGACCTTCACCAGATCGTTGGTCCACCTTGTAGCGGGCCTACCCACTGAGCGTCGTCCGACACGTGGTCGCCATTCCAGAACCCTTCCGCCCCAGCGGCCATCGGTTCTCCTCGCTATGTGTCTTGCCCACTGCCACTTCAGCTTTGCAATTCTCCGAGCTATGTCGGTGACTTTAGTTCTCCTGCGGATCTCCTCATTTCTGATTCGATCCAGCAGGGAAATACCGAGCATAGCTCTCTCCATTGCCCGCTGAGCGACACCGAGCCTCCTCACGAGACCCATAGTAAGCGGCCACTAAACGTCAAAACACGAAATTACAATGGGATTGGTTAGTGTCCTAGGTCAAAGATAAATTATGAAATTCCGATGACTAAATAAAGACTCTAAAGGTGACAAAACACGGCTTTTTTAAATTTACTTAACTTATTTTTGAATTTTAATAATGAAATATGTAATAATAAATGCGTCATTTTGACGCGTTTTTCTATGACGTCACAGGTTGTTTTTTCATACAAAGTCAATAGTAACATTATTTGAAGAAGTCCGCGGAATTTCAAACGCTTACGTTTCTACCGGACTATCATGGTCTGGATTATCCACCCCAGGGGGCTTAAAATGGCCATATCGAAGCAATTCATCTAAAAAAGCAATATTGCTATTTGACATTTGATTGAATCTGACAGAGGGCAGCAGTAACTGTCAGTAGGTACTATTCACAGGCGGAGGACAGGAGTCCTAGTATGGCTTAGTAATAGACTGCTCTGGGCGCCATCCCACTTGCGTCAGATAGAATGCTGCGGGGCGGAAGGCAAGAGGGAAACCACTGCCCTATTTTTACAAAAAAAGTAGCATGGAAATGCTACACCGACAAGAGCGTGGCTCTTAAATTGACGATGATGATGACATTTGATTGCATTGCGCAATTTTATTCAAATGACAATATTTTTTGTCAAATTGTAATATTGCTTTTTTAGATGAATTGCCTTTTTAACCCCCCAGCACTATTGACCGCCTTAAAAGTGTTATCGCGAAGTTATAACAAGTCGGTGCTTCGTTTGCACTGTACAATGATAGATGTGTTGCAGTTAACTGGAACACGCTCGTTTGTCACGCTGTCACGGGCTTGCTTACTTGCTTAGCGTGGATTCATATTGCTACAAGTTAATGAACTGAAAAATTGAAACTACATTATTGCTAACGATATATCAAGGTACTAACTGAAATTTAAAAAAATGTAATAATATTCCGTGATTCCGTGCTGCAGAGGGCACGTTAAGTTGTTGCGGTCCCGGCTATTAGCTGTAAAAGCACCTTCACCAACCGGCAGTGGAGCAGCGTGGTGGAGTATGCTCCATACCCCCTCCGGTTGATTAAGGGGAGGCTTGTATCCAGCAGTGGAACGTATATAGGCTGTTTATGTGTTCTGATAGCTGACAAATCAATTATCTACTTAATACTTATATTTAACAAGCGTAAAACGAAACGCTTTCTCAAGCATAAAGATGGTTCCACATCGATAAAGCAGCTGTGCCGATAAATAAGGCAGGCCTGCGGTGGCCGAAGACGATGCTCGGTCTTCCGAAATTCGGATAAATGAGCGACTATTCCAACGCTAAAGTCGTAACGTATGGCTTTAACGTCGCGACGTCTATGGCCGGCTTTAGCGTCTATGTGTTCCAAATTCGGAAATCGATTTGAAAATTAATGTAAGTACTTGCATGGCTTACTTACTAAGTACTCAATGTATATTCTGTGGTTATAATAGGTCTTTTAACTATGAAATTGCTGTTTTATAATACTGGCTGGTTTACAGTTGGACATTTTGCGTTCTACTAGAAATTCCTGATTCAAATTAATTTTCAATTGAAGCTCAGTTTCTTTTTCAGTTTGTTTATTTAGGTTTTGGCTTCGCGCGTCTTGCGCATTTGCTGCGGACAAGAAACTCAGTTAAATCAGTTGTTCATTTGTTTTTCCGTCTTTTGTTTTTCTTACACGTCGATGTTTCTGTAACCATGGAAATATACGTGCTATTTTCGAATATGAGAAATCTTGCCAGATCTTGCCCAAACGGTGTTTTTCGTAATTTGGATAACTTTTTACAGGCGAAAACTTGTAACTCCTGTATATACACCTCTAGCTACCCTTTCGGGCACACAGGCGTGGTGCTATGCTATGTAACACCATTATATCACCAAGTTTTCACTCACTGTGGTCCTGTGGTACACCGGCTTGCTTCTTAATCGGGAAAGCGCCTGTTCGAATTATTAATGTCTCTTCTTCCATCGTATGGGTTGTAAGGTGATTACTAACCCCATCACCCCTGGTGTCAGGGTTATTATTGAGCCGCCATAGACCCCTGACATGACTCATGTAACGACTACGTACTTACATCAGTTATTAATGCAGTTTTTTTCTAACACAGTTCTCACCACCTCTCCCCATAGGTCTAGCTTAAAGCTCATTGTGACGAAGAGGTGTGGTTACTTAGTTCATCTTGCGATGGACGTCTCCTCTCCAACTACCCCAATTGGGCTATAGTCGTGATCTAATGTTACGTTATGTTTCACGCATCTGCCGTGATTAACTCAAAAACCGAACGTGGTAGAGTCTGGAGATTACCTCGCGAAATTAAACGCCTACCATGGGCATATTTATAGACTTAATTAAATGTTAAGTCGACGATTTATATCGCACCTGCACTCCCCCCCCGCGGTCTGGGAAGTTTCTTTATTTCTTGATTAACTCGATAATTGGGTGTGTAAGTTGGAAATAGAAAATCCGAACCCTGTTCAGAAAATGCGTGACAGACATTGTAGTGTGACGGGTTCGATTCCTGATTCGATTTTGCAGTTAATAATTGCGCAAATAGTTATAGTATAAAAAAATAACCAAAACAATGGTGCTAATTCCTGTAAATTCCATCTAATTTTATTTTAGGTTATATCTGTCATTTTCTTATCCGCCGAAAAGGAAAGGGACGGGTAATCGACAAGCATAAAATTTATGGAACACACGTCAATTTTAAGCACAAATCTAAAACAACCGTCTAAAAATTCGCCCGGGTTATTCATTTATTTACTCATTCTTCCTAAAATTAAGAGCTGTGAATCATCCGTCCCTTTCCTTTTCGGCGGATAAGAAAATGACAGGTATAACTTAAAGTAAAATTAAGAGATGTCTGCAGGAATCGGGGCCAATATGTACTTGAGTAAACAATTACTCAAATAGTATGAGGAACTAAAAATTTAAGAACACTCAACAGTAGTGACACTTTACGGGAGAAATAGGTGGTTTTTATCCTTGGGGGAGGCCTAGCAGTGGGCGTCGTAAATATGGGCCTTCTAAATATTTTGAATTTAGAAATCTAGGTTCCAGTGAACAGTGTAACAGCCTCTGTGGTCTAGTTGGAGCGTCAGGCTCACGATCTGGAGGTCTGGTTCGATTCCCGAGTCTAACGCTCTAACCACTAGACCACGGAGGCTGTTATTATTAGCTGCTATTATTATTATTGAAATTGATATCGTATTTATATTAGAAATAAATAAAGTATCCATCATTGCGCCCTCCGTTTTATCTCATGGATACATGCACTAGCTATTGAGTAGTATATGTGTAGCTGTGAATTAGGACAGCGGCACACTTCCGACTTTTTACCCGACTAAGCAAAATGGAGGGTTATGTGTTTGACCCCTATATATAGATGTTTGTATGTGTGTATGCACGTCTGCTCCAACCTTAGTTCTAAACCTGACAGACTTTAATAATTAAGTTTCACTAGATACGTCTTGATTGTCCGGTGGTTATAGGCTATGTGACTTCACGTTAAATTCAATGTAGGGCCCTCTACAGGACATAAAGCGAGGATGAAAAAATTTTTTTTTAATGGTTATGTGTTGGGTATCAAATGAAAGGGCTTAGTTTATTATTTATATATTATTATAGTCTTTAATTTGCGGTTTTTCTTGTATTATCTTTTCTTTTCTTTATAATATAGCTTCTATGCTATGCTATTTCTTTATTGCTTCTATGCTGTTCTGGGAGCATATAAAAAACATAGAACACGTTCAGCTGCTTCTCTTCCCGGGCATGTCGTAAAAACCGACAGAGGGATTGTGTCCTCTAACATGATGGACTAATGTTATGGGCGATAGGCTGATCCCTTATCACCATAAGGTTCATCATATCCATCTTTGGACTTCGTATCGACAGTGGCTGCAAGTTGTCTTTGATTACTTGTGGCTCTGCCCACCCCATTAGGTATTACGGGCGTGAGTTTATGTATGTATGTATGTATGTTCTTTATAATATATTATTTACTGTTTTTACGAGACGAAACTCTCTACAGTTAAGATAAAAAGTGTATAATCTAAATTGTGGTTATCGGTATTGGTTTCACAATTCATCATCATCATCAGCCCATTAACGTCCCCACTGCTGGGGCACGGGCCTTCCCTATGGATGGATAGGGAGAACGGGCCTTAAACCATCACGCGGGCCCAGTGCGGTTTGATGGTTATTAACGACTGCTAATGCAGCCGGGACCAACGGCTTAACGTGCCTTCCGAAGCACGGAGGAGCTCGAGATGAAAACTTTTTTTTTTGTGGTCACCCATCCTATGACCATTGCGAAAGTGGCTTAACTTCAACAATCGCAGACCGAGCGCGTTTACCGCTGCGCCACCGAGCTCCTCAGGTTTTTTTTTTGGTTTCACAATTACTTAGTATTAATGTATATTAGTATAAGTTACAATTATTTATCGTGATACCTACTGTTTGATATCCCAAATAAAGAGAAAAAAGAAGCTCCTTACGATTTTAAAAAGTCGTGGCGACTATCGCCCGCTTACGGTCGCCCGGTCGCAAGAGTTACTGCCCGTAAGGGCGAGGCCACAGCGGCCGGTATAAATCACCGCCATGATTTAAGCTGTGTTCACACCAGCCCTATTTTTACTCCCGGGTATCTCTATCATCTACATATTCGGTCCATTTTCGACGGGGCTTTATTCTTTGTGGATGAGGTATTTTCTGGGTATTTTTTTCGATGGAATGATAATTTAAGTCTATGACGGAAAGACATGCTGGAGAAGAAGAAAATGTATATTTTGAACCGCGTATGAAACAATTGATGAATGTGCTGGAAGCAAGAGAAGTGTATCAGAATCGACGCAGATGTAATTCCATAGTCTCTGCTTACCCCGGTGGGAAATAGGCGTGAGTTTATGTATGTATGTATGCTTACCGGAGGGTCTGGCCGTACGAAAAGAGGCAGCCGAGGATTTTGCCCAGCAGTGGGACATCAATTAGGCTACAGAAACAATACCTCAATTCAATTCAATTCTCAAACCACCCCAGCGAGATACCTTTTGATTCGCCCGGGTTATTCATTCTATACTCATTATTCCTAAAATTAAGAGCTGTCAATCATCCGTCCCTTTCTTTTCGGCGGATAAGAAAATGACAGGTATAACTTAAAGTAAAATTAGGTGCCTGCAGGAATCGAGGCCAATATAAAAACATTTAATTTTCCCACAAATCATTCATTCATCTAGCAGAAGCTCAGACACTCGCGACACACATACGTCCACTCACTCACAAACTTGTTGTTAGTGTACGTAAGTAAAGGAGAGTACTTAGCAGTATTAGTACAGTGTCTCGTAGTAATATTTACAAAGTTGGTTCGCTTAGATTTCCCGGAGGACTGTTTACACTACTCTGGTCTAGATTTGAAGGACATACAAAGTTGTAACAAATCTTGGGATTAAGAGGAGAGATATGCCTGCCTATTTCCCGTGAGGGTTGGCAGAAACCTATAAGGGACCCCGGTGGGAAATAGGCATGAGTTTATGTATGTATGTATGTTGGCCGAAAGTGAGTCAGTAACGACATAAACATAACATATCTTCACGCCTGTAACTGTGAAGGAGCAGGCAGGGTGTGTAATAAACGATACACCCACTCCTGTATTACACAACCTGATCGTTAGTTATTATAATTATGATCTGTGCCCTGATCCTCACCTTTAGCCTGTGAAAAAGTAAGATAATGCTAGGGAGATGGTAACAAGTATGGATGCAAATATGAATTCGAGAACAAGTTCAGAACTATTGGAAAATTCGAATATTTTTTTTACAAGACTTTTATTCCGTGCTGCAGAAGGCACATCAAGCCGTTGGTCCCGGGTACTACTTACTGATGTAAGTACGTAGTCGTTACATGAGCCATGTCAACTGTAACTCTGACACCAGGGTTGATGGGGTTGGTAATCCACCTCACAACCCACACGATAAAAGAAGAATGACCTCTATCGGCTGCATATTGCCTACTAACACTGATAACGGCTTCCTGCATAAAAATACATCTACGAGTTTATTGTTATTGTTCCATAATAATGTTTTTTTGACTATGACTTTAATGCTATTTTCATGAAACTTGTAAGTACCTATTCTCTAAGTTGCATTGCGATAATATATATGATCGATAATAATAATCGTTGAAGTTAAGCAACTTTCGCAAAGGCCGGTCATAGGATGGGTGACCACAAAAAAAAAGTTTTCGTCTCGAGCTCCTCCGTGCTTCGGAAGGCACGTTAAGCCGTTGGTCCCGGCTGCATTAGCATTTAGCAGTCGTTAATAACCATCAATCCGCACTGGGCCCGCGTGATGGTTTAAGGGCCGATCTCCTTATCCATCCATAGGGAAGGCCCGTGCCCCAGCGGGGACGTTAATGGGCTGATGATGATGATGATGAATATATGATCTGTAGTTTAAAGTACGTGACAAATTGCAGATTTGCACTAAATGGGCACCGCTGAGGGCCAAGGAACAATGCAGAAATATACCTCATCCATACATTAACACTCGTTGGTTGACTATGGCTCGTGGTAGGAGCATAATGCATCGGCAAAAGAATAATTTTGCAATAACTAACGCATGACGTCATCGCTCCGCTGGTCAACTTATCTCCCTCCATAATATAAAGAGAATCGTATTTACAACACATAACATAACGTAAGCAAATAAATTAAGCAAAAGCAAATAAAATAAATAATAAATAGTAACAGCCTCCGTGGTCTAGTGGTTAGAGCGTTAGGCTCACGATCTGGAGGTCCGGGTTCGATTCCCGATGGGGACATTGTCGAAATCACTTTGTGAGACTGTCCTTTGTTTGGTAAGGACTTTTCAGGCTTGAATCACCTGATTGTGCGAAAAAGTAAGATGATTCCGTGCTTCGGAGGGCACGTTACGCCGTTGGTCCCGGCTATTAGTCGTAAAAACACCTCCACCAACCCGCATTGGAGCAGCGTGGTGGAGTATGCTCCATACCCCCTCCGGTTGATTGAAGGGAGGCCTGTGCCCAGCAGTGGGACGTATATAGGCTGTTTATGTATGTTATGTTATGTAATAAATAGTAATAGTAAATAAGCAGTCCCCGACTCAACAGCGACAGGATTAGCAGAACGTAGTGGGTAGCTCACTGGGACAGGCTAACCTATAAAATGCTACTTAGGTTCTATGACGATCTTGTGACGTAGCGAGTAGGCGCCGCTACTTCAAAAGCGCACCCCTGATGCCGGGCAGCAGCGGTATCAGTACTGGTTGGAGGCCGAGGAAATGGATTCTGGTAGGGCTCGTTCCACGTTCTCGGCTCGTACCACGTTCGGTTTTTGGGTTAATCTCGGCAGATGCGTGAAACATAACGTAACATCAGCTCACGACTATAGCCCAATTAGGGTAGTCAGAGGTACTTCCATCGCAAGATGAACTAAGTAACCCACACTTCATCGAGCTTTCGAAATCATATTCGTTTGTCGTTTTTCATTATCAACCAAAATTCAATGGTTATAGAATTTTGGACTAGGATTATGACTTTGAACTTAATTAGAGTTCGGCCGACTACGGGTTTGGCCGACTAGCCGATTAGTCGATCTTAAAAAGCCGGCTTTGGGTTAGTCGGCTTCCCGACTAATCGGCTTTTCCGACTAATCGGCTTTTCCGACTAATCGGGTTTCCGACTAATCGGCTTTCCCGACTGATCAGCTTTTGGAAATAGTAGGCTTACGCGACTAGTCGGTATATCTGTAATCTTAATGATTGTTGCAGTTGCAGTTGCAGCGCGGGAAAAGCGGACTGGAGTACGGGATTTTGTTTGCGGTTTCATACAGTTTCGAGTCCCGGACCACTTGCCCCGGTTTCCTGGCTGTGTGTGTATGAAGCTTTAAGTCTTTGACCGTTCTATTTACAAACGCATTTCAGTTTTTACAAAAGTAAGCTCCATATTTGTTCCTGCGCTTTTAAAAACCCATAAAAACCGTTCGCTTTTTATTGTTTATTCTCTTTGAGAGTTTGAACAACGCTATAAAATATACATACAGTGTTGCAAGCTTGTAAAAACTTAATTCAAAACAAAGAAGACAGAGAGACAAGTATTTAAATAGGTACAACTACCTACAGGGTGTGAGTGACATCGTAACAAATACTGAGGATGATTTAGACTATGATTCTGAGTTGATATCAAGGGGAACTTTCCTTGTGTTTTTTTTATATATTATTTTCAATTCCTTCTATACTTTTGCGACGGAAAATTCCACTTGATATTAACTCAGAATAATGAGCTGAATCATCCCCCTCAGTATTTGTTACGATGTCACTTACACCCTGTACAAGTCATACAAGTAGACAGGGTGTTAGTGTCATCCATGAATTCGAAAACAAATTCGACAATCATGGCTGGATTCGGGTCTGTAACTTTAGTTAGAATGTCAGTAGTTCGATGAATGCTTATTCGACTGAAATAAAAAAAAAAAATTTGGTTTCGAAAAATATTTCAGTCGAATAAGCATTCATCGAACTACTGACATTCGAACTAAAGTTACAGACCCGTTGGATTCGAACCTGCGACTTCAAAGTGAGAGGCAAGCGTTTTACAAACTGAACTACCAGGCCTCTCTACTGGAATGAGCACCACTGATAGTATATGCGCTGTGTAAACAGTTTGGGCAAGCGGAAGGCCCAAGGCTAGCTCAGTGTACGTTACACGGGAAATATAAATAGTTCCGTGTTTTATAGCGTAAATTAATGTATGTATGAACGCAAACACGTTGCGAGGATTTACTACCGGTCCGGATTTCGTCCTGGGGATATTAAAATGTTACTGTACAGTCAGAAGCGATATAATTTCATCATTATCAGCCCATTAACGTCCCCACTGCTGGGGCACGGGCCTTCACTATGGATGGATAGGGAGATCGGGCCTTAAACCATCACGCGGGCCCAGTGCGGATTGATGGTTATTAACGACTGCTAATGCAGCCGGGACCAACGGCTTAACGTGCCTTCCGAATCACGGAATAATTCATCAACTACCAAAAAAAAAAAAACACTCCAAAACAAAAAAAAAAAAAAACAAACAAAAAAAGAACACAAAAAGGGGATTAAGGGTGTTGGGACCCTAGCTAGGCGACAATAGATGGCGTAAGTGTAGCCATGCCATTCGGTGATCGATTTTTTTATTTTTGTCATAGATAAACTAAGCCAAATGAGCTCTACACCTTTTTGCCACTACTTGAAGGCCTCGAGAACCTACAAACAAAAGAAAATATTATAAATCCTTCCTATTTTCTTCACGTTTACTCTTATTGTCAACTTCCTACTTAAATGTTATTTTTAGAAACTACATTAAAACTCAGGGCGTCGTCTTTGAGGGTTTATATTTGAAACAATCAATCAAACCTAGTGGACTGATAAGCGCTAAATGAGGAAAATCATCGACCACGCCGGCGGGGTCGGTATCGGGGTCCTGAAATGTTTAATGTCGCGAGCTAATAAGCTGCCTCTATGGCTAGAGTAATCGGGTCGTCAGGATCGTATATTACGTTCTTAAGGCGCCGGTACTTTTCAGTACCGTCAACTGCCAGGGGAGTTTGAGAATCTTCGAGAATTTTCAAGAACCTTCGAGAACCAACAGTACAACTTTACCAAACAAGACGTGTATGCACAAATGTACATATTTTCGCATTTTGTTTGCGTTTGATTCGGCAGATATTAATGATTCCGCTCCGTTTCCCTTTAACATTCATGATATGCAGTTCCATGAATCAATACCGAAATGATATTATGGTGATATTTAATATGTTGTAATATTATGTGGAAGGGATTGGACGAAAGTGACGAACGTTTTAAACCAGTTTTATTGCACGTTTAGACTTCTTCTTATCGTTTCGATGGAATTCAGATATTTTCAATCCATTATTTTGCCACCCGGACAGCATTTTCAGTAGCATCCATAAGTTCTTCTCGCGTACAGGAGTCAGGGCACGCGGGACAGGAAGTAAGTTAAGCCATGGTCACCAGAGTCCTAGAGGTCTGATCCGTTCAGAAAACTTCATCTGGTCCATGGATTAGGCACTGAAAGAAAGATGTAGAAGATGGTGTAGCAGCATCAGAATACCTAATTTATTCAACGTAATTATCGTTTATCAAGTTCATCATATCCAGCTTACGACATCGTATCAACAGTGGCTGCAAGTTGTCTTTCATTACTTGTGGCTCTGCCCACCCCATTAGGGATTACGGGCGTGAGTTTATGTATGTAATTATCGTTTATAAACTTGTTGAAGGTCAATTTCACACTTTTGAATCTACGTCATTTCGCAAGGTGTTATAAATGGCTGAGGAGAAGAAATGACAAGGAACTGCCACATCTTTTAAATCAATCAGAAATCAGAATCATTTTATTCAACGTAATTATCATGGATAAACTTGTTGAAGGTCAATTTAACACTTTTGAATCTACGTCATTTCGAAAGGTGTTATGGCTGAGGAGAAGAAATGACAAGAAACTGCAACAGCAACACATCTTTTAAATCAATGTAGTATACATTACAAGTTATTTAATAACAAGAGAAACACAATTAATTCCAGGCATTTAAATTTTAGGTAGCCATTTATCTTATAACAAGCTTTTTTACATAAAGTAAGCTTCACATGAGCTTTAATTTTATTTTCTGACAAATTCAAAATACTTACTGTCTGGTATTTTGTTGTAAAAACGTGTACATAACCCCAAAAAAGATGAATTTAATTTATTTAGCCTAGAATTTTGGGTAGATTTTTTTTATAGGTTTTTATTTTGTATGGTTTATAGATTAGCATATAGGTGCTGTACTCTTCTGCCTACCCCTTTGGCGGTACAGGCGCGCTCTGTGTTAACATAGTCCCAGTGGGCGTAATAAGGGTAATTAAGGGGAAGCTCACACTGAAATTACGCGTAATTATACTTGAGGGAAAATCATGGTGTACGGTAAGGAGATATTTTTGTTACATCTTTTTTCAACTCGAATACCGCATAGCAAAAATTGGGGTTATGTATGACGAATAAAAATAAAAGTTTGAAAATGAAAACCGACTACAGAAATATCGCAGTCATAAAAGTATGAAACAAGTATGAAGCGATCTTTTGTTATAAATAATAAAAATAAAAAATATTTATTGACTCAAAACATACATTCAAACTTTTAGCAAAAAAAAAAGATTTTTTTTGACGTCACTTATTGTAGATTTGCAGCAGATGGTATTAACTACTTGGCCGGACAAATGGTGAGCGCTGAAGGCTCTCACCTGGTACAACGTTTAAGACAACAGGCCTGAGGGTGCCCAGTTGGGCGCGAACCTCGGCTCAGGGCGTGGTCTGAGAGGAAACATATTTGAAAGAATTAATCGACCCTAGTGGGTCGATAGCGATAAGCGCTGATTGAGGGAAGTCAGAAAAACATGTTGCTACGTATAAAATACCCTGCCTCTTATACTAGGTAAGAACCTGTATCATAAGAGTCAGTGTACCAGAGTTGTTGTCGTTGCTGTGGTATGCATATTCTTAGGAGAGATAAATAGAGACTGCTTTGTTAATTTAATTACTATTTTGTAGATTCTATTTACACTGTCATTGACATATGTATAAGTTTCAATTCTAGTAATTGTCTTTTAGTAGTTGTGAATACATACATACATACATAAACTCACGCCCGTAATTCCTAATGGGGTGGGCAGAGCCACAAGTAATCAAAGACAACTTGCAGCCACTGTTGATACGATGTCGTAAGCTGGATATGATGAACCTTATGGTGATAAGGGATCGGCCTATCGCCCATAACAGTAGTCCATCATGTTAGAGGACACAATCCCTCTGTCGGTTTTTACGACATGCCCGGGAAGAGAAGCAGCTGAACGTGTTCTATGTTTTTTATATGCTCCCAGAACAGCATAGAAGCAGCATAGTAGTTGTGAATAGTAGTACTTAATAAATAAAATAAAATAAAAGATTGCTATACCACCTACATATCTCCTTAACGTCACTTCGGAAGAATTTCAGAGAAATATTTTCTTTTACATACTCTTCGAGCGCGATTTTTTCGTAGCCGGCTTATCGTTTTTAAACTAAAATTTTTAGTTAACAAAAGTTTTAAAGCAGCTCAGTTAAATCTCGCAAGCGAGATATCTCCCTTCATATATTCGTTGAGATTTCTCTTGCGTTTTGTTTCCCGTCGCGACTATTTATGGGTCAATTACCGCTCTTTAATTAGATCATGTTTCACCAGATTCTGGCTGTGCCAAGATGGCGCCGATAAATTCACAACTTCACTCCACGATGCGGCTAAACAGAAAACGTGTTATAATTATTTGGAATAAACAAACGGTCTCGACTATATTCTCGATTGGGCTAGGCAGGGAACCTATCGCAAGATTCTTATTTAAATTCAAAAATGTCATTATTCAATAGATAGCATAATTACACTGAATCGTCAATTTTTAAATAACGAACGTCTCATCCGCCTAAATTACTGCAGCTTCTCATAACCTGTATAGCCAAAGGAAACAAGCTGCAAGAAATACATCGGCACAGGGCCATAGACTTTCATAAAAATAAGCATAAAAATATTGTTATACAATTCAATAATTTAGATGAAAGTATTTGAGATGAACTAAGTACCCGCGCTTCACCTAGCTTCTTTATGAGATGTGATATGGCTCACCACTGTCTATATTATTTAGGTTAAATAATAATATAAACGGGCTCCGTGGTCCAGTGGTTGAACGTTGTGCTCACGATCCGGAGGTCCCGGGTTCGAATCCCGGTGGGAACAAATCACAAAAATCACTTTGTGTTCCCTAGTTTGGTAAGGACATTACAGGCTGATCACCTGATTGTCCTAAAAGTAAGATGATCCGCGCTTCGGAAGTCACGTTAAGCCGTTGGTTCCGGTTATTACTTACTAATTTGAGTACGTAGTCGTTACATGAGTAATGTCAGGGATCTATGGCGGCTCAGTAATAACCCTGATACCAGGGTTGATTTGGTTGGTAATCCACATCATAATCCATACGATAGAAGAATCATTTACTAGTGACGTAACATATCATCTCGCCTGTATCCTGGCAGGCAGAGGTGGAGTATCATCCACAAGCAAATCTAACCGTCAGAAAAATCATATCAAATATCAATAAAACAAAAAAGGAATCAATAAAATAATCTTCTCGTTCCAAAATTTTAACTATATCGAATAGCAATCATATATTTATACAAAGACAATTAAAAACCAAATACATCGAAAAAATTCAATTCGAAAATATTTTTCGTCGTTTGAATACAAACTCGATATATTTACAAAGCATGATATGAGTTCCATCGAAATATGTCGAAAAAAGTTTGTATTTTTTTACACAGACCAATATTCATTTTGAAATAAAATGTAAATTGAAACACGGGTGGGTTCGTTTGTAGGCGTAATAAAAATTCGATGTACGGAATATTTTTGACACACACACAACACACACCTAGTATTCACTAGGGAATGCAGTTCCGATCTCGCGGGATCCCGTCAAATTTTTCGGGATCAATCCCGAAGCATAATATGTCGAGATCCCATACGTCATTGACGGGATTGGGCGAATCTCCTTGAGTTATACTTTTTGTTTTTATTATGCTGATTTCCAAAGATAAGATAAGATAAAACTTAAATAATTAGTTAGAAACGTATGATTTGTGGTAATATTGAAGAGGTTTCTGTTTTCTTTCATAAAATATTATTTGGTTTTAATTAACCTCACTATCAAAAACAAGCATTTTTAATCGTTTTCAGCCATTCTAACTTTACGTTTTTTTAAGAACTAGACGAGTTCCCGAAAATTCCAGGATCGCGCGGGATTGATATTTCCAATCCCGCGGGATCTGGAATTTGCGATCTCGAATCGGGATCGGATTTCCTAGTATTCACATACATACGGTCACGAGCATTAATATGTATACACTTTGGTACCATGTCATATTAACTTTTTTGACAAATTGAACTGTAAGTCTCACTAAATGTCCAATATGTTAGTGCGACAGAGTCCTAAAGTGGGTACATTATATTGCTCATGACTGTACATAACAGTCACTGTCTGAAAAGGTTCGTCCACGTTTGTCAGTTCTCACACTGATTCGTCTGAAGGTTGTGAGTACATACCTTTTGATTCGTCACAGAAATTCCTGTTCCACAGTTTATGCTTAATGATTCGGCTATAAAGTTTTTTCCTTGCAGCAACATTGTTTTCTTTTTATCTTACAAGATAATCCGTCCTTCGGAAGGCACGTTAAGTCGTTGGTCCCGGTTACTACTTACTGATGTACCTAAGTAAGTAGTCGTTACATGTGTCATGTCAGGGGCCTTTGGCGGCTCAGTAGTACCTCGACACCAGGGTTGCTGAGATTGGTCATCCACCTCACAATCTACACGATAAGAAGACAAAAGGTTGCCAGGAAGACATTGTTATTAGCATTAAGGCGGTATATTGTACTTTTCAATAAATCTCTTTTGTTTGTAATTTTGAATTTCCTGTGTGGCGTATTTGTTAGTTGAAATCTTAACAACTCAAACTCACGAAGGAAACCCATTATCCCTCACCTGTCTGAGACTATATTCTCAAGATAAACCTGCGCTTCACGGGTAGTTTGAGAAACAATATCTCCACATACGTAAGGCCTGGTATGCACCGCTCGATGAGCACCATCAATACGCCCGTGAGTCACCCGCCTTATAGATTTATCAGAGCAAAAGTCTACGGTATTCGCGGTATAAAGGAAAGAATGCAGTGGATGAGACTAGAGGTATATTCCAGACTATCTTTTTCTGATGGTGCATACCCTATATGGCATCGCTTAAAGGGTTCTCTGTAGCATGTATGTCTTACTTTATGTGTGCTGTTACATAAGTTGTCTGTCTATTATAAATATTTAATGTAACATTCTTCTCAACCAACCCCTCAATCAACCGGAACGGGTATGGAGCATAGTCTACCACGCTGCTCCAATGCCACCAACGGCTTCGGATACCGCCCCAAGCACGGAATCATCTTATTTTTTCGGACAATCAGGTGATTCAAACCTGCAATGTCCTTGCCAAATAAAAGACAGTCTCACAAAGTTATTTCGAAAATGTGCCCATTGGAAATCGAACTCGGACCTCCAGATCGTGATCCCTTGATCGCGAGGAGGCCTGTGGCCAGTAGTGGGACGTATTGTCAAATGATATTTAAAAGTATGATGTCGACTTTAATGTTTCCGAGGAACAGATCAAGTAGAGGACATAATGTAAGTACCTTTTATTATTAATAACGTTCAATTTACTTGAAAGCCCTATGCCTCCATTAAAATGTTGTCTTTTAATATAATAAACGGAAAGTTCTAACAAACCCGTTGACAGGTTGCGGTGCAACTTTTTTGAAAATCAACCACGTCATGCTGTTTGTTTGAGTTATGTTATGTACGTACCTAACATGTTTCTAGTCATATCCGTATGAATCCAACGTGCTCCGATCTCCACAGAGCGCGGTCACAACAAATGATAATTGACAAGTGTTCGCCTGGATTTATAGCTCGGTTCGAGCTGCCGATTTATAGCTTATAGCTAGCCATAGCTGCTAGATTTACAGCTAAAGGCGACTACAGAAATAATGCACCAGAACTGGTGAATTGCATCATACGTTGAGCCGATGAAGGATAATAGGATTACGGAAGCAGTATATAAAGCGATGGTGGTAGGGCTGGTAGAGGAAGACCTAGAAGGCCGTACATTGACCAAATTGGATATGTCCTTAGATAAGGTTCAGTACGATCTATTCTGAACCGGCGTGCGTGTATGAAACCCTGGTGGGAAATAGGCGTGGGTTTATGTATGTATGTAACTGCATCATAAATGTCATCGTGCTCGTGTACCTATCTGGGTGGACAGAGAGGCAAAAAGTACCATCAATAAGATAAGACGCAGCCATTCGTGGTATTCGTTCTAAAGAAAATATGAATTATGACCGGACCGGTGACCGGATTTTAGTATAAAATAATAATAAAACACTTTATTGCACACAAATTTACAAGACATTTACAGGATAAACTGATTCTAAGGTAAAGGCAGCCTACAGCGTGTGTTCCATAGCGTGATTCCGTTTTCACGGGGTCCGCTTCAAACTTATAGATTTTGACAGGTCCGGTTTACAAAAACTACAACTTGCTTGACCTTCCAACAATTTTTTTATGCTCTGTTACGGATGGCATTAATTACTTGACTGGAATTGGATCGTGTAATAGGTTCAAGATAAATTATGAAATTCTGATTACTAAATAAAGACAGATCTAAAACTAATGAAAAACATTTTCTTTTTTTTCTATTTAACTTATTTATATGAATTTTAATCGAGAAAAACGTAATAATAAGTCCGACATTTTATCACGTTTTTCTATGACAGTGTACTTTGTTACGACCATTCTGCCAGTGTCGAACTGATTAAACAACAAAGATACAATGTGCTTGTTCATACAATATCCATAGTAATTTCGTGTGACTTTAAGTATAAAGTAACTATTTGACTAGCAGGAAACTAGCCTATTAGTCGGTAACAATCCAGAAATGAAGTATGTACTAATCTAGTAAGTACATTTAATATTATTTAATCAACTTAATCAAAATAGAACTTTCCACCTACCTTAAGCAATTAGAAAATCACTAAAAAAGGTCATTGAACTTCCCCAACAACGCAACAGGACTAAGTTTTGAAATTGTGGAATCAATTAACTAATACTAAAGTCTAGATTGTCTGGCAAACTTATGTTTGCGGCCGCAAAAATATCCGCGTGATTCCTTACTTGAAATTCCCACTGGGCTATACATTTTTCTTATAACGCTGACTGCATGAATAAGATTGTCGGGACGTAAGGGTAACGACCCACTAGCGCTGACTCGGATCATATAAAACCGGTTGAAATGTAAGAAAGGAGGTTTTAAAAGCAGAAACTGAATTAACTTACAATGAGAGAAATGGTAGTGACCGGTGATGGTGTAGAAAAATAGAATGGATATGAAATCTAGAGCTGTAGATAATAAAAGATAAGATTGAGTGAGGTTATCTCCTTTCCTGACTTCTTGGTGCGTTTAAGAAGTTATTAAACTGTTCTAAAAGCAATATTTTACATCAGAATCTTAAAGCAAAAATTACGGCTACATGGCGCACGATGGTCCAGCGAAAAGCTTGTTAAGGTGTGGGTACTTAGTTCATGTTGCGACGGATGTACAATCAAAGAGCAAAAGTTCAGTCACTGAGCCCAGCGAATTATTTCTGAACAGTGGTGAAATTATGAACCATTAGTTGTCATAATTATAAAATATAATGTTTTTCTAGGTGTCTTTGGTCTATTAAAGAAACGACATGTAACCAGGAGGTCTTATGTGCGACCAGTTAATTTATTACTTTACAAGAAACTGATTGGACTTTTGCACCTAATCATAACATAACATTAAGAAATACTTTATTGCGAAAAATATTTTTATCAAAGTTGCACAATTTCATTGTTTTTGTGATAATTTCTTCATTTTTAATGATATCATGATGAAAATTTGTGAGAAGGTGTATTCGTGTACGCTGAATTGAATGGTACAATAAAAAATGTCGCTAGTTCACTTACTGCGTTTTTCCACGGGGGGTGCGAAAGAAATACTTTATTGCACAAACAGGAAAAAACAAAAGAGAAATAAAATGAGTACAACAGGCGGCCTTATTGCTAAGTAGCCATCTCTTATCGTACCTCTGACTAACCTATTATCGATATAAAGAGCAAGTACGTCCTTGTCTTAGTTTTTTTTTGTATCACGTTTTCAAGATTTGTGTCCGGGTAAGGCAATATTATAAGAAAATTTTGGCTTGCCCCCTTTTACATGGGAGATGTAGTGTATTGATATTGCTATCTTTGTCTCGGGCGCATACGTCATCTGAATACAGAGCAAGACAAACAGTCAGTCAATGCAGGACGGTCTGCCTGTACAGAGTGATGGTGTGTTGGCGAGCCAAATCATGGCAGTATACAAAAGGTGTACTCTACAGGACTTAAACACAACTGGCGAGGAGTGAACGTATTATACTAATATAAACCTCTGCCTAACCCTTCGGGGATAGAAGCATGATGCCACGTTATGGTTTAGTCCTTTAGAACGTGTTCGGTTTTCGTTTAGGACCGAGAAGACAGAGTAGTCTTTACAATTCGGTCTTTTACTGAATACCGGTGTCAATACGGACTTTACCGATTTAAAGCTAGTGTGGTACCACCTTAATGGGCGTAGTTAGCATACGGCTGGTGTTTCCCATGGTATAAGAAAACCAGGTATGCTCAAAAGTGAAAGCTAACATTTCAAGATTAGCCCAGCTGACGTCATCCCATCCGGCATAGCCATTTCGTAAAAAATAAATTACCCACGACCAATGTTTTTATATTTACTTTGCAAGAAAATTTTGAACTTTTAGTAAAAGATTTACTTACAGTTTTAATGAGTTTTAATTTTTATATATGTGACAAGTAATAGTAATTAAATACATTAGTCAGTAATTCACTTAATTTTTAATAATAAAATTTACGTCCTTGGAATGTTGAAGGTACCAATTTAATGGTAACACTTACGTCATCAAAGGGCTAGCAATGGCGGTTTGTCATAGGATTGAGCATACCTGGTCTTCTTATACCATGGTGTTTCCAAAGCAGTTGATTGTGTTCTCGCGTGCGCGACGCTGATACTTCACGCCAGATATTTTTTCCATTAATCGCCTCATATCTGCGATGTCACATTGTATACACACCACCGTCTAGATTTAAAAGCGCTAGTGTTAGCAAACTCTATAATAAAACGTAAATATTAGTAACATACCCAGTTATAATCAGTTAATAATACCATAAATGTCACTCTTACTACAAATGCTAATTATTATTACTACGAATTATAATAAGTAATATTAATAAAATCCAATACAGAAACTAGTTTTTCAGTTTACGCGTCTTACAACGACTCAATCTGACTTCACTTGTTTTTTTCTTCGAAGTCGCAGACGGAACACCCGCCAAAACGTTTTTTTTCTTAAAAAGTGACGTGACGTTCTTTTTTTGAAATTGCCAACACTAGGTATTTAGTTTTAAAAGTTTTCACTTTTTTGCGATAGCTATTGACGACCGTTCTAAAGAGAAAAAAAATATTCATTTAAAAATCAATAATACTATTTGACATTTGTTTGCCTTCCGCACTTACAAATGTCAAATTGCAATATAATTTGGTTTTTTACTACGGTTTTTTACCAACTTCAAAAAAGGAATTCGGCCGATATTCGATATTTAAAATGAATTAATGATGAATTGTTTCTATGAGGCCATTTTATCCCGCCTGTTTGTCCAATTTTTTCAGCAGTATGTAACATTTGGTAACGAGTATTTCAAGCAAAAAATGTTGATTAAAATTGTTGAACGGATGGAAATAGTGACGTTTGACGTCACGCGACGTCCTCAATTTTATTGATGAATGGATAATAATACCAAGACCCACTGTTTAACGTGCCCTCCGAAACACGAATCATCTTACTTTTGGACGATCAGGCGATCAGTCGTCTTAACCAAATTAGGAATAACCAAGTGATTTTTGTGATATGCAAAATACAAATATAGGTACTTTATTGCTCCAAAATACCCAAAATTCCCAAAGTGGGAATGTTCCTGTTGTAAAAAATCTTTATTAGTAAGGACATTGGCTGTTTTTTTTTGCAAATTATTCTTTCTCGTGCCTATATATAATGTGTACTAATATATAACACATATACATCCTCGCGCACATACACACACCCTCACCCTCTTTCACACATAGGTACACAAAACACACCCCCACACAGTCATTTCGCATACCCTCCCTGTTGGTATAATGTTTATAAGCTTTTGTTTTTTTTCCCTATTATATTGAGCCACAGTTCCAACCTGTTTCAATTAACTACTTATATATTTTTTTTTTCTATGTAACACGTGGATAGCTATAATTGGCCTCTGAATGTGTATTACTAACAACCATTAATGTAAATAATTAGACTAAGGCTGTTGCTTTCCCAAATAAAATAAATAAATAAAGGCTAGGTAATAAAGCCCTTTTTACAAAACTTGCGCCCTTTTACTGGCGCGAATATTCCCGCTTTCGGGACGGTAACTGCACATCACTGGTCACACGATCTTTTTTAAAAAAAAAAATGATTGATGATTGATTGATGATTTTATGATTAAATTTCTTGATTAGTAGCTATGTTTTACGTATTATTTTATTTTACGTAATTTAAAGTATTAGTACCTATATTATCTTATGTATTAAAACTTAATTTTAAGTGCACTTTATATTTTAATTGTTCTTTGTGGGTCCCATATTTGTTTTTTTTTTTAATATTTAGTATTTACTATTTTATGAAGTCCTTTTTAATTGCACAAATCACTTTTCTAACTCGTGCGCAGCGCCGCCGTAAGGCAGCACTGGCAGGGTCGCCATGCACTGTGGGACGCCGGAGTTGTGGAGTTAAATAAGAGACGTGTGTCTTCTAAGACGGTCGTTTATTGTCTGTCGTTGGATAATAACATATAACATAGATACGTATATTACATGGGTGTGGAGGTACACACTACAGACGTGACTTATTGTAGATTTTCCGCAAATGGCGTTAACAATTTGGCCGGACCTAGGCCACATGGGGCACAGAACCTTCTAGAAAATCGCGCTTTTTTGGCGAAGGTCGTGTTTTGTTGCACCGCGCAAGTCATAAAGAATGTACTAACGAAATACGGAAGACGATCATTTTTCTCTGTTCAGCTTACGAGATACACACGTATAGAGATAAATCCGAACGCATTCGTCTTGTCTGCGGGAGATAATGATTACAGCGTGAAATGCAGTTCTATGCTTTTTGAAAACATATTTCTAGATTTGTCTGGATGAAAATAGAGACTTCTTCTATCGTGTGGGTTGTGAAGTGAATTATCAACCTCATCAACCCTGGTGTCAGGGTTACTATTGGGCCGCCAAAGGCCTCCGACATGACTCATGTTACGACTACGTACCTACTTACATTAGTAAGTAGTAACCGGGACCAACGGCTTAATGTGTCTTCCGAAGCACGAATGAGTGACTTAGATAAGTAGTATTGAAATTAGATATTCATCTAAGTAAGTCATTAGTTTTTTTCCAGTAACACCATCAAATTTTATTTTAAGCTATACCTGTCATTTTCTTATCCGTCAAAAAGTAAAGGGACAAGCATTCGACAGGTATAAAATGTATGGAATACACGTCAATTTTAGGCAGAAATTAAAAATCTGTTCCAAAATTTTATATTGCCCAACAACCCGACGGAATTAAGTTGATAGCACACGTCGAACGGGTTGCATATCAGCGAGGTGCCTATTTAATTCGCCCAGGTTATTCAAGTTGTCAATCATCCGTCTCTTTCCTTTTCGCCGGATAAGAAAATGACAGGTATAACAAAATAAAATTAGGGGGCGTTTGCAGGAATCGGGGCAATATTTCTTTCGAACGAATTATTTAAAATTTCAGCGGGCTTCGCACCGTAAGCGCGCGACTTTTCTCGCCTCGACATACGTCACCCGTCACTCTCTCACAGTACTGCACAGAAAGAGACAGATCATCTATGTCGCGGCGAGAAAGAGTCGCGAGTCACTAATGCAGGTACTTACATATATACCTAAACTCAAATGTCTTTAAGTGTCTCGAATCTAAAATGTGCCGCCTATCGCTTAGGTAAGTGCGAGCGAGAGGCGAGACGCAGACCTCGCGCGCTCCCCCTTACTCCTAGCTGCTTCGGCCATTCAAAACCAAAATATGACCCAGAGAGGGTGAGGTCGGTGCGGGGCGGAGAGTTACCGTACCGTAGTACTATTCTTTATTCTATTGTTTTAATGAAAAGAGAATTGTATATTTTTATATAAGTGCCCAGCCCAGCAGTGGGCGTCGTACGGCTGATGATGATATAAGTAGTCTAAAAAACCTTTTAAAATTTTCACAAGATTTACTTCTAAGCCTTTCTTTCTTTCTAAGTCTTTCTTTTGAATTACTTATTTCAGTAAATTGAAACCTTTGTCCTGAAATACGTTTTCCTTTATGCTATTTTTTAATTGATTCTTTTTATACACCAAGTTTCAAATTAAAAATTCTTTAAGGGTTTTTGTCTTAGATTGTTGGATCGTCTCTGTACTTTGTCACTGTGAAATAAATTAATAAAGAGAATAGGTAAGTGTTACTTAGGGATCTGCCGTCACAGACCGGATACTTCATACAAAAAAATTCGTTCTTTCCATATGTTGTTATACATAAAGCTTGGTGCGGCGTCTCTGTATCTTAACTGCAGTTACAGTGCGATGACATTATGCTGCTGCTCTTTTTGCCGTGCGGTGATAGACTCGTAGTGCGCGCCTAGCCTTAGACGGCAACGGAATTAATCTTCTTCTTCTATCGTGTGGATTGAGAGGTACATTACCAACCTCATCAACCCTGGTGTCAGGGTTATTATTGAGCCGCCAAAGGCCCCTGACATGGCTCATGTAACGACTACTTACTTACATCATTAAGTAGTAACCGGGACCAACGGCTTAACGTGCCTTCAGAAGCACGGATCATCTTACTTTTTGGACAATCAGGTGATCAGCCTGTAATGTCCTAACCAAACTAGGGATCACAAAGTGATTTTTGTGATATGTCCCCACCGGGATTCGAACCCGGGACCTCCGGATCGTGAGCCCAACGCTCAACCACTGGACCACGGAGGTCGTCAACGGTATTAATGAGATTTTTGTATGGACTGTCCGGCCTGTGGTATGAAGAGTCGAAGTACCTGATTTTTGCACGCATTCTTACATTCACAGCGTGTTTAAAGCCTCGGATTTGCTCTTAGCGACCTCTTAGAGTCTTCTGCTTCTAGCGACCTCCTTTAGACACCACCACTTGTCTGGAGAACTCTTGAGAACTACACTCCTTCACCTGTTGCATACATGTTTCTGAGATAATTATCTGACTTTTTAGAGAGTGAAGTGGAATATGTCGAGATTCCACCACTGTCATAGGATTTTGAATTGGGTTGTGTTCTAGGTTCAAGATAAATTATGAAATTCTGATTACTAAATAAAGACAGATCTAAAACAAATGAAAAACATTTATTTTAAACATTAATATTTATGAATTTTAATCAAGAAAAATGTAATAATAAGTCTAACATTGTATCACAATTTTTCTATGACGTCATAGTGTTAGGGTCCGTATATTTATTTTATGATTATTAGATTAAATAATTAATAACATCCGGAATAAAGTCGTGAATCTGTGTCACGACTTTATTATTTCTATTTTGACACTGGCAGTTAATTTCTTTTGTTTTGACTTTTGATTTCTTCTTTTCGAAGACGAACGTTTTTCCCGCCTTTTTAAAAAAGGTCGGGGCGGCAATTTTGGTCGGTTGCGGCATTCTGGGACGAATAGTTGGACAGTCAACATTGATTTACAAAATACAAGATTATTCAAGATAATTGCTGAAGTTTGATTACATCGAGCACCTCCCCAACTGAGAGCAGTAGTATTATCACAATAGGTTGCTTTTTCATACAAATTCAACACTAGCTTACGTACTTTGACAGATCTAATTCTTACCGCGCATTGAGACTGTTATAAAATGTTATCCTATTGAAATATAATTAATTAAACACTAATTGTATTGAACTGGTCGTGTTTGAGGGGCTCGGTGGCGCAGCGGTAAACGCGCTCGGTCTGCGATTGTTGTAGTTAAGCAACTTTCGCAAAGGCCGGTAATAGGATGGGTGACCACAAAAAAAAGTTTTCATCTCGAGCTCCTCCGTGCTCCGGAAGGCGCATAAAGCCGTTGGTCCCGGCTGCATTAGCATTCGTTAAAAACCATCAATCCGCACTGGGCCCGCGTGATGGTTTAAGGCCCGATCTCCCTATCCATCCATAGGGAAGACTCGTGCCCCAGCAGTGGGGACGTTAATGGGCTGATGATGATGATGATGATCGTGTTTAATATATTATAGACGGCGATACGGGTCACTACCTATCACGTTGGTCTAACAGAAAGCTCGGTGAGTTACTTAGTTCATCTTGCAATTGATGTACCTGATGACTCCAATGGGATATACTAGTGAGCTTACTTCATGTTATGTGATAAACATTTACTTACTCGCAATAGTTTATGAATGCAAGACCAAAGTGTATACCATTAAAAGCAGTAGAGTAGCAACATACAGTACTTTAACATTTTGGCTCGCTCCCTATATAATAAAGTAGGGTTTTTGTCCGTATGTACACGGTAGTAATTAATTAGCAGTCGTGTTTCCACGCCCACGTTGGGAAACGTTTTATATTCCCGCTAGGGTTCCTTGGGTAAAGAGTGGGTACCGCGTTTGTTGTTTGGTTTCGGAGTTTTTGGAACAAACAGTACGCTTGACAGAACAGAAAGTCATGGTATAAGAAAACCAGGTATGCTCAAAAGTGACAGCTACAATTTCAAGGTTAGCCCAGTTGACGTCATTTCACACTGTTTTGCCATATCGTAAAAAAAAATAAAAATAACCACGACACCACCAACCCACAGTGGAGCAGCGTGGTGGAGTATGCTCCATACCCCCTCCGGTTGATTGCGGGGAGGCCTGCGCCCAGCCGGCGAGCAGTAAGTGTGTGTACTATACACCACTTCCTACCCTTTCAGGGATACAGACGTTGCACTATTATATGATTTGTGTTCATCATCACCATAGCATTATCTCGTTTTCCACAGGGTCCGTTTACCTAACCTGAAGATTTGGCAGGTCCGGTTTTTTACAGAAGCGACTGCCTCTCTTACACAGAGAGAAAGCCCAATACAGATTAGGTCACATACCTTCGAAAATACTTCTCGGGAATTTGGGTTTCCTCACGATGTTTTCCTTTACCGCTGAGCACGTGATAATCATTTATGATCCAAACATGAATTCAAATATAAATTCGACAATCATTGGTTTAGGTCTACCAACTGGGCTACCTCGGCTCCTATTATATGATATATTATTTCATTCGTGTTTTTATGTCTAAAATAAAAAATAATAAAGCGACGAACCGCCCACAGGCTATTCATCTTCTAAAATTAATTAACTTTTCAAATACGCCTGGAACCATTATGATTACAATCAGCCCGTTAATATTTGACTTGTCCGATATGAAATAAAGTTGTGTTTAGCCTTTATCTTGATATAAATCTTCTTATTCGTAAATCAATCTTACTTTTTAATTACTTGGTGAACGATAAGAGCCCCCGCAAACCACAGACTTTCTATCGGCCGATAGTTTGGTCGGGCTTATAATCAGTATGAATATGTATGCAAGTCCGCATACTACAACGATTTGGTATCGGCCGATAAATAAGCTTGATGGGCTACTCAACTGCGTTCAAACTGAACTATCAGCAAACTATCGGCAGACTGCTATATCAGTATGGAGCTCCTTGCAAGCGCGCACACCGACCGATTGTTTAGTCGGCTGACAGCTCTCTTCAACGGTAGCTCTAAAACTGAATATCGTCGGCCGACTTGCCTAGTTTGCGCACTCACCACCAACCCAACTGTTTAGTTGGCGTAGTGCGCGCTAACACCGCCCTGTAGTTCCGGGCGCAAGAATAGGGCTACGGTACCCCCTGCCTGTCGTAAAAGGCGACTGAAAGGGGACACTGGAGACCTTGAGTGGTAAGGGCAGGGGCCCGAGCCGCTCTTCATACGGTCTCCGGGAGGGACGGCAATGTGACATGGCCTCGCATTGCCGTAAAACTGGGATGGCGTAGGGGTGGGGACCTACCCCGGGACGCGCTTTTTATAGCAGGCGCGAGGGAAACACCGGTGCGTTCGTTAGAGATCCCGGAGCTTCCCGACATGCGCAGCAGAGGGCCATCGGAGGGGTTTTAGTCGGTAAGAGTCCGACATAACCTCGTCGCTCCCCCGGGTGGCGAGGTATCCATGAGGATTTCCCCTTCGTTACAAAAAAAAAAAAGTGCGCGCTAACAGCCCAACCCGACCAAACTATCGGCAGATAGAAAGTCTTTGGTTTGCGGGGGCTCTAAAGTAAGTGGAGAAAAGTGTAATAGGGCATTTGACTAGGTCAAACGTAAATTAAAAAATGCTTATCTAGAAACAGAAGCCAGTCTAAGATAGTCAAAAATCAATGAGGAAATTTCCAGGTTACGTCCTCCAAAAACAATATAGATAGCGTTGTACATCTTAAACGTGATAAATAACCTATTTTCTCATTACTTGGGTACATAATTATTCCAAATTATAATGTAATGGCAGAAGCATTATATAAAAATAATTGTTGTTTGATATTAGGATCATATTATGTATAGAATTGTTGCTGCCTATATTGCTTCTCTTTATTTAAAATTGTGCCTGGGTGTAATAAAAAGGGTCATCATATATACCCAAAAATAAATATAAAGATGCATATATCTGTTATCTATGATCGGCTTTTTGGCGGGAAACGGGAACGGGACAGTTGCTTTCTTCATTGAATAATCGAAATAATTAATACGAAGTGGTGTTTTGTGGTAAATGATCGCATTAAGTTAGTCGGAAGACATTCGCGAGTGTTATTATATAGGAGTATTCAATAAACAAAGTGTATCTGCCTATTTTCGCTTCGTGCCAGGAAGCCGCTTCATAACTCGAAAGTTTATGCGGACTTTTGAGTTAATTCGTTTGGGGTTCGGAGTAGGAGTCTACTCCGAGGGTGGGGGCTTAGGTTTCATCATCATCATCTTTCATCATTTCATCAATCATCAAGAAAAAAAATACGTAAGACATGGCTGTATGGGCATAGTTCCCTTTGCCTTTCCCTTCGGGGAAAACCAAAACAAAAAAATATATCTATGATCTTAAAACGTTAAGCGAAGGAAAATCTTTACAGCGCTATCTAAAAGCCTGAGAAGTCTCTCATTTCATTTTACTTTCCAATTTTATTTATGAATTAAGTAACAATGAGTACGACGTTTGACCACTTTTAATGAAGACGTCACAGGACAGTATTTCCGTAAAAACGTATCTCATTTGACTAGGTTGTCAAGTAGCCTATTACTTTGATTGAGTGTGAAAGTAGCTGGTTATGAAGTGGTTTTTAAAATCAATGGCTTTTTAAATAAATCTTAATAGGATGCAAGAAACCTTGTGGAAATGAGCCGATTTTTCACTATGCTTCAATGACAGAAGAAGATATGAATGCATGGGATTAACTGTCTGAGAACTGATATTAGGCAGCTAAATTTCTCAATTATATAAAAATATTTTATGTTTCCACCTGACTTGCTCCGCGTGCCTTGACACCTGTACGTGTGAAGTTTATAGATGCTTCCAGAAATAGTATCCGGGTGGCAAGATACTGGGCTGAAAAAATCTGAACACCAACAAAACGACGAGAAATATAAATAATTTCTTTTAGGAGTTAGATGGTCGTTGATTGAGGGTAGGTCTATACCCAGCAGTGCGACGTACATACGTTTATATATTTGTATAGGAGTTATTTCTAGACATTAATCATTAATTGCGATCGTCCCACACCTTGTCCCTTAATATCCCTGTCTTTTCCACTGACTTTCATTCTCGTTCTTTCACGCTGCAGGCTGTCTGGTTGTGGAACTCTCTACCTGAGTCTGTCAGGAGGGCTCCTTCTCTGGACTCTTTCAGGGCAAGAGTGAAGGCGCTTTTCCTGCAGGCATAACTTGGAAGTGGTTTTCTTATTCTCCTTATATGTATTATATTGTATAGGCTATTTGTATGTATGCTTGTATATATGTGTGTATGTTTATATATTTATATATATTTACATTATTTCTTTAGATAAGTATATATTATTTATTATACTTTTTTTTTGTTATGTTGGTATCATTATAATAATGTTTATTGCACCAGCCCGTGCTCCAATGAATAATCATCTTTCACCCTAAGGTTGCCTGGCAGAAATTGCTGTTTAGCAATAAGGCCGCCTATTGTGCTTATGTTTTATTCGTATGTTTATGTCCTTTATATATGTTCTTGTGCAATAAAGTATTATTGATTGATTGATTGATTGATTAATTTTAGAGTCACGCTCTTGTCGGTGTAGCATTCTCCATGCTACTTTTTTAGGGAAAAATAGGGCAGTGGTTTCCCTCTTGCCTTCCGCCCCGCAGTACTCTGTCTGACGCGAGTGGGATGGCGCCCAGAGTAGTCTGTTTCAAAGCCTGTAAATAGTACAATATTTTGTACGGAACCTTAATAAATAAAGTTGAGTAACAAGCTTACCTTTTGTTCTATTGTTTCTTAAGCTCCATTCAAAAGGTGCGTTTTGTTGTGGCCAGTGCTAATTTGGCAAAGCCACTGCAACTTCGTCTAGATTAATGTTTGTATCTAAACTAAACGCAAACGGGTTGAATGGAAACTTTGGAAAACAATTACGGTGAGGGGTTTGTTGTTGATTTTAGAGAAGGTTAATGGTTCCAGTTGGTAGTGAAATACAGTTCGGGCACAGCGCGGACCCCATAGTGAACGAGTGCCCTCTACAACGGTACCCAGGTGGCATAGCCGAGCTGCATTGTGTGACGGATGCGGTAAAGACTTAGTTAGGGCAGCTTAAGCTGGATATATGATCCATGCAGGATATTTTATTTTTGTCTGCCATACAACAACATAACAACATAAACAGCCTAATACGTCCCACTGCTGGGCACAGGCCTCCCCTCAATCAACCGGAGGGGGTATGGAGCATACTCCACCACGCTGCTCCACTGCGGGTTGGTGGAGGTGTTTTTACAGCTAATAGCCGGGACCAACGGCTTAACGTGCCCTCAGAAGCACGGAATCATCTTAATTTTTCTGACAAACAAGTGGTTCAAGCCTGAAAAGTCCCATACGAAACAATAATAACAGCGCGGACACTTCATAGAAAAATCTCGTTCTTACGTTAGGTGCGAGTGAGACAGAGTTCGCGCGCTACTTCCTCACTCCTTTGCGGCTTATGGTCATTTTTTTTAATTTATTTTCTATGTTATCGTTAAGCCGTTGGTCCCGGCTATTAGCCGTAAAAACACCTCCAACAACCCGCATTGGAGCAGCGTGGTGGAGTATGCACCATACCCCCTCCGGTTGATTGAGGGGAGGCCTGTGCCCAGCAGTGGGACGTATATAGGCTGTTTATGTATGTATGTTGTATTTTGTGTGCAATAAAGTATATTTGATTTGATTTGATTTACCTAAGACAAATTAAACCCAGAGGGGATGAGGTCGGCGCCTGATACCAATTGGTGCGGGGCGCAAAGTTATCGTTCTATAAGTATTATTAACGGCCTCCGTGGTCCAGTGGTTGAGCGTTGGGCTCACGATCCGGAGGTCTAGGGTTCGAATCCCGGTGGGGACTTATCACAAAAATCACTTTGTGATCCCTAGTTTGGTTAGGACATTACAGGCTGATCATGATTGTCGGAAAATAAGACGATCCGTGCTTCGGAAGGTCCCGGTCACTACTTACTGATGTAAGTACGTAGTCGTTACATGAGGGGCCTTTGATCAATAGTAACCCTGACACCAGGGTTGACGAGGTTGGTAATCCATCTCACAACCCACACGATTGAAGGAGAGTATTATTCGAGGTCAGTTTAGTACTACTATCCTAAGTAAGTATGAACCAAACAAAATACATAAATAATAAAATAAATATTTTACATTTGTGTATTTTGTTTTACATTTTTCCTCACCTTATGGTTGTCTGGAAGAAAACGCTTTAAGTGATAAGGCCGCCATTTGCCATGTACTTAGTTAAGAGTCTTATTGTAATTATTTCTTTTTTATTTTGTTGCAATAAAGTGTATTTGTATTGTATTGTATTACACTCACATATCTCACATCATGTCAGTAAGCGAACAATGCATTCAAATCCGCTTTCTTAGTGCTCTTTTCCTCTTGTTTTTTTCTTTCTTTTTGTCTCTTTTTCACTCTGTTTATCTCTCTCGGTGTCTCTGCAAGTGGAAGTGTTGGGGAGTCATTACGTGAGCGGGATCAAAGGCAGTTCTTGGAGTTTATTTGAGTCGTTTTTCGTCTGACGCTAACGACACAGCACGGGCCATGAGTATGTGTTATTTAACATAACAACGTAAGATCCGTGATCATATTCAAAAATATCTTTACAAACTGGACATTATACATAAAATAAGCTAAGTGAGGTGTGGGTTGTTAGTTCATCAAATTCAAATTAAAAATATCAAAATTTTACATCAAATATTCAGCAGGTATTTTTAACGGACGACTTATCCGCCTAAAACTATTGCAGTTTCTCACAATCTGTATAAATTCAATTTCAAATTCAAAATATTTATTTCGGATACTAGTCCATATTTAGTTAGTAACAAAAAGCTTAACCTAGTATTAGTAACAGGTTCGAAAAACGACAACATAAAAATAAACTACACGAGGCCGGCCCGAATCACGGAAGCCGCGGGCAGCTATGTAACAGCGTGCAATCGCACCCAGCGGTTCAGCAGCCGGGAAAAAGAAGCTGTAAGAAAAACCTAGGGACAGGGCCCTACGTTATTTTTTTTATTTTGTGCCTGTTGCTGTGGAGATCTTTGGCAGCTGGGGAGCAAACACCAGAATCCTCATTTCAGAGTTAGGTCGCAGGCTCAGGGAAAAACGGGTGACTCCCGCTCCGGTTCGTTCTGGGAGCAAACATTGGCCATCGCTATTCAGCGCGGTAATGCGGCGAGTGTTATGGGCATTTTTTCACCGGGTGTTGGAAGCGATGGTTGCTCCGGTAAATAAAACCTTTTCGATATGTTAAGTGGCCTGTATTATATTAAAAACTAGGAAATATTTACATTTAAGTTAGTAAAACAAGAAAAAGATGCCTCGTCGGCAAAGTCCGTGGCGTAAGTCCTGTAATATTGCCATAGTAAAATATATTACAATAAAATTTATAATTAAGACTTTGATGTTGCCAACACCGGGAACGGTCAGGGGCGGGTTATTTATGGACTAAGATTTTTTAATAATTTTATGATTCTATAATATTAAACTAAGGATATTGTAATAATTTTATATGATTAATTGAATCTACATACATACATAAACACACGCCTATTTCCCACCGGGGTAAGCAGAGACTATAGAATTCCATTTGCTTCGATCCTGACACACTTCTCTTGCTTCCTCCACATTCATCAATCGCTTCATACACGCACGCCGGTTCAGAGTAGATCGTATTGAACCTTTTCTAAGGACATCTCCAATTTGATCATCGTAAGTCCTTCTCGGTCTTCCTCTGCCAGCCCTACCATCAACTTTCGCTTTATATACCGCTTTTGCAATTCTATTATCCTTCATCCGCTCAACGTGTCCAAACCAACCTAACATTCCCTTCTCAATCCTAGTCACTATATCGTCTTTTACACCACATCTCTGTCTTTTCACACTGTTTCTCACTCTATCACTCAACTTCACTATTAATTGAATCTAGGTAACGTTTTAAAACTAAATAATGATTTTATCTATGCAAAAATACTGAAAATATTGTTACATCGCGGTGTTTGATTCGAACCCGCCTCGAGCTTTAAACCATTGATTTGGACTTTATGAGTTTGAATTCATGTTTGGATCATATATAATTGATATCTTGTGGTATTGTAG
Source organism: Pectinophora gossypiella (assembly GCF_024362695.1). Classification (NCBI taxonomy): domain Eukaryota; kingdom Metazoa; phylum Arthropoda; class Insecta; order Lepidoptera; family Gelechiidae; genus Pectinophora; species Pectinophora gossypiella. The sequence continues at coordinate 1,617,780 of NC_065420.1, read as the reverse complement.
GACTTGTTAATCACAATAACGGCATCCGTGGTCCAGCGGTTGAGCGTTGGGTTCGCTATCCGGAGGTCCCTGGTTCTGGGAACATATCACAAAAATCACTTCGATCCCTTTTTGGTTCCTTCCGTTTGATTGGGGCATTACAGGCTGATCACCTGATTATCCAAAAATAAAATGAACCGTGCTTCCTAGTCGTCCTAGTTACTACTTATTAATGTACGTAAGCAGTCGTTACATGAGCCATGTCAGGGTCCTTTGGCGGCTCAATAGTAACCCGGACACCAGGGTTGATGGGGTTGAAAATGATTTAATAAAGCACAAAAATAACATGAATTTTGCGATGGAAAATTCAGCTTGATGTTAACTCAGAATTACGGTCTGAATCATCCTCATCAGTATTCGTTACGATGTCCCTAACATCCTGTATACTACGCATCTCTGGGATACACGCGTAACGCTATGCTGTGTTGTAAAAATTCCACTAAAATTTCGGCAATACACAAACCATACAGTCTCGCAATTCTGATAAAATTCACAGTACAAGATACAACTGCTATGAAAACTTAAGTACCCAAAGCAATCTTTACAAGAAAGGAGCTCCGACTGGGTGCGCCCTTATCGCTGGAAGAGATCTCTTTCACTAGAATAACTTTTGGAAGAAAACCTTTTGAAGCAAGCTTCCCGAGGAAGTTTTTGAGTACGACCGATATAAAATGTGAGGTAGTTCCATCGACCATACCACCTCCTAGACTCCTAATAAGACGAATGAGTTCTGTAAACACATCTGACAAATCGGATATGAAATACTTGTTGCAACGTTCGACCAATCGCGACCGATTCTGTGACCGACGTATTTAGGATTTTGAGTGAGCCAATAAGAACGCAGCGGCCCTCTTACCTCGAACATCTAGTTGAAGGAATGAATACTAGTATGTGAACGGCCTCCATGGTCCAGTGGTTGAGCGCACGATCCGCAGGCCGCGGATTCAAATCCCGGTGGGGACATATCACAAAAATCACTTTGTGATCCTTACTTTGGTTAGGACATTACAGGCTGATCACCTGATTGTCCGAAAGTAAGACGATCCGAGCTTTGGAAGGCACGTTAAGCCGTTGGTCCCGGTTACTACTTACTGACGCCTTTGGCGGCTCACCCTGACACCACGGTAGATGAGGTTGGTATTCCACCTCACAACCCACACGATAAGAAGTATGCGAAAAATCAAACATTAGGTGTGTCTATACAGTTGTATCGTCGATGGTAGTCAGAAACGTCGGCAAAAGCCGTTATAACAGCTTTTCTTAATATGGTTCTTAAAATTTCTTCCTGGGAATTAAAAATTCTTTTCAGTATGAAATACACGGATTCTTTCAGTTCCTGTCTAAGAAGCTAAGAGCACGTTCAAAACGGAAAATGTTAAATGCGATATCTTACAAGCAGATCTAAATGAGGCGGGATTTGTATTTACGAGAGTTTCGTCCTAAGACATAACACTGCATCGCGCTTGTATCCTCAAAGGAGATAAAATGTGCTATTATATAATAAACCATTTACGTACTTATTGTACGTACTTGACAGCCTCCGTGGTCTAATGGTTAGAGCGTTAGGCTCACGATCTGGAGGTCCGGGTTCGATTCCCGATGGGGACATTGTCGAAATCACTTTGTGAGACTGTCCTTTGTTTGGTAAGGACTTTTCAGGCTTGAATCACCTGATTGTCCGAAAAAGTAAGATGATTCCGTGCTTCGGAGGGCACGTTAAGTCGTTGGTCCCGGCTATTAGCCGTAAAAACACCTCCACCAACCCGCAGTGGAGCAGCGTGGTGGAGTATGCTCCATACCCCCTCCGGTTGATTGAGGGGAGGCCTGTGCCCAGCAGTGGGACGTATATAGGCAGTTTATGTATATGTTATTACGTACTTATTTATGTACATAGTAATTTTAAGTATTTTATACTAACCAACGGCTTAACGTGCCCTCCGAAACACGGAATCATCTTACTTTAACCGTAAAAAAAACACCTCCACCAACCCGCATTGGAGCAGCGTGGTGGAGTATGCTCCATACCCCCTCCGGTTGATTGAGGGGAGGCCTGTGCCCAGCAGTGGGACGTATATAGGCTGTTTATGTTTTACTTTTATGTTATACTAACGTTTTCTTTATTATTTACTTATGGAATTTTATTGGCAAAATCGTTAGTTAGCGTTTGTTCAGTTCAGTTCAGTGAAAATCAGCGTTTTGTTCGTGAGAGCAAAAACTTGCGCTGAGCTGTGACCGTTTTGCGTTGCTGCAGTACACATCATACCTGGCGTGTTTAATACAGAGCTACTCTGTTGATTAGCTGTCTGTATTTAATCTTCTAGGTTTTGTATGCATGTGTGTCTGCAGACCAAATAAATGTTTTTATCTATCTTGTGCCCCTGCGTAAACTCATAGTCGCCACAGATAAGAAAGAAATGGAATCATCAAAACTAATGTAAGAGAAAAATCTGATAGAGCGATGGAGTCGTGAAACCGTTTTAGTTATCGATTTCACATTCTTTCAAACTCCGGGCTATATCGTTTCGTATAAAGCCGTGATCACATGTCATGAAGTCGTTTGAAATAGCTAAAGAAATTCAATTATAAAATGAAAACTGTCACTTTGAGCATCTAATCTAATGTAGTCTACAAGATCCCACTGCTGGGCAAAGGCATCCCCTTCCTCTTTCCATTTTTCGCGGTCCTGTGCGCACTCCGGCCAGTCCCACCGGCAAACGTCCAAGTCACGCCATCTCTTCCGAGGTCTACCACGACGCCTGTACCCGTCATGAGGCACCCAATGCGTGACAATCCGCATACCTGGTTTTTTATACCATGGTTAGAAGTATCTTCTATTTGTTCTCGTTTATGAACGCAGCCCTACTGTCCTATTACTGGGTTATAAAATGTAACATTTTAGAGCAAAACGGTCCCTATAGCGTTTTGACATGCCATCCAACTGTAACACGTCTGCTTTATGCGATCGATGTCACATAATTATGGCAATTGTCCTTCTGTTTATACGAACCCATAACAATGTTTGCTTGACGAGTGTATTGAGTAATTTTCTAAGTTTATTTTGCTGTAAATTGGTACTTTGTTTAGTGAAACATATTAAAATTGAGGTTGTAGCGTGTTCGTTGTTAATCAAATAATAACTTCGTCGTCCAGTAGTTGAGCGTTGGGCTCACGATCAGGAGGTCCCAAGCTCGAATCCCATGGGTAGGTATCACAAAAATCACTTCGTGATCCCTAGTTTGATAAGGACATTGCAGGCTGATCACCCAATTGTCCGATAGAAAGATGACCAATGTAGCGCCACCAACAATATGCATGAAAATGACAGTGACAGTAATAAAAATGTATGGGATTGACATATCAAATTTTGCGAAGTGGTGTACTTGCTGATGTAAATAAAAGTTGAATAATAGTCGTTTGCAAATTATTTAATTTACAATGAAAATGGTAAAAATAGAAACAACAGAAGTGTATAAGAAAGCTTTGTTAAAATAAGTGTTAAACGTGTTAAAAATTATGTCAATGTCATACATTTTTATCACTGTCATTGTCGATTGTCATTATCGTTTGCAACTTGGCTGAGGCCACCACCACTAGGTGAAATGGCGTCTATAGGTACAATTGCATACATTTTGTTAGTGGCGCGATTGTGGTTTCAGTTTTGTACCCTACTCATAGAATATGGATTACGTATAGGACGGAAACTCTCCGCTCCCCACCAGCGACTGAGCTAAGCTTACCTCACGCCTCCTCGGACATAGTATAGTCTTCAATCGTATGGGCGTCAGACGTCACGCACACAGACGCGCGTGTGTGATAACGTCAATGTGTAGCGTCTGTGGAAACCGAAGTGTATTGTATGAAGTGATATAGTGATTAACAGCCTCCGTGGTCTAGTGGTTAGAGCGTTAGGCTCACGATCTGGAGGTCCGGGTTCGATTCCCGATGGGGACATTGTCAAAATCACTTTGTGAGACTGTCCTTTGTTTGGTAAGGACTTTTCAGGCTTGAATCACCTGATTGTCCGAAAATAGTAAGATGATTCCGTGCTTCGGAGGGCACGTTAAGCCGTTGGTCCCGGCTATTAGCCGTAAAAAACACCTCCACCAACCCGCAGTGGAGCAGCGTGGTGGAGTATGCTCCATACCCCCTCCGGTTGATTGAGGGGAGGCCTGTGCCCAGCAGTGGGACGTATATAGGCAGTTTATGATTTATGATTTTATGATATAGTGATTAGGGTTCAGATGCGTGAGTTTATGTATGTATGTATGTCCTTCCGCGATAGCCCTGTTCGGAGAACGCGTGAGTTACATCGTAGTGTCCCTGGTTCGAATCCCGGTGCGGGCTTTTAGCCACTTCTTCTTCTCTTCTTCTTCTTCTTCTATCGTGTGGGTTGTGAGGTGAATTACCAACCTCATCAACCTTGGTGTCAGGGTTACTATTAAGCCGCCAAAGGCCCCTGACATGACTCATATAACGACTACGTACTTACATCAGTAAGTAGTAACCGGGACCAACGGCTTAACGTGCCTTCCGAAGCACGGATCGTCTTACTTTCGGACAATCAGGTGATCAGCCTGTAATGTCCTAACCAAACTAGGGACCACAAAGTAATTTTTGTGATAATATGTCCCCACCGGGAATCGAACCCGGGACCTCCGGATCGTGAGCCCAACGCTCAACCACTGGACCACGGAGGTCGTTTCTAGCCACTGAATTCTACTTTACGAGTTTGAATTCATGTTTGGATCATACATAATTAATATCACGTGGTTTCAAGGATTTGTGCCTGGTGAATGGTAATAGGCTCGCCTTCTATTACATGGACTTAAACATACGCGGCGAGGAATGTGTATGCACTATACACCTCTGAAGAGGTAGCTTCGTAGGCCTGATGCTATGTTCATCATCATCAATTTAAGAGCCACGCTCTTGTCGGTGCAGCATTTTCCATGCTACTTGTTAAGGGAAAAATAGGGCAGTGGTTTCCCTCTTGCCTTCCGCCCCGCAGTACTCTGTCTGACGCGAGTGTGATGGCGCCCAGAGTAGTCTATTACAAAGCCATACTAGGACTCCTGTCCTCCGCCTCTGAATAGTACTGACAGTTACTGCTGCCCTCTGTCAGGTTCCAGGTTACAGTCCCTGTGACTTGCCCCTTCCGTCCTGCATTGCCGTACCGATGGCTCCTATCTTCGCCTCTGCAACCGTTGAGGTCTTCACCCGTACTACGTTATACCCCGTAGGATGCTATGTTACGTTATGTAAAAAGCTAAAAGCGGGTTATCCTCCAAATCCAAACTATAGAAAGTTAGTGTGTACAGTATTGGATGTAAAATGCATGTACCGTCCCAGAGCATCACATTGACGTATTAAGAGAGAGTTAATCCCGACTCCACCCTGGTTTCCGTCGAAAAGATTTCCCCCAGGACACCGGTACAACCCTTCTGCTGGTACTCAGGTTACAGGTTGAAGCGGTTTTATAACCTTACCAGTAGGCTCTGCACGGCAACCGCGTCGAGCGCCGCGCGAATTATATCGAGGCCTTCGACCACTAGCCGTTTGACGTCCATCTACGTAGATAGCATTCGTATCGTTTATTGGTCGAAGCGCTCAATAGAATTCGCGCGGTTGTCATGCAGATCCGGCTGGAATCTTTGCTCTGAAACCACAGACTATAATAATAGTAGCTGTCCGCTCGCGACTTCGTTCGCAAAATTTAATGCTTTTAACTTCAAATATGATAAAGTTTCGTACAAAACATTCATCTTGTATTTGAAGCCTTTAAGGGACGAATTTCCAAAAAATAATTTGCGAAAACATTTGTGCGAAAGTGACTCTAACTTGAAAATAAAAATGATTAATAATTTACATCAAATGTTTATTTGTTAATTCAATTCACGTTCCGTTTTTTAAGGCCTCTTGAGGTTCGGAACCCTAAAAATACTTATTTACCTATTTTCTTTCTATTTCCGAACTGTTGTAGCTTGTACCATACATTCTCGTACAGATAGGGAGTAATATTTTAAGCGGCTCTAGTCATCGCGTAACTCTTTTTTTCGATATTCGACATATTACTAACAGTATATCCGAATTGGTATTCTGGATATATTGAACTTTATTTATGAGCTTTGTAAAGCGATCATCATATAGATTACATAATAAATACTTACATAGAGGTATAGAATAATGAATTATAGAATATAGTATAGCAATAATACAGTGTGGAGGGAGCCGGGGTAGCCTAGTTGGATTCAAAAAAATTAAAAAATATTCATCAAAATTGGCTTACATAGTTAGCGCTTTTTGAACGTCAAAAATTAAATTACGTATTATGTAACAGCCACCGTAGTCTAGTGGTTAGAGCGTCAGGCTCACGATCTGGCTCACTTTTATTTGCTCCACTTTAAAAATAATTACGGTTGTTTTAACTGGAGCACCCTTAATTGTATAAGTTATGTACGCCGTAATTGTCATATATATTAGTCACAATACCGTAACCTTATAAATGTAAAATGTTTTAATATATGTGATGTGGTTGTACTTTATAAATAAATAAATAAATAAATAAATAAATAAATAAATAAGATGATTCCGTGCTCCGGAGGGCCGGCTATTAGCCGTAAAAACACCTTCACCAACCCGCAGTGGAGCAGCGTGGTGGAGTATGCTCCATATCTCCTGCGGTTGATTGAGGGGAGGCCTGTGCCCAGCAGTGGGACGTATATAGGGTGTTTATTATTATGTAACTGGCTGTAAAATTATAACCACATCGGAAACTGTATCGCGAGGGAAAGACGTGGCCAGAAAACCTCCCAGCACAGGGCCCTACTCCTACTGTTTCATGTTTTCCTTTCTTTTTTTAAAGTCCAGTTTGTATTATCAGATTCAAGCCTGATAAGTCCTTACCAAACAAAGGACAGCCTTACAAAGTGATTTCGATAATGTCCCCATCGGGAATCGAAACTGGGCCTCCAGATCGTGAGCCTAACGCTCTTACCGCTGGACCACAGAGCCTAACTAATAAGTAAGAATCATGTCTATGTAGGTACCAACCACAGGCGCTTAAAGGTTTTAATAATGGCCATAAATCTGCGAAAATGTCACAAGATATACAAAAATACGTTTGAAAGGGAATGTGTTAATTACATCGCTGAAGTAAATCACGCAAAGACACGGCGCTAAGTATTGTGTGTGGCCACGAGAATGGAGCTTTTTATTCTTTATTTTTTTAACACATACATTCATAAACTCACGCCCGTAATCCCTAAAGGGGTGGGCAGAGCCACAAGTAATCAAAGACAACTTGCAGCCACTGTTGATATGATGTCGTAAGCTGGATATGAACCTTATGGTGATAAGGAATCAGCCTATCGCCCATAACATTAGTCTATCATGTTAGAGGACACAATCCCTCTGTTGGTTTTTACGACATGCCCGGGAAGACAAGCAGCTGAAAGTTTTCTATGTTTTTATTTGCTCCCAGAACAGCATAGAAGCAAGAGCATAAAGGAAATTTTATTTATTTATTATGAAAATTATTTTTACATTATATTTACGTTCACCAGCACGCTTATCATTATGATTTATTTGTGCTAGGGTGTCGTGTACTTATAAGCACTTAAATAACATAGGTAAATAAAAAGGTAGGTAAGTAGGTTATTAAATATCACCTATAGTTAAAGGTTGCTTGGAAGAGATTGCTACTTAGCAATTAGGCCGCCTATTGTACTCATTCTATTTCTCATTTCTTTTGTATTTTGTTTTTTCCTGTTTGTGCAATAAAGTATTTGTTATGTTATAGGTATAATGTGTATTTTTGTTACTATAAAAAACAAAAGATCTTATTCTAAGGTTAGTTTTAAAAGTTAATTGATGATAATGATGATGATATCCGAAAAAGACACATCAGATGGGAATAATAAATGCCAAAGAGAGAGAGAGAGAGAGAGAGAGAGAGAGAGAGAGAGAGAGAGAGAGGGAGATGATGATCTCCGACCGATTTCGGCCATGGCGACCACTTCGACTCCTAGTCGGCATGACGCTGATGCGCCCGAAGATGGCTTATGTAGCCTATCTTAACAGTGAACTCCCGCGCACAGTGAGGGCACGTGAGCACTCTGTTTCAGTAATTATAATGAATAGCGGCAGGGGGACGGGCCTTCAACTCGTCACTTTTAGGGTTGGGTGTCGGTAATTACACTTTTTTGACGTGACTTACTCACGTTTTTGTAGATTTGCCGCAATTAAAGAAATTTTGTCGAAATTGACAGTTTAAAGAACTTTATCCTCATAAAAAAACTATACATAGTCACTTAACATGAGAACTAAATGTTTTTACAAAAGATAGATAAAGTGCCGTTGAGCAGGCAGAGAGGGTATGCATGTAAAAACTTAACAAAAACAAGAAATACATCGCTTTGATACGTTATTTACAAGTGTGAGTGAAGTATGACTACCTATCGCTCATCGACAAACTAGTTAAAGGAAGGGATTAGCGTTCATAGATACAGGTTGTTCATTTAGTTATTTACTTAAAGTTTTACAAGATTATTCTATGGTACACATGATATGTTTACGCAGCTGGGATTTGAAAAATTGTTAAGTTTGTTTTTTCCCCTAACATGCGTGCCACTGCCACGTGATTTTGTTCGTATTTTCACAGAACGACATGACGGCTTTGGGTTCACATATTAGCACCAATCGACAAAACCACATAACTATATCGTCAGTAAAATGACCGTGACAAAATTTGATCACGTTCCGAATGTTAGCCCTGTAGAGCTGGTCATCCACTGAACGTCAAAAGTCCAAATTCAGGCTCTCCTTAAGAGCGATTGAACGTAGTGTGTTAGGTGTCAAACGAATTGATCCAGCCCTTTTTTTGACGTGACTTATTGTAGATTTGCCGCACATTTAACTACTTAGCCGGACAAATGGGGAGCGCTGAAGGCTCTCAGCCGTACAACATTTAAGACAACAGGCCTGAGGGTGCCCAGTTGGGCGCAAACCTCGACTCAGGGCGTCGTCTGAGAGGAAAAATATTTGAACGAATTTATCGACCTTAGTGGGTCGACAGCGATAAGCGCTGATTGAGGGAAATCGTTGACCACGCCAGCATATTCTATTCCATACATGTTTGTAAGTCGTTTATGACAATGTGGACCCCAGCAGACTGTCAGCACCTGTATGCAAATTTGCGCCTCCACCTCTCGTTTCTTGGCCATATCTTTAGGGAATTCGCACGCCGTTGGAACGCTGTCTTCGTGATTTATGTGAAATCCATATAAATGCAATCTGGTTAATTGCCCTGTGAGGGACGATAAGGCGGACGGCTAGGTATTCTAACCGACTGGCTGGGAGTAGAACCTTCCCGCTTACTAGACAAATCACGCCCGTGATGCCTAATGGGGCAGACAGTACTACAAATCACCAGAATACCACTAAGAAATCTGAAAGTGGCTATAATTTGTACGCGTATGTATGTCTATGTATATAATATTATACGTTGCATATATCTCTCGTCACGTAGGTCAGCTGGAAGAAATCTCTTTGTTTAGAGATAATCTTACCTGTATTATCTGTTATCTTTGTATGTTCCTTGTGTCTGTTTTATTGTGTACAAATAAATCAATAAGAAAATAATAAATAAAGTATAAAAATAGTCACGCCAATAATGAACCTATATCTATGTAGGAGAATAGAACGGAACGTAAGATTAATAAGAAAGTAAGAGAGAATATTCTTCTTATCGTGTGGGTTGTGAGGTGGAATACCAAACTCATCAACCCTCACGGTTATGATTGAACCGCCAAAGGCCCCTGACATGGCTTATGTAACGATTACTTACATCAGTAAATAGTAACCGGGACCAACGGCGTAACCTGCCTTCCGAAGCACGGATCATCGGTCCTGACCAAACTAGGGATCCTCAAGAGTGATTTTTGTGTTACCGAGATTCGAACCCAGGGCCTCCGGATCTTGAGTCCAACGCTCAACCACAGTATTGTATTGTATGGTGTTATGTTGTATTTTATTGTATTGTGTAGTGTATTGTATTGTGTGTATAGTGTATTGTATTGTAAGTATGCCTAAAATCTAAACCCCATTGTTTAACTATTGTGTCTGGAAATCGCGGTGTTATGAAGTTATTCGAATTCTTACCGCGCAAATAAGATGATCCGTGCTTCGGAAGGCACATTAAGCCTTTGGTCCCGGTTACTACTTACTGATGTAAGTAAGTAGTCGTTACATGAGCCATATCAGGGGCCTTTGGCGGCTCAATAGTAACCCTGACATCAGGGTTGATGAGGTTGGTACTCTACCTCACAAGCCACATGATAGAAGAAGAAGAAGACCGCGTATTGAAGCTATTGTAAAATGATAATATCTTTATTGAAATATTATCACTAATTGTACAGAACTGGTCGTTCTGTTAATAATAGATCGATATACGACGGTTATGTGATGCGTGATTAGTGCTGCATTGTGAATTAATTATGTCTAAATGCTTCTCTACATAATATTATATACAATCACTAATAATCCTGGAATAATTAGCTCGAACCTACTAGGAAGTTTATGTCTACATTGAATCTAATTATCCAAATGCATTCAACAGTGAATATGCATGTATTTTTTTTGTTTGCTCTTTGAAATACTTCTCATCCATCACAGATAGACACAGAACATAGGCTCACGACTAAATCCCTATCGGGGTAGTCAGAGGTACATCGCAAGATGATCAAACCCATACCTCACCTAGCTTTTTGTTAGACCAACATGATAGGTGGTGAACCGTATCGCCGTCCATAACGGTGTGTTTGTGAAAGTATATACTTACATTTTTTTGACGTGACTTATTGTAGATTTACCGCAGATGTCATTAACTACTTGGCCGGACAAATGGGAAGCGCTGAAGGCTCACCCGGTCTGAAAGCTCTCAACCTATAGCATAATTATCGAAATAACTTCATTTGTACGAGTAATTAAAGTTAAAAGTTTCACAATATTTTGACAAATCGTTTATTAAAAAACATACACATTTCGATACCGGGGTTCGAACCATCGCTCCCCGTTCGAGAAGCAATCCTGTTCAGCACTGGACCACAGATACTTACAGTTTAGAATTGTATATAAGTAAGTACATACGATAGGTGTGTAGTACGCTTGTTGTATTCAAAGTATCATACGATTCAGACAATAAAAACCAAGATATTTTGAATTTGTCAGAAAAAAAATTTAAGCTCACGTGAAGCTTACTTTAAATAAAAAAAATCTTATTATAAAAACTAAAGTATAAGAATAATGATTACCTTAATCATAAAAAGGACTGGTATTCAATGTGTTCCTCTAGTTATTAAATAACTTGTAATGTATTTAAAAAAAGTGTTGCTGTTGCAGTTTCTTGTCATTTCTTCTCCTCAGTCATAAGACCTTGCGAAATGACGTAAACCCAAAACTGTCAAATTGACTTTCAATAAGTCTCCCGTGATAATTACCTTGAACAAATGATTCTGATTTCTGAGACAGCATTGACCTGGAAAAGTGATTACGTGGCTTATTGTTTAATGCCCGGATTCTTCTTCTTCTATCGTGTGGGTTGTGAGGTGGACTACCAACCTCATCACCCCTGGTGTCAAGGTTACTATTGAGCCGCCAAAGGCCCCTGACATGGCTAATGTAACGACTACTTACTTATCAGTAAGTAGTAACCGGGACCAACGGCTTAACGTGCCTTCCGAAGCACGGATCATCTTACTTTCGGACAATCTGGTGATCAGCCTGTAATGTCCTAACTAAACTAGTAACTAATTTTTATGACATGTTCCCACCGGGAATCGAACCCGAGACCTCCGGATCGTGAGCCCAATGGTCAACAACTGGACCACGGAGGTCGTTAATGTCCGGATTAATCTAATGGCTGTCTGTCTGATCAATACGTTATAATGAGCAATAATCATCTATGCTAGTCAGATGTGTGGTCATCCTCGTACAGAAGCTAACTAGCCGTGATTATACAGGATGTCTCGTTAACGTTATTCAAGATATGTGAGAAATGTCCTGAAATACTTAAGTCCAAATTCTAAACTATTTAGTAAGTAATAAGTAAATTCATAAGTTCATATTTTTTTTTATTCTACTTTACTTTCATATTTTATTCATATTTAAATAAGTAGAGACTGCTGTGTTAATTTTATTACTAATTTGTACATGCTATGTACACTGTAATTGTCATATATATAAGTCTTAATTTTAGTATTTGTATTACTTGTGAATATTTTATATATATATGATGTAGTTGTACTCAATAAATAAATAAATAAAAAAAAACGGCCTCTGTGGTCCAGTGGTTGAGCGTTGGTCTCACGATACGGACGCCTCAGGTGCGAATCCCGGTGGGGACATATCACAAAAATCACTTTGTGATCCCTAGGTTATTTTACAGGCTGATCACCTGATTGTCCAAAAGATGATCCGTGCTACGGAAGGCACGTTAAGCCGTTGGTCCCGGTTACTACTTACTGATGTAAGTATGTAGTCGTTACATGAGCCTTTTGCGGTTCAATAGTAACCCTGACACCAGGGTTGATGGGGTTAGTAATTCACCTCATAACCCTGGTACCTGGTGCAACGCGGAAACGCAACCAGCATTATGGGTACATTTGCACCAGGTACGATTGGAGGCGGGCTTTTTAATTACGGTTTAGGGTAAGTATTAATTATACATAATTTATTTTATTTTTTGTTTTGTGTATTTTATTTTATTTTTGTTTTGTTTATGGTGTAAATAAAGTTTAACGGCCTCTGTGGTCCAGTGGTTGAGCGTTGGACTCACGACCCGGAGGCCCCGGGTTCGATTCCCGGTGGGGGCATATCACAAAAAAAAAACACTTTGTAATCCCTAGTTTGGTTAGGACATTACAGGCTGATCACCTGATTGTCCGAAAGTAAGATGATCCGTGCTTCGGAAGGTACGTTAAGCCGTTGGTCCCGGTTACTATTTACTGATGTAAGTGAGTAATCGTTACATGAGCCATGTCAGGGGCCTTTGGCGGCTCAATCATAACCCTGACACCAGGGTTGATGAGGTTGGTATTCCACCTCACAACCCACACGATAAGAAGAAGTAAGAAGAAGATAAAGTTTAATTTGAGTAATAAAAAAAAACGTATGTTTTCGTTACATGAGTCAATAGTAACTCTGACAGCTGTGTGATGCGAATCCGGTCAATGACCTCACAAACACTAGAGATCACAAAATCGCAGGGTAATAAATAAAGCAATGAAGATTACTCAACACAATTCTAAAGTTTCATTCAACGCATTGTTGTACCCACTTTGAATACAAATGCGGTAATATTTAATATCCTGGCAATAAAATAAATAAATTATTCAACTACAGACGACCATTACCCAAGTTATTTACGGCTAAAATTAAAATTGTTCGCGATTTATGATTGCTTCCAGAGAGATACGAATTTTGGGATTATAGAGTTTTTATTTTTATTTTATTATATTTTATCCATATGATAAATTATTAAACATATCGTTACCTTTTAGATGTGATATTTCTTAACAAAACCACGCAAATAACAAGCTTGTTTCAAATTGTGATAAATGTTTTCTTGCCTGGAGGAAATTGCTGCTTAGCAATAAGGCCGGTTGTCCGAAAGTAAGACGATCCGTGCTTCGGAAGGCACGTTAAGTCGTTGGTCCCGGTTACTACTTACTGATGTAAGTAAGTAGTCGTTACATGAGCCATGTTAGGGTCCTTTGGCGGCTCAATAGTATCCCTGAGACCAGACCACACGATATAAGAATAATTGGGCGGAAAATTCCACTAGATATCAACTCAGAATCATGGTCTTAATCATCCCCCTCAGTATTTGTTACGACGTCACTAACATCCTGTATATGTCTGGGCCCATAAGCAACACGGCACATTTAAATAAATATAGAATATCACTTTTAACGTTTTATTTCTCCTGTAAAAATAAATGTAGCAACATTTTTCAAGTTCGGATTTCGCGACGTGTTTTCCCTTAATAAACGCTGAAACCTGACTCCGTAAAGAGTTAAACTCTTAGCTAAAACCTCGCATATTTCCCTCCTTTCAATCGACCCCCTCGTCAAAACAAATGTGTTTTTTTCCTGTTATACCTCGAGAACGTCTCGTGTGCCCTCCGGTTTTACTTCAAGTACAAATTAAAAATGGCTGAGGTAGTATTCTAGACTAAGTGCTCGCGACAGTTATAAATTAGATATATTTAGAATGCACCGAACTAAGTACCAGTTTTTTCTTAAACCATTTTCGAGACCGAAATCCCCCCAAACTCGCTGAGATCATTTATGGATTTTCGTTTTTGGTCATTATACTTATATGGTTTGAAAAATTCTATTGCTTTGGATTTGGTTTATACATTTCCGTTACGAAGAGTTTCCTACTACTTACTTTAATTTGAATTTTCCTAGGGTTTTTCGCTATCTAGCAGTAGATTTTTAAATTGTGATAAATGTTTTCTTGGCTTTTAAAAAAGTTTCGATACCCATCGATAAACTACATCGTTGTGTCGTTGGTCTGTAAGCACCCTTCCTATTTTTGTTTACTAAACAATATAGCCAAATTAACTGTTCAACTAAACTGTATCTCTTTACCACTAGCATACAATAGCATGAAATAAGCTCACGACTAAGTATATCCCAATTGGGGTAGTCAAGAGGTACATCCATCGCAAGAACTAAGTACCAGTTTGCAGCAGCAGTAGTAGTAAAAAGAGAGTAAGGTCATTTCCATGTGTACAGTCATGATCAATATAATGTACATAACATAACATAACATAACAAATACTTTATTGCACAAACAGGAAAAAACAAAAAACAAAACAAAAGAGAAATAGAATTAGTACAATAGGCGGCCTTATTGCTAAGTAGCAATCTCTTCCAGGCAACCTTTAAGTACAGGAGATATTGAATATTAAGTAATATAGCGGGATAGTGCAGCATAGGAATACTTGTGCATATAAAAATAAATACACTTTCGACTACATAAACTACATAATAATAATACACATAATTATAATTGTTATAATAAATAAATATCACTACTTAAACTACTACATATACTATGGAAGAAAAGGAGTAGATAGATTATGAAGATGAAGAAGATGAAGTACCCACTTTAGAACTCTGTCGCACTATTATTTGACATTTAGTATGACTTACAGTTCAATTTGTCAAAAAAGTTAATGTGACATGGTAACAAAGTGCATACATATTAATGCCCGTGACCGTATAAGGCGCAGATAATGTTGATTTTTTAACATAACATAAGCCTACGCCTACATCCCAGTGAGGTAGTCAGAGGGACATCCATCGTAAGATGAACTAAGTACCCACACCTCACCGAGCTTTTCATTAGATCAAGTAGGTGAGCCGTATCGCCGTCTATAATGGTCGAGTCAACATTGCTAGTGAAAACTGAACTTAAAATAAATTAATAACTCAAAAGGGACCTGTGCATCTGCAATGTCTCCAAGAACAGCACGTCCGATAGAGCGAAGTGGTAGAGAAGTACGAAGAAGACAGACTCCACCATCAGATGGGAATAATAAATGCCAAAGAGAGAGAGGGAGAGAGAGAGAAAAAATAAATTAATAACTCATTGGTGCAATTTCGGATTGGGGTTCGAATCGGGATTTCTTTGAGAAGCCATCCGTTAAGCCACACGACTAACGTGACTATTTACAGTACGGAAAAATGTGTCCAAAATATCCATAATACGGGCGCAGGTATTTCCCGTGCGTCACACACCCGCTAATGAACGTGGATTCTTTTTCGATTTTCATCTGAAACAAAAGGGTGTATTTCGGCAGACGGTCCTGTGCAATGTATTTCACTTCACTCCGAGACCGGGGGTGGTGTGAGGCGGGAGCTATGGCGATTATAGGGTGTTTGGAGTGATACGTATTTCAAGTCCAGACCATTTAAGTCACTGAAATGAAAATGCTTCGGAGGATGTGCGGAGTGGCGGCCCTCGACAAAATCCTTAATGATAACGTGCGCGGCAGTCAGCGTACGGTCACGAGCATTAATATGTATACACTTTGGTACCATGTCACATTAACTTTTTTGACAAATTGAACTGTAAGTCTCACTAAATGTCAAATATGTTAGTGCGACAGAGTCCTAAAGTGGGTACATTATATTGCTCATGACTGTACGCCGTACGCGACATCTCCGAAGATGGGCGGATGTGGTCTAATAGGACCTGTGCATGTGCAATGTCTCTGAGAACGACACGTCTGATAGAGCGAAGTGGAAGAGAAGTATGAAGAAGGCAGACCCCACCATCAGATGGGAATAATAAATGCTAAGGAGAGAGAGAGAGAAAGAGAGGGGGAGAGAGTAATACGTATTTAAATGTATTTCATTGCAGAAAGAAAAGAACTGTGAATTGAATTATTGAATGTGTATTTCGTTAATTTTTATATAAGTAGCAATATAGTGTATTTGCTATTACGTAAGTTCCCCCCCTCGGTTGTTTGAGGGAGGCCTGTGCCCAGCAGTGGGAACTGTATAGGTTTACGTTAGGTAACATAATTCAAATTAACAATTAAAAGATAAACTACACTTTAGTAATTTTGTTTACCATGCACCCGCCATCTTTGAATTTTTGTATAATTTCTTCACCTTATGGTTCAATGGAAGAAATCGCTTTAAGATTAGTTGTCTCTTTTTTGTTTGGTGCAATAAAGTTGAAAAGGTAAGCATGTGCTCAGCAATGGGACGTAGGTATACCAGGCTTTTAATGTTATGTCATGATTATGTTATGCAATAAAGTATTATTTCAGTAACCGCTACCGCTTATAGATCCGCTATTGCTCCCTCTCATCCCTTACTTACGGCCATTCTCTTCACTCATGTTTTCACTTCGCTTGTGTTCAACAATTTTGAGTGTTGACGGTAACATGTTTGGGTTTTGATTACTTTTCTGTTTTGCAGTGTTTGTTGCGAACCGCGTCCTCAGGGGCGAGCAGGCTTAGAAAATAGAAATATGTATTCGTAAGGGTTAATTAATGTTTTAATTTACTTACTAGCTTTTGTTTAATATGGAATATATTAACCAAAAGTTCATAACAACAACACAACATGCTTGTATCTCTGAAGAGTAGGCAGAGGTGTATAGTGTATATGTCGTGGCCAGATCGTAGATTTGATCATTTCATGATGTGCTCGATCATATCATAATGGTCATGAAATATCAAAATATCACACGTCAGCCACATCATGTAGTTTGGCCAGATCAATGAACACAAAACGTTTAACGATATGAGCAACTAAATGCATGATTACTTCATGATATGGCCAAACGTTGGTAGGACACAACAACATCTGAAGTAAAACAATTCAACTAATCCTATCTTCTTCTTCTATCGTGTGGGTTGTGAGGTGGAGTACCAACCTCATCAACCCTGGTGTCAGGGTTACTATTGAGCCGCCAAAGGCCCCCGACATGGCTCATGTAACGACTACTTACTTACATCTGTAAGTAGTAACCGGGACCAACGGCTTAACGTGCCTTCCGAAGCACGGATCATCTTACTTTTTGGACAATCAGGTGATCAGCCTGTAATGTCCTAACCACACTAGGGATCACAAAGTGATTTTTGTGATATGTCCCCACCGGGATTCGAACCCGGGACCTCCGGATCGTGAGCCCAACACTCAACCACTGGACCACGGAGGCCGTTACTAATCCTATCAAACACCAAGTAGTAAGTCTGAGCAGTTTTTCAATAAACTCTTTGGAATTTTACAGCGCTCCCCATTTGTCCGGCCAAGTAGTTAATGCCATCTGCGGCAAATCTACAATAAGTCACGTAAAAAAAAAAAAAAAAAAAAACTGTCAAGCACCTGCTTAATCTTAGGATGTACCACTGAGCCATTATTTAATACTTATACGGCTTCCGTGGTCGAGTGATTGGGTTGGAATAGGCTTTAGTAAAATGGTTTTCATCACATCTAAATGTAGTCCCTAGAAGGCATCCCATCATCTATAATGACTTAAGTTTAATAAAGACGTGGACATAAAATTTGCTCCCATGATGAATAGTTCATCATAACAAAATTTACAAGATTGGTTCTATCGATTCTGAGTTAACATTTCGTCAAGAAGGTATGAGAGGTTTGGGGGAAAATCAAGCTCACTCCAAGCTCGTGTCTGTGTGGAGGGCTCATCACCATTTACATACATAAGATGACGCTTATTTCGCGTTAGGGTAGGCAGAGACCACCTTTTTTTGACGTGACTTATTGTAGATTTGCCGCAGATGGCACTAACTACTTGGCCGGACAAATAGGGAGCGCTGAAGGCTCTCACTTGGTACAACATTTAAGACAACAAGCCTGAGGGTGCCCAGTTGGGCGCGAACCTCGGTTCAGGGCGTCGTCGGAGAGGAAAAATATTTGAAAGATTCAATCGACCCTAGTGGGTCGATAGCGATAAGCGCTGATTGACCACCGACCACCGAATTCCACTGGCTGCGTTCCTGACACACCACTTTTGCTTCTTCCACTCTCGTCAAAGACTTCATGCTTGCTCGCCGGTTTATAGTACTCTTGACCTGACCTTCCTTTAAAACATCCTGGATCTGATTGCGAATGTACAGTCATGAGTAATATCGGTCACGAGTATCAATATGTATACACTTTGATACCATGTCACATTAACTTTTTTAGACAAATTAAACCGTAAGTCTCTTTAAATGTCAAATATAATAGTGCGACAGGGTTCTAAAGTGTGTACAGTCATGAGCAATATAATGTACCCACTTTAGGACTCTGTCGCACTAACATATTTGACATTTAGTGAGACTTGCAGTTCAATTTGTTAAAAAAGTTAATGTGACATGGTACCAAAGTGTATACACATTAATGCTCGTGACTGTACATGATACTCATGACTGTAACCACTTTAGAACCCTATCGAACTATCATATTTGACAACATTTAAGACGTGGTATCAAAATGTATACATATTAGTACTCGTGGCCATAAGCTTTGGAATTCCCCTTCCAATTCTATTAAGAAAGAAAGAAAGAAACGTTTATTATAAAGGGACACCACAGTAACAAATAAAAAACAAATAATATAACAACAACATAACATTAAAGTATTATTAAATGATAGTATGTTGTGTATGAACGGCCCCGGGTTCGAACAACAAATCACAAAAATCACTTTGTGATCCCTTGTCTGTTACATTGCAGGTTGATCACCTGATTGTCCAGAAGTAAGATGATCCGTGCTTCGGAAGGCATGTTAAGCCGTTGGTCCCGGTCACTACTTACTGATGTAAGTATGTAGTCGTTACTTGAGTCATGTCAGGGCCTTTTGGCGGCTCAATAATAACCCTGACACTAGGGTAGATACCTAACCAGATGACAGGTCCGGTTTTTGACAGAGCCCTCGGCGCTCCTCATTCGCCCGGCCAAGTAGTTAATACCAACAAAAAAAAAAACTATAGGATTAGGTATCTTTATTACCAAGCAACGAAATATGTTGTAGTCAAAATATCCAGTCATAAATTTTGACTTTACATATTTACAAAGTCTTAAATTCAAGCTTTGAATATATTTCTTAAAACGACTATTTCTATGACTGACCAAAACCCTTGATAATATAATACAATTTCTTTAAGTAAACTTGTACATTACACCAAAGAATTTGTAGTATAATGTAGTCTCAAATGTTACTATGGGTCTTCTAAGTAAAACGACCACTAGTGTGACCACATCACAAAAACTTCAATTTGGAAGTGTCCAGAAATATGTAGATTTTATGGACACAGTAAGGCGATGAGAAGCTTAGTAAAATGAAGGCAGTGAGGAGCTTAGTCAAATGGATTTTATAATAAATATACATACAACATCACGCCTGTAGTTTCTAATGGGGTGAGCAGAGCCACAATTAATCAGAAGATAAGTTGCAATCACTTTTTGCTTGCCTCTTAAATCTTGAATTTAGCACAGGCCTAAACCAATGATTGTCGAATTTGTTTTCGAATTCATGTTTGGATCATAAATTATTAGCACGTACTCAGCGGCAGCCGACAGAGGGATTGCGTCCTCTAACATGATGGACTAATGTTATGGGCGATAGGCTGATACCTTATCACCATAAGGTTCATCATATCCATCTTAGGACTTCGTATCAACAGTGGCTGCAAGTTGTCTTTGATTATTTGTGGCTCTGCCCACCCCATTTGGGATTACGGGCGTGAGTTTATGTATGTGTATGTATGTACTCAGCGGCGAAGAAAACATCGTAAGGAAACTCACATTCCCGAGAAATGCATCAAATCAATCAAATCAATTTATTAAATAAATAAATAATAATAATTAAATTAATTAGTTTTTATTTAATGTATTTATTTATTCATTTTTGGAAATATGTGACTTTACCTGTATCTGTCGTTTCTGTTAAAAACCGGACCTGTAAAATCTTCAGGTTAGGTAAGCGAGACCTGTGTAAAACGGGATAATGCTAGGGAGATGATGATGTTATTCAATAATTTTCTTATTTACGACTATTCGTACATACATACATAAACTCACGCCCGTAATCCCAAATGGGGTGGGCAGAGCTACAAGTAATCAAAGACAACTTGCAGCCACTGTTGATACGAAGTCCTAAGATGGATATGATGAACCTTATGGTGATAAGGGATCAGCCTATCGCCCATAACATTAGTCCATCATGTTAGAGGACGCAATCCCTCTGTCGGTTTTTACGACATGCCCGGGAAGACAAGCAGCTGAACGTGTTCTATGTTTTTTATTTGCTCCCAGAACAGCATAGAAGCAACGACTATTCAATCGATGAATATCTCCTTTTCTCCCTATGACGTCACTCGAGGACTAAGTCTCAGTATCCGTGCATTGGTGATAAACCTTGGCCTTACTAAAAGGGCACAAGGTCCACAATATCAGCTGCTGTAATCTAACTTGGTGCATTTGCTCACTCATTTCATAGATTGTGGGCAAAGAGTAGTAAGTGTAGAGGCGACGGTTTGTGTCAGGGTTGTAAGGGAGTAACGAAAGTATACATAAAAAAAGTAAGCTCACGAGTATACCCCAAATGAGGTAGATAGGGGCTCATCCATCGCAAGATGAACTAAGTACCCACACATCACCAACCACATCACTAGTATATAAAACAAATTCGTTTTTTCTGTCCCTATAACCCTATGTACGCTTAAATCTTTAAAACTACGCAACGGATTTTAATGCGGTTTTTTTTTAATAGATAGAGTGATTCAATAATAATAGTAATTAACATAATAACATCCATTATATACATAACATAACATACATAAACAGCCTATATACGTCCCACTGCTGGGCACAAGCCTCCCCTCAGTCAACCGGAGGGGGTATGGGGGTATCCATTAAATAGTGAAGAAAACTGTTTTTTGAGGTTTTTAATGTGATGTCGTAAATAATTTTATTTTTTCCACAGCATCCGAGCGAAGCCGGTGCGGGTCGCTAGTGTTTATATAAAACCACGCCCATTTTCCACCGGGATAGGCAGAGACTATTTTTGTACCTTATTGAACACTTTGAGAGACTGTCTTTTGTTTGGTAAGGACTTGGCAGGCTTGAATCACCTGATTGTCTGAAAAAGTAAGATGATTCGTCGTTGGTCCCGGCTGTTGGCCGTAAAATCACCTCCACCAGCCCGCAGTGAAGCAACTCCGTACCCCTCCCTTGATTGAGGGGAGGCCTGTGCTCAGCAGTGGTATATAGGCTGTTTATGTTATGTTATGCAATGGTTTCTCCAAGACAACAAGACAACGCCTTGCCAATCCATTTCACGTCCATAACGCTATGAGTATTCGTTCGGAATCTTGAATAATTTACCGGATTCATCTCACCCTTCTACGCATACATCATCTTAGGCCGTTCAAATCGATTCCCTAATGGAGCGTTAGGCAGAGATTCGGTGACTACACCCTGGGGACTGTCATTTTGTACGTGCTTGTCTAGTCTGTGGCAGCGGTTCCCAACTAGTGGTCTACCTTTTTTTTACGATATCGAGGCAGACCCGACTCGGATGACATTGTGAGGTATGCCGGAAAGCAATGGATGAGCCTTGCACAGGCCCGGACAGGATGGCGTGAAAGAGAGGAGGCCTATACCCAGCAGTGGGTGGATACAGGCTGAGTAGATAGATAGATTGTACGTATATTTGCCGCAAATGGCATTAAATACTTGGATGGATGTAAATGATGTAATGTGTTTTGATCCGAAATAAACGATTTTTTAAGTCTCCCTTTGCAGTGTCTTTATTCGTAAGTGGTTAGAGTGTATAATAAACACATACATACATAAACTCACGCCTATTTCCCACCGGGGTAAGCAGAGACTATAGAATTCCATTTGCTTCGATCCTGACACACGTCTCTTGCTTCCTCCACATTCATCAAAAACATACCTTAATATAATAAAAACATTCCTTATTGATTTTTTAAAACTGTGGCCCTTGCAGTAATAAAAATTATTATTTATTATTATTCATTTATTCTTAGAAAACATTGTTACAAATATTATTAATATGGGCAGTGATGTGTCGTTTCCGGGAATATTTCCACTTCGGGAACGTTAAAAAGGCAAAACTTATGTAAAAAGAGCTTTATTACGTAACCTACAGGCGGATAATACCGGAGTACAAGAAAGAACTATTTGAAAAAGAAAAACAGCCAGTGTCTTTTATGTTAGATTGTCAGTGCCCAGAACGTTACCTAGAAAGCCCCACCAGCAAAACATTTTGTCGGTTTGCTAACAGAACCAATGTCGGTGCGTTGAGTCGCATCTGCGTGACTCATAATGAACTAAGTGCCGTGATGTCTGATCTAGACCTATTTTTCAATTCTCTTAGGCAGTATAAGGATAAAATTTATAAATATTTATGTCCTCCTGCATAATATATTCTTTTTTATGTATTTTTTTAAAATTTTAATACAAATTATATCTGTATAATTTAGTTATCTACTAAACGATTACGTTGTCTTACACTGCAAATGTTGTGTGCACCTATAAATGGCTTATGTAACAGTTTGATTCCTGACGTAACTATATTTTATTTAATATTTTATTAAATTAAAGTAAATTATTTATTCATCACATAAAATAATTTTAAAATACAGTTTCAAATTACAAAAAGTCAAATAATCCAACTTAAAAATACTATAATATAATATAATATATAATATTAATATATATTAATATATAATATTTTATTATATAAGCTGTTGGTGTACCTTTTTTATAAATAATTTTATAGAGTTATTACGACGGGAATATTCCTGACAACGTTCCCCGACCATGCCCACAACACGTACTAACCTTGTATTGTATTGTGACATAATAATAACGTAAGGGCCCGCCCGATATAGACCGCCTGGTTTTATAAGACGCTTAGGGGCCCGGTGAAAAAAGGTTGAGAACCAATGGTTCACGGTATATCTAAAGTATATTGTACACGGGTAACGGACCAGGAAATAAATTAAAGGCGGAGTATTGTCTCGTGTTGACCGGAGTGTTACATGGATAAGGTATAAGCCAAAAATATTTTTCTTATAAGCATTAAAAGCAACTAAAGTTAAGGCTTGGACACGTAGAGCGGATAAAGGATAATAGGATTACGAAAGCGGTATAAAAAGCGAAGGTTGATGGTAAGGCTGGCAGAGGAGGACCTAGAAGGACCTACATTGGCCAAATTAGTGACCTTAGAAAAGGTTCAGTACGATCTACTCTGAACCGGCGTGCGTGTATGAATGTGGAGGAAGCAAGAGAAGTGTGTCTGGATCGAAGCATTTGCTTGCTGGAATTCCATAGTCTCTGCTTATCCCGGCAGGAAATATGCGTGAGTTTATGTATGTGTATATATGCATTAAAAGCAAGAAGAAATAAAGCTTAAAAAGAAAAAGAAGGCAAAAAGAAACAAAAATAAATAAGGAAAAAAGGCCACAAAGCTCTGTAGGCGAGGTACTTAGTTTATCTTGCGATAGATGTTTTTCTAACTACCCCAATTGGAACGTAACGAATACTTTGTAAGAATTTGTTCTTACATCTAAGCCGATGTAAACTACTCAATCAGATTATGAGTATAATACTGCCAAACGAAGAAGGTCGATTACCAGATATTTAAATTAAAGTACATTGCCAATTTCCTCTTTTCAAATAACATTTATCGCGCTTCACACGGCATCATTTTGTGCAGAAAACACTGTTAATCCTCAAAACTTTCGACATTTACTAATTAAACATCCACCCAAAAAGGTGAAGTGACCAACTCGTTAAAAACCCTAGCAGAACTGCACCGAGTTTGTCTAAAATTTGGTGCCATTTGGTGCCATTTGCAACCGTTTGGAACCATTTTGAGGCATACGGGAGAATTGTGTCCAAGTTCGGGGCATTAGGCACAAACGTACAGTGCCCTCGGGAGCCCCATTTGAAATGTGCCATCCTATTCTGGGGCGCCTCCCGTCTCTGAAACGCGTCGCACATATCAATGACATAGTATTTTAAGACGTTAGTCTTTGCTTGTTTGTTACAACCGCTTTTTTACTTAATTTACCTATGCAGGAAACTTATTTAATGATACATAGATATATACATAAGATCACGCCTATTTCCCTTTAGGGTAGGCAGAGACCGCGGAATTCTACTTACTACGATTTTTCGCTTCTTCCAGTCAGTTTAGAGTACTCTAATAATCTTCTATCGTGTGTATTGTGAGGTGAATTACCAACCCCATCAACCCTGGTGTCAGGGTTATTACTGAGCCGCCATATGCCCCTGACATGACTCATGCAACGACTACGTACTTACATCAGTAAGTAGTAACCGGGACCAATGGCTTAACGTGCCTTCCAAAGCACGGATCATCTTACTTTCGGATAATCAGGTGATCAGCCTGTAATTTTCTAACCAAACTAACTAAAATCACTATTTGTATTTTTTTTTTTTTTGAGGGATTGTGTCCTCTAACATGATGGACTAATGTTATGGGCGATAGGCTGATCCCTTATCACCATAAGGTTCATCATATCCATCTTTGGAATTCGTATCAACAGTGGCTGCAAGTTGTCTTTGATTACTTGTGGCTCTGCCCACCCCATTAGGGATTACGGGCGTGAGTTTATGTATGTATGTATGTTGTATATTATTGAAAATAGATTGTGAGAAACCGTGAACAGCCGCGGTCGGCGATTTTAGGGTCCAATCTCTAGGGCCTCACGGTGACGCGACCATGGTTTTGGGACTTAGGACTATGGTTACGAGTTTGGCACACATACAAAAGAAAAAGAAAATATTTTACATTATATTTTGGCTTTTCTCTTATTAAGTATTTCGTTTTATTACCTATTATAACGAGCCGCCGAGCAATAAGTCCGTTACAGTAATAAACAGGCCTCTGTGGTCCAGTGGTTGAGCGTTGGACTCACGATCCGGAGGCCCCGGGTTCGAATCCCGGTGGGGACATATATGACAAAATTCACTTTGTGATCCCTAGTTTGGTTAGGACATTACAGGCTGATCACCTGATTGTCCGAAAGTAAGATGATCCGTGCTTCGGAAGGCACGTTAAGCCGTTGGTCCCGGTTACTACATACTGATGTAAGTAAGTAGTCGTTACATGAGCCATGTCAGGGGCCTTTGGCGGCTCAATAGTAACCCTGACACCAGGGTTGATGAGGTTGGTATTCCACCTCACAACCCACATGATAAGAAGAAGAAGTAATAAACAAATTAGGTATAATATAATCCGGAATGTAATACATTGGCTTATTTTGGCTTGGTTGCTCTATGCGGAGTGGGAGGGTCATAACATAACGCTCCGGGAGGCAAGGACTTGCCAATGCCACGCTGCAACCAAGGTCGACCAGTAAAAGTGTATATTTTATAATAACTCTATATATAGTTACACGTGGTCGTATCGATCTTGATACTTGCACTTCACGTGATATAGTTTGCCGTGGTTAATTGAAACCAAGGGTTAATGTCAAATTAGTGAACAAACGGTCTCCGTGGTCCAGTGGTTAAACGTTACGCTCACGATTCGGAGGTCCCGGGTTCGAATCCTGGTGGGGAAATATCAAAAAAATCAAAATCATTTACAGGACATTTATAGTGGTGGTGAAGTTCTAAAAATATAAGTATGTTCTCTAAAAATACAGCGTGTTAGTGACATTGTAACGAAAACTTTAAAGGATAATTCGGGCCATATCTGTGTAGATATCAAGTGGAATTATCCGTCGGAAAGCTATGGAACGGAAAATAATTAAAAAAAAAAAACTAAAATTTTCAAGAATTTTCCGATAGGAAATTCCAATTTATATCAACTCAGAATCATGGTCTGAATCATCCCTCTCAGTACTCGTTACCATGTCACTAACACGCTGTGTGTAATATTCGTAACGCAGATACATAACGTAATACCAGTCTATGTATAGTTACACGTGCCATTTTTGATCATCATTCAAGGTAATAACCACGCTAGAACCAGGATAATACCATGGTATAAGAAAACCAGGTATGATCAATCCTATGACAAGCCGCCATTGCTAGCCCATTGATGACGTATGTGTTACCATTAAATTGGTATCTCCAATATTCCAAGGACGTAAATTTTATTAAAGAAAATGAAGTGTATTACTGATAATGTATTTAATTACTATTACTTGTCACATTATATGTAAAAAAAAATCATTAAAACTGTAAGTAACTCTTTCACTGAGTTCAAAATTTTCTTGCAAAGTAAATATAAAAACAATGGTCGTGGGTAATTTATTTTTTACGAAATGGCAATGTAGGGTGGGATGACGTCAGCTGGGCTAACCTTGAAATGTTAGCTGTCACTTTTGAGCATACCTGGGGGGTGAAAATGGCCACATCGAAGCAATTCATCTAAAAAGCAATATTGTACGCGAGAGGACCTGATAAATGCCACCGAAAATGCTGTCCGAGTGGCGAAATACTGGGCTGAAAAAATCTGAATGCCAGCGAAACGACAAGAAGAAGAAGAAAAGCAATATTGCTATTTGACATTTGTTTACATTGCGAACTTATTTTTTTTTATATGCGCAAATGCCAAATTGCAATATTGCATTGTTAGATGAATTGCTTCTATGTGGCCTTTTTAACCCCCTGGTCTTCTTACACCTTGGGTAATACAATCCTACAGTTAACATAGCTGCTACGATGTTGCTACGCCGTAGCACTACGCCGAATTGATGTTTGTCTGACGTTATAAGGTCATGCTTTGAATCCCTATTAGCTTTGGCAGCACCGTTAATGTAATTGCTGGTAGGAATAATTAAAAATACATCTTCTTCTTATCGTTCGGGTTGTAAGGTGGAATACCAACCTCATCAGCCCTTGTGTCAGCGTTATCATTGATCCGCCAAAGGCCCCTGACATGGCTCATGTAACGACTACATACTTACATCAGTAAGTAGTAACCGAGACCAACGGTTTAACGTGCCTTCCAAAGCACGGATCATTTTACTTTCGGACAATCAGGTGATCAGCCTGTAATGTCCTAACAAAACTAGACATGTCTCCACCGGGATTTGAACCCAGGACCTCCGGATCGTGAGTCCAACGCTCAAACACTGGACCACAGAGGCCGTTGTACATCATAGTTCCAAACTCACGAACCTAGGCCCGTATTTATAAACCGCTCTTATCTCTGAGATCTATCTTGAGTGAGCTCTTAAGATGACGTCCTTATTAATAAACGGAACTTAAGTGCGCGTTTAGGGTTACGATATCAACTGAGTGACGCCGTATTAATAAACGAAACTCGGCTCTCAAGAGTGCTCTCAAGATGTTACTTGAGATCGTGTTTGCTGAGTGCCGTCAAACCGTGACTTGAGTGCGGGTTTTGTGATCTCGCGATAATGGAATTAGAAAATATTTTACAAGAAATCAATTATTACGACGATTTAGATCATTACGACGATTTGTTATGGCAAGATGCGTATCGTTTGCCAAAAGTTTATATCAGGGACGCCGAAAATCCCTTTGAAATGCGAGCGGATCGGTTCCAGAAAAGATACAGATTCTGCCAAGAATCTGTATTGTTTATAACATCGTTACTGAGAAGTGACTTAGAAAAACAGGACAACAGAGGTCTACCGATTGCTCCGGAAATAGCAGTTTTATTAACTCTGAGATTTTATGCTACAGCGTCATTTCAGGTAAGCTAGAATTTATTCAATACTAATTATTCTACTTTTGTCTTTAAAAAGTGTAAGTGACAGCACAATGAACACCGAAATTACTATGTATCTGAACATCTTGAGGTCTGGATACAGTAGAGCAATGCACCATATCCTTCTGAACGAGTAAATGAAAGAAAGCCTGTGTCCAGGACAGGAATAAGTTAGTAATAGGAAGTAATTTAATTTTACATAAATGACTTACACAAACCTTGCCTTTTCAGATAGTCTGTGGAGACTTACTGCACATATCACAGCCTACCGCCTCAAATATTATTACGAAGGTTTCAAAGTTGCTAGCTCAATTGCATACACACTACATAAAGTTTCCCCGAGGAGCAGAGGCTAACAGAAACAGAGAATTGTTTAAAGAGATGGGTAGACATGGACAGTGGCCTGGACTTCCCGGGATCGATGGAGCTATTGACTGTACCCATGTTAAAATTGTATCAACACCAGGGTGCCAGCACCATGAAGTCTTTAGAAATAGGAAATCAGATTTTTCTATTAATGTCCAGGTTGTTGCAGGGCCCCGCAGGGAAATATTAGACATAGTAGCCAGATGGGCAGGCAGCATGCACGATTCTAGGATATTTCAAATGTCATCAGTTTACATAAAATACACGCAGGGTATTTTAAATGGAAGACTTGTCGGAGACAATGGGTATCCTACACTACCTTTTGTTCTCACACCTATAAGACCTGCCCCCGAAGATGCTCCCTCAGTACGGTACAATAGAGCTCAAATAAAAACCAGAAATGTTGTGGAAAGATTCGGCATTTGGAAGCGGAGGTTTCCCTGTTTATCTAGAGGCCTAGGTAACAAACTGTCAACTGTTTCTCATATAATTGTATCATGTGCGGTATTACACAACTTGTCATTAATTTTAAATGATGTCATGGTTTTTGATGAGAATCAGAATGATGAACAAGAAGAAACAGATAGTTTAATACCAAGCACTAGCACTGGATTTTTAATTAGAAATTCAATTGTTGAAAATTATTACCAATAATCTTTATGAGCAGTGCTTTGTGATTGAATAGTATTTGAAATTATTTAATAAAACATATTTTATATATTGACTTATATGCTTTTATTTAATAAATTAACAATATTCCATTTATTATATTATGCCACATCCCCTCTTCAGGCATCAGTTGCAGTATCTGAAACAAATTAGATGAAAAGTGTTATTATCCCAGGACTTAACAAAGCTATACTAGTTTTTAAAATAGTATGATGAGCAAGTAGATAATACTGATGTACCTGACGAACACTGCTGCTGCAGTTGAAGTTCTGCGAGGTCTGCTCTCGCCTTTGCTTCTCTTATTCTTTCTCTTAACAATAAAACCTCCAACTCATGAATCTCATTAGCCCGTCTCTGTCTGTCTTTATATTCCTTATCCAGAATAGAACTTTTATGCCTTTGAAAAGTTTGGGTAGCTGTATTTGATGGGTTAATAAGAGGTGGAGTAGGAAAACGTGGAGGTGGGGTAGGAAGACGTGGTGGTGGAGTGGATGTAGGAAGAGGTGGTGGTGGAGTGGAAGCAGTAAGAGGTGGTGGTGGTGGAGTGGATGTAGGGAGAGGTGGTGGTGGAGTGGTTGTAGGGAGAGCTGGTGGTGGAGTGGTTGTAGTGAGAGACAGTAGTGGACCTACTCCAGGTGGAGGTGGTGTCAATGTTGTCCGGGTTGGGGCAAGGGCAAGTGGTGCTTGTGTAACAACAGCGCATGGGAATGGTGATGAAGAAAATGCACTGGTGGATGGTATTTGGGAAGAAGTTGAGGGAAGACAAGAGACGGGCTGCAAGTCCATATTTACTTCTTGGACGGCAAGGTCAGCGGTTACTGGAACAAAGTAATTTAAACAGAGAAATATAAAAAAGATCTAATTTACATATTTAAAAATGATAGAATTGATGATAGCTGTTTTTGGAGAATGTGTGGCTTACAACATACTGCCAGGTTTGAATCCCAGCTCTGGCTCTAGACCATTGGCCATAGGCTCACCCCTCAGACTTAAACATAGCTGGCAAGTAGTGATTTTGTATTTACTATATACTTCTGCCTACCCCTTCGGCGATATAGGCGTGATGCTATATTAGAAGAAAATTACTTACCTGGAATTGTATCAGAGTCAACAGCATCATCGATACCAACTATTAGAGCAGGGGCCACCTCAGACACATCTGGGTCTACAACTGCATCACTGGTTGCAGGCCCTCCTCCAGTAGCTAGCCGATGTTGACGTTCTTTTGTCAGTGCTTCCCTTTGCCGCTGCTTGAGGTTCATCCACAATCTCCTAAGTTGTTTATTTGTAACCTAAAATCAAGGATGCAATTATAAAAAACTAGCAAAAAGCGAGAGGAAATCGCGCACCAAAGGTTAAATAACTTTGTTTACCTGATTGGTAGCATGAGGGCTTGCGTTGTATTCTCTGGTTACAATATCCCAAGCTTCATTTTTTGCGCGTAATGAAGCGCCATCGGTATCCTTATTCTCTATCACCGAGGAGTATCTTTTCAATATATCCAAAAAAGTTTTTTTCTCGAGGGGAGTAAAAATATGCTTCTTAATTGTTGACATCGTTATGGACAGTAATTACTTTACGTTTATTATTGATAACTAAAGTCTAAACTATACAAAAACAAAACAAGTGGTTGCGAAGGACGCGTCTTTTTTTTTGAGAATGATGTTTGTTGCGTTTTGTTTTCACTACACATTGCGTTTTGAAATCATAACAAATTATTTTTAAAACGTTAAATGACCGTTTTTATAATAAATTTAAATAACCTACGTTTGAATTATAATAATTTTAACATTTTAGTAAAGAATTGAACAATTTTTAATATGTTTGAAGCCCTAAACCGAAATATTTTTTTAAAGCAGGAACGAAACGTTGATTCGTTCGGTCTATAGTTCACTCAATTAGGACGTTTACTTGAGATCCTGAACTTGAGATCGATATCATGTGATACGCGCTCAATATTCGTCTATTAATTAACGTCGCACTTAAGACGCTGTTTACATCTTGAGAGTGACTCAGTTGATATCGCTCTTGAGAGCGGTATTGAGATCGGTTTATAAATACGGGCCCTAAACCAGTGATTGTCGAATTTGTTTTCAAATGCATATTTGAATCAAATTCAAATTCAAATTCAAAAATATCTTTATTCAGTAGGTAACATAGTTACACTTTGAATCGTCAATTTTTACAT
This sequence comes from Pectinophora gossypiella, assembly GCF_024362695.1. Lineage (NCBI taxonomy): Eukaryota > Metazoa > Arthropoda > Insecta > Lepidoptera > Gelechiidae > Pectinophora > Pectinophora gossypiella. Next base: position 1,586,241 of record NC_065420.1, on the reverse strand, counting down.
AACGAACGTCTCATCCGCCTAAAACTACTGCAGCTTCTCACAACCTGTATAGCCGGGGAAAAGAAGCTGCAAGAAAAACCTCGGCACAGGGCCCTAGACGTTCTTTAAAAAAAATAAAAATAAACATAAAATATTGATATACAATTTATTGAGTAATTTAGCTGCCTAATATCAGTTCTCAGACAGTTAATCCCATGCAATCATAAATGATTATCACGTGAGGAAAACCACATTCCCGAGAAATGCATTTTCGGAGGTATGTGACCCAATCTGTATTGGGCTGGTTTTCCCTTCGCGGTTTGGAAGGTCAGACAGGCAGTCGCTTCTGTAAAAAACTGGACCTGTTATAATGTAAAATAAAAAATCTTCAGGTTAGGTAGGCGGACATCAGTAAATAGTAACCGGGCTATTTACTGATCTAAGTGAGTAATCGTTATATGAGCCATGTCAGGGGCCTTTGGCAACTCAATCATATCCCTGACACCAGGGTTTTTTTTTTTTTTTTTTTGTCTTTAATTTACTTAAGGGCTTTTAACAAAATTTGTTATGCCAGCCCCATCGATCAAGACTGACTAAAACTGATAAAAAATCATATTTAATTCATGCCTCCACCCACAACAGCCTAAGATGTGATGCTGTTGTGAATGAAAGCATAAATCAAATATGATTCTCTGCTCGTAGGTTCTGATAAAAAGGCCTCCAAGACACCTATATCACTATTCTGACTCCTAATTTTAAGATGTTTAAATAAAAAAAGCCTTTGTGAGGCATTCCGAGTACATTCATATAAGATATGGTACGTATCTTCTCTCTTCCCACAAACTTCGCAGTTTGGGGAAGAGGTTTTTTTCATTAAGTAAGCAAAGCTCTTTAAAGGAATATGCCCAGATCTTAACCTAAAAGCAATTTTGAGAAGTTTCCTCCCGAACTTAACATCGACGAACCATGGTATTCGAGGAGGCTGACACGCAATAGTCCTGTACCAGACACCCTTCTCCTTGGATCTTACGTCGAAATACTCTTTCCAGGAGGAGCGCCACGACTTTATATATGAATGTAAAATATCGGAATATTCAGGGATTATAAATACCTCACTGCCATCAGTACAGGCGCACTTTGCCAAATTGTCAGCCTCCTCGTTACCGCTCAAGCCTACATGAGAAGGAACCCATTGCAACCTCAGAGTCACCCCAACAGGCAAACCATACACCATATCTAATATTTTATAAGAAAGCGCTGTACCTCTGTAGCCCATAGCGGAACGAGCCACATGTTGCAAAGCACTTTTACTGTCCGTGAAAATAACAATTCTTTTAGATGATAAGGTATATGAATAGGAGATGGCCTCTGAAATAGCAAATAGCTCCGCAGACATAATACATATATTGCTAGTAATTTTGTAGCGAGTTCTAAAATTTGTATTCTGATCAAAAAAGGCAGCTCCCATACCATCCTTTGATTTAGAAGCATCTGTAAAAATCCTATGAAATCCTCTATATTTAAAATTAACTTCTTGAATTATATTGAATTTAAGGGAATTCAGTTCATACAAATTTTTAGAACGCTGTACACTGTCTAAATTAGTAAAAATAACATCAATAATATTTGCCTTCGACATCCAAAAACTTAGAGTAAACATTAACAACGGATTAGAGGAAAATATCCTTTCATGCTTAACTTGATTATAAACAAATGGCAGCAGCGGCTTCTTTTTATTGTGCCAATACCTATTCTCAGAAGCAGTTCCAAGTTCACATAGTAATTTGACCGTAGGGTTATATGACCACGAACGACATTTTAGACCATATTTTAATGCTAGATACTGCCTTCTCAAAGATAACGGCGGGATACAAAGTTCAGCTTCCATTACGTGTATAGGGGTTGTTTTTATAAACCCTCCAATGACCCTCAGAGCCTGATTCTGTATCCTATCTAATTTCGAGACATGGTTTTGTGCACTGTGGTGATATAGGAAACAACCATAATCCATACGACTCCTTACCAAAGCAATGTACAACCTTCGCAGGTGCTTTGGGTGTACCCCCCATGAAGGGCCTACTAAAATTTTAAGAATGTTTAGGAATTTGGATGTCTTTTCACATATTTCATTAATGTGCTTACCGAAACGCAGACTTTTATCCAACCATAAACCTAAGTATTTGAAGTTATCTACCAACTGCAGCGGAATATTTTTAGCATTTATAGTAACATTAAAATGTCTCCTGCCTCTAGAAAATAAACAAACTTTAGATTTTTGTGCTGAAATATCCAAACCAACTTTTTCTAATAATTGAATCATCACATTGAGCGAATTTTGAATTTTCACCACACTGTAATCAATAGATTTATTCTTAATATACAGGACAAAATCATCGGCATATTGTGCTACTATAACCTCATTTAGAGTTTTGCAGATTTCATGGGTGACTATATTAAAAATAAGGGGAGACATGGGGTCACCTTGAGCTAAGCCCCTATTAGTATATCTTACAAGATCCTGAATACCATTTTCACACTTAATTTTGAGTTTCCGCTCAATTAAAAAAGACCATAAGTATTTACAAATAGTGGAACCAACAGATAAACTATCAAGTATAGCAACAGCTTTTTCAATTAACACATTATTATAGGCACCCTCAATGTCTACAAAACAGGCTAGGGTGGGGATATTCTCAGAGAAACCGACTTGTACATAAGAAACTAACCGCGAAAGTGCATCCAAACTAGAGTGACACCTCCTAAAACCTACTGTAACCGGAGCTAGAATTTTATTGGTTTCCACAAACCATTCTAAGCGTTTAGTTATCATTGAGTGAAAGAGTTTGCATAGGCATGAGATTAAAGATATAGGTCTTAATTTGCAGACAGCTGAGGTTCCAGGCTTAGGTATAGGAACTACTTGTATACTCCGCCATTGCTCCGGTATAATAGAATGCTTAAATATAAGATTATATAATTTCAGAAGATGTATTTTGGCCGATAAAGGGAGATAATAAATCATAGTATATGTAACGCCATCGTCACCGGGAGCAGTGTCCTTCTTTTTAAGGCAACAAAGCAACTCCTGAATAGAAAAATCACCCTCCAATAACGGGTTAGATGATTTAAAAAGTGGTTGTGGGGGAGTCACAGTATCAGGCGCTAAGTCACATAGCAATTTATTTTTTTCTTCGACTGGGGAAAAACATCTATTATAATGGCGACCTTTTACCCAAGCCATTTGTTTCCATACATCTGAGCTGGAAGTCGCTTCATCTAATCCATCACAGAATTTATGAAAACTTTTGGATCGTGCTTTACAAATTTCAGTTTTAGCTGCCTTAACTTTATTTTCAAGTCTATTCAGATTTAAAGGTGTAGGGTTACGCCTAAATTCTTTTAGAGCAAGTCGCCTTTCCGCAACAATTTTGGACAAATCAGGGCTCCAATATTGTTTGGGTTTAAAGTTTTGTAAGGGGCTCATACATACTTTAATTTTAGGAATGTTTTTATCCGCTGAATAATTTAAGATCCCTATAAAAGAGTCATACATACATTGGACATCACTTGTGTTATCCATTATGTTTAAGAACTCATTATCAATACATTTAGCATAGGCATCCCAATCAGCTCTTTTGAAGTTGCGCTTAGGAGATAATTGCACGTAATCATGATACTGAAATAAAAATTTAATAATTCTGTGATCACTACCTAGATTTTCATTTAGCACAGACCATTTAAAATATGTCACAATATCGGTCGAGACAAATGTAATGTCAGGCGATGTTTGTTGCAGAATCCCGTTAACTAACCTAATTCTCGTAGGGTTACAATCATTTAGTGACACAAGCCCGTTCTCCAATGAGCTATCAAACAACTGATTACCCCTGGAATTTGATTTGGAAGACCAATTTGTGTGGTGACCATTAAAATCTCCAGCAACTAAAGATAATCTAGAAAATTTTGAAAATAGCCTGTCCCAGTCAGCCTGCGTAGTATGTACAGGAGAAGTGCAATATATGCCAACAACATTTTTTAAAAATTTGCAGTTTAAAACCTTAACCTGTAATGCCTCGATTCCTACTCTTCCAACATCGAGTGGACACGCATATGAATTAATCGACTTATGAACTAAGATAGCCACGCCACCATATCCGTCATCGCGGTCTTTCCTGTAGACGTTATAGCCGCTAAAGTTTATGGCTGTTTCCGGCTCAACCCAGGTCTCGCTCAAAACTGCTATGTGAACTTTTTCCTGTTGCAAAATAGCTTCAAATTCGCCTCTTTTAGGCCATAAGCTCTGGCAGTTCCATTGTAAAAAGCTTACTGTAAAGTTTTTGGATGGACTAGCCATTATAAATTGGATATAAAACTGTTAAAAATCTCCTTGAAGAAACCTCCTTCACACATGCATTTTGCAATATCGAACACCAAACTAAATCCCAAAATAATTTTCTCAATTGCCGATTTTTGATGTTATTGATGTTATTTTTACTAATTTAGACAGTGTACAGCGTTCTAAAAATTTGTATGAACTGAATTCCCTTAAATTCAATATAATTCAAGAAGTTAATTTTAAATATAGAGGATTTCATAGGATTTTTACAGATGCTTCTAAATCAAAGGATGGTATGGGAGCTGCCTTTTTTGATCAGAATACAAATTTTAGAACTCGCTACAAAATTACTAGCAATATATGTATTATGTCTGCGGAGCTATTTGCTATTTCAGAGGCCATCTCCTATTCATATACCTTATCATCTAAAAGAATTGTTATTTTCACGGACAGTAAAAGTGCTTTGCAACATGTGGCTCGTTCCGCTATGGGCTACAGAGGTACAGCGCTTTCTTATAAAATATTAGATATGGTGTATGGTTTGCCTGTTGGGGTGACTCTGAGGTTGCAATGGGTTCCTTCTCATGTAGGCTTGAGCGGTAACGAGGAGGCTGACAATTTGGCAAAGTGCGCCTGTACTGATGGCAGTGAGGTATTTATAATCCCTGAATATTCCGATATTTTACATTCATATATAAAGTCGTGGCGCTCCTCCTGGAAAGAGTATTTCGACGTAAGATCCAAGGAGAAGGGTGTCTGGTACAGGACTATTGCGTGTCAGCCTCCTCGGATACCATGGTTCGTCGATGTTAAGTTCGGGAGGAAACTTCTCAAAATTGCTTTTAGGTTAAGATCTGGGCACATTCCTTTAAAGAGCTTTGCTTACTTAATGAAAAAAACCTCTTCCCCAAACTGCGAAGTTTGTGGGAAGAGAGAAGATACGTACCATATCTTATATGAATGTACTCGGAATGCCTCACAAAGGCAGTTTTTATTTAAACATCTTAAAATTAGGAGTCAGAATAGTGATATAGGTGTCTTGGAGGCCTTTTTATCAGAACCTACGAGCAGAGAATCATATTTGATTTATGCTTTCATTCACAACAGCATCACATCTTAGGCTGTTGTGGGTGGAGGCATGAATTAAATATGATTTTTTATCAGTTTTAGTCAGTCTTGATCGATGGGGCTGGCATAACAAATTTTGTTAAAAGCCCTTAAGTAAAATAAAGACAAAAAAAAAAAAAAAAAAATATCCTTGGCTTTCCGAATAAAATCTTTAAAATTACGCCTTTCTCCTTCATTATCGCGTCTGAATGGCTTCTCATGTTTATTTTGCTCCGGATGATTCTCAATTTTTCCAAGTTGTTCTTCATTCTCTTTCGGCTGTTTTTCATTTATTTCAGGGAGTGGGATAGAGATAATTTCGTCCCAGTGAGTTGCCCGATTAGGATGAGAAGAACCCAGATTAACAACTTCGGGCTCATCAGGTCTATGTACAATCGCCTTCGTTTTACTACGTACTACCTCAGCATAAGATGGAGCATCTAGTCGAGGAATCTCTGACATCGGTGTGACGGTGTATTGGGAGGGTTTTATGGATGATGAAGGAGTAACAGATGGAACATGAATATCTAAGGCTTTCTTGTATGTGCACCCCTGCTCGGCCATAATTTCCCTTAACTTCTTTTCCTTAATATAGGCTGGGCACGCTTTGGACCAGGCCATATGACACCCTTTGCAATTCACACATCTAAATGTACTTGTGGAACAATTCTCATGATTATTCCCACATTTAGGGCATACTATTTTTTTGGAAGGGCACATTCCTCGAGTGTGACCGAGGCGCCAGCAAATGGAGCATTGCGACACTTGGTGCACGAATGGAATCACCTGGACCTTCATTCCACAAACGAATACATATTCAGGCACCGACGAACTTTTAAAACATAGGCGAACTGCTTCGCTCGGACACCATCCTCCCTCCTCTCTATTACAACGATTAAGCCTTTTTACTGACGAAAGTTCCACAGAGCTCTCAATATCTTGCTTTATTTCCTCCTCCGAAATATGTATGTCCACATTCTTAATAACACCGTAGCAGAATGACACCTCGGTCGCTTTGTATATTATCCAGTCTTTGTCTGAAGCAATTTTGCTGTCCAGAAATTTATTTGCAGCAATCTCATTTGAAAGATGAAGACGAATTTTAAAAGGACTGATGTACTTTACTTGAACCACGTCTGTCAAACTATACTCTTTAAGGGTTCGGGCAAGCACAAACTGCCTGGGAAGCCTATTTTTGCTTGAAATGTACATCACATTATCTTTTTCCTGTTTGTTATCCGTTTTCGTGTTTCCCCGCCGCAGCTTCTTTCCTCCTTTCCTACTGACTTCAGTCCACTCACCATCATCCTCAAAGTCACTTCCATTGAATAGTCGTTTCCCAGCTCGTCTCCCATCCTCGTTACTAGTTGAGGGTTGATTAAAATCATCATTAATGGACACTAGGGAGCCTGACCCAAGCGATTCATAGAAGGAACGTTGGGACGGTGATCCGTATCTAGCTCTAGGCGAGAAAACGTCCTCCTCGTCACTCATGACATAATATTCCTATTTTCCTGCGAGCAAATATTAGCACAATACACAGAAAAAGCAATATTTACTAATATTTAGATATTTTTTTACGAATAGTGACTTTTCACCGCAATGACTTTGACAGGAATGACACCAGGGTTGATGAGGTTAGTATTCCACCTCACGACCCACACGATAAGAAGAAGAAGATGTACAAAATATTTTCCCATAAAAAGGTAAAAAAGCTTGTATTTTCATTTAGCCATAACTTTTTAATGACAGTATATTTTTGACTGCGGTTTGGTATTTATTAGTCAGAATTTAGTGGTCTATTTTACTAAACAGGTCGCGTTAGTGGTGGACATTTGGACCAATTTCTATATTACTTTGCTATAAGTTCCTTATGTCCTTTGTTTATGACGTTCTTCGTCGACCTTTATCTGTACAGTGTTAATAATATAAGGGTATATATATACTAAGGCAAACAACGAATAGAAACGCGCAAGCGGTCCTGCGCTCACATCAGGGTCGCCGCCGCTAAGTAGCGCCACTCCGCGCTAAGCTCATTCTGCCCGCTTTGGTTTTATAAAACTGGGGAAATTCCTCCACAGCTAAGAGGTACGAAGATTGGATATGGCAAAATAATTATTTAAAAAAAAAACAAACGTTATCACGTAGTGGGGTAGTTGATAAGTAATATAAACACACAACACAACACATCCGATGATGATCGACTAACATCTATCTAGCTTTTTTGTAATTGTTTTAGTGGAAATTTGATATGATGTTGTCTTTTTTTTGTGTGTGGCGTCCTATCATAATAAACCATTTCTATTCTATTCTTTCTATTCTAAAACTATGCGTTTTTCATTATAGTTCCAAAACAGACATATACTTACTATACACTGATAAGAAGATGTGGAAACAGACTGAAAAGTAGTTACAGCCATCCGAAAGAGGTCAGAAGAAATGACCAGCGGTTTAGCCTTGGACATGGACCGGAGATCCCGGATTGGAATCCCGGTGGGGACATATCACAAAAATCGCTTTATCTTCTTCTTCTATCGTGCGGGTTGTGAAGTGGATTTCCAACTTCATCAACCCTGGTGTTAGGGTTACTATTGAGCTGCCAAAGGCTCCCGACTGGCATGACCTGACATGAATCACTTTATCATCCCTAGTTCGGTTAGGACATTGCAGGCTGATCACCCGATTGGTCGAAAGTATGATGCTCCGTGCTTCGGATGGAATGGAACGTTAAACGGCCGTCTCGGCTACTATTTACTTAAGTATGTTATCGTTACGTGAGCCTTTGGCGATTTTTAAAATCTTATGTACACCAAAGGGGAGTTGCGAGTCATTCCCAACACAAGTACTCTAGTTACTTACTGGGAAGTCTCGACAACAAACTTCGTTACAATTATGAGAAATAAAACTATTTTTATTTTTTTTATTATTTTTATAATAGTAACCCTGACACCAGGGTTGATATGGTCGGTTATTGACCTTACAATCCACACGAAAGAAGATTAATGTATTGAGCGTCTTTGTTCTTCAATAATGTATTTGCTTCTATATTAGTGCTCATCAACAAATGTGTGTTTCCAACGTTTTTTTTGGAATTTAAATGATATTTATAAGTACTCGTTAGGCCTAATGAAAAAAAGAAAAAAAAAGAGAAAAGAAATAAGACAGAAAGGAGAAAGAAAGAGAAAAAAAGAGAGAAAAGAGAGAAGGCCCATTTTCCTTTTAAAATTCAAATCCCATTAAAGCCGTCCTTACGAGGTTGAAGGTGATCTGAAGCAATGATTGAGCTTCATTTCAGCTTGAAATACGTCGAGTGACCAGCCATTCTGACGTCCTCTACATTCTTCTCTTTCTTTTTTGACGGGTTTTATTGTATTCGCTTCTTGCCGGAAACCTACTTAGCCGGATTTTTGTTTCGTGTAGGTTGTGAGGTCAACGACTTCTTATGTGATCGGCCGTTCTGACGCTTAAGTAAAACACGATGCCACCTCCAAAAAACCCATTAAGTTTCCCCACACATCCCCCGCTCAGCGTCCGCAAGCTGAATGAAATTTCAGTAATTTGGTAAAGCGAATGCAAGGTACGGTTCCCGGTGGGATCTTCTTACAATCCGTGCTTTGTTTTGAAGTCTATTTGAAGTGGAAACACCAGAAACTCCTGACCTTTCCCTTAGTTAAAACTCCTGTCCCACACAGGTCACAAATTCTGGTTTTAATGTGCTAATAGTATGCGGTCGAAGTGGAGCTTAGTGAATTAGTAATAAAGGTTATTATGGCTTGGATTTGGAACGTTGGTGTGGTTAAGCCTTCTGAATATAATATCTGTTTGGACAGATTAAGGAATGCTCGTATTTAGATGTTTATACCTTTACTGTTATGATTTCTTGGGTGTTATTTCAGAATGCTATAAATTAAATGTTATCTTCATTTGCACGATTTTCTTTGAAGTAAATAAAGTTGTTTCAAACATTCTTGTAACTTAAAGCAAGTGAATTTATTTTTGTTGACTGTTTGTTTTACTGTTCAACCCATTTAGGTTGAATCTATTCAGGTATAGCGAGTGTGATTTTAATGCATGTACATAATTGACAGCCTGTATACGTCCCACTGCTGGGCACAGGCCTCCCCTCAATCAATCGGAGGGGGTATGAAGCATACTCCGGTTGGTGGAGGTGTTTTTACTAATAGCCGGGACCAACGGCTTAACGTGCCCCCTAAAGCATGGAATCATGTTACTTTTTCAGACAATCAGGTGATTCAAGCCTGAAAAGTCCTTACCAAACAAAGAAAAGTCTTACAAAGTGATTTCGACAATGTCCCCATCGGGAATAGAACGCGGACCTCCATCCGCGGATCGTGAGCCTAACGCTCTAACCATTAGACTACGGAGGCTGTTACGTACATAATTATAACATATATTTTTTCTAGCACACCAAACCTAGTACCTATTGAAGGAGGAGTGTGCATCTACTGCTATTATTAAGTAATAATAATAGCAGATAGTAATACCACATCATCCCACTGCAGGGCAAAGGCCTCTCTCCCTTTCCTCCACTCCTCCCGATCTTGGGCTCTCTCTTTTCAAGCGTCTCTTGTCAAGTTCTTTTATCATTTTCTCGGTGCATCTATTTCTTCTTACATACATACATACATAAACTCACGCCCGTAATCCCTAATGGGGTGGGCAGAGCCACAAGTAATCAAAGACAACTTGCAGCCACTGTTGATACGAAGTCCAAAGATGGATATGATGAACCTTATGGTGATAAGGGATCAGCCTATCGCCCATCACATTAGTCCATCATGTTAGAGGACACAATCCCTCTGTCGGTTTTTACGACATGCCCGGGAAGAGAAGCAGCTGAACGTGTTCTATGTTTTTTATATGCTCCCAGAACAGCATAGAAGCAACTATTTCTTCTTCTTCTTCTTATAGTGTGGATTGTGAGGTGGAATACCATACTCATCAACTCTGGTGTCCGAGTTATTACTGAGCCGCCAAATGCTCCTGACATGGCTCATGTAACGACTATATACTTACGTAAGTAGTAACCGGGACCAACGGCTTAACGTGCCTTCTGAAGCACGGATCATCTTACTATCGGACAATCAGGTGATAAGCCTGTAATGTCCTAACCAAACTAGGGATCATAAAGTGATTTTTGTGATATGTCCCCACCGAGATTCGAACCCGGGGCCTCCGGATCGTGAGCTCAACGCTCAACTACTGGACCACGGAGGCCGTTCATCTACTAAACAATTAATTTTGAAAGGAACAAAGATTTGATATTAAAAGTGGTTGCGGTTTATCTTATAGGTATTACAGCTATGCCCAATCTATTACGGCTGTTGAGACGACTTTAATGCAATATTTCTTCACGAAAAACTATTCGTTTTAAAAGAAAACAATAACAAAATGGCGCGGGCAGAGAGTTGCAAACTAACGAGCCAACTCGGCAAGTCTTGCCGCAAAGAAAACTTCGAACCAACTGTCGGCCGCAGGTATCGACACCACCGAGCCACGGGGAACACGAAACGAGGGTACCTGTATCAATAGTTTTCCTGAAAAAAATAATATATATCCTGTAAGGTCAGTGTGGTTCACTAGCTTGCTTTTCAAACGGATCGCCGGTCCCGGGCTCTCCCGGTGGCGACATATCACAAAAATCACATTGTGGGCAGATTTGCTTAGGACCTGGCAGGCTGATCACTGGATTGGTTCGGAAGGCACGTTAAGTTGTTAGGACCGGATATTGTTAGGTCGTTACATGAGCCATGTCCGGGGTCTTTGGCGGCTCAATAATAACCCTGACACCAGTGTTGATGAGGTTGGTAATTCACAATGAATAATCCCATAAGGTTACTGTGGACCTGTGGTTCATCAGCTTGCTTTTCAAACGGATCTTCAGTGCGATGCCCGCAATGAGTTATTCATTTAAAAGCAGTTTTAACAGCTTACGTCTAGTGGTCGAGCGTTGGTCTCACATTCCGGAGGGCCTGGGTTCTAATCCCGGTGGGGACATATCACAAAAATCACACTGTGGGCACTGGTTTGCTTAGGACATTGCAGGTTCCGGGTTACAGTCCCTGTGACTCGCCTCTTCCATCCTGCATTTCCGTATCGATGGCTCTCATCCCCGCCTTTACAATCGTTGAAGTCTTCACCCGTATCCCCAGGCAAGAGTCCTACGATATACCCCGTAGGGCTGGGTCCCTATCCAAACTCAGTCACCATCTCACTCCGGTCTACTGAAGTAAGAAGCTCCCAACCACGCGGCAAGGACGCGCCGTACAGGAATTGCCCCAGTGGTGGGCAGAGATGATGACTCTGTTCCGCCTGGGGCCGGTTTGATGGTCTTGTATGAAACCAAAACCAAAGGGATGAATTTCATACTCATAAAATCGAATTCATCATCATCATCAACAGCCTATATACGTCCCACTGCTGGGCACAGGCCTCCCCTCAATCAACCGGAGGGGGTATGGAGCATACTCCACCACGCTGCTCCAATGCGGGTTGGTGGAGGTGTTTTTACGGCTAATAGCCGGGACCAACGTGCCAACGTGCCCTCCGAAGCACGGAATCATCTTACTTTTTCGGACAATCAGGTGATTCAAGCCTGAAAAGTCCTTACCAAACAAAGGACAGTCTCACAAAGTGATTTCGACAATGTCCCCATCGGGAATCGAACCCGGACCTCCAGATCGTGAGCCTAACGCTCTAACCACTAGACCACGGAGGCTGTCAAAAATCGAATTAAATTATTAAAATGTACGGTTCCTCTTTTTTCGTGCCTGGTAACACAGTCGCCGATAGTTCAGCAACTCCATTTGTTTAGACCTTTACCAGGAGTAGGTAAATTGTTTCCCAACTAATAAAATTTTGTTTCAATTTTCTATAGTTTGCTTTATGTTTAAACTTTTATTGAAAACCTTTTTTAATTTACTTGCAGACAGACGTGAAGCTCTATGGTTTATAAGTAAGTAAATATGGAAAAATAATAAATGTAACAGCCTCCGTGGTCTAGTGGTTAGAGCGTTAGCCTCACGATTCTGGAGGTCCTATGGTTCGATTGCCGATGGGGACATTGTCGAAACTACTTTTAGAGACTGCCCTTTGTTAGGTAAGGACATTCCAGACTTGAATCAACTGATTGTCTGTAAAAGTAAGATGATTACGGAATCATCTTACTTTTACAGACAATCAGTCACCAAAGCACGGGCTTTGGAGGGGTTGTTAAACCGTTGGTCCCGGTTATTAGTCGTAAAATACAACTCCACCAACCAGCAACCCAAATGGAATCAATTTATTTCGTAGAACACATAAAAATACAAAAAATTGGTAAAGTAATTTACATAAGTGTTATATTACAGTAATACTTTTTATCTCTTATTTATTTATTCGCCGCCAACCCGCATTGTAGCAGCGTGGTGGAGTATGCTCCATACCCCCTCCGGTTGATTGAGGGGAGGCCTGTACCCAGCAGTGGGACGTATATAGGCTGTTTATGTATGTATTTATTTATTTATTATCTGAAGTATTCAATACACATAGTCATTACAGGTACAGTCATCAGCAATATCATGTCCCCACTTTAGAACCCTGTCGCACTATCATATTTGACATTATTTGTCAAAAAAGTTAATGTGACATGGTTTCAAAGTGTATACATATTAGTACTCGTGACCGTACATGCCTATTGCGACATACATACATAAACTCACGCCCGTAATCCCTAATGGGGTGGGCAGAGCCACAAGTAATCAAAGACAAGTTGCAGCCACTGTTGATACGGTGTCGTAAGCTGGATATGATAAACCTTACGGTGATAGGTAAGGGATCAGCCTATCGCCCATAACATTAGTCCATCATGTTAGAGGACACAATCCCTCTGTCGGATTTAACGACAAGCCCAATCACCAAATAATAATTATCATCAAATTCAATGCTAATTACTACTAATATTATTTGCTATTTATTAGTCAATGTTTTGACTCAATATGCTTCCATGACTGTGTAATTACACTAATGAACGTTACATTAATAACTCAAGACTAATTCACAGTGCGGTCGTGTCATTGGTACAGGGTGAGCAGAAATTACGGCATTGATAGATATTTTAATTTTAGAAAGTAAGAAAGACGCTTATAATAAAAAAGGACACCACAGTAACAAATATAAAACAATATACGGAATAACACATAACTTACAATTAAAACACATAAAAACAGGTTCTTACCGCGTTTAAAGTAGGGATATGAGACCCCCCAATATTTCGACACTGTTGCAAGTGCCATGATCACGGGATGACTGTGTCGAAATATCGGGGGTCTCATATCCCTACTATAACCCGGTAAGAACCCGTTATTATGTGTTTTAATTATGATAATAACCGCGTAAACTTAAAACAATACATAACTTACAGTCAAAACAACTTACATACTTCTTACTTACTTCTTCAATCATAACATAAAAAACAAGATGTGATGTTTTTCTTTAATCAATCAATTAATAATTCTTTATTGCACAAAACATATACATACACAGGGCGTGTACATAAGTACGAATAAAACTATGCACAATGGGTGGCCTTATTGCTAAACAGCAATTTCTTCCAATAATAATATTTTTTTCAGCTATTTTTTTTACTTCTTTTTTTCTTTCTTTTTTCTTATTTTACATGAAACAATATGGAAAACACTTTTGAGGCTGTGCTTTGTTTGGTAAAGACATTGCAGGCTTGAATCGCCTGATTTTCCGAGAAAGTAAGATGATTCCGTGCTTTGGAAGGCACGTTAAGCCGCTAACCCAGTGGAGCAGTGTAGTATGTCCATATCTCCTCCGGTTGATTGAAGGAAGGCCTGTACTCGATTCAGACTGCAATGTCCTAACCAAACTAGGGAAAGTGATTTTTGTGGTATATCCCTCGGGCTTTTGCGGGATTCGAATCGTGAGCCCAACGCTTAACCACTGGACTAAGGTGGGCCTAGTCGTTACATGAACCATGTCAGGGGCCTTTGGCAGCTCAATAGTAAGTATGACACCAGAGTTGATTACAACACCAGAGTTGAGTTCGTCTCACAATCCACACAAAAGAAGAAGATTTGTTCTGCTTAGCCAAGTTGCCTTTATCCTTTTTTGCCGTACTTAAAAAACCGAAATTAAAGTTAATTAATTTTAAAGACACCCTGTACACATTAAATACAGTAATGCACCCGAAATGGATATTCAGTAAGCCGGAAAGCGATCGCAGTTGAATCCAAATTCCTATTAACATTAACAAGCGTTGCGAATGCTGAGGTGGGGCGTCACTGCACGCGATCTGCCCACTAGAGCGTTAGTTAATTGGGGCGTGGTGCGACTATCAGCGAGTACTTGTTGCGGGTTCATCATCATCATTAACAACCGTACGACGCCCACTGCTGGGCATAGGCCTCCCCCAAGGATCTCCTCGACGATCGGTCCTGCGCTGCCCGCATCCAGCGGCTTCCCGCTACCTTCACCAGATCGTCGGTCCACCTTGTAGCGGGCCTACCCACTGAGCGTCGTCCGACACGTGGTCGCCCTTCGAGAACCTTTACGCCCCAGCGACCATCGGTTCTCCTCGCTATGTGTCCTGCCCACTGCCACTTCAGCTTGGCAATTCTCCGAGCTATGTCGGTGACTTTAGTTCTCCTGCGGATCTCTTCATTTCTGATTCGATCGAGCAGGGAAATACCGAGAAATTGTTTGCGGGTTATCGTATTTGAATGGTAATCAGTCACCTCTATTATCTTACAACACAGTCTAGGTTAAAGTTAAATTGCTTATTCGCTTGTAGGCTAAGTTGCAATAATGAATATATTTGAGTAAGGTATGATATATTAGATTAGTATCTTTCCATTATAATAGTAATAATAATAACTAAAGCATGGATCATCTTACTTTTTGGACAATCAGGTAATCAGCTTGTAATGTCCTAACCAAAAGTCCGGGACTCCATAGGCCTGAGATATGGAAATGACAAACATAATAATAAAAAGTTTATTTAGGTAAAACTTACGACACACATAACATACATTTCTTATCTTATCTTATTTAGCCTATACGATCCCACTGCTGGGCAAAGGCCTCCCCTTGATTTGCATACATACATTTACAACATTAAAATATATTATACACACATTAATATTTAGTTGGAAAACATAAAGGTATATGGGTTCCGCAGCTCACCATAAAGACCAGGGTTCAGTGAAACTTATTGTATGTAAGTAGGTACGTAATTGAGTTTGATATGTCCCTGGCTCACGATAGTTGTCCCAAAAAACAGCGCCGCGGCCCGTGCTAGCACATGTCACGGCATTATGCTGAGGGAAATCCTTGTTTATTTTGGGCGCCTCCATTGTGTGTGTATTTAATA
This sequence comes from Pectinophora gossypiella, assembly GCF_024362695.1. NCBI lineage: Eukaryota > Metazoa > Arthropoda > Insecta > Lepidoptera > Gelechiidae > Pectinophora > Pectinophora gossypiella. The sequence continues at coordinate 1,570,423 of NC_065420.1, read as the reverse complement.
TGCATATTATAAAAAAACAAAAACCCAAGTGCAGTGACGTACACGCATCAGCTTATGCTGCTAGTGTACTTAATAAATAATAATAATAATAATAATATTATGTCTTTTTGTTTCTTTTTTATTTTAAGTAAGTAATGTAAGTTGACACCTAATAAGACATGACGAATTTATTAAAAACATCATAGAAGGAAAGAGAGGAAGGGGAGACCAAGAAGAGTTTACATGGAACAGATTAAATTAAAGGTTAACGTCATGTCTTATAGGAAAGTCAAGGAATTGGGCCTTTGATAGACTGAAATGGAAAATGCTACTCCGACTAGAGCGTGGCGCTTAAATTGATGATGATGATGAATGTAAGTTGTGGCGTCCAATATGGAAATAAATGTTTTCTTTCTTTCTTTCTTTAGTTGTTTATTCTATCTACTCAGCCTGTGTCCACTCACTGCTGGGTATATGCCTCATCTCTTTCACGCCATCCTTTCCGGTCCTGTCCAAGTCTAATCCACGCTTTCCGGCGTACCTCACAATGTCATCCGACCACTTGCCTGGCTGAGTTATTTATTGCTTTCTTCTTCTTCTATCGTGTGGGTTGTGAGGTGAATTACCAACCTCATCAACCCTTATGTCAGGGTTATTACTGAGCCGCCAAAGGCCCCTGACATGGCTCATGTAACGACTACTTACTTACATCAGTAAGTAGTAACCAGGACCAACGGCGTAAGGTGCTTTATACATATAATGAAAGGGATCCCCCTTTCAGGGCCAGAGAGTATTTATCCCCAAAAAAAATTGACTTTGTAATTACCTACATTGTTTATACTATAACACTGTCCGTGTGTCCATTTTGTAAATCCTAACAAAGGAAATCGTACTCTGGCCCCTGCGATACAAGCTGAGCTTAGTGCAGGGACCGCCGCATAACAAGAGTAATTGGTCATATTATTATAGTTGTCTGTATTTTTATTATTATTATTAATGTAAAAAAATACCCACTTTAGGACTCTGTCGCACTAACATATTTGACATTTAGTAAGTATTTTTTTTGACGTGACTTATTGTAGATTTGCCGCAGATGGCATTAACTACTTGGCCGGACAAATGGGGAGCGCTGAAGGCTCTCACCCGGTACAACGTTTAAGACAACAGGCCTGAGGGTGCCCAGTTGGGCGCGAACCTCGGCTCAGGGCGTCGTCTGAGAGGAAAAAATTTTGAAAGAATTAATCGACCCTAGTGGGTCGATAGCGATAAGCGCTGAATGAGGGAAATCGTCGACCACGCCGGCGGGGTCGGTATCGGGGGCCTGAAGTGTTTGGTGTCGCGAGCTGATTGGCTGCCTCTATGGCTAGACATTTAGTGAGACTTACAGTTCAATTTGTCAAAAAAGTTAATGTGACATGGTACCAAAGTGTATGCATATTAATGCTCGTGACCGTATAGTGACCGTCAGAATGGACGGTCCGAACATTTATTTATTACAATAAAATTATAGCACTGGCGCCACTGTATGATTTTGTGCCCGTTGCTGTGGAGACCTTTGGCTGCTGGGGGGCAGACACCAGAATCTTCATTTCGTTCATTTCGCTCCGGTTCGTTCTTGGAGCAAAGGTTGGCCATTGCTATTCAGCGCGGCAATGCGGCGAGCGTTATGGGCACTTATGCACCGGGAACGGTCAGGGGCGGGTTATTTATGGACTAAGTTTTCTTTAATAATTTTATTGTTAAATTGTATATGTGATTAAAGAAATAAAATAATTATATAAAATTATTTATCTTTATCGCTGTCAGTGCGACCACACACAGTTCCCCCTTGCTACGGGCGTGGCGAGTATAACTGGATTATATTAATAGAGACAATGTGCAGTGCCGCAGGTTGCTACGTGCTCCCCTGTCGTTGTTGCTAACTATCTGCACTTACCTCATTATAACAATTGAATTATAATCATAAGCTCACGACCAGACAGAGGCACGATAAGGCGCAAAAGTCCAATCAGCTGTAGCTGAAAATCAGCGATTCGCTCGAAAGGCAAATACTTGAGCTGAGCTATGGCCGTTTTGCGCTGCTGCACACATACATACCTGGCGTGCGCTAAACATTTTGTATGTGGCGTGTATTGTTGTTCAAAATTGACATTAACATTGATTAAATAAAAAAAATATTAAAAAATTAAATAAAAATAAATAAATAAATAAAAGCAATTTTTATTTGATGTTGCTTGATTATTGATTGTATTTTTTTTAATTGATTTATTTTTTTTTGGTTATGTTTTCAAAATTGGCTTACATAGTCAGCGCTTTTTGAACGCCAAAAATTAAATTACATATTATGTAACTAGCTGTAAAACTACTACCACATCGGAATCTGTAACGCTGAGGGAAAGACGTGGCCAGAAAACCTCCCAGCACAGGGCCTAGTCCTACTGTTTCATGTTTTCCTTTTTATTTGTTGATTTGTATTGTATGCATGTGTGGTTGTACATCAAATAAATGATTTATCTATCTATCTATCTGTCAGTTTCTTGCAAAGTCATAATAAATTAAATGGTTGCACTTAAGACTTCGAGTAGGCTCTGCACGACAACCGCGCTGAGCGCCGCGCGAATTATATCGAGGCCTTCGACAAGTAGCCGTTTGACGTCCATCTACGTAGATAGCATTCGTATCGTTTATTGGTCGAAGCGATCAATATAATTCGCGCCGTGTGCAGCGAGATTGTCATGCAGACCCGGCTGGTTATATGTCGTTTCTATAATAGACCAAAACACCTACAAAAACATTATAATTATGAAAACTAATGGTTCATAATTTTACCACTGTTTACAAATAATTCGCTGGGGTCAGTGACTGCACTTTTGCTCTTTGATTGTACATCCGTCGCAACATGAACTAAGTACCCACACCCAGACCGTATATAAAGAGCGAGGCAACTGTTTTTGTGAAAATTGCTCTTGAGATAAAATCATAACTTATTGTTGCAAGTCCGGTACCCGAGAGGCCGGTACCGGATTGGATTATAAGCAATTGCTTTGAAAAGTCACTATGGTCTTGCGGTACACCGGCTTGCTTCTCAATCGCGGAGAACCGCTTCGAACCCCGGTACCGAACTTGTTTTTCTCCGAAGCACAGATCATCTAGTTTTTGGACAATCGGTTGATCAGCCAGCAAACCTGACCAAACTAGCGTTCACTAAGAATCATTCTTCTTTTCTTACCCCCATCTTCTTTTTCTATCGTGCGGGTTATGAGGTGGATGACGAACCTTATCAACCCTGGTGTCAGGGCTGACGTGACTCAAGTAACGACTACGTACTTACATCAGTAGGTAAGTAGTAACCGGAACCAACGGCTTAACGTGCCCTCCGAAGCACGGATCATCTTACTTCTAGACAATCAGGTGATCAGCCTGCAATGTCCTAACCAAACTGTGGATCACAAAGTGATTTGTCCCCACCGGGATTCGAACCCGGGACCTCCGGATCGTGAGCAAAACGCTCAACCACCGGACCACGGAGGACGTTCCCCCGTACCCCCAACATGTACGTCGTTATAACTATTGCCTTATGTCTCGTGATATCTCACACTGTGGCCCCACCTTTATTGCGCTTTGTTAAAGATAATATTGTTACTAATCAGTAAATCAGAAATCAGAATCCGAAATCAGAATCATTTATTTAACGTAATTATCATGGATAAACTTGTTGACGGTCAATGTAACATTTTTGAATTTACGTCATTTCGCAAGGTGTTATGGCTGAGGAGAAGAAATGACAAGAAACTGCAACAGCAACACATCTTTTAAAAACTGTGTGTTTTCGAGTATCGAGTTATAATTAATGCTGCATGTGTGTGTTTTTATACCAACAAGAGAGCGAGAAAAAATTGAAAATCTAGACAGAAAGTTAAAATTTTTGAAACCGTCATATTCTTGATTTATTTCTATTAATATGTCGTGTGAGTTTTGAGGGTCTGAATATTTCACCAATCCTACATAACATAACATAAACAACCTATATACGTCCCACAGCTGGACGCAGGCCTCCCCTTAATCATCCGGAAGGGGTAGGGAGCATACTCCTTGGTATTTTTTCTTTATTACCTTTGACGGGTTTGCTTTTGGCCCCAGACTTGCACGAAGGCATTGACGAGGCCTAAGATGGATCGAGCTCGCCCAGAAGGTGCCTGTTCACTCTGGCCTTAAAAGAACCCGGGTTATATGCATTCGGAAATACAGAAGACGGCAAAGAATTCCACTCCCTACGTATTTTACGGCCGATAGCCGGGACCAACGGCTTAACGTGCCCTCCGAAGCACGGAGGACACGTTCACCAATTCTAGTATCAGCATAATTACTGAGCCCCCAGTTCTGGGTGACTAGCCTCTCTACCTATTTCGATATAATTATTATCCGACAAAAATAAAATTACCCTCACATGAAGCGATTCTGTAACACAATAATACTCTTTAATATTGACGGTTCGTTTAAAACCCTCATTTGTTCGTGATGAGGTATTAACTCGGTTAATGGACTCTCTATATGAAAATTACCAAGTAAAAGTACCACTTCATCAGTTTTATACTGACTTAATTCGCTGGAATTAAGTTCCGTTTTACGGTACGCTGGCTTACCTACTTATATAAAACCAATGTCGAAAATTTTCTATACATAGGATAACCGCATAGGATACAATGTAATGCAGTCAAATTACTGTAAGTAATTGTATTCAATAATATTATATTTTTAAGGAGGAGCTCGGTGGCGCAGCGGTAAACGCGCTCTGTTTGCGATTGTTGAAGTTAACCAACTTTCGCAAAGGCCGGTCATAGGATGGGTGACCATAAAAAAAGTTTTCAGCTCGAGCTCCTCCGTGATTCGGAAGGCACGTTAAGCTGTTGGTCCCGGCTGCATTAGCAGTCGTTAATAACCATCAATCCACACTGGGCCCGCGTGATGGTTTATGGCCTGATCTCCCTATCCATCCATAGGGAAGGCCCGTGCCTCAGCAGTGGGGACGTTAATGGGCTGATGATGATGATGATGAGATGTGACGACCCCATTCAACACCCCACTCTAGCGGCCAATGAAGGCAAGCTAGAGTTGATAGTCCTGTGGCCCCGCTGGGGTCCACTCCGGCCGGCCAGTGAAGACAAGTCGGAGACGGAGGGCCTGACCGATTGTCGGAGGATCTCAGCTCCGTGGTGTCACTCACCAACAGCTCGCCACAAGCTGGCCTGCGAAGACTATCGGCTGGGGAATCAAAAGACAGTGAAACTACCACCACCACCAGAGAGCGATGGGGTCAAAACCCTACGCCTTTATTGTTATTAACTAACATTCGCATTTTTCTTAGATTTTCTCGCAAAATGGCGGCATTGATAAGGTTCATTACAGATTATTACTGTTATAAATAGATATATTATGTGTCAAAGTAATATAATCCCGAAGCCACTGGGCTCGCAATTACGCAGGGTAATGGCTCATAATTTAGCTAAATGCTACCCAGGATAATTGATATGTCGCCCCTGTATATGTTACGTTAGGGTGGCCAGTGTAACTTGTGTTTTGTCGGATAATACCTGATAATGTATTCTGAGTCAAAGGGAAGTTCAGGCGGGAAAAACAGGTCTCAAAAAAATAAACTCTTTGTGATCTAGTTTCGTTAGGACATTGCACGGGGATCAGCTGATCCTTGCTTTGCTTCGCGGCGCGCAAGACAAAATATAAGTTTAAAAATTAAAACCCGACTACGGAAAACTCACGCTCAAAAAATATGAAACTAAAAAAATATTTCTCTGAAAATTCTTCCTTCTTGATGTTTTTTTCTTTTCTTTTTGTAGACTTAGTATTGTAGTTTTTCCGCAGAAAACAGGCCTGAGGGTGCCCAGGTACCCGATAGTTCGAAAGTAAGATCCGTGATTCGGAGGGCACGTTGAGTAGCCGGTCCTGGCAACTATTTACTTAAGTAAATAGGATGTTGTAAAATTAGTCATTGTCTTTGGTTCTGGTTTCATACAAGACCATTAACCCGACTCCAGAGGAAACAGAGTCTTTTCTGCCCTCCACTTGGGCAATTCCTGCTCCGCGCGTCCTTGCCGCGGGGGTGGGCGCCTCTTACTTCAGTAGGCCGGAGTGAGATGGTGGCTGAATTTGGATAGGGATCCAGACGTACGGGGTATAACGTAGAACCCTTGCCCAGTGATACGGGTTAAGATTTCAACGGTTGCAAAGGCGGTGATGAGAGCCATCGGTACGGCAATGCAGAACGGAAGAGGCGAGTCACTGTCAGTACTATTCAGAGGCGGAGGACAGGGCCTAGTACGGCTTTACGGAAATAGACTTTTCTGGACGTCAGACTGAGTACTGCGGGGTGGAAAGAAAGAGGGTAACACTGTTCTATTTTTCGCTTAAAAGTAGCATGGAGAATGCTACACCGACAAGAGCGCGGCTTTTAAATGAGTCGTGAAAATTAGTCACGTTAGGAGCCTATGGCGGCTCAATAGCAGCTCATGCCAGGGTTGGTCTCAAGATATTTGAAAGCATGGCGACCCTACAGACGTCTGTGTTTATGTGTTTGCGGTCGTATTGAGATATACCTTGGAGGTATCTACAATCAATAGCAATGGTTATAACAGGATTGGTAATTGGATAACATATTATCGTATGTCTGTTTAAGTTAATCGAGATATATGTTTAACCCTCTCGTATCTTGTCCGTCGATTATTATGTCCCTGTGGTACAGTATAAAGTAAATTTATTTTATTTTTTTATAATTCATAATCATTTATTCGCATTATAAATTGTATTACAGTTTGCAGTTGGTCAGCATTTAATATTTGGTCTAAATTTTTAGTTATTTAAATTATAACATGCAAATAATAAAATAAAACAAAATTGATAATTTAAATGAATAATAATAAAATAAATTATTCACATTACACAGAACAAAAAAACAAACAATACACAAAAAAGAGAAAAAAATAAAATAAAAAAGAAAAACAATGACATGAAACATTCAACGATTCATATAGATGTAAAACACACATAAGGTAGTACAGGCGGATTAAAATGGCCTCATCGAAGCAATTCAGAATCTAAGAAAGCAATATTTCACACCATCACCCAATCCACCGCGTCCACTCGCGTCAGGGCGGAAGGCAAGAGGGAAACCACTGCCGTATTCTTCCCTAAAAAAGCAGCATGGAGAATGCTACACTGACAAGAGCGTGGGTCTTAAATTAGTGATGAACACAGTTACACTTTGAATCGTCATTTTGTACATAACGAACGTCTCATCCGCCCAAAACTACTGCAGCTTCTGTATAGCCGGGAAAAAAAAGCTGTAAGAAAAACCTCGGTACAGGGCCCTAGACGTTCATTTAAAAATGAACATAAATTATCGCAATTACATAATGTCAATTTAAAAAGAAAATAAATAAATTAAATTATAAATAACTCATAAATAAATATAAATTACTTATAAATAAAATATTATTTATAATTTTTATAAATTATTTTATTATAAATTAATCATAAATTATTGTTATAATATCAGTTCTCAGACAGTTAATCCCATGCATTCATATTATCTTCTTGATAATCACTAATTTTATTACCTCTTTTACAAAGTAAGTTTGTTCGTAAACATCGTTTTCTTTTGAACACTTAACATCCCCTTTTCAACAATATCCTTGTAAATCAGTTGTACGAGGGAACCTTATTCATTCAGATTTGATGTTACGTTGCGAGTGGACGTTAGTTATAGCCGCATTATACGCGAGTGTACGTCCAGTGCCGAAATATGGCAAATATATGCAGATGTACAGTCGTACGCGCAAGCGGTTACCGTGAATTGTGCTTGGAATTTGTGAAATTGTCGCCTGATGGGAGAGTGACTTTGGGGAATGAAATGGCTGACATAATCTGTTAGAAAATTGTTATTTTACCTATTCTATTTTTGAATTAGCAGGATGGTAGACGAAATGACTTTTTGTTTTACTTTTAAACTGGTCAGTTTACTTCAAAAAAAGAAGATTTTTATACAGCCAGTGTTCTAATCTTTTTGCACACTAAAATCTAGTTAGAATAACAAAGCACCAAGCAATATTGCAATTTGACATTTGCGCATATAAAAGTAAGTGCGCAATGCAAACAAATCGCACATCTAGTTCTTCAAGTCAAGTCTAGTTTTCTTTCAAGGTCATAAATGTAATTTTTTATATTTTACAGTAGAGCGCTTTAACGATTTTTGTTTTGTCATATCTACGTTAATTACTAAGTTAAATCAATTTCAGATTTTTTGACATTTATGACTTTTAAGAACTAGATGTGCGAAATGTCAAATAGCAATATTGCTTTTTTAAATGAATTACAATAAAATGGCCTTTTTAGTATCGGTTTATACGATCTCTGTGGTCCAGTGGTTGAGTGTTGGGTTCATGATCCGGAGGTCCCGGGTTCGAATCCCGGTGGGGATATACCACAAAAATCGCTTTGAGATCCCTGGTTTGGTTAGGACATTACAGGTTGATCGCCCGATTGTCCGAAAGTAACATGATCCGTGCTTCGGAAGGTCAGTCAGGCAGTCGCTTCTGTAAAAAACCGGCCCTGTCAAATTTTCAGGTAAGCGGACCCTGTGAAAACGGGATAATGCTAGAGAGATGTGTGACAGATTAGATTAAAGATATGAGGAGCTCGGTGGCGCAGCGGTTAACGCGCTCGGTCTGCGATTGTTGAAGCTAAGCAACTTTCGCAAAAGCCGGTCATAGGATGGGTGACAACAAAAAAAAATTTCATCTCGAGCTCCTCCGTGCTTCGGAAGGCACGCTAAGCCGTTGGTCCCGGCTGCATTAGCAGTCGTTAATAACCATCAATCCGCACTGGGCCCGCGTGATGGTTTAAGGCCCGATCTCCCTATCCATCCATAGGGAACCCGTGCCCCAGCAGTGGGGACGTCAATGAGCTGATGATGATGATGATAACGATGATGAGATTCAAGGAGCGTTGAGTGCTCGGCTGTATAATATTAATAGAGATAAACACTTTTCTCCCCGCCACTGCAGATAATGCGCGAAGAAATAAAAATGTAAAGCTAGGTGCTAACACTCGTTAAATCATGCACGGACACAATTTATAGACCTTCGGGGCTCCAGGATAAGGCAGCTCATAATGTGTCCGGGACTTATTTCCACTTCCCCATACTTATGAGTTGGAGCGAGTTATGTCCTTAGAACCACCAGCGAATTATTATTATGCGAGAATTATGTCAGCGAAGGGGGTGTTTTGAAGGCATTTCGGTGGGAATTCAGGGTTGAATGCGATAGTGTTTTCAAGTGACGATCTTTAGAAAGAAAAGAAAAATCATTTCATTCATTTATTTTGGAAATAAGTAGGTTTTTAGAAATAAGTAGGTAGGTACACAGTATAGAGTAGTGAACAAAAGAATTTAAACCTTACTTATCTCTAAAAAGAGACGTCAGCTCAGTAAGATGTTGTGACACTCCGACATTGAGGGAGTGCCAGAACGCTGATTTTCATGTGTATGATCATGCTTAGATCATAAATGATCATCACGTGCTCAGCGGTGAAGCAAAACATCGTGAGGAAACCCACTTTGCCGAGAAATGTATTTTTCGGAGGTATGTGATCTAACCTGTATTGGGATTATACGATCTCTGTGGTCCAGTGGTTGAGCTGGGCTCACGATCCGGAGGTCTCGGGTTCGAATCCCAGTGGGGAAATACCACAAAAATCACTTTGTGATCTCTGGTTTGGTTAGGACATTACAGGTTGATCACCTCATTGTCCGAAAGTAAAATGATCCTTGCTTCGGAACGTCAGACAGGCAGTCGCTTCTGTAAAAAACCGTACCTGTCAAATCTTCAGGTTAGGTAAGCGGACCCTGAGGAAAACGGGATAATGCTAGGGATGATAATGAACTTTATGTATATGATATACGTTATGCAATCAGTATCATGTAATATAACATAAGATCACGGTTATATCCAAATTGGGTTAGTCAGAGGTTAAATATAGCTGGCGAGGATTAGGTGGTGTATTGTATATACTAACCCCCATTGTGTTATGTTATTTAATATAAGCTCACGAGTATATCTCATTTGGAGTAGTCAGATAAACTCTATTGTAAGATGAACTCCACACCTGATCGAGCTTTCTCTTAGACCAACGTGATAGGTAGCGAGTCGTATCGCCTTCTAAAATGGTCGCAATTGTGTTAGTGAAAACTGCACTTAAGATAAATTAATAAAACATTGGCGCAAGTCCGACAAATAAGTTCATAAACAAAACCTAATACCTTCCCAATGCCCTATTAAAACCTCATTAAAACATATAATAACGGGTTTTTACCGCGTTTAAAGTAGGGATATGAGACTCCCGATATTTCGACACCGTTGCAAGTGCCATGATCACGGGATGACTGATGAGATTAGAGTGGAGTAGGTAGATCCATAATTTTCTACGGGCAGACATATCTGTCTACCCTCTTCGGAACCATCTGAACTCATTCATCATCATCAGCCCATTAACGTCCCCACTGCTGGGGCACGGGCCTTCCCTATGGATGGACAGGGAGATCGGGCCTTAAACCATCACGCGGGCCCAGTGCGCATTGATGGTTATTAACGACTGCTAATGCAGCCGGGACCAACGGCTTAACGTGCCTTTCGAAGCACGGAGGAGCTCGAGATGAAAACTTTTTTTTTGTGGTCACCCATCCTATGACCGACCTTTGCGAAAGTTGCTTCACTTTAACAATCGCAGACCGAGCGCACTTACTGCTGCGCCACCGAGCTCCTCAACTGAACTCATTAAAACAGCCTAATAAAGTCGTAAACTAAATAGCCTATCGAAATAATATAATGAGAACGTTTGAATGTTAAATCATTGAAAGTGTCCAGCGAGCGATTCTCCTTCGAGTGTGTTATCAATTCGGTTATAATAGCTCAATTTGGATTCAGCAACGTTTTCTGATAATAAAATTCATCACAGAATGCTTGCTGGGGCAAAAATTAATATTCCTATGATGTAACTCAAAGCTCTATAATGGGGTGGTATAAGTTATAAGCTTTAAGAGAAAACTAGAGTTACCGAGCTGTAGGAAAGTGAGAATGCTATGTAAGGATGAATGGGAATTTGATTGTTTATGGTGTGAAAGAAGGTTGGTTAATGAATGGGACGTAAGGCAGTTTTAAAAAGTAAGAGAGGGGAGTCTTTGGTGCGATGTCGGTCGTGTGAGAGAACTTTGGTCTTAATATAAGGTCGCGGGAAGCCGCTGGATGCGGGCAGCGCAGGACCGATCGTCGTGGAGATCCTTGGGGGAGGCCTATGCCCAGCAGTGGGCGTCGTACGGCTGATGATGATGATAAGGTGTGTGTAAAATAATGATCCGTGCTTCGGAGGGCACGTTAAGCCGTCCCGGTTACTACTTACTGATGTAAGTGAGTAATCGTTACATGAGCTATGTCAGAGGCCTTGGGCGGCTCAATAATAACCCTGAGGGTTGCTGAGGTTGGTAATCGACCTCACAACCCACACGTTAGAAGATAAAGAAGAGGTACTTAGTTGATTTAGAAATATTAAAAAAAAATACAGTGTAGGAGGGGTGGTGGGGGGTGGTGACAGAGAGTTAATGATGCAGATATGGAGTTGACTGCACTAAATTATTATATTAGAAGTCGTCCAGCTCTGCCGACCCCGCAAGTGATGCAGCCTAACATTAACACTATGAGACGTAGTAGATTCTGTAGCTTCAACTAGTTGTCTCAGCAGATGTGAAAGCAGCTAACTTACACTTCAGAAGGTTCGTACAAAAAACAATAATTCAATCAGCGGTGAAAGAAAACATCGTGAGGAAACCCACATTCCCGTGAAATGCATTTTCGGAGGTTTGTGACCTAACCTAACTAAAGGACCGAGAGGCAGACTTGCTTTCATACTAATAAAAAACTTGAATGCAATAATTATATGAATTGATTGTTAGTTTTACTGTAATTATATTATGAAAAAAATAAAAACAATATGACAAACATAGGAGAACCATTTCAAAGGTATGTTTTTTTTTTATTTTATGATTTTTAATCCTAATGCTTATTTAAATATTATTTAAATGAAATTTGAAGTATGTTTACAAACGTTTTAAAGTAACTGTCCTTTGTTTGGTTAGGACTTGTCAGGCTTGAATCACCTGATTGTCCGAAAAAATAAGATGATTCCGTGCTTTGGAGGGCACCTTAAGTCGTTGGTCCCGGCTATTAGCCGTAAAAACACCTCCACCAACCCGCAGTGGAGCAGCGTGGTGGAGTATGCTCGATACCCCCTCCGCTTGATTGAGGGGAGGCCTGTGCCCAGCAGTGGGACGTGTATAGGCAGTTTATGTAAAGTAACTAGAAATTTAAACATTTCACATTAATTTCTATGAATCATTAATATTTTTTTACTTAAATATTAAAAAATAAGTTCTAAAGATGAAGTTGAAATTATATTACAAAAGGTCATCATTTTTTTGTAATAATACAATTTGTGGCATAATATAAATAATTAAAATTAAAATTATAAAATAAAAGATATTCTTATTCAATTTATACATTGGAATATTATAGATTTCAGTGATTATGGATTTTAATGCTTAGGTATAGTCAATTTCGGTTTTTTAAATTATGGATTCTAATTATAGACCCGCTAGGCAGATGATGAGAATCGCTCCCGCTTCATCTCTTCTCTTGTGCCGCTTATCTAGCGCGGGGTCGCGAGCGCGAGCTATGAATTACTGCAAATTAAAATTATTTAATGAATCAACGTAACTGCTCTCAAGATTTGTTTCTGGTTATTAAGGTCTACTTGTTACCTATTCCTGCTTCCTAATTATATTGTTAGTTATGTTTCTAATGTTAATTAGCTTGTAAGTTCATTCTCAATAGAACCAACACAAATTTAGGTAGACATAAATTAAATCTATTCTGTGTTGGGCTGGAAGTGAAGACAATAATATAAACAGGTTAGAAGCTACGGCTTCTGTGGCCTACTGGTTGAGCGATGGGCTCACGATCCTGAGGTTCCAGGTTCGAATGCTGGTGGAAAATTACCACAAAAATCGATTGTTCGAAGTAAGATGATCTTACTTCATCATCTGAAAGGTCCTAGATTTGATCCCGGTTTGTACACCTGGGCCTTCTTCCAACTCTACCACATCCATCCGCATAACATAAAACACACATAACATTAACAGCCTATATACGTCCCACTGCTGGGCACGGGCCTCCCCTCAATCAACCGGAGGGGGTATGGAGCATACCACCACGCTGCTCCAATGTGTGTCCGTGAAAGTGTCCATCCGCATAATATATCTTTATTTATTGTATTCTGTTTATTTTTCTTCCGGCGTGCGTGTATGAAACGATTGATGAATGTGGAGGAAGCAAGAGAAGTATGTCAAGATCGAAGCAAATGGAATTCCATAGTTAGGTGGAAAATAAGCATGAGTTTAGTTTAGTTTTTTATATGTATGTTCTTCTTGTTATAAGACGGTTTGTATTTTCTCTTTTCCCGGCCCAATAGAGAGGGTAGTTTGAAATATTATAGCAGCATGTGATATGTGCAGTACGTTGCGCGGGCGCGACCATTCATCATAATAACGAGACTGTAGACAAGCAATGGACATAGAAGTCGCTCGGTTTGAAATATCGCGGAATACCACGTACACTGTGGCTTTTGTTACGTAGAGCTATAACGATAATAGGATTACGAAAGCAGTGTATAAAGCGAAGGTGATAGGGCTGGCAGAGGAAGACCTAGAAGGACGTACGGTCACGAGCATTAATATGTATACACTTTGGTACCATGTCACATTAACTTTTTTGACAAATTGAACTGTAAGTATCACTAAATGTCAAATATCTTAGTGCGACAGAGTCCTAAAGTGGGTACATTATATTGCTCATGACTGTACATAAGATAGAGAGAAGTACGCAGAGACAACTCGAATGACGATTCTGACACACCACTTTCGCTTCTTCCATTCTCATCACTCAAACACACGCATACACACTTACACACACACACACACACACACACACACACACGTATGTACTTGCTTTAAACATTAAATTTTCGTTTTTACTTTTCTCTGTAAGTATAACAAGTTTTGTAACTTTCTAATTTTTATGGCTATATAACTAAAAGCAATGTAACATTGTCAGTGGAGGGGCGAAGTCTCTACCACAAGTATTTTAATAACTTAAAAGAGACTTCAACCGCTATGTATTAATTATTTTGGTAAATAAAGCATTTTTTCATTTAAAGCATTTTTTCATTTTCATTTCATTCATCAAAGTTCAACGGCCTCCGTAGTCCAGTGACCAAATTGGAGATGTCCTTAGAAAAGGTTTAATACGATCTACTCTGAACCGGCGTGCGTGATTGAAACGCTGTGGAGGATGCAAGAGAACTATGTCAGGAACGAAGCAAATGGAATTCCATAGTCTCTGCTTACCTCGTTGGGAAGTAGGCGTGAGTTTATGTATGTAAGTACTTGATGTCCGAATTTGTGTCCGAAACCTGCATAGCTGAGATATGTGTTTTCGGAGGTGTTGTGTGACCAGGGTGGTTAAAAAAGCCACATCAAAGCAATTTATCTAAAAAAAATAATATAATATTGCAATTCGACATTTAAAAGTAAGGTATACAAAAGTAATTTCGCAATGCAAACAAAATGTTAAATAGCAATATTGTTTTTTAGATGAATTACTTCGATGTGGGTTTTTAACTCGAACGAAAAATAATACGTTATTTTAGGTTTAGGGACTCTCTATAAAAAAATAAGTTATACTTATCACCAAGCTCGATTTCTTATAAGAAACAGTCTTTGAGGATACCTAGTTTTATGTTGACACTCATACATATTAGCAGCGTTTTACCTTACAATAAAACGCATATTAAACATACTTACCTTATTCGAAACCCAATAAAACATGAGAATAGCGTTCTGCGTTCCGCTTACTGCAGATAGTGCCATCCCGTTCCGTCTTTATACCTCTCCTTGTCCTTTTCCGTTTCCTTTCCGTTTCTCCCACCACATCGGTAGGCGAGTTGGAATTTTAAAATCAGTCTGCTTCATTGGAATCGAATGTTTTTCCCACCAGGCAGTAATTAGAAAGTATTGGGTTTCGAATAAGGTAAGTATGTTTAATATGCGTTTTATTGTAAGGTAAAACGCTGCTATTAAACAACTTGACCGTTATTCGAAACCCAATAAAACATGAGAAGTGTTTGCTATCGCCTGGTGGTGGGAGAAAGACGCCAATGTGATTGATCATTGTTAACTATGTGTAGGTATGTAAGGATCGTTAGTATTATATGATCTGTGGTAAGGATATTTACTCTTGTGTGTTGTAATTTTATCTGCACAGGTATCCATATATCAATATAACTAGAGTTGTGATGTATGAGGAATATACTACGTAAACAGGAATAGTATTATTAAAACTGTTGAAATATTGATAATCGTCTTTTATTTTACTAATACAAATAAAAATATTATAATATAAATGACAAAATTATGTTTTAGTAGAACTTATATAAATTCAATTATTGACAGCAGAAAATAGGGTTGTAATCAATGATGTGTTTCTAGTAGACGGTATGATTTCTCGTCGATAATATTTAAAAAATGTATTTGCTGATCGCCAGTTTCCCCTTGAAAGTATATCATCTAACGGAAAATCGTCGATCCAGTTTTTGGACGCCACAGCCGACCGGATACTTCCCGGGGTAGCAGAGATGTTAGCGTCGTTGAACAAGCGTTTCAGCCAGCCTCCTATAATAGTCTTAGATGCCGGTTTGGGGTTCCCGTTAGTACTGAGAAATAGACTATCACTCTTGGCTAATTTCCGTCGATTTTGGGATAATTTTATCAGTAAAGTAATCCAGTGGACAGGATCTAATGTCCTACTCTCTTTGTTTCTTATTAACTTCCACCCAGACTGACGATGACTTACATTATCAGTTTTAGATCCAAAAGTAGGCCAAAGCATGACAGTATCGTCTGTAATGATACACTGTTCTGTGGAAATATTTAATAATGTCAGGTCGTGAACTCGTCTTCCTGAGCACAAGAGTAATATAGCAGCTGTGTGAGCCGAAGCTTCATAAAGACTTGATGTGTCAGCATTTTTAGTTGATAAGTGGTTCACAAGAATGTCTATATCCCAAATAGGTGGTTTGGTAACTTTCGGTTTCAATAAGGATATTGCCTTTAGTATCTGTTTTACAAGTAGATGTGAGCTCAGTTTATACCAATTGTTTGGGTCGCAAAAGGTGGATACCACGGACTTATAGACTAGTATAGTGTTATAAGCGAGTCCCTCTTTGTAGTGAAGATCTGCTAAAAATCGGGCAAGATCAGATCCTCCAGGTTTGTGGTGATCAACTTTGTTAGCATATGCCCATTTTAGCCACCTATTCCAAGCTGGTCGGTAGGTTTTCAATGTTGATTCGCGCCAGCTTGCTGAGAGGAGGGACTTCTGCTGTGGGGTCCAGTCTTTCAGGTAGTTATCCCACCCGAAATTTTCCATATTTCTAACGTCATGTCTACTACATTGGGAGGTGGAAGTCCCGTCGCTACGTCTATTAGAACTCGATCTAGATCTCGTACCGTGAATGGGGCCGCCAGTGCTCTGCTCTTCAGGTCTGGTCTCCAGTACACCTTCTCCCATCTGGGTACGACCATTATGTATGTCCCTCGAGCCTTGTTCAGATGCGTTAGTATTTTCGGTATTAGGTACGGGGGTGGAAATATCCAGCCCAGAGGAAAGTCCCACTTTATTCTTAAAGCATCGTACAATGTTGCCTGGCTGTCGTTTCTGTCCAGAGTGCAATAATTCGCTATCACGTGGGCTCTGTCTGATGCGAATAGATCTATGCACGGTGTGCCCCATTTGGAGAAGATTATCTTGGTCACCTTCGGTAACAGATGCCACTCTGGAAGCGGTTTGTTTCGCGACAGACGATCGGCGTCGCAATTGTATCTTCCTGGTATGTGGTAACATGTCATGTGCATCTCGTGCTCGTCCAGAATGTGCAGAATTTCTGTCGTCAAGGACGTTAAGGCTAAAGACTTGGTTCCGCCTTCGTTGCGCAAGTAGCTTATGACGGTGCTGTTGTCGCACTGGATAACAATGGCTGTAGAATGGAGGCGCTGACAATGAACTTTTAATACTTCTTGAATCGCTATCATTTCTTTTTGATTGCAGTGTAGAGATTGTTGATGCGGTGTCCATGTTCCCGATATGCTCTCGTTGTCTAGTTTGGCTCCCCAACCTACATCGCTCGCGTCTGTTGTCAGATAATGTGTGGGAAGGTCGATGTGAATGGGGGAATTGCGAATGCAGTTTACTTGCCACCATTCCAGCTCTTGCAAGACTTCCCATTTCAGTTGTATGGTTGTCGTAATTTTGGATTGCAGTAGATCGATGAGTAGAAATTGTAGGTGACGATAATTCAAGCGGCCCCTTGGTACTGCGAAACTTGCAAAGTTTAGGGTTCCTATTAAACGTCTGAGTTCGCTGACATTTGTTTGTCTTGTTCGTATATTTGCGACTACTTGATCCCTTATTTTGGTAATAATTCGATCCGGAAGGTATTTGGTATTCGTCCATGTGTCCCAAATTATGCCTAGGAATTGGACAGTGCGTTGCGGAACTAAAATGGACTTGTCCATGTTTACGTGCCAGCCTAGTTGTTGAAGGGTTCGTATTGTTAGGGCAATATGATCTTTTAAGGTATCCTGATTCTGGTGAACGATGAGGAAGTCGTCCAGATAGATTAAAAGACGGACTCCGTTTTCTCGGAGGTACTGACCTATCCAATTTGTGACGGAGGCAAAAGTTTTCGGTGCAGAACTGAGGCCGAAAGGTAGACAAGTCATTTCGAGTAACTGGTTGTCGTATATAAGCCTGAGAAACCTTCTGTGTGCCGTAGCCACCGGTACGTGGAAGTACGCTTGATGTATGTCTATCTTGGCCATTAGATCTTGAGGTTGTAGAAAATCCGGTACTCGATGCATATTTATCAGCCTGAACTTGCTTGTGTAGACGTATCGATTCAGGCTCTTCAGGTTGAAGATAGGCCTGTACGTGTTGTTGCTTTTTGGCCTTAGAAATATTGTTGAGATGTAGCTTGGTGACCTCGGTGCTGGATGTAGTACGCCTTGTTCTAACATTCTCTTTACGACCCTCGTCATTTCCGTTGATTGTTGGGTAGAATTTTTGAAGATTTCGGGCAAATGTAATGGTGGGGGTTTTAGAAATGGAATACGATAACCCGTTATAATTTTGAGAATGTGATCCGGAGCCCCCAGGCGTTGCCACTGGTCGTGATAAAGGTGGAGGCTTCCGGCATGAAACCCTCTGGCATAGTCAGTATCTTTGTGATCTAGAATGGCCGCCTCGGTCCCGGTGGGACACTGGAGAGCGTGTTCTTTGGTTTCTTGTGTATGTATCCTCCCGTCGTCGTCCACGTGAGCTTTTATTTCCCCTGGGATGAAAGGTGCCTCGTTGAGGCTTTGAGTTACCTCTGTTATAAGTAGCAGTACTTGGTTTTGTGGGAAAATTCCTTCCAGAACACTTTTGCGATTGTGTTTGCAACGTACGGTTGGGATCATTCTGCGATGCAGCGTATTGGCGATCCTTATATGCGTCCCAAAAAACGTTTTTCGTACCACCCGCTTTCTCTAGAACTGCACTGAACTTATCCGCGTTAAATAAATTGTGGACTGTTGGTGGAATTTTCCTTAATAAGCTTTTATGGAAAGGGTCTTTCACTGACGACAGCACAGTTTCCCGCCGTTGTTGGATTAATTCAGCCCTGTGGCCGCAAACCATTTGCAATGTATCATTGGCAGTCTTATTGTATTCGCCTTTAGAGAAAATTTCATTTATTTTAACATGTATTTCGTCGTAAGTCAAAGTACCCGCTTCCCGTGCGTAAGTCAAAAAATTTCTCATCTCACACTGTAAAGCGTCCCTTTGTTTTAATAAGGCATATGTGAGGGAAGCAAAAGCCTTCTCCGTGTTATTAGTTGTACGCGATGAATCATATTTAGATACTTCCTCGTTGCAACGGAGATTTACGAATCCCGGCGAATGCACATACTGTTTTTGTACATCCATATATCTTACATTTTTCCACTCCTCTTCATCAAATCTTTGTAATTGTTTTAACTGTTCTACGAATGCAGGCGGTGCCTGCGGAACGTAGGGCTCTTTTGTTTTAGTGCAAATTGTCAAACTAAACTCAGTTTGGTTGTTGGCGGGAGAGACGGTTTGCGCGGGAATAACTGATTCGCGTGGGCTTGTATGACTATACAGATCGCCACTTACACTAAGATTCACATCGTCGTCAGGGTTTTCGTCGGCACACATGTAGCAATCGTTATATTCAGGGGCATGTGAGGTAGATAACTGATTTTTAATTTTCGAAATTTCTTCAAATAATTTGTCAAACTTACGATTTTTATCGTTCCTCTTCTTTCGTTTGGGCTTTCGTGCATGTCGTTTACGATTATCGCTCGATGAAGAGCTCGAATATGATGATGAGCTACTTGAGCTGCTGGAAGAGGAACTGGATCTACGAGCTTTCCTTTTGACTGTTTCTCCTCGATCTCCTTTCTTACTGGTAGACGGAACCGGGTCATCCATCATTTTAAACACTTATTCGGCGAACGGTATCACCGTTATATCGTACACAAAAATATATAACAATCTTTTGTAAGCTAAAAGAGAAAAATTGTGCTGTAATCGAAGGTAGATTATTTTTTTATTTCTTTTTATGTTTTTATTATTATTGTGTCGTTCAGAAATACTTATACTGCCAAAGTTTTTAAATATTATAAACTAATAATTGTTAAGCAACAGAATGAAACATAATTTAATTCGTTTTAAAATAAAGTACTTACAAAATGGCACTTAGAAGTCGTCGGGGTACGGGTCTGATAGACGACTTTACTCCGCGGGGAACTCCACGCCAATGAAGCAGACTGATTTTAAAATTCCAACTCGCCTACCGATGTGGTGGGAGAAACGGAAAGGAAACGGAAAAGGACAAGGAGAGGTATAAAGACGGAACGGGATGGCACTATCTGCAGTAAGCGGAACGCAGAACGCTATTCTCATGTTTTATTGGGTTTCGAATAACGGTCAAGTTGTTTAATATATTATTATGTAGAAGCTTGAAATTGGCCTTTTGCTAACTACCTTTGTGTGTATTTGTAATTGAAGCTGTTAGCTCCCTGAAGATAATAAAATAAAATATTATAAATGGACATAATTATGAAAATTGCCTACTTGCACAAATTATGCAAAATACTATTTTAACGTATTTTTAAAAAAGGTAGACGAAGCCACAATATATTCCTAGTCTCACAGTCTAGGCATGGAATGACCGTTAATTTTTAAAATAAAGTTTTAATTAATATTAGAAAGTGTATGCGAGCAAATTAACTTCAAAGAGTCGCTGGGTAATTAATTAAATTATTCATAATTAAAAGTCTCGACGAAATGATTGATGTTTAAGAAGTTAATAATTGATGGGAACGACGAAAGTTCCAAACCGTTTTACTTGGTGACATGTTCCTCAAAGTTGTTTGGAATGTTTAGATTGAAATGACGTAAGTACTTAAAGGTAATTTGCTTTTCAAAAGGTATTTTTTTGGTAACTAATTGGCCCCATGTTGGGCGCCAACTATGTTAATTGTAGCTTTCAACGCGGGTATGTGGAGAAAGCACGATAAGTGTGTCAGAATCGAAACAAATGGAACTCCATAGTCTCTGCTTACCCCGGTGGGAGATAAGCGTGAGTTTATGTACGTATGTTCAATGCGGGTATATCGTAAAATTATAGGCAAGTACTAAGGCTTTCTTTATCAGATGTCCTCCTCATTGATAGACTATTTACACGCATTAATTATGATAAACAGTACTTATACAGGTGTTAGTGACATCGTAACGAATACGCAGGGGGATTATTCAGACCATGATTCTGAGTTGATATCAAGTGGAATTTCCTTACGGAAAATTCATGAAAATTTTAGTGTGTTAAATTATGTTTCGTTCTATACTTTCGCGACGGAAAATTCTACTTCATATCAACTCAAAATCATGGTCTGAATCATCCCTCAAAGTTTTCCTTACGATGTCAGTAACACCCTGTATAGCAGTCTGTTACCAAGCAGTACTTATGAATCATCATGCCCCTAGCGTATATTATGTTATCCCGTTTTCTTCACGGCGTTTTTCTTCACCGCGCGGTCATTTACAATTTAACATGAATTCGAAACAAATTCGAAAGTCATTGGTAACATTAGGCATCTTGCTGGATTCGAACTCGCGACCTCACAAAGAATTAAGCGTTCTTCATATAACAAAGGACACACTTCCTCAGTAGATCTTTACGACATACCTAGGAACATAATATTGTTACAATCAAATCATCATTCGTCATCATTCATAACGACCTTCCAGTGTCCATGGTCCAGTGGTTGAGCGTTGGGCTTACGACCTGGGTTCCTGGGTTGGTCCTGGGTTCGATTCCCGGTGGGGACATATCACAAAAATTACTTTGTGGTCTCTAGTTTGGTTAGGACATTACAGGCTGATCACCTGATTGTCCGAAAGTAAGATGATCCGTGCTTCGGAAGGCAGGAAAGCACCTTAAGCCGTTGGTCCCGGTTACTACTTACTGATGTATGAGCCATGTCAGGGGCCTGTGGCTGCTCAATAGTAACCCTGACACAAGGATTGATGAAGTTGGTAGTCCACCTCACAACCCACAAGATAGAAGAAGAAGAAGATCATCATCATCATCATTCGTTGTTGATGATTGTTGTTAGCGTTCAAACCAAACTGAGCTGCTCCAAGCACGTATTACGAACAACATACAATTCTCATACCAATATAATATTATACAGAACACACTATGAGCCCACCAGAGCGGTATCGATTGCGGCTGCAGTAACGACCAGTTATATACGACTAGTACTGAACCAGCAATGGAATTCGAATATCGCGGTCCAATTTAGACTAGTGCACGAAATTTACAAGCCCAGTTTAATCGTGATCGCTCCAGCAATTGCTCTGATACAATAGCATTGCTAAAGTAATGTGCAACCGTGTTGTGGGTTGTGGAGTATGCACTAAGACTTAGCGATTATCCTAGCACGACGCGATTCGTGCGAATCGATTGTTTAGCAAGGTGTTGATAGACTTGAGCATTCCCTCCGCTATCGACCCCCTAGGGTCGATTAATTCTTTCAAATATTTATTCTCTCAGACGACGCCCTGAGCGGAGGTTCGCGCCCAACTGGGCATTCTCAGGTCTGTTGTCTTAAACGTTGTACGGGAGAGCCTTCAGCGCTCCCCATATGCCCGGCCAAGTAGTTAATGCCATCTGCGGCAAATCTACAATAAGTCATGTCAAAAATAAGAGCATTCACTTGTAACAGAACATGGGGCATTCGCCGTTTTTATATTTGTGGAACTTAACAACGAGCCGAGCCAAGCATAAAGCCAAACATTGCTATGAAAGTTTTCATGAGCAAGAACGCTCGATAGAATGCTCGCTAAAATGTTCTCGTATTGTAACATTCGCACAAATGCTCATTACAAGTGAATGCTCAAGTTTATCAGCTCCTGTATACGAACAGTGCGCATAATGTTTTTATTTTGAATAGAACAGAGTGTGTTGCTGATAATTGTTTTTTTATAAATTTAAGTTTTTTGTAAGTATTATGTTTTCCAACTAAATATTAATGTGAGTATATTTTAATGTTCTTCTTCTTCTATCGTGTGGGTTGTAAGGCGAGTTACCAACGTCATCAACCCTATTTTAATGTTGTAAATGTATATGTGTGTCGTAGGTTTTACCTAAATAAACTTTTTTATTAATATTTTAAAATTTTTTAAGGGTGTGGTCGAAAATCGGCGTTGTACTGCCTCCCATGTGAGTCGATACGACACACAAATACAAATAAGTATAAATTTATTGCACACAACATACACACAAAAAAAGTTTTAACACAAAACATACACGAAAGATACAGTACAGTCATGAGCAATATCATGTCCCCACTTTAGAACCCTGTCGCACTATCATATTTGACATTTAATGAGACTTACGGTTTAATTTCTCAAAAAAAGTTAATGTGACATGGTTTCAAAGTACGGGTAGGCATACTCGTGACCGTAAAAACTGGCGGTGACGACATCAGCCGAGCTAGCGCCTTTTTAATTTTAAGTCTTACATTTCTAATATGTTCAAATTTAAATATTAAGAAGTTAATGTAACGTGTTAAACCTAATTAAAGATTTTATTTATTTATCTATGTTTTTTACAGATCTGGGTTAAAAAGGTGAAGAGAAAGACTAAGAGAGGCAAACATGGATGAAATTAAAGAGAAGGCAAACGTCGTGTCTTATAAGGAAGTGAAGGAATTGACCTTTGATAGACAAGAGTGGACTTTCTCAATGTTGATTATGGGCTTAATTATAATTGACATTTGATGACACTGAGTTCTTACAGGATCCTTAGGTACCTAACCTGAAGATTTGCCTGGTCTTTTATAGAAGCGACTGCTTGAATCCTGCGAAGGAATAGCATCCCGTCTCATATATCTGAAACGCATAAGAAATAACTCAGAAATGTGGCTTTCCCAACGATATTTTCTTTCACCGCTGAGCACCGTGATAATCATTTATGATTTAAATGAATTCGAAAACAAATTCTAAAATCATTGGTTTACGCCTGCGCTGGGATTCAAACCAACCTCATATTGACAGCCAAGTTTTCATTCTTCTGGGCTACCGCGACTCCGTGTATGTTTGATTTAGGTTTTTCTTACAGATTCTTTTCCCCAGCTATACAGGTTGTGAGAAGCTGCAGTAGTTTTAGGCGGATGAGACGTTCGTTATGCAAAATTGACGATTCAAAGTGTAACTATGTTACCGACTGAATAAAGAAATTTTTGAATTTGAATTTGTATGATGGCATTCAAAATACCCACACCTATCTATTTCCATTTAACCACCCGAGTATCGCGTGACGTCACCACTCATACATAATACAACAGCGGGCCAAGCATGCTACCCTGTGCAAACTTATAAATTGGTTGTAAAAATACACAGACCAAGGCAAGCAGTTGGTTAGTGGTAACTGTTTAATTAGTCGCGTTTGGTGGTTTTGTTGATAAAATATTGATGGTAATTTTAAGGACGGACGCCTTCGAATTAGGTTTTTTGAAGTGACTCTTGTGGATTAGCTTTCAAGGCGGACTTTCTAAGTCAACTCAGTTTTCTATATTGGTTTCTAAGATATTGAATTCGATTTTCAAAGTTAAATTTATGTTTGAAAGAAAGAAAGAAAGAAACATTTATTATTTAGGACACCACAGACACGGATTACATATATATACATTATAATGATACCTACCTCATCAACCCTAGTGTCAGGGTTATTATTGAGTCGACAAAGGCCCCTGACATGACTCATGTAACGACTACTAATTTACATCAGTAAGTAATAACCGGGACCAACGGCTTAACGTGCCTTCTGAAGCACGGATCATCTTACTTTTTGGACAATCAGGTGATCAGTATGTAATGTCCTAGCCAAACTAGGGATCAAAAAGTGAGTTTTGTGATATGTACCGAACATCGTAAGCCCAACGCTTAATCACTGAACCACGGAGGCCGGGACCAACGGCTCAACGTGCACGGATCATCTTACTTTCGGACAGTCAGGTGATCAACCTGTAATGTCCTAACCAAACCAGGGACCACAAAGTGAAATTTGTGATATGACCGGGATTCAAACCCGGCAACTTCGGATCGTGAGCCCGACGCTCAATTATTGGACTACGGATGCCGAGGGCGATGATGGTGGTGACTATTTATGCCATAGTTTACTGCACACACCCAATATTATGCTGATGACATTGAAAACAATATTGGAATTCGGTGTGTTGGGTATGCGGGGAACATCATATAATATGCATTTACCTAATTGCCTCTAGGTGCGGTATCCCTTATCACCAAGCCTCACACCACGTCCCTTTTTTCATTAATGAAAAAGTTCAAAATTCCATGTTTTACAGGACTTGACATGTATAGTGAAGTGAGGTATACTTTCATGGGATTCCGTGCGCGATTGTGTCGGTTAAGTTAAATATAATAACAAGTTGACTGTCCTTAGGGAACGGTGGTAAAAAGCTCGAATAATTAGAATAGATCCTGGGGTTCTCAAACAGTTTTTGCTGCGGACCACTGAAAGAAAGTATCACCATCATAGTGGGGACAAATTACAGTTATATAAAAACCATTAACATTATTTTACGGGTCTAGTGGTTAAGCGTTGGGCTCACGATGTTAGGTACATAACACAAAACTTACTTTTTGATCCCTAGTTTGGCTAGGACATTACAGACTGATCACCTGATTGTCCAAAAAGTAAGATGATCCGTGCTTCGGAAGGCACGTTAAACCTTCTGTCCCGGTTATTACTTACCGATGTAAGTTAGTAGTCGGTACATGAGTCATGTCAGGGGCCTTTGGCGGCTCCGTAATAATAGTCACGCGGGTTGATGGGGTTGGTAATTCACTTCACAATCCACACGATAGAAGAAAATAGGTTTGTTTTTTAAATAACATCGAGGGTTGCGTTTGACCTCAATCTCACCTGTTAGTAGGTGGCGATGTGGTCTAGATTGGATCACGCTTACCTGGGTCGTTCTTCTTTTTTATCGACAATAAAAAGACATTTTCTCGATTTATCGGATTTAACATCTTTAAAATTATAACGGCAATAAATATTTTAAAACATCATATAAAGATGTGTTTGTAGAGGACTATTTAGTGGTTCTCTTTATCTTGGTAACATACTTTTTTTTTGCAGGCGCATTCCAAAAAATATTGTGACAGAGTGGCCCTTTTCATTGGAGACAGCATTTCAATTTACCACTCTGTCACAGAATTTTGTGAAAAACGATCAAGCTACGTTAATAACTAATTGAGGAACCGATTAGTATTTTGCTTGTATTTTGAGTATAATAAGATAACTATATTTTTGGACAATCAAAACATGAAATAAAATTCTAAAACATAACTTATCAGAAGCAGAACGAAGGACAGATCATTGTCGATAAAAAAGAAGAACGACCCACCTAACAAATGCCTATTCACTCTAGACGCTCCTTGAAGACACAGATTATAACGAGTTGGAAAAACAGACGACTGCAGACAGTTCCAGTCCTTTGCTGTTCGCATCAAAAAGGAAGAGGCAAAACGTTTAATATGGTTACAATGATGTCTGACTGCTCTAATATACAGGGTGTTAGTGACATCGTAACGATTACTGAGGGGGATGATTCAGACCATGATTCTGAGGTGGTATCAAGTGGAATTTTTCGTCGTAAAATTCATGTGTTTTTTTTAAATTATTTTCAATTGTATACTTTTGCGATAGGAAATTCCACTTTTAACCAAAAATAATGAGCTGAATTCGTTACGACGTCACTCATACCCCGTACAAGTACGTAGTTATGGGTGTTAGTGACACCGTAAGGAGTACTGGGGGGTTAAAATGGCCACATCGAAGCAATTCATCTAAGAAAGCAATGTTGCAATTTGACATTTTCGCATATAAAAGTAAGTGCGCAATGCAAACAAATGTCAATTAGCAATATTGCTTTCTTAGATGAATTGTTTCGATGTGGCCATTTTAAGCCCCCTGGGGTGGATAATTCAGACCATGATAGTACAATAGAAAAGTAAGCGTTTGAAATTCCGCGGACGCCTTCAAACAATGTTACTTAGGTACGGTCACGAGCATTAATATGTATACACTTTGGTACCGTCACATTAACTTTTTTGACAAATTGAACTGTAAGTCTCACTAAATATCAAATATGTTAGTGCGACAGAGTCCTAAAGTGGGTACATTATATTGCTCATGACTGTACTTCTGGGGCTAGGCAACCCACTACCATTTTGAGAACTACTGGAGTAGATCTAGATAAGTATGATGTATAGTTATATAATGTTGGCTCTACGCGGTAGGTAAGTAGAGTTGACTTTACAATGGTTTATTGTTATTTGCAATTTAAAACACAAATACTCGTTATGTTTAACTTCGTTCGGCTACAGAGTAGTTTTTTGTGTAACAGAAAACGCAAACTGAAAGTATTTTTTATTAAAAATATCAAATCATAATTCGTGTTTGTTATAAGGAAAAAGGCTACAAACGACTTTACAAGAAGATTTAATTTCCATATAAGACAAATTTGTAAACTCCTACATAAACTTACATAGCAGTCACCCAAAAACTCATTGCTCAAAATCTTTCACCAGGCGCTATTTCTCAAATCGTACAAATACAAAATAAATTCGGCGGCGAGTCGCTTATCCGGTAAGATTGAATTGAAATCGATTTAATCCTTGACATTGAAAAGTCGAATGAATGTGCTATCGTAAAAAGGAGCGTGGTAGAGCGAAGCTTCCAGAGTTTACGACCGATGCTGTTGGCTGCATTTTTATGCGTTTGCTTACACACTTGGTTTGGATTTGCAGTAATATTGACAGTAAACTTCGAGTCACGAGTTCAAATCCCGTTTGCGTACAAAATTGTTCTATATATTTTTTTTCTGGAAACTATTCTGTTGAGCAAGTCAATTATTATTTTGTTGGCTGGGACAACGAGAAATTATAAAATTATACAAACAAACCAGTTAAGATAAAAAATCATTACTTTTTTAATTAAGATTTAAGTGATAATGATTGGGTTTGGTATCTATTTTGTTTGTATAAATATGGCCCGAGCATTAATATGTATTAGTACCATGTCATATTAACTTTTGTGACAAATTGAATTGTAAAATCTTACTAAATGTCACAAATTTGAATGCGCCAGTGTCATCATGTACTCACTTTAAAACCCTGTCGCACTATCATATTTGAAATTTAATGAGACTTACGGTTTAATCTGTCAAAAAGTTAATGTGACATGGTTTCAAAGTGCGTGACGGTACATGATATTGACAACTAAATATCATAAACATAAACAGCCTATATACGTCCCACTGCTGGGCACAGGCGTGATGCAACATATTACATCACGCCTGTATCCCCAAAGGGGTAGGCAGAAGTTTAAGTGCACACACTCCACTATATTCTAGTCACCTGTTATAGGGGCAAGCCTATTGCCATTAATCGGGCACAAATTATTGACGACTTGTTTTAAAATTGTTACGAATGTAAGACTTTCAAAAGTTTATTAATCAAACTGGTTTAAACCAGTTTTACAAATCGCGCATTAGTCATCATTGACTTGAGTCATTCGTGATTCACGCAACACAAGGTTTGCAGATTTTCGTTTTCGATGGTAAAATCTAGCATGAAATATCTTCACTTTTATTACAAAGTTTTTGTTTAATGACTTTGCAATCAACCCGCAATGGAGCAGCGTGGTGGAGTATGCTCCATACCCCCTCCGGTTGATTGAGGGAGGCCTGTGGCCAGCAGTGGGACATAGGCTGTTTATATATGTATATATGTATGGTAAAATAATTTACAAAACAGTGTTGTGTGTTCGTCCTGCATGCAAGCGAACAAATAAAAAAAAATGGTACATCCCTTGGTTGCTATCCTGGATTGCAGAAAGTACAGGCAGTCCCATTATTTACTGTGTTTACAGATGCAACTAAAACTTGTAGTGAATAACGGAGACTGTACTGTCGCTTTACAGAAAAAAATACGTAAGCGTTTTTTGAAAAATGACAAAAATCACTGTGATTTGTTAACAAAACCTCCCAATAGACAAGCTAGTTACAATTCAGGTAAAAATATGGTCTCAATTTTTACCCACATTAAAATTAATTGGACATTTATTCATTCATTTTTTGTTTGACGGGGACTTAGACATTTTATTCATCCATTTATTTATTTTCTTTTTTGATGGGGAAATTGTCGAAATCACTTTGTGAGACTGTCCTTTGTTTGGTAAGGAGTTTTCAGGCCTGAATCACCTGATTGTCTGAAAAAGTAAGATGATTCCGTGCTTCGGAGGGCACGTTATTAGCCGTAAAAACACCTCCCCTAACCCGCAGTGGAGAAGCGTGGTTGAGTATGCTCTATACCCCCTCTGGTTGATTGAGGGGAGGCCTGTGCCCTGCGGTGGAACGTATATGGGCTGTTTATGTTACGAGTATGTTATGTAAAATTAATTATTATAAATCGAAGTTTTTGTCATAGAATAAGGAATAATACTATATAAGTATAGAACGGCAAATCTCCGCTCCCCACCAGCGTCTGAGCTAGGTTTACCTCATCCCCCTCGAACATAGTTTAGACTTGAATCGTATGGTGTCAGACGTCACACATAGATGCGCGTGTACGATTATGTCAATGTGTAGTGTCTTTGTAAAACGAGGTTATTTGTATGAAGTGTCCGAGGTGTGGCTTTGTTGAAGAAATTCACATCAGAATACGAAAGCGCTTACGCGGTTCTCATTATGAGACACCAGTATGCTGGGAGTTCTAGGTGATTTCCCAAATGTTTCTCTAGCACACATGAAACTAAGAAAGTATAGCCATGGTTATTTAGAATATAAACAACACAATGTATTGTTTAATCTGCAAGTGAGCTTCTTCCTAGCTGCAGATTACTTCAGGGTAAGAAAGCAAGAATTTACGTACATACAAATAGAAAACAAGATTTTTTTAACGTAACTTATTGTAAATTTGCCGCAAACGTAAACACAGACCGAATTCCAAACCCGAAATAATTATTAAAAATTAATTAATAATTAATTATAAAAAATAATAATAAAATTATTAATAAATAATTAAATTATTAATTAATAATAAATAATTAAATTATTAATTAATAATAAATAATTGAATCAAAATGAAACTTGATTGCTTCGGAGTCCTATTGCATTGACGGCAATGCCATAGGAAATGAGTGTGCACTTTTTATTTTATATAGGTATATTTCGTGGCCAGATCGTAGAATTGATCATTTCATGATGTGTGTTCGACCATTTAATGAAATGGTCATATTAGTAATATAAATGCTCATATCATTATATTATAATGGTTAACTTACGTTGGCTATTTCATGAAAGATGACCATTTAATGAAATGAACGAGCACTTCATGAAATGATCAATTTTAAGATCTGGCCACGACATACGTATATATATTTTTTGACGTGTCTTATTGTAGATTTTCCGCAGATGGCTAAAACTGAGACGGAGACCACGGAGACTGTTATTTTTTTATCTTAATATTTATTATTATTTTTATATTTATCTAAAAGAAAGAAAAGCAAATCTAGGGTAAATATAGATACATAATCATAAGGCGTTGGTACTTAATTACACCCAGCAGCGTCCACATAATACCAGAGTCGTGGTTAACGCCGCGACTTGTGCTGAGTGAGGCCCTTTTATCTCAGGACGTCCACCACCACCTTATGATCTTTCTAATGAACATCCTTCTATGCTTTTTGTAATTGTTTTGTGAACATTTTTAAGTGATTTTATTGTCTTGTCTTTGTGTGTGGCGTCCTTTTATAATAAACAATTTCTATTCTATTCTAATTCTTTGTTGGCTTATGCTAAAGTTTAGATGTAACGTGTAGTTGTAATGTTATTGCTGGTTTTGTTCCAAATAAATAAAATAAAAATAAATAAATATTGCGAATGATGTACCTACCTTAAACTACCCCAATATACTCATTAGCTTCATCATCATCAGCCCATTAACGTCCCCACTGTTGGGGCACGGGCCTTCCCTATGGATGGATATCTAGGGTGATCAGGCCTTAAACCATCACGCGGGCCCAGTGCGGATTGATGGTTATTAACGACTGCTAATGCAGCCGGGACCAACGGCTTAACTTGCCTTCCGAAGCACGGAGGAGCTCGAGATGAAAACTTTTTTATTGTGGTCACCCATCCTATGGCCGGCCTTTGCGAAAGTTGCTTAACTCCAACAATCGCAGACCGAGCGTGTTTACCGCTGCGCCACCGAGCTCCTCATTTAAAGTCATGAGCTTACGTTATGTGAACTTATGTGTAGTTGAATAGTAAGTAATAAATATACAAGAGCACTATTATGATAAAAAATCCCTGAAATATTAAAAGAAAATTCTCGGAAAATTTCCTCTCACAAGCAATATCAATTAATCAGGCACTAATTAATTTGTATCAAATAGTTCGTCTATTATTTTACGCTTCAGTAAGTAACTATTTAATAACATTGAAAAATTTCGTTTTTAATGAAAGTGGTTATAGTTTAATGGAAGGTTAGAATATGACTTGGAATCCTTTATAAGCATCATCTCCCTAACGTTAACCTGTTTTTCACAGGGTCCGCTTACCTAACCTGAAGATTTGACAGGTTCGGTTTTTACATAAGCGACTGCCTGTCTGACCTTCCAACCCGCGAAGGGAAAACCAGCTCAATACTGTTTAGGTCACATACCGCCGAAACGCATTTCTCGGGTATGTGGGTTTCTTCACGATGTTTTGCTTCACCGTTGAGCGCGTGATAATCATTTATGATCCAAACATGAATTTGAAAGTCACCACCTACTCACCTCTCACTGTGAGGTCGCAGGTTCGAATCCTTTATAAACACAAATAGCATATATTATACGTCCCACTGCTGGATACAAGCCTCCCCTCAATCAACCGGAGGGGGTATAGAGCATACTCCACCATGCTAGCTAGGGTCACAATCATAAAACACAGACTATATAATATCATTATAAAGGGTATTTCCGTATGTAGTGGTCTGTCTACCCCTAAACAGACCAACTTTAGGTTTCTAAACTATTTTTTTTTAAATTCAAAAATATATTTAAATTCAGTAGGTAACATAGTTACACTTTGAATGTCATTTTGTACATAACGAACGTCTTATCCGCCTAAACTACTGCAATTTCTTACAACCTGTATAGCTGGGGAAAAGAAGCATTTCCCTCATTTCTTATCGCTAGCGACCCACTAGGGTCGATTAATTCTTTTAAATATTCTTCCTCTTAGACGAAGCCCTGACCCGAGTTTCGCGCCTAACTGGGCACCCTCAGGCCTGTTGTCTTAATTTTTTTACCGGGTGAGAGCCCTCAGCGCTCCCCATTTGTCCAGCCAAGTAGTTAATACCATCTCTGCGGAAAATCTACAATAGGTCACGTCAAAAAAAAGGGGAAAAGAAGCTGCAAGAAAACCTCGGCAAGCAACATTGACCAATTAAAAGTAATCAAGAAAATTGAAATGACAAACCGAACCTGTAGCAAATTAAATAGAATAACTCCTCCGAAACGGTCAGCAAAACAGAGCTTAGTAATTTAAAACGGTTGCTCCTGCCATAGATTACGGATGGTACCGTCAGCAAATATACGTCTTCTAGCTACTCACCGCCCGTGGATTTGTCAGAGTACCAACGCGACGTGCCCGGGAGGATCGGCAAATAAACTTCTTCAGACAAATACTTCTAACCGTTGTTGGCAAAAATGTTAATATTAGGTTGATTTCCCATTATCCGCATTAGTTATATTGAGTTTCGAATGCAAATTGAAGTAATAGAGTATGTAATACCTGAAATGGACTAAAAAACATCTCTTGAGGTCGCAGCTTCGAATCCAGCACAGGCCTAATCCAATGATTGTCGAATTCGTTTCCAAATTCATGTTTGGATCATAAATTATTAACACGCGCTGAGCGTTGAAGGAAAACATCGTGAGGAAACCCACATTCCCGGAAAATGCATTTTCGGAGGTATGTGACCTAACCTGTATTAAATAAAAAAAATGTTTATTTACTTTAAAAGTAGATTTTTACAATACAAGGGCTCGGGGTCTCCTTTTAAGCAAGAAGTTGCTTGTAGTAGGAGGCTCCGCTCTTCCATAACTATTTTATACATATGTAAACTAATAATTATATGTACGTGTGTATGTGAGGGTGTGTATGGGTGTGTGTGAGTATGTGTAGTGTATGTGCGCTTATGCAGTGTATATGTACGTTATACAATTATGTTATTCTATATATTCGTTAGCAAGATAGATTCTACTTCTGCGTAGGTTTTTTGATTTAACCAAGCTGTAACAGATTTTTTACAGTTATAATGTGACATAGGATATATATTTAGTTTTTTATTTAGTAAATTATATATATAAGATGACTGTTTATTGTATTGCCTCATTGCAAATGAAGTTTTAACTCTTACTATCGGAGCAACATCATGTTTTCTTCTCTTATTATTAAATAAATTTGGATCAAAAGGGAGTGCAAGATGTTTTTTAAGAATAAGATGTAGAATGTACAGTTTTCTTATCGTAAGAATATCCGATTTTGTATATAGGAGATCTGTAGGATACCTGAAGGGTTTGAAGAGCATCACTTTTATAAGTGATCTCTGGGCTCTTTCCAATTCCAAAAATTTAGTTTTTGTAGCACCACCCCTAATAGGCAAGCAGTACGATATAATTGATTGGCCTAATGCTGTGTAAATTTGTTTTATTAGCCTTTTAGAGGTTACATGGCGCAGGGTTTTGAAGATCCAAATAAGTTTGCGGATTCTCTTCATTATTAGCTCACTGTGGTCATGCCAGGATAGCCTTTGGTCGACAATAACGCCTAAGTATTTAGTGTCATGAACTTTCTCTAGCACTGTGCAGTTACAATCAGCCGCTGCCGGGGGTTGACATCTGTGAATTTTAATTTGGAAATCTTCTGTAGGTTGAGTGACTTCATACATGGTGAAACAAATATAGTTTGTTTTAGCGGTGTTAAGGGTCAATAGATGGGAATCCAACCATTCCACCATTTTAATAAGTCCAGATTCGGCGATCAAACGAACTTCGTTCCATGTCCTGCCATAGAAGACTACAGCAGTGTCATCTGCGTAGGAGAATATGTGACCTTTCTCTAGAACCAAATTACATAGGTGGTTTATGTATATCAGAAAATGTATTGGGCTGGCTTTCCCTTGGTCAGACAGGAAGACGCTTTTGTAAAAAATCGGACCTGTCAAATCTTCAGGTTAGGTAAGCGGAGCCTGTGAAAAATGGGATAATACTAGGGAGATAATGATGATGATACGGTACGTCCCTTATCATCATCATCATCAACAGCCCGCCACTGAGCTCGATCTTAAAATACAGAGATAAGGACAACATTATACAGAAAAGCACGATAGGCGGCCTTATTGCTCATGCAGAAATTTCTTCCAGGCAACCTTTGGGTACAGGAAAATCAATAATGTTTAGATTTTTATCAATATTGTTATTTTTTTTAGAATAAGGATCGAATAATGTTTAGATTTTTGTGAGTACAGTACCGTAGATTCAGGGGAGCTTGGCAGATCCTTTTGCCAGGAAATTGAGTGAATGTTTTCCAATTTAATCGCATCTGCTGTGATACTCCGAGTGTTTCAGGGTGCCTTACGTGTCGCGGCCTGATGCACACAGTGACTGAGTCACTTGCGTACTCTGTATATCTTTTTTAAAATCTCTAACCCTCCCCTCTCTCTCTCTCTTTCTGTCTCTTTTCTTTTTTCTTTCTTTCTCTTTTTTCTCTTTATCTAGAAGTGAGCTCTGCGGTATCTTTTTAATTTGCTCTGCCCACCCTGGTATCGAATATGGGCGTGAGTGTATTCCCCCCCCCCATCAGAAAACCAATAAAACCAGGTATCAATAATCGAACCACGGGTTTGAAACCTGAACGCCTGGCGCGCGTGCGCTGTGAGCGTTATAACCGTTATTCCACCCTTTCAACGATTAAAAAACCACTCGCCATCGCGTCGCTCGTATAAATGACTAATGTTGAACGTGTCCCGCATTTAATTCCGTAAAGCTGACAACACACTGGACGGTCGTCGGTCCGTGCCGGGACGACTTTAAATATACAGGTGTTAGTGACATCGTAACGAAAACTTTTAGGGATGCTCTGCCGTGATTCTGACTTCTGACTTGATACCAAGTGGAATTTTCCGAACGAACATACATACATATATACAAAAACTCACGCTCGTAATCCCTAATGGGGTGGGCAGAGCCACAAGTAATCAAAGACAACTTGCAGCCACTGTTGATACGATGTCGTAAGCTGATGATGAACCTTATGGTGATAAGGGATCACCCTATCGCCCATAACCGAACGAAAATAATAAAAAAAAAAACATTAATTTTACGACGCCAAATTCCACTTGATATTAACTCAGAATCATGGTCTGAATCAACAACCCACAGGTGGATTACCAACTCCATCAGCCTTGGTGTCAGGGTTGCTATTGAGCCGCCAAAGGCCCCTGACATGGCTCATATAACGACTACTAACTTACATCAGTAAGTAGTAACCGGGACCAACGGCTTAACGTGGCTTGCGAAGCACGGATCATCTTACTTTCGGACAATTAGGTGATCAGCCTGTAATGTCCTAACCAAACTAGGGATCACAAAGTGAGTTTTGTGATATGTCCCCACCGGGATTTGAACCCGGGACCTCCGGATCGTGAGCCCAACCCTCAAACCACTGGACCACGGAGGCCGTTAATACCTACATAATCGTCGCCTTATAGGGAAAACAAGGGGAAACCCATTTAAGCGCCGTTACGAAAAATTAAGAGTAAGTAAGTACTCTCTGATCTGATTTTTATTTATTTATATTTATTTTTTGAAAATGGTAGTTTCCAACTAGTCAAATCAGTTACCTTTTACTAAACGTCAAAACACGAAATGACTATGGAATTTGTATGAAAAAGCAACCTGTGACGTCATAGAACAACGTGACAAAATGTCGCACTTATTGTTACATTTTTATTTTTTAAATTTAATAAATAAGTTGAATAGAAAAAAGAAAACGTTTTTTGTCAGTTTTAGATCTGTCTTTATTTAGTAATCAGACATGTCAACCCGGTGGTTGTTAAGCTACTAGGAGCAGTGTGGTGCAGTATGCTCCATACCCCTCCGGTTGATTGACGGGAGGCCTGTGCCCAGCAGTGGGAAGTTATCTAAAGTAACTCCTGACTCTACTGGTAGGCCAATGCGGTAAATCTACCTTATTATCATTGAAAACTGCACATAAATTTTGCAAAACCGTCCATTCTCTACGCCGACAGAAATAATTAAATATTTACAAATCCAAGTGTGTTTCACAGTTTGTGCACTGTGGTTAAAAATCGGTAGTGCGGCGGTAAAAAGCGCGACATTAACATTAGCCGCATATGTCGCGCCGCGAGCACGCGAGCCTGATTGATTCCACACAAGCACACCGCTTTTAGGGACCAGTGGGCAATTAAATTGGGAATGAAATAAAAATCGCGTGGTCGTTCACCAACTAGATGGACTGATCAAGTAAAAGACTCATCATCATCCAAGTTCTACTCAGTAGTAAGGGAAGCGCTGGACAGGAACCCTGATGCTGACCACGATCCTCAGATATGAGGGACCGACCCAAGAGAGAAAGGGCAATTAAAAACATCAAAATGTACCACAAAAATAATAAACTAACTTTAAAAATTATTAGCCTGGATTGTCCCACTGCTGGGCAAAGGCCAGACGCGCACTACGAGTGTTTTCCGCGCGGCAGAAAAGAGCAGCGGCATAATGTCGCACTGTAATACTGCGCCGCTGCGGTGGCTCTGCCGTCAAGCGCGCGCAATACAATTTAAAACTGTTTGGTACAGTATTACAGTGCGACATTATGCCGCTGTTTTTTTCTGCCGCGCGGCCAAAAACTTGTAGTGCGCGCTTGGCCAAAAGCATCCCTTCTGAGCTTCCATTTTAAAAAAAGTACAGTATTTTTTTTTGTGATTTTTTATAATATCCCTTAGGGACATTGACGAAATCACTTTTGAAAACATTTTTTTTTGTAATCTGCCCCTAACCACTTCAAACAGGGGGTAGTATATAAGACATTTTTTGTTTTCAAGGTATAAAGTTAAAAATTGGTTCGTTAGAAAATGGGAACCGTGTTACTTAGAATTTAACGCGAGCGAAGCCGTGGGCAAAAGCTAGTATATTTTAGTACTACCCGTTGACCAAAGGGATTGATATTATGAAGTTTCGAGTAGGTAGTATCCGGAACCCCCATGCATTTTTGTCAAACAACCTTAACCATTGAAATATTCATTTGTTTTTCAGTACCTCCATAAGGACTAGTCACAGGGCGTTTTTCCTTAAACTAAACAAATTATGTTTTTAACTACTGAATTGGATCATACCGCTGGAAACCCGTACTAACCGACCCATTCAAAAAGTAGAGCGTTTTCAAAGAATTTCTAATGGCAATTGTACCTTTTTCATTTCGCAGTCTTACAGTCAGTGCTTTCAGTATTCTTAGAATTGTAAAACAGTGTTTAATTCTTTCGTAAAGCAAATATTTAAAGGTTCTTGGAAACAAGGTCATAAGGATTTTTATGTTATGTGTTGTTGAACGTGCTCTAAGGAATGATGATATCTGATATTTCGAGGAAACCTTGTATTTTGTTTATTTGTACAAAATAAAAAAGAGTTTAGATTGCCAAGTTGTTAATAGCTTGACTCTTATTGCGAGGTCGCGAGTTTAAAACCAAGCACAAGCTCAAACCAGTGATATTCGAATTCATGTTTGGATCGTAATGATTATCACGTGCTCAGCTGTGTCTTCTTCCATCGTGTTTTGTGAGGTTAGTTACCAACCCCATCAACCCTGGTGTCAGGGTTATTATTGAGCCGCCACAGTCCCCTGACATGACTCATGTAACGACTATGTACTTACATCAGTAAGTAGGATCATCTTACTTTCGGACAATCAGGAGATCAGCCTGTAACGTCCTAACCAAACTTGGGATCACAATATTTACTGTAAACACTTCTTTATTATAATTAAAGCACATAATAACGGGTTCTTACCGCGTTTAAATGGGGATATGAGACTCCCTGTCTCATATCCCCATTTAAACGCGGTAATCGATCGGTAAAAGAATCGATCGGGAATCGAGCGGTATGATAATAACCGCGTAAACTTAAAACTTCTTTATTATTTTCCATTCACAGTTCCGAGGCAATCCTCTTTCCAGTTCCGAGTGTATTTATTAAATAATTTTCGCGTTACAGTTTTGCATTAGCTCGACACGCGGGCGAGTTGGTAATCCTCTTACGTCTACGATGTGGGTTTACCAACATTGTGCAAGTTTCATATACTGGGTAGTCAGGTGTGGACTCAGGTTGTCTGTGGCCCGTCTAGAAATACTTATTAACCATCATTACTATGAGGGGTTGGAAAAGGTTTCGCTTTGTACAATAAAACCAATTCACCTCACAGTCTTTTGTGGATTAACAGAAAAGATCAAATTACTTAGCTTTCCAAAATTTTGCGTCCACTTCTAAATATAGCTCACGCTTCAAAATATAGCGCACCCTTCAAAATATAGCGCACGCTTTAAAATATAGCGTCCCCTTCAAAATATAGCACACACTTCAAAATATAGCGCACGTTTCATAATATAGCGCCAATTTCAGAAGTTAGCGCCTCATTCAACATGCAGCGTAAACTTCAAAATATTGCACTCCTTTAAAAATTTTGCGCCCTTTTCAAAATTTGGCCCCCACTTCAAAATATAGTGCCCCTTCCTAGCGCGTCTACCAAATGCATCTCTGGCCACAGCAGTAGTGTAGCGAGGTAGTTGGGTACAGGTAGGTAACGTACAAGTAAGTGTGTTTTGAAAGCCGTTAGACCCGCAAACAGAAGGCTCTGCTCGGAGCACTTACAACGGACCTCTCTTCTCGCTCGCCTGATGAAAATCTAGCGCCAATACATAAATGAACACGTACATACATACGCGTATACGTTCATAGAGTAGGGAATCCTCTGAGAGCAGAATATAACCTAAAATTGGAGAGCAAATAATACAAAGTGTTATTGACATCCTAGATGATGCTTTGATGGTGGTGGTAGTTGATGAGGTTGGTACTCCACGTCACAACCCACACGATAGAGAAAGAAGTGACATCGTAACGAATAATGAGGGGGAGGATTCAGACCATGATTCTGAGTTGATATCAAGTGGAATTTCCTGTCCGAAAATTCATGAAAATGTTAGTGTTATTTTTCAGTATTTTCAGTTCCATAATATTGCGATGGAAAATTCCACTTGATATCAACTCAGTATAATGAGCTGAATCATCCCCCTCAGTATTCGTTACGATGTCACTTATACCCCTATAATTACGTACTTGTAACCATACAAATACGTATGGGTGTATTTTTGGGTTTTTATTTTTTATTTTATTCAGTTGCGTACTTTTGCGACTTTTTTTCAACAAAACCCTGATTTCTCTTGTACAAGATGTTGCACCATCCCGCACCAAATTGTGATAAATGTTTTCTTGCCACTGGTTGCCTGGAAGAAATTGCTGCTTAGCGATAAAGCCGCCAGATTGTATTGTACCTTTCGTCCATGTGTGTAAAACTTGTTTTGTATGTTGTGTGCAATAAAGTATACTTGTATTTATTTCCATTAATTTTATATTTTTACAATAAGATTCCCATTGACATTCAGAATTTGCCTTTCAACTGTTTTAAGACAGTAGTTAAACAAAAACTTTACAAAAAAGGTTATTATAAAGTTAGTGATTTATTTAGAAGATATGAATGCATGGGATTAACTGTTTGAGAACTGATATTAGGCAGCTAAATTACTCAATTGTATACCAATATTTTATGTTTATTTTTATTTTTTTGCCGAGGTTTTTCTTGCAGCTTCTTTTCCCCGGCTATACAGGTTGTGAGAAGCTGCAGTAGTTTTAGGCGGATGAGACGTTCGTTATGTAAAAATTGACGATTCAAAGTGTAACTATGTTACTTACTGAATAAAGATATTTTTGAATTTGAATTTCAATATGCCAGGAATAAATTCACCACCATAAATTGTTGACCAGCTTGTCTATTGCGATTTTTTTACAATAGTCACATGTTTTTTTTTGAAAAGGCGATTGCGTGGTTTTTTCTCGGCGACGATATGTAGGTAAGTACTTACCTTTATTTTTCTTAAACTCTTAAACCTCTCCTATTTTCAACCCATTCAACTCTCATTTATTCATTCCAGTATAAAAACAGACGGACCAAAAAGCGCATTTAATTCAAAGCCGTAAAGTAGAGAAGGAGTTGAAAAAACTGGGACTCGAATCTCAAACCAGTGCCATGCAAAGCTGGGATCATGAATAATCATGGACAGGCCAAATGCGATGGCGGCGAGCTTTCGCTTAGCATAGAATGCACAAAAACTGGACACTATTGTGGACCTAGAAATGCTATTGCATTCTTTTTTCGTAGAACCTTTTTTAACAGATAACACATCAGTGGTTAAAGCGCTAGGCTCTCGTTCTGGAGGTCCGGGTTCGATTACTTTGTGAGACTGTCATTTGTTTGGTAAGGACTTTGCAGACTTGTCACGTCAATCACGTGATTAGTTTAAAGAATTTTTTTTCTTACTTTTTTTCCTCACCTTATGGTTGTCTGGAAGAAATCGCTTTAAGCGATAAGGCCGCCATTTGCCATTTACTTAGTTAAGAGACTTTTTGTAATTATTTCTTTTTATTTTGGTGCAATAAAGTGTATTTGTATACATACATAAACAGCCTATATACGTCCCACTGCTGGGCACGGGCCTCCCCTCAATCAACCGGAGGGCGTACGGAGCACACTCCACCACGCTGTTCCAATGCGGATTGGTGGAGGTGTTTTTACGGCTAATAGCCGGGACCAACGGCTTAACGTGCCCTCCGAAGCACGGAATCATCTTACTTTTTCGGACAATCAGGTGATTCTAGCCTGAAAAGTCCTTACCAAACAAAGGACAGTCTCACAAAGTGATTTCGACAATGTCCCCATCGGGAATCGAACCCGGACCTCCAGATCGTGAGCCTAACGCTCTAACCACTAGACCACGGAGGCTGTTATATATATGTTATGTGTATTTGTATTCTATTGTATTGTATAATTAAAAATCTTTATAAATTGTAGCCTATGTGTTATTATGATGTATAAGCTACAGTATTGTAAAGTTTCATTAAAATCCATTCATTAGCTTTTGCGTGAAAGAGTAACAAACATCCATACTTACAAAATTTAACATTTATAATATTAGTAAGGAGTAAGATTTTGAATATTTTCTCATCTTACTTTTTACTTCTTTCCAATTCTAATTTTGTTGCTCCAAAATATGTTTAAAAAAGTGTACAAAAGAACTTATAATGAATCGTTTCATGTCAGAACTGTGAATCGTGGAAATATAAACGATGAGTACCTATTACGATGTTGTTTGATGTTTTTGTACAAGAATTTTGGAGGGATTTGTAGCCCTTGTTGTCCTCTCGAAAAGATTTGAAGAGCACTTCAACCGTAATTTAGCAGATTAACCAAAAAATATTCGAATTTTATTTCCATATACCAAATTGACGTCATCATCTCCAAATCGGCAAATCTACAATCACGTCACGTGAAAAAAATAAATAAATAGATAAGTATTGAAAGTTGTAATTGGACATTATGCCTAGGAACGCTAAACTGGGAGGGTAATACGAATGGGTGAATATCAAAATGTGTCAACTTTGGTGGCGACTGTCATATAATTTTTTCGTGAAAAATTGGGGAAAATGGGAATTGAAAAATTCCTTTTTCATGTCGGAACCGAGGATCCTTTTGGACCTTTTTCATGTCGGAACCCAATTTTTCACGAAAAAATAATATGAAATTTCGCCACCAAACTTGAAATTTTGAGATTCACCCGAATAGGTATTGATGAAATTGACTCACTCTGGAAAACTGATTCAGTCATTTACTCACTAACTTATCTTGTTGTTCCTCTTTGACATAAACAACACAATCATCGTCTCCCTAGCATTTTCCCGATTCCACAGGGTCCGCTTACCTAACCTAAAGATTTGCCAAGTCCGTGTTTTACAGAAGCAACTGCCTGTCTGACTTTCCAAGCCGCGAAGGGAAAACCAGCCCAAACAGTTTAGTTCACATACCTTCAAAAATGCATTTCTCGGGAATGTGGGTTTCTTACGTTGTTTTCCTTCACCGCTGAGAACGTGATAATCATTTATAATCCAAACATGAATTCGAAAACAAATTCGACAGTTATTGGTTTAGGTTTGTGCTGGATTCGAACCTGTGACCTCAAAGTGAGAGGCAAGCGTACTACCAACGGGGTACCACGGCTTTTTCACATACCAAAGTGACGTATATAGATGTTAAAATGTATATTGGAGGCGTGGAGGCGATCCACCGCTCCGGTTGATTGAGGAGAGGTTTGTGCTTAACAGTGGGATATATAAAGCCTATTTGATGCGGTATGTACACAGTAGGTACAGGTTACTCCATTCCTAATAAGCATATTCTATGCCTAAGAAACAGCCTCCGTGGTCTAGTGGTTAGAGCGTTAGGCTCACGATCTGGAGGTCCGGGTTCGATTCCCGATGGGGACATTGTCGAAATCACTTTGTGAGACTGTCCTTTGTTTGGTAAGGACTTTTCAGGCTTGAATCACCTGATTGTCCGAAAAAGTAAGATGATTCCGTGCTTCGGAGGGCACGTTAAGCCGTTGGTCCCGGCTACTAGCCGTAAAAACACATCCACCAACCCGCAGTGGAGCAGCGTGGTGGAGTATGCTCCATACCCCCTCCGGTTGATTGAGGGGAGGCCTGTGCCCAGCAGTGGGACGTATATAGGCAGTTTATGTATGCCTAAGAGAAATGAGTAAGTGAAGAGTTCATCATGATGAAAAAAGTATACGTTAACCTCTTAGGGCCCAGTTACATCTATCAGTCTATCATTCGCGTCATGATTCATGCTTGAAAGAATTATTACTGCACTGTGATTGTTATTTGTATGGGCGACATTTTGACTGATGAAAGACTGTAATCAAACTACACAGTAACGAGCGGTGCCGACGGTGCCGAACGAAAAATTTACCACATTATTAGAGTATTGTGATCGTTATTTGAGTGAGGAATAGTCTATTATAACAGTAAAAGTCATAGTCAGGTCAATTTTACTTTGAATCATAAGTTATATACTAATAGATGTAAGCGGGGCCTTATGGGACATTTACGACTTTGCTAATAAATGTATCTGTGTATAGTTTGATGCTAGAATAATAAACATATTTAATTAAGTAGATTTTGTGCCATAATTTTCGCGTTCAAAATTATAAATCAAGTTTTAGACATTTTCACGGTTCGTTTATTATTTCTTTGAAATATAATTATCAAACACAAATAAACGAACAAACATCGTTCAATCAGAACTGACAAAAAAAAGTGGTCAAGGGTGTGTTTGGGTAGGATACATAGGGTTCCATTATTTATTATAATGCATCAGTAACTTTTGAACGGCCTCCGTGGTCCAGTGGTTTGAGCGTTGGGCTCACGATCCGGAGGTCCCGGGTTAAAATCCCGGTGGGGCCATATCACAAAACTCACTTTGTGATCCCTAGTTTGGTTACGACATTACAGGCTGAACAATGAGTCGTGAGGTAATTGTCCGAAAGTAAGGCGATCCGTGCTTCGGAAGGCACGTTAAGCCGTTGGTCCCGGCTACTATTTACCGATGTAAGTAAGTAGCCGTTACATGAGCCATGTCATGAGCCATGTGGCTTTTGGCGGTTCAATATTAACCCTGACACCAGTAAGTAGATGGGGTTGGTAATCCACTTCACATCCCACACGATAGAAGAAAAAAACATTTAAAGATTTACTCATTATATACATAGTAACTTCGGGAATAACACACATACTGGGTTCTTCTATTTAACTTATTTAAAAAATTTAAGTCTAACATTTTTTCATGATTTTCTATGACGTCACGGTGTGCTTTTTCATACAATTTCCTTAGTAATTTCATGTTTTGACGTTTAGTAAAAAGTAACTGATTTGACTAGTTGGAAGCTAGCCTATTGTTTGAAATCAACTTAAAACAGAACTGAAACACAAAGCTAAACCGGACCGTGTTTCCCAATCAATGGTGGGTCCCTAAATAAATAAAAAAAGCACACACAATCAACATTTTCGTTAACCTGAACAGGGAAATTAAAAACCTTCGTACGAAATTGTTTCTTCGAAAATCAGACTTTAATTTCACGGGTAGTTGAGTCAGAAAAATGTCAGATTTGAGGTCAGACAGTACGTTTGTAAGGTTCCGTATCGAAGGTTAGTGTGTGGTTATTTGAAGGCAACGATCACCGAAAATAAATTAAATGTTATTTTGATTTATTTTTTTGAATTTTAATATTTTCTGGCGGAAAAATATAGAATGCATTTCAAAAATTAACGGTAAACTTTTTAGAGATTAATTTTACGAACATTATTTTTTTTTTGTTTCTACATCATTTTGCAAGGTGGTATCAAATTCAATTCAAATTATTTATTTCAGATATAAATCATATACAAAAATAATATTTTTGGTTTATTTTTTACATATTTACATACATATATAAACTCACGCCTGTTTTCCACCGGGGTACGCAGATATTAAGGAATACAATTTTCTTCGATCCTTGGCTCCCATATTCATCAATCGTTTTATAGGTAGGTTATGTTTACGTAGTAATAGTCCTAATCTATGC
This sequence comes from Pectinophora gossypiella, assembly GCF_024362695.1. NCBI lineage: Eukaryota > Metazoa > Arthropoda > Insecta > Lepidoptera > Gelechiidae > Pectinophora > Pectinophora gossypiella. Next base: position 1,525,757 of record NC_065420.1, on the reverse strand, counting down.
TAATACGAAAAAAGAATAGTAAAGGGAAAAAATGACAATTTAGACGCTTATTATTTCGAGCTTATTATTAAATTATTAATGATCATTGTACAGGATGTTAGTGACATTGTAACAAAAGGCAAAAAATAAAGCATATTTTTATAATTGAAAATAATTAAATGAATTTTGCGACGGAAAATTCAACTTTATATTAACTCAGAATCATGGTCTGAATCATCTCCCTTAGTATTCGTTACGATGTCACTAACACTCTGTAAGTATATTATAAAAATATATTTTGTATGAAATGTTTCATAACGTTACTTTTCCACGGAAAGACAAAGAGAAAGCGCCATCCATCATATTAGTTCAGGTGTCTGACTCACAGTATACCCTGAAACTGCATCGACTGACAATGAACAAAGAAACGAATCTGGGTCAACTCGTAAACATAATACGCACTTAAGTATATTTTATTTTATGATATATTTCCATCTGAAAATAAAATATACTTAAATAAATTGCCATCGGTGTATTCAACTTTGTGACAAAAAACATCGAGCGGCTCGAACCCCGGTACCGGACTTGCACCAATGAGTTATTAATAAGTGCGGTTTTCACTAACGCAGTTGGCTTGGCCATTATAGGCGGCGATACGGCTACTATCACGTTAGTCTAACAGAAAGCTCGGTGAGGTGTGGTTACTTAGTTCATCTTGCGATGAATATACCTCGGAGTACCCCAGTGCGGATAGTTGGGGTAGTCGTGATCGTATGTATGTAAAATCGGGTCTTTGTTATGAGGGCGATGATGGGTAGATCACTTGAAAGATTCACCAGTAGCTAGGTTAGTTTCCAACTAGTCAAATCAGGGAATTACTGGGTACGGAATTTGTATGAAGAAGCACACTGTGACGTCATAGAAAGATGTGATAAAATATCGGGATAATTATTACGTTTTTTAAATTATTAATTTATAAATAAGTTAAATAGAAAAAAGAATGTACTTCGTCGTTTTTTGATCTATCTTTATTTAATAATCAGAATTTCATAAACTATCTATTATAATAGACAGATACATAACATAAACAGCCTATATAGGTCCCACCGCTGGGCACAGGCCTTCCATTAATCAACCGCACAGTATATGGAGCATACTTCACCACGCTGCTCCACTGCGAGTTGGCGTAGGTGTTTTATGGCTAACGGCTTAACGTTCTCTCCGAAGAAAGGAAACATCTTCATCAGAAAATCAGGTGATTCAAAACTGCAATTGGGTTACCCTCTTGCCTTCGGCTCCGGAGTACTTTGTCTGACGCGAGTGGGATGGCGCCTAGAGAAATATATTTCAAAGCCGTACTAGGACTCCTGTCCTCCACCTCTGAATAGACAGATAATACACCTAAGTTACAAATCATTACAAAATCTAATCAATGGTTTAATTAATCAGCGATCAGGGTAATGAATGTTAGATGCATTTGTATGCAAATATTGTGATTCAATTCGGACTGTTTCCAACTACAAATTTTGCCGAGTAAGCAATTTTGTGTTGCGGAATTGCAAATAATAATATAAATGCGAAGTAACTGTGTCTGTCTGTTTATTTGCCTATCTGTAATATCTTTTAACTTAAACAACTGAACCGATTTAGATGTAATTTGCTATGGAAACATAAAATATTGTAATAATTAGATTTTTTTTTATTTTAATACACTTCTCATCAAAAAAATCGAAACACCTTGCAAGTTTACGTTTTGTCAGGATTATCAGAAAAATGTGTACATTTAGGAATAAATGTTAAATGTCGTTTAATAGTGAGTAATATGAGCTTATCAAATCTTAATGTTAATGTTCTAAATTTAAATGAATTTTTCATAGGTTTCGTATTTTGTTAAATGAGTCATTTTTATTCCGTATGGAGTATAAAGGAAATGGATAAAACAACACACGTAAATGAAAGAAAAGCTAAAAAACGTTTATTTAATAACTTGTATTCCCTCCCCGAGCTCTAATTACTGCTTCCATACGGTTCTTCATCGATCGGATGAGAGTCACGATCACATGCTGTGGTATATTGTCCCATTCCTCTTGGATTGCATCTTGCAGCTGGCTAAGTATTTCTGGGGCAGGATCTCTTGCTCGAATTCGTCTCTTTAATTCATCCCACAGATGTTCAATGGGATTCATGTCCGGGCTTCTTGCTGGCCATTCCATAATAGAGATATCGACTTCGTTAAGATAATCTCGTACGACGCCCGCGGTGTGAGCCCTAGCATTGTCGTGCATGAATATGAAGCCGTTGCCAATAAAATGTGCATAGGGCATCACATGAGGCTCGAGACACTCTTCGACGTACCGATGACAGTTTAGTGCAGGCAGACGTGGCCCAGACACGAAAGCAAGCTCTGTCTTACCGTCGGCGCTGATTCCTCCCCAAACCGTCCACGAACCGCCACCATAGCTGACCTTTTCTTCAATGCAGCATTGTGCATAGCGTTCTCCGTCTCTTCTGTAGACCTTGTTCCTTCCGTCGTTACCATACAGCATAATTTTACACTCATCAGAAAAGAGAACTTTGCTCCACTGTAGGTATGACCAATTTAGGTGCTCACGTGCAAAGTTAAGGCGCGCTCTTCGATGGTCTGCAGTTAATTTCGGCCCATTTGCTGGCTTATGCGGTACCAGTCCACGATCCTTCAACCTTCTTCTAATTGTAGAGTCACTTACAGCCACCCTTCGTACAACACGAGGCCGCTGCTGCAGTTGAAAAGCGTTAAGGCGTCGATTTCTTAAAGAAGTTGTTACAATAAATCGATCATCTCGCTCAGAAGTGACCCGATTCCTGCCAGATCCTGAACGGCGCGTGAACAAACCAGTCTCCCGATAACGTTTATAGACTCTATGAACAGATGACAGGCTTAGATGCAGTCTTGCAGCCACAACACGCTGACTAAGGCCAGAATCCAGCAATGCCACAACTTGGGCGGCTTCTGTGGGCGAAGTATCCATACGTTTTAGAAAAAAAACCTTTTTTCAGACGTCCCAAAGTCACAGTATTGAAATAAAAAACAAAAAGTTTAAGGATAGGCGCCAATTTTTAGTTTTTAAACGCTAAATGTACTCCAACCCTAAACACACATTTGTCTCAAAACAGTGATTCATTTCGTTTATAAGATAAACAAATGAAATTCTAATTTTGAATTTAGAATTTTCGCTTATTACTGTAATGGCCAAACTGCCAGCTATACATTTATGTATTTTTTTTCATCGTATGAATTCTTTTTTGTGTTAAATTCGGACAGAAACAATGAAAACGGAAGTGTTTCGATTTTTTTGATGAGAAGTGTATATTTTAGGTGTTGGTAGGGCTGGATCAGGAAGACCTAGAAGGACGCACGTTGACCTAATTAGAAATATCCAATGAAAAAACAAAAGTTTGATGAATGAGGAGGAAGCAAGAGAAGTTTGTTAGGATCGAAGCAAATGGAATTCCTTGAAGCACATAATAACGGGTTCTTACCGCGTTCAAATGGGGATATGAGACTCCCGATATTTCGACACTGTTGCAAGTGCCATGATCACGGGATGACTGATGAGAACCAAAAAAAAATAACCGCGTAAACTTAAAACAATGGAATTCCTTGCTTCATCATCACTAATTCAAGAGCCACGCTCTTGTCGGTGTAGTATTCTCCAGGCTACTGTTTAGGGAAAGATAGGGCAGTGGTTTCCCTCTTGCCTTCCGCTCCCAGAGACTTTGCTTACCAGTGCGAAATAGGCGTGAGTTTAAATATGTATGTATTTAAGGTTCTAAGTCCCAAAACGGGCGTGCTTATGTATGCGTAATAATGTAGTATGTTTGTATGTATGTCACAGATGTATATCCAACAAAAAGCTCTGTGTACGGTCACGAGTACTAATATATAATATGTACACTTCGAAACCATGTCACATTAACCTTTTTGACAAACTAAACCGTAAGTCTCATTAAATATGAAATATGATAGTGCGACAGGATTCTAAAGTGGGTACATGATATTGCTCATGACTGTACACAGTCGACTTAACTACAGTGCAACGTCCTTGATGCACAAAGTAATTTGCACCAGTGTCAATATTGCCACAGTTGTTCGTCCGAAGTATTGTAATGCACAGCCTTATAAGGTGCAAATAGACCGTAACGAGGACGAGATATTTTCTCACTCCTGTTTTTTTGTTTTTTTTTTTGTACCTTTGACAATCAGGTGATTCAAGCCAGAAAAGTCCTTACCAAACAAAGGACAGTTTCACAAAGTGATTTCGACTATGTCCCCGATTCCCCTACATCCTTGATTGTCCGAAAAAGTAAGACGATTCCGTGCTTCGGAGGGCACGTTAAGCCGTTGGTCCCGGCAATTAGCCGTAAAAACACCTCCACCAACCCGCATTGGAGCAGCGAGATGGAATATGCTCCATACTCCCTCCGGTTAATTGAGGGGAGGCCTGTGCCCAGGAGTGGGACGTATATAGGCTGTTTATGTTATGTTATGTTTTTACCTTTGATGGGTTTGCTCTTAGCCCCAGACTTGCCCGAAGGCATTGACGAGGCCTAAGATGGAGATCGCCCAGAAGGTGCCTGTTCACTCTGGCCATGAAAGCACCCGGGTTATATGCATTCGAAAATACAGAAGACGGCAAAGAATTCCACTCTCCAGCAGTGCGCATAATGAAGGACGATGCGAAGCGCTTTGTGGGAATAGTTGGGATATCCACCAAATAGGGATGGGTTTTACTTTAATTGTCATTAAAACCTTTTGCGATAACAGTACCTATGGTAGGTGTTGTAACACCATGTACTATTATAGGTCAGATAGTGGCCTTTGGCTGTTCAATAGTAACTTACTCTGACACTAGGGCTGATGAGATAGGTCATTGATCTCACAACCGTTACGAATTGGGACAAAAATATTGCTATTTAACTCCTATGACCACGTAAATCTGGGATCTAGTTGCTTACTTTTTGTTGTAAATTTTACACAATTTTAATATTTGTAATGCATGTTTGAACACGTTTAAAAGAGACGATTTTTCTACAACTCAAAAGTCAATGTCAAGCTGACTCATCAAACTAAACATAACTGTAAAGGTAAGAGCACGCTTAAGCGGAGCGGGTTTGAAAACAACGTTCGAGATTTAATTTATTCTCTAAAAGTAATACTTACGAGATTTAATTTAAGTATTCTCTAAAAGAGAAGGATTAAAAAAAATGTCTGATGAACATAATGCTCTAATCTCTGCCGGAGTTAGCAGAGCCGCTGCCATATAAAAAAAAAACATCTCGAGCTCCTCCGTGCTTCAGAAGGCACGTTATGCCGTTGGTCCCGGCTGCATTAGCAGTCGTTAATAACCACCAATCCGCACTGGGCCCGCATGGTGGTTTAAGGCCCGTTCTCCCTATCCATCCATAGGGAAGACCCGTGCCCCAGCAGTGGGGACGTTAATGGGCTGGTGATGATGATGATCCTGATTTCTGATTTAATCAGTCGCTTGTGATGGTGGCGGCGTCCCTAATAAGGGTCTCAGCATATCCGCGCTGATCGCTGTTTCTTTCAACCATGCCCGTATCCTAAAATGGTACTCATTTCCATATCATCGTACTACCAGTGGTGTGCACATGTGTAGTTTTAAAATAGCAACCCGGGACACCCGACTATGTCTGAGTCACTCGTGAGTCAACTCATCAACTGGGATTATTTACGCAATTACCGTTATTTAGTCGCTTGATTAACTGAGTGATATTTTGATATAAATTATGAGACTGAGTGGCATGTTTTGTTTACAATCCCGGTGGGGACATATCACAAAACTCACTTTGTGATCCCTAGTTTGGTTACGACATTACAGGCTGATCACCTGATTGTCCGAAAGTGAGATTATTGGTACATAGGAAGGCACGTTAAGCCGTTGACCCCGGTTACTACTTACTGATGTAAGTTAGTAGTCGTTACATGAGCCATGTCAGGGGCCTTCGGCGGCTCAATAATAACCCTGACGCCAGCGTTGCTGAGTTTGGTCATCCACCTCACAACCCACATGATACAAGATTTAGTTGTTGTTAGTAAGTAGTGTATAATTTTTATTTCGACAGAATATTTTTTTTGTAATGTTGTTTTTATACTTAATATATTATGTAAAAAATATATGGGATTGATTGTATGGAAAAAATTGTGACTGGCACATCGTTAATACCCGGAAAAAAATCGAGTGCATAAGATCGCTAAGTCTATACATTTTTAAAATAAGATTCCCACTGATGTTCAGTATTATAAGGTTAGTGATTATTTAGAAGATTATGAATGAGTGTGATTGACTGTCTGGGAACAGATATTAGGCAGCCAAGTTACTAAATTGTATAACAGTTTGTTACGTTTTCTTTAAAGAACGTCTAGGGCCCAGTGCCGAGGTTTTTCTTGCAGCTTCTTTTCCCCGGCTATACAGGTTGTGAGAAACTGCAGTAGTTTTAGGTGGATGAGACGTTTGTTATAGAAAAAAATACGATTCAAAGTGTACCTACTGAATAAAGATATTTAGAATTTTGTTTTTTTTTTCTTTTTTTAGGTTAAGTTACGTTTGTATTTTGTAAAAAAAATGACACTAATAAAACTACTGTCATACCATAATTGGCTATCTGTTTGCAAATAGACAATACCTACTTAAAATTCAAAAGAGCGTAAGTTAAATAGTCCTTGACGAGTAAAAAAAAAACGACGAAACGATGACTAACTCGACATGCGGCAGTTAATAAAAAGCAAATAAAATTAAATTCACGGTTAAACCAACAGCTTGTCTACACATATAGATATAGGGTGTTAGTGACACCATACAGAAAACTTAGAGGGATGATTCAGCTCATGACATTCTGACTTATTCATCATCTTCCTAGCATTATTCCGTTTTCACAGGGTTCGCTTACCTAACCTGAAGATTTGACAGGTCCGGTTTTTACAGAAGCGACTGCCAGTCTGACTCAATCGACTCAATACAGATTGGGTCACATGCCGAAAATGCATTTCTCGGGAATGTGGGTTTCCTCACGATGTTTTCCTTCACCGCTGAGCACGTGATAATCATTTTATCTATCTCTCAAAGATTTCGTTACGATGTCACTAATACCATGTATACGTATTATTATGGAAAGTATGTGTGTTCTTACAATGACTAATCCGTCATTAGGACACACACACGTGGGGAAATGCGGAAGACCTTGCTTCAGTAATTGACGTGTGTGACTCATGCCTTATAGAGGATTGTGAAAAGCTACAAATTAAAATTATTTGTTTCGGACTTCACGACAATATTACGACAATATACGGAGCTACTAGATAGATAATATTAGATGAATTGTCACTGGTTGTAGGTTAACTACAACCAACTGTTAAGTTGATTACGGTAGTGGTTGGGTGTATGAAAAACTTTTAAAAAAGAATCTTCTTCATATTGTGTGGCTTGTGAGGTGGAATATCAACCTCATCAACCCTCATGCCAGGATTACTACTGAGCTGCCAAAGATCCCTGACATGGCTCATGTAACGACTACTAACTTACATCAGTAAGTAGTAACAGGGACCAACGGCTTAACATGCTTTCCGAAATACGGATCGTCTTACTTTCGGACAATCAGGTGATCAGCCTATGTCCTAACCAAACTAGGGTTCACAAAGTGATTTTTGTGATATGTCCCCACCGGGATTCGATCCCGGGGCCTCCAGATCGTGATTGGGCGCAACCACTGGACCACGGACGCCGTAAAAGAATGTTAGTGATGTTTATATAATTATTATATTCACTCCTACTGTGGACATATACATAATTATATCCAAAATGAATGACTTTTTCTATTTTATGTCTATGTCGGCATTTTACGATAAGTTATCTAAATAAGCTTATTATAATATTAATGATTAAGTACCTAAATGATAAAAACACCAGGTATTAATGTGTTCCTCTTGTTAATAAATAATTTGTAATGTTGCAGTTTATTGTCATTTCTTCTCCTCAGCCGTAACATAACACCTTGCGAAATGATGTAGATACAATTAAAATATTTTTGTGTTTTTATTTCTGATTGGTTATAATTATCATAATATCTAGCGTTATTCCGTTTTGAAAAATACGTTTAATTAACCTCAAGTTTTGATAGGTCCTAATTTTCGAAACTGTCAGACCTAGAAGGGGAAAACTAGAGAAGAAGATGGCATTGCTAAAACATTAAACGTTTATTTCAAATTCTTTTTTAGAATCTACACCGCAACGGTCCATTCAAACGGACAATTGAACTGGACACAAAAATGTAATGTCAATTGAAAAAAGTATCGGAATCGCATAGTTCCTTCGATATTGCTCGGTGAATTGGTGAAAATTGGCACTTCTGACGGCAAAGGCGCGCGGCGGCGGCAGCCGGGGGCTTCGCATGTCTACGTTTACATTGCTTGTTTGAAGCTCATGTTCCAGCACTTGCTGATAAGCTGTCTGATAGCATATCTGGCGGATTAGTGTCTGATAGTTGTAATTGCCAGCAGTCAGTGTGAGTGTTTAAAACAGTATATCTTGATACCGTTTTAGTTGAAGTTTCTGGCTACTTTCAAAAAATTTGTTCAGGTTACTACTATTTACAGTTATTATTTTATTATTAACAATATTTAAAAAAATATAAAATAAATAAAAAATACAAAAATATGGTATTGTATAATTATATCAGTACTTAAATAAAACAAATTAACAAAAACTATGGCGAGCGGTAGCGAACGGGCGGGCGCCGCGGGCGGACAGTGCGCTTATTTGGCGCGCTATTAGCACCAATATGTGACGCGTTTATTTTACTCGCTATAGTTGGTATTTAAGTTAAATAAGATGCACGCAAAATTGTGCAGGCAACAATTTCACTCGAAGAAATACTACTGAACATACACCAGTTTTCAAATGAACAGCGTACTTATTATAAGGAGAAAAGTTTTCAGCAAGCAATGTACAACGAGCATTCAAAAGTTATCAAACGTTCCAAGTTTGAATTCAAACTGGCCAGCTAAACAATTCTCCCGTGACCACGAACACTTGCAATATTGCCAACTTTGCAACTTTTTACACCGCTTCCAACTCACTACAACACTTCCACTGAGAACTGGCTCTAACTACAAATGTATATAGAGGCGTGGCGGTATTCGACAACGGAATGAATAAAATTGTTCTGGAATTATTTTCCGAAGTAGCCTTTGTTATAGATATTTGTACACCGCTTCTTAACGATTGTAGCCTTTATGCTAGAGTGTTCTAAAGTAGTGGTGGTGTACTGAAGAATTAAAAGAAATACTTGAAGTATTTTTAAAAGTGGACAGTGTTAATAGTTATTGTTTTTCACTGTATTGTTATGGCCCATAGTTTTGTGCTGTTGCCAAATTGCAGATTCGTCTAAAAATTGTAACATTTCTTTTCTTTTTTTTAGAGTAGCAGCTTAGGATGTCTCATTTCGGCCGTATTGTATACCTACTGTTATAGAAACAGGTATGAAAATATTGTCACAATGCAAAATTACGTGTCGCAATTTCGAGAAAAGCAGTTTTTTGTAACCTCCCAAGGCCGAGATTTCCATACACAATAGTTAATAAAAAATGAGGTTTGGATATAAAAGGACTTTTTTAATTTTTATGAAAAAGCACACTGTGACGTCATAGAAAAAAGTGATACAATGTCGGAATTATTATTACGTTTATCTTAATTAAAATTCATAAATAAGTTTAATTGAAAAAAGAAAAATAATGTTTGTCGTTAGTCTTAGATCTGTCTTTATTTAATAAGAATTTCAGTTTCGACCTCCCAAGGCCGAGAGTTAAGTTTTGCATTAAAAAGGACTTTCGATATTACGACTTTAAGCCTTTTTTCGTTATTTATCATGACTTTTCACTCAATCTATCCATTTCAAATGACGTCAACGTAACAGTACATTTTACAATACATATCATACCATTTAAAAAAAAGCCAAAAAACAAGTAAAAAAAGGCATTAAAAGTAGCCATTAGTTGGTAGTTGCCATATAAAAGTAGCATGGAAAATGCTGCACCGACAAGAGCGTGGCTCTTAAATTGATGATGATGATCATACCATTTCATGATAGTTTCGCACTTTACGTAATGTTGCCTATCAATTTAAAATTATTTATTTTAGATTAGTATCCATAATTATAAGTACATTAGATAAGATTCCATTATAAAAATTAAAATTAAATTAAATTATGTAAAATCAAATCCAGTGACGATTAAACTTCACTTTGATCTATGTTTAAATCTTTTTCAAGTCCATCTAAAAAACTAGGTAATAGATACATGTCTGAAAAAAGCCCTTCAATTCCTTGATTCTGTTTCAATTCAATTCGTTTAAGCACTATAAGTATCTACGATCAATTTTGTGTCGCTTTAGCCGTTTCTTTGGCATTTCACTTTAAGCCGCCTTTATTCCTAAGCGGATAAGGTAGAGCATTGGTGGATGTTGGTGTATGTTGGTGATTGCTGGTGTATGTTGGTAGGTGTTGGTGGGGGCTTGACCATCAATTGTGATACAATGAAGGGGGTTAAATTGGAAACATCGAAGCAATTCATCTAAGAAAGCAATATTGCTATTTGACATTTGTTTGTATTGCGCACTTACTTTTTTATGCGCAAATGTCAAGTTGCAATATTGTTTTCTTAGATAGCTACATACATACACAAATTCACGTCTATTTTCAACCGGGGTAAGCAGGGACTATGGAGCCGTGGAAACCTAGTTGGAAGAACGCTTGTGTCTCACTTTGAGGTAGCTGGTTCGTACCCCAGCACGGGCCTAAACCAATTTCGAATTTATTTTTAAATTAATTGCATCATAAATGTTTACCACGTGCTCAGCGTTGAAGGAAATATCACGAAGAAACCTACATTTTCGAGAAATGCGTTTCGGTTGGGGGGGAGGTATGTGACCTCACCTGTATTGGGCTGGTTTTGTAATATTTCTGAGTTGATATCAAGTGGAATTTTTCGTTGCATATGTATGGAACTGAAACTTCGACTTGATAATTATAAAGTCAGAATGTCGAAGCCGTGGTAGCCCAGTTGGTAGGACACTTGCCTCTCACTTTGTGGTCGCAGGTTCGAATCCAGTACAGGCATAAACCAATGATTGTCGAATTTGTTTTCAAATTCACGTTTGGATCATAAATCACGTGCTCAGCGCTCAGAGGCAGAAGTGAAGGAAAACATGGTGAGGAAACCCACATTACCGAGAAATGCATTTTCGGAGGTATGTAACTTAACCTGTATTGGGCTGGTTTTCCGGGTTGGAAGGTCAGACAGGCAGTTGCTTCTGTAAAAACCGGACCTGTTAAATCTTCAGGTTAAAGCGGATCCTGTGAAAATGGAATAACGCTAGGGAGATGATGGTAAGCAGACATATCTCTCTCCAACTTTCAATTCCACCACATTCAACGATAATTGTCCTTCCGATATTGAATCTTAAGTGATTCTTGATTGACTCAACCCAAACCAACAACTTGTTACAACAAAAGACAAATTGTTCAAATCAGCTGGCGTAAGCATCAAAGATCAACGATGAATATCAATACAGACGAGTCATTTTGTATTCATGTCACGCGCACCTCACTGAGGCGAACTGACAGCTCAGCGAAAAAATTGAATTGGTTTTTATCAGCGTAAAGGTGAAATCACGTATAGAGAGGGACTTTTTGACTGAATTTCATATGATTCGTGTTTGGTAGTAAGTTCATAAGAAATAATTAAATGGTTAAATTAGTTACCTATATTCGTTAAGTTTAATTTATTGTCTGCCTACCCCAATACATAAATATAATTGGGGTAGTCAGACGTACATCCATCTCAAAATTAATTAAGTATGTTTATGTTAGTAGTCGCAGTGGAGCAGCGTGGTGGAGTATACTCCATACCCCCGCCGGTTGATTAAGGGGAGGCCCGGCGTAGCAGTGGGATGTATATAGACTGTGTAGGTATGTTTATGTCATGTTAGTACATGTAATATTTTTTTTTAATTAAATAAATATTATAAATATTTTTTAACAGCTTCGGTGGTCTAGTGGTTAGAGCGTTAGGCTCACGATCTGGAGGTCCGGGTTCGATTCCCGTTGGGGACATTGTCGAAATCACTTTGTGAGTGAGACTGGCCTTTGTTTAGTATGGACTTTTCAGGCTTGAATCATCTGATTGTCCGAAAAAGTAAGATGATTCCGTGCTTCGGAGGGCACGTTAAGTCGTTGGTCCCGGCTATTAGCCGTAAAAATACCTCGACCAACCCGCAGTAGAGCAGCGTGGTGGAGTATGCTCCATACCCCCTCCGGTTGATTGAGGGAAGGCCTGTGCCCAGCAGTGGGATGTATAGGCTGTTTATGTTATGTCATGTAAATCTCCTTAATATTGTACCTACCCACCGTGGAACAGAGTAGTGGAATTTGCTCCATATGCAATAAAGGGAGACCAAGGGAAGTATTTAGGCTCTTTTAGTTACTTGTAACTTTTAAATATATATGGAAAAAAAATCGCTTCATGATAATAATGAAAATCAATAAAATATGTTTATAAATAATTAAAAAAATCACATACACAAAATTACAAAAAACAGAAAAAATAATAAAGTTTAATAATAATAAATAGAATTACCATTTAAAAATTTGGTTACATAGAAAATACCACATAAAATTTAAGCTAAAATAGAAAAAAAAAACGCAGTTATAAAATACCTAACCTACAATTATCTTTTTCACTACATTTAACCATTCATGTTTCATTAAAACCCATCATTAAAAACCCTTTCAAAACAGACCGACCCCATGTTTATTCCTCTTTTAACCCTTTATTTCCTCACCAAAACGCACTTTAGATACGACACTGAGAGATAAGGCACGTCGCAGGCGACTGGCAAGTCAGTTTGAATGGCAACGGCTTGGAGAAATTGAAAAGCCAAACGGCTTGGCTGGAATCATCGGCGATACAACCAAATAGATCAAAATTAAAGCACATAATAACGGGTTCTTACCGCGTTTAAATGGGGATATTTAGTTTAACAATCCACAAATATTATCGACAGAACGTCATTACATCCCCAGACTCGTAAAAGAGGCTATTGAAATCAGAAAACATAAAAATTTCAACAGGGAAGACGGGTTCAAGTTGTCGAGTATGTGGAATCCAGTAGTAGGTGTTGTAAAAAGCTTGAAACGGCCTAATGTGGTGAAAAAACGTGAGGACACAGTGAGTGCGGTTTGTCGTAGTGAGTTTCGTGCGAGTTCAGATGGTTCCGAACATTCCGGTATCAAAAACATAAACAAGCGGCAGAGAAAGAGGGTGGACAGATATGTCTGCCCGTAGAAAATTATGGATCTACCTACTCCACTTCAATCTCATCAGTCATCCCGTGATCATGGCACTTGCAACAGTGTCGAAATATCGGGAGTCTCATATCCCCATTTAAACGCGGTAAGAACCCGTTATTATGTGCTTTAATTATGATAATAACCGCGTAAACTTAAAACAATGTACAAATAGATCAAAAAAAAAAATACACCGAACTTTACATAATATGATGGCCTTGATTTCTGCAGACACCTCCTAAATTTACTTTAAGTTATACCTGTCATTTCCTTATCCGCCGAAAGGGAAAAGAACGGATGATTGACAGCTGTTAATTTTAGGAAGAATGAGTAATTGAATGAATAACCCGAGCTAATCAAATAGATATCTCGCTGGCATGCAAACCATTTATTATGTAGGTAACATAGTCACATTTTGAATTGTCATTTTTTACACAACGAACGTCTCATCCGCATAAAACTACTGCAGCTTTTCACAACCTGTACAGCCGGGGAAAATAAGCTGCAAGAAAAACCGTATTGTAGGTGTACCTACGTTATATTTGGATTTTCGCGCACGTGTATATGTGTGTGTGTGTGTTTGTGTGTATGTGGTAGGGGGGAGATGGGGGAGACGAAGAAAGCGTGGCGCTGCGTTCTGATTGGCTTTTACAAGGATCGGCTCACAAAAGTGGTGGCGATTAGTCAATCGTTGATCTAATAGTCAGATGTGACAGAACCCGCTTGCCTGCCATTACGAGTCTAGAGTCTGTATCGTCGATGGTTGGAACTGACTTGGCTTCAACGTAGCAACAGCTGAGAATGGCACTCTCTGTTGCCATGACGACGGGATGGCATCTCAAAGGGTTCGGTTTTGAGATCTTGTCTAGTTCTTGTCCATTCTGTTGAATACAGATAACTTCTTTGCTGGTACAAGAAATTTAAATGAAAGAAATCCTTTTAGCTGCTTAGTTAACATTTAATCATTTATCAACCCATTAAAAAAGTGAACTATGTACAAAGTATATATTTATCTTTAAAAAACACTTTAGTACATGATATCAAAAGTTTATTTTTATAAATACTAGCCGATTATGCATACTAAGTTTTCATCTCGAGCTCCTCTGTGCTTTGAAAGGCACGTTAAGCCGTTGGTCCCGGCTGCATTAGCAGTCGTTAATAACCACCAATCCGCACTGGGCCCGCGTGATGGTGTAAGGCCCGTTCTCCTTATCCATCCATAGGGAAGGCCCGTGCTCCAGCAGTGGGGACGTTAATGGGCTGGTGATGAAGATACTAAGAATTTTAGCAGGATCTCCTTGCATGAAAGTCGATATTTTATTTTTGCCTTGCAGGTTATAATGCACAAGACGACTTACGGAGCGGAACGTGGGTTGTAAAGTTTGCGGACGAGTGGAGTACAAAATTGAAGTACTTATGCACTCTTTGCTCATACTTGTATGGCGCGTGTTTTGCGCTCACTTGGCCGTTCAAATCTCTTTCTTCTAATCTGTGGAGAAGGTGAACGCCGTGTCTTATAAGTGTTATACATTGCGTACATCTGATCGTATTAAAAAAAAAAACAAATCGTGCGACTGTGGCGCCATTCCGCGGCTTTTTGCCGCAAAGAAGCATTACGAAGTTGTCATTAAGGCTGAACGACGCGATGAAAAAAAAAATTACAACAAGGTATTTTAACGGAGATTATTGTGTTGACGAGAGTACTAGAGTGAATTAGGTAATGTAATAAAGTTTTGTATACTTGGTAAAGGGGCTTTTTCTTTCATAAGGAAGTCCAGGAATTCTGAGCATGATTGCGGACAGGGTCGACAGCCCCTACATCAGGCACTGCTGCAGGTTGCAAGTTGTGGGGTGCTCATTATATAAATGTCGTTACTAACATAGAAGAATACTTACCAACAAATTATGGGTTCTGTAGCATGAAATCTAATCTAATCTAGCCTACAAGATCCCACTGCTGGGCAAAGGCCTCCCCTTCCTCTTTCCATTTTTCGCGGTCCTTCTGCGCACTCCGGCAAGTCCCTCCGGCAAGCGTCCAAGTCGTCACGCCATCTCTTTCAAGGTTTACCACGATGCGACGCCGTCATGAGGCACCCAATGCGTGACGATCCGTGCCCACCGCTCAGGGTGCATGCGACAAATATGTCCGGCCCAATCCCATTTGAGTCTGCCGGCTTTTCGTCCCACATCAGCGAGCTTGAAATAAAATAATAATAATTAGCCCTTGATAGACAAGAGAGGAGGTGGCTACATGGCTCTTAAATTACTAATGTTGTGATCGACCCGATGACCCGAAAGAAGGAGAATGCAAAATAACAAGGTACGAGTACAACAGGACACAGGTAGACCACGGGTAGTAGGTACAGGTATAGGCACAAGTTTATAAGTGAGTAAACTGAGCTTTTAAGCTCTGTCTTATCGCTCTAGCCCTACAAACCTGACGACAAAGTAACGGTGCATACGCACACGGATTTAACAGTTCCGTAGATCGAGAGTTTAGCTTTGGATGATGTACATTGACGGCTTATCTTCTATCTTGTGGGTTGTGAGATGGATTACTTGGCTAAGTCCCCTGATTAATCCCTCTTAAGTACAAAAAAATGTTTTTGTAATGGACTAAATCCGTGAATGCACATCCATGGATGAAACGAATCGCATCTCCCATTCAATCAGCTAAGCAGTCACCCTTCAAACACAACATATCAAATACTTTGATTCACACACAGGAAATACAATAGGGAAATAGAAACAGCACAATAGGCAGCCTTATTGCTAAGTAGCAATCTCCTCCAGACAACCTTTGAGTAAAGGAGATGTTTAATATTATATGAGGAATACTAAGTCCGTGCTTCGGAAGGCACGTTAAGCCGTTGGTACCGGTTACGACTTACTGATGTAAGAATGTAGTCGTTAGCTATGTCAGGAGCCTTTGGTGGCTCAGTAATAACCCTGACACCAGGGTTGATGAGGTCGGGAATCCACCTTATGACCCACACGATAAGAAGGAATACGTATAGTACATATGAAAATATAATACAAAGATAGATACACTTACGAGTACATAAATGCGCGAGGAGCGAGCGCATTGGCGCTTCTGCACTGTAATGTCGTGAAATTATAATATAAATAAATATATAAACAAATGAATAGTACAGTACAGAAGAATAAAAATGTACAGTACAGTAAATCGCGCGAAAAGCATACATTTGACCCGAGTGAAAGTCTGCGCCGGCGCAACGGTACACCTTGGCGCCACCTAGCGGCAGATAACGGCGACGCTTGATTGGATAATTTGTGTTTACACCTTCATTACACGGATAGACGTGGCCTACATGCCTAAAGGGCTTGATTTATTAACTTTTTTTTTGCGGGTAGACTGTGGGTAATTGTTTATAAAAATACATAGTATTTTAAAGAAATAATGAATTATATTAGACAAAACATTACATGCTACATAACATTACTACTTTTTATTACATTGCTATTTAGTGCTCTGATGGCCTCCGTGGTCGATTGGTTGAGGCGGAGGTCCCGGGTTCGAATCCCGGTGGGAAAATACCACAAAATCGCTTTGTGATTTTGTCAGCTGCTTATATTATAATGAAGTCTACCAATTCGCTTTTATTATAATGTAATAATTGTCAAACTTTACAATTGGCCAATAAGACGTATAAGCTAAGTAATTATAAGAATTAATTTAACTGTAAGGTTTGCAAGATACAATAAAATAAAAAAAATAAAACTTGGATATGACGAGGTGAATTAGAAACAGAAACGACCAGCGAATCCAGAAAAGTTAGTTTCTAGATATTATTTAACTTTTATTTAATTTATTGATGATTGAAAGTAGGTAAAGTACTTACAAAAAAATAATATATTAGGGATATAAGTGGTAGAGTTGGAAGAAGAAGGCCTAGGCGTGCATACCGCGATCAGATCCAGGATGTGGTTAAAGAAAGGTCGGGTCAAGAGTCGCGGACATAGTCATGTCTGAGAAGGAAGCGGCGGAGAGGGAACCGGAAGACTCTGTCGACTCGCTCCCGATTCGCCGCAGGCGACCAGGATGGCGGCGACGGGCGTAATTGGTCGCGATCGACCGAGCGCCCCCTTGGTGGTCGGGGGACCACCGTCCACAACATAGGTCTCGTGCTGTAGGGCTCCCCAAGTGTTCCGGGCAGCCCTCGGCGGAGGGGGAGGCGCTTGACGCGCTCCCATGGGCGCTGGGCCCTAAAGGGCATCCGCCGGCGGGGACGCGGTTGTGTGCAATTGCGTTCCCGTATCCCCGCCACACGGCGGCAAGGAGGAACACCGTTGGATTTTAGTGGGTATACCGGGTGGCCACACCCGGGGAGTCCCACATAACCACGTCGTCCCCCCGGGCAGCGTGGTATGCGTAACGCATTTCCCAACGTCAAAAAAAAAGAAAGGTCAGGTCAAGAGTACTCTAGACCGGGGAGAATGCATGAAGACTTTGATGAGAGTGGATGAAACGAAAGTGGTGTGTCAGGAACGTAGTAAGTGGAATTCCGTAGTCTCTGCCTGCCCCAACGGGACAAAGGACTTATGTATATTAACGGAGGTATATTATATTTTTTAGGTTTCCGTAAATTCAAGTAAAATAAGGAAAAAGAGAAGAGTAGGCGAATGTCGTGTCTTATAAGGTCTTTGATAGACAAGAATGGAGAATGCTACACCGACAAGAGCGGGGCTCTTAAATTAGTGATGCGATCTTCAAGTAAGTGACAGGAAAATGATTGTCGCGGCTGCTTAAAAGTTTGGGAGAGTTATTTTACAATGATGTTGGTTCTATTCTAATCGACCAATGACAAATCAGGCTCGCTAAACTTATAAGAACTTTTTATTTATTTATTTGTACACAATAGAACAGAGGAAAAACCAAAGAAACAAACAGTACTGATAAACTGAGGTAAGGAAAAGGTAAGAAAGGCTTTTTTATATATTTTTTTTATTTTGACGTGTCTTATTGTAGATTTCCGCCGAGCTAAGCATCCCATACTGCATAGAAGTAATGAAAAAAAAACAATTCTTTTTTAAATTATAATAATTTTGTACACGAAAATACTGCGCGGTACAGAAACCTCGACGAGCGATTCCAACTCGCACTTACTCGGTTTAAAAAATAACCTACCATTATTGATTACCAATCAATTTGTACCATAACAACGTTAAATAATTTGTCTCTAATTACGTGCAATTTAGTGTTCATAGCACGTAATAAACTAATGCTTCACTCAGTAATTAATGGTAAACGAGTAATGTATTGAACACCTTTGTACGCCTAATGGGTTATCGCCCGCGGCGGTATTGTGTAGTTTCATATTAATTATGGGATTTAAACCCGTATATTGGTGCTAATTTCCGTAGACACTCAGTGGATCAGGGAACTGATTAATTCGACAATGGTTGCTTCATATGAAAAAGCAATATTGCTATTTGACTTTGTTGCATTTCACTTTGAGGTCGCAGGTGCGAATCAAAGGCCAAAACAAATGATTGTCGAATTTGTTTTCGAATTCATGTTTGCATCATAACGTGCATGATTATCACGTCAGCGGTGAAGGAAAATATCGTAAGGAAACCCACATTCACGAGAAATGCATTTTCGGAGGTAAGTATGTGACATAACCTGTCTTGGGCTGGTTTTCCCTTCGCGGGTTGGAAGGTCAGATAGGCAGTTGCTTCTGTAAAAACCGGACCTGTCAAATCTTCAGGTTAGGTAAGCGGACCCTGTGAAAACGGGATAATGCTAGGGAGATGATGATTGGCCTCGTATAATAAACAAATGGACTACGAATCTTTGTAAAAAGTGTCCGCGGTTCTTCTTGTCACAAGCGACGGTGTGTCAAGATTGATTTTAAACGCAATGGGTTTAATGACGAAACTGTGCAACCGATATCGTTCTTTATTTTAACAATCATAACATCTTAATCCGAACTTGGTTTAAATACGTATACATTAAATTATGTAAGTAGTATAAATTCGTGGCCTCAACATAACATCTTAATTTGAGGCCACGAATTTATACTACTTACATAATTTAATGTATACTTAAACCAAGTTCGGATGATTTTTTAGAAAAATATGCTTATTTGTTTATTAAAATTCATAAATAAGTTAAATAGAAAAAAAAAGTTTCTTTTCTCTCTTTATTTAGTAGTGATCTGTCTTTGTTTAGTACTTAATAAAAATATAATAATTTATCTTTTTTATCCCCCTAAATGGCTTCTGTCAACAGGGACAATTCTGCCAGTGTCAGGGTTGGGAAATACACATTTTCAGTGTACATGAGCTCCACAAGTTTAGGTCAAATGATCGGTTGTGTATTTAAATTCTTTGACGTAGGAAACTATCACTTTTTTTTTTGTTTTGGTTTTCCCCGAAGGGTAAGGCAAAGGGAACTATGCCCATACAGCCATGTCTTACGTATTTTTTTTCTTGATGAATAATGAAATGATGAAAGGTGATGATGATGAAACCTAAGCCCCCACCCTCGGAGTAGACTCCTACTCCGAACCCCAAACGAATTAACTCAAAAGACCGCATAAACTTTCAAGTTATGAAGCGGCTTCCTGGCACGAAGCGAAAATAGGCAGATACACTTTGTTCCTTGAATACTCCAATATAATAACACTCGCGAATGTCTTCCGACTAACTTAATGCGATCATTAACCACAAAACACCACTTCGTATTAATTATTTAGATCATTCAATGAAGAAAGCAACTGTCCCGTTCCCGTTTCCCGCCAAAAAGCCAAGGAAACTATCAGATTGTCAATCTACAAGTTTGTTATGTTGGCTTCATTGAACGTCACTGGTGAGAACACGTTCATAAAAAATATGTCTAACTAGTCATAACTTACAAATAGCAACAGTCCAAATACGAGAAAGAAACAATGCTATACAAAAAAAAAAACAAAGAATATATTATTGATTACTTAAAATAATATATTTTCGATGAAATATATATACCCGAAAGGAATTCGGTAGATTTATAATAACTTTAACATTACACGCTGAATTCTGCGGTCGATCCCAGCTATTGACACACGTCACTAAGTTAAGCCAAGTCGGAGAGTAGCCAAGCCACTAAGCCGAGCCGCTAGTGTTTGAATGGCTGGAGAACTTTGACAACTAGATTGGCTTCTAACTTGCAAGTGAAGCCATATAGGCTCGATATACGCTATGGGTTGATTATCCTGTTACCATAAGGTCATTCTCAATACAAGCTCCCGACTATACAGAATGTTACTGACAGCGTAACGAGAACTTTGCGTGATGATAAATCATGCTTTACAGAGCATGATTCTGGGTTGATATAAAAGGAATTTTCCTGTCACTTACACCCTATTTTTCCAATTTGGCTAGTCAGATTTACATCTGCTTGGTTTTCATTTCGCAGTTTGGAAGGTCAGACAGGCAGTCGCTTCTGCAAAAAACCGGACCTGTCACGTCTTCAGGTTAGATAAGCGGGATCGAATCCCGGTGGGGACAAATCACAAAAATAACTTTGTGATCCCTAGTTTAGTTAGGACATTACAGACTGATCACCTGCTTGTCCAAAAAATAATATGATCCGTGCTTCGGAAGGCACGCTAAGTCGTCCCGGTTACTATTTACTGATGTAAGTTAGAAGTCGTTACATGAGCCGTGTCAGGGACCTTTGGCGGCTCAATAGTAACCGTGACACCAGGATTGATAAGTTTGGTAATCCACCTCACAACCCGCACGATAAGAAGAAGATTAGGTCATTCTTAATATAAGATCCCGACTCGTCACGGTGTCACTAACACCCTGTATTTCCAATTTGGCTAGTAGAAATATGAAATATGTTGGACTGGTTTTCCTTTCGCAGGTTGGAAGGTCAGACAGGCAGTCGCTTCTATGAAAAACCGGACCTGTCAAATCTTCAGGTTAGATAAGCGGACCCAGTGAAAACGAGGACCGCTTATTATGTTTTGTACGCACATTGCGAAGGAAGGTTTATCTTCGCCCTGACATAATTTTACACAATTAATTGTCGTGTCAATTAAGCGGCGGTAAAACGCGGTGTGGTGACAGGGAAAATAATTATCACAAGTAAGTTGTCAGATGCAGGGTGAGTCAACACTCTGGCATTGAAAACATGGCGGAAATAACAGTGTTTTTTTAAGCTGTTTTCGACCAGTATAGACGACGACAAGAGCGTGGCTCTTAAATTGATGATGATGATGTGACGGCAATACGGCTCATCATCACTCACGTAACAACCCTTTTACCTATGTTGACGAATAAATGAATTTGAATTTGAACGTTGGTCTAAAAGAAAGCTTGGTGAGGTGTGGGCACTTAGTTCATCTCGTGATAGATGAACTGGTAGTGAAAAAAAAACATAACTTAATAAAAATAGCGACATTATTTTGGTGTAAATGTGCAGGGGCTTTAGCTAAGTTGCAAACGATTATAACATACATACATAAACTCACGCCTATTTCCCAGTAAGCAAAGACTGTGTAAAACCATTTGCTTCGATCCTGACACACTTCTCGTGCTTCCTCCACATTCATCAATCGTTTCGTACACGCACGCCGGTTCAGAAAAGATATGCAATTGAACATTTTCTAAAGCCATCTCCAATTTGGTCAATGTACGTCATTCTAGGTCTTCCTCTGCCAGCCCTACCACCAACCTTCGCTTTATATACCGCTTTCGTAATCCTATTATATCTTTCATCCGCTCTACGTGTCCAAACCAACTTAATATTCCCTTGTCAATCTAAGTCATTATATCGATTATACCAACGATTATAACAGTGATGAAAATGTACGACAAGTCACAATAATATGCCAATCCAATACTTACATTTTTATCACTGTTACTGTCGATTGTCAAATTCGTTTCAAACTTGGCTAAGGCCTCTGCTAAGTTACACGAAAATAATTGTTCTATTTTTACAAAACATATTTGCGAATCGTTTAATTTTCAACAACGCACGATTTATACGAGTAACATCGTCGGCGAATGCGTTGTTTTACACACTTTATCATTAGTTCGTTGTTTTGTTGTTAATGAGAATGTATGAAGTGATGACAGTACAAACTGGTCATTGTTTTGGTACACAGTTTTGAAGATATTTTGAATAATCTATAATTCACTCAGTTATGGGGTTAAAAAGACGTGATTGAAGCAATTCATCAAAAAAATACATTCCAATAAAGTTCAAAAAGCAATATTTGCTATATCCTATTAACGCCGAGATTTCCCGACACAATAGTTAAACAATGGGTTTTGGATTTTAAAAGAACATTCGGTCTTACGACTATAAAGTTCAAAAAGCAATAAATTCAAATTCAAATTCAAAAATATCTTTATTCAGTAGGTAACATAGTTACACTTTGAATCGTCAATTTTTACATAACGAACGTCTCATCCGCCTAAAACTAGGCTACTTGACAACCTAGTCAAATGAGATACTTTTTACGAAACGTCAAAACGAAAGTTTTCTATGGAGTTTGTATGGAAATACTGTCCTGTGACGTCATCAACAAAAGCGGTCAAACGTCATACTCATTGTTACTTAAATCATAAATAAAATTCGAAAATAAATCGAAAAGTAAAATGAGATTGATTTTTGATCATCTTAGACTGGCTTCTATTTGTAGATTAGCATTTTATAATTTATTTTTGACCTAATCAAATACCCTATTCATAATCATTTATTCGCACCAGCAATGTTCTTACCAAACAAAGTAATTTCGACAGTGTACCCATCGGGAATCGAACCCGGACCTCCAGGTTCCCAACGCCCTAACAACTACTCTACTGAGTCTATTGACACGGGGACGTAAATAGAAAAAATATTTTTCCTTTCGAAGCCTTTTTAGGTCTTACTGTATTACTTGTCCTGATTAAATTTGTTTGGGACCTAAGTTGGAACCCACTGAATTTTTTACTTGATTGCCCAATTTCTAGTAAATCTGAAGTAGGTAGTTTAGTGTTTGGATCGCCTTTGCTTTCACCTTCATTCAATGAAGTCGATAAAATTGGGATCTAACAAACTTTATAGAGATTCTAAACTAGACTAGAAGCAAAAAATAAAACAATATTTATTTATTTATATTTCACGACTTTACAGTGCAAAGTGCCAATGTGCCGTGAAACTTTCATACATACATAAACTCACGCCTATTTCCCACCGGGGTAAGCAGAGACTATAGAATTCCATTTGCTTCGATCCTGACACACTTCTCTTGCTTCCTCCACATGACTGTTACGACCAATATTTTGTATTTTATTATTATTTTTCTGTTTCGTTTACGTTTTTGTTAATAATTGTGATTTTGTGTAATATTTTTTTCCCCTACTGTGTTTGTATTGTTACTGTGGTGTCCTCTAATAATAAATACTATCTTTCTTTCTTCTTCTTCTTTCACATTCATCAATCACTTCATACACGCACGCCGGTTCAGAGTAGATCGTATTAAACCTTTTCTAAGGACATCTCCAATTTGGTCAATGTTGTGAAACTTTCATAATAATATAATAAGACATAATAGACTTAAGTATATATAAGGTAACTTAACAGTCTCTCTCTTGGGTCGGTTTCTCATATCTGAGGATCGTGGTCAGCATCAGGGTTGCGAGGATCCTTCATGCTCTCTTGGGAAAATAGAAGCAGTGGTTTCCCGTTTTTTTTTTTTAAATTTATACCGATGGTAAGGTTATACCGCCATTGCTCCGTCGCCAGAGCCTCGTCCGTTATCTAGCAGGATGCACCGCGGCGCCCAGTGGACACCGCCGCCAGCGACTCATAACGAAGCACCGACGCGCGCAAGTGAGGTTGGCAGTTGGGCCGGATATAGGTGTTCCGTTCTTCCCTTACTCCCCAACTTAACAGTAAACAATATAAAAACATTAAATTTTCACACACATATTGTAACATAGTTACACTTTGAATCGTCAATTTTTACATAACGAACGTCTCATCCGCCTAAAACTACTGCAGCTTCTCACAACATGTATAGCCGGGGAAAAGAAGCTGCAAGAAAAACCTCGGCACAGGGCCCTAGACGTTTTTTTTTTTTAAAAAATAAAAAATAAACATAATAAACATATATATTTAAAGTTTCACGGCGCATTGGCGCCTCTGCACTGTAAAGTCGTGAAATGTAAATAAATAAATAAATAATAATAAATTATTGGTATACAATTGAGTAGTTTAGCTGCCTAATATCATTGAAACGAAAATTCTGAATGTCAATGTGAATCTTATTGTAAAAACGTATACATTGCCCCTTAAAAGATTTAGTAATCTTATGTAATCGACTGACTTGTAAAGCAAGTTTATTTTTATTATTCCGGGTATTAACAATGTGCCGATCGCTATTTTTTGCAAAAAATCCTATATTTTTTTTACATAATAATTATATTTTTTTTGTATTGCTCGATAGCTGTAAGTAATATTATTTGTATTTATCTTTATTAATTCAAAAATTGTAAATATCAATATAACAATACGTCACAAATACAAACTTAAAAACTAGTCATTAAATAACCCGCCCCTCACTGTTCCCGGAGCAAAGGTGCCCACAACACTAGCCGCATTACCGCGTTGAATGGCAATGGCCAGCCTTTTTTTTTTACATATTATATTAAGTTTTCAAAGATATATTGTGATGCCAAAGTTAAAATACTAATTTCTTTAAATTTATTTCTAAGTGACATTTCATTCATCATCTCGCAGAACCTCAGACACCCTCGACACACATACGTCCATTCACTCAATATACAACGTATAAATGTACCGTGGTGGCCTAGTTGGAATAACGCTTGACTCCCACTGTGAGGTCGCAGGTTTGAATCCCAACACGGGCATTAACCAATGATTTTTGAATTTGTTTTCGAATTCATGGTTGAATCATAAATGGTTATCACGTGCTCAGCGGTGAAGGAAAAGATCATAAGGAAACCTGACCCTAGCCTAACATGACGGGGTCCGTTTATCTAACCTGAAGATTGGGAGGTTCAGTTTTCTGAACTTCCAACTCGCCAAGGGAAAACCAGCCCAATACATTGTATTGCTAATACATTGCAAACTGGACCTCCCAATCTTATGTATTGGGCTGGTTTTCCCTTGGCGAGTTGGGAGTTCAGAAAACTGGACCTCCCAATCTTCAGGTTAGACAAACGGACCCCGTGAAAAATAGGAGATGATGAAGGGACATTCTCCGTCGATGCCAGCTTGGAGTTAGCTTCGTTTACTTCACCCCTCCCCCCACCAGAATAATGAGCTGAATCATCTCCTTTGTATTCGTTACGATGCCACTAACACTGTGTATATCTCAGTTTAAAGAACTTTATTCTCAAAAAAAAACTATACATAGTCACTTAACATGAGAACTAGATGTTTTTACAAAAGATAGGTAAAGTGCTGTTGAGCAGGCAGAGAGAGTATGCATATAAAAACTTAACAAAAACAAGAAATACATCGCTTTGATACGTTGTTTACAAGTGTGAGTGAAGTATGACTACCTATCGCTCATCGACAAACTAGTTAAAGGAAGGGATTAGCGTTCATAAATACAGGTTGTTCATTTAGTTACTTACTTAAAATTTTACAAGATTATTCTATGGTACACATGATATGTTTACGCAGCTGGGATTTGAAGATATTTAGTGACGTAGTATTTTTTATGTAAAATGGTAACTTATTATAAAGATGAGCTCCCTCAAAACGTACAGTTTTCCTGCCGTAGTTGGTTCTTATTTTAGGTAATATCTACTTATATACGAAGTGGTATTTTTTTGTTTTCATAGCACTTGTGCTTAGGAAAACCCATAAAGAACCTTAATGACGATACATAGATCGAAAGAATTTCGCATGGACCGGAGGACCCGGTGGTGTAATGGTTAACAAGCTCGTCCCGGCTTGACAAGAGCTGCGAGTTCAAGTGCCGTCCGAGTCGGATATTTGTTCCACTTCATTTTCTCTTTAACAAAGTGGTACTCTGACGTGGTACCTACCAAGCTATGTCCATCTACGGTCTAGACGTGTAAAAACCCACGGGAGCGTGCCAAAACACCGGATACAGGTCCGATAGCCGTATCTTAATAGCCTGAGTTCCATTGTAATATAATACTTCACACGAGATAGTGAACTCGAATAAATTCGGTGGTCGACGGTCGGTGCCCACTTCCTGGCGTTACCGGCTTTTATTTTTGCCAACCGTACTTTGTAGGGTTTTACTCAGCCGGTTTTGGCATGGTTTCGTGGTGAGGATGAGCGAGTGATAAACATTTATAACAAAACAACATATAAGCTCACGATCTTCTTCTATCGTGTGGATTGTGGGGTGAATTACCAACCCCATCAACCCTGGTGTCAGGGTTATTACTGAGCCGCCATAGGCCCCTGACACGACTCATGTAACGACTACGTACTTACATCAGTAAGTAATAACCGGGACCAACGTGCCTTCCGAAGCTCGGATCTTTTTACTTTTTGGATAATCAGGTGATCAGCCTGTAATCCTAACCAAACTAGCGATCAAAAAGTGATTTTTGTGATTTGTCCCCACCGAGATTCAAACCCGGGACCTCTGGATCGTGAGCACAACGCTCAGCCACTGGACCACGGAGCTTACGGTTATATCCCAATTGGGGTAGTCAGAGGTACATAGGTATATCGATAAATGAACAAACCCACGCCTCAACGAGCTTCCTCTAGACCAAAGTGGTGGTGAACAGTATCGCCATCCATAGTGGTCGAGCTAGGAAGCTTTGCTCTTGGTTTGCAGTTGACATTAAGGTGATGTGCTGTGCCCAGGAATGTTCACATTTTGGGAACGTTCCTTCTCCTTTGGGAAAGTATCATCACCGCTGAGCACATCATCATCTCCCTGGCATTATCTCGTGCTTCACAGGATCCGTTTATCTAACCTGAAGATTTGACAGGTCCGGTTTTTTACAGAAGCGACTGCCTGTCTGACCTTCCCCGCGAAGGAAAACCAGCCCAATACAGATTAGGTCACATACCTCCGAAAATTACATTTCTCGGGAATGTGGGTTTCCTCACGATGTTTTCCTTCACCGCTGAGCACGTGATAAGCATCATGATCCAAACGTGAATTCGAAAACAAATTCGACAATCATTGGTTTAGGCCTACGTACGGCCTGGTTTGAGAATTACGTATATAAGGGTAGTATACAGGATGTTAGTGACATCGTAACGAAAACTTTGAGGGGTGATTGAGGCCATGATTCTGAGATGATATCAAGTAGAATTTTCCGTTGCAAAAGTATGGAATTGAAAATAATTAAAAAAAACACAAAAAAATTCAGGAATATTCAGACTGAAAATTCCACTTGATATCAACTCAGAATCATGATCTGAACCATCCCCCTCAGTGTTCGTTACGGTGTCACTAACACCCATACCTACTTGTATGGCTACCGTATGTATTTGTGTGGGGTGTAAGTGACATCATAACGAATACTGAGGGGGATGATTCAGCTGATTATTCTGAGTTAATATCAAGTGGAATTTTCCATCGCAAAAGTATAGAATTGAAAATAATTTAAAAAAAAACTAAAAAATATCATGAATTTTGTGACGAAAAATTCCACTTGATATTAACTCAGAATCATGGTCTGAATCATCCCCCTGAGTATTTGTTACGATGTCACTAACACCCTGTATTAAATGCTTCAAACCACGCGCCGAAAGATCCTAGCCCCTGTGTTAGCGTAGACAAACATATTGACATTTACCGGAATGACTGTTTAATGGGGGGTACATCGTTCTATGCTTCCCAAAGGTATAGTAATCTTCATCATTAATTTGCTATTACGATGCGAACTTTATACACCCACGTAGTTTATTGCTGACCCAGTTATACAGTTTAAAATTTAGCTTTAATACCACCGAGGTATTTGGGGTGGTATTAGGATATCTTTAGAATTTTAGGGTGTATTATGTAAAGGGAATACGAGCAATTCATCTAAGAGCGCATATAAAAGTAACTGCGCAATGCAAACTTTAATGTCAAATACCAATATTGCTTTCTTAGATGAATGGCTTCGATGTGGCCATTTTGACACCCCAGATAACCCAAGGCGGTTAAGAAATGGTGGCCAAGGGATGCGATATCGAGCCAGACTACAAGCCCGATGGAAGCAATGGATGAGTCTTCAACAGAAACGGAAAGGATGGCGTGAAAGAGCGGAAGCTTATACCCAGCAGTGGGTGGAGACAGGCTCAATAGATAGAATTATAAACAATATCACAGAATACAAAAGGTCGACTTTTAATATGTTTATTCTTAAAAGTTTGGCGCCTTCGCATTTTACTGTTCTCTGATTACAATTCCACGAGAAACTGAAAATTCTGACATCGCATACATTCCGAATGAATCCGTGTTTTCAGCTTCAATAGGTATAAATTAACCTTTGACTTCAAAGGGTATTCATTACAAGTTATGTGAGTTACGCGAAAGCTCTGAAGTTTTCATATTAAAACACACACACACACACTTACACACACACGTAAGTCACATTTCGGACGAATACATTTTTATTAACAACGTAATTAGTAATTATTTTTAATATTCGAAAAGAATAACAAGTATAAGTACTTAAACGTGACTTAAACAAAACGAACTGTCATAAAATAAAAAGATATGACATCTCCACGATTGCTTTTATTACCAACATTCAAATGTTATTGGCACACTAGCGCCACTAATGAAAATTAAAAAAGGAACGCGGGCAAAGACACTGGCCATTCAGCCAAGACGTTTAAAAAAACGTTTGCAAAAATTGCGGAAATGTCATTTCCGTCTGAATAGCTCAAATGAGCTGGCAACTTCACAGGCATCACTTCGGTTGGTCTTTTACAAAATAAAAAATAAAAATTTGAACAAAATTTTATTACGTACACACTTAAGATCCCTGTCGCCTGAACATATTTATTTGTAATTTAAACGATCGGTTTCCGTAGTCCAGTGGTTGAGCGTTAGGTTCACGATCCGGAGGTCCCGGGTCCGAATCCCTACATATTCCAAAAATAAAAATATGTACTACTTAGTTGTTACATGACTCAGGTCAGGGACCTTTGGTGGCTCAATAATAACTCTGACACAGGGTTGATGAGGTTAGTAAGCCACCTCACTACTGCACTGGAAGAAGAAGATTTAAGCGATTTTTTTGAAGTTTCTGGCAGACCGGGAGTTGGCAGCATTTTGCTCAGAGACTTGGCCTGGCCGTTCAAAATTGGGAAAGGATGTCAGCATTTAAGGTGCTGGATGACCTTTTTTATTTATTATAGCATGTGTTGGATTAAGTTAATTGGAGATGTACTTAGAAAACGTTAAATAAGAAAAGAGTAAAAGAAGACAAAGAAAGAGAAAAAAAGAGAAAAAGAAAGAAAAGAGTTTTGAGTTTTGTTTTGTTTAAAGAGTTTTGTATTGTATTGGCAAATGTGGAGGAAACAAGAGAAGTGTGTCAGGATCAAAGCAAATGTAATTCTATAGTCTTTGCTTACCCTGGCGGGGTAAGTTTATGTATGTTTGTATGTAGGTATGTTTGTTTAGGTTAAAAAAAAAACAGTTATAAACTAGGCTAGCTCGAATAATCTTTTACAAACTTTTTGCATCGCGCGGGTGGCGGGTTGAAACGTCAAAAACAATAGAACTTTATGTTGGTAATTAAAGTTAATGGCGAGGAAATTAGGTAGGTGCGCTGGCAACACCGGGCGTTCTTTTCAAAGGATTCCGCTTTGATATTGTAAATATCGAGATGGAATGAAAGCGGCTATGTTTTGGTGTTGGTGTTATTACCTGAAAAGATTGTTCAAAACAGAACGGTACCTCGGTCACGCGTAGGTATTCAGTTCATTTCGCGTTGGATGTGTGTACAGTCGTGAGCAATATCTTGTACCCACGTTAGAACCCTGTCGCACTATCATATTTGACATTTAATGACACTTACGGTTTAATTTGTCAAAAAAGTAATGTGACATGGTTTCAAAGTGTACAAAATATTAGTACTCGTGACCGTACCTTTGACTAGCCCAATTGAAAATATTATATATATTGAAAATATTATAGTCCTTCATAAATTCACGCCTACGTTTGGAAGGGGGGGAGGCATGGAGAAGTCTTGAGCTTATTTAACACAATCGTGTGCCCAGATGTCCGCAATCTGCGAGGATCTTTCCCAACAAGGTTGGCTACTTGAACGTCGGAACTGAAGCAGACGGCGCGCCTTAACCGAAACCGGCTGGATCACATAATTTGCAAACAGAACAAAAATATACTAAATATCGTTATATTTAGTGTATTTTTCTCCCAGGTGACAACCCTCAGTGCTTCCCATTAGTCAACAGCCTCCGTGGTCTAGTGGTGGCGTTGGGCTCACGATTTGGAGGTCCGGGTTCGATGCCAGATGGGGACACTTTGTGAGACTGTCATTTGTTTGGTAAGGGCATTTGAATTTGAATTTACAGACAGGCAATAACAGCCTCCGTGGTCTAGTGGTTAAAGCGTTAGGCTCACGATCTGGAGGTCCGGGTTCGATTCCCGATGGGGACATTGTCGAAATCACTTTGTGAGACTGTCCTTTGTTTGGTAAGGACTTTCATAATCATAATTTATTGCAGGTCACACTTTTACATTGGTGGTAGGTATAAGATATAGTAGGTACATTGTGACACCCTGATAGGGCACAGCAACTTAAGTATAACATTTATTAAGTATTATGTTCATCTGTACAATGAGCTATAAATAACTATAACTAATTATATTTATATTCAAATTCAAAATTCAAAAAATATCTTTATTCAGTAGGTAACATAGTTACACTTTGAATCGTCAATTTTTACAAAACGAACGTCTCATCCGCCTAAAACTACCGCAGCTTCTCACAACCTGTATGGCCGGGGAAAAGAAGCTGCAAGAAAAACCTCGGCACAGGGCCCTAGACGTTCTTTAAAAAAATAAAAATAAACATAAAATATTGGTATACAATTGAGTAATTTAGCTGCCTAATATCAGTTCTCAGACAGTTAATCCCATGTATTCATATCTTCTAAATAATCACTAACTTTATAATAACCTTTTTTGGAAAGTTTTTGTTTAACTACTGTCTTAAAGCAGTTGAAAGGCAAATTCTGAATGTCAATGGGAATCTTATTGTAAAAACGTATACATTGCCCCTTAAAAGATTTAGTAATCTTGTGTAATCGACTGACTTGTAAAGCAAGTTTATTTTTATTCCGGGTATTAACAATGTGCCGATCGCTATTTTTTGCAAATAATCCTATATTTATATTTATACAATTTATTTAACATATAACATACTTACAAATAATAATAACGTATGGTATTTCATATTATAATAAAATCAAAATGTATCAACTAGTTACATTATTAACTAGTATAATTTTTACCTTTATGGTAAAAAAGGCTTGAATCACCTGATCGTCCGAAAAAGTACGATGATTTCGTGCTTCAAAGGGCACGTTAAGCCTTTAGTCCCGGCTATTAGCCGTAAAATACCTTCGGCAACCCACAGTGGAGCAGCGTGATGGAGTATGCTCCATACCCCCTCCGGTTGATTGAGGGGAGTCCTGTGTCCAGCAGTGGGACGTGTATAGGCTGTTTATGTTATCAATTCAGAATCATGGTCTGAATCATCTTTCAAAGTTTTCATTACAATGTTACTAACTCCCTGCCCTGTATATAAATACACAAAGTACAACATTCCAATGCTCAAATTTGAAATTAAAACAGCACCTAACATGCATAATAAAAAGTACGTAAAATTATACCTGGAAGCCTAAAACTTTAACGACTTAGCTCAAATCTCCATGGGCGATAAAATTAAAAAAAAAATATGACAAATGTCCCAAACACGCTTGGACAAAGTAAGGTTGTAAACGCGATCTAGGACTTAAGAAATACCAGCTCAGACTATTCCGCAAAACCTAGAGCGGGACCACTATAAAAGTTCATGCAACCTCATTTTTTCTTAGTGATGTGTTTATTTACTACTTCTTAACACCATTTTATCCGTATTTTTCAAATACTTTCAAAGTAAAGTTAGGTAAACTGCGGCATTCGGTCACATTTGAAAAATACAACGGTATGACGTCATCAAAAAGTATTAATTTTATAGTTTATATTTAATTTATGTTTCATTAATGATGTATTATTGAGGAGCTCGGTGGCGCAGCGGTAAACGCGCTCGGTCTGCGATTGTTGAAGTTAAGCAACTTTCGCAAAGGCCGGTCATAGGATGGGTGACCACAAAAAAAAGTTTTCATCTCCAGCTCCTCTGTGCTTACGAAGCCGTTGGTCTCGGCTGCATTAGCAGTCTTTATTTATTTATTAATTACTACTACATCATATACAGGGTGTTAATGACATCGTAACGAATACTCAGAGGGATGATTCAGACCATGATTCTGAGTTAACATCAAGTGGAATTTTCCGTCGCAAAATTCATGTTATTTTTTTAGTTTTTGTAAATTATTTTCAATTCTATACTTGCGATGGAAAATTCCACTTGATATTAACTCAGAATAATTAGCTGAATCATCCCTCTCAGTATTCGTTACGATGTCACTTACACTCCATACAAGTACATACAGTAGCCATACAAGTAGGTATGGGTGTTAGTGACACTGTAACGAATACTGAAGGGGATGATTCAGACCATGATTCTGAGTCGATATCAAGTGGAATTTCCTGTCGGAGAAGTCATGAAAATTTTAGAGCTTATTTAAATTATTTTCCGTTCCATACTTTTGCGACGGAAAATTCCACTTGATATCAACTCAGAATCATGGCCTGAATCATCCCTCAAAGTTTTCGTTACGATGTCACTAACACCTGTATATTATATAAAACATTAACAACTAAGACAATTACTAAAATTAAGACTTATATATATGGCAATTACAGTGTACGTGTAGTGTGCATCTACAAATTAGTAATTAAATTAACAAAGCAGTCTCTATTTACCCTTAACTGACAAATATGACAAATAGTCGTTAATAACCATC
Organism: Pectinophora gossypiella; assembly: GCF_024362695.1. Classification (NCBI taxonomy): domain Eukaryota; kingdom Metazoa; phylum Arthropoda; class Insecta; order Lepidoptera; family Gelechiidae; genus Pectinophora; species Pectinophora gossypiella. The sequence continues at coordinate 1,492,318 of NC_065420.1, read as the reverse complement.
AATCCGCACTGGGCCCGCGTGATGGTTTAAGGCCCGATCTCCCTATCCATCCATAGGGAAGGCCCGTGCCCCAGCAGCGGGGACGTTAATGGGCTGATGATGATGATGCTGAGTAATTTTAAAAATAATGTAAGTAATTGCATCTCTTTAATGAAAATCTAATCGACTTGTGTTCATATTTTGAAATGTACATTAATTACATGAAAATAATTTAAAAAAGAAAAATGAATGAATGAATGACCCGGGCGAATAAAATAGGCATCTCGCTGATATGCAATCCGATTGACGTGTGATGTCAACTTAATTCTGTCGAGTTATTGGCCAACATACAATTTCTGCTTAAAATTGACGTATGTTTCATAAGTTTTATGCCTGTTGATTACCCGTCCCTTTCCTTTTCGGCGGATAAGAAAATGATAAGTATAACTTGAAGTAAAATTAGACGGTGTGTACTGGAGTACACACCAACCTGTTTAGTACACACCTTTTTTTTAATGCTGATTCCAATCAGCATATTAATTAGTTTTCAATTTGAATGATGTTATGACCCTGAAGATCGTCGCGGTGTAAATTTGGATACCAGGAAATTCCAAGTATTTTCATTTCAGATACGAAATCCCCATAGCCCCAACCCTATTTCATTTCTTTTTTTGTAATGCACAGGCATTTTATGTGTTTGCATAGAAAGGGTTGGCATAGCGCGGCGTGCACAGTGTTAATTTATTATTTACTACGCCAGTGTCACGCGACTTTATACCTATTTCACGAATAAACTCTTTTTGAAAGTGCACTATTTTGTTTTGATGCAATTAGGGTGCGGTTTCGTATAAGTTAAACGTACTTATTACTTATACTGACTATGTTATGACTATGTTTCCTGGACTTTATGGATTTAGAGTCTTCATGGTATTCAGTAAATAAATACTTTACTTACTTTTGTTAGTTTGAATTTAGAATATAAAATATAATAGAAATCGTTCATAAAATAAAAATAAATATTACAATGTTCATAATAAAACATTCAAATAAATTAAAATAATAAATAAAAACAAATCAAATAACAAAATAATAAATATTATTTTATTTCATTTAAAATTATAACAAAATAATAATAAAACAAATATGATTTGGAAAGTGGATGTATGTATAATGAATTTAAGCTGAAAGCAGACCACAATTCTCCCAACGACCCGAATACTCCCGACGACCCTATTACTCTAGCCATAGAGGCAGCCAATCAGCTCGCGACACCTAACACTTCAGGACCCCGATACTGACCCCGCCGGCGTGGTCGACGACTTCCTTCAATCAGCGCTTATCGCTATCGACCCACTCACTAGCGTCGATTAATTCTTTCAAATATTTTTCTTCTCAGACGACGCTTTGAGCCGAGGTTCGCGCCCAACTGGGCACCCTCAGGTAGTAGGTAACAGGGTACCCCCCGGGGTACCCGGGCTGCGGCAAATCTACAATAAGTCACGTCAAAAAAAAGTGACCATAATTCTTCCACATCATACGCGCTGCTATTTTTTTTAATCCTGACGTTTTGCCGCTTATGATAATGATTTGACCGGACCAAGAATGCGTTGTCAGAGTTTTCATTTTACCATGGAATTATACTCACTATTATTACTGGAAAGCTGTCGATTTTTTTGTAAGAAAAAAATCTGATGACGTCATCAGAAGAAATAATCACGTAATGCCACTAGATGGTTGTGCTACATCGTTATGAAATGAATAAACCTAACTAGTTATTTTCAGATTAGGATAAAAACGATGTTAACCCGTAGCCTCTCTAAGCAACGAACTATTTCACACGTCGCAGACATCAGCAGAGTGGCGCAGTGGAAGCGTGCTGGGCCCATAACCCAGAGGTCCGTGGATCGAAACCACGCTCTGCTAGATGTGTAACTTTTTACCTTTTTTTTAGAAATTTTTAGGATAATATCTTTAAAGACGTACAACAACTTATTTTTAGATATCTTTCGCTCATAAAACGCGATTAAGAGCGACGACCTATGATTTACGATGTGATAATGAGTTGCCTATTGCTTATTTGGAGGAGGTACCTAGTTATCTATACCTATATTATGTATTGTAAGCGTGGTGTGTGTTTTGTGAGGGTATTACTCTTTCAATATCTCCTATACCCAAAGGTTGCCTGGAAGAGATTTCTAATCAGCAATAAGGCAGTTTGATTTACTAATTTGGATTCTATGTTGTTTTCTAATGTGTGCATTTCTTGTGTGTGCAAAGTATTTGGGGAGTTATTTTAAAAAGAGATCCAACCTCACTAAAATCCATCATCTCCCTAGAGTTATCCCGTTTTTCACAGGGTCCGCTTACCTAACCTGAAGATTTGACAGGTCCGGTTTTTTACAGAAGCGACGGCCTGTCTGGCCTTTCAACCCGCGAAGGGAAAGCCAGCCCAATACAGGTTAGGTCACATACCTCCGAATGTGGGTTTCCTCACGATGTTTTCCTTCACCTCTACCGCTGAGCGCTGAGCACGTGATTTAAGATCCAAACATGAATTCGAAAACAAATTCGACAATCATTGGTTTATGCCTGTACTGGATTCGAACCTGCGACCACAAAGTGAGAGGCAAGTGTCCTACCAACTGGGCTACCACGGCTTCGATATTCTGACTTTATATAAAGTCGAAGTTTCAGTTCCATACATTTGCAACGAAAAATTCCACTTGATATCACCTCAGAAATATGAACATTTTTCTTGAGTCCACTGTGCTAGATTCGAACCAGCGACCTCAAAGTGAGAGGCAAGCGTTCTACCAACTGGGCTACCACAGCTCCCACATTAAAATCCACTTTCCATGATGTTATGGCCGACATTCGAATAAAACAACAACAAAATGGCAATCAAATAATAGCGCAATGGCACTCAACAATCCTAGCGAACCATAACGCCGGATAAAAGTAAAAAAGTCATAAAAAATAATAGTCATTTAACAACAATTTCCCAAAGCAATAAACAGGCTATAAATTCAATTACTTAATGCAAAAATTGATTTATAACGCCTGTGGTGGGTTGGGAATATCATATAGCGACTGAAATCGGCGGATTGCCAAAATCTCGACTCGGTACAAAAAAGTACGGCCATTCGTAATTTTAATGGTTAAAAATAATAAGCTGGGGCCATACATCACTGGGGTATGCCGCTGCATTTGATTTTTCATATGTTTTGGCTTTAAACCTGTGTGCCACTGCCAAAACCCGGCAAGATTTAGTGAAGACGGCCAGATATTGAATTATAACCGCGTCTTTAGACTTCATCTACCGCTTATTTTGTTGTGCGAGATGAATGGTTTTGTTCAGACATCGATAATTTTGTAGGGAAACGGATATTTTTGAAAAATAAATAAGTTATTTTTGTAATTTAATCACTATTCACGATTACATGACATGACATACAAGTATACCTAAATTGTAACAATATTTGCATGCTATTGTTGATAGCTGATAAGGAGGAACCAAGAAAAATTGCTGAAAAATTGGAGGAATTGCTGTTTAGCAATAAGGCCGCCTATTGTGCTTATGTTTTATTCGTATGTTTATGTCCTTTGTATATGTTGTTGTGCAATAAAGTATTATTGATTGATTGATTGAGGAACTTCTTTGTACATTCATCTATTAATGTACCCTTTTCAAAGGCAAGTAAAGAGTATTTCTATTTCTAAGTAACTTAGGCTAGGTTAGCCTCTCACTTTTAGGTCGCAAGTTCGAACTCAACACAGGCCTAAACCAATGATTATCGAATTTGTTTTCGAATTCATGTTTGGATCATAAATGATTATCACGTGCTCAAGGGTGAAAAAAAACATCGTGAGGTATGTGACCTAACTTATTTTGGGCTGGTTTTCCTTTCGCGGGTTGGAATGTCAGACAGGAAGTCGCTTCTGTAAAAAACCGGACCTGTCAAATCTTCAGGTTAGGTAACCGGACCCTGTGAAAAACGGGATAATGCTAGTTAGATGATGATTGTGTTGTTATATGTATGTTTATGGCCCGCTGTCGTTTGCTTTGATACCTCAAAGAGAAACAACAAGATAAGGTATCGAGTAAATGACTGAATCAGTTTTCCAGAGTGAGTCAATTTCATCAATAGCTTCACAGGCAGTCGTTTCTGTAAAAAACCGGACTTGTCAAATGTACAGGTTAGGTAAGCGGACCCTGTGAAAAACGGGATAATGCTAGGGGTATGAATTCGGAACCACAGTAAAACATAAATTGTTGTATGTATAGACTGTGTTGACAGAATGTCCTATGGGGCCTCTGTGTATTTCCGATCGAATGAATGCCGATGAAAAATAAATAAATCAAACCGATTTATTTGTTGAACATTGAAACATGACTTTACATTTTAAAGTGTCAGTGCTTATACATTACACAAAATAATGAGAGTAAACGCACTTAACAGTGTTCGGCAAAATACCTAAATAACACACAACTATGCTGTATGTGCTTCTATGCTGTTTTGGGAGCAAATAAAAAATATAGAAAACGTTCAGCTGCTTGTCTTGCCCGGGCTACATCGTATCAACAGTGGTTGCAAGTTGTCTTTGATTACTTGTGGCTCTGCGCACCCCATTAGGGATTACGGGCGTGAGTTTATGTATGTGTGTGTACTAAATAACACACCATAACGTTTGTTTGCTAAAGACTCTGCTGGCTTGAATCACTTCGGGGGGCACGTTAAGCCGTTCAAACACCTTCACCAACCCGCAGTGGAGCAGCGTGCTGGAGTATGCTCCAAACCCGCTCCGCATGATTGAGGGGAGGCCTGTGCCCGGCAGTGGGACGTATATAGGCTGTTTATGTTATCAATTCAGAATCATGGTCTCAATCAACCCTCAAAGTTTCGTTACGATGTTACTAATACCCTGCTCTGTATAATGCACCCGACATGCATATAAAAATACGTAAAATGATACCTGGAAGTCTTAAACTTTAACGACTGCAAATCTCCGTAGGCAATAAAATTTAAAAAAAGGCCGGTGCCCAGCATTGGGACGTATATAGGCTTCAGAACCCCGATACCGACCTCGCCGGCGTGGTCGACGATTTTCCTCAATCAGCGCTTATCGCTATCGACCCACTAGGGTCGATTAATTCTTTCAAATATTTTTCCTCTCAGACCCTGAGCCGAGGTTCGCGCCCAACTGAGCACCCTCAGGCCTGTTGTCTTAAACGTTGTACCGGGTGAGAACCTTCAGCGCTCCCCATTTGTCTGCCCAAGTAGTTAATGCCATCTGCGGCAAACCTACAATAATACCCGTCAAAAAAAATACATATATAGGCTGTTTATGTTATGTTATGTGTGTAACTTGTCCAATACAAGTTAACCCTTTCACGGACAGAGATCATGGGTCATTGATGGTTCATAATAGGTAATAATATGACACCTTAGGATCGGAACGTTATTAGACGTTATGTCCCTGAAAGTGTTAAAAAAACCTAACCTAACCATAATATGCAACGGCTAGTTTTTCCATACGTGGCTCATAGAACTTTTATTACTTTTTCTACAATGCAGTAGCAGAATACAGTACCGCACTCAACTACTCCGATTGATTTTCCCTTGGGTCCGAAGCCTTTTGCATCCGAATTTCGTTCCCTTTTTGCGGGGCCGATGTGGCTTTTGTACTCTCTAACGGCCATGCTTTGACTGATTGGCCAAAAAGAACAGTTTTTTTTGCAGTTTCGGGTCTTTTTCGGCCATCGATCAAGGGTTGAAAGGTTGAAAAGTTGACGGCTAGTACAGTCGAAGCCAGATGACTTAAATTTTCATAGTCGATTTATGTGTGACATGAATGTGGGATAATTATATTAAAACCAAAATCTTCTCACCCGACCGACATCGCACCAAAGACTCCCCTTTCTTAATTTTTAAAACTGCCTTACGTCCCATTCATTAACCATCCTCCTTTCATACCATAAACAATCAAATTCCCATTCATTATCCTTACATAGCATTCTCACTTTCCTGAAAAATGAAAATGAAAATGAAAAAATGCTTTATTTACCAAAATAATTAATACATAGCGGTTGAAGTCTCTTTTAAGTTATTAAAATACTTGTGGTAGAGACTTCGCCCCTCCACTGACAATGTTACATTGCTTTTGGTTATATAGCCATAAAAATTAGAAAGTTACAAAACTTGTTATACTTACAAAGAAAAGTAAAAACGAAAATTTAAAGTTTAAAGCAAGTACATACGTGTGTGTGTGTGTGTGTGTGTGTGTCTGTGTGTGTGTGTGTGTGTGTGTGTGTGTGTGTGAGAGTGTGTGTGTGTGTGTGTATGCGTGTGTTTGTTTGTGTGTTAGCCCTACGACTATCATGTGTCTTGGGATCGGAAGCTACTGTCATAGGAGCTATAACAGCAGCTTCCACTAACTTCTTACACGTATGTGTGTGTGTGTGTATGTGTTGTTTCCTACATGAATAATGTAGGTTCGAACTACTCATTTAATCTTGTATAAATTAAAAATACATAAACAAATACATTCCATTCAACTTCAATTGTAACAACACACACATTATTAAATACAAATTTTAAAATAAGAATAAAAAGCAATAAATAAAAAATGTCCTCGAGCTCACCACAACTGAACTTATGAACTAACTTGGTTTGAACTTATGCGTATGTTAATTTGCGTAAAAATGAAAGTGGTGCCCTCTACACGACATAAGCCTATAACCATCGGGCAATCAAGACTTTTTTTTGTTTTGGATTTCCCCGAAGGGTAGGTAACGCAAAGGGAACTATGCCCATACAGCCATGTCTTACGTATATTTTTTCTTGATGATTAATGAAATGATGAAAGGTGATGACGATGAATGAAGAAACCTAAGCCCCCACCCCCGGAGCAGCCTGCTACTCCGAACCCTAACCGAATTAACTCAAAATTTTGCATATGAGTTACGACGCGGCTTGCTGGCACGAAGCGAAAATAGATAGGTACACTTTGTTTATTGAATATTCCGATATAAATAACACTATCGCGAATGTTTTCCGACTAACTTTATGCGATCATTCACCACAAAACGCCACTTCGTATTAATTATTTAGATTATTCAATAAAGAAAGCAACCGTCCCGTTTCTGTTCCCGCCAAAAAGTGAAGTGAAGTTAAACAACATTCGCAAAGGCCGGTCATAGGATGGGTGACCACAAAAAAAAGTTTTCATTCGAGCTCCTCCGTGCTTCGGAAGGCACGTTAAGCCGTTGGTCCCGGCTGTATTAGCAGTCGTTAATAACCATCAATCCGCACTGGGCCCGCGTGATGGTTTAAGGCCCGATCTCCCTATCCATCCATAGGGAAGGCCCGTGCTCCAGCAGTGGGGACGTTAAAGGGCTGATGATAGTCGCGAACTCTTTAATTGGGCAGCGACTGGCTGACCTCCGGCCTGTCATGGAATGACATTTTATGTTTTATTTTTCGATACGTTTTTTGTTCTTTTGTTGACTTTCTGCGGTGTTCCCTTACTGTTATATTTTACATTATATTTTGGGCTTTTCTCTTATTACCTTATTATCTTCTTCTCGTTTTATTACCTGCCGAGCAATAAGTCCGTTACACATGGCAGTCAAACACATAACCCTCCGTTTTGCTCAGGCGCATTCGGGTAAAAAGAACGGATACGAAACGAACATGTAAATAATACTTCATTGTGTCTCCGAGCACTGACCGAAGCCGACTGAAATCAATTTTTCCTCATTACGATGAGACGTTTAAAATTAAAATTTATATTTTCTGAATAACATGCAACGGAGAACAAAAACGACCTACTTTGGGAATTTGCATATAAACTTGTAAAATTAAATACTATATTTAGAATAAATATTGCGTTCCATGTATTTGACATACCCTAGTGGGGATGGGCAGGACATGTCTGCGGTATGCATCCGGAAAAGTAGACCGAAATGACGTCTGATTGGTCCCCATAAGGTCAAGGTAGAGCTAGACGCCTCCCAGAACACATGGCAGAACGATGCCCAAGACTTGAATAGGTAAGTAAGGGGGAGGCCTTTGCCCAGCAGTATGAGATCCATTAGGCTACAGAAAAGAAATGTATGAGAGTATCTACTTATGTGTAAATAGTATTTTATGCAACAGTTGTATAAGAAGGGTCAAAAAATGCGAGTGGCGTGAGTTGCGATGTGATCCTTGGCGAACATCGCAATAAGAGACGCCACGAGCATTTTTTGACCTAGTTATACAACGTTGCATACAATACTTTTTCTACGACGACGTAATTTTAAACGAAACACAAAAATTTTCCAATTTATTTTCCAACGCGCGGGAAAATGGCGGCAAATGTATACTTTTTTTTTATAGTATATCTATGACACCAAACAAAGTAAAGGTGCCAGTTTCCAGGTCAAAAAAAAAACAACAACAATGCTTTTTTGGCGACATTATAGTACAGTTACACTTTGTAAACAATGCTTTTATAGGCCATAGAGCGTACACTTTTTCAAAGAGTTTAATTATGTATGTACTTATATTAGACTTTTTGTTATTTAAATGCCAGAATAAAGTAGAGGAGTAGAAAAAATAAAAAAAAAAACATCTACGGACAACTAGGCCTTGGCGCCGCGCATTTTATCCTTATGTTGTGGATATACCAACAAACCGCACTAAACGTTTCGCCTCTTCCTTTTTGATGCGAACAGCGAACGATTGGAACTGCCTGCCGACGTCTGTTTTTCCAACTCGTTATAATCTCGGAGTCTTCAAGGCTAGAGTCAAAAGGCATTTGCTAAGTAAACCGTAACAATAGTATTGTTAATTAAATCAAGTAGTTACTATTGTTATATTGCTTATTGATACTTGAAGTCTTATGTACTGCTTAAACTATTTTTGCATGGTTTGTAACTGTTTATTTTGCAAAATAAATGATTTGTTTTGATTTGATTTGTAACCGTGATCCACCCTAGACCACATCGTTTCTTACCATTAGGTAAAAATGTGGTAAAACGCGAGCTTATTTTATTAAAAAAAAAAAACATTTTTTTAAGGAAGCGACTACCTGTCTGACCTTACAACTCGCGAGGGAATAACCAGCCAATAGGTCACGAACCCCCGAAATGCATTTCTCGGGAATGTTGCTTTCCTCATGATGTTTTCCTTTCCCGTTGATCACGTGATCATTATTTATGATCCCAACATTAATTTTAAAATCATTGGCAATACAGTACAATATAATACAAAAACGCTTTATTGCACATATAAACACAACCCTAAAAACAATTACAATTCTGACGAGAGAAGTAAGAAAGGAAGAAAGAAAATTATTTAAGTATTTTAGAAATAAGTAGGTGGTACACAGAATAGAATAGTGAACAAAATAATGAATTTAAACCTTATCTCTAAAAAGGGACGTCAGCTCAGCAAGATGTTGTGACACTCCGACATTGAGGGAGTGCCACAACGCTGATTTTCAGCTGAACCCCAAGAAATACTAAAATATAAAGTACAATCGGCGGCCTATTTTGTTAATATAGGTCAATTAACAAAATGATTGCTGAGATTTGAACCTGCGTCCTCAAAGTGAGAGTCAAGCTTTCTACCAACTGGGCTACCGCGGCTCACAATCAAATAAGCCAATTCCTCAACGTACACAGGTATGTAAATATCGTCTGCTGACTCCAAATGACTCATAGTAATTATCGTGACTGCAAGGGCGTTAGCATTCGCATCAGAGTCAATGCATTACCTGTAAAATACCTACAGTTATTGACCACTTAACGAGCATCTTTTTTCTGACGTGACTTATTGTAGATTTGCCGCAAATGGCATTACTTGGTCGGACAAATGTTGAGCGTTGAGGGCTCTTTGCTATTGTCCAGCTTAATGTTATCGTATTCAGGTATGTGTGTATGTGTATTTATGCGTGTTTTAGTCAAAAAAAGAAAAAAATCTGCTTGGCTGTTACGAATTATCACGGATAAATCGGTAAACAATGTAAAAAGTACACAAACAGGGCAATGTCTGGTAAAATTAGGCCAACACACTACTCAGACGGTCCGGTCATTGACGCAAGGCCTATGCACTGAAGTCAATGACGCTGTAGTGACATTTTATACTTACATCAATATTAAAGTACACTGAATTGAGCCGTGGTAGTCCAGTTGGTAGAACGCTTGCCTCTCACTTTGAGGTCGCAGGTTCGAAGCCAGCACAGGCCTAAACCAATGATTCTCGAATTTGTTTTCAAATTCATGTTTAGATCATAGATTATTATAACGTGCTCAGCGGTGAAAGAAATCATCGTGAGGAAACCCACATTCCCGAGAAATGCATTTCTCGGGGTATGTGACCAAACCTTTGGGCTTGGGCTGGTTTTATCTTCGCGGGTTGGAAGGTCAGACAGGCAGTTGCTTCTGTATAAAAACCAGACCTGCCAAATCTTCAGGTAAGGTAAGCGGACCCTGTGAAAAACGGGATAATGCTTGGGAGAGGAAAATGATTAAAGTACACTGAATTATTTTATTTCATGCCTTTATCTCCGAAAGGGTAAGTGGTCCATATTGTTTATACACCCTCGCCAGCTAATGTTTAAGTTCTATGTAATAGGGGGCGAGCCTACTGCCTTTTTTTTTTTTTTTTTTTTTTTTTTTTTTGACGTGACTTATTGTAGATTTGCCGCAGATGCCATTTGACCAAGGATAATACAGGAAACCACGTGATTTATTGACATTAAGGGTTCGCATCACGGTTCAGGTTTGAATTAATGTTTAAACACAGTCATATATCTATTAAAATTCAAATTCAAATTGAAAATATTTATTTCGGAAACTAGTCCATATTTAGTTAGTAACAAAAAGCTTAACTAGTATTAGTAACAGATTTGAAAGACGACATCATAAAAATTAACTACATGAGGCCGGCCCGAGTCACCGAAAAAAGAATTATGTGCATAATTGAGTTGTAAACAATAAACATTTTCGTTAAAACATTTTTTGCTCATATTTTTTTATTTCTAGTTTTAAAAATCTAAAAAAAAATATTTGTTTAGGTAGGTACTGAATAGGTACTAAATTTGTGTATAGGCGAAACTACATTTCGGAGCCTTTTTGTGGAGATTCTAAATGTGGGTGGTCATTCAGACATCAGAATGACTGGCCATTTTTTAAATAAATTTTCTTATTTATTAATTAGGTAGAAAATATCTATACTTACAAAGGTATTAAATAGTAGCTAAAAGGTATTGGATGTTAGTAATATTTTAAAGCTGATCTGTTATTTTGGGCAGTCATTCTGATGCTCACGCCGCGGGCAGCTATGTAATAGCGTGCAATCGCACCCAGCGGTTTAGCAGCGGCGAGTCGTACCGGTGCGCCAATGAGCTCATGATGGTGTTGGGGATGGCACGCGCGCGGCGCAACAGAGACGCATAGCGCTTACGCATGATCGCGTGGAAGTCAATCACAAGTCACACGCGCTTCGCAGAACATACCGGAGGCGCTACAGCGTCGCGGCAGCCCCAGCAGAGGGCCCTAAGCCCTGAACGCATTGTTATTAGCCAAACATGATTTTAAGTTTATTTCATGTTTGGAACTTGAAATCTGGAAGTCAGAGCCGGGATTCACGCGTTCTGCGAACAGGGCTATCACCGATTAAAATTCATCATATCTCACGTATGAAATATCATTTTTTTTTATTAATAATGAAATGTTGCTGAAATGTTGAGTCCACCAATTTGCCTTTGTTTTAGTTTTCCGCGAATTAGTGACAAAGGGAGATGAAACGAATGAGCCTAATTAATGTGAACATACGTGTCCGAATTTCAAATGATGAAAGTTAATAATTATTAGCTTACAAGGATTTTTTCAAACCACGTAATAATTGTTATTTAGGTAACGTCAATGATGCCGGGTGATAGCTTCTTCCTCTTCATTTGTCCGGCCAAGTAGTTGATGCCATCTGCGGCAAATTTACAATAAGTCACGTCAAAAAAAAATAACGACAATGATGCTGATTCCTATGGACACCATCTCATTTACCATCTTCTTCAACCCTGGTGTCAGGGTTATTAGTGAGCCGCCGAAGGCCCCAATGTATCGACCAACGGTTTAACGTGCCTTCTGATACACGGACAATCAGGTGATCAGCCCGTAATGTTCTAACCAAAGTGCCGAGGTTTTTCTTGCAGCTTCTTTTCCCCGGCTATACAGGTTGTGAGAAGCTGCAATAGTTTTTGGCGGATGAGACGTTCGTAATGTAAAAAAAAGTGACTATTCAAAGTGTAACTATGTTAGTTACTGAATGATATTTTGGAATTTGAACTAGGGATCACAAAGTGTCATTTTTGGGATATGTGCTCACCGGGATTCGAACCCGGGATCTCCGGATCGTGAGCCCTTAACCACTGGACGGAATCGAAATAATCGACAGGAATATTTATTAAAACACGTCAATTTAAGGCTGAAATTACTTAACATTATTTAAACGGTCACGTTCAAAATATTCACTCGTATATTTTCAAAATAAGTCCGATGTAAGTATTCAGCGTATGACAATGCACTTTCGAGAATTCGCCAGAAGCGTTTGACAGATCCAGGTTGTGAAATCGGCACATTTTCAAGCCAGTAATTGTTCCAAGAGAAGTGTTTATGTACATACAAATTATATTTTATGCACGTATGAATTATATTTTATGTGTCATGGGACATGAGTGACGGAAATTATATTTTGTGACGGCGAGAAATGAAGCGCAATCGGTGCCAAAACTCTGATATTTAACACTTTCACTGTGTAACTGAAAGTTAGATATCAACCACCCACGTAGAATGTTATTTTTCGTTAAACACATTGGAATTGATGTAATGAATGTGCAAAAAATGTGGCCCACATATGGGTCATACACGTATGAATTTCAAATTGAATGGCCCATATGTGGCTCATACACAGTGAACGTGTTAATATACATTTAAACTCATGCCCATAATTCTTGAAGGGGTGGGCAGAACTATAGGTAACTAGAAGACGAATTGCAACTACTATTGATACGTTATACTTAGATGAGGAACTACGTACAGCTCATAAGCTCACGACCATATCCCAATTAGGGTAGTCAGAGGTACATCCATCGCAGGAATTACATACACAAGCAAGTATACGGTTGGCACCACCAACAAAATGTAAAGTGTATGGAGTTGTATAAACGCTACTTTACCAATTAAAAAGCAATAAAAATTACATAAGGTGACATACATACATAAACTCACACCTGTAATCCCTAATGGGATGGGCAGAGCCACAAGTAATTAAGTTATTTCAGCCACTGTTGATACGAAGACCTAAGATGGATATGATGAACTTTATGGTGACAAAGGATAAGCTTATCGCTCCTCACGTCAAAAAAAAAACGAACTTGATAAAAAAAACTTAAATTCTTTCTATACTTCTATCGTGTGGGTGGTGAAGTGGATTACCAACCTCATCAACCTTGGTGTCAGAGTTACTATTAAGCCGCCAAAGGCCCCTGACATGACTCAAAAAAGAGTTTATTAAGTATCAAAGGAATGTCATAATGAACCCGAATAAACAAGTTAAATATTCCATCATGCTTTACCCCAACTTAACAAACAGACCTCCACTTTATAAGCATAATTCCCTTTCCAAGTCGGTCTAAGTTAACGCTTAATTTGGGCGGTGTGGCCCCTTTCACTGGCCAGATGGAATAGAGTAGAGAAAACGCTGCGTAGAATTGCCATTTGCAAGAAAGAACGTGTCAAGCGTTTGTCTAATTTTACTAATTCAGGCATGGATTTTACAATTACCAAAATTTCGCATTTTACAACTTGAAAATATTATGTTCTTCAATAAAATATATTTGTTGCTTTCACTACAAATACGCACTGACTTATAAAATTAGATAAACATACAATTCATTTTTTGGTGTCATAATATAAAACTATTTTAGAAGGTCGAAAAATAATTGCCACGTTTAGTTGTTTTATTTATTTAATTCTTCTCCACTTATATCATAGATATGGTGTCCCCTGTGTTTCAGAATACCAGGCCCCCACCTCTCAGATAGTGATGTTTTTACTGTGGTTTACTGTAGCTTACTTGCACATTTATAGTGACAAACATAATGTTTTTAGACGAGCATTGATGATGGCATTTAGTACTACAGAGCACAAGGTACATTCTTTGACGATATACTGCTATTAAATAGATTTATGTTTAAATAGTACACCACAAGTTATACAAACGTAACTGTAGTATTCAAGTAGCATAATTAAAACACATAATAACGGGTTCTTACTGCGTTTAAATCAAACTCCTGATACCCCTGATTTAAACGCCGTAAGAACCCGTTATTATGTGTTTTAATTATGAAAATAACCGCGTAAACTTAAAACAATGTATTCAAGTAGCATTTCTATTCATTCCACGCTGCGTTTTCGTTCACTACTTACAGCGTCCGAATTACAACGCTTTGATCTCTTCACGCCGATTATATCTTGCATTATTCATCGGGCAGTCCCCCGCTTCGCTCGCTTCCCCGCTTCGTTCGCTTCGCCCACTCCGCTCCCGTCCGCGGATGGACCGCGATAGCCAACTCATATGTTTTATTTATCAAGCCTTATTTATTTGGCGAATAAATAAACGAAAAGCGGACGGTTGCCTTCGCTTCTTCGTCTTGAAATTATGCGGTGTAATCTCATTTATTATGGTTTTAATCGGGAAACTGTGAGAAAATTACGTGACGAGCCAGGCTTGTTTCGCTCTTCATTTCTTTATTACACGTAACGTAGCTACACGTGGGAGTTTAATGAGGCTGCCTTATTTGAAGCCGCATATAGCATGCAATGAAGTCTTTGAACTTCTTCTTCTGTCGTGTGGATTGTAAGGTGAATTACCAACCTCATCAACCCTAGCGTCAGGGTTATTATTGAGCCGCCAAAGGCCCCTGACATGGCTCATGTAACGACTACTTACTTACCTCAGTAAGTAGTAACCGGGACCAACGGGTTTACGTGTCTTTCGAAGCACGGATCATCTTACTTTCGGGCAATCTGGTGATCATCTAGTAATGTCCTAACCAAACTAGGGACCACAAAGTAATTTTTGTGATAAGTTTATGTCCCCACCGGGAATCGAACCCGGGACCTCCGGAGTCTTTGATGAGAGTGGAGGAAGCGAAGGTGTGTCAGGATCGTAGAAAGCTGAATTCCTTAGTCTCTGCCAACCACAACGGGAAATAGGCGAAATCTTATGTACTTACCTATGTATGCACTTAGAATATTTTCGCGCCTGTAACAACTTTATATTTTCCAAAAAAGAATAATTGACGCGAGTTACAGAAGACTTGCTATTAGGTACTCAAGAAGAAGGATTCGGCAATTCGGCAATTTTGTTTTAGCCTAAGTTACATTCCTAACTAATTGCAATTACGTAGAGTAATGCTTAGTTCTATGCAACGGTCTCCGAAGTGGGTAGAGCGTTGGTTTATCGATCTGGAGGTCCCAGGTTCGATTCCCGGACCTATCATTAATTTATGATTCTAAGTTTAGTTAGGAATTTGTAGGTCAATCACCCGGTTCTCCGAAAGTAAGATAATCTGTGAGAGCAAATAAAGGTATCGCTCCCGGCTAGTATTTACTTAAGTACCTACGTAAGTATACGTATAGTTGTTACATGAGCCAGGCCTCTGTTCAATAGTAGTTCTAACACCACAGAAAATGATGTCGACGATTTTTTTTTTAATGGCAAATGATGTTAATGGAATTATATTGTTGACATGTAGTTCTGACTAATGTTTTTGATTTCTGATACAGTCAATTATTGGGAAACACAATACAGCATCTCAACCGCAAAGTACCAAGTCAGAGGTTGTTTATGCAAAAATGTTGCCGACATGCTAATTCGTACCGGACTGGTTCGAAATTTATTTTTTTCAAAAGTTGTACGTCACGACTTGAGGACATGACTCGTTTTTTTTTTGTTTTGTCTTCGAAACTGTTACTTATTTCGTTGTGCAGAGTAGAAATATCAGCTGGTAACTAATATTTATCGAGTTTTTTGAGTTGAATGATACTCGCGAGATCTCGTCTAATTTTTCGGGATCAATCCCGAAGCATAATATGACGTGATCCCGTTCGGGATTGACGGGATTGGGCGAATCTCCTTGAGTTATACTTTTTGGTTTGATTATGCTGATTTCCAAAGAAAACTTAATTATTTAGTTTGTAACATTGAATAATAAAGGTTTTTATTCACTTTCCTTCCACCGACTGCAATTGGAATACCATTGTATTTAAGTTTATAAATTATGTAATACAAACTGGATTTAATAAAAAGGAAAACCTGAAACGGTAGGACTAGGTCCCCGTGCTGGGAGGTTTTCTGGCCACGTTTTTACCTCAGTGTTACAGATTCCGATGTGGTAGTAATTTTACAGCTAGTTACATAATATGTAATTTAATTTTGACGTTCAAAAAGCGCTGACTATGTAAGCCAATTTTGATTGATTGATTTTTTTTCTTACAAAAATTATTTTGTTTTAATTAACCTCACTATCGCAAACAAGCAGTTTTCATCGTTTTCAGCCATTCTAAATTTACATTTTTTTTATGAACTAGACGAGATCTCGATAATTTCCAATCCCGCGGGATCCCGAATTTGCAATCTCGAGTCGGGATTGCATTCCCAAGGCGGGACATGTCTGTCGTATGCATCTGGCAATGAGTATTAAAAAAAAACCTTTACAGCTGCCGTTTTCTACACTATAGTAAATCGTAAGTGAAAGTATAATATGGCAAAAGTCGTGAGCGATGTCACAATCTGAGACCATCGTTAATTTGTTTAACAAAGTTATTAGGATGCCTTAAGGAAACATGTTCATTGAAAATTATTACTTGTTTCGACACAAAACTGTATTTTTTTAAGAAATTATTTTATGAGTTTATTTATTAAATCTTTTTTCTTATCACAGTTAGTCTAGTAAAGCTCGGTTATTCGTCTCTCGTGTTGTAAGATCATTGAACTTCTTCATCAACCCTGGTGTCAGGATCACTATTGTAACGACTTCAAACCTACTCAAGTAAATAGTAGCTAGAACGAACTGCTTAACGTGCTCTCCGATGCACGAATAATCTCACTTTTAGAAAATCGGATGTTCATGCTACGTCCTAACCAAAGTAGGGAAGGTTTCGAACCCGGTACCTCCGGATCGTGGGCCTAAAGCTCAACCACTGGACCACCGAGTTGGTTGTGATAGTGAAAACTCTGTCAAAGACAACAAAAAAGAAACACAAAATCAAGTCAATGAAAATAATATTACAATAGAATTAGATTCTTCGCCGCTTCCCATTTGAATTTATTCACTAACATACATTACATAAACAGAATTATATAATACAGGGTGTTAGTGACATCGTAGCGAATACTGAGGGGCGATTTAGCTCATGATTCTGAGTTAATATCAAGTGCAATAGTGTAGTGATCCATCGCAAAATTCATGTTTTTTTTAAATTATTTTCAATTATATATTTTTGCAATGGAAAATTCCAGTTGATATTAACTCAGAATGATGAGGTGAATCGTACCTCGAAGATTTTTTATGTCACTAAGGCCAGGCGCGCACTACGAGTTTTTCGCCGCGCGGCAGAAAAAAGCAGCGGCATAATGTCGCACTGTAATACTGTACCAAACAGTTTTAAATTGCATTGCGCGCTTGACGGCAGAGCCGCCGCAGCGGCGCGGTATTACAGTGCGACATTATGCAGCTGCTCTTTTCTGCCGCGCGGCGAAAAACTCGTAGTACGCGATAGACGTATATACATACAACCACATACAAGCCTTCCGTTAACTAACCGGAGGAGGGGTTAAGACGTTGACAGTCTAGTGATCCATATACGGGTCATGACGGACTAACTCTATACGTCCGTGACCCATACGTGGGTCACTAAGAAACGACCAGGGACGCCCTAAGGGCGGATGCTCCATTTGGATCCCGGGTAAATTAGCAAAGGTTTGTATTACAGTATGTTTGATGAATGTTACTGCCCACCTGTTTGAAGGCTGAAGTGACTGAAGGTTTAGTAAGAATATTCAAATATTAATCGAAAATATGTGTTCAGCTTTACTTTTTCAGTAAACTAAAATGACTTTTTAAATATTGAAGTAATACATAATTATGCGGGACTTACAAAAAAGTCAAAACATTTTCTATGGGGACTGTCAACATACATACATATTCACACCTATTCACGCCTATTTCCCACCGGGGTAAGCAGAGACTATAGACTGTCAACGTGTTAAGTAAATCAAGAAGATACGGAAAAAGTAGTGTAACCTACACTTTAAACGTCAATCAATTTCACTTGCAAATTGAAGCCCATTTGAAATTTCAACTGACCCCGTCCAAAAATGAAGTAATGTTATATTTTTAGAAAATTGTGAAAGTTTCTAATATTGTGTGAATGTATAAATAAACGGTAGCTGTATTGTGAAATTGGTAATATTTTACCTATTTTGGGAAAACAAAGCTTTTTATAATAGTAAAATAGTGTATCAAAAAACATTATTTTACGCAGATACTACGACGTTAACGTATCGCATTTGTGTGTGTGTGACGTCTGACGCTTATACGATTGAAGACTAAAGTAAGCCCGAGGGAGTGAGGTAAACCTAGCTCAGCCGCTGGTGGGGAGGGGAGAGTTGCCGTTCTATACGTATTATTGTTCCTTATTCTATACAGGTAGTTAGTTTTGTTCCTATGCTAGGCAGGACTGCGCGGGGGTGTAGAGGCGCGCCTCTTACTAGTGCGCCCGTTCTATACGTAGTATTCCCTATTCTATGCTTCTGCACTCTAGCCATAGAGGCAGCCAATCAGCTCGCGACACCAAACACTTCAAGACCCCGATACCGACTCCGCCGGCGTGGTCGACGACCTCCCTCAATCAGCGCTTATCGCTATCGACCCACTAGGGTCGATTAATTCTTTCAAATATTTTTCCTCTCAGACGACGCACCTGGACACCCTCAGGCCTGTTGTCTTAAACGTTGTACCGGGTAAGAGCCTTCAGCGCTCCTCATTTGTCCGGCCAAGTAGTTAATGCTATCCGCGGCAAATCTACAATAAGTCAAGTCAAAAAAAAAAACTATGTTTCTTCTTCTATCATGTGGGTTGTGAGGTGGAATACCAACCTCATCAACCCTGGTCAGGGTTATTACTGAGCCGCGACAAGCCCCTGACATGGCTCATGTAACGTATACTCAGTTACATCAGTAATTAGTTACCGGGACCAACGGCTTAACGAGCCTTCCGAAGCACGGATCATCTTACTTTCGGACGCCAGTAATGTCCTAACCAAACTAGGGACCACAAAGTATTTTTTGTGATTTGTCCCCATCGGGAATCGAACCCGGGACCTCCGGATCGTGAGCCGAACGCTCAACCACGCTCGACCACGGAGGTCGTCCATTCTATGCTGGTAGTTAGTTATGATTCTATGTTAAGCGCGTCGGCATGATGTCGCGGCGGAGTCGAGGCGCGCCACCTCATCGACTTACGTATTGCCATTATATTCCATTTATTCCTTCTTTTAGTGTAATATTTCTTTCTTTTTTTTTTTTTTTTTAGCTTTCTATGTGTAACACTAAGTCGTTTTTTTTGTACTTTTTTTTTAATCTATTGTGCGGGTACTCGCGTCTCACCGATCGGCGTGGGTTGAAAATCAGTGTTGCCCTCTGGGTTTCACTGAACCCTGACCTTTTATGGTGAGCTGCAGCACCCATATGCCTTTATGTTTTCCAACTAAATATTAATGTGTGTATATTTTAATGTTGTAAATGTATATGTTTGTCGTCGGTTTTATCTAAACAAACTTTTTTATTATTATTTTTAATTCTTAAATAAACTTCTTTTCCGAGCTACACAATTCATATGTTTTCTTTCTCATGTGAACCACAAAAAGATTGTCATTTCTACGATATATCTCAAGTGCCTATCCACAAAAGGGTAATATTCGTTGTTGAGGAAATAAGTTAAGGAAAATTGTATAAAGTAATCATAATTTTATTATCATTGTAACGAAATATCGTTACAATGAACCGTTGTTTCGTTATGATGTGGTGCTGAAGGTAAAGTAATATTAGCTTTAGATGAGCAAATAAGGGGATTGATGTCAAATATAATTTAACATAGGTAATATAACAGCCTCCGTGGTCTAGTGGTTAGAGCGTTAGGCTCAAGATCTGGAGGTCCGGGTTCGATTCCCGATGGGGACATTGTCGAAATCACTTTGTGAGACTGTCCTTTGTTTGGTAAGGGCTTTTCAGGCTTGAATCACCTGATTGTCCGAAAAAGTAAGATGATTCCGTGCTTCGGAAGGCACGTTAAGCCGTTGGTCCCGGCTATTAGCCGTAAAAACACCTCCACCAACCCGCAGTGGAGCAGCGTGGTGGAGTATGCTCCATACCCCCTCCGGTTGATTGAGGGGAGGCCTGTGCCCAGCAGTGGGACGTATATAGGCAGTTTATGTTTATGTAATATAACAGTGTGTTCTTAGTATATACACCAACGTCATAAACAATATATTTAACCGGCTTTTAATACAAGAATGCACTTCGAAGAGAAACTTCAGCCGAAGTGTATGACATTGCAAAATGCTAATAGACGTATTGTAAGTTCGCCGGCCTGTGGCACCAGGGTATGTAGCTGGCTGAGTATTTAATATTATCGTCGCCTCACAGTCAAAACCACGGAGCGTGCGGTGCCGTGTTATAGATCTACCTACTCCACTCCAATCTCATCAGTCATCCCGTGATCATGGCACTTGCAACAGAAATATCGGGAGTCTCATATCCCTGCTTTAAACGCGGTAAGAACCCGTTATTATGTGTTTTAATCACAGAGCCGTGGTAGCCCAGTTGGTAGAAAGCTTAAGCTTTTTTGCTCTCTTGGTTTTTCTTAGGTTTGGGTTTTGTTAAGTTTGGATTTTTTTAGGTTTGGGCTTTGTTAGGTTTGGATTAATACGTATTATGGGTTTGGGTGTCATTAGTTTTGCCTATTGTTAGGTTTGAAGTTTTTAGATTTGTGTTATATTACGTTTATATATTATTAATTAAGGATTTATTTTATTATTTCTTTGCAGTTTAATGTTATTTAGGTTTACGTTATTGAAATTTGTTAAAATAAACTTGTGTACATATAATTAGTAAGGAAAAAATTTTATCATCTCTCTACTGTAACAAAATAATTATGATAGACGAATCTGTTTTATTACATTATCTAGTAGATCTTGTCTCCCCGAAAATTTTTAGACCACTCCCGTGCGTCTAGAACGCCGGGACAAATTAAAAAATTGCCTCTCATTTTGAGGTCGCAGGTTCGCATCCAGCACAGGCCTAAACCAATGATTGTCGAATTTATTTTCGAATTCATATTTGGATCATAAATAATTATCATGTGATCAGCAGTGAAGGAAAACATCGCGAGGAAACCCACATTCCCGAGAAATGCATTTTCGGAGGTATGTGACCTAACCTGTATTGGGTTGGTTTTCCGTTCGCGGGTTGGAAGGTCGTACAGGCGGTCACTTCTGTAAAAAATCGGACCTGTCAAATCTTTAGGTTAGGTAAGCTGACCCTGTGAAAAACGGGACAATGCTAGAGGAAGATGATAATCAAAACCATGTAAGTGCCGTCACGTAGGAGATTGAAATGGAACGTAAGATTGATAAGAAAGTGAGAGAGAATACTATGGAAGGATAATGAATGGGGATTTAGTTATTATGGTATGAATTCAGGTTCGGTAATGAATGGGACGGAACAAAGTTTTTATTGTTTAAATTTTTTCAAGGGTTGTCTGTGATTATTAGGGTCGGAGTTTAAAAGTGCAATTATTGTATTGTAAAAAGGAGAAAATATTTTATATCATATTTTATATGATACTATATATTATATTTAATATAACACTTTTAATCTATATCTCACACAAATTCTGATGGAACTTCAACAAAACATCGATATCTTTCAGATAACTGAGACCACAGTTCTTTACCTGGATTGAAACAAGATTGTCTATTGCTGAATTTCGTTAACAAAAAAAGTACTTACGTGGTCTTTTATAGTATTCGTTCTGAGCTTATTGCTTGTTGTTGTGTGTTTTTGTTGTGTATGAAGCGATTGATGAATGTAGAGGAAGCAAGAGAAGTGTGTCAGGATCGAAGCAAATGGAATTCTATAGTCTCTGCTTACCCCAGTGGAAAATAGGCGTGAGTTTATGTATGCATGTATGTATGTGTTCTAAGCTTCGTCGTCTTATGGCCCTATGTCACTAAGATACCATAGGGGCCAACAAAATGTATGTAGTTCTATCATCATCATCACCAGCCCATTAACGTCCCCACTGCTGGGGCACGGGCCTTCCCTATGGATGGATAGGGAGATCGGGCCTTAAATCACCACGCGGGCCCAGTGCAGATTGGTGGTTATTAACGACTGCTAATGCAGCCAGGACTAACGGCTTAACGTGCCTTCCGAGGCACGGAGGAGCTCGAGATGAAAACTTTTTTTTTGTGGTCACCCATCCTATGACTGGCCTTTGCGAAAGTTGCTTAACTTCAACAATCGCAGCAGAGTCCGCGGCGTGTTGTTGTTAAACGGAGTAAGTTCCGTTTTAAAATATTTGTAAAACATCTGCCCGTAGAAAATTATGGATCTCCCTACTCCACTCCAATCTCATCAGTCATCCCGTGATCATGGCACTTGCAACAGTGTCGAAATATCGGGAGTCTCATATCCCCATTTAAACGCGGTAAGAACCCGTTAAAATGTGCTTTAATTATGATAATAACCGCGTAAACTTAAAACAGTGTATAATGTAACGTACCCTTTATATAAGTAGGTATATATGTTAGGTTATGTATATGTATAGGTTAGGTATATATATTTGTATGTTATATATTTATTTGCATTTACTTATTGGTAAGTTGTACTTATAGTTTGTACTCGCAATCTTTCAATGTTTTTACATTTTTCCTCACTTAAGGTTGTCTGGAAGAAATCGCTTTAAGCGATAAGGCCGAAATTTGCAATTTACTTAGTTAAGAGTCTTTTTGTAATTATTGCTTCTATGCTGTTCTGGGAGCAAATAAAAAACATAGAAAACGTTCAGCTGCTTGTCTTCCCGGGCATGTCGTAAAAACCGACAGAGGGATTGTGTCCTCTAACATGATGGGCTAATGTTATGGGCGATAGGCTGATCCCTTATCACCATAAGTTTCATCATATCCAGCTTACGACATCGTATCAACAGTGGCTGCAAGTTGTCTTTGATTACTTGTGGCTCTGCCCACCCCAATAGGGATTACGGGCGTGAGTTTATGTATGTATGTTGTAATTATTTCTTTTTATTTTGGTGCATTATAGTGTATTTGTATTGTATTGTACCCTTCTCAATGAATGATAAAATCTTTCATGAGTCCACAGTAAATAGACCCCCAATGCTGTCTACCATGCAAGTTATCACCGTGAACACGTTCCTACCTATTTCCGCCGTCTACCCCACAGGGAATTGTGCACGTAGATTCAAATTCAGACACAGAATGCGATATAGCAAAATGCTAATGGTCATATTAAAAGTTCGCTGGCTGAACGCGTGTTGGTATGAAACCGTCAGATTCGAGCTTTCTTCTATCGTGTGGGTTGTGAGATAGATTACCAATGTCATCAACCCTGGCGTTACTATTGAGCCGCCAAAAGCCCCTGACATGGCTCATGTAACGACTACTTACTTACATCAGTAATAGTAACCGGGAATAACGGCTTATCGTGCCTTCCGAAGTACGGATCGTCTTACTTTCGGACAAGCAGGTGATCCTGTAATGTCCTAACCAAACTAGGGATCATAAAGTGATTTTTGTGATATTTCCCCACCGGGATTCGAACCCAGGACCTCCGGATCGTGAGTTCAAAGCTTTGGACCACGGAGGCTGTTAGATTCGAGTTACGACCACAAAATGAATATAGAATTTTGTTTATATACGTACTCTAATAAATTACTGTTACAGTCACGAGCATCTATATGCATACATTTTGGAACCATGTCGCATGATTCTTTTCTGTCAAATTGCTCTGTATGTCTCACTAAATGTCAAATATGTTAAAGCGGGTACATTATAAGTCCTAAAGTGGGTACATTATATTGCTCATGACTGTACATAAAGCATAGGCGAGCTCATCCCTAGTTTGTAATTGTAAGTCGTATTCCCTTTACATAATAAACCCTGTTTTTTATCGAACACAATGATGAAATGATCAACTCTACGATCTGGCCACGACACATACAGTTATGAGCAATATCATGTATCCACTTTAGAACCCTGTCGCACTATCATATTTGACATTTAATGAGACTTACGGTTTAATTTGTCAAAAAAGTTAATGTGACATGGTTTCAAAGTGTATAAATATTAGTACTCGTGACCGTACATGTAAATACAGCTTTTATGTATGTATGCTGGCACAATTTAAGCCCCTCCACACAAAACTCATCCATGACTAACGCTCTACAAAGTGCCGTTCACTGTCGCAATTGTTTTTCTCATAATAAAATTAGTTTCTCATTTCACAGGCTGTTTGTCGTATCCGTTATGAGCCTTTGTGTGATCATGGCTGTGGATGTTCAACTGTGCGCTGTATAAAAGGGAGTTCAAATTAAAACTACGTTCGAATCGACAGCATAGGATAAAGAATAATACTACGTGTAGAAAGGTTACTCTTCGTCCCGCACCAATTTGTATCAAGCGCCAACCTCACCCCTTCTGGGTTTTATTTTTGTCTTAAATGGATGTGGGCCGCTAAGGAGTATATAGTAGGCTGAGCTGTAGGCCATCTACGGGGTCCACATGTGGCGGATAGTAGAACGGCCATCAGATATGATGGTTAGCTGCAAATATAAAAACAAGCAGCCCCCGACCAAACAGCGACAGGATTAGCAGAACGTAGTGGGTAGCTCACTGGGACGGGCTAACCTATAAAATGCTACTTAGGTTCTATGACGATCTTGTGACGTAGCGAGTAGGCGCCGCTACTTCAAAAGCGCACCCCTGATGCCGGGCAGCAGCGGAATCAGTACTGGTTGGAGGCCGAGGAAATGGATTCTGGTAGGGCTCTAGCTAGAACATCGCCGATTGAGAAATTGGTCGGTGTACTGCGGAACGGAAGGCGATTGGGGCAACCACCGTTCTACACGCCCTATCTAATCAAATTCAAATTATTTATTTTCAGACACTGGTCCATAGATGTTAGTAACAATGCAAACTTAAAGCTAGGGTTAGTATAAAACAGAGCAAATGAAAACTTAAGAGAGGTGGAGCTTCACCCATCGGCGCAGCAATGGGGAGTCCCACTTATCTATGGAGTATTGAAGGCGATTACTCCACCAATAAGAGCGCAGCTCTTAAATAAAGAGAGAGGAATTCAAATATAATCGGTATTATGAATCTTGATAATTTTTATTTGTACTGAGTGACGAAAGTGAAAATTTGTGATTTTTTTGAAAAATAATATAGCCTCGCGTTTGGCCGCAATATCACCTAATAGTAGGTGATGCTGTGGTCTAGGGTGTATCACGCTTACCTAGCAAATGCCTATTCACACTAGCCTAGAAGACTACAAGATTATACAATACGATTAACGAGTTGATAAAACAGAACAGTGATGACTAGTTTCTTTGATATCGTTTTTTTTTAATATCGTGACTTATTGTTGATTTGCCGAAATTGGCATTTGTTTTGTTGGCCGCGCAGATGGGGAGCGCTAACGACTCTCACCCAATTCTAAATTTAAAACAACAGGCCTGACTGGGCACCCTACGCTTAAC
The DNA here is from genome assembly GCF_024362695.1 of Pectinophora gossypiella. Lineage (NCBI taxonomy): Eukaryota > Metazoa > Arthropoda > Insecta > Lepidoptera > Gelechiidae > Pectinophora > Pectinophora gossypiella. The sequence goes on along the minus strand of NC_065420.1, from coordinate 1,466,446 downwards.
TGGGCACCCCCAGTTAAGCGAAAGGTCTGGTAGAATCATAGTTAGCAGAATTCCGTGGTTTCTGCCTACCCCAAAGGGAAAGAGGCGCGAGACGTGTATTTGTAAACAATGTACGAAGTCTCTTCGTGTTACATCTCTGTAATACGACCAAGCTGCTACAAAGGGAATGAATGTGAATCCAATTTAAGGGATAATTTGAATCTATTGTGTTAATTTACTTGAGGATAAACTGACCCGAAATTGTTAGTTGGAATCACGAAATACAAGGAAGAAGTTGGAAGGGCCAAGTGAGGCGAAACGCGCGCCATACAAGTACATAACATAACATACCATAAACCGCCTATATACTTCCCACTGCTGGGCACAGGCGTCCCATACAAGTAGGTATAACTAAATAATTCATACTTCAACTTTGCATTCCACTTCTTCTTCTTCTTCTATCGTGTGGATTGAGAGGTGAATTACCAACCTCATCAACCCTGGTGTCAGGGTTATTATTGAGCCGCCAAAGGCCCCTGACATGGCTCATGTTACGACTACTTACTTACATCATTAAGTAGTAACCGGGACCAACGGCTTAACGTGCCTTCCGAAGCACGGATCATCTTACTTTTTGGACAATCAGGTGATCAGCCTGTAATGTTCTAACCAAACTAGGGATCACAAAGTGATTTTTGTGATATATCCCCACCGGGATTCGAACCCGGGACCTCCGGATCGTGAGCCCAACGCTCAACCACTGGACCACGGAGGTCGTCGGTGCATTCCACTCGTCCGCAAACTTTATACTTTTTTTTTTACTTTTCTTTTCGATCCTTTTATTTATTTATTTATTTAAAGTGCCTTCCGAAGCACGGATCGTCTTACTTTCGGTCAATCAGGTGATCAGCCTGTAATGTCCTAACCAAACTAGGTACCTAGTTACTTACCCATTGCGTAGCTAAAATAGCAGACGTAGCGAAAAATGCTGCCTACTTGAAATGGGACTGGGCTGGACATGTTGCCCGAATGCTCTATGAACTCTGGGCCAAAAAAGCTACAGAGCAGGTTCCTGTAAATGCTGTCAGACGTCGGGGAAGGCCAAGAAAAAGATGGCGCGACGAGTTAGACCGCTTTTTGAAACGGTGGCACGAACAAGCTAGGGATAGGGAGGAGTGGAAGAAAGGAAGAGAGGCCTTTGCCCTGCAGTGGGACATCGAAAATAAAGAGGCTTAATATTGGTGGTGTTAAGGGCTATTAATAGTATGTTTATTATAAGAATAGTATATTTTATGTTTATTTTTATTTTTTTTAAAGAACGTCTAGGGCACTGTGCCGAGGTTTTTCTTGCAGCTTATTTTCCCCGGCTATACAGGTTATGAGAAGCTGCAGTAGTTTTAGGCGGATGAGACGTTCGTTATGTAAAAATTGACGATTCAAAGTGTAACTATGTTACCTACTGAATAAAGATATTTTTGAATTTGAATTTGAATTTGAGTAATAATAAGTTATTACTTATTAACCAGGTCCCTGTCCGTTTATTACCGGACAGGGACCGGAAGAGAAATACTTGGGTTCGATCTAAAACCAAGGTTAGGGATGTGGTAAAAGTAATTGCCGAACGCAAGTGGAGGTGGGCGGGACACATTGCTCGAATGAGCAAGGAAAGATGGACCCGGAGATTGTTAGAGTGGCGCCCACGAGCAATTACAAGATCGAGAGGAAGACCACCAATGAGATGGAAGGACGACATTGTGCGGCACGCAGGATATGGCTGGATGTCGATAGCCCAGGATCGTCGGAAATGGAAAAACATGGAAGAGGCCTATGTCCAAAATTGGATATAAATTTAGGCTGATATAGATAGAATAGTAATAATAAAAAAGTGAGGTGTGGGTACTTACGTCATCTTGCGATGAATGTACCTCTGACTGCCCGAATCGCGATATAGTCGTGAGTAGTTATGTATGTATTTATAACCATTTAACATAACATAACATAAACAGCCTATATACGTCCCACTGCTGGGCACAGGCCTCCCCTCAATCAACCGGAGGGGGTATGGAGCATACTCCACCATGCTGCTCCAATGCGGGTTGGTGGAGGTGTTTTTACGGCTAATAGCCGGGACCAACGGCTTAACGTGCCCTCCGAAGCACGGAATCGTCTTACTTTGTCGGACAATCAGGTGATTCAAGCCTGAAAAGTCCTTACCAAACAAAGGACAGTCTCACAAAGTGATTTCGACAATGTCCCCATCGGGAATCGAACCCGGACCTCCAGATCGTGAGCCTAACGCTCTAACCACTGGACCACGGAGGCTGTTATAACCATTTACAAATCCAAAATCAACTCTTGCAGCACTGAGTTACTTATAATTTACGATTACCAAAATCTTAACATACATTAACACGTTTCCTTTCATCTCATTTGCATCTGATACTTTTAATGCCCTCGGAATCTCATTCGTTTGAAGATGCAATAAATTACCAACGCTATACAAACATCGAATGATCCATGCGCGTAAAATATGCGCGTGGGTGCAATCTTCCGCGTATGACAAACGTGAGATGCCCTTGAAAAAAAATAACATAACATAAACTTATGTCTATATTGGGATATATTTTTTTTTTACAATATCTTTATTCAGTAGGTAACATAGTTATAACATAGTTACACTTTCGTCAATCGTCAATTTTAACATAACGAACGTCTCATCCGCCTAAACCTCTTTTTTTTTCGTTGGGACGACGTGGTTATGTGGGACTCCCCGGGTGTCGCCACCCGGTATACCCACTAAAACCCAACGGTGTTCCTCCTTGCCGCCGTGTGGCGGGGATACGGGAACGCAATTGCACACAACCACGTCTGCGGCGAATCGAGGGCGAGTCGACAGTCTTCCCGTTCCCTCTCCGCCGCTTCCCAGCAACCGCTCTCCAGGCCTGCTCGCTGCCGATCATGGCCGGCAGCGAGAGGTCCGCTCCTATTTCTGTGGACACGGCAGCGCGGGGGCCCGCCCAAGCGGGGCACTCCTCGCGCGTGTGTCGTGCCGTGTCCACTATGCCGCCCACACAGTGGTGGCATTCGGCGTTTGGCTCCCTCCTGACCACCCCAAACAGATAGTTACCAAAGCACCCATGCCCGGTGAGGATCTGTGTGAGGTGGTAGGTGGGTGCGCCGGGGTCATCCGCCTAAAACTACTGCAGCTTCTCACAACCTGTATAACCGGGGAAAAGAAGCTGCAAGAAAAACCTCGGCACAAGGCCCATGACGTTCTTTTAAAAAAAAAAACATATACTTAATATACAATTGAGTAATTTTGCTGCCTAATATCAGTTTTCAGACAGTTAAACCCACGCATTCATATCTTCTAAATAATCACTAACCTTAGTAATTTCGTGTTCCAAGTATTTTCGTGTTTTGGCGTTTAGTAAAAAGTAACTGATTTGACTAAATCAAATCAAATCAAATCAATTAGTTGGAAACTAGTCTATTTTGGCAAATGGCATTAACTACTTGGCTAGACTGGCTACTCCGGTCGAGGAGCTCGGTAGCGCAGCGGTAAACGCGCTCAGTCTGCGATTGTTGAAGTTAAGCAACTTTCGCAAAGGCCGGTCATAGGACGGGTGACCACAAAAAACAAAGTTTTCATCTCGAGGTCCACCGTGCTTCGGAAGGTACGTTAAGCCGTTGGTCCCGGCTGCATTAGCAGTCGTTAATAACCATCAATCCGCACTGGGCCCGCGTGATGGTTTAAGGCCCGATCTCCCTATCCATCCATAGGAAAGGCCCGTGCCCCGCAGTGGGGACGCTAATGGGCTGATGATGATGACTTGGCCGGACAAAATCCTAAGCTGGAATTCGAACCCGAGACACTAAGAAATCAGTCACACGTTTTTCGAACACGACTATCACTGATTTACATTTAAACATTACTACTATTAAGTACTTCAAAAACACGCAAAAAACTGCCATCTTGGAACACAGTCATAATCTATTTTAATGACCACTTTATACATCAGCGGACTTCAGAACAGATTTTACTGAGTTGTTCTTACATCGTTCTGTTGCGCGCAAATTTATGTGCATCATATTTTATGCGCAACAAACGTATGCGTTTGCGCGCATGCGTCAGTAGCCTTGGGACGCCTTGAGCAAATACGGAAACGAGTGTTTCGTGCGCATACAATTATACACGGAAGTAGGTTTAATTGAAGAGACATACATAAACATAACATAAACAGCCTATATACGTCCCACTGCTGGGCACAGGCCTCACCTCTATAAACCGGAGGGGGTATGGAGCATACTCCACCACGCTGCTCCAATGCGGGTTGGTGGAGGTGTTTTTACGGCTAATAGCCAAGACCAACGGCTTAACGTGCCCTCCGAAGCACGGAATCATCTTTTTCGGAAAATCAGGTTATTCAAGCCTGAAAAGTCCTTACGAAACAAAGGACAGTCTCACAAAGTGATTTCGACAATGTCCCCATCGGGAATCGAACCCGGACCTCCAGATCGTGAGCCTAACGCTCTAACCACTAGACCACGGAGCAACGGAGCAATTGAAGAGACATAGCTACAGTAAATGTTACTTAAATAACATAGTAGATGGCGTGACGACCTCTAACGACCTCCGTGGACCAGTAGCTGAGCGTTGGGCTCACGATCCGGAGGTCCTGGGTTCGATTCTCGGTGGGGACATATCACAAAAATTACTTTGTGGTCCCAAGTTTGGTTAGGACATTACAGGCTGATCATTTGATTGTCCGAAAGTAAGATGATCCGCGCTTCGGGAGGCACGTTAAGCCGTTGGACCCGGTTACTACTTAATGATAAGTAAGTAGTCGTTACATGAGCCATGTCAGGGACCTTTGGCGGCTCAATAGTAACTCTGACACCAGGGTTGATGAGGTTGGTACTCCGCCTCACAACCCACACGATAGAAGAAGAACATAATATCTACGTCTAAAGATTATGCATTTTCGGAGGTATGTGACCTATTTTGTATTGGGCTGGTTTTCCCTTCGCGGGTTGGAAGGTCAGACAGGCAGTCGCTTTTGTAAAAAACTGGACCTGTCAAACCTTCAGGTTAGGTAAGCGGACCCTGTGACAAACGGGACATCGGGAGATGATGATGATCTACGTCTAAAGATTACATCATTTAGCTGATGTGTTAATTAAACAGTCAATGGTGCTGATTTCAGTACACACCATTTAATTTATTTGAAGTTATCATCATCATCATCAATTTAAGAATTAATTTTGCTTCTATGCTGTTCTGGGAGCAAATAAAAAACATAGAACACGTTCAGCTGCTTGTCTTCCCGGGCATGTCGTAAAAACCGACAGAGGGATTGCGTCCTCTAACATGATGGACTAATGTTATGAGCGATAGGCTGATCCCTTATCACCATAAGGTTCATCATATCCATCTTAGGACTTCGTATCAACAGTGGCTGTAAGTTGTCTTTGATTGCTTGTGGCTCTGCCCACCCCATTTGGGATTACGGGCGTGAGTTTATGTATGTATGTATCAATTTAAGAGCCACGCTCTTGTCGGTCCAACATTTTCCATCCTACTTTTTAGGGAAAAATAGTGCAGTGGTTTCCCTCTTGCCTTCCGCCCCGCAGTACTCTGTCTGACGCAAGTGGCATGGCGCCCACAGTAGTCTATTACAAAGCCGTACTAGGACTCCTGTTACTGCTGTTACTGTCAGTACTATTCAGAGGCGGAGGGCAGTAGCCCTCTGTCAGGTTCCAGGTTACAGTCCCTGTGACTTACCCCTTCCGTCCTGCATTGCCGTACCGATAGCTCCCTTCTTCGCCTCTGCAACCGTTGAGGTCTTCACCCGTATCCCTGGGCTAGGGATAGGGGAATTTGAAGTTATACCTGTCATTTTTTATCTGTCGGAAAGGAAGTGACGCGTAATCGACAGGCATAAAATTTATGGAACACACGTCAATTTTAAGCAAAAATTAAAAAAACCCTTTAAAAATGTTATATTGGCCAATTGGATAAGCTGATGAGGGGTATAACTTAAAATTAGGAGTGTGTAGGAATCGGGACCAATATACTACCCTAGAAGGGATATTTTCCACTACACACCGGTACGAGCTTGGAGCGAGTTTTGATTTACATCAACAAAAGGGACAGCGCGACTATCCGTCTCACTCGCACGCAAGGGCGGAAGCAGTAGCCGAACTAAGAATTAAAGTTATATATGAAGTGGGGTGTAAATGAGACCAATGTCTTATCTAGCAATGAAAATACTCTTTGACATTGTATCTAAGCAATTAGATTTTATTATATTAATTTAATGTTATTACGGCGTTATATTGCATGAAACATAATGTGAACATATTTACATTAGCTTGTTTATTAAATATACATTTCTCGTATTTACCTCACAAATGTAATTATTATTATAAGCCTTGGAAATAATTATAGCATACATGCTTCTTTTTCAGACAATCAGATGAGTTAACCCTGAAAAGTCCTTACCAAACGAAGGACAATCTCACAAAGTACCTAATAGTACATAATACCTAATAGTACATGTTAAATAGTAGGCACGGCGAGTATCAAGACATCAAGTGTATTTAAGTATAACTGTCTGTGGAGGCAAGTTTCAAGAACTCCTGAATTCATTTGTCTGTCTGGGAGGTTTGGTGGGTATACATTAGTTACACACAGGTCGGAACAATGACAAATATCAAGACTTATAACACCCCGGACACTTCGTACAAGATTTTAATTTTTATCGTATGCAGCCTAACGCATAAATGCCAGTTCACACAGAGACGCGACGCGACGCGACGATATTCGAAGAGGCCAAAGATTCTCGCTGCACCGCGAGACGTCGCAAGGCCAATGACCTCGAGACGTCGCAAGACGCATCGTAGACTCGCCGCGGGTACAGTCTGCCATTTGCAAGCGCATGCGGCGGATGCGTACACCAAGATCCCAGTCTATCATTATGTTTTCACTCGAGCTCTGGCCCGAACTGCACCAATTCATACCAACCAGCGTCATAGTCTAGGCTATGGCATTATGCTGAGGTGGAACCGTTTCGGCATACATTCATAACTGTATTATTTTATGTTAATTATGTTAAAACAATAAGTATGTCGAATAAATATTTTTTCTTTCTTTCTTTCTTTCTTTCTTTCTAATTCTAAACGAAGTCTGAACGGAAATAGTAGATAAGTCGCTACAGCGGCCTCAGGCTGCGTCTCGGGGCGTCGCGGTTTTACGAGACGCAGCAAGAACTCTACACCCGTGCCCCAGCAGTAGGGACGTTAATGGGCTGATGATGATGATGCAGGGGTTGGCTGGCAGAGGAAGACCTAGAAGGACGTAAAGATAAAGCTTCAGTGCGATCTACTCCGTACCGGTGTGCGTGTATGAATCGATTGATGAATGTAGAGGAAGCAAGAGAAGTGTGTCAGGATCGAAGCAAATGGAATTTCTTAGTCTCTTACGCTTACCCCGATGAGAAATAGGCGTGCAATTTTCACTAACACAGTTTGCTCGGCCATTATAGACGGCGATACGGCTCACCTATCACGTTGGTCTAACAGAAAGCTCGGTGAGGTGTGGGTAATTCAATCTCGCGATGGATGTACCATGACACTGTGTTGCACATTCTTGCCGTCAGTGTGTCTCCCAGACAGGAGTGAGTGACCCGACGGAGCCTATACACTAGCCATTCACCCGGCAAGCCCAGACCAGACGACCCGTTACACACCTCACTAGACCAATGTTTATGTATTAGTACATCACATCAGACAAGATTACACTGGAAATTATTGCTTTATTTAGGACTTTTGAGCGGATTTTAAAGAGAAACAATTACATACTCGTTTATGGTTCCTTCGCAATGAAAATCTGCACATTGACCTAGGTCTGCCAACTATTGCCCAATGGCTCAAATTAGCTTCGAAACGTTTTTTCGATTCTGCTCCGCACCACCCAAATCCCCTGGTAGTTACGGATTCTGAATACATCCCGCTTAGGGACGGTACTGAAAAGTATCGACGTAATATACGATCCCGACGACCCGATTACTCTAGCCATAGAGGCGGCCAATCAGCTCGCGACACCAAACACTTCAGGACCCCGATACTGACCCCGCCGGTCGACGATTTCCTTCAATCAGCGCTTATCGCTATCGACCCACTAGGGTCGATTAATTCTTTCAAATATTTTTCCTCTTAGACGACGCCCTGACCCGAAGTTCGCGCCCAACTGGGCACCCTCAGGCCTGTTGTCTTAAACATTGTACCGGGTGAGAGCCTTCAGCAAGTAGTTAATGCCATCTGCGGCAAATCTACAATAAGTCACGTCAAAAAAAAACATAGGCGTGTATGTGGGAGGATGCGGTAAGGTAAACGATGAAGTCTTGATAAACCTCTATATTATCTTAAAATGATTTTACACAGCACAGAGGGGGTTAAAATGGCCACATCGAAGCAATTCATGTAGGAAAGCAATATTGCTATTTGACATTTGTTTGCATTGCGCACGTACTTTTATAAATTACGTGCAAATGTCAAATTGTAATATTGCTTTCTTAGATGAATTGCTTCGATGTGGTCATTTTAATTCCCCGAATTATGGCGTTGAAAGCGACTCCACGAACAGCGATTCCCGCTACGGCGAGTCACTTTACGGCGAGTGGCTTGACGTCACGTCTGTCAATTGCTTGTACAGTTCAAAATACAATTTTAATCATGCTACATACATAACTGTACGGTCATGAGCATTAATATGTACTTATACACTTTGGTACCATGTCACATTAACTTTTTTGACAAATTGAACTGTAAGTCTCACTAAATGTCAAATAAGTTAGTGCGACAGTCCTAAAGTGGGTACATTATATTGCTCATGACTGTATTTATATTTAATTATTGCCTAATTGGAGATGTTCTTAGGAAAGGTTCAGTACGATCTACTCTCAACCGGGGTGCGTGTGTGAAACGATTGATTAATGTGGATGAAGCAAAAGAAGTATGTCACGATCGAAGCCAATGGAATTCTGCTTTTCCGTCGGGAAATAGGCGTGAGTTTATGTATGTGTATGTATGTATTTTTTTTAATATTCCTGAAAATGTTCCCTGATTCGATAAATACTTTTGAAGGCAGTTTTGCTTATAAAAGTCAATAAGTGTACAACATCAATAACCTATAATAAGGGTGGTATTAATAAACCAATCTCAGCGGAGACTGTCCTCAAGATCATGCTCAAGTTCCTGTTTTTATATGAGAACTGTCACATTGACATGATCTTGGAAGCAGTCTCAAAGCTGAGATTAGTTTATTAATTACACCCTAAAACTTGAATTACTTACATTTTCTGTTGACGAAACAATGCATCCGTTACCGGATGAGAGCCCTTAGCGCTCACTATTTGGCCGGCCAAGTAGTTTATACCATCTGAAACATTGAGATTCATGAAAAGCATGTTACATGAAAGTATTACGTAATATTATTTCCATTGAACTATAAAACTGAAGACGTAGTAAATTGTTTAAGAGTTAACAAGAAAGTTCATAAGTAACTTTCAACTGTGTAAGGTGTTGAGTTATATTGAAATCGGCACAATACGTATTACTTTCAATAGGGAAATGTTTTCAATAATGTTTCTTGCTTTTATGTAATACTTACAAGTACGTATGTATTCAGAACATAGGTACATAAAATTGGTGTTACAGGTTTAGATTATAGTTAGTTCTCTACGTTCCACCTAGAAATTGGTATAGAAATATTTAAATAATGTTTAGAATTAAATTTAAAAGAACATATGAAAATTATACAACAAATAGTCATTTGAGATCAAATTAGATACTTACTTACATAGCAAACTTCAGTAACAATTAGGTGTTCGTGAATTCTCTTACATCATATATACATTTATCCAATAATAATAACTTTTTTTTTAATTTCTCGTATGTAGGTATTGTAGAGAAAATTTAAATCGAAAAAAAAATTGGCTCGGACGGGATTTGAACCTGCTTGTCCCAGCTTGACAAGAGGTGCGGGTTAGATTTTCGATTTATATTTTCTCTTTGTGAGTTTTCCTAAGCACGGTTAAATGCTATGAAAACAAAAATCATTGTTAATATAATGGTTGTTTACATTGAAAGTTTCACGGCGCATTGGCGCTTCTGCACTGTAAAGTCATGAAATGTAAATAAAAAAAATAACATAAACATTAACAGCCAATACACATCCCACTGCTGGGCACAGGCCTCCCCTCAATCAACCGGAGGGGGTATAGAGCATACTCCACCACGCTGCTCCACTGCGGGTTGGTGGAAGTGTTTCAGGCTAGTAACCCGGGACCAACGGCTTAACGTCCAAAGCACGGAATCATCTTACTTTTTCGGACAATCAGGTGATTCAAGCCTGAAAAGTCCTTACCAAACAAAGGACAGTCTCACAAAGTGATTTCCACAATGTTCCCATCGGGATGTCAAATATCTGTTATTTATAATTTGCGTCGTCGGGACTCTTTAAGGGAGGTGTTTAAAGAAATAAATATATTGACGGTCGCAAGTCAATATATTTATGAAAACATTATGTATGTACGTAAAAATGTATATCTCCGTCCGAGAAACTGTGAAAGGCATACTTACAATACAAGAAATGAAAATAAAATTACTATTCAAAATTCTAGATTAAGTAAATTAAATTCATATTTTTTATCATAAAACCGGACCTGTCAAATCTTAAGGTTAGGTAAGCGGACCTTGTGAAAACGGGGTAACGCTATGGAGATATGCTTCTACCACACCAGGGTCATAAAAAGCCCCCTAACTTCCATTGTTTCCATTGTCAACCCATACCCGTCTTTCAATCACGTAAAGCCAAGCAAACATGTCGGGAAGGCGTTTTAAACCTATTTTCTAACAATTAATGTTCCTGTATTCGGTAAACATAGGTGAATAGGCGAAAAAGCTTATTGTCTTTCCTTCCGTATGTTTACGAGCTAACTAGGGTTGGGATTTGTCTGAAAATAATATTTTTCTGGTAACTGTGACAGTGGCAGTAACAGCCTCCGTGGTCTAGTGGTTAGAGCGTTAGGCTCACGATCTGGAGGTCCGGGTTCGATTTCCGATGGGGACATTCTCGAAATCACTTTGTGAGACTGTCCTTTGTTTGGTAAGGACTTTTCAGGCTTCAATCACCTGATTGTCCGAAAAAGTAAGATGATTCCGTGCTTCGGAGGGCACGTTAAGTCGTTGGTTAGGCTGTTTATGTAATTTTATGTAACTGTGACAGTGCTATTGCTATTATCCATAAAAAAACTCCTTTACAAACCCTCAGTGGAGCAGCGTGCTGAAGTATGCTCCATGAGTCATCATCATCATCATCAGCCCATTAACGTCCCCACTGCTGGGGCACGGGCTTTCCCTATGGATGGATAGGCTCCATGAGTTTAATCTAGAAATAAAAGCCAGTTTAAGACGGCGGAATAACATTTTTTTTTTATTGTTTTTTCAAATTTTCATTGTGATCAATGAGCAATGAGTACGATGTTTGACCAAGTTTATTAATGACGTCACTACGCCACTAATTTCATACAAATACTTCTTCTTCTTCTTACCTAGCCTAAAGTGTCCAACTGCTGGGCAAAGTCCTCCCTCCATACTAGGTATTGAAAATATTGTTTTGAAGTTTCGAAAAAAATATGTCATTTGACTAATTTGTCAAGTAGCCTATTCCGTTAAAAAGCGCGTACCGTAGACAATAATTATTGTCGTGTGTTGTTGTGTATTATTGTTGTGTTAATAATACACACTATTACATGTTAACCTCTATTATGATTGTTAACTGTTGTGCTCGTCATTTAAATAAAAAAAATATACATACATAAACTCACGCCCATAGTCCCCAATGGAGTGGGCAGAGCCACAAGTAATCAAAGACAAATTGCAGCCACTATTGATACGAAAATAAAATAATAATATTGATAAATAAATATAATAATTATATAATATTAATAAAGTAAATTTGTATTACAAGGGATACATCTTATTTTCTAAGAAAACAGTGAAAAGAAATAACTTATAAATCATATAAAATTTAATTCAATTCAATAATTTAATATATTTAATAATAATATAAATATATAATATTGATAAATAAATATCAAATAAACAAATCATTTATTACAAAATTAATCAATTAATTATTATTATTTATTCTCTACGTTTGAGCGTACGATTAGGAACTGTCTGTAGGTTGCTTTCAGTATCATATCTACTAGTTACAGTTCCACTAAACGAACCTTACTCACATCACTAGCCACCCTTATAAATTAAAACGCGGTACAAAGAAACAAAGAGGTTTGGATGTACACTGACTCATCTTTTAATTACGCTTGCAATTACAAAGTTGTTGCGCAGACGCGCAGACAGACGTGTGGGGTTCCGTATGTTTTGTGGGAACCATTTGAAGGATCCACACATGGGACCCTTTTACTTCTCTGCCGGGATTATAGAATAAATAATAATACTGTAGTTTTTTGTCGAGACTTATTGTAGGCATTAACTACTTGGGCGGACTAATGGAGAGCGGTGAGGGCTCAAAATACAAAATTTAAGACAACAGGCCTGAGCGTGCACAGTTGGGCGCGAACCTCGCGTCGTCTAAGAGGAAGAATATTTGAAAGAATTAATCGACCCTAGAGGGTCGATAGCGATAAACGCTGAATGAGGGAAATCGTCGACCACGCCGGCGGGGTCGGTATCGGGGTTCTGAAGTGTTTGGTGTCGCGAGCTGATTGGCCACAGTCATCTATGACCATAATGGCAATACTGCACATACTGGCCTCTCCTTTAACCGCCAATCATTTTAAATTTAAAAATTCTCTTCCATTTCACAATTCCTTTTATTCTGCACTGATGCATGTCCATTGCGTCTTATTTTCTTTATATTTTATTATATACTAGCTTTTGCCCGCGACTTCGTCCGCGTGGCGTGTTATAAAAGAGAGATCTTTGTGTGTGGGGGAGTGCATGTCAAATTTCATGCATCTAACTTATGCAGTTTAGATTTTCTTCATACTAATGTTTTTTCCCGTTAACTCCCGTTCCCGTGGGAATTTTGCAATATCCTGTTGCAACTAAGCTTTAAGTTTACTATGGTACCTGCATGCCAAATTTCAAGCGTCTAACTTAAGCAGTTTAGATTTTTCATACAAAAGGATTTTCCCGCTAATTCCCGTTCCCATGGGAATTCCGGGAATTCCTTTCTTAGTGCATCTCTACGATACCTAAGCTACGTCCCTTCCAAATTTCAAGTGCCTACGTTTAGCCGGTTCGGCTGTGCGTTGATATATCAGTCAGTCAGTTTCTCCTTTTATATATGTATTTAGATTACATTTACTTTGTTACATTACTTTTTGAGCAGCTTTTCAGCACCGAATCTCGACTCACTCCACTACACTAGCTGTAACCTGTATAAAGCTAGAAAAAAACATGCAAAATAAAAACAACATTTTAACAACACTTAATTCGAGCCACTTTACAAATTAAGATTTAAAAATCCTTGAATATTTTTAATTATACGGACCCCTTCTACTAATTAGGCCGCTCTCGCTTGGACGTTGGTAATTATTTTAAACTGCGTAAATGCGTGGCTTAACACTTTGACAAGTTGCATTATTAGTAATGCAATTTGACTCATACTTTTCCATTGTCTTGAGTTTTCCTTTTGTTGAAGAAAATGCAAAGGACAAAATGTGTTCTACAACCTACTTACTTTTGAAATAAAGCTGCTCACACATTGATTCTAACATAAGTTCACAACATATCCTAATTTGTACATCCATTTGGTAAACATATTCTGTAAAAGAGGTAGTTTATGTCATCTGATGCAAACTTACAATAGGTCACGTTACTATGATAAATTTTTTAACATAAATAAAAGTGTTCAAAAATCAAATCAAACCAAAATCAAAATAGTTTATTTGCTTTAAATAGTACATCATATTATGACACCGTTATTGGGACTTCCCACTAAGCCTCATGTAAATACCTGTGTCAGGAAGCCCCGCTCCTCCTAATTGCTATTACAACTTTGATAGTACGTATATCTATTTGCTTCTTTTAACAATAATAAAAAAGTGTTATAACAAATGGCTACGTCAAACTGTTGGTCCTGGCTATTAGACGTAAAAAAACATCCATGCTAAATGGACGACGGGAGGCCCAGCTGTGGGACGTATATAGACTGTTTATGTTATGTTATGTACGGTCACGAGCATTAATATGTATACACTTTGGTACCATGTCACATTAACTTTTTTGACAAATTGAACTGTAAGTCTCACTAAATGTCAAATATGTTAGTGCGACAGAGTCCTAAAGTGGGTACATTATATTGCTCATGACTGTATGTTATAATGAACGAGCAGCTTAACTGTATGCAGTTTTATTTGTTGGCTGGGTTTGTAGGTCGGTGGATTGAATAGTCATGTTAGAGTATAATTTAAATAATATATGCCTTTCCTTTGTTTATAATTTATACAGGGTGTTAGTGACATCGTAACGAAAACTTTGAGGGATGATTCAGACCATGAGTCTGAGTTGATATCAAGTGGAATAAAAATCTTTCATCCCTCAAAGTTTTCGTTAATATGTCACTAACACCCTGTAAAATTATATATATGAATAATACATATATATTTATATATAATTTAAAATGATGTGGTTGCCAGGAATTGTGTCCAATTAATGGCACTAGGCTCGCCCACATTTCATGGGGCTTAAACATAGCGAGGAGACATTGACACTTGTCTAGGAAAGGCATTAATAAAAGAGTTTGTGCAGGCAATTTTCAAGGTTTATTCTTTTTTGGTAAAATTATTACAGAGAACGTGTTGATTCCACACAAATTTAAAATGGAAGAGAGAGTGAATAATTGGAAAAATAGTCGAATGTTACCATATGTACATAATATTTTTCTTTTTTAATTAAAGCATGGCTCAATAGTTGTTGCAAACAACACTCCTTCGGGGATGATAACATAAGATAGATAAGATAAGGGGAGATAGGGGAGGAGGGGAGGGGAGATAGGGGGATATGATAAGTTTTGTCAATTTATTGGTAAGTTTATTTTGTATATTAGTTTATGTATTGTTTTCTCGTCATACAGCGCATTGGGTTAAACTGTAATCCCGTATAGATCTTTTTAAATAAATAAACAATAAATTCATCTATTATTGAACCCAAGGGCCTTACCAAAGTAGCAAAGAAGAAACAAACATAAACAGCCTACATACGTCCTACTGCTGGGCACAGGGCTCCCCTCAACCAACCGGAGTATGGAGCATACTCTCTCATGGCATGATGTTACGTTATGTCTGGAGTGTGACTAATATAAGACCTAGATGGGGTGAGGTAAGCTCCTGATAAGAATTGGTGCTGGACGGAGAGTTACCGTTCTATACATAGAATTACCCATCACGCTGGTCTAACAGAAAGCTCAGTAAGGTGTGGTGCTAAGTTCATCTTGTGTTGGATGTACCGCTGACTGGGGTAACTCGGTGGAGGCAGACAGAGCGTTCATAACGCAAAAAAAGTGTATCAGGGCGATGAGTAACGCCTCATTCATGGACAGTTGTAGACCTCTGTTTCAACAACTAAATATACTCTCCCTTGCATGCATGTATATTAGGGACGCCTGTTGCTTCGTAAAAATACACCCTGAATACTACAAGTTATGCTCCGACGTCTCCACTAGAGTCCTTCGATCGCAATATGTCAATACACTCTACAAACCTCCTTTCCGAGCCTACATCTATAGAAAAAATTCATATAATGCTACGATAGAATTATAATTATAATAAACTACCAGAAAATATAAAAGCTTTAAAATCTCCCGAGTTTAGAGGAGTTCTTACTAAATGGTTGAGGGAAAGGTGTTTCTACACAGTGAACGAACACCTTACACATGACTTATAAATAATGTGTATGACTAAAAATGAAAATAATTCTAGATAATTAATATGATATAAATAAATTGTAAGTAAATCTTTTGATGTAAGTAATTTAATTTTATATAATCCCACAATTAATTCAGATTGTTTTGACTTATATTATGTTATGCATGCCCTCTGCTTAATTTGCACACCTGAATACAGGTTGAATATACCTACTGTACTAGATTTAAGACCTTTAACAATGTATATCGAGCAAATAAATGTTTTTATTTATTTATTTATTTATTTTACTACCCTAACTGAGATATAGTCGTGAGCTTATGTTCTCATTTACAACATATGACATGGACATGTTTGTTGCATGCACCCTGAGCGGTGGGCACGGATCGTCACGCATTGGGTGCCCCATGACGGGTACAGGCGTCGTGGTAGACCTCGGAAGAGATGGCGTGACGACTTGGACGCTTGCCGGAGGGACTGGTCGGAGTACGCACAGGACTGTGAAAAATGGAATGAGGAAAGATTGGCCTTTGCCCAGCGGTGGGATCTTGTAGACTAGATTCGATTAGATTAGATTTGATTTACAAAATATGTTTATCATAATAACAACAGCCTCCGTGGTCTAGTGGTTAGAGCGTTAGGCTCAAGATCTTGAGGTCCGGGTTCGATTCCCGATGGGGACATTGTCGAAATCACTTTGTGAGACTGTCCTTTATTTGGTAAGGACTTTTCAGGCTTGAATCACCTGATTGTCCGAAAAAGTAAGATGATTCCGTGCTTCGGAGGGCACGTTAAGCCGTTGGTCCCGGCTATTAGCCGTAAAAACACCACCACCCCGCAGTGGAGCAGCGTGGTGGAGTATGCTCCATACCCCCTCCGGTTGATTGAGGGGAGGCCTGTGCCCAGCAGTGGGACGTATATAGGCTGTTTATGTTTATGTTTTGTTTACCATAATGTTTAAACGCCGTCAAATAATATAATTAGCTACAAATCTTCATAACATTTAAATTGTTTCCTTGCGCGGCTTACGACGATCTCGGCGTTCATCGCGCCCAGCATTTTAATGTTATTTTATTTTAAATCTTAAACCCCTTAGGAGGGTAATAAAGTTCACACAAAGATAAAGCTTTTATTATAAAGGTGGGGATTAACACCCTTTAAAATTCAACAAAGCAATCCCCTGAAATGTTGATAACTCATAATTTAAATTGAACATTTCGAACATCCTCCGTGGTCTAGTGGTTAGAGCGTTGGGCTCACGATCTGGAAGTCCGGGTTCGATTCTCGGGACATTGTCGATATCACTTTGTGAGTCTGTCCTTTGTTTGGTAAGGACATTGCAGGCTTGAATCACCTGATTGTCCGGAAGTAACATGATACCGTACCGAGCTACAAGCCCAAACACCACCAACCCGCAGTGGAGCAGCGTGGTGGAGTACTTACGCTTTATACCCCCTCCGGTTGATTGAGGGGAGCCCTGTGCCCAGCAGTGGGACGTGTATACGTTTGTTTCGGTCTATTCATTGTCATCATCTTTTGCTATTTGGGTAAGGCCCGTAGGTTCAATAATAGATCAATTTATTATAAATAATTTAATTAAATTATTTATTTATTTATAAAGATAATATACAGCATTACAGTTTAACCTAGTCTTCTGTATGACGAGAAAACAATATAATATATAAACTAGTATACAAAATAAGGTTACCAATAAATTGACAAAACTTATCATCCCTAGCATTATCCCGTTTTTCACAGGGTCCGCTTATCCAACCTGAAGATTCGACAGGTCCGGTTTTTAACAGAAGCGGCTGCCTGTCTGACCTTCCTACCCGCGAAGGGAAAACCAGCAAAGTTACAGGTTAGGTCACCTACGAAACTGCATTTCTCGGGAATGTGGGTTTACTCACGATGTTTTCCTTAGAACATGATAATCATTAATAATCCAAACGTGAACTTGAAAACAATTTCGACGTACATTGGTTTAAAACTATGCTGGAATTTGAACCTGCGACCTCAAAGTGAGAGGCAAGCGTTTTACCAACTGAGAAGCCACGGCTTCCCGGTTTTAAAGTTGACTATGCAGCGTAAAGCGCCTTGTCGCGTTGTATATCGGTAGGTCAGTCACCTTATATCGAGACTAGACATGTATCTATAGTTTGTGTCAGTCTGGAGGTAGGAAACCTCGTGTCATTAGCCTAGGTGGAATACTTTATTACATGACAGAACTGCTAAGCCCTGCCTGCCTGCTGCTGCTGCCTGTTATGCTTTTGTTTGTTTTTTTGTATACTCTTTATTACTTTAAAATACAAAGAAAGTTTACATATAATTTATCTTGCTTTAATTTAGCTTGCTTTTCTGTATCATCATCATCATCATCATCAGCCCATAAACGTCCCCACTGCTGGGGCACGGGCCTTCCCTATGGATGGATAGGGAGATCGGGCCTTAAACCATCACGCGGGCCCACTGTATATGTTCTGTATATGTTGACCTTATCTCTGTATTTTGTGTCCATTGTGCTCAATAAAGTATTTTATCTATCTATCTATCTAAGTGGGAAAGTTCAAACGTATCGTAGCTCGATATACAGGGTGTTAGCGACATCGTAACGAATACTATGGGGGATGATTCAGACCATGATTCCGAGTTAATATCAGGAGGAATTTTCCGTCGCAACATTCATGATTTTTTTAAAGTTCTTTTTGAATTACTTTCAGTTCCATACTTTTGCGACGGAAGGCAAGAAACCACTGTCCTAATTTTCCTTAAAAGTAGGAGAATACTACACCGAAAAAGCGTCTTATAAGGCAGTCAAGGAATTGGGTAGTTTCTTTCGTCAAAAATAAAGTCTGATTACTAAAATTATTTAGACAGATCTAAAGGTGACAAAAAGTTTCCTTTTTTTCTGTAAAACTTATTTTTGAATTTTAATAAAAGAACATGTAATAAAGTACGACATTTTGTCACGTTTTTCTATGACGTCACAGTTTTGACTTTTAGTAAAAAGTAACTGATTTGAATAATTGGGAACTACCCTATTGGCCTTTTATAGACAAGCATTCATAATGATACACCGACAACAGCGTGGCTCTTAAACTAATGATAATGATGAATAAAGAATACAAAGTGCAATTGGAATACCATTGTATTTAAGTTTATGAATTATGTAATACAAACTGGATTTAAAAAAAAAGAAAGGAAGACATGAAACAGTACGACTAGGGCCCTGTGCTGGGAGGTTTTCTGGCCACGTCTTTCCCTCAGCTTTGCAGACTCCGATGTGGTAGTAGTTGTATAGCTAGTTACATAATGGCCCCGATTCCTGCAGACACCGCCTAATTTTATTTTATGTTATATCCGTCATTTTCATATCCGTCGAAAAGGAAAGGGACGGATGATTCACAGCTCTTAATTTTAGGAAGAATGAGTAAATGAATGAATAACCCGGGCGAATCAAAAGGTACGTCGCTGGTATGCAATCCGTTTGACGTGCTGTCTACTTAACTGTGTCGGGTTATTGACGGATGTAAAATTTTTAGACGGTTGGTTTAGATTTGTGCTTAAAATTGACGTGTGTTCCATAAATTTTATGCTTGTCGATTACCCGTCCCTTTCCTTTTCGGCGGATAAAAAAATGACAGATATAACTTAAAATAAAATTAGATGGTATTTACAGGAATTAGCACCAATATGTTATTTAATTTTTGACGTTCGAAAAGCGCTGATTATGTAAGGCAATTTTCAAAAATAAATATTTTTGATTTTGATTTTGAGTTTGAAGTCAGTGTAATGGTTAAAACACTCGTCCCGGCTTGATAAGAGCTGTGGGATCAAATCCCGTCCGAGTCAGATTTTTTTTTCGATTTAATTATGTCTTTGTGAGTTTCAACAAACAAAAATCAGGTAATATGTTCCCTTGAAAATTACATAGACATTTCCTAGCTCGAGAACAGTGTCTCGCCGTTCATACTAGTTCTAGATATAGCACAAAATCCGTCGGGTGCTGTTTTGTTTACGCTCTGAATTTATGATTCAATTTTTCAACGTTTAAACGGTTGGTCTTGTTATTATAAGCCTTTTATTTTTATTCAGGAGTTGGTGTGAGAATCGCCTTGGAATTATAACATCCTGGTAAAATGCTTCTAAAAAAAAAAATGGCTTCTGTGGTCCAGTGGTTGAGCGTTGGTTTCATCCCGATGGAGAGATATCACAAAAATCGCTTTGTGATCCCTAGTTTGGTGAGGACATTACAGGCTGATCACCTGATGTGAGAGGCAAGCATTCTACCAACTGGGCTATCGCGGCTTACTACCATTTAAGACTAAAGTAAGACCCAGAGGGGGTGAGCTCGACGCCCGAAACAAATTTGAATTTTGATTTGCTTTTTTTATTTTTTTTAAGAATCGTAAATATATAAAGGAGAATGAATCGATTTCATACAACCCTGGGCCAAGATGTAATGAGATGAAAATGGTGTGAATTTATAGGTTCAAACTTATCAGTCACACACTCTCTCTTCTCTGCTTGTAGATTGAGAATTATGTTGATTTTTGGTATTTTTAGATACAAAAATATGACAAATTTTTAGACCATATACCAACTTATTACATTTTGGCCCACCGTTTTCCATCTCCTTTGTACAATTCTTTACCTAATTTGTAAGCAAACAGTTCACCCAATCTTTTAGCGACAAATTACAAGAAAATTTAAGGCTTTTGTAATTACAAGAGATTAGTAGTTCGGTGGCATTTTTATGTAGAATTAATTCGATAGTCGCCACCCGTCCTTCGAGATTAATGATGGAATAGCACGCTGCGCTGCACGATATGGGGGTGTTATTTGCGTGTATCGTCCGAGTGGTAAACTGATGTAACTTAAAAAAATATTGTTCTTCTATCGTGTGGGTTGTGAGATGGATTGTCAACCTCATCAACTCTGGTGTCAGAGTTATTATTGAGCCGCCAAACGCCCCTGACATGACTCATGTAACGACTACTTAAGTAGTAATTAGTAATCGTGACCAACGGCTTAACGTGCCTTCCGAAGCACGGATCGTCTTACTTACGGATAATCAGGTGATCAGCCTTGAATATTCTAACCATCACAAAGTGATTTTTGTGATATGTCCCAACCGGGATTCGAACCCGGGACCTCCCAAGAAATATTCATTATCACTTATTTAAGATCCACGCTCTTGTTGGTTTGATATTCTCCGTGCTACTTTTTAGGGAAAAATAGAGCAGTGGTTTCACTCTTGCCTTCTGCTTCGCAGTACTCCGTGTGACGCGAGTGGGATGGCGCCCAGAGTAGTCTATTTCAAAGCCGTACAAGGACTCCTGTTCTCCGCCTCTGAATAATAGTGACAGTTACTGCTGCCCTCAGGTTTCGGATTACAGTTCATGTGTTGTTCAATTATTATGACTTGTGGACTGCGATCTCACAATAAGCCTTCAAATGACGTTTTAGAACTAAATAGTAGAATATAATTTTTACCTAAACTTGTATCGTTTAAAGCAGTCATGAAAATAAATGGTTCTCAAGGACGAGTTTAATCATCCGTGAATAAGTACGTCTCTCGAGCACGCTAAAAACTTTTTATGTTGTCTAAATTCTCCAATTTTGTAGTCTAACTAGGCATAAGTACTTACATTTTATTTTAAATTGCTTAAATGTCCTTTCTGTCTTCAATCGTCTGATTGTCCGAAAAAGTAGGATGATTTCGTTTTTGGAAGCTATACTAAGCAATTGTTCTAAAATATTATTGATGTCTGGTTTTTTGAATTAAGAACACACATTTCATTTACAACCGAACTGCATTACAGTCTGATCACCTGATTGTCCGAAAGTAAGATGATCCGTCCTTCGGAAGGCACGTTAAACCGTTGGTCCCGGTTACTACTTACTGTTGTAAGTATGTAGTCGTTACATGAGCCATGTCAGGGGCCTTTGGTGGCACAATAGTAACCCTGACACCAGGGTTGATGAGATTGGTATTTCACCTCACAACCCACACGAAGTGTATTACTCGATAGCTGTAAGTAATATATTATTTGTATTAACAATTACTGTCGGTAGGTAAATTAAGATATAAACATATGAGCGCTACTCGCCATCAAACTTCATAAGTTTAGCGGGGATGATCTGTAAATCTACCGTTTAAGTTTTTCATTTAAATAAATTAAAAAAAAAAAAAACGTTAAGAAGAAGAAGACCGAACCGGAGCAGCGCGGTGGACTATGCTCCATACTCCATCCAGTTGATTGAGAAGAGGCATGTGCCCAGCAGTGGGAAGTGTATAAGTTATTTATATTATGTACTTTATTTACTAAAATTTTATGTAAGAGATAGAAAGACTAACATTGACCAAATTGGAGATGTCCTTAGAAAAGGTCCAGTACGATCTACTCTGACCCGGCGTGCGTGTATGAAACGATTGATGAATGTGGAGGAAGCAAGAGAAGTGTGTCAGGATCGAAACAAATGGAATTCCATAGTCTCTGATTAATGTAGAAGCTATAAAAATAGTTCCCTAAAATTTGAAAATTGAGAGTTACACCATTGTGTTTTAGGGTTTTACAATATTGTCCAGTGAAAACTGGATACCGGATTTTGATGAGTTTGTTGCCTGGTCGACGATTACTCATGGCTACATGGGGCTTGACATTATACACTTTTCATAGTTATAATCTACTTTAATGCATACTTACATAACTATTACACAAACACACTAACTAACACAACACAACACAACACATAACTATTATACACTTAGGACGTTATCTCTCTAGGACCTGGTGACGCAACCACGGTTGCTTTTACCAACAAAAATGTATGTCCTTATGTAAACGCTACTCTTATTCTTA
Organism: Pectinophora gossypiella; assembly: GCF_024362695.1. Lineage (NCBI taxonomy): Eukaryota > Metazoa > Arthropoda > Insecta > Lepidoptera > Gelechiidae > Pectinophora > Pectinophora gossypiella. The sequence continues at coordinate 1,443,645 of NC_065420.1, read as the reverse complement.
TCGTGTGGGTTGTGAGATGGAATACCAGCCTCATCAACCCTGGTGTCAGGGTTACTATTGAGCCTCCAAAGGCCCCTGACATGGCTCATGTAACGAGTACTTACTTACATCAGTAAGTAGAAACCGGGACCAACGTCTTCACGTGCCTTCCGAAGCACGGATCATCTAACGCTACTTATAGAAAGAAAGAGAGAAACATTTATTACCTGGGGCCTTAGCCAAGTTGCAAACGAATATGACAATCGATAGTCACCTTGTGGCATTTTTATAATACTCACGCTTATTTCCTATCGGTGTAAGCAGAGACTACGGAATCACTTTTATGTCAATACAATATTGACATTGTCATAATCGTTTGTAATTTGGCTAAGATCCCTGGGCCACGTCGAAGCAATTCATCTAAAATAGCAATATTGCAATTTGACATTAAAATTAAGTGCACAATGCAAACAAATGTCAAATAGCAATATTGTTTTTTTTTTTTAGATTAATTTAACCCCCCTGGTGTCTTTAAGGTTGTTTTAAGGTTGGTTGGTTTAAAGGCAAGCAACAAAAAGGAGACCAAAGATTTTCATGGTGATTCCAATACACACGAACAAATTTTATTTTAAGTTATACCTGTCTTTTTCTTATCCACCAAAAAGGAAAGGGACGGGTAATCGACATGCATACAATTTATAGAACACACGTCACTTTTAGGCAGAAATTTAATACACCCTCCCAAAATTTTACATTAGCTAATAACCCGAAAGAATTAAGGTGACAGCACACATCAACCGGGTTGCATATCAGCGAGATGCCTTTTTTATTCGCCCGAGTTATTTTTTCATTAACTCATTCTTTTTAAAATTAACAGTTGTCAGTAATCCGTTCCTTTCCTTTTAGGCGGATAAGAAAATGACGGGTATAAATTAAAATAAAGAGAATGTGGCTGCAGGAATCGGGGCCTATAAAAAAATGCAATTAACTACTTGGCCAGACAAATGGGGAGAGCTGAGGACTCTAAGGAGCTCGGTGGCGCAGCGGTAAACGCGCTCGGTCTGCGATTGTTGAAGTTAAGCAACTTTCGCAAAGGCCGGTCATACGATGGGTGACCACAAAAAAAAAAGTTTTCAGCTCGAGCGCCTCCGTGCTTCGGAAGGCACGTTAAGCCGTTGGTCCCGGCTGCAATAGCAGTCATTAATAACCATCAATTCGCACTGGGCCCGCGTGATGGTTTAAGGCCCGTTCTCCTTACTCGTATCCATCCATAGGGAAGGCCCGTGCCCCAGCAGTGGGGACGTTAATGGGCTGATGATGATGAAGACTAAACCGCTGTGTAATAAGTGCTGAATTAAAAAAATATACGCGACAGTAGAAGATTTTTTTTATTAATGTAAGATTTAAAATAGAAATAGAATCCAATAGAAATTGTTTATTATAAAAGCCACTTAGAAAAACAAGACAATAACATCACATAAAATTTTCACAAAACAATTACAAGAAAACAAAAAAGCGGCCAAGTGCGAGTCGGACTCGCCCATGAAGGGTTCCGTAACAGCAAGCATAATATAAAAGTTCAAATGAAATGTCAGTCCTCATGTCTTTCAAATGGTTAAACCGATTTTTATAACACATAGCTAAGAACACTCTCGACTAACAAATCTTTCAAATAAAATAATTTATTTGTTTATTTATATTAACATTATTAATGAAAAGTAAATTACGGTTTACGATTTATGATGTATTAAAAAAAACTACTTATTTATTTTACCTATTACTATATAGTAAAATGATACCCGAGTTATAATCGGATAGCGGATTTTTCATAGTAGCTCCATACAAATTTTTCGTAAAAAAAATATAATTCATCCGCTTTTGCACATAATCAACTCGGGTATCATTTTCCTATATAGTAATAGGTAATTGAAGCTATATCTAGCAAAAAAACCGCCACTTAAAATTTGAAATCCCTATGTCTATGAAAGCCATTTTTTTTTCCTATCTATCTATCCATTTTTCGATCCATAGTGGCGGCGTGAGATTTCATCGAGTTTTATTCCAACAACATAAAATCTATTCAATGTGATATGTATGTAACCAGAAAGCAACATAATTCATTGCAGACTTCAATAAGTTATTGTTGCCAGCGACAACAGACCATGTTATAAATTACATAAAATTGTAAATGGCATGCATTCAGTGTTGGCTTTTGAATCGGATAAATTGGATACGTCTGGCTTCCATGAGACGTGAAGTTTTCATAAATAAAATATAAGTAAATAGGTATTCGCAAAAAAATTATTGTTACGTCAATTTTATTAATGATTTTTAATTTTAATTTCTTGTTTATAATTTTTATGTATTTTTTCTTTTTTATTAATTTTTGTACTTATTTAGTGTTTATTATTATGTATTTTTTCTATGGACGTTATTATGGTCTGAAAATAAATTATTTGAATTTGAAAAAAAAAAATATATTAGATAGATATAAACAAAAACGATTGATGAATGTGGAGGAAGCAACAGAAGTATGTCAGGATCAGAAGCAAATGGAATTCTTATTCTCTGCTTACCCCGGCGGGAAATAGGCGTGAGTTTATGTACTTATATAAACATAACATAGAGATAATATTTAAATCGAAAAAATAAAGTATTATTAGTAGCGCCGGCGTCGACTTAATGACGATACATAGATTTGAATCTATGTATCGTCTAATTTGAATCTAATTTGAATTCAAATTCAAAAATATCTTTATTCAGTAGGTAACATAGTTACACTTTGAATCGTCAATTTTTACATAACGAACGTCTCATCCGCCTAAAACTACTGCAGCTTCTCACAACCTGTATAGCCGGGGAAAAGAAGCTGCAAGAAAAACCTCGGCACAGGGCCCTAGACGTTCTTTAAAAAATAAAAAATAAAATAAATAAAAGATCGAAAGAATTTCGCATGGACAGGAGGACCCGGTGGTGTAATGGTTAACACGCTCGTCCCGGCTTGACAAGAGCTGTGGGTTCAAGTACCGTCCGAGTCATTTTTTTTTTCGATTAAAATTTCTCTCTGTGAGTTCCCCTAAGCACGCGTAAATGCTATAAAAACAAAATTCATTTAACATAACATAAGCTCAGGACTTTATCCCGATTATAATCAGAAGTACATCCGTTGCTAGATGAACTAAGTACCCACACCTCACCGAGCTTTCTGTTAGACCAACGTGATAGGTGGCGAGCCGTGTCGCCGTCTATAATAAGCGAGCCAACTGTGTTAGTAAAAAACTGGGGGTTAAAATGGCCACATCGAAGCAATTCATCTAATAAATCAATATTGCTATTTGACATTTGTTTGCATTGCGCACTTACTTTTCTATGCGCAAATGTCAAATTGCGATATTGCTTTCTTAGATGAATTGCTTCGATGTGGCCATTTTAACCCCCCAGCACTTAAGATAAATTAATAACTCATTGGCGCAAGTCCAGTACCGGGGTTCGAACTTGTACCACAGGACCACAGTGATTTCGTGGTATTTGCGTTTATAAAAATGAGCTCCATAAACCAAACACACAGCCAGACATCACAGATGACTTATTGAGCTTCGCCTTTGAAAATACAGAAATTGATTTGCGGAGTTCCAACGAAAAGGATTATGTGTGGAGCAAAGAAGAATTGGATTCGAAAGTCTGCGAATTTATTGGCGTGTTATTGAGTTCGGTTGATGAACTTACTATGTATTGATTCCGTCAATATTTTAGCTATCAAGCACTATCAAGACAAATACGTATTATATTGAGGTTGCTTTTATTGAATGAGTAAAATGGCTCAGGGTACTTTTTGCAGTATTAAAGACAATATATCTATCGTGTGGGTTGTGAGGTGAATTAACAACCTCATCAACCCTGGTATCAGGGTTATTAATCAGCCGCCAAAGGCCCCTGACATGGCTCATGTAACGACTACTTACTTACATCAGTAAGGGGCCAACTGCTTAACGTGCCTTCCGAATCACGAATCATCTTACTTTTCGGACAATCAGGTGATCAAGCCTGTAATGTCCTAACCAAACTAGGGATCACAAAGTAATTTTTGTGATGTGTGCCCACCGGGATTCGAACCCGGGACCTCTGCATCGTGAGCCCAACGCTAACTACTAGTGGTCACCGTGGTCGGAGGTCGTTGTGTGAAATATTATATAAAAGTGAAACTATTTTAAACCCGACTGCGGCGAAACAAAAAAGGAGAGTTATGTGTTTGACTACTACGTATATATGTATGTACGTTATGTGTATATGCGTGTCTGTTACCACCTAATTACTAAACGACTTGTCAGAATTTAATAAATGAGGTGTCACTAGAAGCGTCTTAATTATCCGGTGGTTATAAGCTATATGACGTCACGTTAAATTCAATGTGGCACCCTCTAGAGGACATAAACTCAAATGAAAGGGCTCAATTTGCACGTACGTTGGGGTCGAGCCGCTGATGTAGAAACTATTTTCATTATTCAAAAAAGGGCAGTTCGCGCTATTTATAATCTGCGTTGTCGGGACTCTTTAAGGGAGCTGTTTAAAGAAATAAATATTCTGACGGTCGCAAGTCAATATATTTATGAAAACATTATGTATGTGCGTAAAAATGTATCTCTCCTTCCGAGAAACTGTGAAAGGCATACTTACAATACAAGGAATAAAAATAAAATTGTTGTTCAAAATTCTAGATTAAGTAAATTAAATTCATCTTTTTTGGGGTTATGTATACGTTTTTACAATAAAATACCAGATAATATTTTAAATTTGTCAGAGAACAAATTTAAAGCTCACGTGAAGCTTACTTTATGTAAAAAAGCCTATTATAAGATTAATGATTACCTAAATGATAAAAATGTCTGGTATTAAATGTGTTCCTCTAGTTATTAAATAACTGGTAATGTACCCTCATTGATTTAAAAGATGTGTTGCTGTTGCAGTTTCTTGTCATTTCTTCTCCTCAGCCATAACACCTTGCGAAATGACGTAAATTCAAAAATGTTACATTGACCTTCAACAAGTTTATCCATGATAATTACGTTGAATAAATGATTCTGATTCTGATTCTGTTACAAATAATATATGTACATATATTATTCTGTCTCTAAATATTCCTTGCCATTCCTCAACTTTCTACTCCAAGTTTTTCACGGTGCAAGCTGTCCGTTTGTGGAATTCTCTGCCTGAAAGCATTAGGAGAGCTTCGTCATTGGAGTCCTTTAAACGGCAAGTCAAGGCGCATTTCCTTACCTCTATTTCCTCTTCATCTTCATAATCTATCTACTCCTTTTCTTCCATAGTATATGTAGTAGTTTAAGTAGTGATATTTATTTATTATAACAATTATAATTATGTGTATGATTATTATGTAGTTTATGTAGTCGAAAGTGTATTTATTTTTATATGCACAAGTATTCCCATGCTGCACTATCCCGCTATATTACTTAATATTCAATATCTCCTATACTTAAAGGTTGCCTGGAAGAGATTGCTACTTAGCAATAAGGCCGCATATTGTACTAATTCTATTTCTCTTTTGTTTTGTATTTTGTTTTTTTCCTGTTTGTGCAATAAAGTATTTGTTATGTTATGTTATTATTAGCTTTTACTTGTGGATTTGCTTGTATTTACTCGATAATTACGTTGAGTTGATAACATAACCTCTCAGACATGTTCTGGCTAGATTTTATAGCCAAATCTTTCATAAATACAGTCATAATAAAAGCAGACATAAGTTTCAAAACTAAAACCCGACCACGGAAAAAACACGCTCTAAAAAGTACGTCCCGCTATTGGCTACAGACCTCCCCTCAATCAACCGGAAGGGGTATGGAGCATACCCCACTACGCTGCTCCATTGCGGTAATACAGTAGCAGGCTTCCATAAAAAATTGTATTTGTCAAAACGTCAGGTTAAGTACACACATACATAACCTCACGCCCATGTTCCCTAAAGAGGTGGGCAGAGCCACAAATAATCAGAAGACATTTGCAGCCACTTTTGATACATAGTCCTAAGATGGATAATGATGAACCGTATGGTGACAGGACATCAGCCTATCGCCCATATAGATTCATCATTTTTGGTAGGACGCTTTCCCTTTGTCGGCTATTACGACATGTACGGGAGGAGAGGCAGCGGAACACATTCTATGTTTTTTCTTTACTCCCAGTTTAGCAGAGGAGCTAGTTGGGCGAACAGAGCGAGAATGAAGAAAAGAATGAATTTAGTATGAATACTAAACAACGCTACTACGGCATCCTGGTGAGATAGGGCCTTTACAAACACTACTCATGACAACAATAGACTCGACCTCCATATCATATTCGTGAAAGGCGTTTATAGACACCCCTCACATCAACCACTAAACAAGTTATCACTCGTAAAAAGCCCACGAAAACAAGGCCATAACAAAAACTGGACCACATAAAATCGAGTTTAAACCATCCATTACACCCATAGAAAACAGTAGACCGCGTAATTACCCCGAGAGAGGGCATATAAACTCCACTACGTCGGCTATCAAATATTTTGCACCTCCGTAACGAGGGTTCAACTATAAAAAGTTCTCATATCCTGTGATATACAACTTCAGCAGCCATCGCGTGTTTATAACGAGTTTAAGTATACGAGGATGAAGTCGGGCCGGCAATGGATGTGGGATGTCATTAGTGATGTATGCATGCGTCCAAAGGGACTGGTTTTATTAGGGGCCGGTTTATAGTTCCAGTTATAGACCGGTGGCGAGAACGCTAGTTGCAAGTTTTAGGGAATTAGGTTCAGGCCCTGAAGTTAGCGAGTGGGGGGAAGCCATCACAAGACGCTTTCTGACCGACCGATCTTTTTTTTAGACCAACGTGATTGGTCTTGAAATATGATAATATTTTACAAAAACCTCCACAATTTCTGACTACACTGCGGCACGCTGGGTGGTGAGGATATGGTATCCCGACGTGCTGGCAGAGTAGGGGAGTGATTGGTGATAACGATGATAAATTAGAAGCAAGCAGAAATAATACAGTTTATTAAATACACTTCACAAACAGGATAGGAATATACATAGTTCATAATATACACACTTTACAAAAGAATCAAGAATTAGAGGGCACGGCCCTAAACAGTATAATATACTTGTGTTATGAAGGTCGGGGATGCAATGAGTCAGTGTAAAAATGAAAGGAAATGCGGAATGGAATGCGAATTTCGTAATTTAAAATGATGACGGTCAGAACGAAAGGCCAGTATGTGCAGAGTTTGTACTCTGCTTCAACACCAATTTGGATATAGTCGTGAAGCTTATGTTATGTGTTCAAGTATGATCGCTTGTTGAAAAAAAGCGATGTATTCATGATAGCTGTGATAAGCAGCTACAAGAAAAGAGAAGAAGGGGAAGACCAAGAAGAGCTTACATGGAACAGATTAAAGAGAAGGCGAACATCGTATCTTACAAGGAAGTGAAGGAATTGGCTTTTGACACCGACAAGACCGTGGCTCTGAAATTAGTAATGATGATGATAAGCAGCTGAACATGTTCTTTGTTTTTTTATTCGCTACATTAAAATAATTATCTTTTTTACAATCTAATGTTTATCCAAATAAAACGGAGAAAAAGGGGTCGGATCGAATATCACAAAAATCACTCTGTGATCTTAGTTTTAGCTACGCTAGGCTAGCTTACACTTATCACCCGACTGGCCGAAAGTAAGATGATCCGTGCTTCGCAAGGTAAATTCGAAAGGTAAGTAAGATGGAAGATGTGAGTTCATAAATTCAAATTCAAAAATATCTTTATTCAGAAGCTGCAGAAAAAGCATCGGCACAGGGCTTAACACGTTGACAGTCTCCATACAAGGGTGAATATCATAATGTGCCAAGTTTGGTGGCGAACTTTCATAGGATCCTTCTAGATCCTTTTTCATGTCGGAACCCAGGATCCTTAAGGAACCTTTTTCATGTCGGAACCCAATTTTTCACGAAAAAATAATATGAAAGTTCGCCACCAAACTTGAAATTTTGATATTCACCCACAAAATGTTTTGACTTCCTTGTAAGTCCCGCATATTACTTCAATCATTGCTAAGTTACCCGGGATCCAAGTGGAGCACCCGCCCTTAGTGCGTACCTGGTCGTATCTTAGTGACCCATGTATGGATCACGGACGTATGTAGCTAGTCCGTCATGACCCGTATATGGGTCACTGGACTGTCAACTTGTTAAGACGTCCTTAAAAATAATCGGATTGGATCTTCCCGGCGATTTCATAGCCCCATCCGACTCGCCAGCTTGTCCACCCCTAATCCAGGAGTTTTACGACTGCCTTTTGTCGTAGGCAGTGAATTCTTCCCGTTTTCATTTATCGTCACATTGTACCACCTCGCATACTCCGATTTGATTCCCAGGATTTATCTGGGGTGACCTTTTTGTTAAACTTTGCCACAGTGATTACTACATGACCCTTCTTTTGTAAGCAGTCGGTTACCTATATATGTGAGGTAGTTGTGTTAGTAATGGTATTGTCTTGTCTACGGTTTTCGGAAGAAATCTTTGTGAGTTGTACTCATGAAAGATTGGATGAAAAGTGGTTGTTAAGCGTTAGGCTCATGATCCTGGGTTCGATTCCCGATGGGGACATATCACAAAAATTACTTTGTGGTCCCTAGTTTGATTAGGAAATTAAAGGCTGATCACCTGATTGTCCGAAAGTAAGATGATCCGTGCTTCGGAAGGCACGTTAAGCTGTTGGTCCCGGTTACTATTTACTCATGTAAGTAAGTAGTCATACTTGTATTAGGGACCTATTTCAGCCGTTTTTTTTAATCTACAAAACAAATGTAGACCTTATCAATATTTAGCTGGCTCAACTAGATATAAATGGGTGAATATCAAAATGTGCCAAGTTTGGTGGCGAACTTTCATATTATTTTTTCGTGAAAAATTGGGTTCCAACATGAAAAAATAATATGAAAGTTCGCCACCAAACTTGAAATTTTATTATTCACCCAAATCATATAAAAAATAATGTTAGTGAGTAATCAAACATTAGAAGCCAGTCTAACATTATAAGGAATATGAATAAGAATAAAATAAATTTAGTGCCAGTAACAATTTTCATTGGCGAGTGCCCATAAAAGTTTTTATTTAAGTCCAAATCAATGTTATGTACGGTCACGAGCATTAATATGTATACACTTTGGTACCATGTCACATTACCTTTTTTGGCAAATTGAACTGTAAGTCTCACTAAATGACAAATTATGTTAGTGCGATAAAGTCCTAAAGTGGGTAAATTATATTGCTCATGACTGTACTCTAGCCGGACCACAATGCTTTTTGACTTTTTTTCGTGATGACGTCACAAAACTGCATTTTATTTTAAACTCTATACGAAAGAACATTGGCGAGAAAATATTTGGAAAAAAAGTTAGCCCTAGCGTCTAGAAATGCGACATTTACTAGTCTTCATGAAATAAAAGTTGCTGTGCTCTATTTGACGCTGAGTTTACACGGTACCTACAGTTGCTTACCTACTAAGTAGGAAGTTAGCTACCAATCACTTTTCTTACCCACCCAAGCCCCACATATCTTCTTTCACATACCTAAGTAGGTATTATTACTGAAGATAAAGATGATGGCTTGCTAACATAACCTCAAAACAAAACTAATAATAATTTCTGTCCTAGGGTTGCCCGTGCGTTTATTTTAAGACCAATATGTTTAAGACCACATATAGACTCCTTTTAGATATTTTTGTTGAATATACGCTGTAATTTGGACTTAAATAAAAACTTGTATGGGCACTCGCCATTGTTCTTTAAATTTTCATTTCAAGAAGAAATTATGCATTGACGGAGTACATAGTGAAAGTACTAAGAGGGTTACAACATAATGCGGAAATATTACTACGCTTACAGCTATGCGTATCAGACAGGTATATATGGAGGCGACGGCGCCCGCGCCTATTGGCAGTACCGACGGCCCGCACCAACCTTCTGTCAAAAGATCCATTTGTTCGAACCTTGCGCACAGAAAATGAGATAGCCGAGAGACTGGATCTGTTTTCGTGTTCCAAGAGTGAATTCGCAAAAATAGCGCGAAATCGTATATTGTATTAGTAAAAAATAATTAATGATTATATATTATTAAATATGTATAAATAAATCCCCAACTCTGTCGCATTAGGTAATCATGTAAAGATAGTTGTTGTGAGTGAAATAAAAAAATATTTTTTTATTATTTGAATAGGTTGTCACGTAGCTTATTCTGTGAAAGATAAATAAAATTCCATACAAAATTGAAAATCCTGACAAGGCGTACGATTCGGAAAATGCTGACGCGTTTTCAGCTTAAAGAAGATTACTCAAACGAAACGTCAAGCCTTCATATCCAGTGAAAATAAACCTGTTTTTTCAATATTATATTCACCTTTGTTAATACTTTTATTCAAATTAAGTATTTATTTATTGAGTGAATCTAAATAAGTACAAAAATAAGTTAGATTGAGGCCAATTACAAGCTTCCACTAAAACAAAAGCACATCAATTGTTTTATTATGATTTATTATTTGAGTTGAATGAAAAATATTTTTGTTATACTTCTATTTTTATTTTATTAGTTTTCTATAATTTTATTGACTTTTATTAATTTGAATTTGGTTTATGTGAATTAATTTAATGACATTTATTTAAATTGTACAACAATTAATATCATTATAGGACCTTTATATGAATTGACACTTTTATATTTTAAATTTTATAAATTTTGTATGATTTGGTTAATTCTATTTTAAATTTTATTATAATAATACAATTTGTCACATAATCAATAACATACGTAACTTCGTCACGTCCAACTAGGCGTTTAAGTGTTCTGAATCTGACCTGGTCCTAACGAACCCATTACACTAGCGGCATTGCCCCGTTGCAAAGCCACTGACAGGCGTTGGACCAGGTAATGGCTCAGGCAATAGGTAATAACCAGGACTCTTTAAGGGAGCTGTTTAAAGAAATAAATATACTGACGGGCGCAAGTCAATATACACTTCTCATCAAAAAAATCGAAACACCTTGCAAGTTTACGTTTTGTCAGGATTATCAGAAAAATGTGTACATTTAGGAATAAATGTTAAATGTCGTTTAATAGTGAGTAATATGAGCTTATCAAATCTTAATGTTAATGTTCTAAATTTAAATGAATTTTTCATAGGTTTCGTATTTTGTTAAATGAGTCATTTTTATTCCGTATGGAGTATAAAGGAAATGGATAAAACAACACACGTAAATGAAAAAAAAAGCTAAAAAACGTTTATTTAATAACTTGTATTCCCTCCCCGAGCTCTAATTACTGCTTCCATACGGTTCTTCATCGATCGGATGAGAGTCACGATCACATGCTGTGGTATATTGTCCCATTCCTCTTGGATTGCATCTTGCAGCTGGCTAAGTGTTTCTGGGGCAGGATCTCTTGCTCGAATTCGTCTCTTTAATTCATCCCACAGATGTTCAATGGAATTCATGTCCGGGCTTCTTGCTGGCCATTCCATAATAGAGATATCGACTTCGTTAAGATAATCTCGTACGACGCCCGCGGTGTGAGCCCTAGCATTGTCGTGCATGAATATGAAGCCGTTGCCAATAAAATGTGCATAGGGCATCACATGAGGCTCGAGACACTCTTCGACGTACCGATGACAGTTTAGTGCAGGCAGACGTGGCCCAGACACGAAAGCAAGCTCTGTCTTACCGTCGGCGCTGATTCCTCCCCAAACCGTCCACGAACCGCCACCATAGCTGACCTTTTCTTCAATGCAGCATTGTGCATAGCGTTCTCCGTCTCTTCTGTAGACCTTGTTCCTTCCGTCGTTACCATACAGCATAATTTTACACTCATCAGAAAAGAGAACTTTGCTCCACTGTAGGTATGACCAATTTAGGTGCTCACGTGCAAAGTTAAGGCGCGCTCTTCGATGGTCTGCAGTTAATTTCGGCCCATTTGCTGGCTTATGCGGTACCAGTCCACGATCCTTCAACCTTCTTCTAATTGTAGAGTCACTTACAGCCACCCTTCGTACAACACGAAGCCGCTGCTGCAGTTGAAAAGCGTTAAGGCGTCGATTTCTTAAAGAAGTTGTTACAATAAATCGATCATCTCGCTCAGAAGTGACCCGATTCCTGCCAGATCCTGAACGGCGCGTGAACAAACCAGTCTCCCGATAACGTTTATAGACTCTATGAACAGATGACAGGCTTAGATGCAGTCTTGCAGCCACAACACGCTGACTAAGGCCAGAATCCAGCAATGCCACAACTTGGGCGGCTTCTGTGGGCGAAGTATCCATACGTTTTAGAAAAAAAACCTTTTTTCAGACGTCCCAAAGTCAGTATTGAAATAAAAAACAAAAAGTTTAAGGATAGGCGCCAATTTTTAGTTTTTAAACGCTAAATGTACTCCAACCCTAAACACACATTTGTCTCAAAACAGTGATTCATTTCGTTTATAAGATAAACAAATGAAATTCTAATTTTGAATTTAGAATTTTCGCTTATTACTGTAATGGCCAAACTGCCAGCTATACATTTATGTATTTTTTTTCATCGTATGAATTCTTTTTTGTGTTAAATTCGGACAGAAACAATGAAAACGGAAGTGTTTCGATTTTTTTGATGAGAAGTGTATTTATGAAAACATTATGTATGTGCGTAAAAATGTATCTCTCCTTCCGAGAAACTGTGAAAGGCATACTTACAATACAAGGAATAAAAATAAAATTGTTGTTCAAAATTCTAGATTAAGTAAATTAAATTCATCTTTTTTGGGGTTATGTATACGTTTTTACAATAAAATACCAGATAATATTTTAAATTTGTCAGAGAACAAATTTAAAGCTCACGTGAAGCTTACTTTATGTAAAAAAGCCTATTATAAGATTAATGATTACCTAAATGATAAAAATGTCTGGTATTGAATGTGTTCCTCTAGTTATTAAATAACTTGTAATGTACCCTCATTGATTTAAAAGATGTGTTGCTGTTGCAGTTTCTTGTCATTTCTTCTCCTCAGCCATAACACCTTGCGAAATGACGTAAATTCAAAAATGTTACATTGACCTTCAACAAGTTTATCCATGATAATTACGTTGAATAAATGATTCTGATTCTGATTCTAATAAAGGTTTCGGCTAATTTAAATGCACGGTAAACTATATTTTTTGTAACATCTGTCACACAGCATTTATGGCAAATAAAGAATCTTATCTCATCAAATAAGACTTAGGTATACAGAATTAACGACGGACTTTTCAGGCTACGTTCTCCAAGAATAATACAGATGGCGTTGTCCATATTTAATGTGATAACTACCTAATTTGTCATTACTTGGCTAAGTACATAATTATTCAAAAAAACAACGTAATGGCAGAAGCATATATAAAAATAGTTGTTGCTTGATATTTGGATCACATTATGTATAGAATTATGTTGCAACCTATATTGATACTCTTTATTTTGATCAGAATAATAATCGGTGGAACATGTAATATAATATATCTGGATGTATACTTAGTTAAGTTTACATAATTTGTGTTACCTTTGTGAAGGGAAAATAAAGATTATTTTAATTAAAGCACATAATAACGGGACCGGTATCAAAAACATAAACAAGCGGCAGAGAAAGAGGGTAGGCAGATATGTCTGCCCGTAGAAAATTATGGATCTACCTACTCCACTCCAATCTCATCAGTCATCCCGTGATCATGGCACTTGCAACAGTGTCGAAATATCGGGAGTCTCATATCCCCATTTAAACGCGGTAAGAACCCGTTATTATGTGCTTTAATTATGATAATAACCGCGTAAACTTAAAACAATGTATAAAGATTATTTTATTATTATTATTTGTATGTCTTTTTCATATCTCGGGCCTATGGGGGCCCGGACTTTTAGAAGGCGTGCGTGGGGCCGAAGCCAACACGTAGAGGCCCCTTAAGACAATTTAATCTAAATGTTGTGTGACACCAACCGGCGATTATCCCTGTATGCACTATGGGAGTGCACCCAAAGACAATCTCCGGTTCGTGTAGGACTATTGCAGATTATGGGAACAAAGGGAACTGGGCTATTGGGTTGGGGGTTAGTGGGCCGGGATACTGGAGCTATGGGGGGCTATGGCGCCTGCTCGACCAATGTTGGTAACATGGATACAATGAGCAGGCGGTGACTCGCCACTCACTGGATGGGCCGCCTATCTAGCCGACGCGACTTATTATTATAATTATTATTATACAAATAAAAAGTCAGTATTTATACCCATCATCATCATTTACATAATGAAAGATGCACATGTCTGTCATCTTTTTCTATCGTGTGGGTTGCAAGGTAACCAACCTCATCAACCCTGGTGTCAGGGTTATATTATCGAGGCGCAAAAGGCATCTGACATGGCTCATGTAACGACTACATACTTAAGTTTACATCAGTAAGTTGTAATCGGGATCAACGGCTTAACGTGCCTTCCGATGCACGCATTATCTTATTTACGGACAATCGGATGAACTATTGGATAATTATCGTTAAATGATGAACTACCTAACAGCCTCAGTGGTCTAGTGGTTAGAGCGTTAGGCTCACGATCTGGAGGTCCGGGTTCGATTCCCGATGGGGACATTGTCGAAATCACTTTGTGAGACTGTACTTTGTTTGGTAAGGACTTTTCAGGCTTGAATCACCTGATTCGGAGGGCACGTTAAGCCGTTGGTCCCGGCTATTAGCCGTAAAAACACCACAACCAACCCGCAGTGGAGCAGCGTGGTGGAGTATGCTCCATACCCCCTCCGGTTGATTGAGGGGAGGCCTGTGCCCAGCAATGGGACGTATATAGGCAGTTTATGTTATGTTATGATGAACTACCATATCCAATTGTAGCCAATTGTTATGTCAAATTAGTTACTGTTGATAATGGTAAGAAGGTTTTTTAATGGTATAAACTAGAGTTAAATACATCAATGCTGTCATAGCTGCAGAGTCGATACTGACCTAGTTAAACAGTTAATTGATACATTAATAAGCAGAATGACCACTCGGCCCATAAAACTATATGAGCCGTCAATACATTGTGCTTTCAATGAATTCGGTAATTCAAATTTATGACGTCATATATTGGTATGATCTTTGTGCATTGGCTGTTCCGTTGCTATAAATTATTCTGGTAACAATGCATATATGGTTTATGTGATCGTCTTTTATCTACATAGTCTTCTTCTATCGTGTAGATTGTGAGGTAGACAACCAACCTCATCAACCCTGGTGTCTACTATTGAGCCGCCAAAAGCCCCTGAAATGGCTCATGTAACGACTACTTATTTACATCAGTAAATAGTAACCGGGACCAACAGCTTAACGTGCCTTCCGAAGCACGGATCATCTTACTTTCGGACAGTCAGGTGATCAGCCTGTAATGTCCGAACCAAACTAGGGACCACATAGTAAATTTTTGTGATATGTCGAACCCAGGACCTCCAGATCCAATATAATATGAGCCCAACGCTCAACCACTAGACCACGAAGGTCGTCTACGTAGTTATATATTCCAATACCGACCCCGCCGGCGTGGTCGACGATTTCCCTCATTTCGCGCTTATCGCTATCGACCCTTCACACTAATCGGTGTAGCATTCTCCATTCTTGACTATCAAAGGCCAATTATTTTTTATAAGACACGAGGTTCGCCTTCTCTATAACACCCAGTCACCAAATCGACCCTCTAGTGTCGATTAGTTCTTTCAAATATAATCTTATAAGTAATCAATAATCAAAATAAATGTTTCATGTGTCATGATGCGTACATGACCTGAGTAACGTGATGGAACAACAGATGATGTGATGACAAGTGAGCTGAATATTTAGCCACCAAGCTGGTTATTTAGTCATCAAGCTAGTAATTTAGCCACCAAGCTAGTTACTTAGCCACCAAGATAGTTATTTAGGTACCAAGGCTTAGAACTAACTACATGCTGACGTGTGATGGAGTTCAAATGTATAAAAACAACCTTCGCACATTCATCATCACCTTCCTAGCATTGACCCGCGAAGGGAAAACCAGCCCGATACGGGTTAGGTCACATACTTCCGAAAATGCATTTCTCGGTAATGTGGGTTTCTTCACGATATTTTCTTTCACATCATTTTATGATCCATTCATGAATTCGAAAACAAATTCGACAATCACTGGTTTAGGCCTGTGTTGGATTAGAACCTACGACCTCAAAGTGAGAGACAAGCGGTCTTTCAAGTGGGCTTTCAAGCAGTTTTTTTCCGCAACTAAGTAAGTCAAAGTTATGATTTTGAAGCAAAATAAAAACCCTACCATAGTGTGTTAAAAACCGTACATTAAAAAAAAAACTTAACGGTATATATTTTCCCCATTCTATTACTGTATTTTTTTAATGTACGAGGAAAAAAATCCCCTGTAATATTGTTAAAAGAATCGTTTTTCCAATAATAAAGAAATCCTTTTCAGAGTTGAGGAAGCATTGGGAAATCGAACTTCGAAGCGGAAATCAGGTGCTCCCAATAATTTGTAATGCTTCGCCCCGTCCGTTTTTATTTTTTCTCTTTGTATTTTTATTTGTGCCTATAGTTTCCGAAGTCCATTTTCTCTGACAATCAAAATGTTTGAGCTTGTAAGTTGAAAACGCTTTCCCGAATCTCTGGCCCTCCCATCAACTAATACGCAGTGTGGTTTGAAACAAGAGACAAAGCGGAATATTTTTCCACAGAAGCGCACTTTAGTGTTGCATATCAAATTCAAAATATTAATTTCGGAATTCATCCATACATGTTGCTATACTGCCATATGGAACCCTCATGAGAAGTCCTATATTATTCTCCTGGAAAAGGTATAGAAAGCCTTTCTCCGTTTCCTATATAAAAAAAAGTTTGGGTACTATCCCTTCTTATACCCAACAAATTTTTTATTAGGAATGCTCGGACACAACTCCTTAGAGACGAGGCGGAACTGCAAACTTATGGACACAGTGTGTCGCATTCTTCGCGGCGGTATTGATTGCCCTGAACTGGTGGAGCACTCGTGTAGACTGTTTGTTCCGGACAATTACAAGAGAGCACTCAGCCACCAGCTGTTAGCTGTGCCGCGTGCGCGCACTGTGTCCCACGCGAATTCACCTCTCATGCGTGCTTTGCGTCTTCTCTCCGCAATGTTGGAATCGACACCACATTATGATGTGTTCGCTGATAGAATATGGTGGAGTGTATGGAGAGAGTGTTTGGCTTTTGCGAGAAGATTTGTTAATGATTTACTGTTTGTTTTTTTTTTCCATTATTATTTAAATTTTTTATGTGTGATAGTTTACCTTTTAATTTTGAAATTTTTATTTTTATTTTTTTAGTGTTTTTCATGTTCATAGTCTTATTTTTCGTTTTGTTTCTTTTTTCATCCATTGTTTATTTTGTGTTAAGTATATTAGTTTTTATTTTGTTTTTTTTCTCGTCGTACAGCGCATTGGATTACACTGTAATGTTGTATGTACCTTTATAAATAAATAAATGTTGGTAACAGACAACTTTTATGCTAATGGTAGTAATAAATTCTTCTTCTGCTATCGCGTGGGTTGTGAGGTGGATTACCAACCCCATCTACCCTAGTGTCAGGATTATTACTGAGCCGCCATAGGCCCCTGACATGACTCATGTAACGACTACGTACTTACATCAGTAAGTAATAACCGGGACCAACGGCTTAACGTGTCATCTTACTTTTTGGACAATCAGGTGATCAGCCTATGTCCTAACGAAACTAGGGATCACAAAGTGATTTTTGTGATTTGTCCCCACCGGGATTCGAACCCGGGACCTCCGGATTGTGAGCATAACGCTCTACCACATGACCACGGAGGCCATCACCGACAAGCAACAAGATAGAAGAAGAAAAAGCCCTCTCGCTATACTGTTGTGACTTAGACCGTTCCTCCCAGGGTCCCCTCGCACTAATGGCGCGCGGTAGAGACGAAGTGTTTACTTTTATTGTCAAGATAAATCTGTCTAAACTGCCTCGATAATCGCTACTAACTGCCCCGGGATAAATATGGTGACTAAGGTTTACTGGCTACCCCGTATTGAGATGGCGGGATTACAATTAAACGTCTTGGAGATTTTATTTATTGATTACGTGGAACTTTTTTGCCTTGGCGTACGGTCACGAGCATTAATAATAATATGTATACACTTTGGTACCATGTCACATTAACTTTTTTGACAAATTGAACTGTAATTCTCACTAAATGTCAAAATATGTTAGTGCGACAGAGTCCTAAAGTGGGTACATTATATTGCTCATGACTGTACAATCAAAGGGCAAAAGTTCAGTAAACAGTGGTGAAATTATGAACCTTTGGTCGTCATAATTATAAAATTTATGTTTTTTGTCTATTACAGAAACAACATGTAACCAGGAGGTCTTAAGTGCAACCAGTTAATTTATTACTTTTCAAGAAACTGACTGGACTTTTGCAGCTTATCGTCCTACCGCGATCAGAACCAGGATGTTTTAAAGAAAGCCCAGGTGACGAGTACTCTCACAAAGTGATTTCGACAATGTTCCTATCGGGAATCGAACCCGGACCTCCAGGTCGTGAGCCTAACGCTCCAACCACTAAAAAAAGGAGGCTGTTCTAAAGTAAAATAAAAAACAAAATTGTGGACCTATCAGTAAGCAATTCGGTATACTCGTGTATGGGTAAAGTGACAAGATGTTTTGAAGCGCTTCGCTTCGTCCTTCATTATGCGCACTGCTAAGGAGTGGAATTCTCTGCCGTCTTCTGTTTTAAAATACATAAAACCCGGGTGCTTTCAAAGCCAGAGTGAACAGGCACCTTCTGGGCGAGCTCCATCTTAGGCCTCGTCAATGCCTTCGGGCAAGTTTGGGGCCAAGAGCAAACCAAGCAAACCAAACCAAAACAAGGTAAAAATAAATAAAAAAATACTGTATTGTCAATTCTCCTCTTATACGTCCTTTTTCTCATCTCCGCGATGTTGGAATCAACACCACACTGTGATGTGTTCGCTGATAGATGGTAGTGTATGGAGAGAGTGCTTGGCTTTTTGTAAGAAGATTTACTAATGATTTACTGTTTTGTTTTTTCTATTATTATTTTTATTTTATTTTTTCGTGATGTAAACTGTCCCTTTTTATTTTTATAGTTGTAATTTTTAGTTCTGATAGAGGGCAGCAGTAACTGTCCGTACTATTCAGAGGCGGAAAACAGGAGTCCTAGTACGGCTTTGAAAGAGACTACTTTGGTCGCCATCCCACTCGCGTCACACAGAGTACTGCAAAGCAGAAGGCAAGAGGAAAACCACTGCTCTATTTTTCCCTAAAGTAGCATGAAGACTGCTACACCGACAAGAGCGTAGCTCTTAAATTATTAATGATAATTATTTTTTTAGTATTTTTTTGTATTTTCATGTTATTTATATTCTTATTTTTCTTTTTTCGTTCATTGCTTATTTTGTATAAGTATTAGTTTTTTATTGGTTTCTCGTCATACAGCGCATTGGGTTACTCTGCAATGTTGTATGTACCTTTATAAATAAATAAATTATCTGATTGACTTCCTGACTATTCTAGAACTATTCCATCTCTGGAAAGAGACATTACCCTTGGTCCTAACTCGCGCCGGTTAAATTTTAACAGCCTAAGTTTGAGTTTATAACTCCGGCCAGTGTTTAGGGTACATGCAAACTGGCTCGTAAACCATATCAGGGGCTTACGTTAACGCGCAAGTTCGCGTTAGTTTTAGATTGCCTAATATATTGGGGTGGTTTTTGATGTCTTCTTGAGTAATTTCGGGTTTCGGTTTGGTAATAAAAACTGCTGCAAAGATAGTTTTCTGAAGTTAATTCCAATGATGTACCCAGAATGGGTATGATGAACTTTATGGTGAAAGATGATCAGCCCATCTTTTCTTCTTCTTATCGTGTGGGTTGTGAGGTGGAATACCAACCTCATCAACCCTGGTGGCGGTGAGAGCGGAGAACTTGTGGTTACGCTACAACATATATTATTACCGGGTTAGGACCCTCAACGCTCCCCATTAGTCCGGCCAAGTAGTTAATGCCATATGCGGCAAATCTAAAATAAGTCACGTTAAAGATAATATTACCGTATACTAATTAAAGCACATAATAACGGGTTCTTACCGCGTTTAAGTGGGGATATGAGACTGGGAGTCTCACAGTTCGCGGCAAGAACCCGTTATTATGTGCTTTAATTATGATAATAATCGCGTAAACTTAAAACAATGTATTACCGTATACTAATGAACAATCTCTCTTTATCTTCTCTTTAGCATCATACATTCAAAATACCAATCTCACTTCAAACGATGTGATCAACGGTGTGACGTTGTGTGTGTGTGTGTGTGATGTGATGTGATGTGTGTGGTGTGTCTGATTTGTTTTGTATGTTGTGTGCAATAAAGTATATTTGATTTGATTTGATGTGTTACGGAATTTCAGTGACTACTTCACTGTGAGTGCGGTTGCACTTTCATACGTATTTGCTTTTAATTAGTGTTCATACTCCACACTGAAACAGGTGCCTATTTGATATAACATTCCATGAGCTCTCGAATATATCCCCAAGTGGGCTAGTTAGTTGTTACATCTGTAGCATAGAATAAGGAATAATACTACGCATAGAACGGCAACTCTCCGCTCCCCACCAGCGGCTGAGCTCGGTTTACCTCACCCCCTCGGTCATACTTTAGTCTTCAACCCACATTCCCGAGAAATGCATTTTCGAAGGTATGTGACCTAACCTTCATTGGGCTGGTTATCCCTGCGCAGGTTGGAAAGTTAGACAGGCAGTCATCATCACAAATTTAAGAGCCACGCTCTTGTCGGTGTAGCATTCTCCAAATTATTCTGTCAAATCTTCAGGTTAGGTAAGCGGACGCCGTGAAAAACGGGACAATGCTAGGGAAATGATGATACGTAATTATATTGTATTGGCGTCAGACGTCACAAACTATTGCGCGTGCGCGATCTCGTCATTGTGTAGTGTCTGTGTAAAACGAGGTGTTTTGTATGAAGTGTCCGGGGTATGTCCATAGCTTTTATCGTTATCGGCCCACTAGGGTCGATTAATTCTTTCAAATATTTTGCCTCTCAGACGGGCACCCTCAGGCCTGTTGTCTTAAACGTTGTACCAGGTGAGATCCTTCAGCGCTCCCCATTTGTCCGGCCAAGTAGTTAATGCCACCTGCGGCAAATCTACAATAAGTCACATCAAAAAAAAGTTCATAGTTTGATGACGAGTACCCTCACCGAGCTTTCTGTTAGACCAATGTGATAGGTGCTGAGTATAGCCGTCTATGGTGGCCGAGTTAACTGTGTAAGTCTTCTTTAATCGTGTGGGTTGTGAGGTGGATTACCGACCTCATCAACCCTGGTGTCAGAGAATTGTTGATGAATTGGTGTAAGTCCGGTACTGGGATTGGAACTGGCGCTGTCCGTTAGTGAATACGGGATCTAAATTATTTGAAGATTTATTTCTCATCTGGAGTAGGAGGCCTTATCATTTTTTTAATTATTTATTATAACAAAAATAAAGGACCTATACATACAGCCCCCATATAAAAAAGTATTTTTTTTTTATAAATAGCCGATCATACAAAGGTTTTTAGCATTGTTGTGAAAAGGAAGGATCTCCTTGCGTGATAAGTAGTTGATATTTGGCTTCTAGCCCTGCAGGTTATAATGCACAAGACGAACTTTTAACATACTATTGCGGAGCTCCGTGCGTCGTAGAGTTTGCGGACGAGTAGAATGCAAAATTGGAGTATGAACTATTTGATCATACTTGTATGATGTGCGTGGCGCGCTCCCTTCTAACCTCTTTCTTCTATTTTTTTTTTCCTTTTTTTTTTAAATTAAGTACTAACAGTGATTACGCTACAACTAATCACTGCAGGTTAATAGACCTTCGCGAATCAATTTTCAGGTCACTTCACATAGTTTGGAATTAAGGCAGTCAAAATCATTTGATGAGGGTTAATGACTTGTTACTGGTGAGGACAGCTTTGAGTCCTTTATAAGGACATAAAGCTGCAAACGATAACTTATTGATCTGTCGGCTACTGAATATTATTATTTAATTATTTTTCTCAGGTTACTAGCTTATAATCTATACAAGGTGGAAGTGACAACGTATATACCAAATACTAAGGGGGATTCAGCCCATGATTCTGAGTTAATCATCATCATCTCCCTAGCTTTATCCCGTTTTTCACAGGGTCCGCTTACCTAACCTGAAGATTTGATAGGCCCAGATTTGACTGCCTGTCTGACCTTCCAACCCGCGAAGGGAAAACAAGCTCAATACAGGTTTAGTCACATACCTAAGAAAATGCATTTCTCGGGAATGTGTGTATGATTCTGAGTTAATATCAAGTGTAATTTTTGATCGCAAAAATATGGAACTGAAAATAATTTAAATGAAAACTATCATTTTTATAAGTTTCTCGACAGAAAACTTCACTTGATACCAACTCAGAATTATTGTGAGCTGAATCATCCACCTTAATATTCGGTACAAAGTCACTAACACCTTGTCATCATCATTAACTTAAGAGCTACGCTCTTGTCGGTGTAGCATTCTCCTTCATCATCATCATCAGCCCATTAACGTCCCCACTGCTGGGGCACGGGCCTTCCCTATGGATGGATAGGGAGATCGGGCCTTAAACCATCACGCGGGCCCAGTGCGGTTATTATATATTGATGGTTATTGACGGGTGCTAATGCAGCCGGGACCAACGGCTTAGCGTGCCTTCCGAAGCACGGAGGAGCTCGAGATGAAAACTTTTTTTTTGTGGTCATCCATCCTATGACCGGCCTTTGCGAAAGTTGCTTAAATTCAACAATCGCAGACCGAGCGCGTTTATCGCTGCGCCACCGAGGTCCTCGTGCGCCACCGAGCTCCTCCATTAGCATAGCATAGTAGCATTCTCCATTCTTGTTTAACTTCCTTATAAAACACGACGTTCACCTTCTCAGTAAGAGTAAGGGAAAAGAAACAAATATTGAGTGTTATTGAGGACAGAAGAGGCAAGATCATTGGACACTTAATATGACACGACGAATTTATTAAAAACACCATAGAAAGGAAGCTACGAGGAAAGCGAGGAAGGGGAAGATCAAGAAGAGCTTACATGGAGCGGATTAAAGAAAAGGTAATACCTCGTATTTAGGTATTATTAGTGGTCGGATATTTAGACGATTATTTAGCTACACTTCATAAAATGCTCTAAAAGTATGGAAACGAATTCTTAAAAAATATTATTATAAACAATACAGCATCACGCCTGTATTCCCGAAGGGATAGGCAGAAGTGTCTTTCAATTAACTATCAAATAATGTTTTGTGTAAGACTGTATTTAATAAACTATTACACATAAAGCAAAGTGAAATATATTTTTTTTGTACCTAATTGTCTTGTCAAATTTTAAGGTGATGTTATTGTCTTTGTGTGTGGCGTCCTTTTATAATAAACAATTTCTAATTAAAACACATAATAACGGTTTCTTACCTACTCCACTCCAATCTCATCAGTCATCCCTTGATCATGGCACTTGCAACAGTGTCGAAATATCGGGAGTCTCATATCCCTACTTTAAACGCGGTAAGAACCCGTTATTATGTGTTTTAATTATGATAAGAACCGCGTAAACTTAAAAAAAATTATAAACAATTTCTATTCTTTTCTAAATAGTACAATATGCATTGTCATTTTCAATAAGACCTTACAACCATACAAATAAATAACAACTGTGTACTCATGTATTGGCAAGCATATTATACCATTTTTTTTATAATGCTGTCTGTAAAAGTTTTATATGTATTGCTGTATGTGTACCTAAATAAATAAATAACAATTTCCCACTGAAAAAATATTACCAAAAAGCATTTTCAGTCGGTTGCAGATATTTTTTCCTTATTTTATGTTTCGCCGCCATTTTGTAAAAGCTGTTAATCTGTTGTTGACTACAGGTAATTCTATTTGCTCCGTCTGTCGTCACAGCCTTAAGAGCATTACTGGCGTGTTGGACATGACAGTTTGATGTTTGTTTGTAAGTGTGTATTTGCCCTAAGGTGTGTTCACAGTCATTAGGAACGGGGTGCTACATTAGTAGTTGAGTCTGTCTTTCGTTGACTGACACAAGGAATGCAATAACCGGGAGTAAGAAATGCAATCACGATCTCGCGGGATCCCGTTCTTGCGAGATCTCGTAATTTTTTTCGGGATCAATCCCGAAGCATAATATGACGAGATCCCATTCGAGATTGACAAGATTGGGCGAATCTCCTTGAGTTATACTTTTTGTTTTGATTATGTTGATTTCGAAAGAAAACTTAATTATTTAGTTATAATGAAGGTATTTGTTTTCTTTCAAAAATATTTTGTTTTATTTAACCTCACTACCATACGATCTTCTTATCGTGTGGGTTGTGAGGTGGAATACCAACCTCATCAACCCTGGTGTCAGGGTTATTACTGAGCCGCCAAAGCCCCTGACATGGCTCATGTAACGACAACATACTTACATGAGTAAGTAGAAACCGGGACCAACGGCTTAACGTGCCTTCTGAAGCACGGATCATCTTACTTTCGGACAATCAGGTGCTCAGCCTGTAATGTCCTAACCAAACAAGGGATCACAAAGTGATTTTGGTGATATGTTCCCACCGGGATTCGAACGCGGGGCCTCCGGATCGTGAGCCCAACGCTCAACCACTGGACTATGGAGGCCGTTACCATACGGTAAGAACTATATTTTTTTACGGAGGGATTAGGTATTTGATATAAAATAACATAAGCTCACGACTATATATCCCTAATGATGCAGTCAGATATAAATCCATTCCAAGATGAACTAAGTACCCACACTTCATCGAGCTTTCTGTTAAACCAACGTGATAGGTGGTACGCCGTACCGCTGTCTATAACAACCGATACTGTTAGTGAAAAGTAAGTCATTGTGCCAGTTCGAACCAGCGCTCCTAATATAATAAAAAAGAGATAAAAAATCGCTGTCGCTGTCGCGCGCGAGTGTCGTATAGGCCTAAACAATTCATAAACGATACCACCCCATCGGTACGAATTAGCTAAGATCCCTTCAAATTGAATTCAACCACCAACTTTGCACGGTGAATGGAAACCACTGACTTTCACCAATGTATATATTAGTTTAAACTATTTCCTTGAGTAAAGCGCCAATTATGATGCCGCGACATAGAAACGATAATATTGAGCGCGCGAGATAGAAAACGTTTCGATAAAGTTTTGAAATTCGAATTTGAAATAATGTTGAGTTCAGTAGTTTCGTTTGCTACGTTCCTAATAATAATTAATGATTACAAATGTTTAAATAAAATTAAAAAAAATGTGTAATAGACTCCGTGGTCCAGTGGTTGAGTGCTGGGTCTACAGTTCCGGATTTATATCATAAAAACACTAGTTTGGTTAGGACATTCCGGGCTGATAACTTGACATGTTGTCCAAAAGAAAGATGGTCCGTGTTTCGGAAGACACATTAACCAAGATACGACACGGAACACGATTCGGGGTACGACATTAGCCGAGCTAGTACCCTTTTTTTACATTTCATATATGTTCCAATTTTAATATTAAGAAGTTAATGTAACGCCTTAAATCTAAATAAAGATTTTGTCTATCTATTAAGCAATTGGTCCCGGTTACTGCAGTTTGTTTATATCTATTTCTAATATAGCTTTCATAGTTATTTACGGTTTTAGTTTTAATATCGCTCCTCTAGATCACGGCATCCCTTGCGTCTGCCAATAGTCCAAGTAATACAGCGTGCTTCTCAAAGGGCGCTCAAAGTTGCTAACTCCTGTAATGTTACCGGATTTGCGTATCGTTGCCTTAAAGGTAAGACCTCACTAAACGGCGTGGAGATGTATTTTGGCCAATTCGTTTCTTATTTGACGTGACCTATAGTGTGCGATCCAAAACTATTTTCTCCATGCTTGTTCGTAACATCTTGGTCACCTTGGGTCGAGGATGACATGGCTGGTCATCGTCAAGGAGTGAACGAATTTGTTGAAACACAAGGAAAGATCCACAGTATTTTAAAGATGGTCTGATTGTTTTTGTAAATCCACTTAGAGCTGTTTGACAAACTTCAGTATCCTGGAAAGGCACGCCAAGAAGAAGAAGGTGATAAGGTTATTGTATATTATTAGGAGTTACAATGGCTGCTTAGGGACGGTACTGAAAACTATCGGATCCCGTAAAATTTGACCGGACGACCCGATGACTATGATTCTAGCCATAGAGGCGGCCAATCAACTCACGATAACAAACACTTCAGAACGCCGTTATCGACCCCACCGACGTGGTTCCTCATTCAGCGTTTATCGCTATCGACCCGTCGACCCTGCCGGCATGGTCGACGATTTCTCTCGTTCAGCGTTTATCGCTATCGACCCGGTAGAGTCGATTACATTTTTCGAATATTATCCTCTCAGAGGACGCCCTGAGCCGAAGTTCGCGCCCGACTGGACACCGCCAAGGCCTGTTGTCTTAAATCTTGTACCGGGTGAAAATCCTCAGCGCTCCCCATTCGTCCGGTCAAGTAGTTAATGCCATCTGCGGTAAAGCTAGAATAATTTACGTCCAAAAAAAAAATGGCGAAAGGTTGCTATCCTGATGACACCCACATAAATAGTTATGATAGAGAAGAACAGTCAGTATCGCAGAAGAATTGAGGCATATACTTAGTTCATAGTATAATTTCATACAAAGAATAAGTTGCGGCGACGCGTCGCGCCGCTGCGGTGTGGTCTAACCTTTGCTCGGCCTTTCAACTTAACTTGCAGACTCGCTTGTGTTTTGTGTTTCAAAGTCTGCGCTGTCATTGGCAGTCTCAGTATATTATAATCACGTCCTCAGTCCCTATTGGGCTGGGCAGTCAATAGTCTCTTGTAAGTGAAGAAATTAAACGCCTATTTGCTGTAGTTTTGAGGAAGAGGGAATAGGCAGCGAGAAAGCAGTGGGGCGAGGCACTATATTATCGGCCCAGTAGTGAGTACACCAGGGTACTGTGATCAGTACATCAGTACAACCATAGGATAAAGAATAACACTACGTATAGAACGGTAACTTTTTTCTAACTATGCGTCTTAATTTAGTCTAATTAGCCGCGACGGAGTACCCGATTAGGAGTACCCGCTAAGGAGTACCCGCTAAGGACTACCCGCTAAGGACTACCCGCTAAGGACTACCCGCTAAGGACTACCCGCTAAGGACTACCCGCTAAGGACTACCCGCTAAGAAGTAAGGGAGAGTGCGCGTAGACTACCTGTCTCGCTCACATTCACGCAGAGAGGCGGCATACGGTAGGTACTAATGAGATTTTTGTATGCAGTGTTTTTTAATTAATTAAAAAAAAAATGATACCTACTATAGTATCTATCGTCACATTATGATCGTAATGTTATTCTTTATAGGTAACATGACTTATCAGTTAGCGCCAGTCAACTAATTTCACACCTGCCTTGGCTCAAAAGGCATTTGAAGGTAATGGAATTGTGCAGTGAACTTTTCTGTCAATATTTATTTAGATTTTCGGGTATTTTGGATGTAGCAGGGTATTAAGTTGACAAGGTTTTTATCAAGAGGGCGCTGTGATGGAACTTTTAGGGTTCCGTACTCAAGTTGGAACCCTTAATTTTTGCATGTCTATGTATTTTATTTTTTTACTGTTAATATAAAGATAAAGAGTTTACACACAACCTCACAAAAGACAGTCTCAAGCAGTAATGTACCGTTCCCGTGAATATTCCCTAAGTGGGAATGTTCTTGTTTTAAAAACTTTTTAATTGTATGGACACTGGTTGCTTTTCGTTTATCAAACAAAACATTATTTATTTATTATTTTAGAGATTTTGAAGTCAGTTTAATTTTGTAATTATTTTCTTGTCTACATAAGAGTAACGTGGCGTTAACCTCAGAGATGACTAGCTGTTCTGCTCTGCTCATAACGGAATAGGGGCGTGAATTTATTATTGTGTCCGTCTGTATGTATGTAAAGGCCTTCAAACACGCCGAGAGATTTCCTAATTAGCATGCGCTATCGCCGAGTGCAAGGTTTGCCCTTGACTGCGTATGCGCACGTTATATTTATTTTAAGACTCGTGTGATTATATGAAGTACGTACGTGTATTTACGTCTGTAGGTACATAACATAAGCTCACGACTATATCGCAATTGGGGTAGTCAGAGGTACATCTACCGCAAGATGTGTACGTTTTTACAATAAGATTCCCATTGACATTCAGAATTTGCCTTTCAACTGTTTTAAGACAGTAGTTAAACAAAAACTTTACAAAAAAGGTTATTATAAAGTTAGTGATTATTTAGAAGATATGAATGCATGGGATTAACTGTCTGAGAACTGATATAAGGCAGCTAAATTACTCAATTGTATACCAATATTTTACGTTTATTTTTTTAAAGAACGTCTAGGGCCCTGTGCCGAGGTTTTTCTTGAAGCTTCTTTTCCCCGGCTATACAGGTTGTGAGAAGCTGCAGCAGTTTTAGGCGGATGAGACTTCGTTATGTAAAAATTGACGATTCAAAGTGTAACTATGTTACCTACTGAATAAATATATTTTTTTTGAATTTGATGAACTAAGTACTAACACCTCACCGAGTTTTCTGTTAGACCAACGTGATAAGTGATGAGCGGTATCGCCGTCTCTAATGGTCAAACCAACTGTGTTAGTCTCTTCTTATCATGTGGGTTGTGAGGTGGAATAACAACCTCATCAACTCTGGTGTCAGGGTTATTACTGAGCCGCCGAAGGCCCCTGACATTGCTCATGTAACGACACATACTTACATCAGTAAGTAGTAACCGGGACCAACGGCTTAACGTGCCTTCCTACGCACGGATCGTCTTACTTTCGGATAATCAGGTGATCAGCCTGTAATCTCCTAGCCAAACTAGGGATCACAAAGTGATTTTTGTGATATGTCCCCACCGGGATTCGACCCCGGGGCCTCCGGATCGTGAACCCAACGCTCAACTTCTGGACCACGGAGGCCGTTTGTAAAAACTGAGTGAAAATTGCACTTAAGATAAATTAATAACTCATCACCATCATCATCACCAGCCCATTAACGTCCCCACTGCACGGGCCTTCCCTATGGAAGGATAGGGAGATCGGGCCTTAAACCATCACGCGGGCCTAGTGCGGATTGGTGGTTATTAACGACTGCTAATGCAGCCGGGACCAACGGCTTAACGTGCCTTCCAAAGCACGGAGGAGCTCGAGATGAAAACTTTTTTTTTGTGGTCACCCATCCTATGACCGGCCTCTGCTTTACTTCAACAATCGCAGACCGAGCGCGTTTACCGCTGCGCCACCGAGCTTCATACTAAAAAATCCAAAGTAATAACTCATTGGTGCGAAACTGGTACCGGGGTTCGAACCGGCGCTCCCCGTTTGAGAAGCAAGCCGATGTACCACATGACTACAATGACTTCATGGACATAGGTAGGTACTAATTAACAGAACGACTACTTCAGTCCACTGGTGATTATATTTTAACAAAGATAACATTTCCGTCATCATAATCATCTCCCTAGCATTATTCCGTTTTTCACAGGTTCCGCTTACCTAACCTGAAGATTTGACAGGTCCGGTTTTTCACAAAAGCGACTGCCAGTCTGACCGTCCAACCCGAAGGGTAAACCAGCGCAGTGAGGTGATGAGGTTGGTAATTCATCACACAACCCACATGATAGAAGAAGAAGATAGTGACTAGTGTTGTATTAGTCGAAATTAGGCTGATCGATCATTTTATATCTAACAGTAGTTGAAAGGAAATGTGTTAATTGTATTGTATATAATGTTTTGTGATATTTTTTGAGTGATATGGCAGTGATCGGGTAAAGGCTACTGGCCTTACCCTGGAGTCACGGCCGTTGGCAGTGTGTTGCACTTTTATGGTGCTTCGAGTAACAGGAGACAGCGGATACAATAAAAAAGTAAGTAGTATAAATAGATAGAAAAGATTTATCTATTTATCTAAACATTTATAAGTACATCATCCCCCTAGCATTATCCCGTTTTTCACAGGATCCGCTTACCTAACCTGAAGATTTGACAGGGCCGGTTTTTACAGAAGCGACTGCCTGCCTGATCTGCCAACCCGCGTAGGAAAAACCAGCCCAATAAAGTTAGGTAACATACCTCCGAAAACGCATTTCTCGGGAATGTGGGTTTCCTCACGATATTTTCCTTCACCGCTGAGCATGTGATAATAATTTATGATCCAAACATGAATTTGAAAACAAATTCGAAAACATTTCATCATCATCATCTCCCTACCATTATCCCGTTTTTTCATAGGGTCCGCTTACCTAACGTTCAGGTTTGCCTGTCTGAGTCGAAAACATTTATAAGCATATTATTATTATTAAACAGCCTATATACGTCCCACTGCTGGGCACAGGCCTCCCCTCAATCAACCGGAGGGGGTATGGAGCATACTCCACCACGCTGCTCCAATGCGGGTTGGTGGAGGTGTTTTTACGGCTAATAGCCGGGACCAACAGCTTAACGTGCCCTCCGAAGCACGGAATCATTTTACTTTTTCGGACAATCAGGTGATTCGAGCCTGAAAAGTCCTTACCAAACAAAGGACAGTCTCACAAAGTGATTTCGACACTGTCCCCATCGGGAATCGAACCCGGACCTCCAGATCGTGAGCCTAACGCTCTAACCACTAGACCACGGAGGCTGTTATAAGCATATACCTAGTTTATATCATATTATAGTTACGAAACACTTACTGTTGTAATACAATACACATTGTACTTAATAGGTCAGATACCCACACAATCCACACATAATGTTATTGAATACAAAGAACCATTTTGTGTTTTATTTTTGTCACTACAAAGTCACTATCAGTTTGCTTAGATCAATAGGAACATTGTTCAGTAAAACATTTTCGTAATTAATATTAAAATAGGTGTAGTTATTATAATGTTCGAACTGGCAGTAAAGTTGATAACCCTTTTATCAAAGGGCATAGAAGTCTTTTTTGAAGTGGATTTATCGATTGTTATATTTGAATTAAAAATAGAAATTAGGTTATTTTTTTATCTTCTTTTATCGTGTGAGTGGATTTTATTACCAACCTCATCAACCCTGGTGTCAGGGTTATTATTGAGTCACCATTACTGAGACAAGACTCATGTAACGATTACATATATCAGTAAGTAGTAACCGGCACCGACGACTTAACGTGTCCTCCAGCAATATCCTGACGAAACCAGGGCTCACAAGGGGATTTTTGTGATATATCCTCACCGGGTTTCAACCCCGGGACCTGCGAATCGTATGCCCAACGCTCTATCAGTGGACCACAAATGCCGTTGGTTTATCTTGATATTGTTTCTAAGAATTGTTTGATAGTATTTCCATGCTTAAGTATAAAAAATATTACTTAAAATAATTATCTCTCTTCGCGAGGAGCTCGGTGGCGGAGCGGTTATCGCGCTCGGTCTGCGATTGTTGAAGTAAAGAAACTTTCGCAAAGGCCGGTCATAGGATGGGTGACCACAAAAAAAAAGTTTTCATTTCGAGCTCCTCCGTGCTTCGGAAGGCACGTTAAGCCGTTGGTCCCGGCTGCATTAGCAGTCGTTAATAACCATCAATCCGCACTGGGCTCGCGTGATGGTTTAAGGCCCGATCTCCCTATCCATCCATAGGGAAGGCCCGTGCCCCAACAGTGGGGACGTTAATGGGCTGATGATGATGACTTCTCTCTCTTTATTTAAGAGCTGCGCTCTTGTCGGTGGACTTAAATACTTACACCCAGCCATGTGCTGCGTGCCGCACGATGTCGTCCTTCCATCTCATTGGTGGATATTGGAGGATATGGCTGGATGTTGATAGCCCAAATTAATTCTTTCAAAATTTTTCCCTCCCAGACGACGCCCTGAGCCGAGGTTCGCGCCCAACTGGACACTCTCAGGCCTGTTGTCTTAAACGTTGTACCGGGTGGAGCCTTCAGCGCTCCCCATTTGTCCGGCCAAGTAGTGAATGCCATCTGCGGCAAATCTACAATAAGTCAAGTCAAAAAAAAAGATAGCCCAAGATCGTCGGAAGTGGAAAAACATGGAAGAGGCATATGTCTAAAATTGGATATGAATTTAGGCTGATATCGATAGATAGAAATACTTACACAAATGTTTTTTAGGATTCCGAGCCTCAAAGGAAAATATGAACCCTTATATTATAAGGGTTCCCATTTAAGTAAGTAAGTTTGTAAGTATTTCTATCTATCTATCTATCTATATTCTAAGGGTATATTATAAGGGTTCCCATTTTCCTTTGAGGTTCGGAATCCTAAAAAACATTTGTGTAAGTATTTCTATCTATCTATCTATCTATCTTTATCAGCCTCCGTTCGTCTGTCTGTCTGTATAGTTTATGTACTTAAGTGTACATACCTTAGTACATATTTTGTATGTGTAAGTATTTCCATGCTGCACCGTTCCGCTGTTCGTATCATAATAATTATAATACTCATTGTCTTCTCTTCTACAATAGAAGGGAAAATATTTCTTTCTTCTCTTTTTCTTCCTCTCTTTCCTTCGAAAGAGAGGGAGGGAAACACCAAGAACAGCTAACATGGAACAAATTAAAGAGACGGCGAACGTTGTGTCTTAGAAGGAAGTCAAAGCATCGCCCTTTGATAGACAAAAGTGGAGAATGCTATACTTATTGAAAAGAGCGTGGCTCTGAAATTAAGATAAGATAAGATTCTTTATTTGCCATAAATGCAGAATAATGCATTTATGGCAAATAAAGAAATAATGCAATGATGATTAACGCCATATTGTGATGTATTCGCTGATAGATGGTTAGTGTACGGCTTTTTGCGAGATTTACTGATGATTTACTCGTTATTTTTTTATATATTTTTTTTTGGTGATATAGTTTACCTTTTAATTTTATAATTGATTTTTTTTATTGTTTTTCTTGTTATTTATAATCTTATTTTTATTCTTGTATATTAGTTTTCTATATTGATTTCTTGACATACAGAGCATTAGGGTACATTCTAATGTTTTTATTTATAATTTAAGATTGTACCTATTATATAATTTCATTCGTGTCTTTATAATTAAATAATATACTTTAAAATTAAATAAATGAATGAGTGTCTCCTACCCTGGTTTCCTAAAAGAGATTGCTTCTTAGTAATAATGCCGCTTCTCTATTTCTCTGTAAATTATAATAATAATCGCTTCAGTGTCTGCACCACACCGCATCGAAGACGTGATAAATTTGGCTACCGAGTGAAGGTGAGAGTGTTCATATAAACACTTCTCTTTGACGTGCGCACGTTTCTTCCTGTTTGCATTCTTATATGACACTTTGTTTTGTGTATAATTTACTACGTACATCTGTCTGCGTGGATGGCGTGTTGTTTTGCGTTAGTACTTTTGTTTGTCAAGTTTTGAAAATGAATTGGCTAGATTTCTCGACCATCAGGGCGGAAAAAGGCCACATCGACGCAATTCATCGGCATTTGAGTATGCAAAAATAAGTGCGCAGTGTAAACAAATGTCAAATAGCAATATTAATTTTTAGATGAATAGCATCGATTAACCCCCCAGTCCTGAGATTTTTTTTTGGAAAAAAATATACATACATACATAAACTCACGCCTATTTCCCACCGGGGTAAGCAGAGACTATAGAATTCCATTTGCTTCGATCCTGACACACTTCTCTTGCTTCCTCCAATTCATCAATCGCTTCATACACGCACGCCGGTTCAGAGTAGATCGTATTGAACCTTTTCTAAGGACATCTCCAATTTGGTCATCGTAAGTCCAAAAAATATTTATCCTCAAAATTTTGATTTGAACCCGTGACGCTATGAATGTAAGTCACGCGTTCTACGAACAGGACTATCACGAATTTTGTGAAAGTATGATGTGTGATTATCTAGAATAACACAATAGGCTAGTTTTCAACTAGTCAAAAACAGTAAATTTTTACTAAACGTCAAAACACGAAATTACAATGGAATTTGTATGAAAAAGCACACTGTGACGGCATAGAAAAACGATGTCGGACTTATTATTACATTTTTCTTGATTAGAATTTATAAAAAAGTTAAATAGAAAAAAGGAAATGTTTCCCGTTACTTTTAGATCTGTCTTAATTAAATAAACAGAATTTCATAATTCATCTTGAATCTAGTAGACGACCCAATTACATTTGTCATACAACTAATTCAAAATCAGAATGCAATTCCCACCATATTTCCGAAACTTTTCATCTTCAAAAATATCCTAAAAATAATATCGTCTGGGATATTTTACTGCCGGTCCCGGCTTCGATCCCAGGCATGGCAGGGGAAATTCAAAGCGTTGTATTTTTACGATGGGCACACTTGTGGACCCATTATCGCTACGTCGGCTTTGATGGGACATAAAACGGACGCAGCTGGGGTTGCCATTTTACAGGCAACGCGCTCTTGGCGAAGGAGTTCCGGCGTTCAGTCTTTAGGCTGTGTATTTTTCATTGAAAGTAACATAACAATGAGGAGCTCGGTGGCGCAGCGGTAAACACGCTCGGTCTGCGATTGTTGAAGTTAAGCAACTTTCGCAAAGGCCGGTAATAGGATGGGTGACCACAAAAAGAAGTTTTTTATCTCGAGCTCCTCCGTGCTTCGGAAGGCACGGTAAGCCGTTGGTCCCGGCTGCATTAGCAGTCGTTAATAACCATCAATCCGCACTGGGCCCGCGTGATGGTTTAAGACCCGATCTCCCTATCCATCCATAGGGAAGGCCCGTGCCCCAGCAGTGGGGATGTTAATGGGCTGATGATGATGAACATAACATAACAGATACTTGCATAAACAGGAAAAAATAAAATACAAAACAAAAGAGAAATAGAATGATTACAATAGGCCTTATTTATTAGTAGCAATCTCTTGCAGGCAACCTTAACTACTCGTAGTAACCTTGAGTAGTATTTTTTTTACAGCAAACATCTTTCAAAATATTACTATTCGCCTCGATGTTTGCAGAAACCGCCTAATTTTATTTTAAGTTATACCCGTCATTTTGTTATCGGACGAAATGGAAAAGACAGGGGGATTGACAATTGTTAATTTTAAAAATAATGAGCGAATGAATGAATAACCCGGACGAAAGAACTATTTTTCCTGTCGGAAAATTAATGTATTTTTTTTTAATTATTTTGAGTTCCATAATTTTGCCACCTAAAATTTCACTTGATATTTACTCAAAATCATGGTTTGAATCACCCCCCTCAGTATTCGTTACGATGCTATTAACACTTCAATGTGGCCTCCTCGCCTTTAACTAAGTTCAATGCACTTACCGTCATCCAAATATTATATTAGAGGAAATCACTGAAGGTCAGTCAAAACAAATTGTGATAACCACTTCCCTATATTTTTCCCCTATTGTTTTTCTCGTACTGTCGATACGTGAATCATTATAACTTCCCATTATGAGGTCATTAACCTTTCTGTGGTAAAAAAAAATATTAGTTTTCGTCGCCTTAAAGCCAAAACAACTTAAGCGCCTTTGTAAAAAATCAAATTCTAATGTGATTTTCTTCTATCTTCCTTCAGGCTCGGTGACCAACGTAATAGGTTTTGATCTGAACTGTGTTAGTGAAAACCGCACTTATGATATATTAATAACTCTATGGTGCAAGTCCGGTACAGGAGTTCGAACCGGCGTTTGAGAAGCAAGCAGACATACGACCACAGTGTAACTCTAAACGTAGTATAATTGTTTATTCTATGCCATAGTATCCTTGACCAAAACAATGGGTGATAAGAGAGGTCTGCGGTGTCGGAAAACCGGGGATTTTTGCATACGACTCACGACGCAGCCACAGATGGCTCTACAGAAGCTATGCTTTCGTGGAGAAGGCAATTTATTTTACATAAATAACGACTAATAAACGAAAATTCAACATTGTTTTAAGTTTACGCGGTTATTATCATAATTAAAACACATAATAACGGGTTCTTACCGCGTTTACATCAAGGATATGAGACTCCCGATATTTCGACACTGTTGCAAGTGCCATGATCACGGGATGACTGATGAGTAGGTAGATCCATAATAAAGAACCCGTACCCGCGGTAAGAACCCGTTATTATGTGTTTTAATTATGAAACTTCAACACTTGAGCCACTTTATTAGAATTGATCGAAGCGACATTGAGAAAGCCAAGTTCAAAACGTTCACGAACGGCTTCGAACCACTTTTTATACCTGTAGCTCTATGCCTAAAAGGTAAAATTACCTTTCTCAAATTAGAATACTTTCTTTACCTCTCTTTTTTACTACTTTTATTTTTTTATGCCATTTTTTATTCTTTTAATCTGAATTTGGAAAGTTTTCGTATATTACTGTCTCTAGTTTAATTAGGACAGTGTAGGGTGAAATCATTTGAGTGTGAAAAATAAAATTATTCACTAGATGGGTCACCTATCTAGCCGACGTGACTGAACGGCAAGGCAGCAACATGGTCGTGAGCAGCTCAGGGTATCGAGAGGTGCACACCGCTTTCTGCGAAGCGGTTTACCTGCCTTACCAACTCGCGACTCATGCATCTTTCACTTCTGCCCTGCGAGCGTATAGCTCTAACGCCCCACTCTAGCCGGCCAATGAAGGCAAGCCAGAGGTGAGAGTCCTACGGCCTCCGCTGGGGTCCACTCCGACCGGCTTTTTTTTTTAATTTATTTATATCATGTATTACATAATTAGGTAAACCACTGATACCGTTAAACCACAATACGGTTTGTCTCGGTACCAGTCTCCTCAGTTCGTTCGTCTCACAAACATTAGTAAGTTTTATTATCTAAAGATGATAATAAAACCTATATCAAACTAACCTCACATAAAGAATAACAAGTTGCTATGTTCATCGTAATGATCGTTCGACAAAAGAATGCTAGGATAGGTATCATTCAATGTTACGATAGTGTGCGTAATGAGTGAAACCCGTTTGGTGACTACAGGATGCTACTTTTAACTTTGAATTATTTTTATTTATTTTTTACTTTCAAAAGTAGTATATACTATTTAATATGATATTATTTTATTTGTTCCAAATAATAGGTTTTTACTATAGCTTGTATATTATTACCATTTATTTTATTTTTAGTTTCTATGGGTATTTTGTTGATAATATCTGGTATTATGTACTTCGACGTCCGTTTTCCATAATAGTTATTAAAACGCGGTTTAGTGAAGGCAAGCCGTTGACGGAGGGCCTAACCGACTCTCGGGGGATCTCAGCTCCGTGGTGTCGTCACTCACCAACAGTTCGCTACAAGCTGGCCTGCGGAGACTGACTGCACTGTTAAATTCACCAGGTTCGCTGATGAATTCACCAGGAAGCGATGGGGTCGTCACATCCCTACACCTTTTTTTTTAAATTTTATTCCGATTTATTCCGTTTTCACGGGGTCAGCTTACCTAACCTGAAAATTTGCCATAAAAAAACTATTTATTGAAAACATAACTTCTTTAGCCCCCAGAGCTCCCTATTTGTCAGGCCAAGTAGTTAATGACATTTACAGAAAACCTACAATAAGTCACGTCAAAATAAAAATAAAACAATTTATTTAAGTACCTCGCTACTTTGGCTTGAATTCTGTGAAGATTCGACAAGTCTTCAAACAATTCAATCAGTTCAGATATTTTTCGTATTTAATTTCTTTACTTTTTCAATATTCGAAAGGCATATCCAAAAATCTCCGTACATCGTTAACTATAGTCGTATTTATGCACCTTTTGATGCGCTGTTAGTAATT
The DNA here is from genome assembly GCF_024362695.1 of Pectinophora gossypiella. NCBI lineage: Eukaryota > Metazoa > Arthropoda > Insecta > Lepidoptera > Gelechiidae > Pectinophora > Pectinophora gossypiella. Next base: position 1,405,708 of record NC_065420.1, on the reverse strand, counting down.
ACTAATCAAGTGCTGGCGACTTGCCAACGAAAACATATTGATGGCGATTTATATGCTTGAATGTTCCATATTTGTATGCCAATGGGTTTTGAGGCGCGATAGTATGTACGTGACATGATGGTGATGCCTGCTTTTTGTGCATATTCAAAAGTACGGTCACGAGCATTAATATGTATACACTTTGGTACCATGTCACATTAACTTTTTTGACAAATTGAACTGCATGTGTCACTAAATGTTGAATATGTTAGTGCGACAGAGTCCTAAAGTGGGTAAGTACATTATATTGCTCATGACTGTACACACTTGTATATAGTAAGGTTATGGACCACCCACAATTTAGGAACCACTGAGTGCATCATATCACGTGAATGTAAGCCTAATGGGCTGGGCAGAGCCACATTGACATGACTTATTGTAGATTTGCCGCAGATGGCATTAACTACTTGGCCGGATAAATTGGGAGCGCTGAAGGCTCTCACCCGGTACAACGTTTAAGATAACATGCCTGAGGGTGCCCAGGTGGGCGCGAACCTCGGCTCAGGGCGTCGTCTGAGAGGAAAAATATTTGAAAGAATAAATCGAGTCTAGTGGGTCGATAGCGATAAGCGCTGATTGAGGGAAATCGTCGACCACGCCGGCGGGGTCAGTATCGGGGTTATGAAGTGTTTGGTGTCGCGAGCTGATTGGCTGCCTGTATGGCTAGAGTAATCGGGTCGTCGGGAACAATCGGGTCGTTGGGATCAGGCAAAGCCACAGATAATCAACAACTAGGAGACAATCCTGATATTCCGCCAAAGATCTGGAGGTCCCGGGTTCAAACCCCAGTGGGGACATATCACGAAAATGACCTTATGATCCCTAGTTTGGTTAGGATATTACAGACTGATCACCCGATTGGCCGAATGTAAGATGATCCGTGCTTCGGAAGGCACGTCAAGCCGTTGGTCCCGGTTACTACTTACTGATGCAAGTAAGTAGTCGTTACATGAGCCATGTCAGGGGCCTGTGGCGGTTCAAAAGTAACCCTGACATTAGGGTTGATGGGGTTGGTAATCCACCTCACAACCCACACGATAGAAGAAGATTTGGTTTAGACGTAGAGGGGATGAAGGATACTAGGATTACAAATGTATATAGAGCAAAAGTTGTTGGTAGGGCTAGCAGAGGAAAGCCTAGAAGGTCGTGCATTGTCCAAATTGGAGATGTCCTTAGAAAGGTTCAGTAAGATCTACTCTGAACCGGCGTGTGTGTCTAAAACGATACATAAATGTGGAGGGATTTTTCAATAGGTCCGATTACATATAAATGAATTATGTACTAGAATACTTTCAAGTTATCCATTTTTTATTTCACTCGTAGTCCAGCTAAGAAGCAACAACAACATAATATCATGCCTGTTTGTCCAAAAGGGTAGGCAGGATGCAAGCCTATGGCCATTAACCGGGCACAAATCCTGAAAACCACGTGGTATAAAAAAATACATTATAGCAATATTATTAGAAGTAACAATTATATAGCATCTGGCCGTTATTCTTGAAGGGGTAAGTAGAGGTATGGCATACTATTTATATACCGAATTTTCACCAACTATGTTTACGCCCAATGTTATAGGGGAGGAGCCTATGGCCATTAACCGGGCACAAATCAAGTAATGTTATCATTGTGAAGGGGCTTTTTCGATCTAAGCCAGACAGACACAAGATAAATAAAGCTTGAATAAAGATAAATTAAATGTTTCCTACATCGTTATTGCATTTGCATGCAACAAAACGATAATTCCTTTGTTACTCCTGTGTTTAATACTAAAAATAATGATTACTTAAGCAATTAAAAATGTACATTTATGTGAATTCGTTACACCACTGATGTTATCACGTCTGACTTATGAGGTTTGGTAAGTGAAGCTTCTTGTCGTCCATCTACTAATTGTTTTCCGCTAAATCGTTTGACTCATCATAAAAGTCACACCTAAACGATTTTGTAATGATATACTTTGTTTTTGAAACACACGATGATTTGTAAACGCGCTGTTGGGTGAAGATATTGGTGGCTATTCATTGGCATACTTTACATAAGGTCAAGGTTTCGGAGGTATATGACCTAACATGATGTATTTGGCTGGTCGGCAGCAGTCGTTTCTGAGTACAGCCGAACCTCTCAAATCTCCAGGCTAGGTAAGCTGTACAGTAGCTAATACTTTCACTATACTTTACTATGACTTTGCCATAACCTGCCTCCGTGGTCTAGTGGTTAGAGCGTTAGGCTCACGATCTGGAGGTCCGGGTTCAATTCCCGATGGGGACGTTGTCGAAATCACTTTGTGAGACTGTCCTTTATTTGGTAAGGACTTTTCAGGCTTGAATCACCTGATTGTCTGAAAAAGTAAGATGATTCCGTGCTTCGGAGGGCACGTTAAGGCGTTGGTCCCGGCTATTAGCCGTAAAAACACTTCCACCAACCCGCATTGGAGCAGCGTGGTGGAATATGCTCCATACCTCCTCCGGTTGATTGAGGGGTGGCCTGTGCCCAGCAGTATGACGTATATAGGCTGTTTATGTTATGTACCTTATCTCCTTAGCTTCATCCTGTTTTGACAGGGTTAGCTCACATGACCAGGAGGTTTAAGAATAGAATAGAAATAATAGAAATTGTTTATTATAAAAGGACGCCACACACAAAAACATGACAATAACATCACTTAAAAATGCTACACCGAAAGAGCGTGACTCTTAAATTAACGATGGTAATGATGTCTTACCATGGACATAGGACACCAATGGGAACATCACCACAGTCACTCGACCATCAAAGACGAAAGGTTAATGACACGACTGTTGTCCTAGTAAGATAGGGCCCTTACAAATTATGTTGTTGTTGTGACTTATTGTAGATTTGCCGCAGATGGCATTAACTACTTGGCCGGAGAAAATGGGAAGCGCTGAAGACTCTCACCCGGTACAAAGTTTAAGACAACAGGCCTGAGGTTGCTCAGTTGGGCGCGAACCTCGGCTCGGGGCGACTCATCGTCTAAGAGGAGTATATTTGAAAAATAAATAATCGACCTCAGCGGGTCGATAGCGATAAGCGCTGAATGATGGAAATTACTAATTAAATAAAAGTAGGTATGTAGGAAAGTGAGTAGAACGTAAGAGATAATGCTATGGAAGGATAATAAAAGGGGATTTGGTTGTTTATGGTATGAATGATTAAAGGAAGTTTTAAAAATATAAGATGGTTGTCTATGCTTGGGATTGTCGTCGTAATGTAAGGAGATTTGGTTTATTGAAAATAAACGAGTCAAGATCTTTCAAAGAATAAGTATGGCGATTCCTTTTTTTTTAGAATGGGTTTAACGGCGCTGGCCTAGTAGCCTTTTAAGCGTGTCATTAATTTAAAATACTACTCAGTTTTTATCGTTTGACGTTTTGTTCAAAAATTAGGCAGAGTAACGTTCACATCACGCCAAGTTCACACAACAAATTCAGAGAGGCAATGTTGCCAGCCTGTTGGTCACCTTGCCTCGATGTGAGGCATTAGAAAAGGTGTTTTATTTACAAAATATGTGTTTGTTTTGTCTTTTAATTGCAATAAAGAAATATTTAAATATCCTTATATCCCACAAGTATTTGATTGGAATATATTTGAGGCTCTTAAAAACGCCGCTTCCTTCGTCATCGTGTGTTAAACCGTTAAGCCCGAAAAGGGCACACTTATAATCAGATATACTTTACACAGTATAATCACTGGATTTGCCATTAAAATTGACGTTAACATTTGTCCAAATTTGCTTAAAGGTTTTTTGGACACTAAAGTGGAAATCTGCTTTTTTTAATGTATAATTTGCAGTTGTTGACGGGTCACGCTTGGTGGCCCAGATTGTATAGTGAGTTTTTTTTTTATGTCCAGATGTGAGCTCGCGTATTTTTTTCTGTTTTATTGCAACGCTTGCATTGTTCTGTCCGAGCGCTAAGGACGTGGTTACAAGGTTCGTATGAAGTTAAAAAAAGAAAGATTTGATTTTTGTAACTAAGATTTGTTTTTGACAAGTGATGTTTAGGGGAGTTTAGGCGCAGAATGTCCAATTCGCAAAATGTCCGATTAGCAGAATGTCCAATTCACAAAATGTCCAGTTCGCAAATTGTCCAATTAGGAGATAGCCGCTAGCCGTGGTCGTATGCCAATCGGTTTTAAGAATTAGGGCGTGAACTAGGTTCAAGATAAATTATGATTACTAAATAAATACCCATCTAATACTAACAAAAAAGGTTTTCTTTTTTCTATTTAACTTATTTTTGAATTTTAATCAAGAAAAAAGTAATAATAAGTGCGACATTTTGTCACATTTTTCTATGACGTCACAGTGCGTTTTCATACAAATTCCATAGTAATTTCATGTTTTGACGTTTAGTAAAAAGTAACTGATTTGACTAGTTGGAAACTCGCCTATTCGATTACAAAATAACGTACGACCACGGCTATCTCCTAAACATCACTATTCGGAAGAAATTCGGAGAAACATTTTCTTGTTTCATAATTTTTAAAGCGCTGTTTTGCCGTAGTCGGGTTTTTAATTTAGTTTTTAAAAACTTATATTTTTTACATGAAGATGCATGGAGCTTTAAATGGCAAGGATTTTTTATAACGTGACTTATTGTAGATTTGCCGCAGATGGCATTAACTACTTGGTCGGACAAATGGGGAGCGCTGAAGGGTTTCACCCGGGAATGGCAACGAACCTACAATGCATTATAGGACTTTTTTCATTAATTTACCTATAGCTGAATAGGGTGTTAGTGACATCATAACGAATACTCAGGAGGATGATTCGGACCATTATTCTGAGTTAATATCAAATGGAATTTTCTGTCGAAAAATTCATGTAAATTATGGTTTTTAAATTAATTTCGGTTCTGTACTTTTGCGATGGAAAATTGCACTTGATATGAACTCAGAGTCATAGTTTGAATCATTCCGAAAACTTTTCGTTACTGTTACTAACGCCCTGAATGACCGGAGCGACTGTACAGTCATGAGCAATATCATGTACCCACTTTAGAACCCTGTCACACTATGATACATTGACATTTAATAAGACTTACGGTTTTATTTGTCAAAAATATTAATGTGACAAGGTTTCAAAGTGTATATTATATTAGTACTCGTGACCATACTTTTTTAATGTCAAAGCGGTGACTATAGCTTGCAGCTAGTTTAAGTTTTCTGGCGGCCTATCGTTTCGTCTCTTGGTCTTCGTGTTATGCGTGCGTTTGGCATTGCGCGTTAAATTGTAACAATACTTACATGCTATTGTTGATAGCTGATAAGGAGGAACTTCTATGTACATCTATAAATGTACCACTATAAATGTAATATTGTATACCAATATTTTATGTTTATTTTTATTTTTTTAAAGAACGTCTAGGGCCCTGTGGCGAGGTTTTTCTTGCAGCTTCTTTTCCCCGGCTATACAGGTTGTGAGAAGCTGCAGTAGTTTTAGGCGGATGAGACGTTCGTTATGTAAAAATTGACGATTCAAAGTGTAACTATGTTACCTACTGAATAAACATATTTTTGGAATTTGAATTACCCTTTTCAAAGGGAAATAAAGAGAATTTCTATTTCTATGTCTCCACACGATATCGCCAAGCATCGTGATGCTACTCTGATACAACGCATATGTTTACTATTTACTCCACGTTCTAAATTCAAACCTTCATTAATTTACAGCTCCGTAATCGAATTTATGTTTACACGCTGTCGTCAAATTAGTAATGCTGTCAATTTAGATCAATGAACTCAAGCACTAGAGAGGCACATACTTCACCCTCTCTTTATTTAAGAGCTGCGCTCTTGTCGGTGGAGTAATCGCCATTTCTCTCTTCTTCCCGCTAAATTCTTCACCTCCTGATACGACACTACCTGCATCTTTTCTTTTATTTGTTTCATAAATGTTGTCCTAGGTCTACCCCTTCCTCACTTCCCTACTAGGCACATACTTAACTAACATAAAAACATAAACAGCTTAGATTTTAAATGTTTATCACGCGCTCGGCGGTGAAGGAAAATATCGTGAAAAACCGACATTTCCGAGAAATATTGGTGGTATGTGTTTGAACATGTATTGAGCGGTATCCTTCCCTGAAATTGCGACTCCAGTTATAACACCTGGTTCATGTCTCTGGTACACTAGTATAGATTAATTCAGGTGACATTAGGGAGTCCCCTGAGGCCCTAGCCTTTAGGCTGGCTGTGGTTATGGGGCCTCGATAGTGGGATTAATATTTTAGTAGACGATTTGATAGGTAATGGTTTAGAGTGGTTGGTATTACTTAATTGTTTCTGTAGATACAGGATGTTAGTAACATCGTTGAGAAAACTTTAAGGGTGATTCAGACCATGATTCTGAGTCGATACCACGTGGAATTTTCCGTCGTGAAAGTATGGAACTGAATATAATAAAAAAAAATACAATTTTCATGAATTTTCCATCAAAAATCAACTCAGAATCATGGCATGAATCATCCCGCTCAGTATTCGTTACAGTGTCACTAACACCCAAACGTACTTGTATGGCTATTTGTATATACTTGTACAGGGTGTAAGTGGCATCGTAACGAATACAGAGAAGGATGATTCAGTTCATTATTCTAAGTTAACATCAAATGGAATTTTTCATTGCAAAAGTATAGAATTGAACATAATTTAATAGACATAAACAAAAAACAAAACATAAATTTTGCGACGGAAAATTCCACTTGATTACTCGCGGAATCAGATTCATGGTCGGAATCATCCCCCTCGGTATTCGTTACGATGTAACACCCTGTAAGTATATAAACTCCTAATAAGATTTCTCGATTTAATTAATATGAATTTGAATTCACGTTTGAAGTTAATTGATATCACGTGGTTTACAGGAGCGGTACCCAGCTAATGGAAATATGATCGCCCCCTATTATTTATTACATGGGACTTAATAAGTAGTTGTCGAAAAGTGGGTAAACATATTACAAACTCACGACTATATCCCAAATGGGATAGTCAGAGGTATATCTATCTGAAGGTGAGCTAAGTTATACCCACATCTCACCGAGCTTTCTGTTAGACCAACGTGATAGTGTGAGCCGTATCGTCGTCTATAATGGTCGACACAACTGTGTTAGTGAAAACTGCACTTAAGTTGAATTAACTCATTGGTGCAAGTACTAATTCTTTCCAATATTTTTCCTTTCGGACGACGCCCTGAGCCGAGGTTCGCGCCCAACTATGCACCCTCAAGCCTGTTGTCTTAAACGTTGTACCGGGTGAGAGCCTTCAGCGCTCCCCATTGGTCCGGCCAAGTAGTTAATGCCATCCCATCTGCGGCAAATCTACAATAAAAAAGGTACCAGCAAAGGAGACCCGTGTTGCTTTATGCTTCTTTACTTTTTCCACTTTTTAGGGTTCCATACCTCACTTTGTTCACCCGTCCGCCTGTCAAAACCGTTTCGTCGTCTATAATGGTCGAGCCAACTGTGTTAGTGAAAACTGCACTTATGATATTTTTTTAAATGCGTACATACACCTCTACCTAACCCTTCGGAGATACAGTGATGTTTTGTGATGTTATAATAAATAATGAGAGTAAAAAGCTCCAATATGCGCACAGACTTATCCAAACCGAAGATTTACAAAAATCTGCATGGCTGGCCGCGCCTTCACAGGCGTGACGACCGCGTCGACGCATCGCCGATATTGTGGCTTGTACAGGTGAGCGCGTAATGGTTATGTCTTCAATTTATTTAATTTTATAATAATAATAATACAGCTCGGTGGTGAGGAGCTCGGTGGCGCAGCGGTAAACGCGCTCGGTCTGCGATTGTTGAAGTTAAGCAACTTTCGCAAAGGCCGATCATAGGATGGGTGACCACAAAAAAAAGTTCATCTCGAGCTCCTCCTTGTTAGTAGTTCATAAAAAATTCAGAATTTTAAAGATGAAAATCTAATAATAATAAAAAAAACTGTCCTTTGTTTGGTAAGGACTTTTCAGGCTTGAATCCGAAATACTAACATAAGATAACGTAAAATAAACATAATATTTTGTTTTATTTTCATTCAGTAGCAGATTGTTTACAGTAAACCAATCCACTACCTCTGAAATGGCGTTGTTTACATCGTCAAAGGAATCTTGTCGTCTCTCTCGTCAGCACCACCTCATGTTTTACAAGAAGCATAGAACGTGTTGCTCTACTACTACTGGATGTATGTGCCGGGCCTCGTTTGCTATTCGAAAAATCATTGTTTAAGGTCCCTGCTAGGATTCCAACCTGCGACCTCACAATGACAGTCAAGCTCACGGGTTGAAATGAGTTCATCATTATCAGCCCATTAACGTCCCCACTGCTGGGGCACGGGCCTTCCCTATGGATAGATAGAGAGGCCTTAAACCATCACGCGGGCCCAGTGCGGATTGATGGTTATTAACGACTGCTAATGCAATCGGGACCAACGTCTTAACGTGCCTTCCGAAGCACAGAGGAGCTCGAGATGATTTTTTTTTCTGTGGTCACCCATCCTATGACCGGCCTATGCGAAAGTTGCTTAACTTCAACAATCGCAGACCGAGCGTGTTTACCGCTGCGCCACCGAGCTCCTAAAATGAGTTAAAATCATTTAATATAATTATCTGAAAATGTAACTCCTCTTAAATTATGCAGTATTGTATAAAACTCGATACTCGCGAGCCAGTTGCAAATTAATTATTAACCAGTTTGTATGGAAACCGCACGAATGGCTCATTACACTAAAATTAAACTTTGTAGGTATTGACAAACCATTTTTGTCATAAATAATTCCTTTTATTGCAACGTTTATGGCTTAATTGGTGGTATTTTGGTGGTTATTACTGATTTCGTTAATAATTTCGCATTATACCTACAAATCTCTATAGAAGTAGGCAGACAATGGTACTGATTCCAGAATACATCCTCTAAGTTTATTTTAAGTAATACCCGTCATTTTCCTATCCATTGAAAAATAAAGGAATGGGTAATCGCGAGGCATTTTTACAGAGCACATGTCAATTTTAGGCAGACGTTTACGAAACCCTTACTAAATTTTATATTGGCCAATAACCCGAAAGAATTAAGTTGAAAGCACACGTGAAACGTATTGCATGTAAGCGAGATGCCTATTTTATTCGCCCGGGTTTATTCATTCATTATAAAATTAACAGTTGTCAACCATCCGTCCTTTTCCTTTTCGCCAAAAAGGACAAGTATAAATTAAAATAAAATTAGGAAGTGTCTGCAGGGATCGGGGTCATTGCGTAGACAAATATTGATACATATACAAATATTACCTTAGCATTTGTATTATATGTAAATTCCGTAAGTTTAATGCCTGTCGATTACCCGTCACTTTCTTTTTCAGCGTATAGGAAAATTACAAGTATAACTTAAAATAAAATTAAATGGTGTGTGTAGGAATCAGTACCAGCGATACGTTTGGTTAAACTTACTGTAACACTTTTGTATAGAGCTGTACGTACCAAAAATTCGGTATACAATCATTGTGGAATATCTAAATGAAACCTATGCAAATACTTGCATGCCATGATTGATATAACGAAGCCTTTGTGGGTATTCGCTTTTTTGGGTATAGGGTTCCGTGGGAAATCGCTTTTTCTTTTTATCGTGTCGATGGCAAACTAAATAGTATCGGCCCAAAACTTATCAACACGTATGACGCTATATGCAGCGGTCATCAAATCCTCCTGCGTGCAGGTGTTCCGGCACGAGAGAGTGAGAGTGTCCCGTAACACATAGAAAAGCCTTTACCATATGACTGACAAAATATAGGATTATGACCCGAGTAAAAATGTTTATTTAACGGCTTTCATTTCTTGCCTTGAACTTTTCCATGATAATTATGCGAAGTGAAAATATTTTTCAATTCTGTTTATTACAATATCTTTAACCACTGCGTTATTGACTACGTACATGATTTACTAGCAAATTTTGACTTATTTTTTGACATGATTTATTGTAGATTTGGTTTGCCGCAGATGGCATTAACTGCTTGGCTGGATCATGCTAGTTGGTCGGAACAATTTTTGGACGGAACCCAATACATGTGTAATGCTTTACGCACTTGACGATTTTTTTATCTGCACTTCTTCGCATTCATAGTAATTAGGGTAATTTTTGTTCATTAGGAACATCAAAGATCTTATTTCGTGGATTTTGATTTGATACGCGGTTTAAATGGGGTATTTTGTGTAAAATTAACTTTAAAAATACACACAAAACTCAGAAATGCTCGTATTTTTGCCAAATTTACACTGTTTTTTGGTTACAGCATTTGAATTTGAATTACCTCGTTAAAGAAATAAAAGGCGCGAAAATCTTGCTTCAAACTTACTAATAGAATTCCTGACTTTAAATTGCTTATTTGAAAGTATGCGATAGAAACCTACCTAACTAAAGATGACTAAAAGACTGGGTCAAATATATGACCCGGGTGCCTTCAAGGCCAGAGTAAATAAGTACCTTCAGGGCGAGCTATCTCCATCTTAGGTCTCGTCAATGCCTTCAGGAAAAGTCTGGGGCCAAGAGCAAACCCATCAAAGGTAATAAAAAATGTCATAAAATTCCAATCTGGAAATCGTAGCCAGTCTGAGATGATAAAAAGGCCACATTAAGACAATTCATCTAAATAAGCAATATTGCTATTTGACATTTGTTTGCATTGCGCACTTACTTTTATATGCGCAAATCTCAAATAGCAATATTGCTTTTTTAGATGGATTGCTTCGATGTGGCCATTTTAACTCCCCGAATTATGGCGTTGAAAGCGACTCCACGAACGGCGATTCCCGCTACGGCGAGTCTCATGGAGTTGGAATTATTATACACGGAATTAATATATGTATGTAAATACAGGGTGTTAGTGACATCGCAACGAAAACTTTGAGGTGTGATTGATGCCATGATTCTGAGATGATATCAAGTGAAATTTTCCGTCGCAAAAGTATGGAACTGAAAATAATAAAAAAAACACAAAAAATTTCAGACTGAAAATTCCACTTGATATCAACTCAGAATCATGGTCTGAACCATCCCCCCTCAGTATTCGTTACGATGTCACTTACACCCCGCACAAGTACATACGGTAGCCATACAAGTAGGTATGGGTGTTAGTGACATCGTAACAAATACTGAGAGGGATGACTCAGCTGATTATTCTGAGTTAATATCAAGTGGAATTTTCCATCGCAAAAGTATAGAATTGAAAATAATTAAAAAAAACATGAATTTTGCGACGAAAAATTCCACCTGATATTAACTCAGAATCATGGTCTGAATCATCCCCCTGAGTATTCGTTACGATGTCACTAACACCCTGTATGTATAATAGTAGTATGTATGTATGTATGTATGTGTAAGCACAGTTGGCTCGGCCATTATAGACGGTGATACGGCGCATCTATCATGTCGGTTTAACAGAAAGCTGAGTGACGTGTAGGTAGGTACTTTAGTTCATCTTGCGATGTACGTCTGACTACCCCAATTGGGATATAGTCGTGAGCAAATGTTACATTATGTTGTCTCTCTCTCATTTGTTTAAGAATTGCGCTTTTGTCGGTGGAGTAATCGCCATTCCTCTCTTCTCCCCGCCAAATCCTTCACCTCCTGATACGACACGACCTGCACCTTCTATTTTATTTGTTTCATAAATGTTCTCTTAGGCCTGCCCCTTCCTCACTTTCCTTCAATTTTTCCTTTTAGGATGTTCTTTATAAATTAATCGTGTTATCTCTCTGGTGCTCTAAAGTCTCTACTGTGGTTCTTTTTCTTAATAAAAAAATAAAAATAATAATAAAAAAGTTTATTTAGGTAAAATCTACGACACACATATACATTTACAACATCAACAATCAACAACAATCAACATTATCAATCACATTTTCATTTTTATTTTTAAATATTACATGTAAATAATTAAATATTTGCAATAGTAAAGAATCTAATCTCACCTTAGAATAAAATGTCGAATATAAACTTGCAACTGTGAAGAGGGGACCAGTTGTTGTTTGCCGTTCGATTGCCTGCATTCGAGAGCGAGTATAAGGCTGCCTGTCCACCTGATATTTGCGATGTAGCTAAACTATGAGCGAAGGCATAGCGGGCATGTTTGCGGGTGCTGGTGTGGAAAACTCCTAGTGCCTCGATGGTACAAAGAGTGTGGGGGATCCCAATATGATCCTGAAGATGATTTACGATAGGACGGACGCAACGCGGCGGTCTTCGGGCGATTCATGGACTTACACATTTATTGTACAAAATGTTGAGCAGCCCTGCACCCCGGGTTCATACTTATTTTTATTATACATTACTAACATAACTTATAAGATACAATTTGAACTATCAATGAACTCTTTTGTGTGATAATAAATGATTTATATTATTATTTATTTTATAGCTAAACTACAAAAAAAAGACATGTGGCACTCGGGGACTGCCGCGGTAAAGCTATTACATATCATTTCACATATCATATCATTTTGTATCAACTTATGCAATTATAATTATTTATTTATTTTATTCATGCAGTATTTCTTTTTCTTTGATATTAATTCAAGTTACACGCAAGCACACAATGCGGTGTCGACAACGCCGTGTCGAAGACTGCCGAACTAAAACGACGTTAGACGATGCAGGGCCTTCAAGCCACACCTCAGTGTCCGTCGGAGTGGGGAGCGTGAGGTTTTTTCGTTACGGAATTTCTGGATTCGCAATAGAAGCTATGCAATAGCTTAAAAATACCAATTTCCATAAAGGGTAGCTTTATTGTACCTAATGCTTCTATTACAATTGGTTGCATAATGGTCTTCAGTGTTGGTGCTTAGTTAAACTGTAACTGGATTGCAATTCGTCTGTGATAAAATAGCTCTTAGCTATCGCGAACCGATGGACACACAGCCTTAGCTTTGCCAGCTAAAATATTGGAGTGCGCACGCCGGAATTTATAGAAGCCCGTAAAATGTATATTGTGTTTTATACTTTTTTGAAAATTTAATAAAATATCCGAGTTTTGAAGCCGAGGTTAGGCAGCTTGTTGATACGGAATGTTGTTGGGTTGAAATGTACTGCTGACTATGTTGAAAACAATGTAATCTTAGTCTATGTTTATCTACAGATCTATTGGTATTCGGTTGAGGTCCGTTTCAATAGAAAGACCACATAGTTGATAACCAGCGGACAATCAAGACGCAAGTGACACCTCATTTGATAATATTTGATAAGTAGTTTGATGACTCGACCTCGGTGGCGCAGCGGTTAACGCGCTCGGTCTGCGATTGTTGAAGTAAAGCAACTTTCGCAAAGGCCGGTCATAGGATGGGTGACCAAAAAAAAAGTTTTCATCTCGAGCTCCTCCGTGCTTTGGAAGGCACGTTAAGCCGTTGGTCCCGGCTGCATTAGCAGTCGTTAATAACCATCAATCCGCACTGGGCCCGCGTGATGGTTTAAGGCCCGATCTCCCTATCCATCCATAGGGAAGGCCCGTGCCCCAGCAGTGGGAACGTTAATGGGCTGATGATGATGATGATAAGTAGTTTAGAAGTTATGCGGGAAAAAACGTGGATACACACATACATAGTAGTCTAGCAAATAACCCTCCATTTTGCTATGTCATAGTAGGGCGAAAAAAAAAGCAGATTTTTTTTTCCATTATAATTTTTTCTTTGTGAGTTTCCCGAAGCACGGGTAAGTGTTATAAAAAGAAAAAAAAATCTAATCTAACCAAAAACTACTTTAATCTTCACACACTATTCACATTATTGTTAGGTGCATCCCTTTAATGGAACTTAGCATTGTTGTTGGCGCTCGTACTCGTTGTAACAAATAGCTACATTAATATACTACTAGTGTATCAGATGATAATAATAGTTCTATTGTGCGGGAGTACGTGTAATATTACTAAAGCGACAGAAGTCAAAACTAAGAGCACCTTCACATAGGCGTTTAACTCGCGTTACAAACGCTACTCTCCAGCCGCTGCAGACCGTCTTAAACGACCTTATCCAGCGATTGAGCGTTGAGCTCACAATCCGGGGGTTCCTAGTTGGATCCTGGTGGAAACATATTGCAACATGCTTGTTTAGAAACTACATTTTATAAAACGAAGTCATAGAATGATAAAACCAGCGTCTAATATCGCGAGGTTCGACTCAATAAAGCCATCTGTCTTGGTTGCTTTTGTCTAAAGAGCCGTAAGCTGCGAAGGAGTAAGAGGGAGCGCTGGAACTATCCGTCTCGCTCGCTCTTACGTGGAAAGGTGGCAAACGGTAACAATGAGATATTTGTGAAGTGTCCGGGGTGTGACGCTAGTCTACCTTGCTAACACTAAATTCTATTTTAGTTGTTTTAAAAGCACAACGGACTGCGTGGTCCAGTGGTTGAGCGTGAATGGGCTCACGTTCCGGAGGTCCTGGGTTCGAATCCCGGTGGAGCCATATCACAGAAATCACTTTATAATCCCTAGTTTGGTTAGGACATTACAGGCTGATCACCTGATTATCCGAAAGTAAGATGATTCGTGCTTCGAAAGACACGTTCAGCTGTTGCTCCCGGTTACTACTTACTGATGTAAGCACGTGGTCGTCAGATGCATTTGGCGGCGTAATAATAATCCTGGATTAGGTAGTACGTCCATATAATAAAGAATAATCTACACGGTACCTCTCTGTCCCGCACCAATTCGTACCGGACGTCGAGCGAGATTTACCTCACCCCCTCTGAGTTTTGCTTTAGTCTAAAAAGGCTGTAAACCGCTATGGAGTAAAGAGCAGTACGCGGACTTTACGTCTCTTTCGCACTTACGCGGTAAGGCGGTATCTGGTAAGAATGAGATTTTTGTATAGTACCTACTGCTATTGCACCAATGAGTTATTAATTTATCTTAATGAGCAGTTTTCACTAACACAGTTGGCTCGACTATTATAGACGGCGATACGGCACACCTATCACGTTGATCTAACAGAAAGCTCGATGAAGTGTGGGTACTTAGTTCATCTTGCGATGGATGTACCTTTGACTACATAATTGCGATATAGTCGTGGTCGATGTGGTCTGTTACTGCACCTTGACTTTAACACGCTGCTGTCGTACGCGTTTAACACGCGCGCGACAATCGCATACCTATGTGAAAACGCTCTAACATTAGCGAAGAGACAGAAGGCAACTCCAACTATCGCTACGGTTTCAGCTACAATTTCACATATCGATGTTCGGGTACCTGATAAGAGGCAACTAGACTGTGGCTGCGAAAACAGCGGAGAAACTATGACATTATATTATTTAATGTATTAAGTACCTAGCTTAAGAGCCTTCATAGCCAACGCATTCAGAAAACGAAGCATGAAAACTTTCTTATGGAGCCTCCACATCCTCCACAGCCTCCCATTTGGGATAAAATAACTATTTTAATTTTTAAATTTGATAATCATAATTTAAAATAAAGAAATAAATTGTATTATTTTAATTAAATTTATATGTATATGTTAATCTGGAATAAATAAATTTATTATTATTTGTATGTCGTTTCCATATCTCGGGCCTATGGAGACCCGGACTTTTGGAAGGCGTGTGTGGGGCCGAAGCCAACACGTAGAGGCCCCTTAAGACAATTTCATCTAAATGTTGTGTGACACCAACCGGCGATTATCACTGTATGCACTATGGGAGTGCACCCAAAGACAATCCCCGGTTCGTGTAGGACTATTATTATTATTATAGCTCACTATGGATGTGAAACTTAAACACTTACGCAGAAAGATAGAGAGAGACTCGAGGCCTTTGAAATGTGGTGTTGGAGGAGGATGGAAAGAATAAGTTAAACAGAAAGGGTTACTAATAGGAGTAATAAGAGTAAGGGAAAAGAAGCAAATATTGAGAGTTATTGAGAAATGAAAGAGCTATGCTCGGCATTTCCTTACGGGAGCGGAAGAGAAATACTTGGGTTGGATCTAAAACCAAGGTTAGGGATGTGGTAAAAGTAATTGCCGAACGCAAGTAGAGATAGGCGGGACACATTGCTCGAATGAGCGAAGAAAGATGGACCCGGAGATTGTTAGAGTGGCGCCCACGAGCATTCACAAAACCGAGAGGAAGACCACCAATGAGATGGAAGGACGACATCGTACGGCACGCAGGATATGACTGGATGTCGATAGCCCAAGATTTATTAAAAACATCATAGAAGGGAAGCTACAAGGAAAGAGAGGAAGGGGAAGACCAAGCAGAGCTTACGTGGAACACCCGGGTCGAAGCACAAACCAACGATTGTCGAATTTGTTTTCGAATTCCTGTTTGGATTATAAATGATTATCACGTGCTTAGCAACATCGTGAGGAAACCCTTTTTCCCGAGAAATGCGTTTTCGGAGGTATGTGACCTAACCTGTATTGGGCTGGTTTTCCCTTCGCGGGTTGCAAGGTCAGACAGTAGCTTCTGTAAAAAACCAGAACTGTCAAATCTTCAGGTTAGGTAAGGCATGAGTGTCCGAAGTGTGGTATTTACCTTAATCGCAAAAAAATACTGTAAAATTCTTCTGTTTCGTGGCTTCGGCATCAAAGAGGCAGACAATACGGAGCTACAATGAGCCCCACTCAGCATATTCACGCCTCTGGAACTGCACGTTATTGTATTTGACAGTTTTGGAACCGGCGTCCGTCCTATCTTGGCTATTTTGTTGCTGACTGCGTGTTTTGTGTGTCTGCTACGGCGAAAATTGCGGCGGGAAATTATTGGGCAGCGACGGGGCAATCTGACGGTGGGTGACAGTAAAAACGGAAAACAATACACGTACGGTCACGAGCATTAATATGTATACACTTTGGTACCATGTCACATTAACTTTTTTGACAAATGAAACTGGAAGTCTCATTAAATGTCAAATATGATAGTGCGACAGGGTTCTAAAGTGGGTACATGACATTGTTCATGACTGTACTCTTGCACAATTTTCGGGGTAAAGTCAGAATAGTGAGTAAAAACTCCAATTATGTAATCACACTATAT
Organism: Pectinophora gossypiella; assembly: GCF_024362695.1. NCBI lineage: Eukaryota > Metazoa > Arthropoda > Insecta > Lepidoptera > Gelechiidae > Pectinophora > Pectinophora gossypiella. The sequence continues at coordinate 1,388,642 of NC_065420.1, read as the reverse complement.
ATTTCGACGACCTCCGTGGTCCAGTGGTTGAGCGTTGGGCTCACGATTCGGAGGTATTGAGTTCGATTCCCGGTGAGGACATATCACAAACATTACTTTATGGTCCCTAGTTTGGTAAGGACATTACAGGCTGATCACCTGATTGTCCAAAAGTAAGATGATCCGTGATTCAGAAGACACGTTAAGCCGTTGGTCCCGGATACTACTTACTTATGTAAGTAAGTAGTCATTACGTGAGCCATGTCAGGGGCCTTTGGCGGCTCAATAGTAACCCTGGTTGATGGGGTTGATACTCCACCTCGCAACCCACGCGATAGAAGAAGACTGTATATTTCAAACTTTTCCAACACTCGTCGCACTGTATTTTCCTAATTAAACATCCAACACCGTTCGAAGGTCCAGGCACTAAGCACCAATACAACCCTGGATGTCATAATCGTGAGCTTAACGCTCAACGATGGACCTAGGAGGTCCTCAAAAGACGCGTGACGTATGTGATGTGTGTAACGGAAAACAAGCAAGCGCCTTTTTAAAAAAATGCATCAAAATCTTAACAAAACCTCTTGGTTTAAAAATTTAGACCACAATTATTTTAGCCCCTATGGATTAACACTTTGACAGTCCAGTGATCCATATACGGGTCATGACGGAGTAGCTCCATACGTCCGTGACCCATACATGGGTCACTAAGAAACGACCAAGTACGCACTAAGGGCGGGTGATCCACTTATTATTTATGTTTTTAACAGGACTTTGTTTTAAGTTTACGCGGTTATTATCATAATTAAAACACATAATAACGGGTTCTTACCGCGTTTAAAATGGGGATATAAGACTCCCGATATTTCGATACTGATGCAAGTGCCATTTTAAACGCGTTAAGAACCCGTTATTATGTTTTTTAATTTTTAACAGGACGTATAAAAAAGTAATACCCGGGACTTGCAAGAAAGTCAAAACATTTTGTATGCGGACTGTCAAGTGTTTAGTAAAATCGAGTAAGTAAAATATTTATTTGTCTACAAAAATACATGGTAATATTTGTAAGGCTGGAACCTAAACTAGGATACCCTGTGTTTTAGGACTCCAGGCCTCCACCTGCAGAAACCAGCTTGCCTATTGTGAGGTTGTGTAAACAAAAATCTTATCTCAATGTGATTTTCCAAAATGGCGATAGGCGCTTACGTGGTCTTCATGATAAGGCAATGATAATTATGTTAATATGCTAATTTCCAACTAGTCAAATCAGTAAATTTTTACTAAACGTCTTTTTTTTGACGTGACTTATTGTAGATTTGCCGCAGATGACATTAACTACTTGGCCGGACAAATAGGGAGCGCTGAAGGCTCTCACCCGGAAAACTAAACGTCAAAACACGAAATTACTATGGAATTTGTATGAAAAAGCACACTGTGACGTCATAGAAAAGCGTGTTAAAATGTCGGACTTATTAAGTTTTCTTGATTAAAATCCATAAATAAGTTAAATAGAAAAAAGAAAAAAACATTTTGTCACCTTTAGATCTGTTTTTATTTAGTCATCAGAATTTCATAATTTATCTTTGACCTAGGAAACCACCCAATTGCTATGAACGTCTTTTTAAATTTTGCAGTAACGACAAAACGATCAACGCTGTTAAAACTGTCTAATTACACAAATTAGCGAAATCGGCTGGATCACATCATCATCAATGATACAGTACGGACTTTTACATCGGCTCCCATTCAAAACCTAAACAGCCAAACTAACAATATTATCGCCAAACTACCAATGAAGTTCCAAGAGTACATGAAGACAGAACTTGTTCAGACAAGATATAAGTAGCGGTGTCCATTGGCAAGTCCATACAAGTTGTCATGTCGGCTACTGCGACGACGAGTTGTGAATAGATGGTGAGTTCTCGAAGTTGTGCTGTGAGACTTCACTTGGAGGTTTGTTTGAAGAAGTGCTATTTGGTGATTTGATAAGGGTAATTTGAGCTCTAGCATAGAAAAAGAGAGGAAGGGGAAGACCGACAAACTTACGTGGAACGACTTATTAAAATAAAATAATAAATAGCTTGTGAGCTGTATGTGATGGTCGAGAGTCACAATTCTAAGAAAACTAACGAAAAACATTTTCTTTTTTCTACTTAACTTATTTATGAATTTTAATCAAGAAAACTTAATAACTCCGACATTTTAACACGTTTTTCTATGACGTCACAGTGTGCTTTTTCATACAAATTCCATAGTAATTTCGTGTTTTGAAGTTAAGTAAAAAGTAACTGATTTGACTAGTTGGCAACTATTATCTCTTACATAAATATTTGTGTGAACAGAACAATGTTTTTACAGCACGGAGGAGTTTTGAAATCTATAATTAGTATATTAAAAATATTATGACATCTGTATTAGCATCACATTTAAAACAAATAAAGATTTCATTTCATTTCATATCTATAACCCAAACATGAACTAAAAGTCATAAGTTGAATTCAGTGGTTTAAAACCTGAGCCAAGATGCAAACCCTTGACACTGTGATGTAAGTCACGCGTTATCTGAACACGGCGGGCTATCTATCACGGATTAGGTTAGGGTCATATCTATGTATTGAACTTTTTTTGCTTTGAAATAGATTTTCCTTTCACTTCTATTTCACCTGGGAAATGGGAATACGCTTATCTAAAAAGTACCAATTTACTTTGACTCTTAGAATTTTTTTTCGACGGTAAGGTCCTTAGTAATAACAAGAAAATTGCGAACAAAGTACTCTGATAAGTCTATATGATTTTTTTAAACCTAAGCTAAATTGTCATTCGAAAATGCCTAAAGAAATAATGTGCGTGGGAAAATAAATTCTAGAGTAACATCATAATAATAAGTCGCATTATTCCAAGCTCCAGAAACATCTCATAAGGAAAAAATCTATAGAACAACCTAAGGATAACGACCACGACAGAGCTGGACTTAGTATGCCTATTAACACGTTGTCCAGTCCAGTGATCCATATACGGGTCATGACGGACTAGCTCCATACGTCCGTGACCCATACATGGGTCACTAAGAAACTCGCGTACGCACTAACGGCGGGTGATCCACTTATTATTTAAGTTTTAATAGGACGTATAAAAATTGAAGTAATATGCGGGACTAACAAAGAAGTCAAAACATTTTGTATGGGGACTGTCAACGTGTTAACGTCGCTATTATGGAGAAAATCACGTAAGCGTTTTTTTTAACACCTCGAAACAATAACTCGAAAAATTGAGACCACATTTTTTTACCTGGATTGTAACCAGCTTGTCTATTTCGAGATTTTGGTAACAATAAATTCTATAAATTATAAATTATATTTGAAAAAGGCGCTTGTTGGTGGTTTTCACTGTAAAAAGATGATAAACATGTGTATTTCTATGCGTATGAACCAGTTTTTTTTTTTTATTTAAGTGCCGTAATTTTCATTTCACAAAAAAAAGTGTGACCTGAAAAAAAAACCTGGGGCTTCCGGATCGTAAGCTCAACGCTCAACCATTAAACCACGTTAGCCGAATATAATTTACCACCACTTCGGAACTCCCTAAAAGTTATCATTGTCTGTAAGCGCCACGCTCTTGTCGGTGTAGCATTCTCCATTATTGTCTATCAAAGACCAATTCTATGGTCACAGTGGTGGTGGTTTTCTGGTCTATTCTGTCTTTTTAAAATTCATACCTCGTTGTTAAACTCTGGATTTTAGAAAACTCAACCATAAAAGGTTAACTGAAGAGAAGCGCCGCAGGGACTTCTCATTGCGTCCCTGGATTCAAACGCAAAAACCCGTAACGGCTGTAATACGATACACGGGCAGATTGTATCTATTTGCGAATTTATTTATTATCTGTGTACACACGCCACTGGGCAACATTAGGGCAGGGAGTTTTAGGCCACCTTTGACATGACGTAGTGGTACACACGCCTCTAGACACGGACGCCTAACACTAGGCACAAAACGGGAAAACAACTTTTAATCACAAATTAGACAAATGACACAAAACTTTAAGAAATTAAAGGAAATTAAAAAAAAATATAAACATAATCATCATCACTAATTTTGGGTTTAAGTAAGAGCCACGCTCTTGTCGGTGTAGCATGTTCCATGCTACTTTTTAGGGAAAAATAGGGCAGTGGTTTCACTCTTGTCTCCGTGTCTGTGGTGTCCTAAATAATAAATGTTTCTTTCTTTCTTGCCTTGCGCTCCGCAGCAGTCTGACGCGAGTGGGATGGCGCCCAGAGTAGTCTATTTCAAAGCAGTACTAGTAGTCTTCCACCTCTGACAGTTACTGCTGCCCTCTGTCCGGTTCCAGAATATATTCCCTGTGACTTTCTCCTTCCGTGCTGCATTGCCGTACCGATGGCTTCCATCTCCGCCTCTGCCAGCGTTGAGGCCTTCACTCGTATCCCTGGGCAAGGGTTCTACGTTATACCCCGGATAAAATTATTATTATTTTGTATGTCGTTTCCATATCTCGGGCCTATGGAGTTCCGGACTTTTGGAAGGCGTGGGTGGGGCCGATATTATTATTCTTAACTCAGGCAGACAGTTTTTCACTGATAAGTGCCTGTCATCATCATCAGCCCATTAACGTCCCCACTGCTGGGGCACGGGCCTTCCCTATGGGTGGATAGGGAGACCGGGCCTTAAACCACCACGCGGGCCCAGTGCGGATTGGTGGTTATTAACGACTGCTAATGCAGCCGGGACCAACGGCTTAACGTGCCTTCCGAAGCACGGAGGAGCTCGAGATGAAAACTTTTTTTTTGGTGGTCACCCAACCTATGACCGGCCTCTGCGAAAGTTGCTTAACTTCAACAATCGCAGACCGAGCGCGTTTACCGCTGCGCCACCGAGCTCCGCTAAGTGCCTGTATTCTACTATAATTAGTTCTTACAAGAAATAAAATAAATAAAAGAACAATTTACATAAAGTTAAAATGGTTGCACAAAGCGGCCAGCAGAGTTGCCGTGCTGTATTGAAAAATATTATTTTCAAAAAATATAAAAAAACTTTTCTAAGTATTTAAGAAAACATTATCGAGTTTACTTCGCCTAATCTTCCTCTTCAAAGGCGGTGAACGCCATAAATTATAACATTAAGCTTTTAAAACGAAATTTACAACTTGCATAGATAAAATATAATTACTCTTTATTAAAAGCTCGGTAAAAGAACAAATAAATCATTTTTTCTTTGTCCCTGCCGTGGACAGAAATTAACTTTTAATTTGTTACGCTTTGTTTTGATTTTTTTAATATTTTCCAAACTGGAGAAGGCTTTTGGGAGAATTCGTAAAAGTTTTCCTGTGGTCATTATGAGAATTACCAGAATAAGGATGTTTAAATTTGAATAGAGAAGGGATTTTTATTAAATTCAAAAGAATTTATCGCCGCTGAAAAGCCAAAGTTCGGCCTGTGATGGTCCTGTGTGGTGGTCCAGTGGTTTACATGTGAGCTCACGATCCGGAGGTCCCGGGTTCGAATCCCAATGGGGACACATCACAAAAATCACTTTGTGATCCCTTGCATGAGGTAAATCCAGTTCAACCGCTGATGGGGAGCAGAGACTTACCATTCTTTACGTAGTATTATTCTTTATTCTCATCATCATCAATTTAAGAGCCACGCTCTTGTCGGTGCAGCATTTCTGTAAAATACTCTCCATGCTACTTTTTTAGGGAAAAATAGGGCAGTGGTTTCCCTCTTGCCTTCCGCCCCGCAGTACTCTGTCTGACGCGAGTGGGATGGCGCCCAGAGTAGTCTATTACAAAGCCATACTAGGACTCCTGTCCTCTGCCTCTGAATAGTACTGACAGTTACTGCTGCCCTCTGTCAGGTTCCAGGTTACAGTCCCTGTGACATGCCCCTTCCGTCCTGCATTCTTTATTCTATGATATCAAAAAGAAAAAACACAATCGTCGGTTTTCACGACAACATTTCGGATAAGAAAAGCAACTGAACCTAAGACTTTTACTTAGCAGTCGACCTGCGTAACTGTTGCACTAGATATCTTCAAGGTTGGTATTATAAATACAAACATTATTCAAAGCTTCAATGAGCGAAGTTTTCTCTAACCTTCAACGTTTAAGTATAGTATGTATATAGAGACGTATGAAACTCTAGAAGTAGTAGTTCGAAGGTCCTGGTTGTTAAGCAACGGATGTCAAGGTTAACTGTACAGTGTAAACAGAACAGCTGTTTAACTCCAACAATATTAGTGTGAGCGCCTTCTCTTCTTTGCGAGTCGATGGCGATCGAAGCTAAATTTTTGCTGACCAATAATTGGCCACCCTTACGGCATTGTCAGTGGCTTCGTACAGGTCTTCAATAGTGCAGGTGTTAGGGCACTTAGGACAGCACAAAAGGTGAGCCATAGTTTGTGGTGATACTCCACACTCGCAATCATCGCAACCATCAACCAGGTATCCCCACCTGCAGAGATTATCCTTGCAGCGGCCAACCTGTGTCCGGAGCCTATTTAAAGACTTCCATGTGGGCCACGCTAGATTACTTCCAGGCGGGTGACCCTCCGATGGCGCGATAAAAGGGGTGGGAGAACACTTCCGCTGCCAAAGAAGTGTGAGCGCCAAAATACTAGCAATGTTATAAGCACGCCACGCGAACGAGCGTCATGACGTCACATCCGACTTGTAACGTCCATTCCGCTCCCCACTCGTCGCATATATATAACCGTCACTCTTTGTAACTTGTTTCTTCAAATTAGGTACCTACCTAATAAAAAAAAAATATTGAGTTCACTTGTGTTTACTCTCAACACATCTTCTATCGTGTGGGTTGTGAGGTGGATTACCAACGGCATCAACCCTGGTGTCAGGGTTACTATTGAGCCGCCAAAAGCCCCTGACATGACTACGTACTTACATCAGTAAGTAGTAACCGTGACCAACGGCTTAACGTGCCTTCCGAAGCACTTTCTTACTCTCGGAGAATCAGGTGATCAGCCTGTAATGTCCTAACCAAACTAGGGATTACAAAGTGATTTTTGTGATATTTCCCCACTGGGATTCGAACCCAGGACCTCCGGAACGTGAGCCTAACCCTCAACCACTGGACCGCGGAGGCCGTTGTGCTCTCAACACATCAAAGACTAAAATATAATTTAGTGTTAGCAAGGTCTAGCGTCACACTCCGGACACTTCACAAATGGGTTCCACCCATGGGTTGGGCGCTCCATGCGATAGGTACTTACATACTTTCGTAAAATCCTTAATCATTTGTCCACTTGTTCACTGGTCCACTAGTCCACTCGTCCACTTGTCTACTTGACTACTTGGACCTTGTCCATTTTTACCGTTTGCCACCTTTCCATGTAAGTGCGAGCGAGACATACAGTTCACGCGTTCCCTCTCACTCATTAGCAGATTACGGCTCTTTAGACAAAAGCAACCAAAACATCTCGATGGCTTTATTAAGTCGAACCTCGCGATATTAGATGCTGGTTTTATTATACTATGACTTCGTTTTCGTTCGGTACAAAGGGACGTTCGGACAGTCGGAACCGAGAGGAACTTCGATTGTGTGCTTCATGGGAGGTCAAACAATATACTGAAAGGACCTCTTAGCGGGTATAATAATGGTTGCAAGGCCATGAGTAAGTTCATTGTTATTATAATCATTTATGACAGAAACCCACCCACGGGTCGGGCGCTCCAAGTGATAGGTACTAACATACTTTCGTAAAAACCCTTAATCATTTGTCCACTTGTTCACTGGTCCACTTGTCCACTCGTCCACTTGTCTACTTGACTACTTGGACCTTGTCCACTTTTCCACTTGATCACTTGTCTATTTGTCCACTTGTCCACTTGTCCACTTGTCCACTTGTCTATTTTCCCACTTGTCCACTTGTCTATTTGCCCACTTGTCCACTTGTCCGCTTGTCCGCTTGTCCGCTTGTCACTTGTTTACTTCTCCACTTGACCACTTGTCCACTTGTAACTTGTTCTCTTGTATAATTATTGTCTACTTATTTATAGTTATAGCATTCCCATTTGCATTTTGCATGTTTGCCTCTATATCATGGTATTGGCTGGCATGTCACACTTGACCACTTGACCACTTTTCCAATCGTCCAATCGTCCACTTGGACACTTCTACAATTATCTATTATTTATAGTTACAGCATTCCGATTTGCATTTTGCATGGTTGCTTCTATTTATGTTACTGGCATGTCACACATTTACAAAATTCTAAATTCAAATTCAAAATTCAAAAATATCTTTATTCAGTAGGTAACATAGTTACACTTTGAATCGTCAATTTTTACATAACGAACGTCTCATCCGCCTAAAACTACTGCAGCTTCTCACAACCTGTATAGCCGGGGAAAAGAAGCTGCAAGAAAAACCTCGGAACAGGGCCCTAGACGTTCTTTAAAAAAATAAAAATAGACATAAAATATTTATAAAATTGAGTAATGTAGCTGCCTAATATCAGTTCTCAGACAGTTAATCGCATGCATTCTTATCTTCTAAATAATCACTAACTTTAATAATAATAATAATAAAAACACTTACACACACTACACTTACTCTTTACTTTTACAATTTTTTATCACTTTCTCTGTCGATTGGCATACGTCAAGACCTATGTAGAGGTAGGTATGTACAGTATAGACAATGCTTAAAGTAGGTGTTGCACTAAGCAGCAGGCGTGACATTCAAGACGCCGCCGACTTTACGCGGGAAAACATATTTTATTAAAATTTTCCATCTCGTGCGCGCTTTCCGAGGTGGCAAAGACTAAGTGCTGCAATTTGGGCAGACTCGACAGTCAAATTTCAAGTAGTTATAATATATTAATGACAATACTGTTACCAGAAACACGTAGATAAAAATGTTTTAATGTAGGTATGATGTGGTTGTAGTTTATCAATAAATAAATATGTAGATACCTAAATACGTAGTCTAACTGTTTGACGCGACTTATTGTCGATTTGCTAGCACTACAGAGCCGGACAAATGGCGAGCAGACTTTTACCCGGTACAAAATTTTAGACAACAGGCCTAAGGGTGTCGTCTGAGAAGATTATATTTGAAAGAATCGACCTTAGTGGGTCGATAGCGTTGCGCTGAATGAGAAGTCGTCACCACGCCGGCGGGGTCGGTATCGGAACTGGAACTACAGATCACGAAAAGACTATACTTGTCAGTATTGAAATCTTAATAAATATAGTTCATAAACTGCCTATATACGTCCCACTGCTGGGCACAGGCCTCCCCTCAATCAACCGGAGGGGGGTATGGAGCATACTCCACCACGCTGCTCCACTGCGAGTTGGTGGAGGTGTTTTTACGGCTAATAGCCGGGACCAACGGTTTAACGTGCCCTCCGAAGCACGGAATCATCTTACTTTTTCGGACAATCAGGTGATTCAAGCCTGAAAAGTCCTTATCAAACAAAGGACAGTCTCACAAAGTGATTTCGACCACGTCCCCATCTCCAGATCGTGAGCCTAACGCTCTAACCACTAGACCACGGAGGCTGTTAAATATAATTAACACTATACATTTATGGAATATTTTATCATCCTAACGTCCTGAGTTATAGATAGCCACCATGATGGCACACAACTGGCATGGCAGCTAAATAGGGTGTTTGACTGGGTCAAAGATAAATTATAAAAAGGTTATATAAAAAAGAGAAAAAAGAATTAGAAAAGAGAATTTCAAAAAATCTGCCAGTTTTTCTTGATGATAAAATTTGAATTCGGAACTGAGTAAGTACTTTATTGTCGATTCGTTCGCGTGGGAATCAAAACAGGTCAATAAAAAGTACTTGGTTCTAAAATCAAATTTACGATAAGTACATCTAATAATACGCTAGCTTCCAACTAGTCAAATCAGTTACTTTTTCTAAACGTTAAAACACGAAATTACTATGGAATTTGTATGAAAAAGCAACCTGTGACGTCATAGAAAAACGTGACAAAATGTCGCACTTATTATTACATAATTCAAAAATAAGTTAAACAGAAAAAAGAAAACGGTTTTGCCGCCTTTTGTATTCGGAAATACGATGTTTGCCAAGGCATTAAGAAAATAAAATCACTCTACGTAAGTATTTCAGACAAAATAAATCAGCTCACAAAATACTAACCACGTAAATATAATCATAAACGTGTATTTAGAAACGAACACGCAACTTGATTAAAACCAATAATCCAATATTGCGGAATTAGATACCTTGTTAGTGGTCAAATTGGTTTCGGAATTTGAACTCATTGTAAAATTTTGTGTTTACGCAGTGCCAATGCAATTTGAATTTCGCTCGGAAGTTTACAGAGAAATCTTTCTCATTAAAAACTCTTTTGCTAAAAATAATTACGCAAAAAAGTGGTGAAACATAATTACGTACTTTTTTTAAATTTTATATTTTGTAACGAGTACATGAACACGTCGGGCTCACGATTCAGAGGACCCGGTTTCGAATCCCGGTGGGGACCAGGCACGAAAGTCACTAGTTAGAACAGTACTTATTAATAATAAGTGTAAAGTAATATTTGATTTGAAGAATCTCACCACTGGTGCTTTTTTTTTGACGTGACTTATTGTATATGTGACACTAATTGCATTAACTACTTGGCCGGACAAATGGAGAGCGCTGAGGGCTCTCACCCGGTCAAAATTTAAGACAACAGGCCTGAGGGTGATCAGTTAAGCTTGAATCTCGGCTCAGGGCGTCGTCTGAGAGGAAAACATTTAAAAGAATTAATCGACCCTATAGTCGATAGCGATAAGTGCTGAATGAGGGAAATCGTCGACCACACCGGCGGGGTCGGTATCGGGGTTCTGAAGTGTTTGTTGTCGCGAGCCGATTGGCCGCCTCTATGGCTAGGTCACCACTGGTATGGTAACAGACATCACTGCAGGTTGGTTGTTTTTTTGACGTCTTCTTCTTATCGTGTGGGTTGTGAGGTGCAATACCAACCTCATCAACCCTGGTGTTAGGGTTATTATTGAGCCGCCAAAGGCCCCAGACATGACTCCACTTGGTCGGCAACCACTTGGTCGGAGTAGGCAAAATTAGTATAAAATGTGTACGTTGTGTCGCATCTCCAAAAACCCTAAGTAAATACTTAATCTTTGTGCTTAATAGCAACTGGAAAGTCGTCTGAGTTAATGAGCGCTCTTTGTTACAATCCGTCTTGGTACCGCTCACAAACCTCCCCCCTTTTGATGCGGCGCACGGTAATTTTGTTTGTAATAATTACACGCGATTGATACTAAGCTGATGATGGAAGCCCAGTCGATAGAACGCTTGTCTCTCACTTTGAGGTCACAGGTTCGAATCCAGCACAGGCCTAAACTAATGATTGTCGAATTTGTTTTCGAATTGATCGAAACAGTGGTGAAGGAAAGCATCGTGAGGAAACCCACATTCCCGAGATATGCATTTTGGAAGGTATAAGATCTAACCTGTATTGGCCTGATTTTCCCTTCGCCGGTTGGAAGGTCAGACAGACAGTCGCTTCTGTAAAAAGTCGGACCTGTCAAATTTTTAGGTTAGGTAATCTGATACTGTGAAAAACGCCTAGGCCTATGCTGGGATTTGAACCTTCGACCTCAAACTGAGAGTCAAGCGTTCTACCAACTGAGCTACCGTGGTTCTTCCTGTTATGTTCTGTGGTGTTTGTCTATTTCCTGTGTTTGAAAGTAATTTATTTTTTGTTTAATGTAATGGGGATATGGAGCCATAAGGCATGCATGAGAAACCCTGAGTAAATAATCATTCTGATGAAATGACAATAACGGTCGTGGAAATATTATTGACTTACCATTTCATTGCCCTTTTCGTGATTTCCTTAAAATTGTCCTTTTATTAGCTTTCGTTGTTATTGCATCCGAGCGAAGCCGGGGCGGATCTCTAGTATCTATATAAAATAAATAAGTAACAGAAAAAATCCAAGGCTACCATCATAAACCACGTGGACAGCTGTCTACCTATGAAAGCTGCTTTCATGTATTATATCCCCTGTAAAATCATCTCCTTATGAAAGCCAAGCAATGCATTAGCCACATTCTTTGTTCGAAGTGCAAGGTTGCGAGGATTATGGAAGGTTTTGCACCGGGCGAGTGCGATTCGACTGGATGTTTTCAGCCAACCACTGCCCAATGGCTCGAATTAGCTTCAAAACGTTTTCTAAAGCCCCTGGTTGTTGCGGCTTCTGAATACATCCCGCTTAGGGACGGTACTGAAAAGTATCGGCTCCTGAAAGACGTAATATACGATCCCGATTACCCGATTACACTAGCCATAGACGCGGCCAATCAGCTCGCGACAACAAACACTTCAGAACCCCGACTTCCCACATTCAGCGCTTATCGCTATCGACCCACTCGAGTCGATTAATTCTTTCATATATATATATTTCTCTCAAACGACGCCTTGAGCTGGACACCGTCAGACCTATTGTCTTTAATTTTCTACCGAGTGAGAGCCCTCAGCGCTCCCCACATGTCCGGCCAAGTAGTTAACTCCATTTGCGGCAAATCTCCAATAAGTCACGTGGGTGTGGGTACTGGGTCATCTTGCATCTTGACGTACCCCTGACTAAATTGATCATCATCATCATCAATTTAAGAGCCACACTCTTGTCGGTGCAGCATTTTCCATGCTACTTTTTTAGGGAAAAAATAGGGCAGTGGTTTCCCTCTTGCCTTTCGCCCCGCAGTCTGTCTGACGCAAGTGGGATGGCGCCCAGAGTAGTCTATTACAAAGCCATACTAGGACTCCTGTCCTCCGCCTCTGAATAGTACTGAGAGTTACTGCTGCCCTCTGTCAGGTTCCAGGTTACAGTCCCTATGACCATTGATACCGAGGGTATACAGTCGTGAACTTATATTATGTCCGTATCGTGAAATGTAAATGCTGTCCTCACCCAAGGTCTGTCAGTGGGTGTTCGTTATCACAACATTCAACAGTTTTGTTTCAATACTGCGCAGTACATTTTAAACCTTGAACATTTTTCTATTATATGCTGAACCATCTTTTCTTTCTCCTAGAATCCTTTGTTACATTCTCTTCGTTATTCAATTGTGACTCATAATCAACTTAGGGAGCAAATATTTAATATAGAAGATTTTTTTTTTACTTATTTCTTACTCATTGTGATCGGAAAGCTTTGAACGGTCTTCTTCTATCGTGTGGGTTGTGAGGTGGATTATCAACCCCAGCAACCCTGGTGTCAGGGTTATTATTGAGCCGCCATAAGCCCCTGACATGACTCATGTAACGACTACGTACTTACATCAGGATGTAAGTAGTAACCGGGACCAACGGCTTAACGTGCCTTCCAAACCACGGATTATCTTACTTTTAGATAATCAGGTGATCAGCCTGTAATATCCTAACCAAACTAGGGATTACAAAGTGATTTTTGTGATAGCGCGACAGCGAAATATTGAAAATCTAAATATTATGTTAACTGTAAACAACACGTGCGGCTAGCAAACAAACAACACCTGCACTTGTTTACGACACACGTGCAAGGTACGGTAGTGGGGACAACCCTTATAAGAAGGCGAGCCGCACGAGTTGTACCATTCTTGTGTCGAACTCCGTACAGAGAACATCCAATAAAAGTAATCCGTGACAGTGAGCCATTGTTTAACTGGCGCTATGCGTCCTCCACAAAGGTCACTGTTACCTTGGGATCAGAGTATAATATTCCTACTCTAACATCAGAAGTAGAGGATCGTCCTGCTGCCCACCCATTATATTGAAAAAGACGGCCACAAAGGATGAAACTAAGTTTCAAGTACTCGTATTATCCTGATAAGATAATAATCGTGGATGGAGTCAGGATCGAGGATAATGGTGCCTACCTGCATTTGAATACTATTGTTACGGTGAGTCGTTTTCATACTGGAACTTTATTGTTATTGACTTCATTGCTGGGTGTATTTTAATTTTTAATAATGAGGAAATTGATTTCAAATTAACTTGGAAAGTACTATTTCTCTTTATTTTAAAACAAAATTGACGAGATATATTCCCGCAATACGTGTCAATCATAATTCAAACCGCGTTTTCAAATCGGTTTTCATCATTGTCAAATCTTGGTATTTTGGTCTAAAAATGTTTTGAATTGGTGCAGACACGCTAACGCTGCGTGGTTTAAGCTGTATTTTCTCACTCCAAGCAATAAAGAAATGAACTTTCGTTAAATTACAACGTGATTTGTAATCTACCGTCATTAATCAAATCTTTATAAACCGATTGAAAGAGTCATGTGAATGTGATAATACACCTAGTTATTTTGTTTCATGTGACCACTGCTAAATGACGACGAGTGAATGACAAACGGCGAAGGCGTTACAGCATGGCACACTCTGAGAGTGGCAGCCGTGCCGCGTGTGTGCCGTGTGGTGGTGACTTCGTGGCAGCGTATTGTATACTAAGCTGGCGCTTGATTGCCGATAGCCGCCATTTCTTTTAATAGATTATCAGAATGACCGAACAATCTTCAGAAAGCAAGAAACGTTTCGATTCCAAATGTGCTAAAGTAAAATTATTTCATCCAGGAGACTTTGTGCTTTGTAAAGCAACCCAATGGTCTAATAACAAGCTAGGTCCTAAATATTTAGGGCCATATCAAATTGTAAAAATTATTGGCAATAATCGATACGAAATACAAAGTCTTCGTCCTGGCCAAAAAAAAATACTACAATAGCTCATGAACATCTCAGATTAATACCAAACCCGAATTTAGAATGATCCGTGATAGCAGTTTACAAGAAATAAAAAAAATGGTTGTAAAGGTCACTTGTCAAAACAAGCCACAAAATAGCCTCTTGAGTTCATCGAATATTTCTGAGACTGGAACTGCTGCTAATCCAAGCAACTAAAGCCTCTGAGTTTGGCAAACGTCCCTTTCACCGTGATGTTGTTGAAACAAGCTATATTTTTGGCCGCTGAGTTTGTCAACTGAACTTTCAACCAGAACAAACTTTTTAATCCGATCTTTGAACAAATAACGGACTAGGAAACTATTATTTTTTTAATTTGTGAGATCGTATCGATGGAACGATATAGACTTACAACTGGGCGTAACAATGCAATTTAAAGAATGAAACGATTATTATTGAATTTGCCAATTGTAAGCTCGTGTCGATGCACCGATATAGACTTACAACAACTGACTTAACAGCACAAATACTTAGTTACAAATTGAATATGCTACTACAGTGAACTAAAAGATACCCTTGTTTCAGAATAAACGCAAGCTCAGAGCACGAGCTGCGTATCAGTATGGCCGTGATAGCGCGACAGCGAAATATTGAAAATCTAAATATTATGTTAACTGTAAACAACACGTGCGGCTAGCAAACAAACAACACCTGCACTTGTTTACGACACACGTGCAAGGTACGGTAGTGGGGACAACCCTTATAAGAAGGCGAGCCGCACGAGTTGTACCATTCTTGTGTCGAACTCCGTACAGAGAACATCCAATAAAAGTAATCCGTGACAGTGAGCCATTGTTTAACTGGCGCTATGCGTCCTCCACAAAGGTCACTGTTACCTTGGGATCAGAGTATAATATTCCTACTCTAACATGTAACGACTACGTACTTACATCAGGATGTAAGTAGTAACCGGGACCAACGGCTTAACGTGCCTTCCAAACCACGGATTATCTTACTTTTAGATAATCAGGTGATCAGCCTGTAATATCCTAACCAAACTAGGGATTACAAAGTGATTTTTGTGATATGTCCCCACCGGGATTCGGACCCGGGTCCTCCGGATCGTGAGCACATCGCTCAACCACTGGACCACAGAGGCCGTTAGAGGCTCCTCAGCCATAACACCTTGCGAAATGACGTCAATTCAAAAATGTGACATTTACCTTCAACAAGTTTATCCATGATAATTCATCATCATCAATTTAAGAGCCACGCTCTTGTCGGTGTAGCATTTTCCATTCCAGTCTATCAAAGGCCAATTCCTTGACTTCCCTATAAGACACGACGTTAACCTTTTCTTTAATCTGTTCCATGTAAGCTCTTCTTGGTCTTCCCCTTCCTCTCTTTCCTTCTAGCTTTCCTTCTATGATGTTTTTAATGAATTCGTCGTGTCTTATTAGGTGTCCAATCATCTTGCCTCTTCTGTCCTCAATAATACTCAGTATTTGTCTCTTTTCCCTTACTCTTACTAGCACTTCCTCATTTGTAACCATTTATGATAATTACGTTGAATAAATGATTCTGATTTTTTTTTAATATGATTTGTTACTTATGGTGATAGGAAAGGTATCAACGGTTATGCACATATTTTCTATGCCTAGCACGGAAGTTGTTTTTACGGAATGACGTATCTGTAGTAAACTTCACAATAAATACCCATCTGTATGTATCATTTATTGGCCATCAGGGTACAAACCTCTATCATTATACAAATACAAATTTGTATTAGCATACAAAATGATCGTTCAAACAAATTGCTATGTTAATGTCGACCGAAGTGCTAATTTTACGAGCCACGCCGCGGTATTTGAATAATAGCTAACTACACGTCCCTTTTAGCATTAATTTGAGGTCTTTCATTGCTAGGGCCTTTGTAATTCTTGCCGAGTTCATCATAAAACTGCGGAGGTCCGATAAGACGGTTTAAAGGGTGTTTATACCATACATTTGGGCCGAGTCGAGTTTGTTCATACGCGCACGTTGGTTCAGAGTAGATCGTATTCATCACTAATTTATGTTTTTTTTAATTTTTTTAAAGAACGTCTAGGGCCCTGTGCCGAGGTATTTCTTGCAGCTTCTTTTCCCCGGCTATACAGGTTGTGAGAAGCTGCAGTAGTTTTAGGCGGATGAGACGTTCGTTATGTAAAAATTGACGATTCAAAGTGTAACTATGTTACCTACTGAATAAAGATATTTTTGAATTTTGAATTTTGATTTAAGAGCCACGCTCTTGTCGGTGTAGCATCCGCCATGTTTCTTTTTAGGGAAAGATAGGGCAGTGGTTTCCCTCTTGCCTTTCGCCCCGCAGGACTCTGTCTGAAGCGAGTGGGATGACGCCCAGAGTAGTCTATTTCAAAGCCGTACTAGGACTCTTGTCCTTCGCTTCTGAATAGTACTGACAGTTCCTGCTGCCCTCTGTCAGCTTCCAGGAAAAAATAATAAAATTAATTGAGTGGTTCAGAGATCATATTTTAACTATGGCATCACAATATATTTTAACTATGGCATCACAATATATCTTTGAAAACTTAATATATGTAAAAAAACATATAGGATTATTTGCAAAAAATAGCGATCGGCACATTGTTAATACCCGGAATAAAAATAAACTTGCTTTACAAGTCAGTCGATTACATAAGATTACTAAATCTTTTAAGGGGCAATGTATACGTTTTTACAATAAGATTCCCATTGACATTCAGAATTTGCCTTTCAACTGCTTTAAGAAAGTAGTTAAACAAAAACTTTACAAAAAAGGTTATTATAAAGTTAGTGATTATTTAGAAGATATGAATGCATGGGATTAACTGTCTGAGAACTGATATTAGGCAGCTAAATTACTCAATTGTATATCAATATTTTATGTTTATTTTTATTTTTTTTAAAAGAACGTCTAGGGCCCTGTGCCGAGGTTTTTCTTGCAGCTTCTTTTCCCCGGCTATACAGGTTGTGAGAAGCTGCAGTAGTTTTAGGCGGATGAGACGTTCGTTATGTAAAAATTGACGATTCAAAGTGTAACTATGTTACCTACTGAATAAAGATATTTTTGAATTTGAATTTGAATTTGAATTTGAATCAGATTCAATTATTCAACGTTATTATCATGGATAGTTAGTAGTCGTTACATGAGCCATGTCAGGGGCCTTTGACGGCTCAATATTAACCCTGACACCAGGGTTGATGAGGTTGGTATTCCATCTCACAATCCACACGATAAGAAGAAGAAGATCATGGATACACCTGTTGAAGGTCAATGTAACATTTTTGAATTTACGTCATTTCGCAAGGTTTTATGGCTGAGGAGAAGATGTGACAAGAAACTGCAACAGCAACACATCTTTACATATACATTGCAAGTTATTTAATAACTAATGGAAGTTAACATATCACAAAAATCACTTTGTGATCCCTAGTTTGGTTAGGACATTACAGGCTGATCACCCGATTGTCCGAAAGTACGATGATCCGTGCTTGGGAAGGCACGTGAAGCTGTTGCTCCCGGCTACAAAGTAAGTATTTGTTACATGAGCCATGTCAGCGCCTTTGGCGGCTCAATATTAACCCTGACACCAGGGTTTATGGGGTTGGTAATCCACCTCACAACCTACATGATTGAAGAATAATTAAAGTAAGTTTTAAAGGTTTAAAGCCCAAACCGGGATTCGAACCTGTGTAAGTTGGATATAAGTCATGCGTTCTCCGAACTGGGGAAAAAAATAGTAGTTTTTTTTCTTGTACCTATTCTTCTTTTTTTGTTGTTGTAGTGTTGCCTGGCTGTAACTTTTCATACCTTTTGTTATTCCGTTAATTATTTTTTTAAACAAATTCCACATTTGTGCACGTCTGTAATTGGTGCAAACACTAGTACTAGCCTTAAGAAAGTTTTATTAATTGTTGTGTGTTTGTTCTGTTGATGTGCCTAATAAATAAATAAATAAATAAACTAGGTCATCGCAGATTCATGGCGGCACTTTCGTAAACCTTATTTGTAAACGTTACTACAGTAATAAATATTGGCTGTGATTCTGACTAATCAGTTTAGTGGCAACCGTTCACCGCGAGATCACAGGAGCCGACAACTGCGGTTCAATTAATTATAACGTCACGTTAATGTTGCTGTAGCCAACTTTAATAATACGGAGAAAAACTCGTAAAATTATGTGTTTATTGGTCTTTATGATAGGGAGAATAGGCTAGTTTCCAACTAGTCAAATCAGTTACTTTTTACTAAACGTCAAAACACGAAATTACTATAGAATTTGTTTGAAAAAGCACTTTGTGACGTCATAGAAAAACGTGATAAATTGTCGGACTTATTATTACGTTCTTCTTGTTTAAAATTCAAAAATGAGTTAAATTTGAAAAAAGAAAACGTTTTTCGTTACTTTTAGATGTGTCTTTATTTAGTAATCAGAATTTAATAATTTATCTTGAACCTAGTACACGACCCAATTATAACAATTATTATTATAGGCATAGGAACAGCCTCCCGATCTGGAGGTCCGGGTTCGATTCCCGATGGGGACATTGTCGAAATCACTTTGTGAGACTGTCCTTTGTTTGGTAAGGACTTTTCAGGCTTGAGTCACCTGATTGTCCGAAAAAGTAAGATGATTCCGTGCTTCGGAGGGCACGTTAAGCCGTTGGTCCCGGCTATTAGCCGTAAAAAACACCTCCACCAACCCGCAGTGGAGCAGTATGCTCCATACCCCCTCCGGTTGATTGAGGGGAGGCCTGTGCCCAGCAGTGGGACGTATATAGGCAGTTTATGATGATGATTATTATAGGTACCCTTTAATAGGTAGTTTACTAATGGCTAACGCTTGCCTCTCACTATGAGGTCACAGGTTCGAATCCAGCACAGGCCTAAAACTATGATTGTCGAATATCTTTTCGAATTCATTTTTGGATCCTCTATGATTATCACGTGCTTAGCGGTGAAGGAAAACGTCGTTAGATCCACATTCCCAAGAAATGCATTTTCGGAGGTATGTGACCTAACTTGTATTGGGCTGGTTTTCCCTTTGCGGGTTGGTAGGTCAGACAGGCAGTCGCTTCTGTAAAAAACCGGACCTGTCAAATCGTCAGGTTAGGTAAGCGGACCCTGTGAAAAACGGGATAATGTTAGGGAGATGGTGATGTATATTTACTTATGATAAAAATGTAAAAAGTGAGTGCTTCATGTATGTATGGACTTGTTTTTTTTTTAAGGAGAATTACTTAACTTTTTTATATTGCCAACGACCGGATGTTTTACCAAAACCAATTATAATTATGCCACATAAAGATCAAAATATATTATTGTCATAAATTAAAAACGATATCTTGTTTAAAATCATATTCGTGTAGTCATAAAATAATTCAATAAAATATCATATTTAATTAAAATGCCATAAAAGTTTTAATAAGATTTCTATGCTTTTTAAATAATAAAATAGAAACAGATCGGATATTATTTTAATATATTTGATAAAATATTTCTGAGTAAGTGCGTCTGACAAGCCAAATTATGACTACAGTCTTAACATTATGTATTATTTTATGTGAGATTGTTTTCATAAATTATATTGTAATTCCATTTTTAAATAAATAAATTAAAAAAAATATCTTTAAAAGAACAAAAAAGGAAATTTTGATTACGTCCAAACAAATCACGGAACGTTTTCAGTCTTTGTAAAAAATACAAAAAAGAACACACTCTTTGTAAATAAGTTTTACAATGAAAACAATGATTATAATAAACGAGTATTTTTTTAGGTATTACGAGTAGTATTATGTTAGGTATGTTAAATTGCCTATATATTCGTACGTCCCACTTCTTCTATCGTGTGGGTTGTGGATTATTAACCCCATCAACCCTGGTGTCAGGGTTACTATTGAGCCGCCAAAGGCCCCTGACTACTAACGACTACTAATTTACATCAGTAAATAGTAACCGGGACCAACGGCTTAACGTCCCACTGTTGGGCACATTTCCGAGTGAGACCCCTCAGCGCTCCCCATTTGTCCGGCCAAGTAGTTAATGCGATCTGCGGCAAATGCACCCAGTAGTTCTTTTTTCGACGTGAATTTTTACAATAATGTAAATTATTGTGTAAAATAGTTCGTGTGGCGTGCCTATAGATGGCGTTAGTAGTCTATTAAAACGCAGTATCGTAATTTATATATACATATAGGATTATTTGCGAAAAATAGCGATCGGCACATTGTTAATACCAGGAATAAAAATAAACTTGCTTTACAAGTCAGTCGATTACATAAGATTACTAAATCTTTTAAGGGGCAATGTATACGTTTTTACAATAAGATTCCCATTGACATTCAGAATTTGCCTTTCAACTGCTTTAAGACAGTAGTTAAACAAAAACTTTCCAAAAAAGGTTATTATAAAGTTAGTGATTATTTAGAAGATATGAATGCTTGGGATTAACTGTCTGAGAACTGATATTAGGCAGCTAAATTACTCAATTGTATAGAATATTTTATGTTTATTTTTATTTTTTTAAAGAACGTCTAGGGCCCTGTGCCGAGGTTTTTCTTGCAGCTTCTTTTCCCCGGCTATACAGGTTGTGAGAAGCTGCAGTAGTTTTAGGCGGATGAGACGTTCGTTATGTAAAATTGACGATTCAAAGTGTAACTATGTTACCTACTGAATAAAGATATTTTTGAATTTGAATTTGAATTTGAATATAATTGTGTTACAATAAGAAATAAAATATTTTTTTTAACAAAAAAAAAAACACTTAAAAGGCAAAACTAAAAAGCAATATATAAATTTACTTCGCACAAAGTAATAAGTACGTATTTTCAATTAGTTAATTAATTTTATAATTTTGAATTCGGTGCCAAGTAAATGTTACAACAACCCTACTACAATATCAAATTACTATGTACTTACACACAATATTGTTAAATACCTATATCAAAGCAATAACAAAACAATGTCAAACAAAAAATCACAAAACAATCAGTACCATTAGAAAAATATAATAATATGAATCGGTACCTCGTTGCAGCATTTACTTGGTACAGTCATGAACAATATAATGTACCCACTTTAGGACTCTGTCGCACTAACATATTTGACATTTAGTGAGACTTACAGTTCAATTTGTCAAAAAAGTTAATGTGACATGGTACCATAGTGTATACATAATATATTATTAATGCTTGTGACCGTACCGACTTCAAAATTATATAATGTCCTCCTCATTAAATATTAACAATAAAAATATATTATGTAATTAAAAACCGAAAAGAGATGTAAATGATCTATAGAGTTTCTCAGAAACAATCTTATAATTGCCTCCATATTTTACGTCACAGCATAGTTAATCTTGATCACTAGCCTACCACCCGCGGCTCCGTCTGCGTGGACGTCGCACTTTTTTCCACCCATCTTTCATCCCTTTAGGGGTAAGAATTAAGTTATAAATCTAACACATTCATGTTTGGATCATAGATTTATGCCCGGTTATATGGCAAAAGACCTCAACGGTTGCAGAGGCTGAGATGGGAGCCATCAGTACGGCAATGCAGGACGGAAGAGGCGAGTCACAGGGACTGTAACCTGGAACCTGACAGAGGGCGGCAGTAACTATCAGAAGCGAAGGACAAGAGTCCTAGTACGGCTTTAAAATAGACTACTCTGGGCACCATCCCACTCGCGTCAGACAGAGTACTGCGGGGCGGAAAGCAAGAGGGAAACCACTGCCCTATCTGTCCCTAAAAAGTATAATGGAGAATGCTACACAGAAAAGAGCGTGGCTCTTAAATTAGTGGACTGAAACATGGCTAGCGAGGAGTGTATATACCAGAGATTTAGGTATGATGCTGTGTCATATATAATCTATATTTTGTTGGTTTATAGGCTTCGTTAAGCCGTTGGTCCCGGTGGCTCAATGGTTGACACCAGGGTTGATGAGGTTGGTAATCCTTTTTTTTTAACGTCACTTGTTGTAGATTTGCCGATGATGGCATTAACTACTTGGCCGGACAATTGGGGAGCGCTGAAGGCTCTCACCTTGGTAATCCCACAACCCACAGGAGAGAAGAAGATAGGCTTCAAGCTACCTGCATACCAAATTTCATTTAAATTGGTACACTGGTTTAAGAATGGAACGGTAACAAACAGACAGAGTTACTTTGGCGTGTATAATTATTAGTATGGATAGTTATATTTATGTTAGTTGACATTATAGCTTAGCTTCAGAACCAGATGCCGAACAGTGGACGGCAGTTAAACAGTAATTAGTGAATTCCAATGGCTTTGTCATGTCGCCCTTTGATCTTGCCGCTTAGGATCGCGGAGTATTTCAAAGTTATGTTGACGTGGGAATAAACTTGAGATGCTGTAGGTATTGGGCTGATGGCTTTAGTGTTTTAACTTGTTTATGATGAACGTAAACATAAGCTCACGAATATATCCCAATTAGGTCAAAAGTCCAATCAGTTTCTTGCAAAGTAGATTAACTGGTTGCACTTAAGACCTCCTGGTTAAATGGCGTTTCTGTAATAGACCAAAAACACCTACAAAAACATAAATTTTATAATTATGACAACTCATCATCATCACCAGCCCATTAACGTCCCCACTGCTGGGGCACGGGCCTTTCCTATGGATGGATAGGGAGATCGGGCCTTAAACCACCACGCGGACCCAGTGCGGATTGGCGGTTATTAACGACTACTATTGCAGCCGGGACCAACGGCTTAACGTGCCTTCCGAAGCACGGAGGAGCTCGAGATGATTTTTTTTTTGTTTTTTGTGGTCACCCATCCAATGACCGGCCTTTGCGAAAGTTGTTTAACTTCAACAATCGCAGACCAAACGCGTTTACCGCTGCGCCACCGAGCTCCTCAATATTATATTATAACAACTATGGTTCATAATTTCACCACGGGTGTTGAATAGTGATTATAAAACTGAAAATTTTGACTGCGCGCACGACGCGAATGGAAGGACGGCAAAGCATAATAAAAGTGCTCAGTAACAAACTGTAGTATAAAAAGTGAAATCATGAACACATGTCTAATTCATTTATAATTACTATGATGTAATGAGCCGACGATAATAAGGCCAGACGGACAAAAAATAAAAGAAGTAATATTAGGAGCTATGACACCCAGACACACATGAGATCACGCCTATCTCTCGTTGGGGTAGGCATAGACCACGGAGTTCCACTCACTATGATCCTGACACACCGCTTTGGCTTCTTCCACTCTCATCTTTTTTTTTTGACCAAGTCTTGAATAAGTCATTATTGTAGATTTGCCGCAGATGGCATTAACTACTTGGCCGGAAAAATGGGGAGCGCTGAAGGCTCTCACCCGGTACAATGTTTAAGACAACAGGCCTGAGGGTGCCGAGATGGGCGCGAACCTCGGCTCAGGGCGTCGTCTGAGAGGAAAAATATTTGAAAGAATTAATCGACCCTAGTGGGTCGATAGCGATAAGCACTGAATGAGGGAAATCGTCGACCACGCCGGCGGGGTCGGTATCGGGGTCGTGAAGTGTTTGGTGTCGCGAGCTGATTGGCTGCCTCTATGGATCGAGTAATCGGGTCGTCGGGGTCGTATATTACGTCCTTCGGACGCCGATACTTTTCAGTGCCGTCCCTAAGCGGAATGTACTCGGAAGCCGCAACTACCAGGGGTCCACTCTCATCGATGCCCCAAAAATATAGGTAAGTTCTACATATTTAATGTGATCTATCGATTAATAACACTGATAGATGTTTTTACAATATAGATGAATTTTATCAATAGGCTAGTTTCCATTTAGTCAAATCAGTTAATTGTTTACTAAACGTCAAAACACGAAATGACTATGGAATTTGTATGAAAAAGCACACTGTGACGTCATAGAAAAACGTGATAAATGTCGAACTTATTATTATGTTTAATTTGATTAAAATTCATAAATAAGTTAAATAAATAGAAAAAAAATGTTTTTCGTTAGTTTTAGATCTGTCTTTATTTAGTAATTAGAATTACATAATTTATCTTGAACCCAGTACACGACCCAATTTATAATGATTTTTTAATGAAATATTAAATAGCACGACTATATTGTTTTTTAATTTTATTATTTTACAAGAATGTGTATTGTATAATTATTTAATATAACTTTTCGATTGTGATATTCAATTATTTCTGTATTATTTTGTGTATTTTAATTATTATTATATTTAATTCGAATATGTTCGAATATATATTGAATATTAAGGACACTGGCTACTTTTCTTTTTCAAATTGTTCTTTCTAGTACTATCTGTCTTATCTGGTCTTATCTATAGGTTACGTAATAAAGCTGTTTTTACATAAGTTTTTCGCTTTTTCACAGCCGGGACCGTTCCCAAAGTGGGCACATCACTACAATGTGACCTATAGTTCATAATTATGTACCATATCTTTAGATATCCAATGTCCATACGTACTTTAAACGTACATAAAAACCACGTTAGCGCCTTTTGAAGCCGCTGGATGCGGGCAGCGCAGGACCGATCGTCGTGAAGATCCTTGGGGGAGGCCTATGCCCAGCAGTGGGCGTCGTACGGCTGATGATGAGCCCGGTTGGTAGAACGCTTGACTCTCACTGTAAGGTCGCAGGTTCAAATCCAGCATCGGCCTAAACCTATGATTTTCGAAATCGTTTTCGAATTCGTGTTTGGATCATAAATGATTATCACGTGCTCAGCGGTGAAGGAAACCATCGTGAGGAAACCCACAAACCCGAGAAAACTCCGTTTCGGGGGTATGTGACTTAATTTTTATTGGGCTGGTTTTCCCTTCGCGGGTTAGGTCAGACAGATATTCGCTCTTATAAAACACCGGACTTGTTAAATCTTCAGGTTAGATAAGCGGACCCTGTGAGAAACGGGATAACGCTAGGGAGATGATGACATTCGGATGTCAGTTTCGTTGACAAAACCACGTAACAGACAAGCTAGCAGCTTAGAAAAGCTAGCTAAAACAATAAAAATAAAAATCATTGAACAAAACCTCTTCCGTTCAATGAAATCACATCAGAATAATGATTATAAAGTGTTACAAAATCACTGACTAAATTCCATTTTTAATCGATTTTAAATTCAAACTATTCTTAACTATAATTACTTTAAATCAATGATTCGATTCAAACATCACTCGATAACAATTTATTATTACATTCTACTATTGCTACTATGTCTTATCCTCGTTCTCTTTCTAACTAAAGGATTTTATGACTCTATCTCGCTTGCACTTATAGCTATTTCTAATTTATACGTTGTTCCATGCTATTCGATCGTGCATCATTTGTATGAACATCAAAACCAGTAGCGCGCTGTAAAAAATATGGGAACATGTTCTTTAAATTATTCGTATAAATTAAATAGCTTTTTAAATTGGTCGAATATTTTTATTATAGGATTAGTTTCTTTCGTGTTTTAATAAGTTTTTTTTTTGACGTGACTTATTGTAGATTTCCCGCAGATGCCATTAACTACTTGGCCGGACAAATGGGGAGCGCCGAAGGCTCTCACCCGGTACAACGTTTAAGACAATAAGCCTGAGGGTGCCCGTCTGAGAGGAAAAATATTTGAAATAATTAATCGACCCTAGTGGGTTGATAGCGATAAGCGCTAATTGAGGAAAATCGTCGACCACGCCGGCGGGGTCAGTATCTGGGTCCTGAAGTGTTTGGTGTCGCGAGCTGATTGGCTGCCTCTATGGCTAGAGTAATCTGGTCGTCGGGATCGTATATTACGGCCTTCGGACGCCGATACTTTTCAGTAGGTACCGTCCTTAAGCGGAATGTATTCGGAAGCCGCAACTACCAGGGGATTTGGGTGGTGCGGAGCAGAATTGAAAAAACTAATTTGAGCCATTGGGTAATGGTTGGCAGACCTAGGTAAAATTTTAATTAGTAGATATGATGCAAAGCTAAGAAGTAAGGGGAACCCGTGGATTGTTTCTCTCGCTCGCATTTACACGTCCAAATTCAGATCTCGTTTAAATTCTCGGGATCAATCCCGAAGCATAATATGACGTGATCCCGTTCGGGATTGACGGGATTGGGCGAATCTCCTTGAGTTATACTTTTTGTTTTGATTATGCTGATCTTCGAAGAAAAAAATATTTTGTTAATAATATTGAAGAATAAAGTTTCTTTAAAAAGATATTTTGTTTTAATTAATCTCACTATCTCAACTTCACAAACAAGCAGTTTTTATCGTTTTCAGCCATGCGAACTTTTTTATGAACTAGACAAAATTCCGAAAAGTTTGCGCGTGGGATCTCGAATTAAAAATCTCGAGTCGGGATTCCCTAGGTGTGACTAACATGAGACCCAGCGGGGGGGTGAAGTAAATCTAGCTCGACACCGATACGAATGGCGCGGGGCGAAGAGTGTCCGCAGACTATTATACTTTATTATATGATACATTCATACGAACAGCCTCCGTGGTCTAGTGGTTAGAGCGTTAGGCTCACTATTTAGAGGTCCGGGTCGAAATCACTTTTTGAGACTGTCCTTTGTTTGGTAAGGACTTTTCAGGCTGATTGTCCGAGAAAGTAAGATGATTCCGTGCTTCGGAGGGCACGTTAAGCCGTTGGTCCCGGCTATTCGCCGTAAAAACACCTCCACCAACCCGCAGTGGAGCAGCGTGGTGGAGTATGCTCCATACCCCTCCGGTTGATTGAAGGGAGGCCTGTGCCCAGCAGTGGTACGTGTATAGGCTGTTTATGTGTATGTATATGATACGATCCGCTCGTTTTGTGAAGATTTTAATAAAGACTTTTTAAGTAGGTAAAAGTAATTGATACGATCCTGAAATTCCCGTATCGATGTAAATCACAACTGAACCGTCACTGGTATTATTAGTCAAAGCATTGTTTACAGCATTCACATTTAATTCCAAATTCCTTCCTTTCATTCATTTTATACTTTACGCTAGAGTTGCGCTGTTATTGTGCGTATTCGAAATTATAATTTACTGACTGTTTGGTACTCGCGAATTCGTTCGCGTGACACTCTACTATTTAAACTATACAAGTTTCTTATAAACTTTGTTACGCCTTTTCTACGCCCTTAGGGGTTATTGTTCGCAAAAATACGACTTAGTGAGCATCTACGTCAGAAAAGGACATGCAAAATTGCAGACCCCTAGCACTCGCAGTTTCTGAGTGTAATACTTAAAGGCGACAAACAAAACTGAGATTGTCTTCAGTGCGAATGTTCAGTCACGAGCAATATCATTTACCCACTTTAGAACCCTGTCGCACTATCATATTTGACATTTAAGGAGAATTACGGTTTAATTTGTCAAAAAAGTTAATGTGACATGGTTTCTAAGTGTGTACAATATTAGTACACGTGACCATTCATTACTGCTATGCACGTTACAGCGAAGAAATAAATCATCGATAGACTGTGTCGATGTGGCAACATCGCGAAAATACTAAATTGCAATGCAGGATACTGCGATAGATTAAACCTCTTGATGAACTAACCTACACCTCAGCGAGCATTCTGTTACACAATGGTGCTATTATGCTAAAAAGGACCCAATTTTCTGTCGTTTTTCAGAAGTATAAGAAAGTTATAAATGCCACATTGAAACATTTTTTTCAAAAAGCAATATTATAATTTGACACGTATATAAAAGCCAGCGCGCAATATCAACAAATATCAAATAGCAATATTGCTTTCTTAGTTGAATTGCTTCAATTTAGCCTTTTTAACACCCCTTAACGCGATAGATTTGAAAATGGAAGCGACAGTCGCCGGTTTCACTCAAATATAAAAGGATATATAAACTAATGATTCGTACCAAGCCAAGTCACGTAAAAAAATAATTCGGATTTTGAAATTGTAAGCGACAGTCGCCGGTCCCACTCAATTATAAAAGGATATATAAACTAATGATTCGTACCAAGCCAAGTCACGTAAAAAAATAATTCGGATTTTGAAATTGGAAGCGACAGTCGCCGGTCCCACTCAATTATAAAAGGATAGATAAAATAATAATTCGAACCAAGCCAAGTCACGTCAAGAAATGATTCGAATAAATTTGAAAATGGAAGCGACACAGGCGCATCCCTAGCGGCTCAACTTCCCAGGTACTATTTCACGGAATGTGAAAATTAACAGTTTATTGGTACGCCGTGTTTAATTAAAAACGGCTCTGTTGACGGTTCAAGTTTAGACCTGCTTTGTGTTTTATACTGTGTCTGTTGTTTTTGACTTTCCTAATTATACTTTAATTAATTTGACATTCATTTTGAATTTACGGATAATAGGAAATTAGAACGTGTTGCTGTTGTGTTATAAATGAACACGAGTATTTATGTTAATAATCTATTATTGGGTTAGGTTGTGAAAACAGCTTGAAAGCTGACCCTCCGAAAATGTATTTCTCGGGAATGTGGGTTCCTCACGATGTTTTTCTTCACCGCTGAGCACGTGATAATCAATTATGATCCGAACATTAATTCGAAAACAAATTCAACAATCATTGGTCAGGCCTGTGCTGAAGTTTGTTGCTGTACAAAAATCAATCGATTAATAATTAAGAATAATCGATTATTCGGAAACGCTTAAGGACCGTACTAAAAAGTATCGGCGCCCAAAGAACGTAATATACGATCTTGACGACCCGATTAATCTAGCCATGGAGGCGACCAATCAGCTCGCGATAACAAACACTTCAGGACCCGACACCGCCGGCGTGGTCGACGATTACCCTCATCCACCACACAACCACTTAACCAAGGCGCCTACATATACAAATCACGGTAAACCATTTAAACTTCGGTTCAAAAAGCTCTAAACACCTCATAAATAGCCTGTCTAGGCAAAATAGATAGTTATTGAAAACAGTCCGTTAAGCTTGACGCACACATACGCAAAATTCGCGTGTTTATTTTTGATTTTTAAAATTATTTTCAAGTCTATACTTTTGATATTCAGTATAATGAGCTGAATCATCTCTCTCAGTATTCGTCACTAGACAGTACAAGTACCTACAGGTAGCCATACAAGTAGGTATGGGTGTTAGTGACACCGTAACGAATACTGAGGCGGATGATTCAAACTATGATTTTGAGTCGATAATAAATAGATAAAAGGGCCTCACTCAACACAAGTCGCGGCGTGAACCACGACACTAGTATTATTATTGGCTTTCGTATGTGGTCAGCCTTATAGTCAGACCCGGGGCAAATTACTAACTGGGTTTTCATTTCAACCATTTCAACTAATAGGCTAGTTTGCTAATAATTTCTTCGTGTCTGTTTGAGGTAAGTGATTTTACGTCTGAAATGTGTTATTGCTGTTTTGTGATACTTATGGGTAAAAAAAGGCCCAGCAGTGGGCGTCGTACGGCTGATGATGATGATGATGATGGGTAAAAAGTCTGTTTAAAAGGTAAATGTTTAAGTGATGGCTCTGTAAAAGAAAGTTCTTTGCATTCTTTGGTCAGTGAAGGACTTTCAAATCGGCGTTCCCCACAAACACGGTAGATGGCGTTGTTAAGTTTCTTCTTCGTTTAACCTAATTGTATGGGTAACAAGACACATGAATCTTTCATCTTTGTTTTTGGGTATAAATGATGACCCTTTTTAGTACACCCAGAATCACATCTTCCACCTATTATTATTCTGATCAAAATAAAGAGCAGCAATATAGGTAGCAACATAATTCTATTCATAATGCGATCCAAATATCAAGCAAAAATTATTTTTATATATACTTCTGCCAGGACATTGTATTTTGGAATAAATATGTACTTACCCGAGTAATGGGAGGTCAGGAGTACTAATATGTATACACTTTGAAACCATGTCACATTAAGTTGGATTTAGATTTCATTACTGTTGCTGCTGTAATCTTTTCGGTTGTCGCGTACACATTTAAATGGTAACACTTGTGACATTTGAATTAAAAAAATACTAATAAAAAACTATGTATACCGACTTGGCTTAATAGCGAATGTGTGAGGCGTTTAAAAGTGTAGAGAGTAAAGACATACGGGCAGAAATATCGCGCCGTTAGGTTGAATGACGTGAGCATGATTTACCTATGTTGGTAACCGACAACATGTTGATTAAAATTACTATTGATAAGTAAACTATAATTATAATAAATCATTTACGAATGAAAGGTGCTATTTTACTTTAAATTATGTTAATATGTTACCTACACATTAAATTCTGTGTAAAATGTTTACAACACACTAATGTTGTCATACAACTGCTTAATATGAAAGTGTGTGGATTTGTTTACAACTTAAACATGTAACAAATTTTGCGAAATTCCTAGAAAATACTGGGAAGTTTGTATTTCACGTAAACAAGAGATAAATGGAACCTGTAAGTCTCATTGAATGTCAAATATGATAGTGCGACAAGGTTGTAAAGTGGGCACATGATATAGCTCATGATTAAACAACGCCATCTATATGGTTTTTGGTGAACGATGCCTGGAAAGTTACTAATTTATAAATGACAATAGGCTTACCCTCTTAACATGGGACGGTAAGGAAAGCGTGTTGGTTATACACTCTGCCTACTCCTTTAAGGATACAGGCGTGATGGTGTGTTATCTTGTTACGTCGTCATTTTATTTCACATGGCTTGCAGGTTTGCCTCAGGTACCATTAACTACTTGTCCGGACAAATGGGGAGCGCTGAGAACAAAAATACAACATGCCTAAAGTTGGGTGCGAACCTCGGCTCAGGGCGTCATTTGAGAGTGTTATATTTAACTAAAAAAAAATAGGGGACTGGTTATGCTGAATAAAGAAGTGAGAAAACGTTGGCCACGTCGCGGCGCCGGCGGGGTCGGTATCCGGGTCCTGAAGTGTTTAAACAAACTTAAATTGTAAACGTAAGCATGAATAAGAATTTGCTAAGAGAAACGGCCAAAAAGCTGAAATTAGACCAAAATTCTTGCGCTGCGCGGAACTAGCGACACGCCCCGGTTTCGCTCGGGTGCAATGCTGAGGAAAAAATGAAATTATATACATCACATTAAAAACCTTAAAAAAAAGTATTTCTCCACTATTTAATGGATGTTATTATACATATAAAACTTCCTCTTGAATCACTCTATCCATTAAAAAAGACCGCATCAAAATCCGTTGCGTACTTTTAAAGATTTAACCGTAAGTACATACGGAAGAAAAAACAGATAGAAAATAACGACTTTGTTTTATAGTATATAGTGATTACAACTTCTATTACAAAACTGATAGGTGATGTTTGTTTAGTTAATTGAAAAAAAAAAAGAAAAACAAACTGGTCGGCGAATGTATTCTCAAACGGGGATCGTCGGTTCGAAACCGAGCACCGGAATTACACCAATGAGTGAATTTAAAGTGCAATTATTATTTTAACAGCCTCCGTGGTCTAGTGGTTAGAGCGTTAGGCTCACGATCTGGAGGTCCGGGTTCGATTCCCGATGGGGACATTGTCGAAATCACTTCGTGAGCCTGTCCTTTGTTTGGTAAGGGCTTTTCAGGCTTGAATCACCTGATTGTCCGAAAAAGTAAGATGATTCCGTGCTTCGGAGGGCACGTTAAGCCGTTGGTCCCGGCTATTAGCCGTAAAAACACTTCCACCAACCCGCAGTGGAGCAGCGTGGTGGAGTATGCTCCATACCCCCTCCGGTTGATTGAGGGGAGGCCTGTGCACAGCAGTGGGACGTATATAGGCAGTTTATGTATTATTTTCACAAACACAATTGGCTCGACCATTATAGACGGCGATACGGCTCACCTACTATCACGTTGGTCTAACAGAAAGCTCAGTGAGGCGTGGGTACTTAGTTCATCTTGTAATGAATGTGCCTCTGACTACCCCAGTAGGGAACATAGTCGTGACATTATGCTATGTTGTTAACGGAAACAGTTTCTTCAACACCTATAATATTATCTCATCATCATTATCAACAGCCCTTTCACGTCCCCACTGCTGGGGCACGGGCCTTTCCTATGGATGGATAGGGAAATCGGGCCTTAAACCATCACGCGGGCCCAGTGCGGATTGATGGTTATTAACGACTGCTAATGCAGCCGGGACCAACGGCTTAACGTGCCTTCCGAAGCACGGAGGAGCTCAAGATGAAAACTTTTTTTTTGTGGTCACCCATCCTATGACCGGCCTTTGCGAAAGTTGCTTAACTTCAACAATCGCAGACCGAGCGCGTTTACCGCTGCGCCACAATATTATCTAATTGGATGTTTTCTTTGCTATAATAGCTGTTAATGCGAGCATCGCGGCGTGGACTTTGGGGGTTGGGCTGAGTGTTAGCAGAAACAATATAATGCATGGGATATTTATTTTATTTAAACGGTAACGCCTTGTTCTAGATTCAAGGTCCATCATCATCATATCCCTAGCATTATTCCTTTTTTCAAGGGATCCGCTAACCTGAAGATTTGACAGGTCCGGTTTAATAATAATTTTGGTGGGTTTTACTGCGAAAATTAAAATGTTCATTCTGTGACAACAAACACAATGTCATTAGAAATATGCTGTTCCATCCTTCTTTTTTCGCTTTGAGCTTCTATTTTTGAAAGTTTTTACCACGCACTTCCACGTGTTGCCAGTTCGGCGACTAATCGCGCACTGAGGTAAAGTACTGTCAACGTCGCTATATTAACAGTAACTTTGCGACCCACTTTTTGAGCGCTGATGTTCAATCTACGATAGTAGTAAATCTATGATTCTGCGGCTTACTTATTCGCCGACAGTGCTACCACAACCTTATGGTAGTCATAAAATAAATCAAAGAAGTTTATGGCGCAACTATTCCGCCATTAAAATATGGCGAACGCTTAGCTTTTCTGTTCGGAGGAAAGAGGCCTGTTTTTTCGTACAGATTATATTTATAGGCTTACACGTAATGACTTGTTTTCAGGATTTATTGCTAAGGAATTCTAGGATGAATTAAGAAATTATTTTCTCGTTATAAGTTACTGTTTTACTTTGTTTGGTAAGGACATTGCAGGCTTGAATTACCTGATTGTCTGAAAAAAGAAGATGATTTGGTGCTCCGGAAGCCTCAAGCCGTTGGTTCTGGACTACTATCCCCAAACACCTCCAACAACCCGCAGTAGAGCAGCGTGGTCCATATCCTCCGGTTGATAAAGGGGAAGCCTAAGGCTATTCAAAAAATCAATTTTTGAATTACATATAGCATAGAACAGCTTATAATAAGCTGCCTCTAATTTAGAAGCAAAAATTTGTTGCAACTACAACTAGCGCTTGTGTTAAAAACTGACTTGTCTTCTGATTACTGCAGTTTTTATCTTATCTAGCCAATTCGATCCTACTGCTTGACAAAGGCCTTCCCTTAAGAATAATACTACGTATAGAATGGCAACTCTCCACTCCCCACCAGCATCTGAGCTAAGTTTACCTGTATTCGTCTTCTATTTAAGATAGTTTTCAATTTTAGGTAGTACCTTAATATTAATTAAAGTTTTCAGATAGGAAGCAATTAAATGAATTTTTCCCATGGGATCAAATTTCCCACCGTTCCAATTTACATTTATGAAGCTGCCTCTAATTTAGAAGCAAAAATTTGATGCTTTCAAAATTTCACTCACAACAGCTTTCAAATTTCCCAAACCTGTTTAAAAACTAACAAACGTGAATATTGGAAATTTAATAATATGGCAACAATTTCAGGTATTTCGTGCAAAAAGTTTGCGATGAAATACTCTTTGGGGGAACTATTAATATTTCGCGTGGCTTTGATTGAATATTGGATGTACTGCACGGGATTTAATTTAATTTCTGACATGGCAGTTATTTATTTTATCAAAAAGTGTTTGCTTTTAATGGTGGACTGGTTCATTATATTATTTTTTACATACATGTAGGGTGGTGGAGTTAAATGAAAATGGTTCGTGGTAATCTTCAAAGCCTTTTTATATATACTTTTCAACAAAAATATATCGAGCGAACCGTCGCTTCCAATTCAACCGCCTTCGTTTTCCTTTCCCCCCTCCCTCTCTCCTCTGCACTCCTCAGGATACGTTCATAAACTTTAGCGTATACACAACACGTTCACAATAATCTTTCATTCTTAAATACATGTAAAACTTCATGCGGATCTGGAATCGAATGAGTCCTCTATAACCAGATGAACCATTGTATTGGCACTGATCTGGTCATCTTGCCACCACAGAGTTATTATTATAGTGAGACCGAAATATGCACAAAACGATCATTATTATATCAGGCAACGATTGTATTATAAAACATTCTACATCATTTAGTACTACTTTGGAATCGCGTAACCACAACTAGTGCTGATGTTAAAAAGTGCCTTGTCTTCTGATTACTACAGTTCATATCTTATTCAGCCTATTCGATGCTACTGCTGGGTAAAGAAAGGCCTTCCCTTGATTTTTTCACTCTTCTGGACGTTGTGCGATCCCTCCGCATTGCGGTCGTCACACCATCTTTTACGCGGTCTGCCTCAACTTCTACGCCCGCCTTGAGGTGCCCAGTGGGTAACGACTCGTGCCCATTGCTCCGGGTGCATCCGACAAACGGCCCAGTCCCACGTCAGTTTGGTGGACTTTTTCCCTACATCAGTGATACCTGTTTTGGAGCGCAGTGTACTGTTTCGCACACGGTCGATTAGTTTGACACCTAGGACACTTCTGCTCAACATAAACAGCCTATATACGTCCCACTGCAGGGCACAGGCCTTCCCTCAATCAACCGAAGGGGGTTCCGGACTAACTGCTCATTGGCTCCTTACTGCAGTTACAACAATTTTATTTTTTATTCCCCGCAACATCCATCTCAAACTTATAATCGTTAAAATGTAGTATGCAAATTACAAATCATCAAATAAAGAGTTAGCACTTAATTCACAGAAGTAATTAATGGCTCGTATAAAAACTCGTCTAATTTTGATGTAAAGATATAATTAACGATATGTTGCCGCGTCTGTGTGTCATGGTACGGTTATTGTGGTTAGGAGAAAAGCGGGTTTATAAGCGGATATAGATTAATTTCTCTAAAGATCCTATCTCAATAACACGCCAAGGTACAACCACAGTCTTGCCACCCACTAACAATATGTATGCAGTTGTATAAACCCTACGTCATCCGGTATTATTTTAAAAATAAAAGGTACCCTACTGAACAACTGTATTCAGAATGTAACCTACTTACTGTACGTCAACTATATATTTTAAATTCTGTACTAAGAAAACACTCAACCTTAGAATACGACCCCAATAAAACAAAGAAGAGGCGAATTAATTTGGTAGCAGATGTACCCATTGTACGCACAACTTTTGCTAGACATCAGTACAACTGGCTATCGGCTTTTATATACAATGGAATAAACTCGTCCATACCTATATACTCAATGATACACCGGGAATGTAAAATACTAACTACTAAAATCGAAAAACTATGATGAAACTGAAAAGATTTTACAATGCCAAGCATAAAATGTTTCAGTCATACATTGGTTACACTAGTTTCTGTTTTGGAGTAGTGTGGGTGTGTGTCTGTGTGTATGTGTGCGCTTGTACTTATGTATGTATGGGTGCAGGTGTGTACATGTACATGCATGCATATATATATATATATATATATACATCATCATCATCAGCCGTACGACGCCCACTGTTGGGCATAGGCCTCCCCCAAGGATCTCCACTACGATCGGTCCTGCGCTGCCCGCATCCAGCGGCTACCCGCGACCTTCACCAGATCGTCGGTCAATAATTAGTATTATTTGTTAATGAATTCTATTTAATTTTATTGTAAATATACATAAGCGCGCACACGTATGCATGCACTGCACACATTGCCTACATGCGCACACACGCACACACACACACATCCATCTGCACTCCTAAGTACAGAAATAAAAATATAAAACAATGATAAAAATATACATTAAGGAAAGACATAGATATAATACATACATATTTGGTATAATAAGTCACTAATTAAGTAAGTTAAGATAAGGAAGAGCCAAGCCTCCTAACACAGACTTTCCCAGTTTAAAGGGGGGCTTGGGTCAACTAGCATTTAAAAGAAAATATTGTCTAAAACGAATAAAGATTTTATTTTATTTATTTATTTATTTATTTATTGGTTGCGCAAACAACGACACATCTAGGGGGGGGGGGGGGGGGGGGTTAAAAAGGCTACATCGAAGCAATTCATCTAAAAAGAAATATTGCTATTTGACATTGCGCATATAAAAACAAGTGTGAATTGTCAACAAATGTCAATTGGCAATATTGCTTTTAGATAAAATGCTTCTGTGTGGCCTTTTTAGCGCCCCAGATGACAACTGCACAAAGGAGATCATCGGATTTCGGCCCAGAAGTCAAAGTGCCGGCCAAAAAATAATTTTGCTATATTCCGTTAGATCTTATCCGTCTGAGTATTTATTACTATGGCACCAAAGCTGTAGGGTCAATATCTTCGGTTTTATTCGAATTAAAAGAACTGTATTTTTCATACATTTTTGGTGAAAATGTAAAGTGCCGGCCAATTAACAAAAATGGTATATATCCTTAGAACTTATCCGTCTGAGCATTTATTACTATGGCACCAAAGCTGTAGCGTCAATATTTTCGGTTTTATTCGAATTAAAAAAAAAACTTGTATTTTTCCTACATTTTGGTGAAAATGTGAAGTGCCGGACAAGAAACAATATTGGTATATCCCGTTAAAACTTATCCATTTGACCATTTATTATTATGGCACCAAACGTCTATGACCATTATTTTGGCTTTTATTGGACTTTACGTTTTAGTTTCTATGTGAAAAGTGCCGGTCAGCAAAAACACATGTCAAAACTATCGAGAAGATACCTGTAAACATTGTTCACTATGACAATAAACGTGTATGACCATTAGTTTGGCTGTTGTTGGATTTTTAAAACCTCGATTTTTGATTTATTTTGTTATAAAATAAAATATGACAGGCGCGTTATTTAAAGGATCGTCAGAATGTTTATTACTATGACATTAAACGTCTATGACCACTATTTTGAACTCAATTAGATTTCTCCAAAATCTGGAGTTTTCATAGATACCTACACTTTGGCGAAAAAAGTTTTATCTGGCGATAATGCAAGTAAAGGCGTAATATCGTGGTCGTCATTGTACACATTTTTATAAATCAAAAATAGGTTTTCGTTTGACCACTATCTCACCTGATGGTGATACACGCTTTAGAAGCTTATTTTTTTTTAAGAAATGTGAGGTACTGTGCTATATCGACCAGGACATTGTGATCGGCATACATGCAAAGTATAACTGCTCGACTCCTGTCTTCCCTAACAGCTTCTTCAGACGTCATGCCAAAATACGAGTTTCGTCACTAGATGGCAAGCCTATCTTTGGAGGGTGGTAACCATCTACGATCAAGATGAATCAATACCATAATTCAACCTAAACTTAGGCCGTAACGTTGAGTTGAATGCAAAAACTACAGCCAACGTCGTATCTAAAATCAGATAGTATTAATATAGAAGTTCACCTAACAACACACAAAACAATAACTCTGATGCTTCACAGTCGATTTCGACTACAGCGACAGCAGCTGGTGGATTCATTGACGGTTGCCATTCAAGAGCTTGGTAAGTCCGCTCTCTGGTGTGCTCTGTGATGGCTCGTATAGCCAATTTTATGTGAAAACGTGCGCCCACATTTTGGACACGTCAGCACACCCCCTACGTAATTATAGGTGATTGCCGCAGGTGGTCGGGCTTTCAGATCATCACGTTTTCTATCCAGATCTGACCTTCTTTCTTTTTCGAAGTCAGACACCTTTTGTTGAACAAGGCGTCTCCACTCCGGGCGCTGGCTTGCTTGCGCCTCCCAGCATGAGGGCTCGATGTGGCACCGTTTCATGTGCCAAAAATGTTTCGCGCCAGATTATTAAATGTTCTAAAGGTCCTTTGTAATCCGCCGTACCGCATTTTTTGCCGAAAGCACTTTATTTTTAAACAAAATAAATAAGAAATCAAGATTTTTAAAATAAACTAAAAGCCAAACTAATGATTGTACACGTTTGGTGCTATAGAAAAAAATGTTAATAGGCATCTACTCGATACTCTCTACATGGTATTTTTGCTGTTCGGCACTTTTCACATTTGAACTAAAACGTAAATTCCAATAAAAGTCAAAATAATGGTCATAGATGTTTGGTGTCATATTAAAAAATATTGAGAAGCAACTATTAGACAGATTCGACGTATTTTTTTCGATTGCCGGCATTTTAACATATTAACCAAAACGGAAAGTCCAATAAAAGTCAAAATAATGGTCATAGAAGTTTGGCGCCATACTAATAAATGTTCTAACGGTCCTTTGTAATACGCCTGTATCCCTTTTTTTCCCAACGGACATAATATTTTTTTTTACAAAATGTATGAAAAATCGTGATTTTTAAAATCCAATTAAAGCCAAACTAATGGTTATACACGTTTGGTGTCATAGTAAAAAAATTTCAGAGCAATCTACTCGAAAGGTTCGACACATTTTTTTTCTCTGGCCGGCACTTTCAAATTTGGGCCGGCCAAAGTATGGAGAGCCGATGATCTCCTTTCGTTGGTGGAGTAGTGACATATAGTATAGTTTATCCAATCAAAAACATAAATGTGAAATGGCAGCCAAGTTCAATATTATGATAAATGCCTTGGTTGTTGACTTCAACGACAAAAGAAGTGAGATCTAAATGGGTGCCAAGTTCAGTGGTCAGTCCTGAATTTATTTATAAGTAACAGTATAACATATAATATCTTCTTATAACATAAGATAATGTATTGTAGCCTAAGGTCGGTCTTGGCCTTTCCGTCACTGATTCTGTTTAAATGTGCGTGGATTGATTATTTCACCACTCGTAGACTGTAGTAAAGAAACGCTGATTGTTTTGCCACTTCGCATAATATATAATTTAATTTAAGTAGGTAATAACAAAGGTTACAAACACGTCCGACAATAAGAGATAGATAAATGAATATAAAATTAATTAAAAAGAAAAGAATTTATTATCAAATCAAATCAAAATCAAAAATGTATATTTATAAATTCAGTCGTACATTAGTTTATTGGAGTTTCCTTTTAAGCAACAAATTGCCTGTGTCAGGAAAAACTCCGCTCTTCCAGTGTTTGTTATTATCAATAAAGAAATATTGTAATGCCATAGAAATTTAAACAAAACAATAAAAATAAAATAAAAGAACATAAACAATAGAAGTAAAATTTGTGTATGTGTGTGTGTGTGTGTGTGTGTGTGTGCGTGTGTGTGTGTGTATGCGTGTGTGTGCGTGCGTGTGTGTGTGTGTGTGTGTGAGTGTGTGTGTGTGTGTGTGTGTGTGTGTGTGTGTGTGTATGCGTGTGTGTGCGTGCGTGTGTGTGTGTGTGTGTGTGAGTGTGTGTGTGTGTGTGTGTGTGTGTGTGTGTGTGTGTGTGTTTTAATATGTCAAATACATGATATTACTTAAATTGGGTGAGTTTAATTTATACCAAAGGCACGAGTAGTGTTTCCACCTCTTCATAGGTACGTGTTAGCAACCATTCTGTTAGAAGTTTTTTTACAGTTTCGATTATTTTGATCGTATATGTATATTACTTTGTTTATTTTATTGTATAGAGTTGCGGATCGGTTGTTAAATTGGATGCTGGCAAGATGTGTTCGTGTATGTGGAATTTTAACTATATCGTGTTTTCTGCGCTTTTGTACTTGTGTTGGATTATACGTTATAGACTTATGTTTTTTTAACAGTAGGTTAAGGATGTACAATTTCCTAGTTGATAGAAGCTTACAAAGAGTATATAGGCTTTCAGTGTGAAAACGTTTCCTTTTAAAATACATAGTCTTCAACAAAGCCCGTTGCGCTCTTTCTAGGTCTATAAAACGTGTCTTCGCTGCACCACCCCATACCGGGATACAGTATACAATTACGGATTCAACAAGTGATTTATAGATATAGTTAAGAAGATTTATGGCTGGTTTGTGGTTAGTTCTAGGTGATATGGTTGGAGTGACGTATCTAAGTGTTTTGAAGATCCAGATAAATTTTCTGATTCTATTTATAACATGCTCTAGCTGTGGAAACCAGGACATTCGTTGATCTAGATATACTCCTAAGTATTTAGTATCTTTTACTCTCTCTATAGTTGGGCAATCACATACATATCCGGTTAAGTTACATTTGTGTATTTTTAGGTTAAACTCCTCACTAAGTTGCAAGTTATTATAAATACTAAAGCACATAAAGTTCGTTTTTGACGCATTGAGAGTAAGTAAGTTTAGCGTAAGCCATTTGGCTACTTCTGATATTCCTATTTCAGCTGATACTCGGGCTGATTCCCAAGATTTACCCGTAAAGACAATGGCCGTGTCATCAGCATACGAGAATAGCTTACCATTTACCAGATTGAGGTCACAGAGATCATTCAGGTATATCAGGAACAGTGTAGGTCCGAGCACACTGCCTTGTGGCACGCCACAAGTTACATCTGCATCTTCACTAAAATGTTCCTGTAATTTGACTTGCTGTTTCCTGCCGGATAGGTAATCAACAAATATCGATAGCTGTGTCCCCCTTATTCCGATTTTTTCCAGTTTACTTACTAGGATGGGGACAGAGACGGTATCAAATGCCTTTTTTAAATCTAAAAACACTGCAATGCATTTATTGCTCGTATCGAGTGTATTAACTACCAGTGAGGTCAGCGCAGTTACTGCATCTTCGGTTGATTTATTTCTCCTAAAACCAAATTGTGAGACAGACAATAAATTGAACTTTTCTAAGAACGTTATTAGTCGTGCGTTCAATATTTTTTCTACAATCTTTGAAATCACAGGTAGCACTGATATAGGTCTGTAATTATTGATATCGCCTCTGTCCCCTCCCTTGTATATAGGAGTAACTACTGATTTTTTTAATGGCTCAGGGAATATACCCTTCTCAAAGCATAGGTTCACCAAGTGTGTTATAATAGGCACCACCTCTGTGCCAACATGCTTTAGAAATTTGGATGTAACATTATCCCAGCCAGGAGCGCTCTCAGACTTCAGTCCCATTAATGTTGCATACACTTCGTCGTGATCAGTGGGTAGTAATACGAACGAGTTCGTCTGAGATTTTAGGTTTTCTAAATAACGATTGGTTTCAGTTGTATTCTGATCAATTTGATCCGCTAGACTCTTCCCTACATTCACGAAGTACTCATTAATGTGATTTGCTGATTGGATAGTGGTGGGCTTGAGATTTGATAGCTCTACATTTGGCAAGTTGGTTTTATCCGTGTAGGTAATCTTTTTTATGGTTTTCCAAAGTAGTTTATTATTTTTTACCGATTTTTCTAATAGTTCTCTGTGATATTTTCTTTTTAGCTTTTTAATTAAGTTGTTGCAGAAGTTTCTATACCTAGAATATGTAAGTTTGATAACTTCATCATCTGGACTCTTATGAGCTTTTTTCTGTAGTCGATTTCTATTATTGATGCACCTCAGAACACCTGGAGTAATCCAAGGCTTTATTGTTCTTTTAGCTCTTGGAAGAATAATTTCTATAGTATTATTATTTGTTGTTTCATTTAATGTATTTATCATAATGTATTATAACATAAGAGTATTTATTATAACATTTTTTAAAGATATTTTTATGTTGCAATTGTCAACAGATTCACTCGCTGATCTAGTAGCCTGAACTTAAAACAGTTAGTCACGGATGCACAAGTAAAAACTGTTATTAATACCTCATCAGAGGACAAACGTCGGTCGCTCTGATATATGATTTCATCACTCTCGACTGTAACCAATTGATATATCTCCAATTTGTATTGTTTTCATTACTTAGGATATTTTGTTATAATATCTCAAAACGTCGTATCTCGTTGCTTTTTTCTCTCTTATGAGTTGTTAGTTTACTGTCCGATCGGATAACTTTGGTGTGAAGGTTACCATTGAGCTGCCTAAAGCCCCTGACATGGCTTATGTAACTAAAGTGAATAGCAGCCCTACAGCTTAACGTGCCTTCCGAAGCACGGATCGTCTTACTTTCGGACAATCGGGCTCACGATGTGATTTTTATTGTGATATGTCCCTACCGGGATTCGAACCCGAGACCTCCGGATCGTGAGCCCAATTCTAAATCACTGCATCACAGAAGCTCTCGATTGAAACAAATTGATGTAAGTATCTGTAATTCTTATTATTTCATTGCATAGGATATGTACCAATATTTTTTTTGTAATATTCTTCCCCTTTTTTTCTGGCCAAGTTGTTAATGATACTTGCAGCTAATCACGATAAGTCACGTCAATAATTAAAAAAGGAAGTATGTATTGTACCTAGTACCTTCACAATACATTATTCTGAATTAAGACAATACCTAAACAAGCTAATGTTTCCATGAAATATTGCTTATGCTTTGTTGTCTCAGTTCACGTACTCAAAACGTACTTACCAGAGGCGACATTACAGCTAATGCTAAAGAAATTATCTTGTTAACGTTAGGGGTGCCATTTCTACTTACCGCTGTTTATGTGATATATTAAAAAAAACATTCTTTCTACATATATACATACTATGGTTATACAGAGTCACTGTGGCTCTGTGGTACCTACACTGACTTGCTTCTCAAATGGGGAGCGTCGAGGTGCAGACTTGCACCAATGCGAATCTTAAGTGCAGGGGAGTTAAAATGGTCACATCGAAGCAATTCATCTAAGAAAGCAATATTGAAAATTGACATTTGCGCAT